>NW_026692782.1:2880000-4352500 GCF_021218885.2 Marmota monax | reverse complement strand
GAGTTTTCTAAGTAGAAACATCTCTGTATCATCATTTGTTTACCACCATCAGTTCTGCTGTTTCCATGTTGTTCCTTTCCTACCAGATGCACATTGATTTAACTCATCTCTATTTCATTTAGAAAAAGAAATGGTTAATTAAAGGGGCTTATTAAACTATGATGGAAGTCACTCTATTTCCATACTAGGCACCTTAGCTCCCTGTTGCAAATGAGGACCTTGTCTATTTGACCCTGAGTTTCAGCAGCAGCAAGACAGGAACCTAGAAAGCAATCTAACTGGTTGGCTGTAAAGGGAATTTACCAAGCCTCACTCCCTCTCCTTATGCAAAAATATTTACCAAACAAAAATTTGTTTTCCCATTTAAGCTAGCTAGAGATGGACATTAGGGGACTTCCAGAGTATCTGACATTACCAGTATAGATGGGTTAATGATAAACTATCCTTAAGACACAGCATGGCTATTTCTGGAATATGTCATTTTAAAGTTAGAGAACAATACCTGACCTGTAAACATAAACCACATGAATTGGAACCTTATATCAAATCCATATATGACCTTAATTAAGCATATTAAAAGGAGGATAAAACAAAAAACCTAAATATTGGGAATTCAGGAATCAATAGATTAAGACCCATTGATAGCATCATAAAAGCATGTCAGGAAGCAGTCTTTTCTGTCCTTATTTTGGAAATTTATTTACAGAAACCATGTAAATCTTACAAGTCATTTTTACTTAATAGAAATTTGTAGTAATTATTATGATTTGCATTGAGTGACTTACAAATTCAAAAAAAAAATTAAAAGAACAGAATGGAATTGCTAGAACAGAAGGTTAACAGACTTTTGTTGTTATTTTTTGGTTTTAGAGGTGACCCTGCTTAAGGAAACTCATCATATATTAAAAACCTAATTTGACAAACAGGTCCTCATGTGAATTAATTTAATGTAAAACACTCAGTAGATAAACAAAATTTAAAAGCTATAAAATATGAGAAATACATCCATCAGTTCAAATGCCATAATTCTTTTTTTTAATCATGTAAATCTGAAAGCCTTTATTATGGGATAAGGTGGAACAGGCTTCACACATCATTCTCTATTAAGTTATTATCAGCTGACTATTTTCAAAGAATAAAACTTTCTCAAGTGTTAACACAAATTCTCACTATTTAATTTCTGGAAGAAATAGGGAGTTTTTTTTCCAAGGAGGCAGTTGTACTAAGAATGAAAAAAGGTTGTGATTACTATTCATATGGACAATGTCAGGAATTCTGTACAGGATAGCTAAAATAAAGGAAGTATTTACTAAAAATTAAACAGGAATGAGGAACAATTAACAAATAATGTACATTTTCTCTCTCAAAGTTAAAAAGCTGTTCAGTTGCTATTTACTTTAAAACTATTTGTTGTTAGCACTTAAATATTACACAATAAACTTAAAACTGGGGATAAAAGATGAATAACTGCTACATAAACCCATTCTACAAAAGTCTTGTCAGAGGGGAGACAAACACATAAATTAATAATTTAATTAGAGTATGGTGAGTGAAGATAGCAATCATGTGGTTTCTTCCTGAACCAAAAAGAGGACAGTGAAATGTGAATTAATTACCACATATAAATGAAAAGTTTATATATAGACTTGACCTCAAAGAAACAGTTCAAACAAAACCATTGGGTTTCTCAATCATCAGCCAGGTTAATAATGGGTTTTCCAACATGAGACTCTATCCCAGCAAATCCAGGTCTTTCCCAGCCATATAATGGTCATAGCACTTACAAATCTCACATTCTTCAAAGCAATATTTTTCTAAGAACCCTTCATGAGAAAAGTGGGGATTCTCTACCTTAGCAGTCTTTTCCCTGAAACATATTGGTTCTGATCTGGTTACATATCCAACCATGGAAAAATCCCTGTGGAAATTAACAAAAGTAAACATGATAAGTCAACACTCCAACAGTGACAGGCTGCTCTCCTGATCAAATCTGGGATTTGTAAGTGTTAGAAGACCTGGTTCTCCAAAGGAAAAAAGATCAGAGCATTGTTTTAACAATGGCAAGATCTAGGATAACAAATGTAATAGTATGTACAGAGGATAATATGGGAGCAAAGAAACAGGTCATTTAAAAGACATGAGTTGTCTTTTGGATCTGGAGATTATGATATTAAGTGAAATAAGCCAATCCAGAAGGAGGAGGAGGAGGAGGAGGAGGAGGAGGAGGAGGAGGAGACAGAATACTCTCTCTGATATACAGATGCCAACACACAATAAGAAGGGGAGGGAAGAATAAAAGTTCAGTTGTGTAGACAAAGGGGAATGAAGGGTAGGGTGGGGATGGGAATAGGAAAGATAGTAGAACGAATTGGACATAACTTTCCTATGTTCATATATAAATATACCATGAATGAAAGTCCACATCACCTACAGCCACAAGAATGGGATCCAAATTAGAATAATTTATATTCCATGTATGTATAATGTGTCAAATACACTCTATTGTCATATATGTCTAAAAAGAACAAATTAAAAATAGCTTTAAAAAGGATATCACACTAATGATAAATAAAAAATGGCTCTGAATCCTGTGCTGTGTTATATAAGTAAGAGCCTATTTCAATGATTTGGCTGTTATATGAATGTATAATTTTGTAATGTCAATACTTATTTCTTAAATTATAAAATTAAATTACAAATCCTTATTTTGATAAAAAATGGGATAACTTGTAAACTTGAAGGATAAAAGAGATTAGGAGAGTTTGGTAGGAATAGCATGCCTTGTAGAAAGAGGAACATGGGTAAAATCAGAGAGCTGTGAACTAACATGGTGTTTACATTTTATATTTCTTTATGCTTATTTAACACATCATTGATATATGAACAGGAAAAGAGCGGGCAATGATATTTAGAAAAAAAAAGTCTAAGTAAAAACAATCTTTCTTAAAACATACCTTCAAAGTGTATTTCTAGCTAACATGCCTCATTTAGTTGCAGAAAATATTCCCCATTGGTCAGTGATATTCAAGTACTTCCCCTGTTCTTAATTTTCATAATAAAAATGCATAAGATAACAAAATTCCTATTTAGTTGTTGTGTAGGGGAAATATTTTGCTATTTTGATATTTACTTTAAACAAGCATTGCTAATGCAAAAGATTCAATGCACTTATTCAGCTTGGGTTGCAATTAATGGCAGCTCAATTTAACTTAGGTTGTATTTGGATTGAAATATTTTTCTTTAGTTTGGAGGGTGTAGGGAGCCACCTGTTAACTACTTGAGCATCTTCATTTGGCACTGAGCAAGGGAATCTTAGTTTTGGTTTTGCCAACTGTTTTATGGCTTCCCCACTCAATGGATTGAGCAATGGATTGTGCAATGCTCTGTCTCCTCTCAGCTAGGGAGACACTCTGTTGCCTCCAGAGTTGGGCATAACCTGTTAGAAACTGGACAGCCCACCTCCTACCTTATTTGTTGAAGAACATTCCATGGAAAACCTTATAAATAAAGCAAGTGTGGCTCCATAACTCTCTTGCTTTTTAGTGTAGAAGTTCAATCCCTAAGATCAGTGAGCCATCCTGCCTCGCCTAAAATTACTTTCTGTAGTTTTTTTTCCCACAGTTTTCTCTTTTTTAACTTTTATTCAGAAGCCAGCAAACTCCACCAACAGGGACCTTCACTCCCACTGCCAGTGCAGGACAAGGACGGGCGGCTGGAGATTTTTAATACAAATTTAATAAATTTTACTTGGAACAGATTTATTTGGGTCTCCCCCACCTTATTTTTATTTTGGAAGAGGTTTTTCACTTGAGAGCGTTTGAAAAATTCATTCATTTCCTCTAAGTTTTTAAGTATCAAGTTATTTGTAGTCTATTCTTCTTATGCTTTAAGTGACTGTAGGGTTTATCATAATAGCAACTTTTTTTATTACTAATATACATGATTTGTGTCTTCTCACTATGTTTACTAGCCTTGCTAGAGGTCTTTTTTTTTTTTTTGATAAACCAGAGTTTTGTTTCATTGATTTTTCTCTAACATTTTATTTTTTATTTCATTGATTTTTTTACCTTATATACTTTATTTTCTTCTTTCTGCTTATTTGAGGTGAATTTGATCTCCATATTCTAATTTCTTAAGGGAGAACATTAGCTCATTAATATGAATATAAAGGCTTCTTTCTTTGAATGCTATAAATTTTCCTCTCTGCTCTACTTTAGCTTCATCCTATTTATGTTGCTATTTTATGTTCATTTTTCATTTTACCTGCATTTTTTATTTTCTTCCAAACTTCTTTATCTCTTAGATCATTTAGAAATATGCTTTTTAATTTTGCCATGTTTAGGTTTTATTTGATGCTTTTTCTGTTATGAATTTGTACTTTTATTCAATATGTTCAGAGAATATATGCTGGGAGATGTCAGTTCTTTTAGATATGTTGAGGTATATTTTATGATCAATTATATGATCTGTCTTAGTTGCTTTAGACATATGTAACTTACAATAGTCTATTAATGTTGAAGTTTTACATCTCTGAACAAATTGAAGTGAAAGAAAACTTCTTCCACTTAGGTTCATTTTTAAATGTAATTTTCTTAAATATTTCTTCTCCATACATTGGACACCACATTAGATGTTATGATTTTTCTTCAACAATCAAATACAATTTTAAGAAACTCACAAGGAAAATAGTGTATTTATTCTTCTTTTTATCCACTCCAACATTCTTATTTCCTTCTGAATCTCCAGGATTTATTTGGTTATCATTTTATTTTTCTTTATAAAACTTCCTTTAGCCATTCTTCAAGGGTAAGTTTGCTAGTAACCTTTGTTTTTCGATTTCTTCCATCATGTAGAATTCATGGGTGACAGTTACTTTTTTTTCCTATATTTGAAATTGGATATGCCCTTTCCTTATATCTTTGAATTTGTTAGTATATGTCTTTCACCATATTTGGGGAGTTTTCACCCACTATTTTTTTAAGGTATCTTGTCAGTGACTCTCCTTATCAGTACTCTCCTTTGACTCCAATACTATGCACAATAGCACTTTTGTCATTGTTCCTTGGGTCACTGAGATTCCGTCCTTTTTCTTTTTTAATCTACATCCTCTCTGATGCTCAAGCTAGGTAATTTCAATTGATATGTTCACTGATTTCAAATTCATTATTCTATCCTCTCTCATCTTTGCTCTACTCTTGAGACTATCCAATGAGTTTATTTATTTCATTTATATTTTTCAGGTTTATACTTCATATATTTCTATCTGGTTCTTTTTATAAATTTCATGTCTTTGAAAGATTTTCTGGTTTTCCATTTGTTTCAATAGAATTTGCAACTATTGGCTAAAGCATTTTGCTTTGTTTCAATAACCTTTGTCAGTTAATTCAAACAACTGTTTCACCTTGATCTTGGTATCAATATATGTTGATTATTGTTTCTCACATTGGATATCATGTTATGACTGGTTCCTATTTTTCTTTTTTATAGAGACCTGTTGTTGAAGTATATGCCTTGTTAGGTGGGTATGTAATTCCAGTTTCTCAGTTGGATTCTGCCAGCTGAACTTGTGGCAAAAGTGGAATATTTTCTCATACCATTACTATGTTTATGAAGATGCTCAGGTTGGATGTCAACTATGCTTTTCAGAAAAACTGGAACACCCTTCTTTTAAGTTGAGATGACAGGGTAGCTAACTGAGATCCATGCTGGACTTTTTTGGCATCTAGGAGGGAGAACATGAAAGACTGACTCAGACTTTTAATTCTTGAACAGTGGGGTGGAAACTCAGCCACACTGGAGCCCTCTGACACTAAGAGAGGGATGACAGTAAGAATGCTACTAGCTTCTCCTCTCCATGCCTCACTCACCCTGGTTATTATTAGGTAAATTAGGAGGTTCTCTTCCCATTGGGCCTAACCTACACCATGGACTGGTTAGGTGTGGAGGGTTAGCTCCACCCTGAAACTACAGGGAATGAGGTTATAGTTTATCCACTGATGTTTGGCTGGAACAGGGTGGTTATTGCCTAAAACGTGTTCCAGTGTTACCGCACTCGTTTCCTAGTCCTTTGGCCGGAGAAAATAAGACATTTTCTTGAGAATTTCTGTCCCCTATTCACCCTCCCAGGTTGGAGCCTTCTGCAGGGCCCTCTCTGGGATGTATGAACAGTACATCTATATACTTTAGATTATTTCTTCAGTCTTGAGGTCCCTAGGCAGTACAACTTCTGCTTGTTTGTCACCATTTAGAGTCTTTACATAATTACTTTTTTGAATTATGATTATGTTTAGGGATTTTTCATTGGTGAGAAGGTGAACCTGGGAAGAATAGGATCACTCCATCTTCCTCAGAACCAGAAATCTGTTGACTGCTTTAAAACAGCTAATTTATTGATTTTGGGGACAGAGAATGCTAAATGTCTACCCTGATATCAGCTGTCACTATCCACCTTTGAAATGGATCCTTGAAAGTTGGGTAGGCATCTTACCACCAGTAAAAATAGACAGAATTTTTCAGTTTCCTCTGTAGCATAGTTCTGTCCAAAGCTGTTTGAAATAGAGGCATTCACTAAGAGTTCCTTGACGTTTCTAGAAAAGGTAAAGGAACATGATTCTGCACAGTGTTCTTTCTCTTGCTGCTGGAATAAAGGTCTGGATGACTAGAGCTCTGCCAGCCATCTTGTGATCCCCTCAACACGTCAATTATTGAGGATGGCAGCACAGCATGACCAGAACATGAGTCCCTGATGATATTGGGTAGTCATTTCAGTTAGAAAGAAATACATTTATAAAAGAGTCATACTTTTTAAATGTCTGCAGATGCTTTGGATTTTAGTGACTCATGTCTTACAAATAGATGATGGCAGAAATAATGCAATGTGACTTCTGAGACTAGGTAATAAAAAGAAGTTCCCACCTGGCACTGTCTCTGTTTTTTTCTCTTTCTTTCTCTCACATGCTTGCTCTGGAAAATCTAGCCACCATGCTGTAAGAATATATATAGACATATATAGATAAGAACTGAGACTCTCTCACAAATAGCTAGTACCAACTAGCCAGGCAGGGAGTGAGCTTCCCTGGGACTGGATTCTCCAAGCTTAGTTAAGCTTTTCCATGATAACACTTCTGGCCAAGATCTTGCCTGCAACCTTACATTGGGTCTCTGAGTGTAAACTGACCAGTCAACTGCTCCTAATTCCTAACCCACAGAAACTATGAGTAGTAATAAATATTGAGTATTGTTTTAAACTGCTCAGGTGGGCATAATTTGTTATACAGCAAAAGATAAATAATACCCTGGTATCTTGTTAGGTCACTGGTGTGTGTGTGTGTGTGTGTGTGTGTGTGTGTGAGAGAGAGAGAGAGAGAGAGAGAGAGAGAGAATCTGAAGTTAATCTGAACTTAATCCAAGGAGGAAATGAGTGTACTACAAGGACCATGAGGAGGCAGCTGGGCTTCAAAAATAATGAACCAAAGTTGGAAAGCCACCCTAGCAATAGCAGTTCTGTGTGCTCTAAGTGTTGACCTGACCATGGGCAATATCTCCCACAGGGTGGAACAACTTGGAACCATCAATAGATTTAAAATAGTGCATTTGTTTTCAAAGACAAGTTAAGACCTTTGAGGAAAGAAAGAAAGGAAGGAAGGAAGGAAGGAAGGAAGGAAGGAAGGAAGGAAGGAAGGAAGGAAGGAAGGAAAAGAAAAAGAAAGGAAGGAAGGAAGGAAAGAAGGAAGAAAAGAGGTTAAAGACTCCAAATGGACCAGTAAAGAAAAGGAAGTTCTTGAGGTGGTTGGGGATTAATAGAAATCCCTTGTAAAAGCAGGTAAAGAAATGTGGGATCCATGGGCCCAGATGCATCCTTTACACTTGCTCTTTTACCAGGACTTATGGCAGGATTTCATACTTCATTCTTATTCATTAACTACCTCCTAACATTGAAGAGCATATTTTTTTTTCTGATCCCCAGGTAAAAATGAAGAGATATTTAAGTCATAGAGAAAGGAAGTGATGGGGCTGGGGATATAGCTCAGTTGGTAGAGTGTTTGCCTTGCATGCACAAGGCCCTGGGTTCAATCCCCAGCACCACACAATAAAGAAAGAAAGAGAGAAAGGAGGGAAGGAAGGAAGGAAGGAAGAAAGAAAGAAAGAAAGAAAGAAAGAGAGGTGTCCATTCAACCTATACAGCATATTCCCCAGGAAACCTCCCTCAAGTGACTTCCCCTGGACTGAGTATCCTCATTCCTTTCCATAATTTCTAAATTCAGGTGCTTGTTAACCAGCACCCTAGAACTTTTCTTGTTGTATTCACCCATTGTGCACCTTCTGGGGTGGTATGGAGCTTGTCTAATGATTTTTGTACTTTGTACACTAAGTATGTGCTTATGTAATCAGTGAACAAATCTGTGACTAGAGAGGAAATAGGCTGAATTCATAATTTGTAAAATTTACATTTAGATGGCATATAGTTTTCTTTTCTTTTCTTTCTTTCTTTTTTTTAACCATTTCTACTGTTGCCCTGGGTCTTTACCTAATATGAATAGAAGTGAAAAAGCTCATCTTTCTTAGTTGCAAATAGCAGCATCCAGAGAGGAGGAGGCCTTTCATATGGTCTCTGGGAGAGCCAGAACTTCAGTCTTAAAGATTAAGCTTCCCCAAGCACTGAACCACCAGGACAATGCTTATGAGAATCCTACTACTGTACTCATCTCCTTCCTCACCAGAAAAATGCACTCTGAGTTGCTGCATGACATTGTTGCAGTGTCATAATTGTCTCACTGGTGGAGCTTAACTTCACAGAGGCTGAATAAGCAAGTTTCTGGCTTCAGCTTGGACAGGCAGAACTTGGAGGAAAGTTCCTCAAATGGAAAACTGTTCAAAAGATGCCAAAAAAAGGGGGGCAAATATCCTTCTAGTTAGTCTGAGGATCCTAAATACTATTTTAGAGATCATGTACAGTGTAATAATTTGACATTTTTCTAGTCATTTTTCATGGAGTCATGGAGTAGCTGAAAGAATACTGGGTCTAAAAAAAAATTTTGTGTAGGGAAAAATTGTGACTCATGAATGGATAACTAACCAAATGTAATGTATACTGTAGCCTACAGTTTTTGAACATATACATTTTTAATGTGACTAGTCAATTTAGAATATTTAAGTCCCGAAGAAGTAATTACTATTAACTCTACTCTTTCTCTTTGTTAGAATTTCATTTTAATGACATTGACTGATATTCAGTCAATACATGTGTGCGCACGCGCCCACACACAGACACACACACACACACACACAATCTGATTAACCTCCTCAACTTTCTTAGTCAAATAAATTCATTTTAATGTCTGTCCAAGAATAGTTTTTGAAAAATTAAAAAGGCAGCCCATTTGATATTATTTATAATAATTACTTGATTTTACTTACTGTCAATTGATAAGATGTACTTCACTTTGGTGTGGCATTTCTGAAAATTGGAAAGAATGCCTCATGACATTCTCAGAGACTTACTGTTAATTATTCAAATTGCAAGATATATATTTCCTCTAAAAAAGTCTAAAAATTGGAGGTAAAAAGGAATTTATTATAAGATCTAGAAAATACTTCAGCTTTTGAAGTATGGATTGGACAGATAAAAGGAAATAATTCCCACCAAACTATTTAATAAAAGTGAAGAAGCTGATGGTCAAAGTATAAATATTATACCAAACTATGAAGCATGTTTGCAAGAGAATTCTATAGGTCTGAATAGTTCCTAACCTTACATAAGAGAGAAAACATAGACAGACCTGCTTAACCACAGTGAATCAGACATGCATTTATCTCAGGTTCCCAGGGACACTCAAACAATGAAGGTGAAGGCCTATACATATTAAGAATGAGAGGGACAAAATGAACAAAAGGAGAGATGACAGAAAACTGTAGAAATCAACAATATTTATAAAACAATTATATGGTAAGGGGCTTTGGATTGCCTGGACTATAGATGCTGCTACATTAAACAAGACTTTTCACTGCAAATAACCCGACAGTAGCAGTTTTGTTCTCAGCTGTGTCTTCTTATGTAAAAAAGTCAACACCAACGTGATCCTTGTTTCCTCATTACAACTGAAGAATTGAACTAAACAATGTATTTTAAATTAAGAAATAAATACATTTTATATGTACTTATTACACAGTAACACAAAGCCACACAGTCTTGAACATCCAGACACAAGTTTCTCAAACAATAATCACCTTTACTGCTTCAATATTCTTACTGCCTTCATTTTTCTACATTGTGCTTTCCAGTTATATTTAATTTGTTGAAGCAAAGAGTAACCAAATAAATAAACTTAATAACTAATAGGCTTGCCATGCAGCTTAAAACAACAACAACAAAAACACTTAAGTTGGCTTTTTTCCTTAAATTGATGAATGCTCTAATTTCAAAAGATAAATTATTCCAGGAAACATTGTATGAAAAGGAGTTCCTTTTCTCCCTTTGTCCCATCTATCCTTTATTTATATCTCTTCTTGCATTTTAAAAAATTGCTTTTTTGCTCCCCTGTACCTATAGTACATGTTTGTTGCTCATTTTCATGTTTCAGTTTTAGGTGTTCCTTATTGAGCCTCCTTCCCTCCAGCTCTTCCCCACACACCCTCCCACTCCACCCACATCATCCAGGCACAGGTGTACTATAATTTTGATTATGCAAATATCACAGCCTTTGCCTTCATTTAATGAAGTAAATATTCTTCATAGATGACTCATGTAAGAAATTGCAATTACTTTTTCTTTCTTCTTCCTTTCTTTTTAGATATTTAACTCATTAATTTTTACCAATTCTCTGTGAGGATATACAGAGAAAAGTTTTTCCAGTTTTATCTTTCTGAAAAAATCCGACACAGAGCCACCTGGTAGCTGGGTGGCTTGTCTTCTGCACATAGTACACAACTGTCCTTCTGGAATCAGCTTCACCAGCCCCTTAAAGAGTTTTGCTGCCTTTTTCCTGAGACAGCCCTCCCATTTCCTCACCCAGGTCTTTCTCTTTCCTGGTGTTTGCCTTTGTTTGACGCAATTTAACACCCAGTAGATTCCAAAAGTAGGTATGTGGATCAAAAAAACCACCTTAGAGACCATATTCAGAGTAATGATTTGCAAAGCAAGAAATTATCTTAATTAACAATATTTCTTGACTCATTATACTACTTTCTTGGTTCTTTTATATAGAAGGTAATTTATGAATGTTATGTTGACATGTTCCCCTTCTATTTATTAAATCTTCACAGTCTTGCTCCCTTCATGTTATTTATATTAACCTTTACTTTTTATATTCAATACTTTTTTTCATATACCAGACTATTTGGGGCCATATACTGACTATTTTGGGAATGTATACTGACTTCTATATTATGAGCAGCCATCCAGCATGATCTGATTTGACTTGGGAATAAACTATACTAGTATCTTAAAAGCATTCTCTGAAGCTGCTTAGTTATGGATAGAAAACTCTCTGGAATTGGAAGGTCTCTTTTCCAGAGGTGAAGGCATTGAGTTAAAGTGCAATGGATGGTGGTAGAGGGAAAGCTATTACTTCATTACACACACACATTTGTTCAACATCCCTGTTTGGGGAGGCAGCCATTGATTCTTTTATGTTCAGAGATCTCTGATTTTTGGATTGTGTGTTTTATCCTTTCTAGAAAGTGAACTCTGCTTTCACAGAGGTCAGGAAATGTCAGTTCGAATAAGGAGAAGAATTTGAATGCTACTAGCTTCGTACATGGATTTTCAGCCAATCATCTTTATGTTAACATGCTCTTGCCCTACACAAGAAAAAGTAACAGGATAACTAATTTTGGAATCTGAGAATCATGCAGTGTTAGCATGGCTTATTTTGCTTTCTTATTTACCTACTTAGAAAGCTGTGTTCTTGGGTCTGTCATTAATTTCTCTGACCATCTAATATCCATTATGAGCATCTTACATCTCAATTCATCTGCCCTGATCTTTAGGTTTATGCATTTTTTAAAAAAACCCTTTATCTTTATTTTGCTGTGGTTTTGAGATAAGGTTAAGTTTAGTGTGTGCATTCAACTTAGCATTTTTCCTGAAGCCTTCTCTTAGTATAAATTAATTTTTAATTAAATAAAATATTTAGGGAGTCTTGAGTTTGAATCTCATCTATATTTATGGATTAGTTCCAAATCTATTCATTAGTTCATAAGGAAATATGATTTATAATGCTCCAGAAATAATTATAATACTGCTGATATTTCAAGTTGTCAATACTGAAAGTGAAATCTCAAATTAACCAAAAAATTGGGTAAGCTCACATAGACCACAATATGGGAAACAGAATAACCGGTATTGTTCATCAGAGCCAAGTGAGTAGTGTAGCTTTGGGTGAAGCCTACTGACAATGTATTTTATTTGATATTTTGGCAAAATGATCTTCCTAAAACACTTACTGGAAAATCTTTTATTATGAAGGAGAATCCTCCATTTTGAAACCGGCTATGAAATGACTCTTACTGTATAAAAGGAAATCATATTGGGTATCTGAATATTTACAATTAAAATTGTGCAGCATTATAATTGTAAAGTAAGAAAATAGATGCTTTCTCCTATGTGAGCTCCTCTGGAAGCTATGATTCACTGCTGCTGCTATCTAAATAATTCTCCTTCTCTTTGTCATACTCTTGTCTTAGAATTCTTTGAAATGTTGGTATGGGTGACAGTTAACTCAAAGCAGACCTTTGAATTCACAAATTTTGATCAAGAAACGATAATTCATTAAATTAAGTAAAACAAAAGAAGGATAGATTTGCTTTAATGGAAAAGAGGAAGAGAAAGGCAATGGATAATGAATTTAAAAGTTACATCTCTATTTTCCAAACCAACAGTGTTACATGCATGTTACGTAAAAATTCATCAATGAAGAAAACACAGAACATGTTACATCCTCAAATGTTGAAGATTAGTATAACTTAAAGAAATTGGTAGATTCCAGTTGGAAGGGTTGAGAAGGAATGTAGGAGTGCATTAGAAGTTTGGAGTTTTGTGGTTTTAAAGCAGACAAGGGCATATGTCTTTTATGGCCATGGACATTACTGATCATGTTTATGGAAAATATAGTCATTTAACGTAAGTATTTATGAAAGGAACAAGCTTTTTTTTTTTTTCCCCCCAGGTGGGTGCTGGGAATTGAACTCAGGAGCACTCAACCATTGAGCCACACCCCTATCCCTTTTTGCATTTTCTTTAGAGACAGGGTTTCACTGAGTTGCTTAGTGCCTCATTTTGCTGAGTCTGGCTTTGAACTCAGGATCCTTCTGTCTCAGCCTCCAGAGCCCCTGTGGCTATGTGCCACCATGCATAGCAGGGAGAAGTTTTTAAACATACTTAATATTGCTGAAATATTTATATAATGATTATATTTCTATATTATGGTTTTTCCAATTAGGCATGCTTGTAATGTTTTAGAGGTCAGGGCAAAAGTACAAATAAAGGCCCACATGTCATATATCTAAAATTGGAAAGTTATTAATTAAGTTATGCCCATTCCAGTCTATACACCAATACTTGTAAAAATATTGCAAAGCTTGCCAGAGTACGGCAGCAGTGAAGGATAGATGCCCAAGAAGCTCACATAGTAGGAGCTATTTTTTACCTTACAGTTGTATTGCTGTGCAACTTTAACGACGAGAATTCAAATGTACAATGTGATTTCTTTTTCACCACACTTATTCAAATCTCCTATTGGAATCTGCTTTATAGGGATGGACTGTCCTCATGATCCTCAGGACTGAAAGAAGCAGTTCCATTCTAGCCGCCCTGGCCGCCATCCTTACCTTGAGTGTGGTGCCAGGTGCAGTAGAGGGGGCAGCTGCGACCAGCTGGATGACTCTACCTGAACTGGGAGAGTGACTGAACCTCGAGTTGGGTATTAAGAAATCAATTTTCACCTACATTGTTCAATGTTAAAAATAGTACCCATTAAAATAACTCAAAAATGAATCACCCTTTACAAATTATAAAAATGATGAAAGAGCAAAGAATATTTGCTTAAAAGGAGAAACAAAATGAAAAGTCAAGAAAGTTTTGAAAATTAAAAAAAAATATTGGACTAAAATTAGATAACATGCTTAAGGTTAACTAAGTTGGTTATGAAATATTAACTGAAGTTGAAGGCAAAATATATAAAGGTATGAAAGTGCTAATAAACAAATTTAAAGTTTATAAAACATACAAGTTGTCACTAAGCTTGACTAAACATATTACAGAATCTCAAAAAGAAAGTCTCTAGTACAGTCCCAAATTCAAAGGTCTCCAACACACCTCAACCAATCCAAGGGAGTGGCCCATATGTTAGCCAAGACGAGTATTCACCAATTGACTATATTGCAGACAAAGTAGTCAAGCAATAGAAAGGAGGAGGCATCAAAGGGAATATTCTCTTCCTTACAAAACAAAAGGGAAAAGGAAAGAAAGGAAAAAAAAAAAACACTTTCCAAAAGTTACATAATAAACTTCTGTTTAACTGTCATCGGGCAAAATTTATGCATGGGTTCATGCTCAGCTGGGCAAAACAAAACAAAACAAACAAACAAAAAACTGAAGAGTGTATTCTCTTAGCTTCAATAATGTCCTCAGCAAAAATCATGATGGCTTTTATTATGGAAGACAGTGAAAATGCATACTGGGCATTATCTATCTGTCATTGAGTATCTATATGATCATGTGTTTTTCTGTGCTTGGAACATACTCACCCCTTAAAAAATGAGCCAAACTTTTCATGCCTTGGTTTGAAATTGTGTTCACTCAGCAATATGGCATCCTCTCCATCAGGCACAAGGTATAGCTACTCAAACTTAGCAATGAACTACTAGACAGGAAGTCTGTCCTCAAACCCTCCAATGCACAAGGATGAGTGAGTAAAGGAATAACTAAAAACTCCCATTTGTAAAATACAAACACAGTAGTATTTACCTGTTAATACCATTGGTCCATCAGGAATTCCCAGCACTACAGATTTTACCTTGATGAAAAACTGAATTGACTAGTCAGTATGATTATTGCTTTCCTCTCTCTGGGAAAAAAATATCTTCCGTATTTCTTCCCTGTCCCGTATTATTGTCCGTTATCCTCTATGATCATCTCTAAAACCTAAACATTCTTATCATTTCTGATTTTTCTTTTTATGTGTCCTGTTGTTTCAAATATTGGTCCCACATGGAGATCAATTGACACAATAGTTTCTAAGGAAGGCTTCCCACTTTTTACAGATAATTGTTACCAGAATTTTAAAAAGATATGGAGCTACAGTCTTCACCTTTTCTAAGGAGGCTGCTGCATTGCAATTTGTGGTGACTTCATTTTGTGAACTAGAAGTATCTTGCCTTTCAAGTGAGTGAGGCTCCATGTTACTGGAATCATTGTCAAATGAGATTGGTGAACAAAATCTGCAAAGTTGGGAAAACATACAATGGTTTTAGAAATACGTTTTTTTTTAAAGTGTGCCAAAAGAAGAGATAGTTTGCCTTACTGAAGCTTCTTAGTTTAAGATTGTCCCACTGGTCTAATTTTGCCTGTTTCCTGTGTTTTTGGTTTTCCCAGAGACCATTGCAAAGTCCAATGTTGGGGAGCTTAACCCCTATGTTTTCTATTATAAGTTTCACAATTCTAGAGTTTTTAATAAACATTTGAATCTTCAGCTCATTTTGAGTTGATTTTTGTACAAGGAATAAAGTAGAGACTCAATTTTATTTTCTCATTTATTTATTTATTTCATTTCCTATTTCTCTCTCTCTCTCTCTCTCTCTCTCTCTCTCTCTCTCTCTCTCTCTCTCCTTCTCTTTGTGTGTGTGACTGGATAACCAGTTTCCCCATAAATATTTATTTATGAGTCTACCTTTCTTCATGGTAAATTCTTGGAATCCTTCTCAAAGATCAGTTGACAGGTCTTGAATGACTTTGTTTGGGCTTTCTGTTCCATTGGACAAATTTTGCACAGAAAAATAAACTACAGAATAAAAAGACAGGTTATGCAATTTGAAAATCACATATGTGTGATCAGGGCATTCTTTCTGAAATGCTTAAGGAACTTCCATGGGTCAACTGGCAAATAAATAAAATAAAAATTTATAAACCTCAAGTAAACCACATAAGAAAAGGGCAAAAGAATTGGACAGATATTTCTTCAAAGAAGACATACAATTGGGAAACAGGTATATGAAAAGATATTAAACATCACTAGTTACTGGAGAAATGCAAATCAAAATAAAATGATCCCTCATACTTACCAGGATGGTTATTATTAAAGAATAAAGAAGCATTGATGAGGATATGAAGAAATTGAAACACTTGTACTATGTTGGGAGAAGTGTAAAATGGTTCATCTGATAGGGAAAGCAGTATGGTGGTTCCTACCAATTTAGAAATAAAAGTACCACATGATCCAGGAATCCCACTTCTGGACATAAACCCAAAGGAACTATAAATATCAGTATCTTTAAAAAAATATCTGCACCTCTATGCCCCAGATAAGCATTATAACAATAGTCAAGATGTGTAAACAAACATGTTTCTATTGACAAATGAATGGATAAAGAAATTGTGGTATAACATACCACATGGAGGAACATTCAGCCTTAAAGAAGAAAGAAATCATGTTATGCACATCATTATGGATGAATCTGGAGAAATAGAGAATAAAATAGCTCTTTCCAGAGGCTGAGAGATAGGAAAATGTGGAAATGTTCAACAAGTATTTTTAAAAAAGAGAGATCCAGGATCTTAAATGTCTGTCCTTGAATATTATAGTTTTATAATAAATGAATTAAGTATCTCAGAAAAACGTTAAAAAATGACCAAAAAAGAATAAAAGGAATTCATGGAAACAGTTTGGAATAGGTAAATAATGTTAATAAATACTTATGTAAAATGGAAAACTACTAGATAACATAATGAAGAACAAAAGAGAATAATGTCCAAAATGGTGCCTCTGTTTGAATAGATAAGTTCATACTATGAAGGAAGCATGCTAACAATACAGACACATTTAGCCCAAACATAAGCAAATGAATTTTAATCTTGGAAGAGTTAAATTATTAAAGGCTTATATAATTTGAACACAAAAATACTGTATGATATAATTTACACATGTAATCTAAAAATATCAGTCTCGTTTAAACAAGGAGTGGAAATAGAGTTAGCAGGTGTTGGAAAGGGGAAAGGAAAATGCCTGTTCAAGGATGCAGTCATACAACAGGATGAATAAAATAATAATATGGCATAGCGCTTTCTAATTTGCTAGGACAGAACATTTCAAAAGTTTTCACCACAACCTTTTAATCACTTGAAGGGATGGTTATATTAATTAACTTTATTTAATTATTACATATTATATTCATTATATGCACTCCCTATATTGATATAAATATTGTCAGTTTCCGATAAAAACAAACTGACTGCGTCAGCTTCTCATTGGAGTTCTATCAGTTTTTATACTGCTTTAAATCTGTTAATTTTTATGGTTTGAATTTTAACTACAAATGATCTGGCTCTGCAATACCAAATGAGTTAACATGTTAATCCCTCTATGTTCCCTATTAATAAAATAGCAAGTGAAAACAAATAACTTCTAAGGGTCTTTCCACATCTAACATTCTGCGATATTAATTTGTATTGAATATTTTTTAAGTACCTTTGAGGACCAATTATTCACAGTCAATTCTTTCTCTATTATTGGCAAATTGAGACTATGCATAAAACAGATAAGGATTAAAATGTTCTTCCTAGTGGTGAAAACTTTCTGTTTCCCACATGAATTAAACTTAAAGAAAAACATAAAAAGAAAGGCTGTAGATGTAGAACTCCTACTTTCTCTCTCTGGGGCTAGGATCAGATTTCAAGAAGATCTTCCATGAAGGACATCACTTCTTATTAGAACAGGGATTATTTTTTTCCCCCTAGAAGCACTGGAATTGGAATGTTAAACTCCTCAAAATTGTTCATCTCTTTTCTATTATTATAGTTTTTAAAATGCAATTTTAAATGACAGCATAGTATTACAGTATATGACTATAATACACTTAAATTAACCAATTACCCACTTTTATATGTTTACATTCTTGATAATTTTGATTGCGTTAACATGAATAATTTTTTTCATGGTCTCTTATCCCAGGTAAAATTGAAAAAGTTCATATTTTTCTAAAATTAATAAAAAATTTATGTACTAATTTATTTTTACACAAACCACATTTATTAATTTAATTTGACTAGAGCTACCCCATGAACATTTCATTGATAGTGATCTTATATCATAGAAATTTAGTCATTCCTAAAGTTCTTATGAGACTGATGTAATTTCTCCAAGTAGAAAAGTTAAATAATGCTATGGCCTTTGTATGTTTTTATTTGTGAAAAACATAATCAAGTTTAATTTTTAGTTAACTTTGAAATGTCTTCAAAAGATAGAACTAATACAAATAAACATTTTTTTCTGCAATATCTTTTATATTGTGCCACTTATGTCTAGTCACATATGATGAGCATGAATATTTGTGAACGTATATCTTTTTTATATCTCATAAAATATATTTCAAGTTTTAAATATTTGCCATAAAGAAATGTAAAGAATATACCTACTTAGATTAAAAGTACTACCTTAAAATAGCTAATAAAAATGTTTGAGAACTTTGACACAGTATTAAGTACTACCTAACATCAATTAGAAGAACATCAGAAAATAAGTTAAAATTTCACTTGTTCTTATTGTTTCTAAGATATTATGTCTCATTAAATCATTAAATCTGTTCTGTAATGCTAGGATTAGTCTTATTAATTTGATATATATATTTCTCATTTTGGTACTGGGAACTGACCTAAAGGTATATTATCACTGAGCTACATTCTCAGTCCTTTCCATTTTTACTTAAAGAGAAAGAAATAAGTTCAGATTTTAAAGGATTAAAGTGTTCTTCCTAGTGGTGAAAACTTTCTCTTCCCAACCTGAATTAAACTTAAATAAAAACATAAAAACTTACTAAGTTGCTCAAGCTGGCCTCAAATTTGGGATCCTCCTGTCTCAGCCTCCTTCATCACTGGTATTAATAAATATGTGCCACTATAACCAGCTTGATAACAACTTTTTAAAAAATACTTTTTAGTTGTCAATGGATTATTTATTTATTTATTCATGGTGCTGAGGATTGAACCCAGGGCCACAAACATGCCAGGCAAGCACTCTACCATTGAACCACAATTCCAGCCCCTTGATAAGAATTTTTTGAGACCAAAATATACTAGATAAGAATAACTATAACCCATCCTTTAAATTATCTAATTTTCACTGGAATTATTATGATTATAATTATCATGATTATGATTATCTTAGGAAATCAACTATTAATAAAATAAACAACTTTATTATAACCAAAACATCATTGCAAAATGGAAGTTACTGTTTTCAGAATACTTCTGAAATATAATAATTATGCATGAATTATAGGCCAATAGAAATTACATAAGAATTAGCTTTTCAGAGGATTTTAACATTTCTAATAGAATATCTTATTGATAAATTAAAATCTTCATTGTTGCTAAATACGCTCTGAAGGAGTTTCCTTTGTACATTGAGCATTAGTAAACTTATGCCATTTTATAATTACTTTTCAGAACTTGCTGGACTACCTACCAGATTTGCTACCTTAACAATGAAATGTCACCAAAGACCTGAATCCCTGGTTTTAAATCCTATAAAGTAATGGTGTCTTGAAATTGTCGAAATATGTCATGGCAGAGTGCGGATCAAGTTTTCTACCTCTTCCTCACACCTTTTCAGTTCTCAAGGAGCACTTACAGGTTTGATTCTCAAATCCTTTTTTAAATCAATTCATTGCAAATTGGCTACAACCTGGCCACTTGTAGATTTCACATTGTTTACGAAATCTCAAAAACTGTATTTCTGCAGCATTTGACACTACAGAAAATGCTTCTTTTTGGCTCATGTAAAACCCAGCCATTCTGTGTCTTCTCCACTCTTTTGAACTCCTCCTTACCCTCTTTTAGTGGCTCCTCCACCTGTTCCAAAATGCTGCCTTTTCTTAGACTTTTGACTCTACTCTTTTTCTTCCTCTCCATAGATGGACATTCATTTCTTATTCAATATGGGCTATAGTCACCTGAATAGCAAACATACACCTGCACTACCTGTATCAAACCAAATTCATTAGGTTCGACCTCGGACTTCTTTTACAGTATTTTTCCTTCGATTAACAGCATTTACTTTTGTGAGAAGTTCTAATTTTACAGAAAAATGAAGCAGAAAATTTTCGAACATTCCTTCCCAACATTCCCCATTTTCCCCTGTTATTAACAACTTCCATTAGTCTGGTACATTTGTTGTAATTAACCGACTAATATGGATACATTATTATTACCTGAAAATCATAACTGACAATAGGATTCACTCTCTATGTTGTGCCTTCTGTGGATTTGATGAATGGGTAATCTACCATGAAATATTGTATAAAAGTGTTTCACACTCCACAATCTCTGTGCGCTCCTCTTTCCTTCCCACCCCTCCCTTCAACACTGTGGCAACCACTGATCTTTTGACTCTCAACATAGTTTTGCATTTTCAGAATGTCACACAGCTGGAATCATAAAGTGCATGCCCTTTCTGAGTTGCCTTTTTTCATTTTGCAATATGAATTTATGATTCCTCATGCTTTCTTGTGGCTTGATAACTCATTTCTCTTTATTGCAGAAAAATATTGCCTTTATTTATCTATTCATCTATCCAAGGACATCCTGATATTTCTAGGCTGAATAATTACAAATAATACTGCTATAAACATTTTTTGAGCAGGTGTTTTTTGTGGATATTAATTTTCAACTCATATGGTAAGTAAGGACCAAGGAGTATAATGGCTGTATCTTGTAGTAAGAGTTGATTTGGTTTTGTAGAAAGCTGCCAAACCATCCTTCAAAGTGGCTGTATCATTTTACATTCCCACCAGAAATGAATGAAGGTTCCACATCTCCAGGTGTCTTTAAAAGTTGTCATCTTTTAAAAAATTGTGGAAACGGTTATATAAATTCATAACCCTTAATGAAATCCTCAGAAGATTAAATATTCAGTGAGTGTCAATATATACATACCCTATGTAGCCATGAACCCAACCAAAATTTAGAAAAACACTTAATCTCTACAGATAATTCACTATGATTAATTTCCTGTTAATTCCCACCCCTCATAACAATCTATAATTTTGATTTTTGTAATAATAAGTGTTTAACTTTTCTAGAACTAAGTAAAAATTATTTCATATAGTTTGGCGCCATTTTCTATATGGATTTTTTTCCTCAACATTTTTATGGGGATTTGTTCATGTTTTTGTATTTGAAAGAGCTTACTAATTTAGTAATTTTTGCTGCTGAGTAGTATTTCTCTCTGCACATATATTTTAATTTGTTTACCTACTTTGCTTTTCCTGAACATTTGAGTTGTAACCAATTTGGAGTTATTATGAATAATGTTGATGTGAATATTCTTGTGAGATTCCTGTGTGTGTGCGCATGCTCACATTTCTCTTTCAGAAATATCTTAGAATTCCAGGTCACAGGGTAGATTTGTTTGTTTAACACTCTAAAAAGCTGGAGAACTCTTTTCTAAAGTGCTTGCTAATTTTCCACTCCCACGATAAGTGTTGGAATGTACCAGTTGCTCCGATGTCCGTGCCACATTTTCATGTCATTAGTCCTTCCAGTTTCTGACATGTGGTGGGTGTTTAATGATGTCTCATTGTGGTTGTCAGGATGACAATTTAACAATTAATTTAGCTCATAGGTGCCCCCTTTGAGCACCTCCTGTGACACAGTAGTTTCCTGCCACTAAACCACACAAGGGCTTCCTCCAGGGCTTCCAGACTGCATCATGTCGCGTTGTCATGTGTCCCTACTTCCAGTCTCATATTTATTCTTCACTCTCACTCCTGTTCTGTCTCACGTGTGCCACTTAAAGTTTCCGAGTGCTCAGGACCTTTGTCCTTTTGTATACCAATTTCTTAATATTGAAAGTCCTTCATCCTTCCCCCCCATCAAAAAATAATTTTTATTTGAGTAACTCAGAAATCTTGTTTCTCTGGAACTTTCCTCATTTCCTTGATGGAACATTTGATTCTTTTATTTCCATTCCCAGGATAAATTTTATCTCATACCCATGTTTTAGTTTTAGCTGTTACGTTTTATTTTAATTATCATTATATTAAAATCTTTATCAAATGACTGTGATATCCATAAGACTGGTATATATTAACCTAAACTTCAGAATAGTAGCTGTCATCAACAACTAGTCATTAAATGAAAGAACAAGTAACAGGCCTTCTATCTTCTTTAGTCTCCATAATGGGAAGTATGTCCCTGTGTTTCACAAAGAATAAAGAAGGAAAAAAAATTTCTCCTTACTTGAATGATTTCTGAGTGTTGCTCTGTCTTCAAGGTAGAAAATATCCATTCTTCAAAACTTTCTTACTTTTTATCAGATTCCATGTGTTTGCCATAAATTATCTTCAAAAGACAAACGGTTCACTTAAACAGGACATTATTAATGAAAACATGAATTTAGATATTTTAATTGGGTCACTGACTAAAAGGATTGGTAATAATTCACTAAATTATGTCTTTAGGGTCTTAGGCTTTTTATATATTGCATACATGCAATAAGATATTTACATAAGTGTTGGTTTCAAGGTATTTTCAATATTGGGACTAAGAAATTTCCAAAAAGTTTCTTGGAAATCTTGACCCAATTGATTTCCTCATAAAATGTCACAGAAATTTCACTTATTTTTTATCCTTTAAGGGTTAATTAGTAAAGAACAAAAAAAATATACTTAAGTTAAATAAATGTATTGATATACTGTTTAAAAACCTGGTGATCTGATCCTAGGGGATTTCATGGATTGAATAAATCTTCTACCGCCTTTTCTACTGGTATGGTCTGGCTCCCCAACAAAATGGTCGCAATGTCAGATACTAATTCATAAAATCTGGTAACCTTATACTAATCAATGAGACCCGAGAATCTGAGAATGAAGGTCTGGAGAAGACAATCCTCTCTTAAAGAAAGGAATCTGTGAGCGAGACTCTCTTGTTTGACTGCCTGGCCAAACTGAATGGGTGTTCTGGAAGGAGTCTGGAACCCATTTTTCCTGTAAAAACTGAAGTATAAACGTACAGTGTGAGTATGGCTCACCTCTCTCCTGTGGAAACTTCTCTATACGCAGGGTTGTATCTCCAACTAGAGGTTTATAGGACAAATTTTGGCCATGACTCAAGTTGGAACAATCAGATTCCGTCCCACAGGAAATGGGAAATGGCATTGAGAAGTTTCTGCCAGTCTGGGCTGAACATCAAAATGGGACTCTAAACGCAGAGTTTGAAGCTGAGAATGCCACTTCTGTAAAAAGTAGGTCATCACAGAAAAAAAGAACCAGTGAAATAGATACACAATTGCTTATCCGGCTCTCATTTTGCCATGCTGATTATTTCCTTCTAATGTAACATATGTTATACAATAAGATTATGGTTTGTTTTCTACAAACAATATAGTTAGAAACTTAGCTCCATTTTTGACAAGAATTTTTTTTCCCCATTGATACGTACCAACTGCTAAGAATAGTGTCGGACACGTAGAAGTTATCCAATGACTAGTTTTTAAATAAATGAATAAATATTGGTTTCAAATTGGGTTCATTTCAAAACAAAAGAATTATTCCATGGGATGTAAAAATCTTGCTTTAGATTTATTGTCTAATTTCTGCAGAGTCTAAAAATTTTCACAAATATTTGGATTTAAAGAGTTACAGTAAAGGAAACAACTTTGAAGAAGAATTGAATGGAGCTATATGCTAAGTTTAGAAATGATTTGAAAAGTACAGGTCAAAAAGTCATCAAAGTCACAAGTTCAGAAATTCGAATATAGTCATAATTTGAAAAACAAATGAAAAATGCTAAGTAAAAAAAGTCACAATTTTTTTAGATATTAAATTATTCTTTGAAATCAGGAGTTGCGTAAGCAGAAAGGAATATGTACTTGGACCATGTTAAAAACCAAATCAATATCTATCAATAGAGGCTATGTAAATTGGAGTGTTATTTAATTTAAAAGTGAAATTTGTTAGAAGGATCATAGAAATCACATTAGTGAGAACATCAAAGCTTTAGCTTTTTTCCCTATGTCTTTAATTTGTGATACAGTCACTCTGCATCTTTTTAAAACTAATATCACAACCACTCCCCAAATTAAGCAATTAAATAAACAAGTAATGTACTATAATTATCGACTTGATGGAGTAAAATCTTAAACTTGATTAAGCAAAATATTTTAATCTTTTCCTTTTTAATTCTTCTGGCTGGAATGCTACTATTTGATCTCTGCATACCCAAAGGAGAGCATATATTCGAGCATGATAAATCAACTAGAGCTGAGTCTGCTCCTAATAGCCCTGGGAATTTGGATAAGTCACTAAACATCAAAACCAATACCATTAATCATATTTCACAGAAATACAATGTGCCCTTGTTGGATTTCATAAAGAAAATTGTTATTGTTAACATTTCTTTTTAGTCTTTTCAAGGTCAGAATAAATTCTGAGGAAAACAGGTGTTCTTGTCAATGACAGTTTATTAGACTAGACCATATCACACGAGATCAATACTGTACAGCTTATTCAAAACTATGATATAGATGACTCTATTTAGTCCAAACAATAAGCCAGTCAGGATCCACGGAGTTATTTTTGTTAACTCATTTTACAGTTAAAGAAACTAGGGTTTATGAAGCTCAAGTAGCTTGTACAAATTCACAGCATATGATACACTCAAGGAAATATAAAAACTTTTTTTTTTTTGGTGGAAGGTACTGGGAATCAAATCTAGGGGCATTTTACTACTGAGCTATATACCCAGCCCTTTTTATATTTTTTATTATTTACCATTTATTTTTGAGTCGGATCTTGCAAAGTTACTGAGACTAGCCTTGAACTTGTGATCCTCCTTTCTGAGCCTACTGACTACCTGCAATTACGAGCATGCGCCACCACTCTTTACCACTGTCAACAATGTGCAAGTTTTTCCACCAAAGTGTTCATTTTAATTAGCAGCAAACTCGACTCTGATTGGTTCCTCTGGATGTCAAACTTGTTTTTTTTCCTCTCTTAAAGTCCACAGAATAAGCAGAACAAATTTCCCTAAAGAATATATTATGTCACTTCCTTATGTAACACTCTATCAGGCTTCTGCTGCAGATAAAAAGTAAGCTGTACGTACTAATTCTTGTCTCTGTGACCATCTGTGAAGTGCCTGCCCACCTTCTCTTCCACTATGTCATCCTTCCCTCTTCCACTTTATTAGTAACACATTAGTCCAATTTCTGTCTCTCCCAAGTGAGATGTTCCTGCCTCAAGGCCTTTGCATATATTGGTCTTTCTTGGGATCCTCTTCACCAGGTCTTTGTGTGATTGCCTCCGATTCAGTATTTGAGTCTCAGCTGAAATGTCACCTGGACATAGGGTCTTTCACAGCCCCCTTGCCCAAGCAAGTCTACCCAATGGGTAATTGCCTTATACTTCGACTTCTTCATTGAGTTTTTAACTATGTAGATATTTATATGGCCCGTGTACCCACCCCCATTAGAAAGTCCGTGATTTGGGATCAGAGAGTCTGTATTGTTCTCGATTTTATTTCTACAATTTATAATTTAGACTAAGTGGTTAATCAATATGAGTTACCAATGAAAACAGAAAAAAACAAAAAAACTAACTTCCCCTAAATTTTTCCATCACCCAAGCTACAGGTGACTCTGTGCCTTTCATTTCACTTCATTTTCCCAACTCTCTCACTGGCTTCACTACTTTACTAAACACAGTCTAATTTTTGTCCATACTGCCCTGTTGGAACTGTCTCCCCAATGTCACAGATGACAGTGTGTCTCCACTCCTGACGTCTCTGTGGCAGAACAAGAACAGTTGACTACACCTTCCTTTGCAGCCCTATCCTACCTTGGGTTTTCATAATACAGGCAAAAAATTGTCCTTCCCTTAACATATGCCATTTTTTCTTTCTACAGTTTCATGGCACCTGCTTACTTTCAAACTCCCACACTTTTTTTCAATACCTCTGAAGCCTTCCAAAAATTCCCAGGCAACTTTGTTATTCTTTCTTTGATGTTCCAATTGCTCATTACACATGGAATAATTATTTTTTCTTATTAATTATTTGTCTGTCTCATTCTATCCTGGAATGAAAACACCTTGAAGGTAGGGAAAATTCTTTACTCGTGTTGTATCTTGGTGTCTAATATTTGGCTCTTACTTGAGGAATTAAATATGCATGTCTGACACAGAGCATGATGATACTACATGAAAGGATGGAGATCCTCACATAGTGTTTTAACAGCTATTTGTACACACCCTGACATCAGGATGGAACACCCTTTAATGTGGGATATGGTCAGCGGGCCTGGAGAGTAGGAAAGTTCTAAGTATCCCAAAGTGGGCATCTTATAATCATATAATTTTATACAGACAGCTGCTCATGTCAGCCTTAGATAATGAATGCTCTTCTTAACTTGTATAAGTAGACATAATATAACTGAGAATATATTCTTGGGGTCGTCTACTGATAATATTGTAACATGTAATAGTAATTTAACCAAAAAGAGAATCCTCAAAGGAGTCATCTAATCATTAGAAATTGTCGATACATAGCTGTAAAAGATTTAGTGATAACAGCAAGACCTTTTGGGTTAATGAAGAGAGATTTCTTCTGCAGTCAACTGTGATTGAGAAATAGTTAATTCCCTTGTTGCTATTGTGCATTGGCAGAAAGCAATGTGAAATGGAAAGTTGGTATGTTTTGGAATTCCCTTGTGATAACAGTGGATTAGTGTAGAATTGGAAATTACTGCCAGCTTCACAGAGGACAAGGTAAAGTGGGCTGCCTCATTTATATCCAGCAGGAAAATGAAGTAGCACAATCTATGGGAAAGTATTGGCTCTTATTATCAGGAATCTCAATATTTTTACTGTTCTTAGGACAATAATTTTATTTGAAGGCATCTGTCAAAAGTAAAGAGAATAGCAAGAACAATAGCAAAATATTACATTTAAAATATTTATGACAGCATCACCAAGAGCTTCAACTAAGTGAAATAAATGTAATTAGTTTTAACAGCATAGACATTACTGGTGCTTCTGATAAAATGCAGGGATATTTTATCAATGTACCCTGATTACAAACAATGGGAAATTGTTCTAAGTCCTACCATGTAGTTGACCCATAGGATGTCACTCTGAAATTAAGAATGTTTTCAAAGATATTGAAAGAACATGGATTTTAAATGTGGAAAAATGAAAAAAAATCATATGCAAAACAATAACAACAACAAAGAAATTGGCTATACTGTGTGATTCCTCTTTATCTAAATTAACGTTAAGACAAAAACTAACAAAATAAGGATAACATTAACTATAAGGATAATGATAATATCCTTAGGGGCTGATTCATTTCTGAGTTTCTGTATTTTAGTACATTTTTTAACGAGGATGGTGTTCAGTGCAGGGAAAAATTAGCACTATACTTTGACATCAAGAGAGATGGTGATTCACCCTGTTGCAGAGAAGTCTTGGTGAAAAAGTAAGAACTCACTTGGTGATGGTATTTGAAGGAAAAAAATTCCACTCTCTCCATCTCTGATTTCTGGAACTCTAAGGGAATCATTAGGAAAAAATAAGCCCAGGAAATAGAAACACAGCACCTTTCCAGGTCTAAAACATACTGACCTAAATGCTGCAGATAACAGATTTGATATTGAGAATGAGTTTATGAGACAGGCACTGACCTGGGAAAGAATAAAGATGAAGAAGGTAAGAGCAAGGATGCTTGTAGGAGAGAACTCCATGAGGGAAGAACTGAAAGGGGCAGGGGAAAGGAAGGGAGGAAGAAGGGAAAGAGGCAAAAGGAACAGAAAAAGACCCTTCAGACTTTAACCTTCACCTACAGAAAGGTGTAGAGTCATGCACATCGGCCTTCCTAAATGAATTTCGTCATTGCTGAATCATGTTCATTACTCAGGATTCCAGGTTCCAGCCAAGAAGTTGTATGATGAAAAATAATAGTGTTTTTCCTCCTAATACTTTCAGTATTTACTTCTCCAGTCTTGTCAATTTCATTTTTAACCATATATTTTTAAGTGTCGCTGTCACATTTTTTTTTCAAAACCGACAGCAAGTTTTTCTTGATGGGAGTTTTTTTTTCTTAACAACTAAAAATTTTAGTTTTAATTTTACACATTTATGAAATGCAATGTAATCTGATTAATATATTCATCATGTAACAATCCCATCAGATTAGTTGCATTTCCATCTCCATTTCTCATATCTTGGTGTTGGGAAACTTCTCTATTTTTCTGGTTCTTATAAAATATATAATAAGTTTGTTGTAAACTGTAGTTACCCTACTCTTTTGTAGGATACCCAGCAGAAACTTACTCTTTCTAACTGCATTTGACAATGACACAGATATATCCTATGTTAATATTAGTAAAATGTATCGACAGAGAATATGGACTTTCTATTTGGGTGTGCAGTTTTCATTAAGAAATATAGGTAATTAAAATTAATTTTATTTTATTATAAGCAAATCATGGTAAAAATTGGTTTTTCTGGCATTTTATTTTATTTTTTTGTTCAGTACCTACTATTCTAATCTTTATGGCCATTCTAAAATCTGAGACTCATGGTTGCTTTCACAGAAAACATATATTCTAGTAGCTGTGACATTGTGAGAAAAATAATCACAGCATGTGAGTCACAAAACCTGAATTCCAGTGGAAAACCTGTGGATCTTTAAGTTAGGTTGGCTTCTAAGAAGAGAAAGCTCATCAAATATTATTGAAATTTAATAATTAAACCTAAGGTTGAAATGAGTACTTGATTAAAAGTTAATAGCCATATTTAATAAAAATACACATATCATTTAAAAAATTTTAACAATACAAATTAATACTTAGAATAATGAACATATGGTTATATCTGGCATTAATTCTAAAGAGCAAGTCTTATTATAATGAGAAGAAATTATAAAGGCCCTCATAATGGCTTATTATGATGAAGATGATAATACAGCTAGTGCTAGTTTAACTGTATTTTTCAAAGTCACTTGGACACAAATTTTGTCTAGAGCCTGAACATTTCTTAAATATGTTATACCATCAACCATTATTGTATGCTATTTTAAAATTTTAATGTGGGGTTATTGCAAATTCAGAATATGTGTTGTCAAGTAATTTGACATTTGAGAACTCCATAAAACAGTACTTTATCTTCTATCACCAGGTCCTTAATTACTCAAAAGGCCTGCAATGGAATGCTTATTATATTAGATATAAATAGTGTAAAACAGTTATTAAAGTCATAGATACTAGAAAAAACTAAAATGTAATTATAGTTTTATTATTATTTTTTTATTATTATTATTTTTCAGTGAATGTATTGAGAACCTCAGGTTAATTGACCTACTCACAGGTGCACAACTAGTAAAACTCAACTGCTAAAAGTATGTGTGTATTTTCTCATTAAGTCAGTGTTCCTTTCCCTGGTCCTAGAACTTTCTACCTACCATCAGCTTTTAAAGAAAAGCTAGAGAAGTTATTACAGACAGTTTTTCCAGCAAATATGACAATAATTATTATTTATAATTTTTAAACAATTGTTGGCTTACTTTAATGAGGATCATTCATTTGAAACAATTTTATTCTAAATAAATTATTTTAAATTTCATTGGTTATACAACACCAATAAATTTGCCATTAATTGTTCCTCTTGGAATACACTGATCCTATCCACAAAGAAAGTATTAATAGTATTTGTGATCCTTGTTTTGAAATTCTTTTCTGATTATCATTTTTACGTATCACTGCTAATCAGAGTAATAGGTCATGTTTATATTTAGAATAATATGGACTCATACTCAAGTGAATACTTGGCTTATTTCTATTCCCACTCCCTAACATTTTTAATTCCAGTTTGGTCATAATGATAAATAATGATTCATGATCAAATTTTATCATCATCCCTGAAATACTCAATACTAGCATCACACAGGGAGAATAATAAAATTTTATTTTAATGTAAGATAAATTATGGATATCTATTAAAGTGCCTAAATTATATAAAATTCATGGAGAGACAAAATATTTACCAACTTCCAAAGTAACATATACAACTGACATCATCATGCACCTCTAAATATAAGCAGGAAAAACGGTACTTTAGAACATCTTCATACCCCCAAAATAACTGAAAAGAGACTTCCTAAAACTCTTGTTATTGGTGGAAATATTTACTTGTTCTCAAAAAGAAAGTTATTTCTTATGGTACAATTTTAAATTTTCTAACGTTTTTGCTACAAATAGCTTAATGAAATAAGTGCTTTCAGTGGAAAGGATCAAATGTTTAGAATTTTCTAAATTTAACATTGAAAAATAGTATTATATATGTGTCAATAGAACAATTATATTATGAAAAAAATATTTTAAAAAATAATCATACACAAATCATTGCCCTTTTGCTGGTGTATTTAGTAAAAGAGTGCCCCCTTGTGATTTCTAAATCTTATGCAGCAACAACTTCTACCAATCAGAGACTTTTTTTTTTTTTCAATTTAAAAGAAAACATCTAGCATCCTCAGAATACAACCAAACACTTTGTTTTTGCACATGAAACTACTTTAAATTTGTTTTTCTGGAAGCAAATTAAAGTGCTTCATGGGGATTTATGAGAAAGCAGTTTTAAGAACACCACTACTACGCGTCCCAGGACTGTAGCTGATGAAATTCATACATGCTGCTGTTTTCCATTTTTATGCACAGGTAGTGGCTCTCTGGACAGAGCACATTTTTTGCAGAGAATAAAACTTCTGAAGTTAGGTTGATTGGACTTTTTCTGACAGTGTGGCATGGTTTTGAGGTATTTTGTGCTGTCCTTCATTATGAACTTATGAACATGATCAAAGAGGCCATAGGTTCCTCATAGTTCTCCGTGGAACTGTCAGTGTTACCAACAGGGAGTTGTTTGTGTAGATTGAAAGAGCAGCCCAGCTTATATTATAACCAGGAGAAGCAGGATACTGGAAACTTGTGCTCAGGCAGATCTGAAATACTGGGTAACATCTCTTTGTAGCTGTGAACTTAAGCTAATGGGAGACTTGGGGTTTAATGCAAAATTACAAGGTTAATTTTACCACTGTTTACACTCAGTCAATAATTCTGAGAAGTGAAGCTAATGTTATAGAGCATGGTACTTTTCTATATGGACAAGGAATATTTGTATGTAATAGCTCTGAAGCAATTTCTATGCACTGACATCCACTTCTTATCATAAGAAATAATTATCTCTAAATTTATTCAGTTAAAATATAATATTGAAGGACAAAATGTGGGTTTGGGTTAAATAAAAACAATGAGCATCAGCTTTTCCAGTAAAAGCCAAATTGTTAGAGGTAGACCAACAATGTCAGTTGTGATAAGTATTGGGAATATAAACAACTATATCAATGGGAGGTATTCTTCAAAATGTTTATGTTTCACTGCCAACAGTGGATAAAACATTTATAGGTAAAAGTACAAGCAAGAGGAATCACTTCACTATAAACATTGCCTTTAGGCATTAATTCCAAACAGAAATGGGTGTAATTTTACCCCTAAGGGACATCTGGCAAAGTTTGGAGACATTTTAGTGATCACTAAAATGGTCACAAATAGGACTGAGGTGCTACTGTCATCTAGTGGGTAGAGGTCATAGATGCTGCGAACATAGATGCACAGAATAGCCTCCCCCAATAACAAAAAATTTTCAGTAGAGAGCCAATTATAAATAAGATCCAAGGTGGAAAACTTGTTCTAGACCTAGAATTTTAGATTTAATTGACCTATATTGGGTTTTTCATGGGTGGATTTTATATGCAAATTATCATAATTCTTCATCTGAAATCACTTTGAACTTAAATGTGTTAGGAAGAAATTTACTTACAGGTAACAGCACTCCCTTGAACTTAAAAAAATTCCTACCACTTTGTAAAATCTTCTATAACAGTTATTTAAAAATTATGTATAAAGTAAAATTATTAATTAATATGTAAAATCTTGGGCTTTTTCCCCCCTACTTGTATTCCATCCCAATCTCTCACTTTCAGGGTCATATATTTGGGAGTAGGCCAAGAAATCTACATTTAAGGAAGATATCCAGGTGACTATCATCCAGGAGTTTATAGATTACATTTTGGAAAGCACTATTGTATATTTCTTTAAAGATGGCCATCAATCAGAAAAAAATATTATTTATCTGTGTGCAATTTTATTCTACAAATTTAAGTGCTAAATATGAGGTCTGCTTAAACTTATTTTCTTCTTCTTCTCCCTGCCAGAGAAAAGTTTCCAAATCAGCTTTACCTTGAATATGGGAATGTGTGTAGAAGTGCAGATAGATAAAAGTAGATTTTAATAAAAGTGTTTCTTATTACATTTGAGCACAGAGAATAAAGCACTTTTGGTGTGTGTTTTTATTTATTTATTTATTTTACATACATGACAAAAGTGGAATGCATTACACTCATTATTACCCACTTACAGCACAAATTTTCATACCTCTGTATATAAAGTATTTTCATGCCAAATTATGCCATTATACATGTACTCTCTTTTTGCATTACAATTCTTAATATACATATATACCACAATTTTTCATATCTCTGTTTGTATATAAGGCACATTGACACCAAATTCAAATCTTCACACATGTATTTTGTATAATGATGACCATCACATTCTGCCATCCTTGCTAATCCCCTTCCCCCTTAGTGTGCATTTTTAATGGTGAAACTTTATGAAAGTTTTGGGGAGAGAGCAAAAGAATTTTGTAAATCCTAGATCAAGGAGTAATTTTGAGTACTTTCTAGGTATTATAATTTAAATTATTTTAATTAGCCATTAATTACTTATATTCTTAATTTACTAGCAGAGCAAAAAATAAGACAAATAATTAATCTCTCCACTTAATTAATAAAACATGAAATTACAGAATTTACCTGTGAATCTGTAAGAAACAAATCATGTCTTTATATCTCTCAAGTAAGTGTTTCAAAATTTCATTAATATACTCCTCACTGTGATACATCAATTTCATTTGTACTCAAACCATACAATGTGGACTTTATAAACATGCAAAACATATTTTAAAAATCAAAGAAAAAAGACTAATAGAACTAAGAGCTGACTTTAAGAGGAAAATCACCCTCTAACTGATGAGAACAATTGACCTACTGTGTCTTCTCAGTGGAATGGAGCCTTAAAGATAAACAAGAAATCATTTTGAGCTTTGGATTAATCAGCATAATAAATCTTGAAACAATGCCATTACAAAGGAATTTAGCCTTCACAGTTTACTGTATAATTTAAGGTTCCATCTGACAAATGTGTTAACCTGAACCAAAAGGCAAATGCCTAGAATTTGAATCAACTTGCAGGAAAACTATTACTAAGAATACCCCTTTTGCAACAGAATTATAAAAAAGAAAAAGGAAAGAAAAAAGAAAAAGCCTTCTATATTACATGTGCTTCCAAAGACTAGCTATCCTTAAAAAAAAAAAAGGTGAATTATTCTCAGGAAGGAATTTGAACAATCTAACCTAAGCACTTTAGAACATGGAGTCATGAAACCATTACACAATTATACATTGGGCTAAACATTTACTTTTCTAAGGATGAAATTTTTCTGTATTTCAAATTAAAATTGGTAACATGACGTTAAATACTGTGGTTATTAAATATGGGAAATAAAATTCCCTGAAATTATATTCCTCTCACTTAACAGCTCTCTGTTAGCCAAGCCTGAATGTAAAGTTTTGTTGGTCCATGTAAGGCTATGGAAAGAAATTGATGAGAAAAACGTGACACAGAAATGAAATTTAAAATATAAAAGCAATATCTTTCAGTACTTTATGACTCACTTTTTGACTTCATGGATATTTATCAAGTTTGGTTATCATAGACATTTATATGCTTGAATAATTATATTCTGTTGAATATTTGAATTTTATATGAATACACTTCAGAAAAGGAGTGTAGTGATTAATGTTGTCTGTTAATTTTGTTAGATTACCTTTTCTAAAATTGTGTCCAAATATTATTTTGGCAGTTTCTCTGAGAATGTTTTGGAGATTCACAGTTTAATTCTTGGTCTTTGAATTAATTAAATGTATCTGCTTTATATGGGTGAGCATCAGTTATTCCATTCAAAATCTGGATAGAAACCCCTGCAGCCCCAGCCCTCCAGCCCAGCAAGGAGTTCTGTTAGAAGATGTCTCTGAGACTTGAACTTCAGCCTTGGTCCTGGATCTCCACCCTGTAGATCCAACCTGTAGATTCTGGACTTACAACCTCCATAATTATATAAGTAAATTCCTGAAGGCAAATATTTTCCTCTAAATGCACATATTCTATTAGAACCCTGTGTACAGGGAGATTTGGATTTTTTAAAAAGTTATACCTTTTAAACACAATAAATTTCTCATTTATTTTGTTTTTAGCTTCAAAAATATTGAAATAAAACACATCAAAGGAAAGTACATAAATACCAATATTCAACCTAGTGAATTATCTCTAAGAGATTATAGTCTTTTAAATGTTACAATTACATGACAAAAAATATCAAGATTAGAACATCAGCCATGAATCTAAAATATGTTTTAAAGTTATATAGTAGTAAAACATGAATAGAAGCTATAATTTGAAGCCTTTAATTTAAATGAAGCTGAACAAAAAGTAGATGTTGATGTAAGAAAAATTACTACAGATAAAGAAGTAAAATTTACTTTGCCAAGAGTTTTAATCTGCCAACAATGTGACAATTCTACTTTTATGACTTGAAAGATGTAATAGAAAAAATGGCAGAACTAAAATAAGATATACAAAATTAATAAACACACTTGATGACTGTAGTGCATTTGAGTGGCTGATAATATAAGCAAATTAACTTAGTAAGGATATAAAGCTATAAATAATACAGTTAAAAACTTTTTCATAAGTAACATATACAGAATACTGAACAAAAAATCATAGAATAAACACACTAACATACTCACATAATATCTGATATACTTAGCAATATTTGAAAAATTGATCATAAGTTAGTACGTTATACAATCTCAGCTAATTTTGAAGTCTTAAAATTATATAGTCTTTATTATCTGGAAGAAAGGATTTTATGTTAGAAATTAAAAACCGAAATATTTAAATGGTTCTTACATTTAGAAATTTAGACTTAATAAGCAAGCCAACTATCATCAGAGACAATTAGAAAATATTCTAAATTATGGCACGTTACATAAATATATATGTACAATTACATAGATATAGCTAAAGTATATCAAGCAATAACTTTGTAGGTTAAAAACATTGCAGGTACTTAAATATTAAAATAGAAAGACAGCAAGTTTATTTGGAAAATATTTTTCTCAAGAAGATAATGAATAAAAAAAGTGAAATCCAAAGACAGAAAATTAGAAATAAAGGTGGTAGTAAATTTTTGTAAAATATTTACATATAGGCATTTATGTTTGCACATGTGTGTACATGTTTTAACAAAGAAAAATGTTATTTGAAAAGTCTAATCAACCTGATAGTGACCAAGGAAAACGTAGAAATCAGAAATCGCAAATACTAATGACATGATTAATGAATAAAGGAGACATTACTATAGATATTACAGATAAAAAGATATTAAGGGGATATTATAAGCAATTTTATGCCAGTATTCTTCATTATTTGAATAAACTGTAAAAATCTTAGAAAAATGTAACTTTAGAAGACAAAAGGAAACAGAGAATCTGAATAGCCTATATTATTGAAGGAGTTGTATATGCTATCTAAAACGCCACCACCAAAACTTTAAAATACCTTCACACAAAGAGAAATCTCTTCTCTGATGTTTTCAGTAATGAATTTTAATAATAATCAAAAGAGAAATAATGCAAATCTTTTACAAAGCATCTAAGGACCAGAAAAATAATGACGATTTTATCATCATTATTTTCTTATAAACCAGAACCTTAAAAGCAAAACCTGAGGATTTAACAGAAGAGAAAATTATTCTTGTGAACATGAACACGAAAAATTTGAAATAAAATTTTAGCAAACCAAATCCAGTAGAACCCTGTGTACAGGGAGATTTGAATTTTTAAAAAAGTTATACCTTTTAAACATAATAAATAAACCAACTCAATTGTAAAATACATATATTTTACAATTCAGTTGGGTTTAATCCAGAATTGGCTTAATTTTAAAAAATCAATTATATAATTAAATTAGTAAAACAAAAATTATACAATCATCTCTATAGATGTAGAAATGCATCCAAATCAATTCATCCTACAAGGCCTTAAACTCACTATGAATGAAGCAGACATCCTTGTTTTTGATGTTTTAAGTTAAATTTGAGTTTAGTTATCTATTACAATTTTGAATAATGTATCTGTGCTATAGTTGTCTCATAATGTATTACAACACTTTCATTTAAAACAATATTTGATATCTATTTCCTACAAAAAACAAGATACAAGTTAAATATCTATTATTTAAGTGCATTCTTTATCTGCTAAAATATCTGTAAGATATTTGCTCTAAATAATACTAAGTAATGAAATTCTGAAAGTATTTTCTGAAGTTGGTAGAACAGGATGCTAATATCCTCACTTATTTTCAGCTTGTTCTATTCCTAACCCGTGCATTAGAAAAGAAAATGAAATAAAAGTTATAAGGACTTGAAAGATTTTCTACTAGAAAAACAAAAAAACAAACAAACCAAAAGAAAGACAAAAACAGAAAATGAAACAGGTAGATGGGCAGAAAAGCAAGCAGGCATATTTTAAAAGCTAATATACTAGCAGTCAATATACATAAAATGTTCTTTATTTAATTTGAAATCCATAAAGTGAAAACTAAACATACATGCAAATTAAAAGTGATTTCAAAATAAGATTCAACATTCACGTTCAACAGAAATGAGAAAGAATGACAATAACAAGTATATCTAAATGTGGGGACAGTTCAGGTTTGCACAGTTCAGATTTCTTGTATATATCTGGTAAACAGTTTAAGCAGATATGACTGTATATTTATCAAATAATATTGAACATTAATATGAATCATGACTTAGAAATTCCCCTTGTATGTGGGTACTCAAGAAGAATGTTTGTACATATGCTTTTGTGATACATACATATATATATATATATATATATATATATAGAGAGAGAGAGAGAGAGAGAGAGAGATTCTCAATTCATGTATATGTGTGTGTGTGTGTGTGTGTGTGTGTGTGTGTGTGTATATATATATATATATATATATATATATATATATGTATTTAATAGCCAAACTCTCCTAGATCTAAACTAAAAAATATATATATACATAGGAAAAATTTTCAGACAAAGAGATTATGGTGCTAAATAAAAATAGAGGTCAACAAACAAAATTTCGAAGAGTCTGGAATTGAAGAAATAAAAAAGGTAATTTTTCTATATTTAAATATTCTAAAAATTAATTTATACCTAATGGAAAATTTCCTGCATTGCATAGTATGAAAACAATAGCAAAGAGAATTGGAGAGGCAATGGGTAACTTATTACCTAGACAAGTAATAGCTTAAAGTAGTGAAGATAGTGATTAAGTATGTGTATGCCAAATAGAGGAAAATTGTTAAAAAATAGGAATGAGGAGGGATCCAACATGGCGGCGAGAGGGGAGGCAGCGCTTTCAGTACCTCCTCAACAAAGGGGTCAGAGAGACGCATGGATACGCTTAGACATGACCTGCTGAGAAACTCCTAGCAAAATTCCACTAAAGAGAGACCGGCCAGGAATCGGTAGGATTTTTGGAGGTGACAGTCTGCGCTAGACGAGTGAATCTCCGCCACGCAGCGCAGAGGTCCAGACCCGCCAGCCGCTGCCCGCGCGACTCGGCGACTGTCGGCTGCCTGCACGCGGCCCCCGCGTCAGGGCGGATAGCCTCCGAGGCGCAGCGCAGCAGGAGCGGTGCAGGGACTCTAGGAAGAGGTCTCTCGCCAAGCCTTCATGAAATAGCAAACCGGGAGCTGAAACCAACCAGAGACAGACCAGTCCCACCCCTCCCTTCGGACACTCTGGCAAGGAGCCTGGGGCCTGCCATAGCAGAGTGGTGACATCACCAGAGTTCCGCCGACAGAATTCCTTCCCAGCGGAATCCACATTAGCAGGTGTGTGACTCCCACCCCCTCCAGATACAAGCAGCCAGGAAACCACCGGGGGCGTGTCTGTAGGGAAGCAGAGGGGATTCCAGATCCCCACCTCCCCTTAACACCAGCGGCGACACCCAAGATCTTAGCCGCCAGTTTCTGGGGGCGTGCCCACCAAAGGGGTCCTGAAAAATTAAACTGTTGGTTCCCAGATCACCCCACCACAGCACTGGGGCTTAATTGAATGACAGAGAGGGTGTTCATCGTTCGGGATATAGGACACGCGGTGGGGCTGCAAGTGTAATCAGATCCTTGGGGAACCGCCTCTGGTGAACAGGACCTGGCTGGCTGGCTGGGAGGAGGAACAGGGGGAGGGGCCGGATAAGTGAAAGGGCTCTGGACTAACAGGATTGAGAGACTCCCAGGAGCCACCGTACAGGGATTTCTGTCAGCACATAGAGGGCAGAAGCTCAGCTCAGAGGGCACAGCTCCGCCTATTGGAAGAGAAGAAAATGGGATTCAGCCATAGAACAGGGGATGCCAGCATGGCAGAGATCTGATGTCATCGGAGAGCGGCCGAGGAGAAAACTTCATCGGTGCCAGCGGCGACGGAAACAGTTGGTCCCCTGGTAGGGAGGGTGAGTCACAGATACCCGAGTCTCTCTCGCTTTGTCATCGAGCCAGAGGCGAGGAGAGGGGCCGCCGCCCGCGCCCACAAGGTAGGAAGACCTGCGACCAACCTGCAGATCAGGCCCAGCGGTCTGCAGGCGTGGTAAGAGGGGCAGGGCAGAGCCACCGCCCGCGCTGGCAAGGTAAGCAGACCTGCGACAGACCTGTGGATCAGGCCCAGCGGCCTGCCAGCGTGGTACACACTTCACCCCAACTGGAGTAGGGGCAGAGCAGAGCCTTAGCCCGCGCCCAGATCAGGCCCAGCGGCTCGCCTGTGTGGTGGTCAAGTGACCCCAATTGGAGTGGGGGCGGAGCGGAACTGACACCCTTGCCCACAAGGTGGGCAGACCTGCGACCAACCTGCAGATCAGGCCTAGCGGTCCCCGGGCGTGGTAGGAGGGGCAGGGCAGAGCCTTCGCCCCCACCTGCAAGGTAGGCAGACCTGCGACAGAACAGCGGATCAGGCCCAGGGGTCCGCGGGCGTGGTAGACACCTCACACCAATTGGAGGAGGGGCAGAGCAGAGCCCCTGCCCGCACCTGCAAGGGAGAATTTTCAACTATACAAGAGCAATATAAATATATAGGGGGGGAAAAAATTTCAAAAACACAACAGTTTCACCAAGAAGAAAGAAACGCAAGCAGTATGAAAAGACAAGGAAAGAAAGGACTACAAGCAAAGCAGGTCAGCTCAACTTTAGAAGAGGTAACAGCTGCAGCAGATGGAATGTCAGATAAAGAATTCAGGATATATATGCTTCAGATGATCTGGAGTATCAAGGAAGAAATTAGACAGCAAAATCAGACAATGAAAGATCACTTCGACAAGGAATTACACAAACAAATCCAGGAAGCAAAGGATCAACTATACAGGGAGATAGAGGTTATAAAAAACAAACAAACAGAAATCCTAGAAATGCAGGAAGCAATAAACCAACTTAAAAACTCAATTGAGAGTACTACCAGCAGAGTAGAACACTTAGAAGATAGAACATCAGACAATGAAGACAAAGTATTTCAACTTGAAAAGAACATAGACAGCTCAGCAAGACTGTTAAGAAACCATGAGCAGAACATCCAAGAAATATGGGATAACATTAAGAGACCAAACTTAAGAGTCATTGGGATACAGGAAGGTACAGAGCTCCAAACCAAAGGAATGAGCAGTCTATTCAATGAAATAATACGAGAAAACTTCCCAGACTTGAAGAATGAGACAGAATCCCAAATTCTAGAAGCCTACAGGACGCCGAATGTGCAAAATTATAAGAGATCCACACCTAGACACATTATAATGAAGATGCCCAACATACAGAATAAGGAGAGAATTTTAAAAGCTACAAGAGAAAGGAAGCAGATTACATTTAGGGGCAAGCCAATCAGGATAACAGCTGATCTTTCAACACAGACTCTGAAAGCTAGAAGATCCTGGAATAACATATTTCAAACACTGAAAGAAAATGGGTTCCAACCAAGAATTGTGTATCCAGCGAAATTAAGCTTCAGGATGGAAGATGAAATTAAAACCTTCCACGACAAACAAAAGTTAAAAGAATATGCAGCTAGAAAACCATCTCTTCAAAACATCCTCAGCAAAACATTACAGGAAGAGGAAATGGAAAATAACAATGAAAACCAACAGTGGGAGGTAGGACAGTAAAGGGGGGGGAATAATCAAAGAGGAAAACAAACCATGTTTAGTAACATAAATAAACAAATATGGCTGGAACAACAACCCATATCTCAATAATAACCCTAAATGTTAATGGCTTAAACTCACCAATTAAGAGACACAGGCTAGTAGAATGGATCTCAAAACAAGACCCAACAATATGCTGCCTACAGGAGACGCATTTGATAGGAAAAGACATACATAGGCTGAAGGCGAATGGTTGGGAAAAATCATATCACTCATATGGACTTCGGAAAAAAGCAGGAGTGTCCATACTCATATCAAATAAAATAGATTTCAAGCCAAAGTTAATCAAAAGGGATAAAGAGGGACACTACATACTGCTTAAGGGAACCATACACCAACAAGACATAACAATCATAAATATATATGCCCCAAACAATGGTGCAGCTATGTTCATCAAACAAACTCTTCTCAAGTTCAAGAGTCTAATAGACCACCATACAATAATCATGGGAGACTTCAACACACCTCTCTCGCCACTGGACAGATCTTCCAAACAAAAGTTGAATAAGGAAACTATAGAACTCAATAACACAATTAATAACCTAGACTTAATTGACATATATAGAATATACCACCCAACATCAAGCAGTTACACTTTTTTCTCAGCAGCACATGGATCCTTCTCAAAAATAGATCATATATTATGTCACAGGGCAACGCTTAGACAATATAAAGGAGTAGAGATAATACCATGCATCCTATCTGATCATAATGGAATGAAACTGAAAATCAACGATAAAAGAAGGAAGGAAAAAGCATACATCACTTGGAGAATGAACAATAGGTTACTGAATGATCAATGGGTTATAGAAGACATCAAGGAGGAAATTAAAAAATTCTTAGAGATTAATGAAAACACAGACACAACATATCGGAATCTGTGGGACACATTGAAAGCAGTTCTAAGAGGAAAATTCATTGCTTGGAGTTCATTCCTTAAAAAAAGAAAAAACCAACAAATAAATGATCTCATGCTTCATCTCAAAATCCTAGAAAAAGAAGAGCAAAACAACAGCAAAAGAAGTAGAAGGCAAGAAATAATTAAAATCAGAGCTGAAATTAATGAAATCGAAACAAAAGAAACAATTGAAAAAATTGACAAAACTAAAAGTTGGTTCTTTGAAAAAATAAACAAAATCGACAGACCCTTAGCGATGCTAGCGAAGAGAAGAAGAGAGAGAACTCAAATTACCAGCATACGTGATGAAAAAGGCAATATCACAACAGACACTTCAGAAATACAGAAGATAATCAAAAATTATTTTGAATCCTTATACTCCAATAAATTAGAAGATAGTGAAGGCATCGATAAATTTCTGAAGTCATATGATCTGCCCAGATTGAGTCAGGAGGATATAGACAACCTAAACAGACCAATATCAATTGAGGAAATAGAAGAAACCATCAAAAGACTACCAACTAAGAAAAGCCCAGGACCGGATGGGTATACAGCAGAATTTTACAAAACCTTTAAAGAGGAACTAATACCAATACTTTTCAAGCTACTTCAGGAAATAGAAAAAGAGGGAGAACTTCCAAATTCATTCTACGAGGCCAACATCACCCTGATACCTAAACCAGACAAAGACACTTCAAAGAAAGAAAACTTCAGACCAATATCTCTAATGAACCTAGATGCAAAAATCCTCAATAAAATTCTGGCGAATCGGATACAGAAACATATCAAAAAAATTGTGCACCATGATCAAGTAGGATTCATCCCTGGGATGCAAGGCTGGTTCAATATACGGAAATCAATAAATGTTATTCACCACATCAATAGACTTAAAAATAAGAACCATATGATCATCTCGATAGATGCGGAAAAAGCATTCGACAAAGTACAGCATCCCTTTATGTTCAAAACTCTAGAAAAACTAGGGATAACAGGAACATACCTCAATATTGTAAAAGCAATCTATGCTAAGCCTCAGGCTAGCATCATTCTGAATGGAGAAAAATTGAAGGCATTCCCTCTAAAATCTGGAACAAGACAGGGATGCCCTCTCTCACCACTTCTGTTCAACATAGTTCTCGAAACACTGGCCACAGCAATTAGACAGACGAAAGAAATTAAAGGCATAAAAATAGGAAAAGAAGAACTTAAATTATCACTATTTGCAGATGATATGATTCTATACCTAGCAGACCCAAAAGGCTCTACAAAGAAACTATTAGAGCTAATAAATGAATTCAGCAAAGTGGCAGGATATAAAATCAACACGCATAAATCAAAGGCATTCCTGTATATCAGCGACAAATCCTCTGAAATGGAAATGAGGACAACCACTCCATTCACAATATCTTCAAAAAAATAAAATACTTGGGAATCAACCTAACAAAAGAGGTGAAAGACTTATACAATGAAAACTACAGAACCCTAAAGAGAGAAATAGAAGAAGATCTTAGAAGATGGAAAAATATACCCTGTTCATGGATAGGCAGAACTAACATCATCAAAATGGCGATATTACCAAAAGTTCTCTATAGGTTTAATGCAATGCCAATCAAAATCCCAAAGGCATTTCTTGTAGAAATAGAGAAAGCAATCATGAAATTCATATGGAAAAATAAAAGACCTAGAATAGCAAAAACAATGCTAAGCAGGAAGTGTGAATCAGGCGGTATAGCGATACCAGACTTCAAACTATACTACAGAGCAATAGTAACAAAAACAGCATGGTACTGGTACCAAAACAGGCGGGTGGACCAATGGTACAGAATAGAGGACACAGAAACCAATCCACAAAACTACAACTATCTTATATTTGATAAAGGGGCTAAAAGCATGCAATGGAGGAAGGATAGCATCTTCAACAAATGGTGCTGGGAAAACTGGAAATCCATATGCAACAAAATGAAACTGAATCCCTTTCTCTCGCCATGCACAAAAGTTAATTCAAAATGGATCAAGGAGCTTGATATCAAATCAGAGACACGCCGTCTGATAGAAGAAAAAGTTGGCTACGATCTACATACTGTGGGGTCGGGCTCCAAATTCCTCAATAGGACACCCATAGCACAAAAGTTAATAACTAGAATCAACAAATGGGACTTACTCAAACTAAAAAGTTTTTTCTCAGCTAAAGAAACAATAAGAGAGGTAAATAGAGAGCCTACATCCTGGGAACAAATCTTTACTCCTCACACTTCAGACAGAGCCCTAATATCCAGAGTATACAAAGAACTCAAAAAATTAGACAATAAGATAACTAACAACCCAATCAACAAATGGGCCAAGGACCTGAACAGACACTTCTCAGAGGAGGACAGACAATCAATCAACAAGTACATGAAAAAATGCTCACCATCTCTAGCAGTCAGAGAAATGCAAATCAAAACCACCCTAAGATACCATCTCACTCCAGTAAGATTGGCAGCCATTATGAAGTCAAACAACAACAAGTGCTGGCGAGGATGTGGGGAAAAGGGTACACTTGTACATTGCTGGTGGGACTGCAAATTGGTGCAGCCAATTTGGAAAGCAGTATGGAGATTTCTTGGAAAGCTGGGAATGGAGCCACCATTTGACCCAGCTATTCCCCTTCTTGGTCTATTCCCTAAAGACCTAAAAAGAGCATGCTACAGGGACACTGCTACATCGATGTTCATAGCAGCTCAATTCACAATAGCAAGACTTTGGAACCAACCCAGATGCCCTTCAATAGACGAATGGATTAAAAAAATGTGGCATTTATACACAATGGAGTATTACTCTGCATTAAAAAATGACAAAATCATAGAATTTGCAGGGAAATGGATGGCACTAGAGCAGATTATGCTAAGTGAAGCTAGCCAATCCCTAAAAAGCAAATGCCAAATATTTCCTTTGATATAAGGAGAGTAACTAAGAACAGAGTAGGGACGAAGAGCATGAGAAGAAGATTAACATTAAACAGAGATGAGAGGTGGGAGGGAAAGGGAGAGAAAAGGGAAATTGCATGGAAATGGAAGGAGACCCTCAGGGTTATACAAAAGAACATACAAGAGGAAATGAGGGGAAAGGGAAAAATAATACAAGGGGGAGAAATGAAGGTCAATAGAGGGGGTAGAGAGAGAAGAGGGGTGGGGAGGGGAGGGGAGGGGGGATAGTAGAGGATAGGAAAGGTAGCAGAACATGACAGTCACTAGTATGGCAATATGTAAATCAATGGATGTGTAATTGATGTGATTCTGCAAGCTGTATATGGGCTAAAAATGGGAGTTCATAACCCACTTGAAGCAAAGTGTGAAAGATGATATATCAAGAACTATGTAATGTTTTGAACAACCAACAATAAAAAAAAAATAAAATAAAAAAAAAATAGGAATGAGTCATAAATGATAATCTAATAGCAGAAATAAAACAGTTGAATCCAACTTTTTTTTCCAGGGGAATGATCACCAAGATAAAAATACTTGAGGCCATAGAAAAAGTATGCAACTTTAAAGAACTGAAATTATATAATGTATATCCTTTGATTATAAGGTAACTATGCTACAAAACAATAACAAAAATCATCTGGAAAAATCCTAAAAATATTTGGAGATTACCCCACTTCTAAGATGGGGTAATATTTTCATTGAATGAACATTAAAAACTGAAGAAGACACATAAAACAGGATTTGGCAGAAAAACAAATATATATATATATATATATATATATATATATATATATATAGATAGATAGATATAATTAACTGCTTTGCATTCAGACCTAGATTCAGCTATGATCTTATCTTCCATCTCAAAAAATAAAACAAAACTGAACATAATTATTAAAAGATAACATGCCACTGTTGTCTTGATATTTTTGCACAGTTCCGATCATGTGAGAGAAGGTCACTCAAAAGTCTTTATGAAACACACTTGAAAGCCAGTGTCTCCATAAAGAATGTAATTCTGCAACCTGTACACTCAGAAAAATGAGAAATTATATCCCATCTGATTCAAATATATGATATGTCAAGATCATTGTACTGTCATGTGTAACTAATTAAAACAAATAAAAAAATTATATAAAAAAAAGATAAGAACCTTTGGAAAGACCTGGAATCATACAACTACCTAATTCCCCTGCTTGAATACCTTTGCTCACATTCTGTGTTAATAAACCTACAGACACCTCTCTTCTCTCCTGGAAGATGTTCCAGACTATTTTATATGGAGGGGAGGATGAGCAAGTGTACCAGAGGATTATAAAGACGGATTTTTCTTGATTTCTGGATTTCTATCTTGTGGTCCATCTGGTCTTGAAGCAGGAGCATCAGTGCTAGGAAACTGCTCTGGGTGTTGCTTTCAACTTGAATAAAAATGCCACCTGTGATCAAAGGGCATGTGTTTTTCTGTCAGTGTTTGTATATAAAACTATAACAATCTACTTTCTTTTTGTTTATTTTGTATTTGTTCTTAATAGTTATAAATGGCAATAAAATGTATCTTGACATATTATTCATATATAGAGTGTAACAACCAAAGGCCAAATGTTCTCTTTGATAGGCAGATACTAACTCACAATAAGAGGGGACAGTAGGGAATAACAGAAGAACTTTGGCAATCTACATTCTTAGGAGCAAGACAGTCTCAGAAATTCCTCAGGGTTTGCTTTTTTATTGTGTAACTGATTTATACACACACACACACAAAGAGTATTTAAATAAATAAAGCATACAACTTCATGAAGTGAAAGTAAAAAATCGATAGAAAAACTTTAAATATATAAAAAATTAATAATATGCTGGCTAGAAAAACCAAGTAACAGAAGAAACAAATTCCAAATATTCTAATTAAGTTAAATTAAAAAGATTTGAGGACATATTAAATGCAATTATATACCCCAAATTTGACACATTAGATTAGATGAATCAATTTATTAAGAGACATAAATTACAAAGAAATCACTCAAGAAGAAAAATTCTATCTGAATAATGCTATGTGGAATACTTAGACTGAAGTCACAGTTAATCTTAAAACAGACATGCCCCCCCCACATGCTTCCAATCTAATATGAATATACTTTTGAAATGAGATCTATATTGATCCCAGGACCTTGTGCATGCTAGGCAAATGCTCTGCCACAGAACTTAAGCCCAGCCTAAAATCTGCAAAACACTTAAAGCAGCAGCAATGCAAGTTTTTCATATTCCTTGACTGTAGAAGAAGAAGGATTCTTCTTATTTTATCTGTTCAGTATAACCATTCTCTCAAGATTAGAAAAACACTTTGATCAAAAATAAAATTAAAATAAATACCCATAATCAATAAAGATCAAAAAGTCCTCAATAAAAAAAACTTAGAAATGGAATCTAGCAATATATAAACTGGATGATATATTGGGATCAAACTAATTTATCACAAGTAAAGTCTTGTTCAGCATTTGAAAATCCATCACTCTAAGGACAAATTTCAACTATTATTCATGAAAAAATCTCCCATCTGTGGGAGAACTGGAAACTTCCCAACTTGATAAAGGGTATCATAAACTAAAACAAAAACTGTTGTGTACAATTGCACTTATACATGATGAAGTTTTGAATGCTTTACATCCGGAGACTAGGAACAAGATACTGATCCTCACCAGCACCACTCATTTGGTATTATACATGAGGGCCTACTCAGTGCATGTGACCAGATCAAAGATTAAAAGGTGTAAATATTGAAAAGAAAGAAATGAAAGCAACATTAGATAAACAACAGACTATCTACATAGGAACTCCAAACAGGAAGTTCAAAAAAAGCTACTAAAAAAAAAACTATTTGTAGGGCTGGGGTTGTAGCTCAGGTGGTAGAGTGTTTGCATAGCATGTGTGAGGCACTTGGTTCAGTCCTCTGTACCATATAAAAACAAATAAAATAAAGATATTGTGTCTGTATACAACTAAAAATATTTTTGAAAAAAAAATTTCTAGTGTACAAACAGATATATGAAAAATTGTGCTCCATTGTGTAATATGAATTGTTGTACATTCTGCTGTCATATATAATAAATTAAAAAAATATATAATGACTGAGTTCTGTTTGGAAACACAGGGAAAAGCCTGCATGCTCTTCAGGTAGGAATGGACACCCAGAGGACGTTCAACCCCCAAAGCAGCATCCAATGATATATATCAGTGGAGAATGTCACAACAAAAATGAAATAAAATCTAGGGATCCAATGAGATGCAGAGAATATGGAAACAGAATAATTCACAAGAAAAGAACTGAGAGATTGGTGGTTTGTGATGCTCAATGAAACATGGAAATTCAGAGGAGTGTCTTCCTTTGTACTTGAATTTGACCCTTTAATGTTTCTCATTATTATATAGCTTTTCATTGAGCAAACTTATCTTATGAATACAACTATACACATATGATTAAATTGTCTTTCATTTTCAAAACCAAGTTGTGTTTACTTATCAATCATTTGTGTAAAGTTTTTTTTGTTTAATTAAATGACTTAATTAAAAAATGATTAAGTAAAGAAACAAAAACAAACTATTTCTAGAATAAATGAGTGAGTTTATAATGTTCATGGAATATAATACTAATATACAAAAAAAATCAGTTGTATTTTTATTAGCAGTGGACAACTGGAAATTGGAATCTAAAAACACATTTTATGATTTATAATAAACAATAAAATGCATATTAATCTAATCAATATGCATAATAGTTCTATGTTGAAATTGATACTCTTTCAATTTCAAAAAAAGAAATAAAAGAAGATGGCTTGTGGTCATGGATTAGAAATCTCAATATTTTTAGGATATTAATTTTTTTCGAAATAAGTCTAAAGATTCAATATGTCAATCAAAAACTGAAATTTCAGAAAAAAAATTATAGAAATCAACAAACTCATTCTGAAATTTATATATAAAAGAAGAAAATTACAATAGCCAAAACTATTCTTCAATAAAAGAACAAAACTGAAACACTGACAATATGTAAATTTGTCACTGTCACTGCCAGGCTGGGAATCAAGACAGGACCCTGAAGGCCAACACAATGCAGCACATGCTGCAAGGCTAATTACTGACCACAGCCTGGGATGCCCTTTGATTTCATTTTTAATTTTTTTTACACTTTAAAAAATAAAATGGAAATGAAAATTATAAAGAAAAATGAGTCCTACAAAGCCTAAAATATGTACCCTGCGGTCCTTTACAGAAAAAGTTTGTTTGGTAGAAGCAACATAACACACATCAATCAATGGAAGTAAATGGATAATACAGGAATAGGTACAGATAGAGTCAATTGTCTGGAAGGAATGAAGCAAAGACAATGCAATATGAAGACCAGTGTTTTCAACTGGCTATTCACATATTGGCAAAAAAAAAAAAAAATAGAGAAGAAGAAAAAATTTAAGTCCAATTTTACTATAGTTCAAAATATAAAACCAAAACCTAAAAAATTTGCGGAAAAAATGTATTAATAAAATTGTGAAATTGCTTTAGGCAAATATCACTTGAATAAGTTATCTAAAGCAACCCATAAGAGAACAAGCAAGACAAATTGAATAACAAAGATATTATCTATAAAACAAGGCAGCAAAACTCAAACTAGGAGAAAATATTTTGAAGTTATGAATCTTATAAAAGACATCTCCTGAATGTGTTAAAATATCAGAAGTAAATATAACAATTAACTAGAACTAAATGGACAAAAATATGAATACCTTGTTTATTAAAGAAACTGTGCACATGACAAACAAGTCTATGTGAAGGAGTTAATATCTGTGTCATTAGGAAAACATAAATTGAAATCCAATGAATCCAATTGTCATAAAATCTGACAATTCTAAAATAGGTGAGGAGAATGTGGTAAAACTGGAAATTATACATTGCTGGGGGAAGGGCAAAGTTGTAGAGCACTTTGAATAACACTTTAGCAGCAATTGCTTAGCAAAGACTAATGCAAAGCAATCTGCAATCACATAAGTAATCCTTTTATATACCCACTATTGTAGCATGAAAGACAAATGAACACATAGATGGATAGATACATTAATAGATCAATCTCCATGATATTTGGGTAAGCAAGTATGTCATTATTATGATATGTAAGTATTAGAAGCATAAAGAGTCCAGAAAATATCTATGCAGAGTGCTATTATATTTATCTTTCCTATATGCTACTATCATATTTAAATTCAATATTTGTTAGATTTAATTTGTACTTCTCTTTTGTTGCAAGAATCCAAAAAGCCTTGCCATTTTATTGAAACAGAAAATTTTAGGCAAAATTTTTCTTATAAAGAGGGTCAACATGATCACCATTTAGATAAAAGAATATCAGTTAGGTTGTCTGTTAGTGCTAAAATAGATTTAATACTGTTTTATATGTGGACAGACCTGGATTCTGTAGGACTTCTGAAATCCATACCTTCTAAAAATCATAAAATAAATTGAGGAGTCCCCTTGGAGTCATAAATAATATTGAAATGGCACACTAGTATATAAAAGGACTTGTATGGTTGATCTTGTACCAACATAATATCACATTTCAGATTTTCTAATGTTTCTCATACAGAAGAGAAAAGATTTGTGTTTCTTTTTACACTTAGACATAACCTTCCTCTGTAGCCCATTCAATATTTTATTTTTGAACTCAATTTTGAGTAACAGGCATATACCAGCATGTTGGGGTTCCTGTTTTCAAGGACACGACATTTTGTGAGTCTTGTTTAGAGTCCAGGCCAGCAGTTTTGTGAAATATAGTCTTTCATTTCTGGGTCACTGGTTGGAATTGGGATCATTAGTGAAGTAACCATTAAGGCCTACCTTCCATCAAACACATTTCTATTGAATAGAAGAAAAAGGAGGACCAACACAGGTCCCCATCACCCCAGTGAATGCTCATCAGTAACTGCCATTCCTCTCATTAGTCTCACTACAGCTATTAAGCTCTAGCTGTCTCACTACACCATAAACATCATCTGCCCAGCTTTATTATGTGCTAGAAATGGACGACGGTATGTCTGATTTCCTCATGAGATTTAATTTTAAGGGAATCCCAATCCACAATGAAAGTATGCATTTAAGTAAATAAAAGTGTTTAGGAGAAGTGACAGATGAAACCAGAAATGATGAGTCTTAGTTAAAAGTATTCAAATTATTGAGTGATTTATATGTACAGTGTTTTTCATATTCTAGAAGTATACAAAGAGAAAAAAATGCAGAAGTAATTAAAGTGTACACAGGAAAGAATGTTGACATGAAAAGATCTTAGATTCTTTTATTCACAAATATTTGGATATTGAGGATTATTTATATGGGTCCTAGTGTATTACTGATGGAGAAGTTAATGTTTACATCAATTATATCTAGATTTATCTATCTATATATAAAACAAGTGTATATTTTACTCAATGTGTTGAAAGGAATATTGAGTTTTACTTACATTTAACTTATGTTCTCATAAAAAATAAATAAGACAGAGAACCCAAATCTCTACTTTGTACTAGGTACTCTGTAGTATCTTAGTTCTTACTGCAGGAAAAATAAAACAATGATTAAAAATTAACCTAACTATTAACTAAACTTATTCAGTAATTTTGAACCATAGGAAGAGAATTTTATTTATCTACAGAGAAATAGGAAATCAACATTTCCATGAGAAATTGAATATATAAATGAATGTCAAATAAGTAATGAATTTTGAAGACACCAAATTGTAAACAGAAATTAATAAATGCATTCTGCTCCATTAAAAATGATAAACTGCTTAATTTCTATTTAAGTTTTCTCTTTTTGGAAAATATTTAAAAATCTATATATATTCAAAGAAAATTGTAAAGCTTTTAACAAAATCTTCTGTTGTATTTTTAGGTTGAGATGTATAAGAGAATGAGAAAAAAGGAAAGAAGCCTATTTCATAAGGTAAACCACTTCATATGGAGAGAAGAAATTCTTACTTTACAAATTGGATAAAAAATAGCCAAAGGGTCACGAAGACATGTAAATTTTAAAACCTCACTGTAGTGTTGTTATTAAGAATGGAAGCATAACTCAGGAAAATGGCCATCCTGACATAGAGAGGACATGTAGCCCAGAAGAGGCCTTGGCCTTGAGCAGGGGTGGTAGTTTCAGTGTGCTGCCTTATAAGCTGTAGTCTTGGACCAATGGTTTTATTCTTCTGCTCCTCATTTCCTCATTTATAAAATGGATACAATAACACCTAGATCTTTGGTAAATGGAATATCAGATTGTGTGTGTGGAGCGGGTTAGAAAATAAAGATTTTTATGAGAACAACAAAGAAAGAAAAACTACTTCAATATTTGACAACAACCATGGCTTTAAGAAGTACTTTGCATATTGTTGCAGGAAAAGGCCATGTGGCAATTTGCCTTATCATGTATCCCATAATTAGCAATGAGAATTTAGTTACTAGCTCTTAAAATTAAAAAAAAATTTAATTTAAGTGTATTGATATTGAGGCTAAAATTTGAAATACTTTGATATTTGGTTTTATGTATTGCACTGAGTCTTTTGATGTGGTTTTCCGACCAGGAACCTTTGTTGTTAATTGTTTAGTTTCCTTGCTGCTCAAAATAGACATTGTCAAGTAGATTGAATGGTAAATGGTTGAGAGTAAATGCTTGATTTGTCTCTGGTTGCTGTTATTGGTATTGTAGTTTCTTTCAGAAGCTTTCAGTAGTTGGGTAGTAAAAATGCACTATCAAGAGACTTCTGCTGGTTCCCTTTTTCTTCTTTTTGAATTTCTTTCTGTTTTCTCAAAGCTTTCTCTTTTTTTTTCTCAAAAATAAGCAGGAATTTTTTCTTAATAAATCTTCCCTGTGAATCTCAGAAACTAATCAATGGAAAGACATTTCAGAAACATTACTTGACAAGTCTTAGTTTCTGCTCTCTGATCTGTGATTGAAATATTACCTTGTGTTACCTATTTTCAATTAACATGTGGACACTCTTTAGATTTCCTGTTGAGTTTTGACAGCCTTGTTCTAGAACGCTTACAAAATGAGGTTAGCCCAATTATGTATAGAGAGGGATGAAAAAAGTATTATAGAATGATTTTATGAACTAATTTATGAAACAATGCTGCTGACAAGCACAATTATTCAGAAAGGGCAAGAAAAATATGTTCCATTAAGACCTTTTTTTTGCATTATTTCAAACTAAAATAATAAAGTTCACAATTCTGAAGGTTTTCTATATTGTTTTAGAAAATTGTTTCTTAAAAAACAAATGCATATTTCCTTTCACACCTACAGTCACAATTATATTTTAAAAACTATGGAAAATATATATTTTCACAGATGGGCCTCCCCAAGGACTCCTGAATAGCTCTAGGAATGTAATATTCTTTATCCACTCTACAGCTTATTTACAACTAATCAGTCTCATGAAAGAGGTGCCTGCTTCAGCCAGTTACTCTGTGCTTTCTGAAATAACATTTGTCACTTAAAATTTTGCAAAGCCAGTGTTCAGTAACACTGGCTCCAAGATATTAAGAATAAGTACTTTTAATATATCTTCAATTAAATTGAAAAAGTCCCAGATTTTTCTTATAACAAGAAAGTAGATGCTTTTTTCTTGTCTCCACTGAAATTGGTATGTCAGATTCTATATTATCTTCAAGATAATAATAGTTGAATTCAAAGACAAGTCACTATTTTTAAATGAGAACATTTAATGTCTGCTGCATGAAAACTACTTGAAGAAACAAGTTTTCTTTTGCTTTTTTTTTCCTTTCCTGTCTTTCCTTTTTTCTTTTCATGTACAGTAGGTACTTGACAAATATTTTAGTTCTTTGTGGGCAAAAATCATAGAATGAAGGGGTGAATTTGGTTCTATAGCACTTTATCTTACCTAAGCTCAAATCTGGTTGTGTTTGTTCCCAGTTTAAAACAGCTCTTATTGTAGAAGTAAGAGATTCATACCCTTGAAGCTATACTTTATCACTGTATATGCTTCATGAGCATTCTGAGAGATTATTATAAGTCAACTATCCCTTGAACTATTGTTTTCTTTAGCGTGGGCCCTCAATATTTAAAACAACATAACAAAAGATATGTTTGCCTGCCTGGCTGGAAATAATTAAATGTTTTTCCTTATTCATCAAAATGTACATTGAGACTTGTGTCCACATGGATTTGGGGCAGGGAAGAGGCCGCATTTGAAATTCTTTAATTGATTTTCCCTCATTGATTCTCCAATGTTATCTCACTCTGTATTTATGCTCCTTGTTATCGTGATGGATGATTCAGGGAAAGATAGGTACCAAGCAGATAATACTCCTTGCAATGGTGCTATTTGCATTTTTCATAGCACTCATCATTATTTATTTATATGTCATTAAGTTTTTTTTACTTCCTGGTATCAATATTTAGAAAGAAATTTTCTAAAAATTATTATTACTAGTAGTGACTTATCTGAGTAAAAAACTGTTATACCTGATGGGAAAATAGAACACAAAGGTTATCTGCCCTGCCCTTGCCACAACACATACAGGTGGTTTACTTCATCACTGTCACTTCTCGGGTGACCACTGTGACAGAAAATGCTTACCTAAGGGATTTCTAAACAGCATGGGGTTTAGAGAGTTCTGCAACCTAACTGTATAGTGAGAATAGTAGAGTTTATAACTCTTTTTGACAACCCCTAAAGAATATCAAGGAATGAAAGGCAGAAAGAAGAGATTATAGAAATAAGAGAAACTAAAGAAAAATATGCAGTAAGATTTCCCAGAAGGCTACTTTGAATAAACACAGCAAAAAACTAAAGCCATAAAATGATTGGATTACAATATGTTGTTTTTATATTATTGAAAATTTCCTCCAAAAACAAAATAAAACAGGATCCTGGAAATGTCTAGGACTCAGTGTAACAAAACATATCAGACTTCTAAATAGGTAAAAACTAAATTTGAAGAAAATAAAAAATTATCTTGTGAAATGTAATGAACCTTGATACTCAGAAAAACTCAGTATTGCAAAAATATCAATTCTAGAAAACCAATGTAGTTTCAGTCAAAACATCAGAGTGTGTGTGTGTGTGTGTGTGTGTTTGAGAGAGCTGACAAGCTGATCTTAATATTTATATTAAAAAGCAAAAGTCCAATAAGCATACAGGCATTCTTCAGGAATAAACTCGGAAATTTCTATGGACATTTATTAAGACATAAGTAAAATGATAATAATTAAAACACCATGGTCTTATCACAAAGATAAAAGCTAGATCAAAGTAAAAATATATCTGGAAAAGAGTACTACATATAAAAACCTATACTGACATTGGATAGTAGTCAAAGGTATCTCTGCTGTACAAAGCGGAAAATACAGTATTTCTAAAAACTAAGTTTGATCATTTTATCACTCCATCCATAAAATGAATTGTGGGTGAATAAAGTACAAAATAGAGAGTACAGTTTGTAGAAGATATTATATGATGTCAACTTCATGACCTAGAGTACGTTTTTTAAAATGAATATAACAAATGCAAATAATAAAGGAGAAAAATGTTTTAATTGAATTATATTGCTGTTGAGAATTTTTTTTGTTGAGAAGACACAAAGGAAATAATTGAAGTGGAAAAAGAATAGAATGGGAAAGATGTGTCATGTTAATATATATACATATATATGATAAATGATAAATATTCTTAGTATATAGAGAGTTTATACAAACCACAGAAAATAGAAAAAACTGCAGAATAAAGAAATTTTATGCAGAGAGTTTATAAGGTTGAATATATAACTAATAAATCAATATGAGTAAAATATTCAAACTCTTCTGTTGTTAGAGATACAAAACATAAAACCCCACACTCACTAGAAAAACTGAAATGAGACCTTCTAACCATTTAAAGTGGTAATGAGAATGTGGAGTAACCAGAGCTTCCCGAATCTGTTATTGAGACTGTAAATGGTACAACCACTTTGAAAAACTAGCAGTCCACTTATACTGAACTTATGCATAATTTTGATCAGGTAATTTTTCTCCTGGTTACAACACACACCCAAAAGAAAGGCATAATATTTTCACACCCCAACTGTATGTAAGATTGTTCAGAAGACCAGAATATACAAAATCTAGAAACTTCCAAATGCTCACAAAATGTCCATCAAGGTCAGAATGGATAAATTAATTGTGGTGTATTCACTCAATAAAACATTATACAATAAGAAGAAAAACACTATAATTATATACAAATATATGTATGAATCCCAAAAGCATAATTTTAGCAAAAGAAAGACATTAAAGAATAAATATTATGTTGTTCTTTCTGTAACCACAGGCAGTTAGAAATGAGAGATTATTTACTTGAGAGCAGCACTTTCTTCCAAGGGTTCAGAGGAGTCTTCTGAGGTGATGAAAATGCTTCGTTTATGAATTTTGGTGCTAAAGATGAGCTCATTTATCATAAACTGAAACCTTGTATGTATGAATCTCTGCTCTTTTTCTTGCATGCATGTTGCAGTATTAATTTAAAAGATTGGAAGAATATTCCTAAAGTGTATTTAGAGTATAATTCAGCATGCAATTTTAAAGGATGTGCACTTACTGATTTAAGATAATGTGTAATGTATAAAGTGAACTCTATCTATATGAAATGAACCAGGTGGAGAAACAAGCTTGTCTGAATTGAACTATTCTTCAGGGCAGAGAGGCACATGTCTCCTGTGGGAGAGGTGCCTCCAGGTTGGTATGTGTGAAGCGCCATTACCTTTCTCCTCTCACTTGTTGGCCTTCCCTGGAAGAATCTGTTAATGACACCACTCTTTTATTCCAGGCAGTATCACTGTCCTTCCTCTACCCTTTTAAAGATATGATTGCATATTACTCCGATTGCTTCTTTTTAGTCAGTGGATACTAAGTTCTGTCAACTCTATCTTCCAATGGTTTTGACTCTTTTCTCCATTCCTATCACTATTCTCTTCCTTCAGACTCTCTGTAATTATTTCTCTTGTCTCAATCCCTACTGCCTGATCATGTTTTATTGAAACAGATTAAATTATACAGCCCCCTCTAGCAAAACAAAATAAGAGTCAAATTTTATTGATTATTGTCCTTTATAGGGAAAAATAATCATTTTGGACCATTTTCTATATTTTAAGCAACTGTGTTATTCATTTCCCTATTTTTTTCTACTGATTTTTCACCTGATTATTTATAACAATTTTCTCCTATTTGACTGAATTTCCATTATTCCAAAAATTAAAACACCATCACCACAGGTTTTACATCCATTTTCTTCTTTCTGACTTATCTTTCTTCCTCCTTCTGCAACTTAGGGACACCTCCATACTCTTCCTCTGGACTGGAATATATTAAACACAAGGGAGGGTTCCAGTCTTAAAAAAGTAAGTCCGGGATTCCTTCTGCTTGACCTTAGATGGTAACAGATTTGATCTTTTATAATCTCTGTTTCTTCTGGGACTGGATATTTCAAGTTCTCTTTCTTTCTTTCTCTACAGCGTTTGCACGTGTTGCTTACTTCATCTTCTTAGCCACCAGTTTGGAATGTTCTCTGAAGTGCCAGTCTCCTTCACAATGTATACTTTCAATGAGATGCCACTCAACATAATAGCTGTTATACAAAATTTACATTGTGAGAAACTTGAATTTTGATTAAATTGTTGAATAAGATGGGGCATGTTTTAGTCAGCTTTTTCTCTGCTGTGACTAAATGATCCGACCAGCTCAACTGTAGCAGAAAGTTTATTTGAGGGCTCACTGTTTCAGAGGCCTTAGTCCAGAGGAGACTGGATCCATTCCTCAGGGCTTGAGGTGAGTTAGAACAACATGGCAGAAGAGTGTGGCAGAGGAAACAGCTCACCTCATGGTGATTGTGAAGCAGAGACACTCCAGTTCCAGAAACAAAATATATACTTGTTAACCATGCCCAAATTAATCAAGTCCTCCAGCTACACCTGCCTCTAGTTACCATTCAGTTAATCCCACCAGGGATTAATTCACTGATTGGGATGACTCTCACAATCCAATCCTTTCTACTCTGAACCTTCTTGCATTGTCTCACATGTGAGTTTTGCGGGGGACACCTCATATCCAAAACAGAACTCTTGAACTCTATCCAGATTTTTTTAATTGTCATTAGGTAATTCCCTTAGAATAAGTCTATAATTAACTGTAAAACATCCCAAAACTCATCATAACTATTTATTTATACCCAAAACTTGCCAATAAGTCTATCACAGTAAGTTTATATAAATCTTCTCTCCCCCAACCCCCCAAAAATAATCCCAATGAGAAAAGAAAAGTATTGCTACAATAGTCTCAATGAATGATATTTAGAATCTGGTTATGTTTGCTAAGTAACCCCACAAATCATATAAACAGCATATATTGGGAGAGAATTTGAATATGAGATAGGGCAATTTTAATACTGGATTTTACAAATTTCTCCTTGGGAAAATCATGATGTTTATGCTGTATCTTCCATCAACTTTCTTATTCCCATAAATCTTTAAAGCAAGTGGTATCTCTGTACCTGAGGTCACTTCTATAATTCTTTGTCCTGTGATCTAATTCACCTCAGCTAGAAAACATAACTTCATTTCAAAGTATGTGGTCACTTTCAAGCCCTCTCCAATCATGTATTTTACTTCCAAAACTATTTTCGAATTATCCTGTTCTTCCAGGTTGAAGATTATCTTCTTGATTAGAAAACACAGAACCTAAACAGATGGATGTATTGTTTTTTTTTAACCTTATCTTCCATCTGTGCAAATATTGACTATCTACTGGAGTTACCCATTTCTTACTTTTCCTTTATGTTTCAAACAAAACAGGAAAAAAAATTGTGCTTAGTTCTTCATGTTTCTGCACTCACTTAACAATTCAGACAAAATTATTATAGGGTTATATTTCCTTTTGCTTCTAACTTTTCCATTACAATTTTTCTTTCAAAATCTGTACTATTATACTATAGCCTGCCTGCCTTTATTTGCTTGTAAGCATGCACCCACTTATGTAATTTGTTGGTAATGTGCCTTCTCTGTTTGGCCTGCCTATAAAAAGTGCCTATGGATGACTTGAGAGATGGGGCCGACAGCTAGGGACTAGCAACTGGCTACTTTTACCTCCAAATAAAATGTGTGTACTATCCCAACTGTTATGGTTTAGATGTGGTGTCTCCTGAAAGCTCATGTATGAGACAATGCAAGAAGGCATGGAGGAGAAATGATTTGATTACAGCCTTAGCCCAATCAGATAATTAATTCCTGACTGGATTAACTAGAGTGGTAAGGGTAAGGCTGTAGGAGATGGGAATTGGGACTTGGCTTTGGGGTATATATTTGTATCTTTTGAGTGGAGACCTCTCTCTCTGCCTCCTGGTCACCATGATGTGAGCTGTTCCCCTCTGTTACCCTCTCCTGCCATTGATGTTCAGCCTCCCCTCAAGCCCCAAGGAATGAGGCAAGCCTTCTATGGACTAAGACTTTTGAAACCGCGAGCCCTCAAATAAACCCTTTCTCCTCTACAATTGTACTGTTTGGGTCCTTTAGTCACAGCAGTGAAAAAGCTGACTAAAACACCAACTGTGCCTCACATCTTCTTTCAACTACATGAGCCCAAACTTGGCTTCCTGGATTTGAGCCTCTGGTTGACATTATGTCTTACCCAGGGAATGAAGTAGAGATGGGTGGTCTGTGCACTTCAATTTCCTCTGAGGAAGAGATGCATTTAATCCCTTCCAGGCAATTTTCCATGTGATTGGAATAGATCAAAGAGCACACAAAAAATCCTAGTTCTCATGTAGCTTACATTTTGACGCACTGAAAGAAAGAATAATGATTTCATAGAAAGTGGACTGTATTTTAGTGTTCACTTATCTTTATAAAATTTAACAGAGAAGCATGTTTCACAACCAAGAGATTCATTAGTACTGATTAATAATAATTTTATGTCATATATTTTATAGACTGTCTTGAGCTATTAATCAACTACAAAGTATGTGTTTCAATTAAATATAATGATTGAACAGATGTCCAAATAATATTAGAATCCAAATGAAGGAAGTGAGTTATTTAGAACCATTAGTTCATATTTGAATCCAGATGAATAAAATCACCATACCACTTCAACCTCACATCAGGAAAACGATTGCATAGAAATATTTCTAACAAGTTTGGTTCTCTGGGATGCCCTAGAACAGAATTTAAATATTAAATGTGAATTTGAAAGGATAGCATAGGTAAACACAATTATGTGAGAAAATTTTCAAGGCAAATAGGTTTTGATCAACTCTGAGAACACTAAGAACATGAATAAATATTTGTATAACTGTATGCACTGAAGCATTAAATCATTTATTATCCCTATTGATTTGTTTGACATAAGCAGTAGATATTGATATGTTAGCCATTTATAGTTTTGAAGCCCTGTGCCCTTCTTGGGAAATTAGGAACTTTGGAAATGGAAATACAGCAATGAAGAATGAATGGGCAGAATAAACCATTCTCAAATGATTGAGTTTAGTCTTTCACTTTTCAGGCATTTTTGAAACACATAAAACTTTCAAACTCAGGAAGTTATACAAGCATGCATATGTCATGCATCCTTTAACATAAATATAATCAGAATGATTTGATTTTTATTTAAATGTTATTAAAATTTGATTAAAATTATCTAAGGCAATTTATTGCTCTGATAGTTCTAAAATCACATTTGTTAAAGTGTACTTTTTTCTGAAGAAGTAATTTAATTTTCTACCTGATAGTTAAGTTCATTAATTATTGTATGTTCAAAAATGAAGTTTTTTTTTAATAAACATACTGATGTGATCATGTTCAGGAGCACAGACTACAGCTGGTGGACAATAATTCCTTTCCTACTTTTCAAAATTAGTCATTCCTGTATTTAAGTACTAAAAAATTAGTCATTCCTGTATTTAAGTACTAAATTTCATGACAAATTTCCATAGAACAGAGTGAAACTAAATTAAATATTGGTCGTATTTCAAATATTTTTCTCCTTTTACTTTTTGTATTCATTAAGGCTTTATACAATATGTTAAGAACATGTGAATTTTTTTTTTATTCACAGAACTTTCTTTTCTCTTACATCAGGCTAGTAAACTTCCACCACCCCACTGAAGAAATACTAGTCATCAGACTTACAAAGTTTTCAGTGTATATTGTTCATTAAAATCACATTTACTATAACATTCAAATTTTGTTTTGGTTTTGTGTTCCTGGTAATTTATTTACTAATGTACTGAAACCAATTGTTTTTTCTTGTCCTATTATAATGGTGTTATTAAAGTATATATGAAAAACTAAATTAGAGTGCAAGTTAGAACAGTCATAGCTGTCAGTGTACTCAAAAATTACATTTTTATTGGAAAGTTAAAGTAGTTAATTAATGTGCTTTTTGTTTTCATTTGTATGGCTTTGTTTAAATAGAATATTATATGTTTGATATCTATTTAAATATTTCAATTAAATATTTGGCATAAAATTATTTCGTTAGTAATTTAGAATGTAGGTCTGCTTTCAGGTTTGATCACTTCTACATTTTTTCATAAATTTGTATATAATTAAGTAAACAAATGCACAGTTTTTTGAATTTGTACTGTATAATGACAAAATTCTTTCAATTTTTTATAGTTTATTTTGGTTTACGAGTACCTCACACAGAGTATATCACTTTCAAAAGAGTCTTGTGAACATCTTATTATTCTAGATTTCATAAAGATAAGAGAACCTTATAACTAATTATTACATAGTGACATTTTTCTCAGTTTTCAATATTCTCACTCATTGTGGTGTGGATTATTCTATGTTATACTCTCATACACATTATATAAGAGAACACACAGTGTTGATAGATATTATGAACCATAATTTTTTGTGAACATGGATTTTGCTAGATTTTTCATCTGTAAAATAAGCCATTTATTTAGACACCAATAAATATCTTTGGGAGGTAATAAAAGATTATACAAATATATTTTCTTTTAAAATTTCACCCACTAATTTTAGCATCCACTATTGGATCTTAACAACACACCAAGGATTACTGTGTTGTTCTAAGGGTGATTTTCTAATTTTCTGCTTCTTTCTTCATCTATTAATTGAAATTCTTCTGCAAAAAAAGAACTATATACTTCCCTATATTTATTTTCTTCAATTATTCATTTGTAATAGTATGGACATTATTTTTCTTGTTTAAAATATCCCAGGTTTGACCACTGGGGGTCTTTCAGATTAATACTTGTCTTTCAAGATCTCTTGTCCTTCTTTTAAAATAAACATTTGTTATAGTACAATGTTTGATTTGCAGAAAAATCATGAGAATAATACATTTTACTATATTATTATCATCATACTTTAGTATGGGTAATTTTTTTACAATTAATAAATCAATATTCACATATCTTTTTTAAACTAATATTGACCTTTCCTTAGTTTTTTGATTAAAAATTTCCATTTAGGAGACCACATTACACTTAATAACCATGGCTCCTTAACTGTTTTGAGGTTTGGAAGTCAGTTTTTTTTTTTTTTAAGATGTCACTCTACTAGAATTTATCTGATATTTTTTTTAGTGATTAGACTGTGTTTAGGGGCTTGGGAAGAAGACCATATAAATAAAGTGGCATTTCATCACATCATATCAAGGGTACAGACTATTAACATGGCTTTAAATTACATGTTAGTTTCATTGCTTGGCTGTTGTGTCTATCATTTCCCACTGCAATCACTCTTTCTTTCCCCATGGCATTCTGTACCCTTTGGAAAGAATTCACCATAAAGAATCTATACTCCAAGGAATTGGAAGGGAGGTTCCTTCTCCTTGAGGAGGAATTATCTACTTACACTACATGGAATTATTCTTTACAGATAATTCTCTCTCATTTTGTATTTGTGTAGCAAGAAATTTTACTTAGTTTATGTAAGTCCTTAGTGCCAAGCCAAAATATATTAAAATAGTTTTTTATTTTCATTTACTTACTAAAGTACATCAGGGCCAAGGCAAGGAATCATGGATATTTGTTTTATACTTTGGGTTGTAATCTAATGCAACTTTATTTTGCTCTTCAAGTCATTCCAGCTTTGAACAATAGGAGCTCTTTCTTTTATTCGTCTCCTGAATGCTCTTTATATAACCCCATCATTTTGTGTGTGTGTGTGTGTGTGTGTGTGTGTTGGTGTATGTTTTGAGCACTTCCTTACTTTCTGGCATGGCAAAATGCTTGAGACTCATCTTCTACACTTTCTGTCCAGTTCTAGATTCAGCTTTTCCCCCCAAAGAGCAAATTCAAAGCATTCTCTGGCCCATGACAGTCCTAAATCTTTCTCCAGTTCTATAGATTCCATCTCCCCCTAGGTGAGTCTGGAAGACAACAGATAGTGGAGACAGAGAAATGTTCTTTCTCCAAGTGAATGAGGTTCTGGTAGAGTCTCTTGCATTTCAGAATAGGTATTCATTATAAAATTCTGTGTGCATTTCTCAAAGGTTATTTTCCTTCTTACTTTTCAGAGCCACAAGAAGATTTTTCCAGGCTTTTGACCCTGAGCACCTCATAGTTCCTGGAGGTAAAACTCACAAAGATGTTGGATTCTCCAAACTGCATGATCCAGGAGTTTCTTGTTCTCACTCTAATCCACACTCAGTTTGGAGCAATTTGCCTAAATTACCAGCAGATGTTCCTACCAGGTTACTGCTACAGCGGCTTCTGCTCCTGGTAGGCTGCTCTCAGATCTGAGTCTCCTTATTTGTTCTCCAGCTTTCTGGTTGGTTGTTTGTCCTACAAAGTAAGTTCTGTGGGCTGGGGTTATGGCTTAGCAATAGCGCACTTGCCCGTAATGCGTGAGGCACTGGGTTCCAGTCTCAGCACCACCTATAAATAAATAAAATACATAAATAAAGGTCAATCAACAAATATTTAACAAAATGTTTTACAAAAATAAGTCCTGTGATGGATCCACACCATTGATTTTTTGTTTTGTGAAGGTATCCCTTATTGAAGAACAGGAGTGATGACTTCTAAGCCATTTATGTGCTGGACCTGAAAACAGAGGTACTGACTCCTCCTTTATTGGGCATTTCCTTACGTTTTACCATCTTAAATGTTGTCGAGTCCACACTATAAGCTTTTCTCATTGGTTATATTCATTTTCCACTCTGGAATTTCTATTTCATTTTTTTAAAATTATGGGTTCTGCCAATATATTGTTTAAATCATTGTGATAATTCATTTTTAAATTCTTGGACATGTATTCTTCAATTTTAAGGACATGTTTATAATAATTAAATCAAATATTTTGCTATTTGATTGAAAAATAGCTCAACAATATGAATTGATAGCAGTTTATACATATTATTTTTTATGTTTCTTTTCATGTCACATAATTTTTGTTGTTATTGGATGTTCTTTTTTGGGGGTGGGGGGTTTGAACCCAGGGCCTTGTGCATGCAAGGCAAGCACTCTACTAACTGAGCTATATCCCTATTTTTGTTGTTATTGAAAACTGAACATTTTGCGTTTTATGCTATATAGTTTTGCAATAATTAACTGTTCTTTTTCCCTTACTTCTGCTGAGTCTGTCACCTTGACATAGGTAGCTAATGATAACTCTCTTCAATTTTACTAAATCTTAGTTTTATTTTCTAGCCTGCCTTTTTAAGAGTCTCCTGTGTGTCTGCAGGGCTTAGTGGACACCTAATAATTTGAGCAGAGGTTGTGCCCAGAAACCTCACTACTGTAAAACTTGGGCTATTTACTGATGGATTTGTGTGTGGTTTCAGGAGTGCATTCAAAGTTCAACCAGTTTTTAAGTCGGCCTCAGTTTTTAACTTTTCTCCAGGTACTCACAGTTCTTCCTTGTACATTCACAAAGATACCTAGCAGAAAGGGCTATTTGTGCAGCTTGTCCGAACCTTCTGTGTTTCTCTTCTTTCCAGGATCTCTGTATTGACTTTCTTGCTAGACCACCACTTGCCCGCCCTTGGACAGCAACCATAAAGAGATGTATTTTCTACAATCATTCCTATTCTGTTTACTTTGTTTAAAAATGACACCAGGCATCCATTGTTCCTCTCTCTCCAAATTCAAGTCTATCTTCTGGGGCCAGAAGCTCCTGGGTTCTCATGGAAAGCCCTACCTTGGTAGAACTTCTAGTCTAACTTAGCAGGGTGGGGGAAATACAGCAGTTGCCTGCAAGAAGAGATGCTGCCTCCAGCTATTCATTGCCCAAATGTGAGCAATTTCTATATAACAAACCAAAGTGATTCATTTCTTACATAACTTTAATTTTCAAATATCATCTTAAAAATTACCAGCAAATTACCTGATTCAAGAGGGATACTTGTAAAGATTAATACATTTGACACAATAAGGCGAGGTTTCAAGAGTTATGGTGCCTAAGTTATGGTGCCTGCACATTTTTTAAAACTCTCATTCAGCATGTGCAGCACAGACATTCTATTAGCACATATCAAAGTTCCCATGGATCAATGACAATATGGATGATATTAGAGCTTACATGCCTTAGCATTCACACCCACTTGCTCTCGAGTCCAGCCCTCCAACAAGTTTGAGGAAACAGATTTTTATGTTTGGAGTTTAGGGAAGGTCCACATTCTTTTTCCTTCCTGAAAAAAAGTGAAAGTGGGTGATGCTCAACTTAGTTTGAAGGGTCTCAGGAAAGTCCAGATGAAGAACAACACTTACCATGCAAATTCCGAATTCAGGGAAAGGTGGCTCTTCCTTTAGACACTTGGAAGAACTTTCAACCAAGAAAAAAAAGGAGCTTACCAGAAACAAAGCGCATTTGCTCAATGAACCTTGGATGTTTCAACAAGGTACAGAAATTAAGGAAGCTGAAGATGAAATTTGTCCACACCAGAGAGTGCATTGAAAATAAATAATTGTAATTGGCAAAGTTACAGTGTTTATGTCTGCATAGGAATATGTAAATGTGTGTTTGCATGTCCTTTGTCATGAGTGAAGGAGTAGTACTTCTCAGGACTTAATTCATGTGATTAAGTGGAGGCCTAATTATGAGTGGCAAGATGTTAATGTCTCATAAGAACAGACTGACTTCTTTCTTATTGTAACAATTGCAGTTTGCCATCGACTCATACTATTAACAATTTCTGTTGATCTTGCTATAGTTATAGCCACACACATGAGGTAAAAGTAGAACGAGACCTTTCCAATATGCTAACCTATACAAATTATGACCTAATTTATCTTATAATGACCATGAAACAAAATACATATGCTAATTCTGCATGGATTCATTACAGCCAGTTTGCTCTGGCAGGGAGTTCAGTGGTGCCTATTTGTAGCTGCATAAGCAGCACTACTTTAAGAGCTATTTTATCTGTGCATCCTTGGTATTATTCTACTCATATCCCTGCAATACTTTCCACAATATTTTAGCCCACTAATGTCATGCTCCCAAGCCTTTGAATTTCCTAACTTTAAATATTCCAGTTTATTTTAGGATGACACAATCATGTATACAGAAGGGTAGAAAGAAAAAAGTTGACATAATAATTTGCAAAAGGGGTGATTTTTTAGAAAGCTGACTAGATGCAGCCATATGTCTCTTGAAGAATAGTTAGATATAGAGGACTTTAAATAGGGAGGACAAAAATCACATTTATTATGTTTTTTTCCTTTCTTTTATTTTTGGGTCATTTGTTTTTTAGCCCAACATCATCAAATAATCATTGTTTTTTCCTTTTTAAATAATGTCATCTACCATAGAATGTGTGTCCTTTATCTCTGATCTTAGTGTTACATTTGCTTGATAATTTTTACCTAAATATGTCTCTTATAGGAAAATCAAAATGTTCACTTTTAAAATTAATCAAATAGGTAAGTAGTAACATACCCTTGAATATCAGTATATTTTGTCATTTGGTACACAAACACATAAAATGATTCATGGTCTTCAAATTGTGCAACCTGGACTTAAAATTTTCTCTTCCTATACTATGTGGTCATAACCCCTCTCAGTGTTGAGTGGACAATTTTCTTATAGTGCTCCTCTTTGGGCATGGTTATTTCTTTGTAATAAAGACTCAATTTCCTGCCATCTCAGTTGTTAAGAATAACAAGTCATCTTGTTCATTTGTTTTCCATATAATTCCAATGTGACTTTAATGCAATGCTTAGTTAATCCATCTGAAATCTTAAGACAACTGAAATCTTTTATTAAAAAACTAAGGCTATGTGTTGTGGGGAGATAATAATGGACTTTGTTGTAAGTTTGGGAAAGGCAGGCGAATGCATTTGTTAAAAACTGGATGAGTGGGGCTGGGATTATGCTTCAGTGGTAGAGTGCTTGCTTAGCATGTGTGAGACACTGGGTTCAATAAAATAAATAAACAAAACAAAGGAATTGTGTAAAAAAAATCTTTTAAAAATACACTCTTTAAAAAAAAAAACTGGGTGTGTACTTACAATTTGGGCATTTAATTGCATTCAAGTTTTACAGCCAAACAAAACTGTAAACAAACACACTGGATGACAATGTGCATACTGAGGTATTCACAGAGAAGAGTAATGGTATCTACAACTTTCAAATACATCAAAAATAAAGATGTTTTAATGGAGGTATAAAGAAATGACATGGGCTGGGGATGTGGCTCAAGCGGTAGCGCGCTCGCCTGGCATGCGTATAGCCTGGGTTCAATCCTCAGCACCACATACAAACAAAGATGTTGTGTCTGCCGAAAACTAAAAAATAATAAATATTAAAAATTCTTTCTCTCTTTCTCTCTCTCTCTCTTTAAAAAAAAGAAATAACATAATAATGTAGTGTACAATATAATGATGGAATCTAGCTGGCTGGGATGTGACTGCCTACTGTAAATTTCTTTCAACTCTTCTGTGTGTTTGTTTGTTTTTGTTGTTGATATTGTTGTTGTTGTTTTCCACAACAGTCATTGAGGGGAAAAACAAAAATGTTCTATATTTTGAAAAGTTTGGTCATGGCTGGTATTTAAAGCCATCAGCAATACAAATTTCAGATTTTGTTTTTCTGAAATGATTTAACTACAAATCCAAATTTCGATAAGGATTTCTTTAGAAAATAATATGAATGACTAATAAAAAGCCATCTTTATTACCACTTCTCTAGGTACTTTGTATGCATTATTTCATTAAATCTTCACCATAATACTGACAGATAAATATTATTCTCTTCATTCCCCCCCCGGTGGCTCAAAGAAGGTTTATTGCTTAGGTATAATTGGAATTGCTGCTTACTATAGCACACTTTCTTTATATTATAGTATGTATACTTGCTTTCAGTTGAGTTAGTAAATATCAAGGACAAAATTCAAATTTAGCTTTTCTGACCCCTAAATCCTTATTCTCTTCTCCTTTTTTTTTTTTTTTAACATGGTGCCTTTTTAAATTCTCCTTTCTCACTTAAACCAGTGAGTACCAGCACAAAAGTAAAACATCTGAAAGGAAATTTTGAATGCTGTCTTTGTCTTATGTTTTCTGTTGGCAATAATATTAACTTAAAATTTTTATGGATAAGTAACTTGTTATACCCTTAAAAGCTTTCATTTGCTTTTAAATCAGGTGTCTGTACTATTAATGTCAGTTCTTATTGTGTGATTTGAAATGCTGAAATTGAAAAATGACTTCATCATTAAAACCAAGTGGTCCTTTTTTCATCTTTTACTACCTATATTCTCCTAAATCATGATCAATGTGAATGTAGAATTTGTGACTGAGAGGTGGTATCAGGTATTTATCCATATTTTCTCATGAACTTTCTTGGCAGGAGAGTTTAAGCATATTTTTCTAAAGAAATCACATTACTAAAATGTCTATATAGGAATCAAAGATAATAAATTTTATATCAATTTTTAATACACTGTTTGTTTTCAAGTGTGGAAGTAGATATGATATCATTTAGTGAGAGACAGTTTTTCACAAAACTGTCGTTCCTTATGGTGTTCATACATTTTCTAGAGTAATTTTTTTATTCCCCCTTTTTTAAGAACTCTGTGAAGTCACACAAAATGAAACAAATTATAAAACATGATTTCCCAAATGAATCTCCACATTCTCCATAACTTAATTTGTTCTGACAGTTTTTGTAACAAAAATGGAGTTTGCTTCTGACAGGTGCAATTAGGTTTGGTGAAGCACATTTATCTCATGTTACTGAAGAAGCAACTCAACTTAAATGGAGAAATATCTATGGCAGGATGGACAGTGAAAAAGAAAGATGTGATAAATTTAAGTGAATTAATGTTGAGTTGGGATCTATAGAACACGAAACAAAGCCATAAACCACTATTATAAAAGTTTAAGTAGTTTTCTCTTTAAGATGCAATAAATTACATAATGGTATGTTGCTTTTTAGTTTCAGAGTTGAGATGGAGAGAGAGGAAGAACATATTAAAGCCCACACATGGAGGAGAGTAAGACTAGGACAGAGAGAGAGAAAGAGAGGCATCATCTATTTAACTACTAGAACTTTTAATGCCCTAAAATTACATAAAAAGGAATAAATGTGAGGCTTGGACAGATCCCTTGCTGCAGTCTGCATGCATTTCCCTAGATTATTACAATACAACTTAGTTGCCCTATGATAGAGTTAAGGGGTGAGGCTTTTAGGCCTTACATAAAAGGTGTGAAGGAATTGTTGCTCACCACCCTTTCTGCTCTACTGCCATGTGAGGACAGCATTCAGGCACCATCTTGGATGCAGACACAGGCCTTCTCTGGACTCTTGAACTTGGCCATGCCTTGATTTTTGGATTCCTAGCTTCAAGATCTATAAGAAATAAATTTCTATTATTTATAAATTACCCAGTACAATATATTTTATTATAGCAATACAAGTAGACTAAAGTGCCACCCCACCAAACATATACTTAGAAGCCTAATAACATCTGAAATTTTCCTTCAAACTGTGGATCACCTTTGTAATTACATTTGGTTACCTACTTTACAAGGCTGTGGTCTTCATATTGGCCAAGACTATTTCTGGTTTTGCTCAACATTATTTCTTCAGTCCCTAGCACAAGGACACAACCAAAAAAAGGAGACTCTAAAATATTTATAGAATAAATAAGTTCATGGTTTCGCATTCTGAAATTATCTCACAAATTGAAGCTATTTACCATCTAAATTCTTGCTTTAAAAACTCCCCATACTATAATTTTGGTAAAGTATAGCTTTTATAAGCATGCATATACAACTCATTATTTTAGGATCTTGTAAGAACTACAAGTCAAAGCCTAGTGCAGACTCCAGAGTTCTCTTCATTGTGCAATCTGTTTTACCAATGTATGTTTCCCCCTAGGTTTTAAAAACATTTCTCTGAAGAAATAGCACTAGCACTTAAAATACAGAGCTATACAATATCTGTGGGGAGAGATAATAAAAGTTATTGAGAATCATTTAGACTAGATGGATTTTTTTTTGAAATTTCCCTAATCCCAGATTGAGAAAAATAGGTTTGCCATCAAAGTAATAAAACTCCTAATAAGTAGTTGTTAATTTAAAGTATTAATTTTCCCACCGTACTGAGTTGTTCCTACTTTTTCCTAGTTGTAGGAAATGTGAGACCATATCTACCACATAAACCAATTTGAAATTAAAAATGAGTTAATCAAACGATGGATTCATAGCCATTTATCAACCTTGCTGCAATATTAATGAAATTGATAGATAATATCTCCAGAATTTAAATAATTTCCAGTCATCTTGATCATTTGTGTCCCCTAGGGAAACTCATGTACTGTATCGAGGAAATGGATTACTATTGTACAACTTTCTAGATATGTAGTTATGATTTAGGTAGTTTGAATGTAGGACTGAGTATTCCTAATTGATTATAGGGAATTTAGTCCCCCAGACTGTACGTCAGGTTCTTGAGATGTATAGGTAATTTATAATCTCTGTGTGACACACATCACTTGTTTAAAACAGAAAGCTCCAACTTCATGCCAGTCACCTTTGTAAAACTTACTACAGCCCTGATTGCAAGCTGATACAACCTCTCAGTGATCCATTTTTCCCCCAAACAATGATGCTGATCTCATTTACTGTTCTTGAGTCACAGTTAATTCAAGACCATAACTAAATTTTATTGTTTAATAAAGTTTTGCTGGAAGGAATTTCGACACAGAACAGAAACAAATTAAAACAGAGTACCAAAAATCATCTCTCAGATTTGTTTTCCCTCCTCAGGACATGGACTCCAGGCTCATAATTTGTAATGGAAGCCTGTTGTTCATTACCACTGAGCTCTTTCTCCTAATCTGTCCTCCATTAGGAAGTCCTGGCAAGAGGAAATTGTAATACACTTAACATAAAACAATGTTCTCTCTGAAAGAAAATGAACTTCACTTTTAGAATCATGCAATTTCATTTCCTGATTTATCCAAAACTCTTCACTCTATATACTGCTTTTGCTTGGTATAATCCCACGAGAGCTATGAGAAAACAGAAAAAAGGGTAATTCAAAAAATGAATTACACTTACACTGAACAAAGTAAATGAAGATATCTTTGGAATAAAATTTTTTGTTGTTGTTGTTGTTGTTTATTTTGTTGTGAGTTGGGTTCTGAAGGACTCGTGATTGTAATGGTCAAGGGACCTCTGGTTCCCTTCTTTTCTAAAATATATTATAAATTACAACATAGTTGAGGGGAGCCAAACAAAATGTCTCCCCTTTTCTAAACAAAACCAAGACTCTTAGCTTTTACCTTGCTTAAGTTATAGTTTTATCTTTATTCTTTGTTCATTGACTTCTTAATGGCTATACCAAATCTTTACCAGTTGGTCACATCTTCATTATTGGGATTCTTAGAAAATAAACTAGAAAATAACTAACCTATCAATTTAATAAGAAAACAAAGTTTGTAATATAAATCCTCAAAATTTTCATCTCCCCATTGAATATGTATCTCCAGGATTTGCTATTTACTTTAAAATAAAATTGCTTTTGTTTTGATGATCTATTGCTATCATCTTTCTTTTTCCAATTACATTGCTCACATCTTTATTATATTATCTATAGTATTTATTTATGTATTTTTGTTCTTGAAATAAAAAATAGATTATTAATTTGAGGCTTTTCCTCTTTTCCATTATGTTAGGTATTAAATGGTATAAATTACCTTCTTACTAATATTATTTCTGGGTACCTGAATAGATGATATTTTCTGTTACACACAGAATGTGTTATACATGTCAATTATATCTGGTTGGCTGATCATGTTGTAGAATTCTAAATCCTTGCTGATAATGAATAGTTATATCACTTGTAGAAAGAAGAATGTTGAAATATTCAATTGTAATTGTGATTTTTGTCTATTTTTCTTTTCAGATTTATCAGTGTTTTTTAAACATGATTTTAAAGATAATTTTTATTACATATACATTTATAATTGCTATGTCTTTAGTGGATTGATACTTTTATCTTTATAAAATGACTATCTGTGGTAATTTTCTTTGCTCTGTATTTCCTATATCTGATATTAATATGCTCATTTTTTATCTACATGATACATGATTAAGTTTTCACTTTTTCATTCCTAATTTGTTTATATTAATATATTTAGAGTTTCTTGAGGTAGCATATATTTGAGACACACTTTTATTACTCTGCAAATATTTGTCTATACTTGATATTTTAGGCCATTTACATGCATTCTAATTATGGATGCAATAGGGCTTAAGATGCCTTACTGTTTATTTGCTGTTTTTATTCTCTCTGTTTTTTTTTCTTTTCCATATTGTAGATTTGTTGAACATTTTATATAATCAAATTTCAATTTACCTATATTTGAAGTGTATCTAATTGTATAATGTTTTAATATTTCTTCTAGGTATTACTTTATATATAAGATATGCATATCATATTTCAGTATACTGATAATATAATTATCTAACACTAAATTAGAAGGCAAAAAATGTCAGACTGAATAAAAAGGAAAGTCTCAAATGTATGTTTTCTACTTGACATAATTTAAATATAATGGCCAAAGTTAAAGTTGAAAAGATGAGAATATATTAGTATCAGAAGGTACTCTAATATAATATTATTCTATTAATGTCAGAGAGTACATTTCAGACAAGAAATTTATGAACTCATAAAGGAGAATAATAGAAAATGATAAGGGGGTCAGTTAAGAGCATATTGTTCTAAATTCATGTTTATATTCTATGAGAGCTTAAAATACAAAGGAGAAATAGAGAAATCCACAGTTACAATTATAGACAAATTATCATGTCTCCAGTTGATGGAAGAAGTAGATACAAAATCACTGAGGGCATCAAGACCTAACCAACACCACTGTCATACTTGACCTACTTGGATATCAAGAGAACATTATGTTCTACAATAGCAGCAAATCCATTTTACTCAAGTGACTCTCAGCATCTGCTGCAAGACACTGACAATCTTTTGGATAAGTAACACACACACATAATTTTCTTTGTTAAATATAAAGGCAAGTTTTTGTTTGCCTTGAGAGTGCAGGACAAAAAATAAATAACTGACCAAATGTAAGGAAAAACCTTCAAAATAATGTAGGAGACAAAGGGTAGAAGAATAAACAAGAGCTAAGGAAAAGAGGGATAATGGGAAGGGTAGAGGGAAAACAAGACGTGTTTTCTCTTTTTCAGCTATTTCAGGCATATTCTATTTTTCAACTATTTCACTCATCTCCACCTAAATAATGTACTAATGGCTATCTAAAATGTGACTTGTGTTAACTGTTTTCATACTGATTCCATGGGTCATTTTATATTGCTTAAAATGTAATATAGTCTACACATTCTAACACAACCTTCTTTGGTTTTTGAAAAATTCATTCCTGAAAGGAACTTCAACTTCTGAGATACTGAATAATTCACTTACTTAGTACTGTTAGCTTACTATTATATCAGCAATAATCTGCAAGAGTAAGAACCATATAAATAGATACTAAAAAATTGTTTTGAAATTATTATATGGGTATTTTCAAAATGGTATTATTATCATTAGCTTTTTGAGTTATTTTTATTTTCTGAAATGATGAACTTGTATATTTATTTGTTCTCTAATTCATATAACAATTTTTCAAAATTTAGAGTGATACAAAAAATTATCTATTGTGCAAACAATTACCAATGTAACTTAACATCGGCAATAGTCTCTTTGTCAAAGCTATAGTTAGAAAATAGAATTTAAGTTCTTTGCAAATATTGGCTGTAACGCTGTTGCTTTCTTTAAACATTTCCATACGTCATGACTTATTGTTAACTTTCTCTTTGAAACTTAATAAAAGCAGGCTTATTTAATAAATTAAGCTGAAGTAGAATTTCCACATTTTATCCTACCCATTTCTAAATCCATTAATTTCATTATATATCAAAGCTTTAACTATTTAAACAAATAATCACAAGTCAGATTCAATTATTCATCATTTGTATTGCTATTTTAGTCTCATCACCTCTATTTACATCAATAATATAAAAAAATGTAGCCTAGGTAAACTCTGAACAAAAATACTAAAAAATGCCAATTGTCCTGATAATTTTTTATTTTATTCTACAATTGAGGTAATAAAATAATAATAAAGTATCATCTAGATAAAGAAATCCTTTGCAATATTTTATGGCCATTCAAAAATAAATGGGAGCTTAAGTTACCAGCAAGCCTAAAAGACAATCAAACTCTGTATGGAAAAAGAGAGAACAAATATTTAAAATGGGGAACTAAATCAGGACACTTTTACAGGGGAAAGTGCTGCCTTCATTTTAAAACACCCAGAAGACAGCAAGTAGACATCAGGTTTTGAAAACTCATAGAAGGAAAGACATAATGAAAACCACAGCCAAAAATATACAGGGGAGAGGAGACTAAGGTAAGCAGAAGTTCTCAAAGATAAATAGGAAATTATAATGAAGAATCTCTGAACAGCGCCATGTATGAAGGGGAAAAAAAAAACAGAGTGCACTGAGGAAATATCATGGAAGAAAACAGACTTATGAAAATAAAAAGTTTTCAAAATAGGTAAAATTAATCTTCTAGACATCCCTGCATTCATATATGGCGTAACTTGTTATGAAGAGGAAAAGTCGTATAATTATAGAAACAGCCGGGCACAGTAACACATGCTTGTAATCCCACCAGTTCAGGTAGCTGAGTGAGGAGGATTGTGAGTTCAAGACCAGCCTCAGCTACTAAAAGACCCTCAGAAACTTAGCCAGAGTCTTCCTCCAAACAAACAAACAAACAAATATGGCTGGAGATGTAGTTCAATGGTTAAGCACCCTTGGGTTTAATCTCCAGTATGGGAAAAAAAAAAAAAAAAAACTGTTAAATCCATCTTAAATGGGAATGTCAGAGGAGCTGAAATGGCATCTTATTTAATGACTGAAAGACTAAAGAAAAATATTGTGCAAGATGAAAAAAAAATGACATGAAAAGATGATAGAAAAGAGAAAAACATTTGGAGAATGATTCTACAAACTTAACACTCAAAATAATAAGCTTTGCCCAGGGTTCAAGAAAGACCAATTTTAAAAATGAAAAGACTGAAATGACTAATTCACCTAGTTAAAAAGGCACAAAGGAGATAAGCAATAAAGATTTGCATTTTCTGTTCCCACACTGGCTTCATTTATCATTTTGACTTCTAAATCTAATGTGTTTTTCAGGTTGTAACAGAGGTACTTTACAGAAATCAAAAGAAAGCTTTGTCTACAATTCTAGACAGGTAAATTTTAAAACCGACATGAAATTAATAAACCTCTAAGAAAATAATGTTTACCCAAACTGATTACAGTAGAGGGAAAATGGCTAAAGAGTGCAGTTTCTGTAGATAAATTATAATTCATAAAAAGCTGTTAAAATTCCATCCTGTATTGTGAAGTTTTAGAGTAGGAAATGGTAAAAAAGTACCAGGTTGGAATGTATTCTCAAATGACTTCTACCAGATTCTTAAGTCACTGATGTTATGCTTGCTTTAGAAAATTAATTGAATTCTTTTTCAGAGAGCTGAAATAAAATAATATCACTAAAACACATAAAGGTGAAGAAAACATTTACAAATACTATCCTTTTTATTGGTTATTCAAAACATTACAAAACTCTTGACATATCATATTTCATACATTCGATTCAAGTGGGTTATGAACTCCCATTTTTACCCCAAATACAGATTGCAGAATCACATCAATTACACATCCACATTTTTACATAATGCCATATTAGTAACTGTTGTATTCTGCTACCTTTCCTATCCTCTACTATCCCCCCTCCCCTACCCTCCCATCTTCTCTCTCTACCCCATCTGTTGTAATTTAATTCTTTCTCTTGTTTTTTTTTCCCTTCCCCCTCAAATTCTCTTATATGTAATTTTGTATATCAATGAGGGTCTCCTTCCATTTCCATGCAATTTCCCTTTTCTCTCCCTTTCCCTCCCACCTCATGTCTCTGTTTAAAGTTGATCTTTTCTTCCTGCTCTTCCTCCCTGCTCTGTTCTCATTTATGAATAGTGATACAAATATTCTTAATTTAACAATAGCAATACCAATCTGAAGGTACTGGGTGTAGGACTCATTAGATTCCATTTAGATCAAGTTGTTCAATATTGGTGACCAATTCCAGACCTATATAATATATTTGGACTGCTTGTTTTCTAATTTGCTGAGTGTAAAATTCTGCTCTAGTGATTGTAGTTGTGTTCATTTATTTTTATTTCATGAATTTAAAAGCTCTGTGATATGAACACAAATAACTCATTGTTTGTCTTCTTGAGAAAGTGATTCTTTATGCCCCATGACATACCCCTCTTGTTTTATGTGAACACTGTGTGTTGAACTCTATTTTCCTCATGTTAACATAGGCACACCAGCTCACTGCTAATTGTCTGCTTTGTATGCTTTCCCATTCATTTATTTTTAAGATTCTCCATAGAAGAACAATCATTATTTGTCTCTGAAATTCTAACCATAAAATTGAGTGAAAGAATGATTATACATATATATATCTGACAAACTTCAATATATTTTCCATACACATCTGAGGCTTTAATGTATGCATCAACCTAAACTTATCCTAATGAATAATGAAATTACGGACTGCCAAGAATTATTTGGAAAAAAAAAAAAGCTTACAAGTTTCCAGATAGACAGTTCAGGTTTCTGGTTACAGACTGGTATTGCAAATTACACATTATATCAAAATATACCCCAAATTCATTTAATAAAATTTAGCGTCCTTTTATTGAAACCCCTTTAAATAGAAAAACTAATAAAATAAAGTATCCTCCAAACCAATAGAGGAATGCTGAAATCATTTTCAATGAATGCCCATCAGTAAATAGGAAGTATTGATGAGAGGTGGGGATTTATTTATAGTAGCAGAAAATGGGAATCACTATTAGAGAAAGAATCAAATTATAAAATTTAGGAGAAAGAGTGGCAATCTGCCATGGTTTTCTGGGTAGGAACAATGCATGCTGCTACTGCTTGCATTTCATCCCTGCACTGATATTATGTTGGAGGTATGATCACAAATGCAGAGTGTGGTAGCAGAGGCAGCATACGAAGGGAGTTAATATCACCATCATGGGTCAATGCTACTTGGAGATTACAGTTAAAAAGAGGACATGATTATAAGCAAAATTGAAAAGAAGAGAAAACTCACTGCAAATAGAATTACATATATAAAAAAGGACTTTCAATTATAAAATAATATTGAAGAATGGCTGAGTAATATAGATTTATGGCAATCAAAAAACATGTATACCAAGTATAGAAATTAAATTAGAAATAAAAATAACTTCAATTTTTTAAAAAAAGATTTGTAAAAATATTTTTTTGGTATGTCAAGCTAAAATGTGAAAAGAGGAAACAAAATATAAGGCTGTGTCAGCATGATTTCCACTCCAGATTCACCTTTGTTTTCATTGGTGGATCCCACTTGGTCTCTGAGGATTTGGTGGTCCCCACAACTTACTGCCAGATGCTCTTCATTCTAACCAAGGGATCACTGACAGGTCCTTCCAGGGCCCTGAAACTTGTTTTAGGGAAATGTCTTACCTTCTGAATTTGAGAATATTTAACTTTCTGCTACATCTTTTATTTTGGCATAAATTTCACAATTTGCCAGATACTCTTTGGTAATTATGGTTTGTATTTGTTACTGGTTGTTCCTTTCCATTCATTTGTAAAGATACTTTCATTGCATTTCAATTTGGGAAATGCTACAAAGAAATTATTGAGGAGTCTTTTGCTTTTATTTTGGTTCAAAGGCAGATATATTATAGAACTAAAAGAATGTTGGTTTTTTTGCTGTTTTTGTTTAGTTTCTACACTAACTTTCAATGTTTTCTGCTCTATTTGGCTGCTTGATTAATAAGAAATATGTGGCTTAATGAGCCTTATGATTTTAATCACTGTGGTTTAGTGTTAAATGCAAGTATTCAGAGAACGTTCAAGAGATATGTGCTACAATTTTGATTCAGCAAATGGAGCACTTTAAATACAAAGATACGGATAAGAGTGAAAAGAAAAAAATGTTTATATAAATATCAGACAAAGATGTTGTGAAAAATAAAGAAGCACTTGTGATAATGATGAAGTCAATCGATGATAACGACATAGCAACCCTAATATACCTAATTAATAATGATCCAATATACCTAAAAACTGGCAGGAATGAGAAGCAGACAACTCACAATTATGGTTTGATTATTACTTCTCTTCAGTTAATTAGTACAATATAGAAATAGTAAAGTAATAGGAATGCAAAACACTTACAGAAGTGAATTAACTTGCCTTAACTCATAACTTCCTAAATTATTATATCCATGTATCTGCTCATAGCCAATTTCTCTACTTCTATTCCAGTCCCCTAAAGTTTCCTGGGAAGGGGTGAAATCATCATTATCATACACATTTGGAATTCACATTGTTTGATCTCAGCCATGAATTCAGTACTTTTGGGAAATCTATTAATTTAACTCTTAATTATTCTATATCCTATCTCTTGGAGCAACATCCTCAAACTTTGTTCATATCATTTTAGGCTGGCTTTATTATGGTGCATAAACAGAAAGGGCTGGGGACATAGTTCAGGAACACAGCACTTGCCTACCATGCATGATACAGGTATTCTTATTTAACTTGCCACTTTATTGCAAGTTCGTCAAAGATAGAGAATTTGTATGGTATCCCCCCCTTTTTTTTTGTAATAGTCACAATGTATCACACAAAAGAAGCACTGAGAATAGATGTTCATTTGGATTTATTTGCACTTAAGCCAATCCAAATTGTTCTGAATGGATCTGTGGAATTTCACTAATTTAAGGGCCTCTTTACCTATATATTCTTTCCAATCAAAAACTATCTCTCAAGAATATAGGAAAACCATACTCATGCCCACAAAATTGAAAATTTATGTACATAATTTACTCATCTCCCACAAGGGAGACCAGAGAGGCAGGCAAAAGAGAGAGAACACGCCCTGAACCCTAATTTTTACTGGGGAGAGCTTTTGAAAGAACTTTCCATTAAAATAGAGCAAAGGTTTGGGTTTCAGAGGATGGAGTCATGCTTGGTGATATCTTGTGGTCAGCAATTTGATTGACATCTTGGAAAGCCACACCCGTCTCAGGTGCTGTGTGGGGATCATAAGCAGAGCAGATCGAGGGAAAAGGACACATAGGTTGCACAACTAGTCAGAGAAGCAATGTCAATATAACCCCCTCATGTGCTCAAATGCACATGGCTCACACACACAGCCAGTGGCTGGCTGGCTACAGTACTGCTTTTTACTTCCCACACATGTATCTTTAATTAATTTTAATTTTCTTTTACCTATCTAAAGTAGAGAAGTACAAAGGGCATTTTGTTTACAATATGTATTTCTTTTTGCTATGATCACAAAAGTGAAGCAATAAAATCCAATTACTTTTTGAAGTACTTCCAAGGTGATTATCCAATCTAAAAATGAAAGCACTGTAGGCAATTGAACATTAATGTTTTCTTTCTTTTTTTATGACACCTCAGTTCATGAGATTCTCAGAAAATGTTTCCAAACTTGTGTCAAGGTTTTCTTTATTGGTGCCATAATTAACAGGTGTCCTTGCCTTTAATTTATTTTCTATTTAATCTCTTCTGCTCATTAAACATTGTATTAATCTTCCCAAATCTGGGCATCCCTGTTCTTCTGACTTGTCTTTCAGTTTATTAATTTTGGGGTTTGTTAAGTTGAGGATGGTACGAATCTCACTTTCTGATTGATGTAAGTCCCCTCAACCAGAATTAAGCTCGTCTCAATGTTACAGCTTTATTTCCTGTCTTCTTTTAGACAGTATTTATTAGTTCCAATCTCTTGAGTTGAATAATTTACAATCTATTTATATTCATTTTTGTCAACATTTTGCTTTTGATAAATTAATTTAAAGCTATGTACTTTGCTTTAACTTCCATTTTGTTTATTGATTTTTCTAGTTGATTTTGGTCTGCCTAATATCAATCTTGTGGAATCCATTTATAATCTAATCAATACTCATCTTTTAAAAATATTAATCTTATGTTTGCGATTATCATCAATCTATCCATTTATATGCAGATTCCAATACACATCTACAACCTCTATTTGTTATTTATAGTGTTCAAATTCTACTATTATAATTTCTTTTATATTTATAATCAATTTTTAGAGGGGTATGTTAAAAATTCTAGTTACAATTATTGATTGATCTTATTTATTTTCCATGAGATTCTGCCAGTTGTTTCTTGACATCCTTTAAATCTCTATCATTATATGTTATATAATTGTTATGGCTATTTCTTCTTATTTTATTTTAACATTTCTGAGTAGGTGATCTCTACCTCTGCCAATATGCTTCTGTTTTTTCTTCATTATTAACCCATGAGATTCAAAGTTTCCAATTCTGCAAATATGTTCACAAAATAAACACAGGTGCTTTAAAATAGGTTTTAAATAATAATCTAGAGAGAGCTTAGAATATATTATTGCAGTCATTAACATTATCGCATTATAGTATAATTATTCTGTTTTTTATTTTTTATTTCTTATTTGTTCTTTTTAATTATACTCTGTATAATTACTCATATAAGAATCATTATAGCTAGAACTGATAATTATAATGATTCGTATGTTATTATATTACCATGTTATATACTATATTGAACTCTTTATATGTGTTCCATATCTGGGACATGCGAAAAAGAGAGGATTACATCATTTTACTTGGTTAATATCAATATTTCTGTGTCCCCATGTTTGTACTTCTCATGAATGTTTTCTTCTTACTATCATTTTCCAATTTTGTGAATTCTTATTTGTCTCAGGTGGGAGATACATTTTTGGATCTTGTTTTCTACTCCAGTTTTAGAAATTCAATCTTTTTTGGGGGGAATTTAATCTAATTGCATTGCTTTTTTATTAGCATTACATTTTAAGTTTATCTAACAGTTCTTACAGTCAACCAACTATAAGATTTTTATAATATATTTTTTTTCCTCTTCATGCAACAGTAGATAATACAAGCAGCATGTTTTTGATACAATGAGTTTCTTCTTTGATGATTCATATTATGTATTTTATTTTACTATGGGAGATAGTTTCCTTTAACTGTTCAGTGATACTGAAGTGTATTCACCCTGATTCATTTTGAAGTTGTTTCCCTGAGAAGGCAAGCTCTGCAATATACACTCAGGTTTCTTTATTTCCCTTTTCTCTCCTTCCATTGCTACAGTATAAAGTTTTAGATAATGTGTTCAGTTTTAAGTGTTTTTAATTCTTTAATGTATAACTTGATCTATGAACCTGAAATTTCTTTAGAATAAAAATTAATATTTATAATATCTTTTATTATACTTATTGCCCAATCTTTTGCAACAAATGTGGATTTATTTATTTTTTACTTGTTTACATAGTTTTTACAAAACCATTGTCAATGCAAGGTTTGATATGACAAATCTAAATTCAGACACGCCTGACAATGTTCTTATTATACTCTCACATTTTTATTATAATGTGATGAATAAACAATATTATTAGTTTCCTCCCATTTAAAAAAATGTCATTCTAATACCCCTCTGTTTCCAAAGCTACTACTGAAATTCTCACCCCAATATTATTGTTATTCCTTCATGAGTAAATACATTTTCCTTTTAAGCTTCTATTATTCAATCTTTTTATTTAACCATGTTAAATTTATTGAAAGTGTGGGTATGGGTTCCCATCATTACCCCCAAATAATAGAACTCTTTCAATCTGAGAACCTTAAAATGTCTTTAGATCTAGGAAATTTATCTTCATTACTTGTTCAAATTAATTCATTGATATCTTTGTTTCTTCTGTTTTCCTAAGACATCTATTTTTATGAAGCTAACAATACTGCTTCTATTGTTTAAAAATGCCTGGTTTTCATTTTACATACTTCATCTCTATTTTCATTTTGGACACTGAGAGAACTTTTCAGCTGCTTTTTCCAAATGCCAGTTGACTATTCATCTGTTTCAATTTTAGTGTTATCTATTAGGTAGTTTCTAGAACTATTATGAATTTTTATGTCTGATATTTACATTCAGCCCTTTGTTATCTTTCCTGTGTTGTTTCATATTACTAATATCTTCCTTACTGCTTTGTATATATCTTGGCTTACTTGAAATTATTTTTTTCTTCTTTCCCTAAGTCTGCTTCTGATGATACATGTTATTCAGGTTGTTTTCATTCTGAGAGATCTAGTTATTCTGACCTGTGAGCTCATGTCACCTGAGGTCGTCAGCCAACTGTCTGGTAACTTGTATCAGAGAAGTGTGTAAAAGGCAGGCATAGTTTCACTCCTGAGGAACTAAGAGAAAATAGGATGAATACAGAGGAGGTAAACCCAAGCCCACTCCACAACTGACCACTTTCATTTTGTGACTCTGCCAAGCAACTCACCTGTTGAAGTTTTCACTTTTTAAACAAGTAGAATCAGTATTTGGAGGAGCTAAAACCCGCATGTGCAAAGATTTAAGGGAAAGGAATAAATACAGAAATTGTGCAAGTCAGGTCATTAATCCACACTGATTTTCATCATCACCTTTCCCTCCAGTGGCTCCTGAGACCCCGGCCCTGTCACCAGTTTTCCTCCTGGCCCCATCCCTTGTTACCTCTGGCCCAGCACATTTGCCTAGTTCTTCACTATGCACCACGAGCTCCTGTGCATGTTGATGTGCAGAGTGTCCACACTCACCCTTTCTGCCTGAAATTTGATCCTCCTATATCTTTGCAGGAATATTTCCTTCTTGGGTGCCCTTTCTTCACTGAGACCTCTTTTGCTGTACAGCTAATGTAGCCCCTCAAAACCCTCATCTTATTTTCTCATTTGTACCCAAAATGGTTTTGTTTACAACTTTGTGTATAGGTATTGCCTACATGCTCTGGAGAGAAGGAAAGATTATTAGGCAAGAGAGACTGAATGTCACCAGTTCACTATATTATATTCTTTGTATCTACAACACAAATTGTAATATAGTACACGTTAATAAATGCATTGATTGATCTGTGGACACTTGGAAGATCTTACTTGGACTGTTAATTTTTGTTGTTATCTTCTATGCTGGATCTTATAGCCCAAAGTGTGTCAAATAGAAAAATTGATACTATTTATTAGACCCATATTACATTTCTTTGAAACTGGATGTAGGATAAGAATCTATTATTAAAGAGTATCTAAACATATGGATTCAGTGTTTTTTTTTGTGTTTGTGGACATGTATATGTGGAGTTATGATTACAATGATTGTGAAAGAATGACTTGAATTTATGTCATGAGTTAATGGGAGAGTGACTATAACTGGTTCATGTTTTTAATTCCAGAAGAGATGAACTAGACCATAGTTTTCTTGCTCAACTGTGACACAGAATTATTTTTATGCAACTAAAAGCTGTCATCCCAGAGACAGAGACTGGGTGATTCTAGGAATGAAGTATGCGATAGGGTTGATGTGAAAATTATCTTATCACTCAAGGGAAATTAAACAGTGGTGAGCAGTATAACCAAATAATCTCTTAAAAAAACAAAACCTCTGACTACAGGTAGAGAGATCATATCTGTTGCTTTCAATTTTGCAGAAAGGAACTTATCATTAATCCATAAAAAATACATTCGTCTGATTTACTTTTTTTGTTGAATGTTGGTATTCATGACTTGTATGTCTGTTCCTTGGTTTCCAACATTACTCTTAAATTTTAAACTTAACAGGGCAAAGATAGTTTTCATGAAATCCTGTTCTACAGGTACATACCCTCAGGCCATTAGGACATAATTAACATTAGTTAACAAGACAACAACTTCCAGCTCTAGCAAAGCTCATTGTTCTGGAAGCTCAGTACTTGGGCAGTATGGATAAAAGACAAATGCCATTTTCATCATTTTATGGGGAGTCAGCGGATAAAAAGAGCCTTATAGGAGATATGTTCGTGGTATGTGGCTTGATCTCTGACTTATTACATTTCTAGAGTCCTAGGGCCTAAACACTTGCCCAGTGACTTGGCTGACAGAAAGAATGCTATTGCCAGTAGAAATGAACAAACTGCTAGAGAGCTATTTGCTAAGAATCATGGTCTTTATTTCCTATGTTCATTTGGGCAAGGTGTAGGAGCAGCTGATATACTTCCTATTCCAGGATCAAAGGACATTCTTAATAGAGAATGTGTGAAGACAAAATCACTTGACTATTTGGGTTAATAGACTTTTGCAAAAGCTAAACTGTTTTTAATATTAAGTACAATGAGAAATTTTCTGATTATAACAAAATGGACTTTGTTACTAAAACTGCTTGAATGATTATTAAATCCTTATCTATTCTATTCGATTCTAGAAAGCAACCAGGAGACAGTGATGCTTGAAGCTCTGATATTATTATTGCATTATAACTTAAAAAAAAAGTAAATCAAATGTGAGTAAATGTATAATATGTATGTAATTATTTTATATTAGTTTTTATTTTGATGAGAACTATTAAAGTTATTTTTAAATAGATTGTTTTCAGTTATAACTATGATCAATAGAGTGATAATAGAGACACAGGTAAAGGTGGTATCTGCTCTAAAAATATTTTCTTCTGCCCAGATAAAATCAATTGCATTAATAGAAGTGGTGTGATTTTTGAAAATTAGGGAGTTATATTAAATTGAAATCTTCCCAAATGAATAGGTCATGATTACCCTTCCAAAGAATTGCCTGAATGGGAAACATACTCTTTTGAGGCCTTACACCTATTGAATATTATCCCTAAGTCCTAGGTTTTTATCTTCTGTTTAACAATAGAACTCAAAGAAATGTCATCATTGATTTTATTTTAGATCCCTACCCTAACTGATTTCATGACACATTAACTGTGATAAGCAGAAGATGCATGTGCTAATTACTATACTGATGTGATTCATTTGCTAAATGGTGAGAATATCAATAATTCATAAGAATTAGCTACTAAAACATTTAGTGTCAGACAATCCAAGACTGGCAATTCAGATCGTAATCTTTTGTGTGTTCTAGTTGGCATTCAGACACTTCCTTTTCATTATGAAATATAAATACATTTTCCTTCTCACAGCAGTTTGGATTATAGAAGATGGCAGATGTATAATATGTCTAGACTGATTATTTGAGGTACTAAGCAGACCCAGCAGACAGTCAGCAGATGTCTCAGACTGAGAGAAAATCAGTCTTGTAATTTTATAAATAAAAATAGAGGGTCATCTGCCAATATGAATCAATTATAATCATCAAAAATATAATAGCATACATATAAAAATACATAATAATTATTATTTGTTCCTTTGAAGAGAGGAAATTTGGCTCCTAATATTAAATTGTGTTACTAGACTTACTCCAGTTCTTATTTCAGTGTTTTTCTAAAGCTGTACGTGTCATCAAACCATTAAATCTAACATTGAAATTTTATCTTGACTTATTGCCTTAATATCTAATATATGCTAACATTCATTAAAAAATATTTTTTGTCATTTCTCTAAAAATCTCATTTTTAAGAATGAAGCATTTAATAGTCTCTTAAAACACAAGAAACTGTCAGCAAATTAAAAGGTGTTTAATTGTTATCAATTTTAAAAAATAAGACTAGCAATAAATACACATAATAAATATACCTAATAACTGTGACAAAAAATCTTAGTTTGCATGTTATTGCAGTTGTGTGGAATAAAACTATACCCTAAGTAACTACAAAAATCATTACATCAGTAGCTTCAACATTAAAAAAAAAAGGACAGATGTTTACTGAGATGAATACTCTTTCAGTTACAATAAGAGGAAGTAGAGGTTTCTAATCTGCAAAATCAAAGGGAAAATCCATACATAACCACACAACATTAAAATATTGTTTTGGCAAATGATTTCTTAATGCCTCAAATAAAATTTAATGATGGTCTTATAAAACAATCTTAATACACACAAGAAAGTAAATAGCTTAAATCCCCCAATCCTTAAATCATCAATGTTTCATTCTAAATAATTTTGCTCGGGCTAAATCCATGTAGAGTTCTTTATTTTTCATAAATCCCAATTGTAATCCTTTATTAAAATTTTGATTAATACAAAAATGTAAACTTCCTTTAGATGAATCTTACTACTGGCATTTTTTGCTTTGAGTATAATTAATTTTTAATCTTCTATCATACCTTGATGGCATAACAGGAGGGGGCATCTTTAAATTGATCATAACATTATATAATTCTGACATTTTTTCCTGGTTTCTAATGAGATAAATGTTCTTAATAATGCCAGTTTTCACCATTGTTTGTTTCTTATCCCACTTAATAGTTTTTTTCATTTAAATTTTCATGATGTTAAGGAAAATTTTGGATAGAAAGAATTTTATATCTATCAAGCACTGCTCCCAGAATCATCACAAACTATCATGTATCACTAAGATTTACAGTTTCATTTCCTAGTAATTTAGAGAGATTATATTGTCTCACAATAAAGACATTTTTTGCCTCTTTTTTTTTTTTTCATATGGGAACCAAGCTGAGGAAAACTGAGATCAACTCAAGTAAGAATACATTCAGGTGTTGGCTTCAATTTTATTTTATTAGAAAGTATCAGTGATTATTTAATCATACTAGAAAATGTATCAAGACAAGTAATGTGATTTACCCTGTTTCTAGTCTTGTTCCTGAATTAACACGAGAACAGGATTTCTTAAATGAGGACCATAGAGGGAAGAGGTGGCCATGCCCATGGCACCCATAGATTTTGGTCAAAGTTATAAACATCCTCTCTCTTTTCTTTCTCTGTCTCCCTCCCTCTCTCTCTCCTTCTCTCCTTCTCCCTCTCTCCCTGCTTTCTTCCCTCTATCCTTTTCACTCGATATCAGCTTTTAATAAAAATAATTGAATCTTTTTCAGCATCATAATTAGGCAGATGGAAAAAGGAAAACCCCCTCTCACTACTTCCTACAGGGTCCTTTTGAGACCTTTTTATAAGATTCTGCCACTAAGGACACAGCTGGAGGGAGATTGAAAACTGGGAAGAGGGGAGATGTAACTTTCTTCCTATGTTCTAAGAAACAGCAACAGCTCTAGACTCCAATCACAAGCTTCTGCTCTCACTCTTTGCACCAGTTGCATGAAATTTCCTCTTGATGAAGAGTCCAGCAAGAGCCCTCTGACCCTCAGAGTCTTGCAGCACTGTTTTCTTCTATTACCAATCCTAGTGGTATTAGCTGTTTCTTGTAGCCATTCAACTCTGCATTAACTCTAGTTTTGCTCTTAGTCTTTCAACACTGCAGTAATTAATTTCTACTATTAAACAATTTTTCTTGAAACAACTATTGCAACTATTGGGGGATATTAAACAAGGTGCTGGCATTATTGTACCTGTGTTCCAGATTTATTATACTGGTTGCATTGTAGATAACAGATTGGAAGAAGGAGCAGCACAGATACAGTCATTACCAGTTTGAGGGCTCTTTTAATAATCAGAAGAGAGACTGTCTAAATGATCATGACAGTAATGAAAAAAGATAGATACAAGATACAGAATGATGAACCAATATGGATAATTAGAAAGAGGAATAAAAGATGTCACAGGATAAGATTCAGTGTGATATCATTTTACAGAGATGAATATTACTGAAAATAATGAGATAAATGGAAGTAAGATTGTATGCATAAGAGTAACTCAAAAAGAAATGTCCAATAAGAAGTTATAATATTTAATATGAGTTGTTATATGAGTCTAATAATAAGAAAGGTCTGGGTTAGGGATATACATTTATGTATGGTGCTTTGAAACATAGATTCTGATGTCAGGGGTCAAGAGTAACTAGATCCAAACTTGAGGAAACCCAGCATCTAGAGACCTGGTAAAGAGTAATAGTTCAAAGGAAAAAGAGAAGTATCTAGAGTGGTAAGAGAAAGCCACCATGGTGCTGTGTCATAAAAGATAATGAAGGGAAATGATTACAGGAGGAGTAAGTAGCCAGCATTTTCAATGGAGGGTAAAACTAGACTTAAATTAGTAGCTAAAACCAGTTTGAGTTAGTGTATAGTGCTAATATTGGAAAAGAGGGAGTTTCTAATTGGTAAGGAAAACCTCACCCTAGTTCTAATGAAATCATGAATAACAGGCTTAACTTTAGAATCTGGTCAACTTCTATGTAGCAAATGTTTTAAAGCAAGGCAAATGGTTACAATTACTTGTGGCATCTTTCTAACCACAGATGCTCTTCTTCCTGTCTTTGGCTTACATGTCTTTCTCCTAGAAATAATTTGAATTGACAAATCACACATAGGCCCCAGTATCTGCTAACACATGCATACCATATAAATTTTGGTGATGGTATCGATAATTGTATTTCACAATGAGTCAGAAAAAAAAAAAAAAAAAACCTCTTCCTGACTCAGGTCACATGAAAGCATGACCAGGAATATAATCAGGTTCTCCAGGCCCATGGCATTTTGAATATTGACATCTCTGTCCCTTAAATAGGAAGATGGCTTATTATTATCATAAAGCTTTAACAGGCCATTAGCTCCAATTCACAATCTCCTATTTCTACAGCCCTACCTTAAAAAAGACAATGGAGCTTGTAACAATTCTCAGTGATCACCGACATTATGAAAATACATCATTACTGAGTAAATTTCCATTGCAATTTTGTCCACAATTACCACTTTGTTGAAAATCTATGATGTAGTGCTCCATGGTCTAAAGCCTGATGTTTAAACTGAAGCAATAATCATTGATTTTTAAAGGCTTTCAATACCTGGGACACAGGTTATTAATAGCAGAAATTGACTGCTCAGGCAAATGAACCAGCAATTTAATGATGGTTTTGCTAATTTCTTGTTAAAATACATTACTTAGAGGATATAAAGAACTTTATTTAGTTACTAATTAGCTAATATACATAACTCTTTGATCTAGCAGTAAGTAGGTCAGTATTATTAGTGTTCTTTGTAGTATTCTTTTGTAGTGTTCTTTTTATCTTTCTGCTACCAAATGGTACCATTGAGCCATCATAGAACTTCAAATGGCAGGGTGTAGGCTATATATGTGATGTAGTTTCTGTCTGTATATTTATGATATGATATTAGACACAAAGTGTTATTTCTGGTTTTACTTCTCAGCTCACTAGCTGGGCAAGTTACTTAACTCTCTAAGCCTCACTTTGTTCTTGGCAAGATGGGAATCTAAGCATTACTCACTTTACTGGGCCATTATTAAGTAAGTTAACACATTCAATTTGTCACACAAAACTTGTCCTCTTTTTACTAGTAAATAAATGTTTGTCATGTTCACTTACAATGAACTCTGTACCATAATTATATATGCTGCAGAAGATTTGTCTTCACTAAAGTTTTGCCTTTGAATAAAGCAGAGTGCCACAATGTGTTTTTTTCAATAATATGTATTCATCCATTCATTCAACAGACGTTTTTGTAGTACCTATTTGGTAAAAGATAGTTTTCTATTCCTTAGAATCATGACATTGAACAAGGAAAACAATAACTGCTTTCAGAATTTATAAAGTAGGAAAAGAAATCAAGAAAAAGTTTCAGTAATCAGGTAGAAACAAACCAACCAAGAGGTCAGGTAAGTAAAATCATCTTTGAAATAAAGGATGTATAAGTATATAAGTGTATGTGTATATATGTATATGTGTGTGTGTGGATATGTGTGCATGCATGCATGTGTGTGCATGTGTATAATTCCAAAGATTCTCTATAGATCAATGTATGGCCAAGTACAAGCGTGTGAGTGTGTGTATATATAATTTTTCTCTTTCAAAGATTCTAATATACAGTACAGGCAAAACGTAAAGGGCAATGTTTTTGAGGGCAGCTGCTATGGTGGAGGACGGTGGATTGTGGTGATATGTGCAGAAAGTGGATGGGAAATTTGTTCTATTTGTTCTAAAATACAGTACCAACCTTTAATGGGTTGGATGGGGTGCTTTCCTCTTCAAAGGCAGAGACTCACCATGCACTTAAAGGGCAAGAATGTCTTGTAACTCGTTCTCCTTATCAGAGACTCCAGAAGAAAACAACACCTAGGACACCTCAATTTGAAACTTCTATCCTTCAGAATTGTGAGAGAATACACTTTTGTTGTTTTAAAATTCTGTACAGTTTTTTTTTTTGTGTGTGTGTGTGTGTGTTTTCTTATGCAATCCCTTGGAAACTAACATAGAACCCTTCTACCTTTTTTATATATAAATATTGAACATTAGTTTTGGTGTTTGGGATACCTCATTGCCAACTTATTATACACATGACTATCAATTATTTGACTGCATAATAAATTATGACACATCACGTATATTTTTTTTACCTTTATACCTTTATTTATTTATTTATTTTTATGTGGTGCTGAGACTCGAACCAAGTGTCTTTCACATGCTAGGCGAGTGCTTCACCATGGAGCTACAACCCCAGCCTCACATCATGTGTATTTTAACTCTTCTGTTTCCATGTTTGTTTTTAGTATTTGTCAGTCATTTCTAAAATTGTGTTCTGCTTCCAACAGCTGTCTATTTCTGCTAGGCTCATGATCTGAGAGAGTACATCTGCTTGATTTATGTGTGTTAAGACAAAAGAAAGTGCTCTGCATGAGGATGACAGGTTTTGCACATTTTTGTCACTTGTATTGGATGGATGCCCACAAGTTTTTACATTTATGTCTATATAAATGTTTGTTCATGAGAATCGCAGTTACCATACTCTTGTCATTCAGTAAGAATATTTTTAAATGATAGAAACTATATTAAGTTCAGACACTTCCAAGTGAATCATTACAATATTTATTTTTAATTTTACAATCTCCTCTTCTTGAGACTCATTTTTTTTTTTTTTCAGATGGAACACACTAAGCCATAGAGAATATGTTACTATTTATACACTAAAAGAAGGTGCTATGTTTTTTCTTAAACAGCTTTGGAATAAAGTGAGCTATCAACAATTTAATAGCACTTTCTTCTAGGTAAAATTTTGATGTTTCCATTTTTTCTGTTTGAGCCTGGAAAAAATTTCACCTGACAAATTCCCAGAAATTCAGTAAAGTAGAATTTGTCCTTATCAATTTTTAAAGCAGCACCATTTGGGGGATATTGCAAATATCTAGCTTTTAGCTTGATGACAGACCATCTTTCTTTTCGCTGGTATTTTAGAAATGTCTGAAATTATACTAGAGAAATCATGAAGAGAATTTTGCATGACTAATTTAAAACTGTAGAAAAGACAGATGGACAGATGTTACTGCTAATTATTAATTAGGAAAAGGATTTAATTTCCATTGTTCCTTACAAATATTCATGACCTTATGATATATTTATGTTTTTTCCTATATGTTTTTTCTGTGATAATAATATTAAAGATTGTAGTTGATTATGTTAACAGTTAAAATTTCACCTTAATCTTTTATTTGCTTAACTTTTAAAGAATTTATTGCAATTAGCTCAGACTATACAAGAAACTTAACTATATACATAATGTACACCATTATTTATCTTATTCACTTGATATATTTCTATTTTTTCCAAGCCATAAATAATAAATGAAAAACCAGTCTTTTCCTATCTAATTCAATCAATAAGAAGCATTGTATTTTTATTATTATAAAATTTTACACTTCAATTATTTTCAAATTAATGACATTTTAAAATATGCTAAATTACCTAAACACATTTTTTTTTAAAGAAATTGACCTTACATTAACTGCTCGATTCTGGGTCAGGGTAGAAGAAGGAGTATGTGCCAGGGGTTGTTGGTCTCATAATTTTCCTATAATTCTGTTATACTGGCACTGGGCAGTATATTAACATCTGGAACTTAAGTGGTGGAAGTCAGGTTCCCATTACAACTCCACATTGGAAGTGATGAAGAAAAAAATCAGTTCAGTCTGTTTATTAAATGTTACTCTATGTTCTGAAATATTATAGGGAATTTTTCCAAAGAAAACAGGATTTCTGTGGACAAACTTTGCTAAAAAATAAATATTCTCCAGCGAACAGTATAGAAAACCTAAGAATGAGAGTTAGAAATTATTAAGAAGTATTTAAAAATTTTTTTAAAATATTATTTAGTAATTCTACATGATATTATGTTTATGAACGAAATATACTGTTTAATTTCCCAGGATTATAATTGGACTTTTTTCCTATATTAAGGGTGGTCTCTGGATATTAAATGAAGTCAGAAATAAATTGAGATACATTTAAACTGTTTTTAAAAGTTTGACTCTTAATCAGAATGTCTCTTCACACAAGTATTTTTAAGACTTATTTCCAGCTATTTGGAGAAATTTCTTTTGAAATTTGTACATATAGATTTTAAAAAAAATACGTATCATTTGACGTTGCACATGGCTCAACAGGAGACTAATAAGTGATTTATGTCTGTAATAGCTAATAAATAAGAAAATCTTTATTAGCAACATTCCAGGTGGAAGTAGAGCATAAGGTGTTAAAATTGAGTAAATTCCAAGCTTCAAAGAATTGGCAGATTATGTAAGATTTGTCATCATTCTACAAAATGAATATTAATATATTGATTTAGAATGCATCTTCTCTAACTATGATGAAATTTGACAAAAATTTTGAATTAACATTGAGGAAAATGAATTTAAAGTTCAGGTGGATGAATAGTTTATAAGAAAATCCCTTGAAGTTTTCAGTGAGTTCTGTCTGCTCTCCAGGTTTAGACAAGGCCTTGCAGGACAAGGAGACATTTCAACTAAGGAAATTACTGGCAGGGGCTCTGAGAGGTAAGGTGCTGGAAGATGGTTGCTCTAATCCTCCAAGAGGGAAAGGAGGTGCATTATGTAAACCACATGTCTGTGACCTTGACATCAATTCTCCAAAGGATTCTAAATCCAATTATTAAATGCACGATTTGTGAGCACCTAGGAGAGGAAGGCTGAATCATTAAGACCCAGCATGGGCCCTCTCTGCCTACTTTATGTCACACCAATCTGATTCCTTTTTCAGGCAGGGTTACTAGACTAGCAGATCAGGGAAACAGATATAGCTTGTCAATAGAATGCAAATACCTGCAGCAAAGGACCATGACATATTGGATATTTCAAGAGCTATATTCTGTATTTTGGGAATTTAGCAGGGACTTTGCTCAGGACCTGAGTTAGCTCAGGGGTAGAACTGGCTGATGAAAGCCCTGATTTCCAGAGGTTTCCTTCCTGATAAAACACCTGTGTGACTGGCTAGAATGATTCTACTGTTTATGGTGGTATAGAAGGTCTTCCCATTGCCAAGTAGGTATGAACAGTCCTGGGCAGAGTGGGGAGAGTGTTCCTGGAAAGTAGATTATGGTGCAATCCCTCAGTTCTGCCTAGTCCAGTCTGTAGGACCAGTGCTCCAGAACTGTGTACATCCCCACCTGACTACATTTATGATTTCTTTCAAAAAGTCCTAACACATACTCACTACTGGAGCTAGAGCTATTTGACCATAATCCCTTTGCAGAGATCAGAACTTGAGAGAAATTCAGAGAAAATCCCTTGTTAAGATTACATGTGTGATCTGCCTTAGTTCTTTCATGCTTTTATTTATTTTACTAACTGTCTCTTGATCTTTCCTTGATTCTTTAAAAAAAACTCCCCCAGCCTCCCAGCTCTCAGTTCTATATCTTGTCACTTAGTTTTTTAGAATTGTCCAAATCTCAATGTTTAATTCTTAGGCTTGTTCACTTCTATCTTTGGCTCCACACTGACTGCAGAACTGATCTCACCCCTTCCCCAGGGCAAACTATGTGGCTACAGCTGGTTGAAGTAGAATAAAGCAGCTGCTCAGACTCCAAGGCTTAGGATCCTCCTCTGTCAGGTTGAGGGTAGAGATGAGAAATGGGAGATGTCTCAGGTATGACGATCTGGAAGCCCACTGTGAGATCCTGACTGGCTCAGTCAGTATCTGTATAATGTTGGTAGCTCTGAATTTACTTTTTGGCTATGAATTTGTGTGCTTTTGAGTGCTTTAGCTTAAGGATATTTTGCCTTTCCTTTTTCTAGCCTGAGAACCCCTCCACCCAAAGAGATATCCCATATGACCCTTTGTACGTTTTAGGTTTTTATACCTCATTCTTTCTCTGGGATGGACACAGCAGTCCCCTGGCCTCCTAGTTGCCTATATGGATGTGCTATTCTGCTTCATGACCAACTTCCAGGATCCTTAGGGGAGAGTCAAAGTAACAGGCTCTCCAAATGTGCCACCTGAGTAGGCTGAAACTTGGAACAATGTGGAGCTCTTTAGGACAGGCTAGCATAAGGATGTGCCACCTGCCTTCAGAAACCTCTAGACTAGAAGATGGCACTAAGCCCTACCCTCATTTGTGCTCCTGAAATTCATCCCACTTTGCATCCCACTTTTTTTTCAATAACATGTGGAGTGAGTCCAGAAAGGCACATTCTAGAACCCTGAGGTTGTTAGGTCCCCACAGGGTCCTCCCATGAGCTTTTTTACCATATTGCATTCTTATGAGGGCAGTAAGATAGATCTATATACAAATTCTGCATGTATATAGAACATGGGTAACACCCATCAGGAAAAGGAGCTATTGCTAACTCCCTCTAGGAAAATGATTTTCTTGGAATCCCTGATGCACATGACTTGAGGATGCAGAAAGACACTTCACTGCATCCCCATTAAGAAGTAAGAGAATAACACAATATTGTGTATTTTATCCACAAAGCTAGAAATAATCCTCTTTTCCACCCTCTTTATTGACTAGTTGAGGGCTAAATTTGGTGGAATAGAGGTTCCTGGAGGTCAGTGCTGTCACTTGCAGGGCACTTACTAGCTCCAAATGCAAGCTACTCAAAGATACCATTCTGAAGTTCAAGAACCTTGAAAAATTTACAGAATCAACTTTGTGTATAAACCCTCTCTTACACTCATCCGGGCTTTTCTTCACCTCTCACATTAACAAAGGTAGTTCATAGAGCTTCTCATGAGAAATGTCGTCTCATTGGGCTGCCTGACTCTTTTGTTTCTCCTTCTTGGTCCTCTGGTATCCAGCATTGGTCAATTAAATTTACCAAGTAACTGGGATTTTGGCTTTTCAGAAACACTATGGAGATGTAGAGTTGCATCAATATTTTATAAAGGATTTGGATAAAAATATCCATTCTGGATTTGAAGAAAACTTAGAGTGAAGAGACAGAAGGAAATAAATGAATTAAGCACTATAGAAAGAGAAAGAAAATTCTTAGGGTCATTCATAACCATTCTAGTTAATGTTAACTATTAACCATTCTACTTAATAGTTTTTCTGAAACTATAAAGGCATGTGGGAAATACTGTTAGAAATGTTTTAAGGTGAATTGATCTGTAAGCATATTATTTCAGCAAAACTGCCAAACACTCTTTTCATTAGAGCTATGAGCAAGGAAAAAAAAAAGATTGTGATTTGTAACAATTTCATAGGCCACTTACTAATGTCAAAACAAGTTCTGGGACATTCTATGGATATTATTGCCTGTCTGCTCAGATGAATGCAGGCTGATGAGGTCAGAAAAAAATATTTGATGTTATAAGAAATTTTTTGAAAATATTTTAATATACTTTATGAAGAATATAATATCTGAAAATATTTTTTAGTTCAAGTATAGGAATCAATTTAGGAAGACCTTATTTGTGTATGTAGTAGTGGTTTCTTGTACTTAATGCATTTATGTAAACAAAAATCAGACTGTAAAGAATCTTTCAGATATATTGTGAGGATGATTATTCTACAGTTGTTTGCAGAAAGTATCTTAATATTACATTTTATTAACTAAAATACTTCTGATCCTTCAATTTTTCTTTCTCTTCTTTCACTACTGTATTACAATTATGAAAACTGTAACAAAAAAAAAATAATGGTTCACAAAGCAAATGAGCTTGCAGAGGTGTTTACACCAGACACAAGGTCCTGGGCATATTGAAAACTAACAAATATCTTCTTTCAATTTTGATGAGACCTGAATCTTTTCACACGCAGTAGATGCTGGCAGACAGGGTTGAAATTATTATTTGTCAAATGAAAAACAACATTTTGCATAAATATGCAAATTTTAGGCATCAAAGTTGAATATATAAAAATCTGAGTTATATGAAAGTCAAATGTTTGAAAGTCAGGGACATTTCCCTTAAGATGACAATTGTAATTTAAAATGTAGTAAGAGGTTTTCTTTCAAGATGTATTTCTTTAGACTTTTAATGTCATACTTATTTCTAAATGTTTCCATTCAAACAAGTTGTCCTGCAATTATCCAGTATTCCTTGAGATTCATCATTTTACATCATTTCCATTAGTCTTTGCTTCTTAATCACCCCTTTGCTTTACCTTTTCCCACAAATTGATCATTCTCCAGTAAAGAACTATGCAATAAATAAACTTAATGAGAACATTTTGAGATGTGTTCAAGAGCTCACTTTTTTTTTAATGGAACCAGTCAAGGTAACACCACACTTTGCCACTGTTTGTCATGTATATGGACAGAAGCATATGTAACATTATCTCTTACTTCTCAGCATGTAAAGACAGTTTTACACACTTTAAAGGTCACCTTAGTATTAAATAAAAGCATCTTTCACAGATGTTTTTGTCTCCATGCATAACTATGGATCCTCCAGCATGTAATGTGTATTTGCTACCTTTGAGAGCTTCTATCATTTACCTGTCTTCAGTAAAAATTCAAAGTGCTGGATCAAAGAAGTGAACATGGATGGTTTAGGCCCATTTATAGTTTGGGGCCCACAGTTGTGGGGAAATGGGATTGTATGCCCTTAGGAAAAATCGGGTTCTGTTTCTTAACTGTTGCACATTTTGATTGTATGTGAGGTGGTGTTTTTCTCTGGCTTTTATTCAGAGAAATTAGGTCAGTTTGAAAAGTGGTTGAAATGAAACATTATGAGCATATGGAGATGTATAGAGAAACATGGTAACTAATTCAAGAACTTTAAACCTTGATTAATATCTTACTATAAACCTATTGCTAACATAGCATGAACAAGGCTAATCTGGCATTGGCCTTTCCAGCTTAATGAATAATTAACTAATTAACTTAGGTGTTCTTACATATTAAAAATCACTTTATTCTTGGTGACCATTAAAATATTATTTCCAGGCCAGGAACAGTGGTGCACACCAGTAATTTCAGCACTGGAGGCTGAAACAGGAGGATGGCAAGTTCAATGCCAGTCTTAGCAATTTAGCAATGCCCTAAGCAATTTAGTGAGACCCTCAAAATAAAAAATTAAAAGGGCTGGGGATGTGGCTCAGTGGTAAAGCACTGCTGGGTTAAATTCCCACTACTATTACAAATATTACTTCCAGTATGAAATCTCTTAATTATGAACTGAGTATGATATGGGAAACCAAATTACATTCAAAGTTGTTGCATGAATTATCAACATCTGGACTTATGCCTCATGATCTGTAATAAGTTCATAGCCACAAAATTTCAAAAAGAGTAAGAAGAGGTCAAAAATAACATTTTAAATATTATTCTTCACTAAAATTTATTACCAGCCTACTGTCTTTATAAGTAAAATCTTGAATCTACAAGGAAATGTTAAAACACATATATGCATAAAATTCAGTGCAAATATACATATTTCTGTTGACTTCTTCCAAAACCAGAAAAGAAGAAATCACAGATCATGGTATAAAATCTTGAGTAGACAATGGATTTGCTTCACATTTTCATGAAAATTAATGCTATTCCTTTAAGAAAGCTCTAGAGATACCAAATGGTAAGTGTTTATGAAAATAAGCTTGATCCTACTCATAGTTAAAATTCTAGGTTGTACACTAAAAAAGAAAAAAAAAAGCCCTGTAATATAAAAAAAATGAAGATGTCAGCAATGACAGTATTTATCTGAAGGAAAAATTCCAGCTTAGAAAGCTATAATTAATTCTTAACTGTTGAAAATACTGTAGAAGACCTATGACATAAATTATTATAAACCTGAGATAATTGGTCTGCATATCAAGCAATAGTTACTAGCAATCTATAACATTTCCATTTAAAATGCTGGATAAGATATTTTTCTCAATAATGTACAGATTAACTTGTGTAAATTCCTTCAAACACTGCAAAGTATGGTAAAAAGCATAGCAACTACTATGTAAATACATAACATATTCTCAATACCATTAAAACTGTTACCCAATTGAACATGAAGTGTCGTTTACAGCATATACTTATACAGAAGGGAGAAAATATTGTATTAATATTTACAAAGAGCCATTAAAGTGAGAACTCAGTCTTCATTTCCCTCTTTAATTCAATTTTGAGCATACCAATAATACTTTCTTCCTACAAAATCCATTTGTGATTGGAACTCTCCCACTGATTCTGGGAGAAGAAAAAATTAAAATGTAATTTTGTTCAGTCATGACCTCATTAAATCTTGGCCTACTCTCTGCACTAAATGGTGATGAACAGGAAAAGTACTTGCAGGTTTGGTATAAAAAAGGGAATTCATAAGTAGAAGACAGTGAATGCTCTTAATTGCTAAACTCTAACAAGTATTTGTTGTTGCTATCATTTTACTACATTGTAAAATTCCTCAGAGTGAAGTAAACAAGAAGGCAGAATAGGAATCTTATACCACAATCTCCCTAAGTTGTGCTGATTTAGTAGGCAACTGTTATAGTTTGAATATGAAGTGTCCCCCAAAAGCTCACGTGTGAGAAAATTCAAGAAGGTTCAGAGGAGAAATGATTGGGTTGTGTGAGTCTTAACACAATCAGTGAATTAAAACCCCAATAGGGATTAACTGAGTGGTAACTCAAGTGACAGGATATGTCTGAAGGAGGTGGGAATCGGGGCATGGCATATGGGATAGATATTTGTATCTGGCAAGTGGAAGCCTCTTCTCTGCTTCCTGATAATGATGTGAACTGCTTCCCTCTACCACACTCTTCCACCATGATGTTCATCCTCATTTTGGGCCTCAAGGAACGGAGCCTGCTGTCTGTGGATTGAGACCTCTGAATCTGTGAGACCCCCAAATAAACTTTTCCTCCTCTATAATTGTACTGATTGGGCCTGTTAGTTGCAGCAGTGTGGAAAAGCTGTCGAAAACAGCAACCATAAATAAAAGTATTTTGTGGGAGTCCAAGCAGCTAATGGGCAAATTTAGCACATGTTTGGAGCAAAACATCTGAAAATAGACACACTGAAGAGGGCAAAAGTATTTTTCATTTTACCCAGGTCACCCTTCCTGAAAGGTAGCATAGCTCAGTGACAAGAGCCTTCTCTTTGTTCCATGATTCCTCCCACAGGAGTTGAATGCAATGAATCCAGCTTGTGCAGCTGGGTAGGAAGCTGCCCAAGAAGCTTTCCTTTCTTATTCCATCAGGAATATTAAAGGCATTCTCATGGTTGAATGTGTGGGAGAGGCTGGGATCAGGGAACAGAGGCAACCAAGGTTTAAGCTCAACAAGGAAACATGGATCTTCCTGACCACTTTGCAGACTTCACCAGGGAACCTGCCCAGGAGCCACTCCAGAGGCCTTTCCCATGGGCCACTCACACCTCTAATGATCTGAACACTTTACCTACCTCCTTCCCTGTAGCTGGGTGCTGGAATGTGGCCTCAGAACACTGAGTTCTTTTACAGGTGGCTCATGAGCAGTGCAACGAGACAGCTCAACTCTGTGGACTGGGAGAAAGCATAAAAAGTTGAGAATTTCAGGACACCATCCTACAGAACACAATCAGGAGACTCTCAGCACACCACCTGTCTTTGACGGACAGGAAAATGGCATATAACCTTCAGAATCCCTTACTCCCAAGGCAGGAATGAGGAGGTACACATCTACAGAAAAAACCTGGAAGAGCCTAGAATTGCTAATTTCACTGACTGGTGAGATTAGCTAGTCATTAGAGTCTGGAGGAGCTGTCTGCTTCTTCAAACACTAAGAATTTTGTGATGCAAAACTTTAAGGAACAAGAAAAACCAAGGAAACATGAGACTACCAAAGGAACATAATAATTTTCCAATAACTAACTTCAAAGAAACATATCTGTAAATTGCCTGTCAAATGCAAGGTAAAGTCTATCTGTTAATCTACTATGCATGGACTATGTAAGAAACCTTACAGGCCAAGAGGGAGTGTGATGATTATCCAAAGTTCTGAAAGCAAATCACTGTCCACCAAGCTTATTTTACCAAAAAAGGTATTCTTCAGAAACAAATGACAGAAAAAGAATTTCCCAGGAAAACAAAATCCAAGGAACCCCTTCACCAATAGACCTGCCTTACAAGAAATGCTAAAGAGATTTCATCAATCTGAATCAAAATGACAGTTATTAGTGACATGAAAACATGTTAAACTACACATTCATATTCAGAACTACTCTAATACTGTAATGATGGTGTATAAATCAGTTTTCACTCTACTATAAAGGTTAAAAATAAAAGCATTAAAATAACTATAGCATCAATAATTTGTTGATTGATATAAAATATACAAGATAATTATATTCACTCTTGCCACTCTATTCAACCCAGAACTGTAAGTCCTAGCCAGAGTAATTTGGTAAGTGAAAGAAATAAAAGGCATCTAATTTGAAAAGGAAGAAAATGAAAAATTCAAAAATGAAATTAGTAAAGCAATCCCATTCACAATATGATCAGAAAATTAAATACTTTGGAATAAATTTAACCAAGGAGGTGAAATAACTGTACACTGAAAGCTAAAATGCAACAATGAAAATACATGAATGAGACAAAAATAAATGTAAATAAAATTAATATTGCTAAACAAATTCATAGTACCTAAAGCAACATACAGATTCAATGCAATCCCTATGAAAATTCCTATGGCATATTTTTTACACAATGGAAAAAAATAATCTTAGAATTTTAAAGCACCATAAAAATCTGATTAAATAAAGCAATTTTGAGAAAGAACAACAAAGGTAGAGGCATGTTTTCCTGATTCAAAGGAAGAGAGAGCTCAGAAATCAACTGAAACATATATTGTCAACTAATTGTCATCAAAGGTCCATATTTACGGACATGTTATGGGAAAACCAGAGATCCTCATGCAAGGTGATGACATTGAGCTCTTAACTTTCATCATACACAAAAATAAACTTGAAATGGATTAAATCTTCATATTAAATTCTCCTTGCCTGTATTTACATACTCGTATCTGATGATAGAAAAGACCAAATATTAGGCCCAAAACTTAAATATGAGAATAAAGAGCTCAAGAGAAGATTGATTTTGATATTACCTATTTTATTTTTATGATTTATTTTAAAACAACCAATGCCCTTGAACAAAGAAATAGGAGAACACAGGGGGAAAACAAAGTGGAAATCTATGGCTCAGCTTTCCCATGGTAAAGAGATTTAGTGTTATGACAGACTTCAGGAAAAGAGACTGTTAGGATTCTTGTTTAGCTCTTCAAATTTAATTTAAGATAGCACCCCATCTCCCAGGCTCTGGGGTTCCCTAGGAGCCTAACTTCTGTGGGTACCATACTCTGACTATAAAACTGCCTCTTGTTGTTGTTTTTTTTTAAATCTTTTACTGATTTTATTTTTTTAATACATGACCGCAGTGGAATGCATTACTATTCCTATTACACATATAGAGCACAATTTTTTGTATCTCTGTGTATAAAGTATCTTCATGCCAGTTTATGCCTTTATACATGTAACTTTGTTTTCTTTTTGCATTACAATTCACATATATACCAACATTTTTCATAAATGTATATAAAGTATGTTGACACCCAAGTCAAGTCTTCATACTTGTACTTTGTATAATGATGTCCATCACATTCCACCATCCTTGCTAATCCCCTGCCCCTTCCCTCCCACCCCTCTTCCCTATCCAGAATTTATCAAATCCTCCCATGCTCTCCCTCCCTACCCCACTAAGAGTCAACCTCCTTATATCAGAGAAAACATTCTGAAAACTGCTTCTTGTTCAAAAGATAAGAGGTAACTTTTCTTTGGTGTAAGGCCGGTTAGCAAGCCAGGTGCCCAACCCCACCTTTCCCTCACTGTGTTCTTCAAAACTCTCACACTTTGTCTCAGCAGAGATGAGTTCAGACTGAGCCGTGTCCTATCCCTGCAGTTATAGTAACTTGAATCCTCTTCCCTGCCTGTTCAACTTCGTCCTGTGCAGCATTCGTTTTGGCAGAGCTCTGAGTAGAAGAACTAGGATTTTTACACACATGGTCTTCTCAATATTATAGTACATGAAAAGGCCACACACCTCAGATAACAAAACTTGTGTATAGACCATTTTTCGCTAATTCTACAAGAGTTACATTATTGATGAATAATACAGTATTTTTTCCTATTTCACTTCAGGGCAAGCTGATAAACTTTAGTATTATGCTGTAAATATTTTCATAACTATTTCCTGAATAAAGGAGACAACAAATGAAACATTGAGTGAAAGCTAATTTTTTTTCCATTCTCTTTTCCCTAAATGAATCTAGAGGTGTTTATCCCCACACAACACATATTCAAAGCTTTTTCATAATTTATACCCTGCTCAAGAGATTTCATTATGAACATAATATTAACTACGCACTTAAGGAAATGCACTGTTTTCATTTTCATATGATTTCTGTGTATTGAAGGTAATTGTTTTGATTTAAAAGACAATCAACCAAACTGCTACGATTGTAATTTGATGACAGTGCAGAATAAGCATAAGCAGTGGTTGTTTATTTACTGTTTTGATCTATAGTCTTTAATCAACTTGAATATTATTAAAATTTGACTGCTAAACTTCTTTTGTAGATCATGAATCATAAGCACATTATCCTGTTAAACGAAGTTAGAAACAAAATTAATAACTAAATTATGGAAGATAGCATCTTAAGAATCTTTATTAAGGAATTAGGTAACAGGTCACTAATATATAATCATAATTATTTTGCCTATACTTCTCAAGCTAGAAGGATCTTTATTTGCCTATATATATTATTTGTCTATACTCAAACCAGAGGGATCTGGTTTTCCAAACATGTAAGCAATAATATTTTCCAAACCTTCTTAGATAAATCCTGAAACTTTTATGTATCAAAAGTCCTTCTCTGGCTTTATAGATATCCGTCTGCTAGTTCTCCACATTCTCACATCCCAACCCAGGAAAAGGTGGAGACTATTGTTTCAACAATTAAAAAAAACTGCAGCTGTGCCTTCTTCCTCTGAATAATTATTTTATAGTCTAGGTTAACAAAGAAGGCTATAATACATAACAATGGGAGGGTAATCACATCCCCTTATCATAAGATTGTGTTGGTAATATACACAAGAATATTCTTTCCATGACAGGGACCAAAATTGCCTCATTGTATTCAAGACAACATGATAATAGACACCATTTAAGTAAATTTTTCTTGAATATATTAAAATTTCAAAGAACATGAAAATTCAAACTTCTGTGGATTATAATAGTAATAGAATAATTTTAATTCAGTATCATGTCAAAAATGGATTCTTGTTTTTTGTCTATCTTTTCATTTCTATAAAAACTTGTTCTAATGATATTCAGAGAATTTTGTAAAATGTTTTGAGACTATCCTTATCCTTTCTCATAAATTTTATTTCACCATCATTTTTAAGTGTTAGTAATATCAATTCTCTTTTCTAAGAGCAATTTTGGTTTAAAGCAGCATCAGAAATTTATAGATGTTTTCCTAAAAATGTATGCTAAGAATTAGAAACAGCCTCTTCAATTAACATTATCAATCATAAAAGGAATAAAAGTGATAAAAGAAGTAAAATGTACATCAGATCCAGATAAAGCTAAGCATTGTAACATTTTCTAACACCCATCAGTATGTATGATACCTTTGGAACATTGTTTTACAGTAGACAAAGAACAAATAAGCATTAAATAACTATACACAGATTAATTTAGACTAATATTAATTTTCCTGATTTAAATATTTCTTGGCAATGCAATGTCACAAATAACTAGTGTCTGATACTAAAAGCTTTATAGCTGCAATTTTTAATGTTATAATTTTTAGAAAAAATAAAGCATGAAGGATGCAACAAAATGAAAAATGGCTGTGTTTTTGTGAAAAATGTCCTTGATATTGAGGTTTAATCAGAAGAAAGAAAAAAAAAACAGAAAATGTAAAGCCTCAGAAGGAATTGCAGCTCTAAGATATACAGGTTCTTAAATTATTTTTATTACTAAGGTTACAGTGATCATTTATTTCCATAAAATGACCTGATGCTCAACAGACAAACTCAGATGCCTTTAAGAACAAACTGGATGGAACTGATATAGAAGGGTAGGTTGTTGGCTTTGGATAAGTTTATACAAGGGGTTGGGGGAAAAGGAGAGCAAGAAGCAATGTAATAGGTGAACTGGAGAAGCAGAGATGGATTGTAAATTTCAGTGAGAGATTGTGGTTTATAAGACCAAATATCAATCAGAAAATCTTGAGAAGCTTTTACCTTGAAAGTATTTTTTAGACATAAACACATGCAATTCTGATAATAATTGAGCAATTAATTTTGATGAGTACAGATTTTGAAAATGTTTGTATTTTACCCTTATCTATGACCCTAAAATTAATAAGTTATGCATGCCTTATTAATAATGAAAAAGTTATTTGGACATGAAAAATAATTATTTTTTATTAAAACCTTTTAAAATATCAAAAAGAAAAATCTATTTGAAATAAAAATTAAATTTAAGGTGCCCAACTATTTATAAGATTATTTTTGATATGATGACATATAGCATTTCATTTTTCTTCATATTGATTTTGATTTGAAAACTCCAAATAAAATTTTTCATGAGTTTTGGAACAAGAAGTGCCTTCCATTACCATAAAATTGTGTGCCTGATTTTGTGTAAATATCATGTTAGGAATGTCAAGTGACCTACCCAAGTTAACACAATGCTAACAGCAAACGTATGACTAAAATTAAGGTAGCTCTTTTATTCTTTAAAGAATCGAGTTTTTCCAATGTTCCATAACCTCTGGACTCTATGTCCAGGACAAATGCAAATTTCTTTTTGTGGTCTACAAGATGCTACATAGTCTGGTCTTGGAATAATTATTTGAGCTTATCTCTCACCATTGTAGCAGCTGAGTAGGCCTGTTCCCAGGCCATTATACCTATCTATCATTCTGATTGATAGATATTCTATGAGGCAGGTGCACAAATATTCTCAAATGACAGATTAAAACACAGAGGCTGCAGGTCAGTCAACTGCCCAACATTATGTCATGGTGGGACCAGGATTGAACTGCAGTATCTGATTCCGTACTCCATGCTTAAGACCTGATGCTCCAGCTATTTTCTGGCTTCTGCTTCTATAGCCAGACTGGATCTTTGCTTTCATCAGTATCTAAGATCTTGGTCCTATCTGAGCCTTTCAATTCATTTTCCCCTTTGCCTAGAATCCTTTTCTCCCGAATATTTGAATGCCTTTGTTTTATACATTTCTCTAAAGTGTGCTCAAATATTTTTTACCTTAGGCTTCAGTGATAATCTGACTAGGCTGGTTCTGGCCCCCACCTATGCACAACTGCTGATCTGTACTCTGATTACATATTCACTAATCCTGTGCCAGAAGTTTCAGTTCACTTCCTTCTCTCAGCTCCTAAGCACTTCCTGAAATCCTATTGTTCCTTCATTTATATGTTTCTCTACATCCCTTACTAGAATATACTTTAAAAATAACAGGCCTTTTGTTTCATTGATTATTCTAAAACTGTTATAAGAGATATCCAGTACAGACTTCTTTAGTTAATTAAATAATTTCTATATTCATAATACCTTCTGGAGAGATTTTAGATATACTTTAGGAACTGAAAGAAGGATAATGAAAGATTATGATTATAGAATATTACCCATGTTTTATTCTAATTGTACTTGTTCTTTAAGTCATCTACTTAGGTAAATATTTATTCAATAATCATGAAATTTAATTTTCCATCTATGTTTTAACAAAATAATTTCTGTGTCCTTTCATACTATGACATTTTCTTGTTTTATTCATGGATTCTTTACAGAATATAGTAAAATAGAGATAAAAGGGTGCTCCTGATTTAATGCAAATTTGTTTTGTCCTAAACATGGTGCTCATTTAGAAGGTAGAGCAAATGTGTGATTTAAATAAATTGCATTCATGTAAAACTTTAAAATATAATTGCAAGAATTGAAGAATAATAGGGAGGTAAATGTGTAAAGAATTGAAAAACTAAGACAATATTGTACTTTTTCAGTGCTGTGATTCTTAGATCAAGAAACCCAATAGGTCTAATGAAACCTTGTATTATATCAACTTCATAGCAGATTATCTTAGAGCTTTGGGACTACATAAGAGAAAATAAAATTTATAAGGAAGTATCTGTGTTTGAAATGCTGTCTGTGAGTTGAAATTGGATTTCAGAAGCATGGCTTAGGGTCCTTTGATTTTAGTAGATTTATGGACTCAGTATCTTTAAACCAACATACCAAGGCTACTTAATAAGTAAACTTAAATTAAGATTGAAAACAGGACAGTAAATATCATCTTATTGGCATCACTGTGACTTTGTGAAATGGAAATCAAGATTGGAAAAGTAACAATGCACAGTGGGTATTCCATAGTTCAAATAAATATTCATCTTATGAGGAAAGGCATAGTGAAAAGTGTCATTCTTCAAAGCATTTGTCTTATTGTAAAAATATAAATGTGAAGATGGAAATTTGCTGATAACTCAAGGAGAATAAGACTGTAATGATATCTATGAAATTTTATACAGATGAAAACAGTTGATTTTTAAAGTTATTTTAAAAAGCTTTATTAAACTAGTCATTTGAAAAATACACAGTGAGAAATTATTGAATTTAGTAATTATCAAATTATTTTGAACATACATTTTTCTTGAGAATTTAAATAATAAGTCAGGGTAACTTTTTGCCCATTATTAATTCTGACTTGGCAAAAATATGAAAAAATATGTGTGCATGTGCAGATACTTGTGTGTGAATTTTTGGTGCAAATGAAGTGATATGTCATTTGGAAGAATGGAGTATTTTTATACTAAAATTCTAGAAAATCTTGAAAGAAAATGTTAACTGTATTATGATGTATATACTCTATATAGTACTCAGTAAAAGTTATTTAAAAATTTTTATTTTAAAAAATTCAGAGAAATTTTTCATCTTTTCTGAAAAAACACATACTAAGCATTCCCCCAAACAGACCCTACAATACTGCCTCCTGTGTGTCATCATAGAGAAAGGATCAATGAGAAAACAATTTGAGAAATGATTGTGTACTTTCTTTAACATTACTGTATCATTAGCTTGTGGAAGTTGATTCTAGTATCTATTGCTAAATAACAAACCGCTCCAGAATTCAATGCTTCCATCAATTTTATTCATTTAATGCATGCATCTGCAATGTAAGAAAGACATATAAAACAGTTTGTGTGGCATCAGCTAGTGTTGGGTAAGGCTAGGGCTGGAAACACCTTTACCTTTACCTTCACCTTCACTGTGTCAGTGCCTCTGGATGTCAGCTGGAACTTCAGTTGGAGATGGTGCTGGAATGCCAACACGGGGGCTTTCTTTGTGATTGCTTGACATGTACATAGCATGGTGACTGCATTTCCAAGATGATCCCTCCTGCATTAGCAGACACAGCAAAGGCTGCATGATCTGCTCCACTGCTTTTACATCAGATTGTTGCCTAGAGTTGAGTTGCTATCCCCATTTCACCTTTAGTGAGAAGAAAATGAGACAAGTTCTTTTGATAAGAAGACTACCAAAGAAGGTGCATAAGGGTTTAAAATCCATCATAGAAACTCTGAAATTTTATAAAACAATGAAATTGGTTTTGCATTGTCTGATTATCTTTCTCATGGAACATTTTTTTTCAGATGCCATTAATTGCCATTTATAAAGTTCTTCTTAAAGAATGAATTTAGAGTGGCCTACAACACATTACTAGGAAAAAAGTGACCACACCAAAATGAAAATCTATGCCCACTTATTTTCAATCCCAATAACAACTAGATATGCCAGGTTTGGTCTTTTCTTTACCTTTGTTTTTCAAGTTACAATTCACTCATCTTTGATCCATTAAGAAACCTTTGGTACAGTTCAGCGAAAGAGACCAGACACACATGCAACTACTAGTATGGTTTTAAATAGAAAATCAAATTTATTAGGTAAAACATAGAATCAAAGAATCTTTAAATCATTTGTGGGATTTCTCTTCTTTGATCATTATACAAATTGATACATTTAGGGCAAAGATAGCTTCATTTGACACACTATACAAAGAACAATAGAAATGAGATGTTGCCTCACATCTTTATTAAAAAAAATGAAAAAAGAGTGCATAATTAAACCTCAAAGAACTCATAGACTCATTAGGAAGAGCAGGTTGCTTCCTTCTTTGCACTTTTGAGTTTATTTTGAATCATTTCCCACATCTTCAGTGGATCATTTCCTATCCATTCTTGTTCCTATCTTTATCTTCAAATTATATATTGACTTTTGGTATTTCAAGACTATCCTATTTAAATAAAAATTGAATATCTAGAATATACATCTGCCGCTTCCTATTAAAACCATTTTGCTAAAAAGGTAGTGCCTATTTTGTAGTTCTTTATTCTTATGTTATATTTGCTACAATCTTAAACCTTCATTCATCACTCCCTTGATTTTTTTTTTCTTCCTAAGGTCACCAAAACCATGCCAGTTAGGAAATGCAGTGGCTCATTTCAAAGCTTTCCATTAGCCCTCTTTTCATTTATGTTTAACATGGTGGATCACAGTTCCTTCTTCTCTCTTGCCTTCTCTAATGTTCAGTTGTCACCAATCTCCTAGTCTCCACATATAGTATCACCAAAATCTGTGCTATTTCAAATTTAACATCTCAAGAAAATATATTTTAATGCTTCCAGTTGTCCCAAGGGTAATAGTTCCTGAAAACTAGAGCTTTCTTGACGACCTTTTTATCAATCATTTCCTAAACGTCACCAAGTATAAATGATTTTGTCAGCTTTTCCTTTGGCTGCAGAGCAAAGACCTGACAAAAACAATTTCAGAGGAAGAAAGTTTGTTTTTCACTTACTGTTTCAGTAGTCTCGGTCCATAGACAGCTGGCTCCATTCCTCTGGGTCCAAAGTGAGACAGAAGAGCATGGTAGAGGAAGAATCCTCAGTCACCAGAGACAAAATATAGACCCTCAAAGGCAATGTAGAATTGATTGCTATATAAATAGAAAGACTTACTTATGTGGATAAGCACACTAATGGCCATATAAGTAAAATACTTTGTAGGATGTTTTAGGAAACGGAATAAAAACACTTTCTACAACTTAGAATGGGTCTGTACATGAAAATATTTCTTCTTATTCAAATGATGTGCTATTTTATTAAAATGCTATTTTATATTACTACCCACATAGAAAAAGAAAAGGAATCATAAATCTTTTAACTTCTGAAACAGTTAAAGCTGTCCTACTTTTCTATTTTGTGCTCCAAATCAATATCAATAAATCAGCAAAAGTCTGTTATAATTTTGCAGAAGAATTTCCCATCAAACCTAAAATCTTTTAAAGACCTAAAAGCACAAAACAGAGAATTACCTCACAGGAAATGGACTTTTTCCCATATTCTGTTTCCCAATATGTCCCTAGTGTCCTGAACATTACATGGCATATAACAAATATTTGTTCAACCACAAAATCTTGTTTGAATACACAGTGACATCCAAATTGGAGACCATCTGTCTACTCGCCATTTTCCAGGAGATAAATATATTCATACATATATATGAATATATATATATATATATACATATATATACACAAACATTATATATACTTATCTTCCTATTATTTGTAAATCACTTAGATCTCCATGATACCACATATATACACATCCAAAGGGACTGAAAAAGCCAATATTTTCAGTATGTCACAGGATTGATTTCGACTTAATAGACATATATTATATTTAGTTTTTAATAATCAGAACCACTTTCTTGGGACATTATAGCTTTTTCTAACTCACAAAGAGATTTGATATAAAAGAATATTTTGGAGGAATGAGGTGGGGATAATTAGTGAACTACAAGCATAGAGGCTCACAGCATTTATGTGATGCCCCAACTTATGAGTAAAGCTCCTTCTGGGAATGATGAATGACATCTGTGAATAATCACTGTGCAGAAACATTTTTGTGCCCGTGTTTTCTATTGTTAGAGGTTTAATAGGCATCACTAAAATGAGAGCATGAGGAGCAATTGCTTTCCTACGTGCACTAAACTCACTGTTCTGTGAACACACCAAGCAGCCAGTTGCCACAGGTCCTTTGCTTTCGTTCCTATCTCTGTATATGGCTTAGAGATGAGGTGTCCCCCAAAAGCTCATGTTGGACAATTAAAGAATATTCAGAGGTGAAGTGATTAGATTAACTATGTGGTAATGGTAGGTAGATAGGGTTAGGCTAGAGGAGATAGGTCAATGGGGTGTGCCTTTGGGGTTTCTATTTTGTCTCTGGTGAGCAGAGCTTTCTCCCTGCTCCCTGGTGTTCATGTCCTGAGCAGGTTTGATCCACCACACCCTTCTTCCATGACATTCTGCCTCAGCTTAGGACCAGAGTTATCAAGTCAGCCAGCCATGAACTGAACCTTTGAAACCGTGAGCCTCAAATAAACTTTCTCTTCTCTACATTGTTCTTGTCAATTCTTTTGGTCACAGTGAGGAAAAAGTTGATAAAAAATACTCTGGAATGTCTTATTTCTCCACTGCTCATTCAACCCACTCCTTTAATTTATTTAGGTCTGTGGTCAAAGATCTTAATATTTTTAGAATATTTTTATAATTCCTTGATATTTTCTAATATCTTCCCTCATCAACAAATCTCTCCTCTCCCTTTCCTTCATTTTTTCACAGTACTTGCTAACTGTTATTACTACAAAAATATGGATGTAGTCATTAGTTTTGTTCGTTTTCTTTTTCGATATTAGAATATAAGATCCCTGAGAGTAGAAACTGTGTTACTTTTTGTTAGTACCCCCCTGAATAGTAATGAATATATGTTAGGTGTTTAATACATATTTTAAATTTAAAAAAAAAAAACAATAATGAATGAGAGCAATGAATTTGATTTGGGGAAAATGGTAAGACATAGTTTATTAATAAAATAAATGGGATCTTCTTCATCAAATTAGGGCACTTTTTTTTTTTTTTTTAAGAAATAACATCTTATTAGATCTTATCCCAGAAAGCATAGCCAATTGCTTGGTTTCCTTGTATATCTTTTGGAAGGCCATATCAGGTACTAGGTCTTAAAAGTGTCTTTCATGGGTAAAAGAAGAAGAATTTTTCCAAATGTTCTTGGTTAAAAATCTGTCTTGCACTGGTCGATGTCCCTACTGGGCATCAATAGTCAACATTTTGTATTGTGTATCAGCACATCTTCCTGTTGTCACTGGGGAGGCCATATCCTCTCTGCAGGTCCACTCTGGTCAGGGCAACTGCAATAGTCTCTGTCTATTAGCCTCACCAATATAGGGTTTCTCAATCTGTGGCAGTCATGACAGCTGCCGCAGGGGGCTGGCTGCTTGGTCATGTTGGACTTGCTTAGGAATCAAAACAAAATGTTTAAGTTCTCATGAGCTTCCGGTGAAGAAAATGTAACTTTTTTCATGCAACCTCTCATTATAATAATTAGAAACTAGAGTAACAATTAAAGAAAATGTTCTGAGCAGTTTATTTGCTCATTGATTGATTTAATTATTTGTTTTATTAATGTTGAGCCTTTTGGTTCTTCATACATTCTGGAAGTATGACTGATGGGGCCTTATCCAAACAATGAACAGATTTTTATTTTAATTATTATGCTTGCAGTCCAAGTGTTCTTAACAGGTTAAAAGTATGTGCTAGACTGAACCTTTAAAATAATTTGGAACAGACAGGTATTTAAGTTATGAATTGATCGATTGCATAGACTTGGTCATTAAACATCCATTATATAGATACACCATAAAAAATTACTTTTGCCAACTAAGGGAATATTCTGTCCTTGTAACCTAAAATTGCTCTTAATAAAAAAGGTAATAAGAGGTAAATAGCTTAATGTGTTGGATTGAGTTAGGCACGTGTAATTACACTTGTTTGTTTGAAGCAGAAGGGTAATTAATTACCTCTGCTTATTGGCATGAGTTAAGAAGTAGGAACCATCTACCAGACATCCAGCCCAAAATTCTTATTATCACTATTCATAAAGCAGACGTCCCATTAACACAGGAAATGCATATATTGTATTCACCTATTACATAATAGGTGATTAAAATTTTCCTTGTTGTCAAAAAAATATTTATTGCCCCAATAAACACCTACCTCCTGCTCATTTTAACCACCTAAATATTTTCTCCTTTCATTCCTATATTCAAGTCCCTTGTGCAAAAGCATTTTCATACATATGTATAATTTATTATGTGCATTTAATAAATACATGTAGGTTGTTATGTATATATGTTTTATATATGTATGTTCATTTACACATGTATGTTCATTTTCCATGTATATTTGTACATACATATATACACCTATACAGGTACATGAATGTATGCATTACATATATCACTTCTCTATAATATTTATGAATTTGCGTCATGTATTTATATATATATATATTTCCTTTGGGTTTTACAAATTAAAATAAATGATAATTGTTATTTAATTGTGCATTGTGTATTTATTAATATTGATATTCCTTCTATTATAATCCAAAGAATCTTCTTGGAGACATTCTTCAATTTTGGTAGTATTTTTTCAATTCAAGTATATTATATTGCTTAAAAAAGATCTACATCTAATAAAATGTTAGTGATATAATTGAAGTTACCTTAAAATGAAAAAAAAATCTAGATCTATAAATTAATGTAAGCAGATTAATGAGGGCCTTTTAATTCTACCTGGGCACTGCTGATCATACATAACTACTGACAAAACATGTTCTTGGATGATTTTGGGCTCTGGACTCTGATAGAACTGAATTTGAAACATGATACACTATATACTAGTAGTAACACAAACAAAATCATGGAGACTTTAATTTCCTCATCTAAAAGAAAACAGGTATTTATAGAATCACAGGTATAATTTGGGCTTAGAAAGAACAAAGTACATACAATGTAGAAGACATTCTGCATTTCTTATGCCCTTGAAAGTTTTGTGGTACTATCAAACTATTTATATGTAATCGATATTTGAATTATTTACTTCTTTTGACATTTTCTCTTCATTAAATCCTAAGCCATTCTCTTCTGCTAACTTTACCTTCCCTCTTCTGCAGATGAACAATGTGAGTATTGTGAGGTATGTCCCAGGCCCAGAGAAATTACTCTGATTACACAGTGTGTTAAATGAGACTTGCCTCTTGTAAAATTTTGGCAGAGTCCTCATAGATGCAGAAAGGTAGAGTGAGTGTTATAGCACCTATGTGAGACTAGGTAAAATATTTTGAAACTCATTTGTGACCCTTAATGTATTACCCAACTCAGGAACATAAATGAGATTTGTTTGAGAGTTGTAGAAATTGGAGAGGGTGAATTTATTTTGGAGGAATTGCCAGTTTGCGATGCTTGTGAAGATAAACCTTTATCACTGTAAGCTATGTGAGAGAAAGTTCAAGATAACTCTTTGTGGACTGTGGTATGTGTGCTTCAGAAATGGAATAGTTCAGGGAATGATATCTGACTCACCAATGAAGGGTCTAGCTTGGCATCTGCTTTACAACTGGAGATTTATAAAGGACACATAAGGATTCAGTGGACCAGATAGGGACTCTGGAAAATGAAGTCCACTCTGAGCCATTTCAAAAGGACTTCACATTAAGAGGGTCTTGTTTCAGAGGCAAGGCGATATCAGCAGAACAATGTTGGCACATATATATTCAGTTACAGAGACAAGAGTCCAGGTTGTATACATTAGGTAGAAAGAGCACTTTCTGTAGCCGACTGTATGTGTTTCTTCACTTCTACGTATGATATGAAGAAGAAATATATCACGTACATCTCGACTCCCAGGTTCCCAGGAAGAAGTAAGATCAAACTAAGGGTATAGGGAGGATGTACTCAACTGAGGAATATAAGAGGCTTATTTTGCATAGGACTGGATTATCTAATGCCTGAAAAAGATATAATGCATATATATAATTATATACATGTATGTGTGTGTATATATACATATACACACATATATGTTTACTGTGACTGTGTATACATACATATATTTCCTAAGAGTGCTGGGTGAAGATATTTTTCTTTTTGAATCCCAATGAATTTAATTCATTCAATAAATATTTACATAAACATAGGTGCCTTGTAACGTTTTAGTTGAATGGATTCAGTTGAGTTATCTCTCCTTTAGAAATGGACTAAACCATATTTTAAGTTAGCTAGGATTCCATAAATATGATGTTGAGAAAGATCCATGAACCCAAATTACACTTATGGTAGACACAGATATACTACCCAGATCCTTTTTCAAGGAAGCACTTTCTGCCTATCTGTGAAAAATAGTCAAGAGACAGATACTTTGTGGTTCCCAGGGAAGAATGACTCTTGAACTTGTATCAGAACAAGGTGGGGGTAAAAAGAAACCCAGACATTTGGGCCTAACATAGAACAATCTGAAGGCCGTATGCATTCTTGGACTCTCCATCATGTCAGCAAAGTTAATCAAGTTCTACATTGGTGTTCATCTTCTTCCTTTACTTATCCTGCTCATTTACCTTCTTTATACAGTTATTAATTATTAACACTGCACATCCAAATCTGTCTCAACATGCTTCTGGAAAACACAGCTCTAAAGCTTATAAGATGGGGTTTTGGAACTATGTATTCATTACCTGACTGCAAATGTGAACCCCATCCATGAATAAAATGTGATATTTCAGCTGTAAAATTATTCACCAGAGTGACTATAAGCTAATGCAGACCCGTCCAAGCAGTTGTTGCCAGTTTAGCTGTTATGCTAGTTCTGATAGTTTAGCTATAGTGTTTTTATCTAACCCTGGGAATGTGGTATGCAGACATTGATTTGGTGAATATGTTATTTTCTATCCCAATTAGTAAATATAACAAGAAACACTTAATATTCAGATGAAATGAATAAACAATACTTCTAGTTATCTCCCCAATAAGTTCTCTACCTGGTGACACAATATAGTCCCAGGAAACAGGGACAATCCCAGAATCCTGCAAAGTATAACATCAACCCATTACATAGATGACATTCTCCCTAGATGAACAAGAGATGCCCTAGAGGTGTTGATAAGACACGTGTGCTCCAGAGGGCGAGCTCCAGTACATGGTGTGAATATTCTACAGATTCATGACCTGAATATTCCAGATATATGTCCTGGATCCATCTAAAATTTTAGGAGTTTAAGAGTCCAGTGGTCAGAAGCATGGCTAAATCTACCCGCTAAAAACTAATTATTACATTTTGGACCTCCTACCATGAAAAGGAAGCACATTGCTTGAAGGGATTCTGAGTTCTGAATGCAGAAAATTCCACATTTAGGAATATAGCAATGACCCAGTTACAGAGCAACATGAAAGACTTTCTTCTCTGAGTGGAGTACAGAACAGGAACAGAAACTGCAGCAAGCATGAGCTGTGTTCTAAGAAGCACTGCTGCATCAGCCATGTGAACTAGCACAAGCAGGATTGGAAATATTAACAGAATTATTTTGGAGGAGAAAACCTACATCCCTTTCATTGCTTTTTAAAATATTTCTATTAGTTCTTTTCTATTTTACATAATTCCAGAATTTATTTTGACATTATTATAAAAGTTTGGAATATAATTTGCTCTGATTCAGTCCCCTTCCCTTTCCTCCCCCTTCCCCCACCTTATTCCTTTCCCTCTACTCTTCTGATCTTTCTGTTGTTTACTTTTTAAAAAAAAATTAGTGCCTGGTGAATGTACATAAAGGTAAGAATCACTGTGGTATATTCCATATGCCTAAATGGAAAAGGTTCCCCTTTTCCAATCCCCAGTTCCTCCCCCTCAATCCCCTTCATCTGTTTCACTGATATCTCTTCTATTTTGATAGGATTCCCTCTTCTCTTTTCTTTCTTTCTTTCTCTCTTTCTTTCTTTTCCTTTCCTCTCTCTTTCTTTCTCTCCCTTTCTTACTCCCTCCTTCCTTCCCTCCCTCTCTTCTTCCTTCCTTCCTTCATTCCTTCCTTCCTTCCTTCCTTCCTTCCTTCCTTTTCTTCTTTCCCCTTATTTTGGACTAGTTTTTGCATATCAGAGAAAACATTTGGTCTTTGGCTTTTGGTATCTGGCTTATTTTATGTAGCATAATGGGCTCCTCTAGTTCTAGCCATTTACCAGCAAGTGCCACAACTTCATTCTTCTTTATGGCTGAGAAATACTCCCTTATGTTTATATGTGTGTATAGACATATATATGTATATGCGTGTGTGTGTGTGTGTGTGTGTGTGTGTGTGTGTGTTTTACATTGACTTTATTCATCTGTTGACTGGTACCTTTTGGCTCCATAGCTTGGCTATTGCATTTTGCTACTACAAGCATTGATGTAGCGAAATCTCTGTTGGATGCTAATTTTAAATCTTTGGGATATATACCAAGAAGTGGGATGGCTGGGTCACATGGTGGGTCTATTCCTAGTTTTTTAAGCAATTGCCATAATGCTTTCCAGAGGGGTTGGACTAATTTGCACTCCAACCAACAATGAGTAGGTGTACCTTTCTTCCCATATCCTCACCAACATTTATTATTATTTGGACTCATGATAATTGTCATTCTGACTGGAGTGGGAAGAAATGGCAATGTCAATGTAGTTTTGATTTGCATTTTCCTGACTGCTAGAAATGTTGAGCATTTTTTTTTCTTCTATTTTTTTTTGCCATTTGTATTTCTTCTTTTGAAAAGTGTCTGTTTAGTCCTTTTACTGATTTATTACTTGTACTATTTGTTGTTTTGCTGTTAAGTATTCTGAACTTACCACTGCCTCAGGTTGTGAACCTAGGGTGCTGCTACCTATGCCGATGTGACTAAGGCAGCATCTATCCAAAAACTTGCCAGCTGTATCCATGAGTCAGTGGCAATAGCTCTCTACTGCCCTGGACCCAGGAACTTTCCACTTTGACCAAACTCCTGATAGCTGTGTCGATCTGGTCACTGTCTCCTTAGGCTTCCTCGTACACAAGCAACTTCCCACCGTGATTCAGCTTCCTATTGGTTGCTGCCAAGATCCAGCAGTGGATAGGGATGAGAGAAGAGGGAAAAAAATGAGCAAAAGAGAAAAAGAACAACAAAAAAAGAAAAGTTAGAAAAGGATAATACGCACCAAGGTAAAAAGAAGAAAAATATAGATGGGGAGTATTCGTGGCAGTAGCAGACAATGTAAGAGGGGTTAAGAGGTCCCTTCCTTCTATGCTGCTGGAGATCCTGGCAGCTTCTTACCGTGAAGGGCCGCCCACAGCCAGCCATGTCAATGATTCCTTTTCCTCTGTCCAGGAACCAAAACTACCTTCCCATTTGGATTTGAGTTCTCACTTCCTGTTGCTGCAAATTGAGGGCATCTGGGCATCGCTCCAACTCTGTCCTGGCTCCTGAGGAAGCTGTGCTGAGCTCTGGTCCAAGCTCCCACTTCCCAGTCCAGGTCTCTCCACCCACTCCCCTGGTTCAGGGGGAGGGGAAAGGGGTTCAGCCCTCCCTCTACAAGTTTTTTCTAAATGGACACTTTAAGAGATCTCACTTCAGAGGGTACTCCCTCTGGTTTAATTTATTGCTTTCTGGAGGTGAGGAGATGCCACAGTGATTTAATTTCTTTCCAGGTGACTGGTCAGGTCAGATGTGGGCTTCACAAAATGACTACCATGCCCAGAGGGGCTTTTTATCCAAGGTTTGGGTTCAACTGTCTGATTTCCTTCATTGACTCAGCTGCTCCCATTGAGTTTTAATGTTGTCTGCTGCTCTTTCCAGCTGTTGTTAGGGCGAGCTTCTGTGATTTTCTGCTCCCTCTTTCTCTCTCTTTTGCCCCTCCTGCACTCCCTCCTTGGTCCTGGTTCAGGGCTAGGGAACTCTGCCCTTATTTTCTACTCTGGCCACCAAACTTCCAGTGTCCCCAGGTCCCAGACTATGTAATATAGGTTCTTAGAGCATTTATTCTGTCACCCACTTCTCAGGTCAGCTGTTCCTTCATTGCCCCCTTTCTGTGTTATGATCAAGGAGCCCTGCCTAGCTCCAAGCCACCTTGGATCTCCATCCTGAGAGTTCTTAACACTGGGGAGAGACTATGTTCTCTAGGTTTGATCCTGATTCTGTTGGCTCTTAATTTAGAAGTAGACCACAAACTCCAAACAGAATCCTCCTATTAGTATTTTTCTTCACTTCAGTATTCACTGTGTTATCTCTAGAGTTATAAATCCATCAGGGGATGACACAGACAACCACCTTCCAAAATAAGAGGAAAACTTAATATATGCGGCAATAAAAATAAGTGCCACCAGAAACTTGATATTTACATAATGCTCTTGGAAAAGTGATATACATTAGGATTGATCATGTCTCCAAATTATAATGGATTGTATTATAATATTCAAATTATCACAATCCAAAAGCGATTTCAGAAGGAAAACAAGGTGGAGCCTGAGAACTGGGAAAGTCTCTCTAAATGCAACTGAAAAATAATAGACAATCTGTGCCAGTGTTATTTATTTGTGTCTTCCAGAAAAATTTACAAGGGAAATATGAGACTCAGTCAGTAAATAACGGTAATGTTCTTTTCCAGAAATCCCTTACAGATCAATTTATCAAAGGCTACAGTAGACTTACTTGAGCGAACTCTTTGCCTATTAAGCAATAAGCTCCCATCAGAACCCATGATTTGCTGCCTTTGCCTTTCCTAAACTATTATATCACAGACTGGACCCATTCTACATCAACACTCCATTAAAAAAATGCTAAAAACCCACCTACCAAAGTCCAATAAATAACCCATATCTGACTTTTGACTTCTGGACTGCTGAAACTTCCCTTATCTCTAATATTTTCCCTAACTACAATGAGTTAAAATATTTCAGAGAGTTCAGTGGTATAGTCAATTGGCTAAGGATGGGTTTCTGTTACATTCTTTGCCAATCAGAGTTCTTTACGTGGAATTTAGTTTGAAAAATATTTTGACTTTTACACCATTATCTTTTTGAAAAAAAGAAAATTAAAAGCTGTTAATTATCATCTGTGCTGTACTATGTGCCATAGGATGAAGAATAAGCAGAACTGAAGTTATAAAAAACAGTTCAACAAATACTTAGAATGTCTAAATGAGAGTGGGAAAGAGAATTTATTACATTATACCCGACTCATGTTCTAATCTGTTCTTAAATTTTGTGTATATTTTTATCTTGAGGCTCATTAAAGTTTCCTATTTTTGCTTACAAGCATTTCAACAGTATTTTACTCAATATGATCCATGAGATCTTAACACATAGGAAAGAGATAGAGCATAGAGAAATTTGAAATCGTGCTTATAAACTAGTAATCTATCTGTAAATCAGTAAATGAATTTAAGTGAAAAATTGGCAAGATTTAGATATTAAAATATTCCAGTTTTTTTAGCATACTGAATAGAGTAGAAGATAATAATAGATGTAGAGAGGTCTATTAATAACCTGTTATAATAACCTAGAGAAAATATATTGGATATCTTGGAATGAATAAGATAATGGAATTAGAGATATGCATATAAGTTCAAAAGGTTTTTTGGAAGGTAAGCTAAAAACTTTTTTCATATATTTGAATACAATTCGGGTTGTATGTAAGAACAAAATAGGAGTCAGCAATGGTTCCAAAGGTTCTGTTTGAACCAAAAGAATTATTTTCCCATAACAAAAAATAGAGTATTAAATGAGGAGCAAATTTTGCCTGTGAGGGGGGATTCTTAGAAATGATGATATTATCCCTGGACATGGTGACTGTATTATCTATAGAAGGCAAAACCAAACATCCAGTAAGAGATTGGGTATACAGTTCTGCAAGGCTTGAAGATCTCTTGCACTGTATGTACAAGTTAGATGTATCAGCATTATCCTAGTAACCAAACCAAAGAAAATGATAAGATCATCCAAGGAATTAGAACAATCCAAAGAGAGAAGCTGAGAACTAATGTTCAAATCTTCCTAAAAAATATTTTAAAATAGTCTAATAAACATAAATTGATGGAATGGCCAGAGAAATAGAAAAAGTTAAGAAGTATATTTGCTATAAAAATTAATCTGGGAAAGAATCTATATGGAGAAGAAATAAACCTCAAAAATTGCTAAGTAGTCAACAAGGGTAAGGACTGAAAAGAATCTCATTTACATGTGGGTAATCAGTGTGATATAGAAGTTAGCAAGGAGATTCTCAGGAAAGTTTCTAGCTATGTAAATAATATACTTAAATTATTTAATCCACAAATAAAGAAAAGTTACCGTTTCTTTTTCTTTTCCTTTTAAAACAAAAAACAAAAAACAAAAAACCTGGTTTTTGAACCAAGCACTTTACTACTGAGCTAAAACCTCAGTACTTTTTATTTTTTTTATTTTGAGTCAGGGTCTTGTAAATTGCTGAGGGTAATGAGAATGGACTTAATAAACTTATGATCCTCCCTACTGAGCCTCCCAAGTTGCTGAGATTATTGGCATGGGCTTAGTTACCAAGTTTCTGAAAATTCAAATACTCAGCTAATGAAATAAAATATTTTAAAAATATTATTTCTTTTATTTCATCTATTTCATCTTCTGTTTCCTTAAATGAGACAAAATATGCAAAACTTTTAAAGAGAAAAAAAACAAAGATGAAGGATTAATAAAGTAGATGAGGGCAGTGAAGAGAAGGAGGAGAGAAAAGCAGAAGAGAGGAAAGAATAGAAGGGGAATTTTAGGGGGAAAAGTATATTATTTTGACGATTTTCTTCCCTTTCACAAATAATTTCTTCTTTCAAACCATTTGCGTCACTTTATTTAGAATTGCTGATGGTGAGAAAGCCAATCATTCAAATCCTGTGAGTATGTGCTATCTTTTTTTTTGTTTTGTTTTCTAACATTCAATTTTTGAAAGACTGTTTCAGAATATTTATTTTATATTCATGATTTGGAAAATAGTGCTCAATGAAGAATGTCCTGATCTCTGTATCTAATTTTACTTAACCATTTGTCCATTTTCTCTTTTTGATGGGGCTTATCATAAACACATGAAAAATGTAATTCATATTTATTTAAGAAAATGCACTACTCATATTGCCTTCCACAGAAGTTTAGTAATAGATATTAAAATTTACTTCTTCCAGATATCTCTGTATGATTTACTACAAAGCACTCCTGATCACAAGTGTACTTACTATCTGAGAATACCTTTCTAGGCTGAGAACCACGGAAGAAAGTACAATAAATTGTTCCTTCGGTGTAATGGTGAGGAACTTGAGAACACAGATGTGATATAGAATTTTTCTTTCTCCGGTTAGTTCACTCAGACTAAATCAAATGAGTGAAACTGTAGCAAACATTTTCTAAAGTCTAGACCATAAGGGAAGGAAACAGAATCTCCATTAAAAAGTTAATCCTCAAGACCTTTTATTTAAAGCCAACTTTGTGCAATGTGCTATGATGAGAATTAATATAATTTTTGAACATATGAAAAGCAGCTCTCTTGCAATTATGTGTGATCCATAAGCAAATCAGCAGAACCTTTAAAAAGTTCTCGGAGCCTGGGATACATACATTTTTTTTTAATGACTCTGTTTAAAAGTACAATTTATAGAACATGCCTCTCCCTTCGTTAGTTATCATTTGTTTAAACAATGATATGCAGTTTCCTTTCTTCTTATAGCTCATTGATTTTCAAGTAAATTAATATCTTTAAATTTTTTTTTCATAAAATGCTAAGTAAAATTGACCATCCAGATATGGTTTAGGATAGACTGTGTAGGTTATTATAATCTAGATTCTGATGTCAAACATAATACAGTCATAGGTACCAATATGCCATTCTTGTTAGCCCTGTCTCGAAGGTCGATGTTCATCTATGTGATATCTCTAAATTTGGATACTTAATTCTAGAAATAAAAAAATAGATTTAAAAGGAATCTAGCATTCTGTTACCCAGAAAGGATAGCCCTTAATTATTTAAATTTTATGATAATGTACTTTACTCTATGTGTGTCTATATGAATAATTGAGCAACTCTTTACCTATAGTGTAATCCCAGGGACTCTCTTTGATCACATCTGCTGTTTTAGCACCTATGTAATCTTCTTCTAACCTGCACTTAGTTCCCCATCTTAATCTGCATGTATTAAACTACCTAATATAAATTCATAGCTTTTTTTTTTAATTAAGCAGGCTTAAGCAATGATGTTAGAAAGATATTCTTGGGGATTATTTTTCCCAACTTTTGTCACCTATGAATTTCATTCCTTACTACATGTTATCAAGGATTGACTTCAGGGATGCTTTAACCATGGCCCTTTTTATGTATTTTATTTAGAGATAAGGTCCCACAAAGTTACTTAGGGCCTCGCTAAATTGCTGAGGCTAGCTTTGAACTTGTCATTCTCCTGCCTCAGCTTCCCAAGCCACTGGGATTACAGGCATGTGCCACAATGCCCTGCCCTTCTTTCTTTACTATATCTTGACTAGAAGTTTATTCTTGACAATATCTTTCCAGAAGTGTAAAATACACTCCACTTTACAAACAAACAAACAAACAAAAAACTAATGTTTAAAACTGAATTGTCTATTAAATTAACACTGTAATTATTCTTAGATTAAGTCAAAATATAGAAATCACATGAGGTTCACACTCTCTAATTTTAAAATCCCAAATGCAAAATGCTCCAAATTCTGCAGTTTTCTATGTGCTGACACAACACCACAACTAGAAAATTCACACTTGACCTCAACATATAGTAAATATGTTGTATAATATTACCTTCAGACTTTGTGATAAGGATATATGAGTTTTAAGTAAATTTTTATGTTTGAGTGCTATCCCTAACATATCTCTTTTTGTATATGCAAATATTCCAAGATCCATAAATGTATGAAATCTGAAGCACTTATGTTCTCAATCATTCCAAATAAATTCACAGCCTGTACAAAAATATTAGAAAGAGGGGACAATTGTAGATTTAAGGACATTTTTCATGTGTGTAGTACTTCAGCATTGAATATTAATAATAATGTGGACAACACATCACTGATTTTTCATCCCCATCTTTATCAGCAAGCTCTTGTAATCTACTTATTTTTAATCATATGCATACATTCCCACATGCTGATTTTAAATTATTATCCAGAGCCATCATGGTTTACTTTATAGATATGTAAAAGTTTATTATTTTTAATTTATATGTTAGTAAAGATAATGGGATTATCATTCTGGAAAAGGAGATAATAAACCTTAAGATGTAGTCTTAAATTCTAGTATCTGTTATTTAATTAAATTTAGAATACTTATCGTGTCTCTCAGGTGTCAATTATTGTGCAGGGGTTAGGTGGGATCAAACATTATAATTTCTTCCACACAGAAGTCTTTCACAAAAAAACGTGGACAGTAGCATGAAGATTTTTACTCTTTCACTTATGTCACAAAGCACAATAACACTCTGTATTGCTTTCATAGCCTCACGTTTGGAAACGCAGCACTAATTTTTGAGATAGGTAGGTGGCCCAGACCTCAAGTACAATTTGATAAAAATTTTTAAAAAATAGGTCAATGAGTCTTGGTGGTCCAGTAAAATTATTTACTGATAATTTAAAACTGAAACTATTAAGTTTTATATCCATTTAGTCTTCTACTTTAAACACAACAAATATAAACTTAGGATGTATCTTGTGGCCATGCTCTGCACATAGTGACTGTAGAGCAACAGAGAATTGAATTGTCAAATTAGAAGAGAAAAACACTTATCAAATTATGACATGTTATTCATTAAAAGAAACTGAAGTAAAGATTGTTATTAAAAAGAAGAAACATGAGCCAGGGTTGTGGCTCAGTGGTAGAGCGCTTGCCTAGCATGCTTGAGGCACTGGGTTCAATCCATGTGTGCACGTGTGTCATTTAATGGGAATCTATTTCCACCCAGCATGTTTCTTCTTCTTCTTTTTTTTAAGTCCAATTTTCTTTACCTTTATTTTATTTGCTTATATAAAACCTAGATAAGATAGGAATATTTCCAGAAAGAAATAAACTACTGAAACTGACTCAGGAAAGAATAGAAATATGTTAAATATCTATGAGAAATAAGCAAATTGAATAGAGAAACAAATAACTAGTGAGAAAGAAATGCCTAGACCTAAGTGTCTACAGTGTTAAATTTTTCCAAAAGGAAAGGAAGGACTAACATTAATCCTTATAAAAGCTCCAAAAAATAGAACCAGGGGTGGGGGAATACATCCATTTATCCTATAAGAACAGTATATCTGATATCAAAACCAAAATGATTTAAAGGAAAACAACAGTCTATCGATATCTTAAGAATATGGATACATTCATATTCAACAAATGCTACAAGCTTGAATTCAGCCAAATGTAAAAAGGATATTATAACAGGACCAAGTGGGATTTTTACAAAAAGAAACACTGGCTCAATACATAAAAAATACATCAATGTAATAAGCCACACTGAAATGCAAGATCAATGTAAAAAATTCAAAGTTGTATATCTCAACAGTGGCAATGAACAAATTGAAAATGGAAATAAAAAGATGATTTTATTTATAATAGCATGAAAATAATTGAATCTGTAGGAATATTTTTTAAAATTTGTTTTAATTAGTTATACATGACAGTACAATGCATTTATGCACTTTGATATATCATACATAAAGGGGAAATAATTTCATTTTTCTAAGTGTACATGTTGCAGAATCATATTGGTCATGTAGTCAAATATATACATACAGTAATAATGTCTGTTTCATTCTACCAACTTGCCTATCCCCACAACCCCTCCTCCCATGAATAATTTTTAAAGTGTACACTTTACACTGTCTTAACTACAAAAAGTGGTTAAAGAAATTAAACAGCTAACTAAATGAAATTCATCACATGTCATCACATGTTCATAGATCAGAGAAATAGTATTACTAAAAATCTCTGTATTTCTGAAATTGATATAAAAAAGCAATGTACATTCTGATAAATTTTCAGTTGGCTACTTTGCAAAAATTGACATGCTGATATTAAAATTAATATGAACATTTCAGGCAACCAGAATAGTAACCAATATTTAAAACAAAAATAAAATAAAATGGAGATTTCACACTTGCATGACTTTGATAATATGTGTGAAACTTTTCCAACAGTGTGATTCTATTATAAGGATAGATGTAGAAATTAATAGAATAGATTGAAGACTTCAGAAGTAAGCCCTTATGTTGAGTTGATGGTTATCTGAGTTTTGACAAGTGTGCCAAGACCATCCCAGGGTAAACAATAGTCTTTCAAAAAATAGCATTCAAATAAATGGCTATTTCTAAGCAAAAAAATAAAATAAAATAAATGAATAAATTTGAACCCTTACTCAGATGGAATACCAATTTAATGCAAAATGAATCAAAGACTTGACTATAGAAGTTAATATTTTAAAACTCTCAAAGAAATAATAACATAACTCTTTGTGACCTTTAATAAGACAATGATATCTTAGACATGACATTATAAATTTTAGTAACAAAAAGTAAAAAAGTTATATGGGATACCATCAACATTAAAATATCACTATTGTCCTTTCAAGAACACAATTATAGTGTTAAAAGGCAAACCAATTTGCATATATATATATATATGTATATATATATATGTGTGTGTGTATATATATATATATATATATATATATATATATATATATATATATATAGAGAGAGAGAGAGAGAGAGAGAGAGAGAGAAATTGAAAGCATCATTAAGCAAAAAAGAATCAGATCTTGAAGATTCTCACACTATCCATATCACTGAAGTTAGGAAATGTGTTCTGGAATGAACACCAGGGTGTGGCTGAACAAGGGCTCCACAGTGAATTGACCTGTAAATTTCATCAGCCATCTGCAGAAGCCAGGGACAGGGATAGGTTCACACCAGCTGACACTGCCAGTTTGAACTGAGAGGAACAGAGCTGGAATGAAATAAGACCTTCAGATTTATGGGAATCTACAGGATGAGATAACAGAGCTATTAGTTTCACATATGCTTTATCCTTTAAGGAAAGGGAAGAGTGACCTTAGTGATGCTTCCAAGGCCATCAGAGCTGCCAGAGTCAAACAGGCCCAGGGCATACTGGCTATGATCAAAGCCTATTATTTCACTTGAAGGGGGTGGGGCTGCAGCCCAAGGTCATAGGGAAAACAGCTTTACCTCAGTAGCACCAGGGAGAACAGAGGAACTAGTACACAGCCAAAGAGGATTATTTACAAAACTTATGATCTAATGGAATTAACTTTGCTGTGTTTTGGCTTTGAAGGACCCATCACCCTTCCTTATTTTTGATTTCTCCCTTTTGGAATGGGAATGTCTAAATGCCTGTTGCACCTTTACATTTAGGAGATACATAAATTGTCTAGTTTCTAGACAATCTAGTTTGGGACTGATGCTGAGCTAGGTTATGACTTTTGGGGCTGCTTCGATGGGGTAAATAAATTTTTCATGCAAAGGACATGAATATTGGGGAAGAAATAGCCAGAATACTATGAAATAAATTGTGTCCCCCTAACCTCCAAACACTGAAATCCTAGCCCAAAATCTCCTGTTAAGGAGGTAATTTAGGTTAAAGTCATAAGTTTTGGACCCTAATACAATGGGATTAGTGTCTTTATAAGAACAGGAAAAGACCCTAAAATTTCTCACTCTTTTTTTCCAAATGGATAAAATTTTTTATTTGAAGATGTCTAGAGAATATGTCAGCCTTTAACAAGCCAGGAATTGGGGCTTCACCACATTCCAATCCTGTTGACACCATCATTTTGAATTTCTTGGCTCCTGAACTGTGTGAAAATAATATTTCATTTCGTTAGTTAAGTCACAGCATTTGATTATAGCAAAAAAAAAGCAGACTATAGAGCTGTTTGTGATACAAGTTCTTAAAAGGTTAGATGATAAATGGAGCTAACTTCACCTGATAAAAGTTATTTAACCCCTAAACTTATAATTAACAATACTAAAAATGATTTAAAAAATTACCATTTATTTTATAATCATTATTGGGATAAGAATTTCATTTTTGTCATTACTTCTAATTAAAATACTACTGAAATTATTACACGATATACTAGATAATTTTTTTAATTAACTAGGGATTAAAGAAAGGATTCTGAGTTTAATATCAGTACATAAAATTCATCACATTTTAGTCAATCAGCATGAAATGCTGGAATATGTAATCAAACTAAAACAACAAGTTACATGGACAGAAATCTGAAAATATAAGCAAGACTATTACAGAGAAAAATTACATAGCTTTATTTAAAGATGCTAAAGAATTTTTAAATTCATTGGAAGCTATTCCTTACACTTGGATTTGACAATCAAATATCAAATACTGTCAATTTCCTAATTGAACAATAGATTCAATGTAACACAAATTTAAAATCTGCAGCAATAATATATAGACAAGGTGATTCTAAAGTGTATATGGAAAAAGTAAAAGTCTAAGGCATGGCAAGCTTTGTGCACTAATGGTTCTCAAACCACTCTTCCTCTATATAGCTTTCACCAGAATGGTTCTTTAGTGTGCATCTCAATCACCTGAGGTAGGGGGGAAGTTATCCAGTGGTTGTAGGAGCTGAGGGCCCCAACCCCAGAGATTCTGATTCAGTCTGTTTGGGTGGAAGCCAAGAATATACCTTTCTGACATGCTCCCAGGATGAGCTGATGCCCCTTAGAGCCAGGATCATCCTTTTGAAATAAATCATTTATGGGTACACTGACTCTCTAGAACTTCCAATAATTTCATTATGGCACAATAATTATAAAATCTTAGGCTTTCTGCAAAAGCACATGAATTCCTATAGTTAATGTGCCAATTTCTTACAATGTGCTCTAGCTCTCAGTTTATCCATCTATGAAATTCAGGGATGGGATCAGATAACCTTGATGCTCAAACATTCTTGGTACTATTTTATAATCAAGAGCTTAGATAACATGATCAAGTGTAATTTGATCATGAATAAATACTAAGATGCATGAGAGTAAGTTAGATACTACTATTTTTTTTGTCTGTTTCTATTTCAACCTAGATTGATTTGTTTTGACTTAAGTCATGTATACTGTTGGAAATTAAATACAATTAGAGGGGAAGACATTTCTAAAGATGCCAAGATTTATTGATATAAAAGGTTAATTTTTGTTGAGGTTTTGGGAAACAAAAATTATTTCCTAGACCGTGTTTGGAAAATCTAATAGACATAAAAGAAAGTAGCTTAAAAACTTCAAGTCCCCTTTTATTTATTGACTGCATTAGAATTCCACTCTGCACCCAAGCCAAAGCAAGCTGCTCCCCAGCCTGAGAGCATATTTTCCTCCTGCTCTCTCAATAGAATCACAATCCCTGGGGACCATTTTCCTCTCACTGAGCTACATCTCAATCAGTAGACAATTCACCGAGGAGACTCAGTTTGAATTCTTGCTTCATCTAGTCACACTCAATTGAACATACAGGCCTGTGATCATTAAAGGGCCCGCTTTCTCCTGACAGTTTCATGGAAGCGATCCAGAGCTACTCAGTGCCTGAATTTCATATTCCCTTGAAATTGGATCTGCACACCATGCAGTATGTGACCTTTCCCTGTAGGCTTTTTTTTTTTTTCCTCTCTGCAGTTTGAAAGGTATAGGCACATCAGAGAAATTTCACTGAGGACAATCATGTAATAAAATGTGATAGGAAAGGTCACAATATACACCAGATATTAATTTAGTTCTGATAAGTAGTACTACTCTATATACTGTTAAATATTTAGGACTACAGATAAGATGCAGGTTTTTCTGTGAATGATTTAAGTAGATCTGTCACTTGAATGTTTAGACTGTTTAATTCTTATCCAACAAAATGTTAATTCAAATTCCTTGATTGGTTGTTTGGTTTGCTTTTTGAGGATCCAAATACTGGGCCTAAGCTATAAAATGATCATTCTTAATTGATTTCAAACTGTGACTCAACCTACCCATTTCAAATTATACTTTCCTTTTTATCCTTTTATGAATCATGACCTTGATTTTTTTATATTGTTAGATTTTTTCCATTCTAAAATTATTACCAATGACATAAATACTAATGGTACTCATTTCATTGAGTCTTGCCATAGAATATTATCACACAAGCAAAGTAACACTTTCTAAATACATTAGAGTTTCTTCTCAATAATATATTAGTCAGATTTTTTTTGTCACTCCAAAATAACTGACACTTAGAGGAGAAGAAGTTTATTTTGGCTTATAGTTTCAGAGGTTCAGTTCATAGCCAGCTGACTCCATGGTGCTGGACATGAGGAGAGGCAGAAAATCATGGTGGAAGAGTGTAGCAGAGGAAACTATTCACTTCAGCAGAAAGAGAGCAAGAGGAACCATGGGCAAAATATATACTCTCTAAGGGATGTCCCCAGTGACCCACTTCTTCCAACCACACCCCACCTCTCTCCAGTTACCATTCAAAATCAATCCACCAAATGGATTAATCCACCAATTAGGTTACAGCTCTCATAATATAATCATTTCACCCCCTATATTAAGCCGGGAGGTTTTGGAGAACACCTTATATCCAAACCATGGCACATAATTCTGCTCCCTTGAAGACTGCAGAGTAGTTGCAGTTTTTGGCACCACTGAGGGGTCAGGGTGAGGAAAAGATATAGATCAATGTGTCCCTGGAAAGATATTTAAGAGAATTTAGAAAGCTAATGCCTTAGCCTTGCATAAGTCAGCATGTATTACTTCATTTACATAATTATTTTTCTGCCTAGATAGAAATGAGTGGGTGCACATACTTGCTTATGAGTTTCCTGTTCAAGAGGAAAGGCAGGAAAAAAGGAAAAAGCAAGAGAAAGAATAAAACACAGGGGCCAATTACCTCCAACACCTGCTTCTCATACACACTATTTACTGCTGGCAAAGTCAGTAAGAGAAGTAATGGGTTAGGATTTTGTGTGATTTTTGTTGAGATCACTTTTGAATCAGGTTTCCTACTGTAAAATTCAAGTGTTGATAATATCTACCCCTGAGAAGGATTGTCAGAACTTGCATTTGACATTCAGCTTATATTTTGTTAAGGAAGTGTTACATAAAATGTATAGACAATGTGTAAGAAAATAAAGGATAAAGTAAAAGATACATTTCTTGACCTTTACCCCATATCATTGATGGGGTCATTTGTGTGTGAATGTGTGTTTGTATGTATGTATACAAGAGTGAGTTTGGATATATGTATACAAGTATTCACAGCAAGAAAATTAACTTCACATGAATATGATGCAATATGTAAACACTGACCACCTAGTTCATACCATAGCAAAGGAAACTGTAGCAAAACCCAACTACATGTTAAAAAAAGAACTCTGATTCTTGAGATAATAGATACCATTTACTTAAAATTCAACTTCCATTTAATGGAACACCAAGGAAATATTTGGTAAATAACAGCTTCACACATAATGGGTCTAAGTCAGATAAAAAGAAAAGATAATATTAGAGAAAGAAACACTTACACTATGATGCTATCTGAGTCAGGTCCCTTAGGAAGACAAAGTACTTAAAGAAAATTTCACAAAGTGCTATAGGAATTGCATGAAGATAACTAGGTTTTATAACTGACCTAGATCCATAAATTGAGTTGTAAATAAATTTTATGCCTATTTTTATGAACATACTAAGTCTAGACTCCAAGATGACTATAATGGGATTCTGCTTCCTGGTGCATCTACTGGCTGCATCAGAATCATCAAAGAGCAGATCAATATTAAAACATTCCTATTTTCTACCCAGAATTTGCTTTATTCACATCTCCAGTACTGGAATATAAAAATCTGTATTTTTAACAAGTTTTGCAGTTTCCCCAGGGTAAAACCAGCTAAAGGTCACGCTGAAAGGAAGGACCAAAGACAGTGAAGGTAATGATATGCAAAAATTGCTTCTACCTTGCAGGCATAAAGTAAGCTCAGGGCATGTCTAATGTGTCATTGTGCTATGATGACCTTCAAAATATCACATCAAGATAGATAAATCCAGTTCTTGAACCATGGTCTTTTGCTTGTCTGACTGATCCTTTTTCTGGTACTTTAAAATCATTTGCTAACATTATCCCTGAAGGTGTAATTTATACAGAGAGATAAATGTGATGCTTTACTGATTAGCTGGAAAGATAACAGAACTCAAAGGAAAGGCAAGGAATGTGCTGCTAGAAATACCTAATATTTCTGTGCCATTTTTTTTGTCAGTTTACAAACCAGTAGAAAGGACATGAATTGATGGTGACAACAGCCTTATGAAGATAAAGAACAACCATTGGTTTACTCTGTGGGCTGCTAAACTGGATCTCAAGTGTCATAACTTTTTATTACAGAAATGTGATTGATGTCCCTAAACTATCTGTCATAAACATAGAAAACTTTTTGAATGTATACAAATGCAAATGGGTAGAAGCATCTCTTTTTTTTTTTTTTTTTCATTATAATCCCCACTTTATTTTTTTTTTCTTATGGTCTTTTTATTTTTTTTTTTTTATTTTTTTTTATTTTATTTTATTTTTTTTTATTGAACTATGTAATGTTTTGAACAACCAACAATAGAAGCATCTCTTTTAAAAAAGAAAAATTATATACATACTTCTTCACTCAGTACACTAACTTTAAAAATATATGGAATTACTAGATTTAGAAGCTTCAACAAATGTATTAGACCTGTAGAATTAAGCACAAAAGAAAAGATATATCTAGTTATTCTGAGCATGAAAGCACTCAGATTTAGTCCAAATGGAAAATAAAAGTATGTATCTATTTTGTTAAAGACTGAAAGCAAATAAGTCTACAAGATGAAAATAATAAAGAAAATGAGGTAGAATTTCACTTCGTTTAAAGGCAGAAAGTAGGTATTGATTTTCCTCTTGGTACCATGGTCTTCAATACCCTCTGCAAAAGTCTCTCATTCAGGAGAATTAGCATAAAAAAGACTTGTGTCTGAAAGCTTTTTCACTGCTTTTCTTGGGTTGTGGGGGAAGCCATAAAAAGTCTGGGGAACTTGCAGGCCACTTGGTGCAATGAAGAAAACAGGTGGGAAATCAGCCAGATTGTGTTCTGGACATGCTTGTGTCACTGTTAGGCTTGAGTGTGTACATGATCCTCTACAGAGTCCTCTGGAAAGTAGGCTTTAATGACTTGCAAAACAGTGGATTTGAGCAAAACTGTCTCTAAGTACTTTTATAATTAGTGGGTTAATGACATTTGAAAGTATAGATCAAAGCTGACTGAGGTTGCTAGCAGGTCAATATTCATGTTTACATACAAAGCACTGTGTCAAATATACAAAACTCTCTAGTTCTTATCAATAGATAGGATAAACCATTAAACAAAGTTGCCCCCAAATTTGTTTACATCCGCATCTCTGGAACCCATAGTTTGTTCCCCCCACTATAACAGGGGCTTTATGGATGTCATTAGGGATTTCGAGATGGTTTCACCTGAATTACCTAGGGGGTTAATATAAGTGCAAAGGTTCTTATAACTGGGATAAGAGAAGGTCAGTGTAGAAGAACATATGACCATGGACAGGAAGTCAGGTTGAGGTGACCAAGTGTCAAGGAATGCAGACTGCTTCTAGAAAGGAGAAAATTATGGAATTAATTATCTTACAGAGCTCCTGAAAAGAACACAAACTCTGATCATAATCCCATAAGACATATTTTAGACTTTCAACCTTGAGAACAGTAAGACAATACATTTGTATTGTTTTAGACCACCAAGATTGTGGTGATTTTTTTACAACAGTAATAAGAAACTAAGACAGGAGAGCCATGAGGATGTTCTACTTGTGATGGAAGCTTGCCAGTTTAAAAACTATCTGCAAAGTCTGGACATTCTCCACACAGACGAGGGACATTATGTCATCTTTGATTATGTTTGTGCTGCAATTTGCGATTTATTTATGGTAACAAAATGTAAAGGAAGTGAGACTGCATGAAGTCTGCATCTAAGTCAGAAAAAGAAATTAGCTGGGACTCTGATTTGTGTTGATAGAATTACTCTTGGGGTCTTTAGCTATTTTCTGGGCCTCACATGGAAATGAGCAAGCATTTTGGTCAACTGCCCAGTCAATCTTCCAGCCAGCAGCCATGGAAGTGGGCTATCTTTGACATCAGTGCAGGCTCAAGATGACTGTAACTTTGGTCAACAATTGACTGAGATTTCCGGAGAGACCCCCAAGCAAGAACTGCTCATGCAAGCCCTCCCCAAATACCTGATACACAAGCTCCTTAAGCATATTCAAAGGGTAGTGTTTTTAATCCAAGAAGTCGGAAATAATAATGGGAATATTAGTCAATAACATCTCTATCACTACAGACTCACTGTGCATCAATAGCTGTATTACAGTTTTAAAGAATATATCACTAAGTTTGGTGGATTTAACCATCAATAAACAAATAGTGGTAACATCTTAGTCTATAGGCTAAACTTCTATTCTCTGCTTTAATTCCACATAACTGATAGAACTTTCATAACACTTCAAACTAGGAATATTAAAGAAATCGAATACTTTCCCCTTTCACCTTGCTTCAGATGCTCTTGGTATTATATGCCGCCCCCTTTTTTTGCAAAGGACACTATTAGTAAACCAATTCCCAAAACATGACATCTGAGCAGCATATTCAATACCTCTCTTTCTTTTCATAATTAATCAGTCACGAAGTCAAGCTATTCTTTGTCTTAACAATTCTCGATTTAATCTAATTTTTTCAGCAATTATTGCCAGGGCCTTCATTATGCACCTTAACATTTTCTACTGAGACTAACTAAATGAGTTCCTAAATATTTTCTTTCTCTTTTTTCCAATTCTGTCACTATAATTATCTTCCTAATTTGTCAACATACCTTTTCCCTGATAATACCTTTAATGATTTGTATCACAGATGCAAAAGTTTGGAATTCTGCTGTTGGATCAAATTTTCCAAATCCCCTGGAGATACAAAGAAATAAATGTCTATAGAGATGTATCAACCCTGTAGAACAAAGTGTTCTTTAACTCATCTATATGTCCCAGCAGGTGTTATGGAGTTTGAAGTGTCCATGGTCAGTTTGGACACTGACTAGTGATAATACAGTCTGCAATAGAGAATCTCAAGACAATGATGCTAAGTTTTGAAGCATAATCATTTCTTCTTTAGAAAGTGACCTCATTGGCAAATCAACTGGTTATTTCACCAGACTCTGATAGATAATGAATGTGTGGCTCTTAGATGTAGTTTAACCATGTGACTAGAGCTGCCCATCATGACTCAATTGGCTTCACCTACCTCTAGCCACGGAGTCTTGGGAACACTCCATTATCAGGGGAAATCTAAGGTGTAATACTTAACTCATGGCACAAGTAAGTTTCTTAATAATTCCTTTAGTTGGACTATAGGATGAGTACAGCACCTGTCTAGATGTACATCTATGTATTGGCCATTACTTAAATTAATGGCAAAATACAATTGAGCCTCTCTTACAGAAACTTCTGCAAAATATGTTTGTATGGATTGAAAATTATAACCCCATTTGGGATAGCCAGAGAGGACACTGGATAAGGTAACTCTTACATGTGAAAAATTTTGTAACTCCTTATTGTCCCTTTACCTAGAAATAAAGATGACTAGACACAAAGAACCAATAGTTTCTCAGATAACTAATAACTTGGAATAGCAAATATGAAGATTGATATGAAGGATGTTTTTTGTTAATCTGGAATTTGTATTCTTGAGAACCAAATAGCCAACCAATGGAATGCTAAGTTGACTCAAATTCTATTGCATTTTATCAGAATTTGAATTACATTGTATAAAATCTCTTAGAAGACATATAGCTTCCATGTATTATATTTATGAAGACTTATCTTTTGTGTTTCTAAATGTCAAATCCAAGCTTAAAATATGGTTTTTGGAACATGTCACTGTTTTAGTGTTCTTTTTTTAAATTATTAATAGAAGGATGTGTAATGGTGTCAAACAGATAAAATATAAAATATACTGGGTATGATTTTTTGATAGTCTACCATTGTCCCTTGTACTAGAGCAACATGAAGTCTGGAAATTATGGATTCAAGAGTCCTGTGACATGAAATTTCCATTAAAATCCTTTAGAGGCAATTGCATAAACTTTGGAAGACAGAAAAGAAAGACAATGCCATTGTGTTGCAGCCAGTCAGCTTGGAGCATTGGGAAACAATGTTAGGAACTCTCCTCTGTGGCTTATAGGCATCCGTCTGACAATTGTCCACATTACATTGCTGAATGTTTGCCTTGTCATCAGCACCATTTTGGAATTCCGGGAAATGTTCTTTAACATTGTCCTTCTGCTTTATCAGTGGCTATGGAAACCACTTAATTTCCCAATGTAACTTTCCACTAAGCATACTTAGAGTTGCTTCTGTTTTTATAACTGAACCCTACTAAAAAAAATACAAAGAAAAGTCTATTGGATGAATATTTAACAGAGTGAAGAGAATACTTACATAAAAATTAACTAACAGAATAATGATGTAATATTTTATTTAAGAAATCATCAGGGTTCTACTGGATAGCAGGAATTTTTCTTCCAGGTTCACTTTCCTTTGGCATAAGGTCACTATCATCACAACCAGGTACACAGGTGTTGATCATTCTGGTGCGTAGGCTATTGCAATGACTCTTAGGCTGTGCTCCAGGATAAACAGGTGCTCCTCAGTGTAGACTGACATGTTTTGAAAATAAAATGAATAATGGCATTCTTCCAAATTTCAGAAGAAAATATATAGGCTTTTTTTCTCTATTTAAAATATCCCCACATAATTAATCAAAATTCTGTGGTATTTTCTAGAAAGGTAACACTAGGATGAAAACAAATACTAAAAATATGAACAGAAAACTTTTCCAAATGGCAATAATTCCTAATTTTACCCTTTGTTTATATTCAATGACATGAATAGATAAAAATAAGTGGGAAAGATTTTGCTTATTTCTAGGTCATTAAAATTTAAAACAATTAAATCAGATATCATTGTTCATAAGAATAGTACCTTAAAAGCAGATTAACCATGGATGACCAAACAATGACACATCCATACAATGAAATATTACTCATCACTAATAAAGAGCTTTAAATTTTTAAAATTAATTCTACCAAAACTTTAAAGGGTCTGAGATTATACCCAACCTAGACATTAACACATAGACTGCCATGGTTTTATGGAGGCTGATAGAAAACACAAGACCTCGGGTTCAGAGATGAAGGGTAATATGTATTACAACAATAGCAATCAGAATATCTGTATTCTTAGGCATATTCCCTGAGCCCCAATCCCCAAATTAAGAAGATCAGATAAAGCTTGCATGCACAGAAGTTGTGTTATAGAAGAGAAACACTGAATTAAAGGAGTACAAAAATTTAAAATTGGCACTAAGTTTACATGTCCTTTGCTTTGGAGGGAGATAGTCTATCTTCGAAGGCTGTTTGCTATAAAAATAATTAAAAGGTTAGTCTGGAGCAAAGTACTCTTAGTATTTTGCATAGATGTGCAAAATACGCACATATGATAAATATGAAAGATTCATAGAAAATATGAAAGATTCATAGAAAATTCCCTAAATAATAAATCTCAAAATAACAACTTGATGCTCATAAATATATGACCAGAATACTAATAATAATAGTGTTTGAAGCCTAAATAATTTTATTTGAAATTTAGGTATTTTAACCACCCTTTATTCATGAAAATTTAATATATGAATTATAAAAAAGTGGATCATTTTTCCCAGTAGAAAAAATTATCATAAATGAGTTGTATTTTGACAATTATGTCTTGCCACTAGGGATCCAGAGTAAATGTAATCAGAAATTCATAGTGTGGTGTGGAGGAGAAGCTTCAGATCAAGATATTTTGGAACCCAGTGAATCCCACCTTCTAGTACCCGTGCTCTTTTTTCTCATACCTCAGCTTATGTTCAATCTAGTGTCTAACAATAAAATGTGGCATAAATGGTGAGACTGCGATAAGACCATGGCATGTGTGTGCTAGGAATTTCTTCCCCTCTTCCTCAATCATTTATGCTAAGGGGACCCCACTGACATGCAGTGTGCTAACCTGTAAAGATACCCACATGGCATGTAACTGAGGGAAATTTCTGGCCAACCACCAGTGAGAGATTAGGGCTCTCAATTCAATATTCTGCAAGGATCTAAGTCCTACCGACAACCCAGAGACTAAGCTTGAAAACAAACATTCCCCCAATAAAACTTTCAGATGAGAGCACAACTCCAATTAATCCCTTCTTTGCTGGCTTAAGAGAGACTCTGAGACAGAGCCAATCCAGCTGACAATTGATTCCTGACTCACTGGAACTAAGAGTTCATAGGTTTAGGCTGCAATAGATAACGAATATGGATATCAATACTGGCAAGTTGAGTGCTGCCAGATGTTTGACCCAGTAGTCTCCCACTTATACACAGTGTCACTTTCTGTGGTTTCAGTTACCCTCCATCAACCATGGTCCTCAAATATTAAATGGAAAATTCCATAAACAAGCTATTCTAAGAAGCATGATGTAAGCTCCTACGTTTTCCCTCCATCCCAGACACTGAATCAAACATCCCTTCATCTAGTGTTGTTGTCCCTTAGTCACTTAGCAGCTCAGTTATCAGTTCAGCAGTCCCAGCATCCCAGGGCTTATATTCGGGTGGGAAGGTCAAGAGTCGCCTAATACTATGTAGCAACGCCTACATCATTTATCTCACACTGTGTCATCACATTATCATTGTATCATTCCACATCATTACAAGAAAGAGAAGCAAGGTATTTTAAGAGAGTCAGAGGAAGAGATGACATTCACTTATTTTTTATTATATTACAGTATATTGTTATCTTGTTCTATTTTATTTGATGTTATTATTAATTTCTTATCATACCCAATTTATAATGAAAATTTATTATAGGTATAAATGTATAAGAAGAAACATAGTGCATATGGTGATTTTAGGCATATTTGTGATTTTAGGCATCCACTGGTAAAGTTGGAACGGAGTATTTGTAGCAGAAATGGGGGGAGCATTGTGGATTTAGACTTGAGGAATGAGTGGAGCCTGGAAGGATTTTGAGAAATGGATTTGGGAAAGCCTAAATTGCCTTCAATAGACTGTTCCTAGAAATCTGGACATTAAGGACAATGTTATTTAGATCACAAAAAGAGAGAAGGAATGTGTTATCAGAAAATGCAGCAAGGCAAATCTCTTATGCCATGCCAAAAAGATCACCAGCACTAACTACTGCCTCCACTCACCTGCTGGGTAGAAAATGTGCCTAATTACCTGAGTGATTTAGCTAAGTAGATTTCTGAGGAGATCATTGAATATGCCACATAATTTCTTTGTGCTGACTTTAGAAAATGTGAAAATAGGAGATAAATTGAGGAAAGACTGTTGTCAGAAAGGTGCTAAGACTTGATGGGTTTGAAATTCTTAGTCTTTCTAAATGATAAATGGTGCCCAAAGTAAGAATTTGCTCTGAGCAAATATTGAAAGCAGAGTGTCATCAGAAAAGCATGGTCTGGAGATGAAGCTGAGGATGTGACTGCAAAGGCTTTATGAAGATGTCAGAAAGACCAAAGGTGTTGCACATCAAAGGCTCTTTAAGGAGATTAGGAATGTGCTACACACATCTCCAAAGGAGAATGGGTGTCTTCTAAGGAGTTTAAAGGTGTTATTCATCTGCAGACTCAATTTGAGCCCAAGGAAGGTAGAGAAGAGCTTATCACAGATACTTGTGATTGTGACTTTTGAAATCTAAATGAATAATCCTGATATAGATCATAAAAGGGATCTAGTGATTTGGAAAGAGTTATACTCACAGAAACCTTTGATTGAAGGAAAAGGAGACACTAAGAAAAATGAAGGGAGATCATTTGGCTGTAAAATTCTAAAAAAAAAAAAAAGAAAGCAGACAGAATTCCTTATCTATTTATCCATTCTATTTTCATAGACATGTGGTGGGGTGGGGAAGACAACCTGGGAGTAGGTACCAGAGCCTGGGCCTTAAGAGAACTGTTTCTAGACTTAAAACTTCCTCAAGAAATTTCTAACATTTGGTATCTGGGACTTCAAAATTACCACAAATCAATAACCCTTTTGATTCCCTTAACTTGAGAGGTTAAATATAGAAAGGCACTTACCCTTTTTAAAAAATTTTTATTTTTGATTAATACATAGTAATTGTTCAAACCATTAAGTGAAAAAAAAAAACCAATCAGGGAGATGGTTTTCAAAGGATATTGATATTTCTTTGAGAATAGCCCAACACTGCAAAGGGAATACCAGGATATTGTAATGGGAATATTCATAAGATATTCAAAGATACTATGGCAAGAGGAAGTTTTCAAAGATGAAAGTAAAGAGGATCAGATATTTTGAAATAATTATCCTTTCACTGTTATAGTTTATATATGAGATATCCCTCCCCCAAAGTTCTGTTAATACAAGAATATTCAAAGGTAAAACCATTAGATTATGAGAACTCTAAGCTATTTGGTCCATCCACACCAGTTCGAATGGACCAACTTGGTGATAAGTAGAGGCAGGTGGAATGTGACTGGAGGAGATGGGTCACTGTGGGTGTGTCTTGGAAACTGTTGTTCTCCCTGTGCATCTCCACCTCCATCTCTCTGCTTCTTGACTCTGCCATGAACGGAGCAGCTTTTGTCCACTGGGCCCTTTCCCCATGAGGTGCTGCCTCACCTTGGACCCAGAGCAATGGAGTCAACCATCTATGGACTGAGACCTCTAAATCCATGAACCTCAAATAAACTTTTCCTCAGTTCTAAGTTGTTCTTATTGGGTGTTTTGATCATAACAACATGAGAGCTGACTTAAATAACCATTAATAAAAAGAATGGTCAGAATTCCAAGGTTGAGAGTTGCTGGGAAAATGTTCTTATAGAAGTTCTTCTTGTGTGTGTGGGTGTGTGGAGTTGTGTGGTCTCTCTTTACACATTTGTGGTTCTAACAGAGTCTTTTGTGATATTCACTATCAGGAGAAGCAAATGAATGACGGTCTTTGAACTGCTCAGAGACAGAGGTGACACCTCTCTTGGGAATTTCTCAGTGCAAAGGTGCCAAGAAAACCACCCAGTTGTATACTAATACCCTGTTCAAATGGAAATTTCTTGGTTGCCATGGAGTTCATCAGTTCATGACCTAAAGTTCCAATGCCAGCTACCTAGTGGGGACAATTGTGAGCACAAGCTTAGGATTGTAATTGGGCTGTTCGAACGTTTTGACCTCAGTTCTGTTTCAAAGTAACTTTCTCACAATGAATCCCTTTGATGTTGAAACCTATGTCATGAACATGCTGAGCTGTCCCCTCATTGCATTCCATCAGAGTGTGATACCCACCGGGTCCCAGCTTTTTCTCTCATTGTGTATCTGTTCATTTTCTCTAATCCCCCATCTCCCCTCTCTGGTTTCCTGAATTAACCATCATTCAGGTCATGACAATTTACTGTCAGGCAATCACATGGAAGAACAGCTTCCGTCATAATCTCTGGGCATTTCTTTACTTTTTAGCATTAAGGTTGACACAAGTATCACCATTTTGATTCTGACAACTTTCACATTTCTTTCACAATATTTATGGAGTATGATATGATGTTTTGATTCCTGTGTACATTGTGTGCTAATCACATCAAGGTAATGAGCATATCATTACCTTAAACATTAATAATTTCCACAGGAATGACAGCAAGTGTTCTCTGCCTGCCTCAGCTTTGCGTTGGTATGTAGAAGACAAATTACTTGTCTCTTTGGCTTCATAGATCTAAAGATAAATTGCACTGAAGGAACTACATACAGGAAAGATGCCCCATCAGTTCTATCTGCAAGGACCACAGTTTAGATAGAGATTCTAGAGTTCAACCAATACTGTAATGGGATGCCATTGTTACCACTTTAAGAAAAGGTGGGGGTATTTTGCCTGTAAGAGATGTAAATTAAAGGAATCAGAGAACACCGAGTTGTATGTAAAAAGAAATAATTAACATAGGTCTAAAAGACCTAACTTAACTTTTTGACATTTACTCACCATGATACCTTAAATAGTTAACCTGTGCAGAAATAAATGTCCTTAACTTTATATTTATTGCATGTGCTCAATAACTATTTGCTGGTCATGATGCTAGCAAAACTCTGTGGAAAGTAAATTTATTGTGTGACTCCAAAATTCTCTTCCAAGTACATCATAATCTGTTTGTTTACATTAGAGGACCTGAATTAGTTTCAACGAATCTCATCAGAAAGTGAGATATTCTTTTATTTTTCCCCCTTAATACTCACAACAGGCCTACTGAGTTCTTGGAGGAGTAGTTCACTGTCTTTTGGAAAGTCATAAATATCAGGTCATTAATGTGTTTTCTTTTAAAAATAAACCTAATCATGTTAATTTACAATACAGTAAGCAATTTAATAACAGAAAATTAAAATGATAACAATGACTTGCTTATCAGTTTAACCAAATGTTCTATTGTTTTCTTATACTATATCTAATTACCAGATAAGTTTTCAAGTGAAGTCTACATAAATGCTTACTTACAAACTTTGTTAAACAATGATCATTTTTGTCACTCAGTGAGGATATGTTTCTAAGTGAAAGATCAAACTCAAGACACAAATCCAAAGATTTTGAAAAAAGGCTTAATGTTTTAAAAATGTATTTTTTTACTGAATTCTCAAGTTTTACTACTTATTATATTACATTTATTAATAAGGAGATCTTGTATATGACTATATATTTGGTAAAAAATGAAAGTTAATTTCATGTAATCCCTTCTTTACACCATCAACCATTTCCTCCCAAATAGGAATATGCATTTTCTTTCTTGTTCTAACATAATACTTCCCATAGATCCAGGCTCAATGAATATTTGTCTGCTGGGGAATTTTATTTCTTTTTTACTCTCTGAACTATCTTAGAAAATAAACATTTTTCAAAAGAAAAAAATAAAAATGTGTCAAATATTTGTTAAATGTGAGTATGTTCCAAGTGTCTAAGCAAAGTGCTACCATGCTTCACCACCTTCCAGATAATCAGGTTTGCCCATATTGTCCATATGTAATTATCTACACATTCTGTTTATTATTTGTCTTGGTAGTACAGTTTTATCATCTTTTCTTTATCACATCTGCAAATCAGTCAGAATAGTTGAGTTTTAAGAGGACTAAACCTCAAAATTCTGATTGTCAGATAAAGCTTTATAGTATACTTAAATCAATACTGGATCTTTCAGAAACCAGATCCTTATAAATAAATATTCCTTGAATTGCTGGTGGCTGTGGGAGTGTAGACTTACCTCTTTCATTGCTCTTGAGAAAATTCAACTTTGATCATCTAATTTGATAAAACTGATTTTCAAGCATCTCCTCCTTAGTATTTCATTTCAGTAATATTAAATGCTTTTTAATAATTGCTTGACAATTATTAATAAATGTTTAATGGTCATTTGACAAGTCCTTAGGGCTACTTCTCTGTGTCAAGAATAGGTTTTGGTTGCTAGGGATAGATCAGTGAACAAAAGATACACAGGGGTAACCTTTTAAACTTGAAGAAAAGAAAAAATTAAAAATAAACATTGTTGATATGGTGAGCATTTTTATAGTTGAAGACATAAACTATACTTGTACAAATATGCTCATATACACATTTTTTACTATATTTAATTTCCAAATTTCAGTGTATCTTTTTCTTTACTGACTAAGCACATGATAATACTCTGGTATTTCATCTTTTTTATGTGTGATTGAAGGAGAATTTCATTTTGACATTATTTTGATGTTTTCACATTAATTGACTATTTAGAAAAGGGACTTCACCTGTGATTAAGGATGTCTATTTGGAAGATGACAGGACTTTTGTTAAATTCTAGCCAGTAACTTGATGTACTAGGCAAAGTTCATTATTCCTTGTGCTCATTTTTGTGCATTTATGCAATTGTTTTTCTCCTCCTAATCAGGGTATTCTTCCATTATGAAAAGCATAATGCTCTCCCTCTCTCTTTATGCTATAATTTCTTAGAACCCACCTTTAATGTGTAGGTATAAATGTTTTACAGATAATGTCACTAAATTAAGATAAGAGCTTTCTAAAATTGTGTCAAACAAGCCCTAGGAAATGTAGGAACAACTGAAACAAAGACAAGAATCCCACCAGGAAGCCTCTTTACTTTGTACTGCCTATTTGTTTCATTTTTTTCCTGAGACAGAATAGAACAAAGGTATTTTAACTTTGAATGCATGTGGCCACTGATATCCCCCAAGTTTTCTAAATTATAACTATAGCTCCAAAGTAAAATTTAATAAGTTCCTTAGGTCTACATTATAGAACAAAAATTCAAGGGATATACTCTGACTTTGTGGCATAGGCCTGATGTTCCCTGAAACCAACAATCACTTATGGCAATTGTGTAGGTAGGACTGTAATAATAATGAGATGCCCCTGGCAATCACATAATCATGGGAAAATAGCTGGTGGTGAGATGAAGATCTTTGTACAGTGACAAATGAAATTTTTTGTCTGTAATTGAATAGACATCACTACAAAAACTAATTTAATTTGTACTTTAACATTTAAATAATGGCTCTTCAATTTATCCTGAGATAATTCTGTGTTTATTATTTGCTACTCTTAACCATTTGCTACTTTGTTAAAACTACAGATAGGATATAAAATCCATGAATTGCAAATCACATTATTTCTGTGGTTAATGCCTGCATTCTCCAATATAAGTAGTTGATATGTATAGAGAGCAAACAGATGCAGGTTTAACACTAGTTGTTCCTCTTCTTATGTGAACTTGGAAAAATTACTTAGGCTTAGCAATATACTGGAGAAAATAAAAATAATATATACTTTGGTTATCATGGGATTAAATGAGACAAGGCAAGTGAAGCTGGGTTATTATTAAGTTTAAATGAGATTAATGTAACTGCCTCATACATTTTCTTACCTTTTAAAAATAGACAAAAATAATTTATTTTAATGAGCTACACTGTATTTCTAATATAATTCAGATTCTTCATGCCATTAGAAAATTAACAGACATTCCAAATAACTTTAGTTAGGTACTTGGCTATGAGATTTCTAAAAGAAAAAAACTTCAATTAAAAACACAATTTCAAGACTTTAAGCCATAAATTGGAAATTATTCTAACCAACCTTTGAACAAAACTGTTGCTTCAATTTCTTGAATAACATTAGCATTGAAATATTGGCACTCATCAGCCTGAATCTAGAAATGGATTTAGAAATAATTTTTAAAATATTCATTTTATTATTACACTGAAATAGGATGTTTTATTCTATTGTGGTAATAAAATATTTATCCTACTACCACAATGTAAGTGTTGACTTTAATATCTAGTTCCAAGGTTCTTCTACAGTTTTCTTAGACTTTAATTTTCCCCCAGCAATAAGCAGGCTGTACACCTTTGTGAATGATTCAGTTATCTTCATAGTCAATGGTTTGTGGGCTTATGCATAGTTAATTTTTATCCATTGCTTTTCTGGTTTAATATGCCCTGAAAAAGTTGATGTATATCTACCCTAATATGTTTCTGAAATAAAAATCTATTTCTGTAAAAACAAGGTATTCCTTCACTCTCCCATTTGGTCTATATTTCGAGTAATCAGTAACCCAATTCTTTTGATTTTGTGTTGAAAACACACTTCAGCATGGCTTCTAATTCTAAATGCACAATAACTTATTTTTTTTTTTTTTGGTGCCAGGGATTGAACTCAGGGACATTCAACCACTGAGCCACATCCCCAGCCCTATTTTGTATTTTCTTTAGAAACAGGGTCTCACTGAGTTGCTTAGCACCTCACTATTGCTGAGGCTGGCTTTGAACTCGTGATCCTCCTACCTCAGCCTCCTGAGCTGCTGGGATTATAGATGTGCACCATTGTGTCTGGTCACAATAAGTTAATAACAAATATTACTTCTAGTTTATAGATCTGTAGTTAGCTGTGACTGCTAGGTTCTGCTCTCCTGTCTCTCTCTCTCCTCCATGTAAAGAAACATGTTATACCCACTTTAGAAGGCAAGGATATAATAGGGCAAGCCAAACCACACAATTGTATTTAAAAATCTCCGATTGAAGGGACAAATTGAAATCCAGTCATCTGGCATTGGCCCAGGTAAGACACTTGGCCACGCCTAACAATGGATATGGAAGTATAATCTGACTACAGAGAGATTCATCATATTTTATAGCAAAGAATATGAGTATATAAATATTCCTTTATAGGAGAGGAAGACAATGTTTTGTAGTGATAACTACCTTCACTTTCCTTCTTTCATTCCCCCTCCCTTTCTTCCTTCACTCTTTCTTTCCTCACTTCATTCAGAATTCTCCATTGAAACTTCTATTGTGTCACTCGTATGTTTAAAATCTTGCTTTATCTCTAAGCAGTTTACAGATAAATCAGGCTTCTTAATGCAGCATGGAAGGTCCTTTCAATCTGCTCTCTGGCCAGCTATAGCTTTGCAGTTTCCATTCTACTGTTCATTGCAGGGGAAGTACCTTGAAATCAAGTGAAGGAGGGATTTCAAAGGACCAACAAGGTGAGCCAAATGCTGCTAATTGGCCGGGTGTGATGAGATTTGGTAATTTGCCCTTGACTAGGGAAGATAAGTAGTTTGACACAGTGAAAAAAGAAATATGTGTCACTGGAATAACAAGGGCAAAAAACTTGAGTGGAAGGGATGGATTTCAGAGATAATTGAAGCATTACATTGGAGACAGGGCCCCATGGAAAACAGAGAAGTGGGGTGGAAACTTGAGTCACATCTGGGGTTCAGAGAAGGTTTTCTGTTTGTTTCTTTTTAATAGAAGAGAAAATTAAGTCCTGAATGTATACTGATTTGAATAATCCAGGGAAGAAGAAAACAATTACTGATGCGTAAAATATACAAGAGACCATTAAAGCAATAGGTTTTTCTGTGTGAATTTTAATTGGTGCATTATAATTATACATAATAGTGGAATAAATGGTGACATATTTGTACATGCACATAACATTATTTGGTCAATTTCGTTTCCCAGTACCTCTTCATTCCTCCTCCCTTCCTGAGTCTTCTTCCTCTGTTCTACTGGTCTCCCTAATTTCATGAGATTACACCCCCCTCTCTTTTTATCCTTCTTCCTTCCTTTGTCTCTAGCTTCTACATAGGAGAGAAAACATGATACTGAGTTTTATAAGTCTGGTGAGCCAGACTTAAACAGCGTTAGCTTAACAATACTATCAAATTCCATCCATTTTCCTGCAAATGACGAACTCATTCATCATTGGAAAGTATGTTATTCAATCTCTGTGCATATATCATTTCTGTAGTTTTGCTGGCTGCTGATTTCTAATCTCATTCCATTATGATCTGATGAGATGCAATGGAGTATATCAAATTATTTTGTGTGTTTTATTAAGACTTTTGAAACAATATTCATGTGTAAGCAACAGGTGTGAGGGCTAGGGCTTCTGATTTTAGGAATGTGTCAGTTTAGTTTACCTGCATCATATGGAGATGGAAGTAGGAGGTGAATAGATGTGATTGTAGGAAGTCATAAAAAGATCTTTCAGTTTACTTCAATTTTGTCAGTGAAAAAGTAAGCAGTTCATCAGCTGATAGTATTACCAAGGAAGTATTATGAGTTTTGGGACAGAGGAAATATACAAAATAGTTGTAAGGTTCAATGAGAGACCAAATTGGTAGAATATGTGAAACACCCATGCTTGTCCATGGGGATATCCATATTTAGAGCTATCAACAGGTATGTAGATGTGTCCCTTTGAGAACATATTGTAAGCAGAGAAGCATACTGAAAAATAATATCTAGCTTTGACTCCAAAGGTTAATCACCTCTTAACAATTATCTTTTAGTTACATTCACTCCAATAGCCTGTGATTATTAAAGACATTTTCACTAAGGTCAGGAATAGATTTCTAAGTCTACTGCTTAGTCAGAAACAAGCCTGATATGAGAATGCACATTGGTTTTAAAATGTTTTAAATGTGCATGTGTGTGCACTAAGGTAGCATTAGTGATCCCGTGAGCCATAAAATCTATGATCTTAGTATGTTCCATTTAAAAAAAAAATAAGTTCTTTTCTTCTTGGATGGAGTTTTCCTGTAAATAGGTCATCCATCAGTTAGACAGCACTGAGGATTGTAAGAGGTGTCAGTAAATAATTGGTGTATAATTGGCATAGTTGGCATCCTACCTTGAAGGAAATTTGATTGCAACTCTTAGACTACTAAACAACGGCTAGACTTTCTAAAGGAAAGCAGAGCTGGTGGGGTTGCTGGTGGGGAATGCTTTTCAAAGAAAAATCATTGGCTGAGCTTACACATCTGGCCATTAAACAGTTTTCATCTGTGATGGAAGAGGTGTCGTCTTACAACTTTGAAAAGACAGCGTTACAGTTTGCCATTAAATAAAAAGTGGTATCACTCTGAAGAACTGCCCACATGCTTTACCCTTACTTGAAAGACACTTGGAGTAAAATGTTCCCAAGAGAAGGAACACAAGAAATGAATGGAACAGAGGCAGGGAACTGTCACAGACAAATCTCTGCTCATGGTTTAATTGTTTCTGTTATAATGTAAAGCACACGTGGGCAGCTCTGAATATACAGGGATATCTATTCTCTCATTCGTTTTCTGTTATGTTAATATGTATAATATGTATTAAACCTGTACACTAACTGAAATATGTAAAAGTTTGTTTTGTTTTTGAAATGGAACTTTGACCTACTTCCCAGAACTCCTAGGCCCAAAATTATCCCACCACCTCAGCCTCCTTAGTATCTGGGACCACAGGCCTGAAGCCCTGCACCTGTCTATAAAACTTTTCTTTTACATTTCATTTACAGCTCTAAAAACAAAAGTTATAGAAAAAGTATAATCTTATATGAATTTGTCACTTTTATAAGTAATTCTATACCCATTGCATATGGAAATGCTATTCATTCATTGAATAAAGTGAAATAAAGTTTAAAGTAAAAACACAGCCATGAGATAATAGGGTTTCTCTCTTTTTTAAAAAAAGATACAAAAAACTTTTGCATTCTGTTTGACTGTGTACTACAGGTACATAAAACATCCATATTAGAAGGCAATTTCTTATTGAAATCGGGCTGGATGGTGATGTATAGTAAAATAAGTTTGTAATTAATAAGTTAAACAATTTGAAGCTCATCTGGCCACTGGCTGATTGCTGTTTCCCTGGCTGCCCGGGCAGGAATGACTTATGTCTGCTTTCCCATGACCTCGAATCATGCTCACTAAAGAAGCCAGGGTTCCTTGTCAGGTAAATGGACCTAGACCTTGGGAGAAAAGTAAAGGGACTCTGGGACTTTATGTGGCCAATAGGAAGTGGTGGTGCTCCCAAAGAGTTCCAATATGCCACAATGGGTAAGAGTCCTTTCTTGTGAATAGGATTGCCATCTTTACTGATAGCAAAGTAGAGACATGTTAAGAATGAAAAATGCAGGATTTAGCCTCCTGAAATCATATACCTTTTAAGCAACCTTAAGATCACAGCGATATCGGAAAAGAAGACAAAATAATGTATAACTGATATACTTGGAAAGTACAAGTTCTCAATGTTTTTGGGTAGAAGACAATTTTATATATTAGTGAAACAACCATATGCATGTTCTGAACAAAAAGGTCAATCGATATGCAAAAATCTAATGGAATTTTTCATTGCCCAAGAGATTTAAAAAGTAAATTTTGTTATTTTTCAAGCTTCAAAGTCTATCCAGTATTTCTTTTCTATGTGTGTGTGTGTGTGTGTGTGTGTGTGTGTGTGTGTAATTCAAGAAAATGTGTATAATAAATAAAGAATAGTATTTAAAATATGTCTACATTTCATGCTTAGCCTTCCATTCAAACATACATCCTGAATCATGGAATCTGGCATTTTAAAGGCCTGTGAAGGTGAATCCACTTTGCAATGGATACAGAAACGGAGACATTTCCCATGGTCATTCATCTCAAGACACAATGGGGAAATGTGTTAGCATATAATGGATATCAGTAGTATTTTATTCTAAATAACTCTATCTTCAGCCAGATTAACTGCCTGCTTTGTTGTTGTTGTTATTGTCCAATTTTTATTCTAACAAATATCACAAATAGAAACAGCAAATTCCAGACATACCTTGTTGCCTGAAATTCCTCTTGTGGCTGATGTCAAGTTATCTTCTTGTTTGCCTGTTAGCATATGCACCATAAGCTTGGGCTTCCCAAAGCTAGGAAGTACTTTGAATGACAATCTTCTAGTTTGAAGGAAGCTATGAATCTTACTCAAGAAAAGGCTGAGTAACTAGCATCAGGGTGGACATATCTGTTTGTCCTTCACCATCTGTTTAGCAGCCTCCAGAGGCTTTTCTGTACTTGGCTACATTCCAGGGCAGGTTGAGACTCATTGAAATCCACACTGAAAATGGAGAGAAATGACTGTAGGCCACTGACCCTACACTAAAGCACCATTAGTTGGCATGGCTTTCTAATGCTGAAAATAATAATTTCATGACATTTATTTTTTCTCTTTGGTCATTGTAATAAGCCACCATTTTAAATGTGAGGTGTTTGGGGTTATATATTACTTTCAGTAATCCATCCATTCAAAGTTTCAGTGTATGTTGGTAAAGGGGATGAGCTAAGGTTTTACTCTGTTTCTTAGCAGCCAAATTATGAGCAAAGTTATTTCTGCTGGAATTCTTAACAAAATTTATCTTTGATATATAGTGACATCATTTCTCTTAATATTTAACCATATGTCCATTCAAATGGTCACTGGACCTAAATCAAAATCACATATCATTTGTTTGTTTCAACCACAGTGCCAATTAACTAAACAATCTTTGAGGATGTCTGAGATTTTATTTCTAATTGCTCATCTCACATAATTATAATTCATGGCATTAGATAATTCCCACATCAAAGAACACCAAGACAACACACTCACACACACACACACAAATATGGGCATTTTGTTCAAAGCTTTGCATTATTTTCGAAAGTATTTGTATGTTAATTTTTACATGAAATTCAAAAATATTCAAAGAAAAACACTTTTGCTAACTATACACAAAACATGCTTGCCTTCATATTATTTATACACATTTGTAGACTGGCAAATTAGGAAGTGATTGAAGATGCTGCCAAAAGCTCTCTTTTGCCTACAGGATATAGATGATTCCTTTAAAATTGGCAAGAGCATAATTAATCTTGCATGAGACGTAAACCTTTTCTCCTTAACCTGATAACAATATGGAACAATAGGAAACCCACAATTTTCATGATAAGGTAGCCCAAGCGTGAAGGATGTGTATAAAAATATTCAAACAACAATAAAATTACTTTTTTCTCTGCCATGAAAAAGAGCGGAAATCATACCTTGTCATTCTCTGAGGTATTTCAGAAGTACTACATGGCAGGCTTTTTAAGTACTGTAGTTGATCATAAAAATCACAGATCAAGTTAAGAAGCATTGTATGTGTTTGTCTTTTTAAGTTGTTTCCTTTATCAACTTGACACGTAAAGCCTATGGTGCTTAAATTGATGTTTACTTGAACTACTGCTGAGAGATCTTTCTTCCACCCTCTAGGGAATCGGCAACATCTTTTAAAGCTTCTTGAGAAACTAATGTGCCTTCTCCAGTTTAAATCATGACCCTTGGCTTTATTCATCCTATCAGCAAAGGATACCTTTCTAAAAAACAGTAAAATAATGACACTTGTACAAGTATCACATAGATGTTTGTTTAAAGATTTCATTTAACTCATCAGTTAATGAAAGAAATAGTAGTTGTTACAACTGGTTTGGAATTGAGTGACTTGAAAAGATAAAACCACACATATATTAGGCACTCACAAAGACTGAGCTGAATTTACTTATACTGTTAATGCAAAACTGGTCAATGTCCACAGGGAACAACCAATTAATTTCCCCAGGGCAAGTTTATTTGCATATCCATGGACAAAATCATTTGCAAATATTCATTTTTGTTTTACAACTTAGTAAATCTATAAAATATATCAGAGAAAATGATGGGTAAATATACCTAGCAAACAATTACCTCCTAATACTTTTTGCCCACTTCAAAGTTATTCACAAATGTTCCTGACTGTGTGAAATAAATTAGAAGTAAGTTGTGATACTATGAGTAACAAAAAGAATGATTCAGTGGAAAGTTCGTTTTGAAGTGAAAGACTTCAATTAAGTGTTGAGTAAATTTTTGCAGAATACAAGAACTGAAGGATTCAATTTACAGATTACTGGTATAGTTTGTGTTTGTTTTGATCTATATAAATAATTTTGGACAGAGACTATTCCCCAATAACTGATTCCCTTATTTGAATTTTGTTAAGGCTGCAATTAAAAATTACTCCATTAAGTAATTTACACTGAGTTGGCAAAAAGCTATGTGACTGGTTGATACCTTTTTTTTTTTTTAATTTTCTAAAGATATTGAATCAACTCCTAAAGAGTGACTTGAAAAGATACCAAAGTTCATATCGTAGCAACATTATTCACTGTAGCCCAAAGTAGAAGCAACCCCAACTAGAGAATCTGAATTGGATCATTTAGGAATTTGCATATGTAACAAAAATAGTTAAATTCCATTTACGATCTTTCCCTGTGTTTTCTCATGTGTTAGTGTGTGTATGTGTACATGCACACAGACTTAGGTGAACTATTCAATTCTGCTTTCTTTCTTGTGCTCTTATACGCACACACACACACACACCCTCTGCTATTCTACATGAAGGTTAATTATTGGTCTAGTTTCATGAATGGCTGATTGGGGGACCCACTTACTGTAAAAGTAACTCACATTATTCTCACCATCTTTTGTCTTTTCATCTCTTCTTGATCCACTTTATACCCTTCTGCCCTCTGCCCTAAGAGGCTGACCTGGTTTACATCTAAAGACCTATTTTCTATGTTCTCTGGATTCCATTTCGATTCCTGCTGTAATACCACAGTGTGAGACTGGAGGGAGGGAGAAATTAGGTAAGGGTGTTATTGCTCCAGCTTTCTTCCTGCAGAGTACCACAGGTTTCCTATGTCTCTGGAACAATAGTTAATACTCATCTCAAAGCAACCTTCTCTAGGAGTCTCCTTTGTGTGTGGTACCTGCTTAGGCCTTTGATTGCTTCTGGGCCTTGGAGGGGTAACAGCTCCTGGTATTACTATACTACACCAGGGTAATTATATGTTTCCTTTGGTTCCCTTGTGCTCATCTACACCTTTGAAAATATTTATTTTACAGATAAGACCCTTGGAGTAATCGTAATTTTGTTATGGATATTTCCCATTGACATCCTGATTCAGAATTTCTAAGTGTGTTTTAATGTTTTGAGCATGAGGCTAAGTCAGAAGGGTGAAAATTCTGAAGATTTCAATCTGGGTTCATGTGAAAGAGGCTCTATCAAATGTTTAAACTCAACCAGGGTCAACCAACATTTGAAAAGGACCATAAAGTAAATATTTAAGGTTTGTGAGGCAACTGATACCAGCCATAGATTAAATAACAACAATAACAACAAACACAGGGCATGGATATGTTCTAATTAAACATTATTTTAAAATCAGGAGTGGGCAGGAGTGGACCCTTGATCTCTAGTTTGCTAACCCTCAGCTAGACCATAAACTGCAAATGAGGCACATAAGCTTTTGTCACTATGGTTAAAAAGAAAGCAATATTTTGTTTTGGTTTACACTTTAGCACTTTCAGTTTTGAGAAAATTTTTTTATTATATTTTGGCTATTGGATTTTTGGAAACTAATGTAGTCACACTTTTCTATTTAAATTTTCTCATGATTTTTTTCTACAATGCATGTCCCTCCAAGGTAAAGTCATTATAGAAAGTTAACAAAAAAAAAAAAAGTAAACATAAAAAAACTTCAGATTTTGTATTGAGGATTGTGTTACATTGTTGCTCTACTAATTCTGCAAGATGTTCAGATGCCATAATTTCCTTCTCCGCCAATTATCCAAGGACCCATGCTCCTAACAAGTAGGTCAACTGCCTGTTCCAATGCACTACTTATTTCTCAATTTCTGGAAAATCAGCGTTCAATTTATTGTATAATTTCATTTGTGTGTAATGTCTAAAATTGGTCCTTGCAACTCAAATTCTTCCCCTTTCCCATTCTTTCTACTTTACTTTTCATTAGTATTGTTCCCTCCTGCTGACAAAGAATCTGAGATTATTTCCCAGGTTACTTGACAGTTTCATTAAATTACCTTTTCAGGATAGATAAATATAAATAACGTTCATAATTTTATAACGTGGAATAGTTTATCCTATCTGTCTGTCAGAAATTTTGCTGTCATATTTTGACTCCTGGAGACAAGATAAGACCTAAAGGGAAAGTGATGCATGGTGTGTGGTGGGAAGGTTAATGTGGCTAGTGCATAGGAGGATGGTAGTGCCCTAACCTACAGCTGGATCAAAAGGGAGAGGTTGGAAAAATAAAGATAGAAAGGAAGGAAAGTAACCCTGAAAGCCAAGAGGAGGAAAGGAAGGTGAGAGAGAGGCAACCACAGGAAGGAAGAAGAGAAAGAAAATTGAGTTAGGAGGGAGGAATATGGGGAAGGAAAATGGGTACATGTAAAATATTGAAAGACTTTGTTTTGGTTGCTTTTGATTTGGGATTTTGGCCCATAGATAGGAAAATCCATAAATAGATTTTTCCCTATTTATAATTTAGACAGCAGCAGAAAGACAACAGATCATATTCATACTTCCTTGAAGAATTTGTTAAGGAACACCTGTAAAAATGAGAATGTTGGGTTAGTTAAAAGTTTTCCAACGGAGCAATAAAACCACAAGTTCTGGGTAAATGATTGCTATAGGCCAAAAAGAATTATATTCCTACCATTTTTCAGTATGTTAATTTCTAACTCTATGGGGTTGGAAACCATCAGTTAAACAAATAGTCCCTCTTGAGAGCCTTAGATGAGTGAGAAAAGGTGGGTTCACTTAAATACCTGAGATTCAATTAGTTGCTATTTGCTTATTTTCAGTTAATAGGCATTATTTCTTTGTAAATAAGAATATAAAATGAAGAGAAAAAATTTTAAGGAAAATCAAGTGTTTTGAAAGTTTGGATGAATAGTGTCACTCAAAATTTCAGTTGCATGATACATAGCTTGTTCAAGGAACAAAAGTCATCTGAATAAGACTGAACACCTTCCCAATGATTGGTCCTCAAACAGGAGAACTAAAATGCTTTACTCCTTTATGTGAATATATTTATGAGAAAAAAAATTGCGTCCTTTTCTCATAGTCTATTAAATGGCCCTTCCCTTTTTTTGATATCTTATTTAATTGTAGACATATGGTAATTGAATGCTCAAGTGTTAACATGAGATAGACATTTGTACCTTACTTTATTGATATGGAAATCCAAAATTCAGAAAGTGAAAATGTCTGGTGATGCTTCTTTTCTATGATTTCCTCATCAACATCACATTGCTTTGTGAACTAAATTTGTGGTAATTCCTGACTCTTGGACAGATGAGGTATTATGGTCTGAGAAAAACCAATATAGATTATAGATTATAAATTATAGATTATAGGTTATGAAATATTAATATGTAGGAACATGTGATAAGTGTTAAAGAATGAATAATGCTAAGTTGTTTCTAAGATGTTAAAAATTGTTTTTCTGTGCCTCATTTGCCCACAAAGGTGCCGGATCTCAGGATGTGGTTGCCTGTTTTTGCTCTGCTAACTGCTTTCTCAGCCCTTGTAGCTTACTTGCTTGCTTGCACCTATATCTTCAAGGATGTGAATTTTTCCCCCTTATATACACCGTAGAACTCAGACCTGGTGCTGTTCCTGGCAGAGACAATTGGGGTCCTGCAGGCAGCAGTCCCAGCTGGCTAAATAGAAGACACTCTAATTTGGACAAAATTTGGACTGAGAGTGTTTTCTGAGCGATCTGCCCACAACAGAGACACTGCTCCTGGGAAATTTTCGGTGAGAAGGCGTCAATTGAAAATTGCCCAGTTGATGGTGAATCCTGTTAAAGAATTCTTTTCTTTTTTCTATATTTTTTTAGTGGTAGATGAGCACAATGCCTCTATTTTTATTTATATATTTATTTTTATGTGGTGCTGAGGATAGAACCCAGTGCCTCATGTCTGCTAGGCAGGTGCTCTACCACTGAGCTGTAACCCCAGCCTTGCCATACAATTCTTTAGCTCATAGCTTTGAGTTCAGATGCCAGCTCCCAGAGATAGAGGATTTTGAGCATAGCAAGATAACTACAATGTTTCATCAGTGCTGTAACCTTTAAGCCTGCATGCTTAGTAGAAATTTTGAACAATGGCTTCCTGGGTGCACCAGGAATCCCCAGTCATTGCAACAGTGAAATAGCTACAAGAATATTTTCAGCCCTGCAACTTTCTAGTGCACATAAAACAATGCCTATATAGTACTTTATTTCTTGATTATGAGACTGTATGTAAATAAACTTGCTGGGCCAAAGCTTTAGACTCTGTTTCTCCATCAGAGCACAGTGTCCCACCTGATCCCAGCTTTTCCTCAATATCTATGAGTGTGATTTTCTTAATCCCCCATCACCCCTCATCTGTATCTTTGGTTCAGCCCTGCAGGTTGCAGCAAATTCTCTTATAGTATTCCGAAGTCCTCTGGTATGTTCTTTAAACCCCTGTTATCGTTCATGTTATCTCTGTGTAATAATGCATGAGCATGCACACATAATCAAATATGATGTTGTGATTATTTTGAAGAGAATTTTATGTTAGATAAATTAAGAATAAGAAAATTAAAGCAGGTGCAGTGGCCCACACCTGTAATCCCTTCTACTCAGGAGGCTGAGGCAGGAGGATTGCTAATTGAAAGCCAGTCTCAGCAATTAAGCGAGGCCCTAAGCAACTCAGCAACACCCTGTCTCTAATATATATATATATATATATATATATATATATATATATATATATATATAATAAAAGCTGGGCATATGGCTCAGTGGTTAAGCAGCCCTGGGATTTCTTCTCTGGCATTCTTTCTTTCCTTACGTGGGTCTGAGTTTCTGAGTGCTTCCTCTCCTCTCTCCTCCCCTCCTCTCCTCTCTCTTCCCCTCCTCTCCTCTCTCTTTCTTTCCTGCAAATTGTACCCAAGGGTGCCTTGCTACTGAGCAATTGGCTGTCATTTATATCTTTGATCTAGGAAAGATGCTATTTTCCTTCTCTGGCTTCTTTGAAAAATCATTGTTTTTCTGAAGTTTGAACATAACATGCTTATGTGTGCCATCTTTTGGCATTTATCCTGTTTGGTATTTTCCAAGCTTCTTGGATCTGTGGTTTGGTGTCTGACAATAATTTGTGAAAGTCTTCAGTTATTATTGTTTCAAATATTTCTATGATTCCTTGCTGTCTTTGTTCCTCTTTTGGTGTTCCATTATACATTATGCATATGTTAATACCTTTTGTAGTGGTCCCACCATTCTTACATATTCTGTTCTGGGGTTTGGGGTTTATTTCTTTTTCTAGTCTTTTTCTCTTTGCTACTCAAATTTAGGAGTTTCGTTTGAGTAATCCTCAATTTAGCTATTATTTCCTTAGCTGGGACCCACCTACTAAGGAACCATCAAAGGCCTGCTGTTTTGATCTCTAGAATTCTTTGTTAGAATTTTCATCTCTGCTTACATTGCTCATCGATTCTTGCCTGCTTTCTATTTCATTCATTAGATCTCTTAGCATATTCCTCAAATTTTAGAAAATTTCTAGTCTGACAATGTCAACATTTCCTGCAATATCTAAGTCTGGTTAAGAAAGTAGTTATTTCTCTTCAAACTGTTTTTCACCTTTAAGCATGTCTTATAATTTTTCTTCTTTGCTATACATGAAGTATTAATAAAAATGACCTGCTGAAAATAGGCCGTTGGTAATGTGGTATTTAGGTGTAGAGAGAAGGGGCCAATTCTATAGTCTTATGAGTAAGTTTTAGTCTTTCAGTGACATTGTACCTTTGGCCAATTCTCTGTCCCCTTAGGTGGGATAGATTAGATGTAGTTAGATGTTTCTGTTTCCTGATGTTTGTAAGACTTTTCAAAATTCCCACCAGTATAGGCTCTGGTAAGATAATTTCCTTGAAGCATGCTTTTTTACACCATTACTCTCCATATAAACACATAAATTTCCTAAGAAAATCAACTTGAAAAAGGAGCATAGCACTGAATCCAGCAGACCAATATCTGCATACAGTTAATTTTCTGATTTCTTTATTCCAAGGCCTCGTTTATTACATTTCAACAACTAATAAACTGGAGTATTGTGAACATTGGAATATAATCAAAAGCAAAGTTGGAATTTAGAAACCTCAAACCCAAAGACAAACAATACTTTCATCCAATAATCCCAGTCATTTAAGGAGCTCTACTTTGCTCATGGGTTATTGACCTCTGCAAACTCCTTATGCTCACCTGGATTTTCAGTTACAAGTCTGCACTCAGTTCTTTCATGGCAACAGGTATGATTCAGCTAAACACATCCAGAGGCTATATTACCAAAGAGGTTCTTTTCTCATAAATTCAAAATATTTTTCAAGTCCTCTTATGCTTAAGTAGACAGATGGTCATCTACCAATTTGCACATGTAGGAAACTGCTGGACAGAGACTTGCGAACTCTGTGTACTCACATCCATGCATATGAAAATGGAAGGCACTTAGCACTGCAATGCGATGGAGCCCACCTTTGTCTGTTATGAAGCTGAATCTACTACTTAGTTCCCTAATTTAGATAATGAAAACATGACATGCTCAGCTGCCTGGGCCCCAATTTTTGGTTCCCCCATTTCATTCATTCAAAACATTTATCATAAATAATTATGTCTCTGTTTCTGGGCATAGACGGATGAACTAACTGGAACTGTTACTTTCTCATTAAAGCTTCTAGTCTGTTGAGGAAGGCAATATTGATTCAGAATTGAAGTTTGATCAATACTGAATGACATGTGCTACTTTATGAGTTCCTCAAGAAAAGAAGTGGGAACATGCAATTAGAAATGGGTTTTTCTGTATTTGACAACATTTACATTAATGAGTGCTATGGACCCAGATGCCAGTAATGGGGTGGTCTCAAACAGAGGCAAACCCACAGTGAATTAGGAAGTGAAAACATTCAAACGCTTAGAACAGAGCATGTGAAGGAGTGAGGGCTGAGCACAGTGGCACCTGCCTGTAATCCCAGAGGCTTGAGAGGCTGAGGCAGGAGGATCCTGAGTTCAAAGCCAGCCTTAGCAATGGTGAGGTGCTAAGCAACTCAGTGAGACCCTGTCTCTAAATAAAATACAAAATAGGGCTGGGGATGTGGCTCAGTGGTGAAGTTTTCCTGAGTTCAATTCCTGGTAAATAAATAAATAAATAAATAAAAGGAATGAAGTCACAGAAATAAGAAGTTCCAGATGGCAAAGAATCTTGCAGATTTATGGAGTTCTTTCTAATTGATGTGGGAGGAAACCATTGAAGGATTTTAAGTGAAATAATATAGTGGGATTTTTTAGTTTACAATGGTCACTATAAATCAAGCTTAGGGTATAGACTGAAATAAAAATAACAGAAGCAAAGAGATCATCCACGAAGATTCTGCATCAGCAGTAACCACTTCTAGAAATAATGAACAATGAACAGTGTTTGAACTAAGTCAGTAGCATTGGGAAGATAATACAAATCCTAGAGGTTTATAGGACCTAGCCCCAAATACAGCTGTGAAGTCCTGGTAACACTACTACATGGTCCATGTGTGAAACCACACATGACAGAGCAAGTTTGCAAACTAAACCACTTTATGAAATATCACCAAGCTTTCAGATTGACCCTGCATAACACACCATTGGAAAGATTAGAATTGCATGCAGATAGTTTGAAATCTAAATTATGATTCAAACCACATAATTCAAATGTAAGTACAGTATTCATTCTGGCCCTAATAGATTGACAGCTTTTGAATAGAGAAAATTTAAATAGCAATTCATAACACTCACAATATATAGGACGTAATCTAAAATTGTTCATCCTAATAAGTATCAGAAAAATCTCAATTGAAGTGAGAAAATAAAACTTTTTAAAACCACCTGAACATAAGAAACATAATGTTGGAATTATCTGTTAAAGGTGTTCCAAACCAATTATTATAACAATGCTTCATAAATGATTATGTCTCCTCTTAAAACAAATGGAAAAATATAATAGTCAAACAAATAAATACACAAAATAATGAAGAAAAACTATAAATTTTAGAATTTATTCAAGCAATAGATGAAATTTAAAAAAAACTAAATAGGCTTATTTGTAGAGTGAATATAACAAAGAAAATAATTACTTGAAGATAGAATAAGATAAATTGTCCAATATTAATCACAGAGATCAAATTGATTTAAAATCATGAATCCAGCATAGGTGAGATAAGGCATATGATCTTATTTGTCATCAGAGTACCAGGAGGGGAAGACAGCATGAGGGAAAAAGCAAAGAAATAAAATAATGACATTACTCCTCAAATTTGAACACTACCCCACCCTCGCCCCCCACCCCAGGCCCCGCCATGAAAATATATACCTAAAGGGTCAAGGGATTGGTTACCTTCCAAAGAAATCCTTGTCAACACACATCAAAGTTGGGTTACTGGAAACTAAGGTCAAAGAAAATATTTAGAAAGGAACAAAAAAACAAGTGGACACATTTTCAATGGAAGACTACCTTATCAAATAACAGCACAACTTTCATCAAACACACAAGAAAAAAAAAAGAGGGAAAACAACTTGAAAAATAAGAACTCTCAATCATGAACTTTCTAATACTTAATGTGAAAGATAGTCATTCTCAGTTAAAAGAAAACTTAGCGAATTGGTCACAGCAGATTTACTCTCAAATCATTGCATAAGAATGTTCTTCAAAGAGCAAGGAAATGATAAAAGAAGGAAACCTGGAACATCAGGAATAAAGAAAGGTAAAAGAAAGAATGCATAAATAAAATAGACTATTTTTCTCTATGTTGTTAAAATTATGCTTGATGTTGAGAAACAAAAATTATAATATCGTTTAATGTTTTAATGTGTGTAGAGGTGACATTTAAGACTGTCTTTTCATGAATAGGAAGACGCAAGGGACCTAACTGTTGGTAAGCTTTCTGCATTGCACTTGAAGTAATAAAACATTGGTATCTGTGGACTATTCTATGTAACATTTGTGCACCATAATTCCTAAAGAAATCACCAAAAATACAGATACATGTTAAAAATAAGTAGATATAAATCAAAGTGTAATACTAAAATAAGATCACGGCACTGACACTGAAGCAGAAAAGGAGAAACAAGAGAAGGAAAAACAAACAATAATAATGAAATAAAATGGCATATCAAATCACATTATCAATTATTGCATTAAATATAAGTGGTACAAACATATAAATAAAGTACATAATTTTGGAGATAGGACAAACCTAAAACAGGCTTTAGATGCCAGAGACATTAATGAACAAGGGAAAATTGTGGCAGCTGCAGTAAAACAGGCTTTAGATGCCAGGCCAAGAACATGCTACAATTGTGAACAAACAGGACATTTTAAAAGGAATTGCCCCATAGGAGGAGGGTTTAACAAAACTAGGTATTAAAGGAGTAGAATACCAGGTATTTGCCCACGATGCCATAGAGGGAGACATTGGGCTAATGAATGCCGTTCTCAAACCACCATAGAGGGTACTCCATTATCAAAAAACGAACAAGGACCAGGTGTTTATCCGCGATATCATGGAGAAAGGCATCAGGCTCCATTGCCAAAAAATGGACAGGGGGCCCAATGCTCCGGGGCCCAAAACCACAAATATACGGAGCACTGGAGGAACCCAGCAACCCCGACAGGGTAGTGCCCAGGACACATTCTCCATCAGATCCCTCATCAGACAAACCAGATGGAGTGGAGAGTTGGACATCTGCGCCTCCGCCAGAGCAGTACTAACTCCAGAAATGGGAGTTCAAATCATTCCCACAGGGGTAAAAGGACCTCTTCCCAAAGGAACAGTAGGCTTATTATTGGGACGCAGCTCTTCTACTCTAAAAGGACTTATGATAAGTCCTGGGGTAATTGATCCCGATTATGAAGGTGAAATAAAAATTATAGCCAGTTCTCCAAAGGGTATATCAGTAATTTCACCAGGAGATAGAATAGCACAGTTACTAATAATACCCAGCCTACATGATAAATTTTCCAGTCGTGTTGTAGAAAGAGGTTCCAAGGGATTAGGCTCCACAGGTGTAGATTGGGCTATGCTTTCTTTAAATTTAGATTCTCGCCCCATGCTAAAACTAAATATTCAAGGACATGAATTTAATGGACTACTGGATACAGGCGCAGACCTTAGCATCATCTCTCGTCAAGAGTGGCCAAAACATTGGCCATTACAACAAGCCACTCAAAAGCTTCGAGGCCTAGGAGTGGCGACTAATCCCCATAGAAGTGCAATGGTATTAGATTGGAAGGATCCTGAAGGATGTGAAGGAACTATACAGCCATATGTATTGGATCATCTTCCCGTAAATTTATGGGGACGAGATGTCCTAGATCAATTAGGTTTGACATTAACAAATAACATCAATCAAAATGCACCCACTATTATGGCTAGACAAGATTTTAGGAAAGGAAAAAGAGTAGAAAAACAAGAACAAGGTATAGCAGCACCAATACAAATAAATCAAGGAACAGACAGACATGGGTTGGATTTTCAGAAAGGGCCACTGAGATAATAAAAATTACTTGGAAATCAGAAAGACCAGTATGGGTTCCTCAGTGGCCCCTGAATAAAGAAAAGATACAAGCAGCCCATGACCTGGTCAAACAACAATTGGCGGAAGGACATATACAACCTTCTGTATCTCCCCATAATACTTCCATTTTTGTCATCAAAAAGAAATCTGGTAAATGGAGATTATTGCAAGATTTAAGAGCCATTAATAATGAGATGGTTATTATGGGACCTGCTCAATCAGGGATTCCTCAATTGTCTGCTTTGCCAAAAACCTGGTATGTTTTAGTTATAGCTATTAAAGATTGTTTTTTTTTTTTCAATTCCAATTCATCCTGAGGATATTCCATGTTTTGCATTTACTATCCCTGCACTGAATCATGGAGGTCCTGATCAGAGATATGAATGGAAAGTACTCCCTCAAGGGATGGCGAACAGCCCAACTATGTGTCAAATTTATGTTAACAAAGTAATCCAGCCACTTAGAAATCAAAATCCTGAACTACAAATATTTCACTATATGGATGATGTATTATTAGCACACAAAGATAAAAACACATTGCTAGAATGTTATGCCACACTTACAAACTTATTAAAAAATTATAATCTAGAGATAGCAATAGATAAAGTACAATTAAATTTTCCAATTAATTATTTAGGAGTTCTATTATCCTCAACCATGATCCGTCCACCAAAAATTCAAATATGAGTAGATCAACTCAAATCACTTAATGACTTTCAAAAGTTATTAGGAGACATAAATTGGATAAGGCCTTATCTAGGTATACCAACAGGAGAGTTGGGACCTTTATTTGATATCCTAAAAGGTCCATCAGATCCAAATTCACCCCGCATGTTAACGCCTGAAGCAAGAAAGGCATTAAAAATCATTGAAACATATATGGAAAATATGCATTTGGATAGAATTGATATAAGTTTGCCTTTATTATTTATTGTACTACCAACAAAAAATATTCCTACAGGAGTATTTTGGCAAGAAGGTCCATTATTATGGATACATTTATCTTATTCTCCTAACACTATTCTTACTAGGTATCCTGAGGCTGTAGGACAATTAATACTCAAAGGAATAAAAGCAGCAAAGAGAGTGTTTGGAATTTCTCCCAATAAAATTATTACTCCATATACTATGAATCAAATTGATGAGTTAGCTAATGAGTTAAATACTTGGGCAATAATCATGTGTAAATCTAATGTTTCATTTGATAACCACTTACCATCTAATCCTTTATTGTCTTTTTGGTCATCGCATCCTGTAATTTTTCCAAAAATGACAAGAAAAACACCTATCATGAATGCTCCAAATATATTCACTGATGGATCAAATAATGGTACAGCAGCAATAGTTACACCTGATCAAACTTTTACATTTTTAGTACCCAAACAATCAGCTCAAAAGGTAGAGCTTAATGCAGTATTACAAGCTTTTGTGATGTTTAAAGATTCTGTATTTAATTTGTTTTCCGATAGTCAGTATATAGTTAACCCTATAGTATCCCTTGAAGATGCTGGTAGGATTTCCCCTTCTTCTACTGTTTTCTCTTTGCTTTCCACTATACAAAGTCTAATCTGGGACAGAAAAGATCCATTCTTTATAGGACATATCAGGGCACATACAGGATTGCCTGGAGCCCTCAGTTTGGGCAATGATTTAGCAGATAAAACTACACATGACATACATATTTTCTCTACACTAGAAGAAGCTATAAATTTTCATAAAAAGTTCCATGTCAATGCTAATACTTTACAAAAGCGTTTTAAATAACTAAGGAACAAGCTAGACAAATAATAAAACAATGTCAAAATTGTGTGACCTTTTTACCACAAGTTAATCTTGGAGTCAATCCTAGAGGATTGATACCTAACCATATTTGGCAGATGGACATCACACACTTGCCAGAATTTGGAAAATTAAAATATTTGCATGTTATAGTTGATACTTCTTCTGGATTTTTGATGGGCTCCCTTCATGCCGGAGAAAAAACTAAAGATGTTATAGCTCATTGCTTACAAAATTTTGCCACTGTGGGTGTTCCAAAACAGTTAAAAACAGATAATGCCCCTGGTTATACTTCTACCTCTTTTAAACAATTTTGCTCAACATTTGGCATTACTCATATAACAGGAATCCCATACAATCCACAGGGACAAGGCATAGTTGAAAGAGCTCATGAAACTATTAAAATGTACTTATTAAAGCAAAAAGAAGGAATTGGGAAGGGGTATATATTCCCCAAAGATAAACTTAAAATAACGCTTTTTACTCTAAACTTTTTAAATTTGGATTCATCAGGACTTAGTGCTGCGGAAAGGCATATGTGTCCAAAAAATGTGCATAAGCCCAAGGTACTTTGGAAGGATATTCTAACAGGACAATGGAAAGGTCCTGACCCAGTAATTGTCTGGAGTCTGGGGTCTGTTTGTGTGTTTCCACAGGGAGAACAGCAGCCAATTTGGATTCCAGAAAGATTAACTAAAGCGATTTCTACAGACCAAAAAGAAGATGATTTGGCTCAAATCCATAACAGCTGATATCCAAAACTCCATTTTGGCTATTCTTACATCTGCGACAGAACCAGGATGCTTTTTTCAATATCTATTTTACTATTGCCCTTTGCCATATCATGAAGTTCTATTTTGATTTTTGAGCTCATACAGACCTAGGTTAATGTTTTGCTGATCAGTTCTATTTTTTTGACTATAGAGTTTTTAAACATTGCAATGGAGATTTCACCTGTAAAAAGTTATAAGGCCTTTACTATTATGTTATGTGTTGTATGTATTATGTTTGCACACTTGTGTTTTGTGTTATATGTTTGAATGTACGTATGTCCATATATCCTATATGATGAGCGCTCATGATAAAATGGATCCAAATATTTTTTTTCACGTGATTTATATGGTTTAATTTAAATTGGGTAAACAACTGTTGAGGATTGTTTTAATATGTAAACAAAAAAAGAAGGTTAACAGATCTGTTTGTTTACTTTCACCTTTCCTTTTCATTATATTTAATAATTCTCTTAAAGACAATGTAAATTGTTAAGAAAATTGTTTTCTTTTAGTGCCTTCTGGAATGTTACATAATTTTTTCTTTAGCCATTATTGCCAGAATTCCTATCTTCATCCCAGTGCTGGTGAAGTCAAAGATAAAACCAATCTACAGCTTCTGCAATAGCCATCACTGAACTGCTTGCAGAACTTGCCTGGACACATTGTGAACTCACCTGTATGCATTGTGAACTATCTGTTGGTGCAGAAACTTGTGGTAGTGTTGGGGTATTTTTGCTGATGATGTCATCGGTGGTACAATTTTTCCAAAAGGAGCCGTCAATTGGCTTGGTGTATCTTCCTCCCTTCTGCTTGTCATGATCGTCCAGCTAAAATTTGGGGGCCAACAGAGGTGAGGCAAAGAACCTCACCCCCCCGCTGGTACAAAGACATCTCCACAGGTGTGGCTGTATACTGGACCGGTAGTCAGTGACGGGTAAGATCCAATTGCAATGGTACCAACCAAACGGGTAAGGACCATATGTACAATTGGACAACCTAAGGCAGGCATGGTCCCTAAGCCACATGCTTGTTGTTTAAACAGAGAGGGGGAGATGTTGAGAGCCACAGCCAAAGGGGCCCCAGCAAACTTCCAGCTGCCAGCAAACTTCCAGCTGCTGGCTGATGATTGGCTCACAGCGGCCCCAGCAACATCTAGCTGATTGGCTCCTCGGCCCCAGCAACATCTAGCTGATTGGCTCCTCTGCGGTGATGCTCATTGGGCTGTTTCCCTGCCCTTTCAGACCACGGAGCTGCTCATTGGGGGACTTTTTTGGCTCCGCCCACGTGACCCAGCCAATCGGCCTCAAGAGAGGAGGATTGTGGGAGGTGGAGAGAAGCTTGTGGGGGAGAGAGAGGCTTGTGGGAAGCCGGTGGTGGCAGTTGAGGCTCTGAGGGTTTTTCCTGAGAGGCTGTTTTGTTTGGCGTGTGTGGTTCTAAAAATAAAGTTAGTTTCTTTTGACAAGTGGCTCCTGATTGTGCCCAGCCAGACTGCGGCATTTTATTCCATGTCATTTCATGTTTTCATGGATAAATGTCACCTTTTTATGGAATGACACAGATTCAGTATCAATGATAGTCTTGTTTTTCTTTTTAGAATAACAAAGACTGACAGTTTTGATGGTAAAAGACTAAAGGAAATTTCTTATCTCAGTATCACTAAGGAAATTTGAAGTCCTTCTTGCTGAGTCTACATTTATCTATACTCCTAAATTAATTTTGAAAATCCATCAGGTGAATTTTCATTAGATCCCCCTTAATTTTATTGAAAGCAAAGATTGGAAATGACCTTACAGAAGTTGATTATGTCTGAGCATTTCCTGTCTCAATATCAATAATTGTAATTGGACTTTGGGTGTAGCTCAGTGGTAGTGCACTTCCTTAGCATGTTTGAGGCCCTGTTTTTTTGAAAAAAAAAAAAGTTCATTGTTCACAGATGTGTTAGAGCTTGGATATTATATCACAGAGATATTCTTTTTTTGGTGGGGGGTAATGGATGATAGAAATCAGGGGCATACGGACCACTGAGCCACATCCTCAACCCTATTTTTTTTAAATTTAAAGACAGAGTCTCACTGAGTTGCTTAGTGCCTAGCTTTTACTGAGGCTGGCTTTGAACTTGCAATCCTCTGCCTCAGCTTCCTGAGCCGCTGGGATTACAGGTGTGCACCACTGCACCACTGCACCACTGTGCCTGGCTTCACATGGATATTCTGAATCTTACTTTTTCACTTTTATGAGTAAAATAAAGTCAGTTATGAAAAGGAGATGGTAAATGAGGATAATCTATTCAACATTTTTATCACAGGTGGTTTCTTATGCAAATATTAAAGAAATAATATATATGAAGGGTGAGGATCTAGAAACTTTTTTTTTTGTTGTTGTTGTTGTTATTTCTGTTTTAAAATAGGGTTTCAGCAAGGGTGGTCCATAATCTGGCAAGAACCAATGATTTAAACCACCTATCTCCTGCTATCCTCAGAACATCTTCAGGTCATACATTCTCCAGTATATAGAACATTATTTCCTAGATATCCTCAACTATTTGATTTTTTCCTGACTATACTGTATATTTGTATGCCTTTACACTTTGTTCTAGCAACTTCTTCAAATTTCAGTATAGTCTCCTGAAGAATCTTTTATTTTTACAAATAGCTTATTTCCATACACTTTTTCAATTCTTATTTACATTACTTTTGTATTGTTCTTGTGGCTTTCTTCCAGCATCTTTCATATCAAGGGTGTGAGAAGTTAGCAACCTAGGGAAAACATCCATTTGACTCTAGGTATATTTCTGTGGATGAACAAGCAAGGTCTCTAGAGACTTTGATTTTCATCTCCTTATACTAGGTGTACTGCCTAAACTTCAGGACTTGGTGTCCTAGTGTGTTAGTCAACTTTTCATTGCCGTTGCCAAAATACTTGGCAGAAACAAAATTCAATCTCAAGGTCGGGACTCCCAGTGACCTACTTTCTCCAGCCATGCCCCACCTGCATTCAGTTACCACCAGCAGTCTGTCCAAGTTATTAAGTCACTCAAATAGGTTAATCCACTCATGAGGTTACAGCTCTCATCATTGCCTTAAAGTCCCACCTCTGAACTTTGGTGTATTGAAGACCATGCTTCCAAAGCATGAGCTTTGGGAGGAACATTTCTACATCTAAACCATAACACTGGATGAAACAAGGATTACTGCTGGCAGCTGGAAAGCTTGTGTGGGAGAGAGAGGCTTGTGGAAAGCCGGTGGTGGCAGTTGAGGCTCTGAGGGTTTTTCCTGAGAGGCTGTTTTGTTTGGCGTGTGTGGTTCTAAAAATAAAGTTAGTTTCTTTTGACAAGTGGCTCCTGATTGTGCCCAGCCAGACTGCGGCATTTGGTGGCTTGCACGGGGAGCGACTGAGGGTAAGTGAAACTGCTCGCCCCTGAGGGCAGGGCGAGAGGATGGGTAGCCATTTTAAGATTCCTCTTTTATTTTGCTTCACTTTTGTTTTAAGTTGCCTGTCCCTGGAGATGAGTGAGACAGAAGAAAAACCGCTCACATCTGAGGAAAAACTATTTACGTCTGAGGAACAGATAGGGAGAAAGGACGGATGCACATGTCAGGAGGATAGAAAGGCTATAATGACTTTTTGTTGTTCCCTTTTTATTTCATTCTGTCTCGGTTTTGTTTGGCGTCATCTTGTTGGGTTGTATTATAGTAGAAATATGGGATCAGAAATTAGTAAAAAACAAACTGAAAGAGTGTTAAGTAAATTGTTAGAGGAAGGAGGCATCCCAGTAAAATCAAGAGCAGTCAGGGCATACGTTGATACAATACAAAAATGTAGCCCATGGCTTTTTAAGGAGGAGTTGTTAAATATATCACAATGGAACCATCATGGTGAAGATTTAAAAAGAATAGAAAAGAAAAGCCCAGGGACTCTGCCAGTTGGCACATTGCCATTGTGGACATTCGTATCTTGTTTGCTTAGTCCAAAGCCTTCAGTTCAGACAATGGTAGAGGAAGGAGAAGACATAATGATTCAAGTAAAAGAGAAGGTCTCTCAAGTTAGTCAGACAGAGGAAAAGATTCAAGTAAAAGAGAAGGCCTCTCAAGCTAGTCAGACAGAGAAAGAAAGTGTAAAACAGAAAAAGCCATCAGGGGGAAAGTTACAACAGGAGACTGCTACTAACACCTTTCTATCACCAGAGGGTGTAAGTGTCCAACCAACAGCACCACCTCTACAGGAGACTGCTACTAACACCTTTCTATCACCAGAGGGCGTAAGTGTCCAACCAACAGCGCCACCTCCATATGCTGGGAGGCCCCCAACCCCCGCAGTTGATAGTTGGGATCCTGAGACAAGATCTCAAATATTAACATGCCCTGTATTTGAGGCAGGAGGGCAGCGATTTTACCAAGTTTTAAATTTCAAAACAGTGAAGCAGCTAAAAGAGGCTGTAACAACCTATGGTCCTCAAGCACCCTTCACTGTAAGCATGGTCGAATCCATTACCAACTTGAACATGATGCCAGCAGATTGGGCTAATATGTGTAAAGCTGTGCTAAATGGAGGACAATACCTGTTATGGAAGGTTGCCAATGAGGAATTTTGCAAGTAGACGGCTAGGCGAAATGCAGCAGCTGGTTATCTTCAGAGAAATCTAGATATGTTGTTAGGAAAGGGACCTTATGAGGATCAGCAGCAACAAATTGCATATGATCCTGGCGTATACGCACAAATTGCTGCAGATTCAATTAAGGCATGGAAGACTTTACAAGGACATGGAGGTTTACAAGGTCAATTATCTAAGGTAATACAAGGAGCTAATGAACCTTATGCTGAATTTGTAGATAGGCTTATTCAAACAGCTACCAGAGTTTTTGGGAATACAGAACAAGCAATGCCATTACTAAAACACCTGGCTTATGAGCAAGCGAATCGTTGGTGCAGAGATATCATTAGACCATGGAAACATGAAGATTTAAACACATATATTAAATTATGTAGAGACATTAATGAACAAGAGCAAGTCGTGGCAGCTGCAGTAAAACAGGCTTTAGATGCCAGAGACATTAATGAACAAGGGCAAATTGTGGCAGCTGCAGTAAAACAGGCTTTAGATGCCAGGCCAAGAACATGCTACAATTGTGAACAAACAGGACATTTTAAAAGGAATTGCCCCATTGGAGGAGGGTTTAACAAAACTAGGTATCAAAGGAGTAGAATACCAGGTATTTGCCCACGATGCCGTAGAGGGAGACATTGGGCTAATGAATGCCGTTCTCAAACCACCATAGAGGGTACTCCATTATCAAAAAACGAACAAGGACCAGGTGTTTATCCACGATATCGTGGAGAAAGGCATCGGGCTCCATTGCCAAAAAATGGACAGGGGGGCCCAATGCTCCGGGGCCCAAAACCACAAATATACGGAGCACTGGAGGAACCCAGCAACCCCATCAGGGTAGTGCCCAGGACACATTGTCCATCAGATCCCTCATCAGACAAACCAGAGGGAGCGCAGGGTTGGACATCTGCGCCTCCGCCAGAGCAGTACTAACTCCAGAGATGGGAGTTCAAATCATTCCCACAGGGGTGAAAGGACCTCTTCCCAAAGGAACAGTAGGCTTATTATTGGGACGCAGCTCTTCTACTTTAAAAGGACTTATGATAAGTCCTGGGGTAATTGATCCCGATTATGAAGGTGAAATAAAAATTATAGCCAGTTCTCCAAAGGGTATATCAGTAATTTCACCAGGAGATAGAATAGCACAGTTACTAATAATACCCAGCCTACATGATAAATTTTCCAGTCGTACTGTAGAAAGAGGTTCCAAGGGATTAGGCTCCACAGGTGTACATTGGGCTATGCTTTCTTTAAATTTAGATTCTCGCCCCATGCTAAAACTAAATATTCAAGGACATGAATTTAATGGACTACTGGATACAGGTGCAGACCTTAGCATCATCTCTCGTCAAGAATGGCCAAAACATTGGCCATTACAACAAGCCACTCAAACGCTTCGAGGCCTAGGAGTGGCAACTAATCCCCATAGAAGTGCAATGGTATTAGATTGGAAGGATCCTGAAGGATGTGAAGGAACTATACAGCCATATGTATTGGATCATCTTCCTATAAATTTATGGGGACGAGATGTCCTAGATCAATTAGGTTTGACATTAACAAATAACATCAACCAAAATGCACCCACTATTATGACTAGACAAGGTTTTAGGAAAGGAAAAAGATTAGAAAAACAAGAACAAGGTATAGCAGCACCAATACAAATAGATCAAGGAACAGAGAGACATGGGTTGGATTTTCAGAAACGGCCACTGAGACAATAAAAATTACTTGGAAATCAGAAAGACCAGTATGGGTTCCTCAGTGGCCCCTGAATAAAGAAAAGATACAAGCAGCCCATGACCTGGTCAAACAACAATTAGCAGAAGGACATGTACAACCTTCTGTATCTCCCCATAATACTCCCATTTTTGTCATCAAAAAGAAATCTGGTAAATGGAGATTATTGCAAGATTTAAGAGCCATTAATAATGAGATGGTTATTATGGGACCTGCTCAATCAGGGATTCCTCAGTTCTCTGCTTTGCCAAAAACCTGGTATGTTTTAGTTATAGATATTAAAGATTGTTTTTTTTCAATTCCAATTCATCCTGAGGATAGTCCATGTTTTGCATTTACTATCCCTGCACTGAATCATGAAGGTCCTGATCAGAGATATGAATGGAAAGTACTCCCTCAAGGGATGGCGAACAGCCCAACTATGTGTCAAATTTATGTTAACAAAGTAATCCAGCCACTTAGAAATCAAAATCCTGAACTACAAATATTTCACTATATGGATGATGTATTATTAGCACACAAAGATAAAAACACATTGCTAGAATGTTATGCCACACTTACAAACTTATTAAAAAATTATAATCTAGAGATAGCAATAGATAAAGTACAATTAAATTTTCCAATTAATTATTTAGGAGTTCTATTATCCTCAACCATGGTCCGTCCACCAAAAATTCAAATACGAGTAGATCAACTCAAATCACTTAATGACTTTCAAAAGTTATTAGGAGACATAAATTGGATAAGGCCTTATCTAGGTATACCAACAGGAGAGTTGGGACCTTTATTTGATATCCTAAAAGGTCCATCAGATCCAAATTCACCCCGAATGTTAACGCCTGAAGCAAGAAAGGCATTAAAAATCATTGAAACATATATGGAAAATATGCATTTGGATAGAATTGATATAAGTTTGCCTTTATTATTTATTGTACTACCAACAAAAAATATTCCTACAGGAGTATTTTGGCAAGAAGGTCCATTATTATGGATACATTTATCTTATTCTCCTAACACTATTCTTACTAGGTATCCTGAGGCTGTAGGACAATTAATACTCAAAGGAATAAAAGCAGCAAAGAGAGTGTTTGGAATTTCTCCCAATAAAATTATTACTCCATATACTATGAATCAAATTGATGAGTTAGCTAATGAGTTAAATACTTGGGCAATAATCATGTGCAAATCTAATGTTTCATTTGATAACCACTTACCATCTAATCCTTTATTGTCTTTTTGGTCATTGCATCCTGTAATTTTTCCAAAAATGACAAGAAAAACACCTATCATGAATGCTCCAAATATATTCACTGATGGGTCAAATAATGGTACAGCAGCAGTAGTTACCCCTGATCAAACTTTTACATTTTTAGTACCCAAACAATCAGCTCAAAAGGTAGAGCTTAATGCAGTTTTACAAGCTTTTGTGATGTTTAAAGATTCTGTATTTAATTTATTTTCTGATAGTCAGTATGTAGTTAATGCTATAGTATCTCTTGAAGATGCTGGTAGGATTTCCCCTTCTTCTACTGTTTTCTCTTTGCTTTCCACTATACAAAGTCTAATCTGGGACAGAAAAGATCCATTCTTTATAGGACATATCAGGGCACATACAGAATTGCCTGGAGCCCTTAGTTTGGGCAATGATTTAGCAGATAAAACTACACATGACATACATATTTTCTCTACACTAGAAGAAGCTATAAATTTTCATAAAAAGTTCCATGTCAATGCTAATACTTTACAAAAGCGTTTTAAATAACTAAGGAACAAGCTAGACAAATAATAAAACAATGTCAAAATTGTGTGACCTTTTTACCACAAGTTAATCTTGGAGTCAATCCTAGAGGATTGATACCTAACCATATTTGGCAGATGGACGTCACACACTTGCCAGAATTTGGAAAATTAAAATATTTGCATGTTACAGTTGATACTTCTTCTGGATTTTTGATGGGCTCCCTTCATGCCGGAGAAAAAACTAAAGATGTTATAGCTCATTGCTTACAAAATTTTGCCACTGTGGGTGTTCCAAAACAGTTAAAAACAGATAATGCCCCTGGTTATACTTCTACCTCTTTTAAACAATTTTGCTCAACATTTGGCATTACTCATATAACAGGAATCCCATACAATCCACAGGGACAAGGCATAGTTGAAAGAGCTCATGAAACTATTAAAATGTACTTATTAAAGCAAAAAGAAGGAATTGGGAAGGGGTATATATTCCCCAAAGATAAACTTAAAATAACCCTTTTTACTCTAAACTTTTTAAATTTGGATTCATCAGGACTTAGTGCTGCGGAAAGGCATATGTGTCCAAAAAATGTACATAAGCCCAAGGTACTTTGGAAGGATATTCTAACAGGACAATGGAAAGGTCCTGACCCAGTAATTGTCTGGAGTCGGGGTCTGTTTGTGTGTTTCCACAGGGAGAACAGCAGCCGATTTGGATTCCAGAGAGATTAACCAAGGTCCTGACCCAGTGATTGTCTGGAGTCGGGGGTCTGTTTATGTGTTTCCACAGGGAGAACAGCAGCCGATTTGGATTCCAGAAAGATTAACTAAAGCGATTTCTACAGACCAAAAAGAAGATGATTTGGCTCAAATCCATAACAACTGATATCCAAAACTCCAGTTTGGCTATTCTTACATCTGCAACAGAACCAGGATGCTTTTGTCAATATCTATTTTATTATTGCCCTTTGCCATATCATGAAGTTCTATTTTGTTTTTTGAGCTCATACAGACCTAGGTTAATGTTTTGCTGATCAATTCTATTTTTTGACTATAGAGTTTTTAAACATTGCAATGGAGATTTCACCTGTAAAAAGTTATAAAGCCTTTACTATAATGTTATGTGTTGTATGTATTATATTATGTGTGCACACTTGTGTTTTGTGTTATATATTTGAATGTACGTATGTCCATATATCATATATGATGAACGCTCATGATAAAATGGATCCTAATATTTTTTTTTTCACGTGATTTATATGGTTTAATTTAAATTTGGTAAACAACTGTTGAGGATTGTTTTAATATGTAAACAAAAAAGAAGGTTAACAGATCTGTTTGTTTACTTTCACCTTTCCTTTTCATTATATTTAATAATTCTCTTAAAGATAATGTAAATTGTTAAGAAAATTGTTTTCTTTTAGTGCCTTCTGTAATGTTACATAATTTTTTCTTTAGCCATTATTGCCAGAATTCCTATCTTCATCCCAGTGCTGGTGAAGTCAAAGATAAAACCAATCTACAGCTTCTACAATAGCCATCACTGAACTGCTTGCAGAACTTGCCTGGACACATTGTGAGCTCACCTGTATGCATTGTGAACTATCTGTTGGTACAGCGAATTGTGGTAGTGCTGGAGTATTTTTGCTGATGGTGTCACCGGTGGTACAATTTTTCAAAGGAGCCCTCAATTGGCTTAATGTCATGGCATTTTGCATCCTCCTCTACTAGTGATGGTCTAAAATTTGGGGGCCAACAGAGGTGAGGCAAAGAACCTCACCCCCCCACAGGTGCAAAGGCCTATCCACAAGTATGGCTGTATGCTGGACCGGTAGTCAGTGACGGGTATGATCCAATTGCAGTGGTACCAACCTAAGACAGGAGGCTGACGCCTAGAGGTCAGTTCATCCGATGACGGGTAAGGACCATATGTTGAATTGGACTGCCTAACAGGCACGGTCCCTAAGCCACATGCTTGTTGTTTAAACAGAGAGGGGGAGATGTTGAGAGCCACAGCCAAAGGGGCCCCAGCAAACTTCCAGCTGCCAGCAAACTTCCAGCTGCTGGCTGATGATTGGCTCACAGCGGCCCCAGCAAATCTAGCTGACTGGCTCCTCGGCCCCAGCAACATCTAGCTGATTGGCTCCTCTGCGGTGATGCTCATTGGGCTGTTTCCCTGCCCTTTCAGACCACGGAGCTGCTCATTGGGGGACTTTTTTGGCTCCGCCCACGTGACCCAGCCAATCGGCCTCAAGAGCAGGAGGATTGGGGGAGGTGGAGAGAAGCTTGTGTGGGAGAGAGAGGCTTGTGGAAAGCCGGTGGTGGCAGTTGAGGCTCTGAGGGTTTTTCCTGAGAGGCTGTTTTGTTTGGCGTGTGTGGTTCTAAAAATAAAGTTAGTTTCTTTTGACAAGTGGCTCCTGATTGTGCCCAGCCAGACTGCGGCAGATTACATCACTTATCAATAGGATTGCAGCACTATTGAAATGAGAGTATGCAAAGAACTGACAATTTACTAAATCTTCAAAAGCATCTGTTTATTATTGATTCATTACCTGTGGCATGCTCTATATGATGGTTAGAATGCATTTATTTGTACGTCTTATCCTTTAGATGATAATGCATGACATACATACTTTTTTGAAGTTTCTCTGATAGTAAAATCATTCACTGGGAGGGAAGAGGGATTTCTTACTATAGCACAAATGATAGTTTTATTTAAAAAGAGAGGAAAAAATAAGAGGAAAGAAAGCAAGATAAAGAAGACAAAAGAATATAGGCAGTAGATTGGGAAATAAATGAAGTAAAAACCAAATATGTAAGAATGGAAAATGAAAATAGTAGAGAAAAATGATAATAACACTAACATTTGTAGCTTTTGCAATTTTTAGCATGTGTTCCCATCCATAATATTTGATTTTCTTACCAATTCTATGAAAAAAATTGGTGGAAGAAGTTATTTTTTCATGACCAACAAATCCAAAGCTTGAAAATAGAGATTTTGAATGTTTAAAAATGTCACTTATATATCAAGAAAGAATGTTTTCCTATTACCTCCCCCTAGTAGGGAGAAATCCAGGACAAATTAGAATTATTCCAAAGTAAATACCTGTGAACTCTTCCAAACTACTCTCTTCCTTCTCCCTAATCTCAATGTGCAATTATCATGTCATCCACAGCCAGTTATACCAGGGCAGTTGGATAGGTGGCAGACAGGCCAAAGAATGTGCTGAGACACAGCATGGGAGTCATATGGTTTATAGCTTGACAAGAAATCAGAGACTGCTCCAAGAAGAGTTTAGTGGCAACAGGTGCACAGATAGCACCTCAGTCCCTCTTTGTGCTTTAGCATGTCCTGCCTCCTCTTCCTCATAGTGTTTTGTCTAGTGGCACAAGGAGTGGCACATATCCTTTCCACATTGCCCTCAGTTCTGCACCAGTCCCCATTCAGAGAGGGGTTCTATACATTGGGCTGCAGAAGCCTTATCTACCTGAGTTTATTTATATGACCAGCATCCCGGGAGCAACTGTCCCAGGATACATGCAAGAAGGTAGCTTCCTAGAGATAACACTACCTCACTGTAATTCCCAGTTGCATAAGAGAAAGCCATTGTCCTTCAGGATAATACCTATCTGGACTTTCCAGCCCAGGCTTGCTCACATTGTACCTTTCAGTGGGCTAGATTTGGGGGCACAGAAAAGGGGCAATCAGGAATATGAAGTTTTACTGCCCCTTTCCTTTAGGGACAATACACTGAATACTTCAGTTTTCTATTTGCCTCATCACATCCATGGCCACCAGCCTTATTTTGGGGGGTTTGGGGGGCGGGAACCGGGATCCAACTCAGAGGCACTTGACCACTGATCTACATCCCCAGCCTTATTTTGCGTTTGATTTAGCGATACAGTCTCACTGAGTTGCTCTGCACCTTGCTTTTTCTGAGGCTGGATTTGAATACATGATCCTCCTGCCTCAGCTTCCAGAGCCACTGGAACTGGCCTAATTATTATTATTTTTTAAAAAAATATTTTTAGTTGTAGATGGACACAATATCTTTATTTTATTTGTTTATTTTTATGTGGCTCTGAGAATTGAACCCAGTGCCTCATGTGTGTGAGACATGTGTTCTACCACTGAGCCAGAACCCTGACCTTATTATTTTTAACTAGAGGACTGAAAACAGTCCACAACTAGACTTTATGCCCTTTTGGTTCTTCTTCCAAACACCTTCCTCATTCTTGATAGACTGACCTGCTAAAAGGCATTGAAAGGATACTACTTCTTCAGCCACTTCTTATCACAGTCAGTATTAAATACAAACACTTTGGCATGACATGGTAAACCTTTTTTATCACAAACCACTTTCTCAGAGAGACCCTTTGCTCAGGTAACAGAGGATGAATTAAAACCTCTGAACTAATCCATGTTCTATAGAACTAATTCCTTTCACACAAACTACTCCCTTTCTTCAAATGTTTTCTCTCCCTTCTCTCATTAACTCTTCTGGGTGCCTCAGGCTATTGTTACATTGTGTACATGTTCAGATGTGTAATAACATATCCCATCATTATGTACAACTATATTGCACCAGTAAAAAAATGTGGAGAGAGAGAGGGAAAAAAAAAAAGATTCAACTTAGGCATTATCCTATCTGAAAATTCTAAAGAAGTCTCTTGTACCATGTTTTTTGTCCCACTACCCTTTTAAATTTTTATTAGTTTTATTTTATTAGTTTCTCATTCCTGCAACAAATAACTTTCTAATGCTTACTGTATTTAAAACACTATTTTGAGGTAAGATAAAATGATTTTTAAAAAGCACTATTCATTCTTTCCTTACAACAGAGCTGGGGTGGGTACAAACAACTAAACAATTTCAGTGTCCTATGATTGTGCATAGAAAGGGGGAAGTACAGTGTCTCTCTGATTTTCCTTTAGAGACTTGTGTCTACCTAGTAAAGTTCTTATTACTAGAGCTCATTTGAAGGCAGGAACTATATCACTATACTTATATAATAAAAAAGTGATACATGCTTGTAGAACTAATAAAGGGTATACATTATTTTAAAATATTAAGAGATTATACAACTACCCACAGCAATCTATTCTGATGGTTGATCATGTTTATTAATTAAATATTATTTTCAAATGTTTAAATTTAGATTTAAGTTTGAAATAATTATTTATTTTTCAGAAGAAAAATATGACAAATTCCTTTTTATATTTGAAGACTAGTGTAAAATCTCTCAGCGTCTGAATTTGGTAACTTGATTGAACAGGCTCCAACCTGAGGGAACATCCTTGATCCATCTCCAGCATAATATGTTCTCTTTTAGCTCTATTGCCCTAGTTTCTACCTCAGGTCCCCATAATTTACTGATGCATCTGCCAGGGCTGGTTACTCTGCTCTCAGATTAGCCTTCCTTAAAAGCAGTGTCCTAGTGCCCTGAGTGCCCTATAACCCACCACATTTTTTTTCCATATCACTTCTCAGTACCTGATCTCATGTTATATATGAACAAATAACATCATCAGGTACTGACATTCATCAGCCCATTGAATGTCGGCTTTGGTCAGCTCCATGACTGTAGGGATATTTACTTGCTCAATATCATATTCCCATTGATCACAATCTATATGGGTGTTTCAGTTACTCTTTATTCATTGTGTTGCTGAAAACACAGCTAGCCAGTAGGGGACAACTGAGATAAATGATTTGGCAGATATGGAAGAACTGAGATAATAAAAATATATATATCAAGATATGTAGAAAAAAGCAAGCATGTTCTGTCCTTGAGGCAGGACAAGAGCATCCAGAACCTTTGATGTTTAAGGAACTTTGATTGATGAAGGGAATTGCCCTGTGTAAATATTTACAGATGAATTAGCACAAGATTCTTTTTTTTTTTAAAGAGAGAGAGAGAGAATTTTAATATTTATTTTTTTAGTTTTCGGCAGACACAACATCTTTGTTTGTATGTGGTGCTGAGGATCGAACCCGGGCCACACGCATGCTAGGCGAGCGCGCTTCTGCTTGAACCACATCCCCAGCCCAGCACAAGATTCTTAATAAGGTAATTGCTGTCCCTCTGGCCCACAGAGGTTGGTAAAAGAGTGCATAAGTTTGGACTTGTCTGGACTAAATCATCTCAATTCCAACATGTTTTCACCATTATTCATAATTTTAAATGTTCTTTGGAATTATTTTCATTCTTTTAAAATAAATGAAATTGGTCATATTAATTTTAGGGTATGGACCATAGGACTTTTGGTAAATTTTTGTTTAGAATTTGAAAAAAACCCAAAACACTCATGAAATGTAAATGCATATCTATCATATATGCATATGCACTTTACCCAGTGTACAACTGGAATTTGCATGTCTTTGAATTTTGAGCCACCATGAAATTAGGGCTCATAAATAGTGCCAGGTTTGTTATGTTGCTGGGTCCAATGAACCACACTAGACCATGAAACAAAAGGTTTTAAATATAGCAAAATAATGATAAAAGACCTTTTCATCTATTTTGCTAAATTTGAATGTTTTTCATTATGTAAGAAAGGCATCTAAGTGTATGTCTTGCATTATTTTGCAAGTAGTGGAAGGGGCAGGTATTTAATTCTACACAAATAAATTAACCTATTTCTTGAGCTGAAAGGCTTATAATAATTTGAGCTACAGTTTACAATTTCTAGATTAATATGTGATGCTCAATTTTATTTTGACAATTCTGAGACATGAAAAATAATATTTGAATTTAGCAAACTCCAAAAAGGTTTTCCAGTTTCATTTCTACGTTTGTAAAGTAACTTCAATTTCCCACAGTCTGACAGATTTGATTGGTGGGATCACTTGTCATATTCCCTCTGTGTTTATCAGTTTACTAAAACCAATATAGAAAGGGTTGTTAATGTCTCTCTTCTTATCTCCCCGCCAACTACCCATGAAGAGCATCAGTCAAGTAATTCCTCTATGAAGGATTTATCACTGCTGCAGTGACTTGTAATTGAAGCCATGTGGCTTCTGTGAGTTCCTATATTTAAGTCGTGCTTGCTAAAAGTCACATACAAAGAGATTATCATGTTAGAAAATTTAACCTAATAAATCAATGTCAACAAGAGGTTTTCTTGCTCTATTTATATAACTCTATTATTCAAATGCATATGGTCATTTTTTTCTCTTTGTTGTCCATTAGTTTTGCAAAAAGAAAGGTAAAAACAGCAGGGATTCTTGTTATTCGAGACATGATAGAAGAAAGAATTGATGTCTATGCATCAAAGAAAAGAGAGACTGAATCTTATTAAGAGTCACAGGATTTTGTGTGGAATCTGCACATCAAATGAGATGAAAAGGTAGGGGAGAAAATAAGTATACCATAGAACACTGTTCACCCTGATCCTAGATATATTATAAGAGATTTCAGAATTATAATGTTTTCTTTTGCAGTGTAGAGAGGTGAGTTTTCTAGAACACTCTAAAAAGCTTTGATACCCTTTATAAGCTACACATCTTTATTATCTCCCCTAAAATTTACTTGTATTGTTTTCCATTATTAATAATAATTTGGCTAATGATGTAATAAATATCTTACTTAACTCTTTAAAAGTTTTTGATTGCTTCAAAACAAACTTGGTGAGTTGTTTTTACTTTGCGTAGATATTGACAGATTCGACATCTAATGTCTTTTTATTTCATCTATATCTATATATATCTATATCTATCTATATATATATATATATATATATATATATATATATATATATATATATATATATATATCTTAATTGTGGAAGTGTTAAGGTTGAAAGATACTAAGTGTCTCAGAAAGAAAGAACTCTCCATACTGAGATATAAGAAATTCAGTTAGCCTTGAGTTTTATATCAGCTTAAATATTTCAGGCTTCCAATACTCTTCAACTTTAAGGAAACTTACTTTTTTTCTGAACTGTACTAGGTACTTACTTTTTAGCTATATTGACCATGTCTGAATTTCATAGTCTTATATTAAAGAGGAAAATTTTATGTGGAAAACTTCAGTGTATTTTCCATTCTATCAAAATTAATTGAATATGGTGGATGAATACCAATACATTAGAGTCATTCTACATGTTCCAGTGGATACAGAAAATATTTCTGAAACTTCACTATACTTTGACAAGAAATCTGTTTAAAAGAAAACATAGTAAATACAGAATGATAGAAGAAATATGTTGTTTTTCTTGATTAAGAACACCCACAGTCTTTCATAGAAAACCCACAGGAAGCTGAGAAACATAATAGGAAAAGTGCAAAATCTATTGAGTGTTTATTGGCTCAGTTATTCTCTGACTAGCAGCAGATATAAATACTCTCCGTGGCCTTAGGGCTGCTTTCAAAAATGCTTGTCTGTATTATCTTAGATTGCAAAAAAAAAAAAAAAGGAAAAAAAAAAGAAAGAAATGTCAGTGACTCTGTTAAGCTACCACAGGCAGAGATTGAAAAATGGAGCAATAATATTCTAAGTAGTTGACCAAGATCAGAGCTGTTAAGAGGCAGTGACATGTGGCGCACACATCCCCAGGCCTCAAGTCACTAAATTCTAAATGGCACAGCCTCTACCTAGACTAACCATCACAGCAGTCACGTCATGCCAAATCTTTCTGTATTTCTGATCCATCGTTTCTGTTAGGGATGAATCATTTTAAGAACCCTATAAAGAAATAAAAATGGTTAATTTGTGCTTTGCCATGGATTTTAAATACTATGTTAAGATGTAGAACTGTAGAATAAAGCATGATTTGTTCATACACCTTAAGCTTATAAGCTTTAAGATCTTATCACAGGTTGGTATAATCTTTTGTGTCACTCTGTCTGCTAAAGTTTCAGCTGCTTGAGAGCAGGCAATATATATTTCTATTTCTGTGTCCTTAGCACCTAGCACATAAATGTTTTATTTATTAAATGAGTACAAAGAATGCCTGGCCAGGTGAACAATGCTAATAATATAAACAAGCATCTTTTCAGGAATTTATTTATTTATTTTTTTATTTTTTGGAGCAGGGAGGAAGGATATCCTGTAGCTATGCCCTTGCCAAAGGACATTTCACAACTCAGTGAGGTTTCAAATTTGATTTCTAAAGACATAATCCTGTTTTTTTTTTTTTTTTACATGCTTACCAAGCTGTAAGCTGCTGGGATTGCAGTTTTAAAGTGGTTGAAATGAAAACTTGACAATGAGTCAGCTGAGGGTGTGGGTAGGTACAATCTAAAAGAAACAAGGATGTGGAAGATGTCTTTAAATGTTTTTGTGTTAAGATCTGGAAATATTTCTGGAGATTTAAGAGAGAATATGTGGGGGATTTAATTTGTAGATTTATAGTCTACCAAGTCAATTATAGCAAATAAATTTAGTATGGGCTATGCAGATTTAAATTACCTCCAAATAATCCAATGAATCAAACCACTGGAATATTTTCATAGGAGAAGTTTATCCCCACCTCAGGGAAAATAAAAAATACCAGTTTTCCTGGAAAGCAATTAATAGGGCCTCAACAGATTTCTTGTCCATTCCAACATGAAATTCATTTCAGAATCGGTACGATTCCCATATGGATTATGCCAGTGCTGAATCTGGGAAGCTGAAAGTTATTCAATCTTCCCTTGCCCTCCACAACACCCACCTCACTCTACCATCCAGAATGACACCTACTCTATTTAGGCAAATGACTTGCTCTTCGTATTCATTCTAGGTTATGATGCTGAGACATTTTTACTAAAACCTTTTTCCTTCATGTGCAGTTTTTCTTCTTTGACTAAGCAGTTAAGTTGCATGGGCTTATTATTATTATTTTATTTTTGGAGGGGAGGTTGTCACTCTGACAATGTTGAACATTGCCTGAGCCCTGTGCACTATGCAAACTGTGACAATCTTAGAAGCCCTTACATCCCACTCCACAACTGTTTCACATTCCCGGAAACATCTTAACTACAAAAACCACTCTTACTTATATGATTTAGATAAGTCTGGAAGATGGCCCCCTTAAGACAATCAAAACAGATTCTTCTTTGCCTCGTGAATGGTTGGCTGTACTTTGTTTATCCTCTGACCAAAATGGAAAAAAAAATACCTGCTAATCTTATGTGAGTAAACTTGAATTAATCTTCTTTTCCTCTTCCAAGCCTCTGGCTTTGACCACCCTTAAACGTTGGAACATCCAACAACCACTTTTTAGTAGCTCCTATGGAAAATCATCTGACTTCAGGGAAATACATCAATTTGCTGATCAAGCCACTTGCTGGTCAATTCACCCTACCCCCCTGACCCCCATGTAACTCTTTTAAGTTCTGTTTGTTATTCCTGTAAATGAAAATTCATTGGCCTGATCTTTGAGATACTAGTAGATCTAATGTTGAGAGATTCTCCATATGCAATAATGCCTATGCTCTATTCAAACGATCTTCTGTCCTTATTGCAATAATCCTTTGGAGCAAAATCTCTCCTTCCCTAGACCCAGATTTATTTTATTTGACAACAGAAATGTTTTGTAGGTAAAATGTGTTGTGGGAATAAAGTAGTCACACTAAGTGTGAGAATTATACATATCATTACTTGAAATGTATATCAGAAAGATAGATTAATTGGATGAAGTTTAGCATATAAGCATGCTACCTTCAATCCAGAGGTTTGTGTGGACAGAAGAGAGATGAAATAGTATAGGAACCTTCAATTTATCTGGAAGAGTTTTCCAAACCATGAATTTTTTTTCTATAATACTCTTACCATCATTCCAAACCTTCATATGCTCCCTTAAGTCCACAATTTGTTTCTACCAATCAAGACCTAATAGGTCCTTACCCTGAACAACCAATCATTCCTTTGAGTTATGGAGCTGGTAGGAGGGGGACTCGTTAAGGATAGCGAGACCTGGACTAGCCAAAGAGGAAAAACAGAGGAGTGGCTAAGAGAAATATTATTTCTAGAACTTAGTTGTTCACAACCATAGGCTTATCAGGTAAAAATGTAATACAAATTCGGTTGTCAAAAATCATTTGTGAAAAAATGAGGTCTATACATCTCTGAACACATTAGAAGTGAAAAGAAATAATATCATTTTTGCAAAAAAAAAAAAACCCAAAAATTATTTTAAACTATTTTTCAAATAAATATATATTTTTAATTAAGATACTTCTAATTTTATTGTTTAAAACAGTTTAATGACATCTATTATTCACTTACAATGGAACCAGTTCCTAACTGTAATACATTGTGTGCTGATATAAAAATTTGATTAATTACAGAAGAAGAAAATGGTCTATGTATTACGGTGCTCAATTATTTGGAATCTCTTGCATTCATATATAGTCTTATTTTGTCTTATTGCTAATTTTTTCTATTATTGGTAAGAAAGCATTACTTAATAGTTTTTTAAGGATTCATGAACTGTTTACAATGAAATAATGAATGGATTATCTTACTGGCTGCTTATATTGAATAAAACCCACCATTAATTGCTGTTGGTGAAAATGACATCAGATGAGAGATAATTTTAATAGGAATTTTGGTCTTAAAAGAGTATTTTGTGGGCAGGCAAGTTGTACAATGAATAAAATAATTATAAAAGTGCCCACAAAATTTAGATTATAGTTAAGGTCACTTTCTAACATTTTCCCTGATAAATATGTCACCATAACTATTCTTAGATTATTCCTGATGTTTAAGTGCTAGTTTCTGATCACAGATTATTTTATACTCATTCCTACATTTCATATTACAATAATAGACACCATGTTATTTCTTAAAAAGAAGAAAAATAAATCCATTCATAGGTAGATAATTATATTAACTGACCCTATTCCCCAAAATTCCAAATGACTGTTTAGAGAAATGGGAAGAAAATATTCATCTAATCAGTACACACACACACACACACACAAAATCTTTACCATTTTTAACCCAATCTGCTTCTAAATTTTTAACTCTTGATATACTCAGTGGTAAGTTCAAGGTGTCTCAAATCATGCATTATATTATGGCTTTTTAAGGCTCTTTGAAATGCCATCTTTAATCTTTAGCTCAGGTCAACAATAACTTAGATTAGTGTGCACCTGCCAGATTCAACAGAAGAAAAATTTTACACACTATTGAAAATTCTCATCACAGGTGTAATAAATTGGTTTAATAATAGAATTCTAGATGTATAGACTCTCACAACTAAAATATTCAGAGAAGATCTTCAGGCAAGACTGGGAACAGGTTGTCAAATAATATCACCAAGGACTCTGGCTTTCTTTCTCTTGGTCTATTGGCTGCCGGGCCATATTCATATTGGGCTCTTCATCATAGCCCCATGCAACTCCTTCAAGCATGCTTTTCAAAAAACATTCAGGTGGAAAGAATACATCTCCAGTAGCTATTAAGGGACAAAGATGAAGCTTCCCTTTCTTCCAGACCCGGTAAATATTCATTGTTTCTGCAATGTTAATGATTGGAGATAGAAGCAATCCCTACAATAGAGAGGGTGATAATCTATAGCCATTCCCACATGTGTGAAAGAAATCAATCCCACATGATTCTTATGTATAATGATGATGTAGGAGTATTGTTTCTTCAATAATAGGGCACCATTCAATAGAGAAGGCAGCTGAAACTCACCAATATCCTGGGCTTCTGTATGTAAATTCTGCTGTTTTCCATTATACTGAGCCCCTCAGATGATTAGATTTTACCTACCATAATCTCAACCTCCAAGTATTTCACTCACTGAAGGTCTCCTGTCTTAAAGAACACAGTACCAGGCACTTATAATCTGGTACTCAACTGAACTCAATTGAACCCGTTAGTACTAACCATCCATTGATCTTGCCACCATTTTTTTCGGTGGTCCTTGTGACCTCCCTCCTTTCACTTTCCTGTTTAATTTCAAGGTGATTTATTATTAAAGTCTTTTGTATAATTCTTCAAGGCCATTGCAACTCAATCTTCTTTCTGGTGCTGAACTTGTAAAAACTAATTAGTGATCCACTCCAGTTATACTCTTATTCCACACCCACAACTTTTCAGCTCAATGTAGCTGGAGAACAGAAGGCGATAATACTGACATATCTCATATCAAATTATACAACTATTAATTTAAAACAAAACGTAATGCTGTTGAGCAATCACAGTATGTTTTCCTTTTTTATATGCCCCACCTGGACCATTCTGTGGACTCTGAATTCATATATCCATCTGCCTTCTTGAGTAATCCACTTGGAAGACGGATTTTAATTTTAAGTAAATGAATGTGAGCTCTTAAAAAGTAACTTTTGATCTACTGAGCTTCCAATCTAGACTGCTTCTTTGACCATTGTCCTGATCACAGTCAATGCAGTTAATTATTCTAGTGGCTCTGGATATAAGCCTTTATGTCATTGGTACTTTGTTTATGCTCTATATTCCACATATAGTCCTTCAGTAAACAATGTAGATTTTACTTTACAGACACACTAAGAATTTGAAAACTTCTCATTATCTCTACCATTATCTATTTTTCCCAAGTCACCAGTTTATCTCAAATGTATTCCTACAATGCTGTGGTCTGTTTTTCTAGATAGAAACAGAATTGTTCTAAATTTGTCTGGCCAGGTTACTGCTTTCAAAATATACCTTACATGGCTTCCCCATTTTCACTGAGGAAAAAAGCCAAAATCTTGATCATGGTCTAAGTTTCCTATCTGAAATTCTACTTATTTCTCCACTAATTTATAGCTTCATTTATGTTGGTGTTTTTAAGTGAGCTTTTACAGTGCTGTGATCCAAGGACTGACAAGAACAATTTTAAGGGGGAAGAGTTTATTTGGGGGCTCACAGTTTCAGAGATCTCTGTCCATAGACAGCCAACTCCATTCCTCAGGGCTTAAGGTGAGCCTGAGGAGCAGAGCAGAAGAGTGTGATGGAGGGAATCAGCTCACATGATGATCAAGAAGCAGAGAGAGAGAGAGACTCAACTCACCAGATACAAATATATACCACAAAGGCACACCTCCAGTGGCCTACTTCCTTCCACCACACATTACTCACCTTTAGTTACCACTCAGTTAATCTCATCAGGGGATTAATTCACTGATTGGGTTAAGGCTCTCATAACCCAATCATTTCACCTCTGAATGTTCTTGCATTGTCTCACACATGAGCTTTCAGAGGACACCTCACACCCCAACCATAATAACCGGTTTCTTTGTGGCTTTTGAAATATACAAAACATTTTGCTGCCTCAAGGTCTTTGAACTTGCTCTTTTCTATGGGGGAAGGATCTTTCCCAGCTATACCTATGGCTCAGGTTTTTGTTGCCTTCATTTAAATGTCAAATTTGCAGTGAGATACATTTTCCGAACTATTCACAAATTGAAAGCGCCCCCAAACTTCCATATTTCTGTAATTTCTAGGTCTATGTTTAACTGGCATTTTAAATAGTACTTACTTTCATCATACACACACACACACACGTATAAACACATGTTCATGTATTTTTGTGTGTTTACCTTAGTTAGTGTCTGTCACTAACAAACAAACAAAACCTACTAGAAAATAAGCACCAAAGAGACAATGATTTTTGGCAAGTGTGTTAAATGCAGAGGCCCAAGAATGTACTAAGACTCCCAGCAATAGGCTATAGTAAATATTTGTGGAAATAATAATTGCAGTTTTTTTCTTCTTGATAACTGGAGGTCATGTTGGTCAATGTGGCTATAATTAGACCATAGTAAGCATTCTTCAGAAGTCCCCTCCAGTAAATCAGATCTCCCAAAGCTGGGTGTCCTTTAATAAGTAAGTCAATATTGTAGAACAGGAAAATTTGTTTTCTTTACCCATCGTAAGTCTCATGATTGAGACTCCTATAACAAAAGACAGATTGACAAGAGCGAAGCATACATGTTTATTTAATCTAAGTCATAGATGACATGCAATGGTTAGAAATGAAAACAAAAGAAATCTATGTAATTTTAGGGACAGTGTGCAGAGTACGCTTGGAGGACAAAAGCTTCTGAGCTAATGGTGATAAACTAAGGGACACTGAGCATAAAAAATATATTATAATTATATATAAATATATAATAAATATATTATATATGAATAAAAAGGCTATGTGTTCAGAGTCTTCTTGGTATTCTTGTGTCTCCACTCCCCCTTCCTTTAGGTATAGGAAGGTTCTCTTTAAGAAAAGGGTATTCTTTACAGGAAGGTCAGAATATTCTTTGCTTGTCTATATCAGAGAATGACAGGAATAGGTCAGAAAGACCTTCCTGCTTCTGCTGGGTTTTTTTTTTTTTTTTCAGTTTCCAACAGGCCATGTTTTGGGGTAGCAGGTCCTAAGCCCCATTGGTATAAAACTTACCCCGTTGAATTGTGACTCTGTTGGCATCCAACTAGCTAACTGCTTTCTCCTTTCATGTTCTCTCCCTTAAGCCTCAGCTGAATTTAAGCTTTCAAATTTTGAATCTACTACTGACTGACGTCACATATCCATTCTTTACCCCTTTCTCTTTTCACTTCTCAGAGTAGGTGGGAAGAATAAAATCACGAGAGATGTGAGGTGTTAATAGGGTAGAGCATGTGATGCAACTCATAGCTACTAGGCATATCTCCAGTGTTAAGTTTTGCTCAGGGTGAGACATCTCATAGAGGAAACAGCTCTGTTGGCATCAGCAAATTAAGATCGCAAGGATGAAACATTATTGTCACTGTTCTGCTGAGTGTCGACCCCACTTGTTAATATGCAATCTCTCTGCAGCTTATAGGGAGACTATACAAAATTGATTCAGTGGAACCTCATTATGAACTGAGCACTATTGTCAAATGTATCTCTAGAGAATATTTTTTTTTCCTGACAGCTACTGATGCTTTTGAAAACTTAATGGATTTAACACGGGCTTCTCTTCTCCTATCTATTAGTATCATTCACATTTTGAGCAATTAAATTCTTTGTGATGCCTCTCACCGATGAGTTATGAAGTGATGATGAGTTATGAAGTAATCAATTCAAAGAGAGATATTTGAGAGGTACAAATGCTTGAAAATAAAGAAGATTTATCTCTGGAAATACATCTTACCTAGTGTTTTCTATCATTTTTCTCTACAGAGTAGCAAGATAAGTTTTCACAGCAAAACAAAGCATGAATAAAGATTATGACACTATGACACGTAAGAACAATGCAAATACAATTTTATTATAATGCCATATTCATTTATTTTCCATTCGATTTTGAAAAAAATAATATAATAAAGTTGGAGAGTGCTCAGTTTAAGGAATAGACATTGCAAAATAAATTCATAGAATTGGTTATCTGAAATGGATAATATTTTATTGGAGGGCAGGTTGAAATTAATGCTCAGAAATTTCTGAAGCAAATTGAATAAATGAGTGTTATAAAAAATGTAATCTATCTGAGTGGATGGGAGTGGGGGATGCTATTATAAGGTCAAAGGAAATAATTGTGCAATTAGGTAATAATTCATATAATTCACCTCAAATGATACAATCTGACCTTTCAGTAAGACTTAATAAATATCTGACAAGCATGTTAAAACCTCACTAATTAGAAAATTGAGAAGTGTATCTATGTACACACACACACACACACACACACACACAGGGGCATGACTAAAAATAAATATATTATACATTATACAACCTGTTTCAAGAAATATCGCCTTACTAATTCACAGTGTTTATTAACCGATGCTTTTATGAATAGGAAAAAACAAAGGCAAAACTAGAAGGATAATGAAGCCTGTTTAGAAAAAATTAGGAGAAAAATTCTGATGGTTTGATTCTGGCTTTTTGGATTTTTAACAGGAGAGACATATAATAGCTTATGGAAAGAAAGTTTTGACACTAAAATAAAAGAAAAATTGAATTAAAGGAAGTTCTACAGACAGAAAGAAAAATGTAGGAGAAAGGTCAAAGTCAGAGGCAGATATCTCTGTCAGACTCAAGGTTAGGTGTCTATAAGAAGACTGTGATGGCAACAGAAAAGGTACATAAACCAAAAACCTATATTAATAAGCAACAGAATCCTCTGTGCGGTAAGAAAGTAAAAGACCCTTCTTTTAGAGTGCTTGATCTTTTCCATGTTCTATTGGTCCTTCTATCCTCATCACCGGAAGTAACTCATGAGTAACCCAATCCAAGTGACCCTGAAATGGGCAAATATCTCAATTAAAAATGGTAATCCAACTTTGGGATATAAAAAGTAAAATAAACATTGCATATATTTTGTCCTACTTTGTTTGATGTATTTAGAGTTCCAGATAAATTTCTAAAATGCTCAAAAACTATCAAGCAGACCAATTTTATTTTGAAAATTTAAAAAGAAAATTATAAATATGGAAAATAATCCATTGTGACAGTACATGTTCACCTATAAGAAAGAGAAGGAATGAGTGGTGTGTCAAAAATAATAAAAAATACACAATATTAATAAACATAGCTTACTAGATGATTTTGAATTGTCATCAACAATTTATTCTTTGACATTAGTCAAAGACTAACAGAATTACTTAGCATTTTGTTATATGTGATTTATTTAGCAAATAAGTATTGATAGTTGTATTAAATAATATTAATATTTTATAATCTCTTTGATTTTTTATTAAAGTTTTTATGCACTACTGATTATTCCTGAAATTATGTTGTCCTGCATGTATAAACAAAACATGAAAAAATACTAATAATTATAAATGATTTTAGATAAAAATAAATCAAACATTTAAGGGTTCATGAATTGGTCAGCACTCAAAACCAGAAATTGTTTAGAGGGTTCTGCTCAGAAATGTGGGTAATGAGTTTTTATAGTCTGAAACAGAGTACAGAAAGAGCTTATTGTTTTAAGCTAGGTATTTACCTTATTTGGACATGGTATGATCAGTTTAGTTGACTACCTGTAATTGACTGAAGTATGGATGGTGGTGAGTGGCTGAGACCCTGCTCTGTTACAAAAAGCCCAATAGTAGGTTGGGTTTCAGTTTACACACTAAGTTAGGTTGCAGTATATTGTGTAGAAACTCAGAATTACAAAAATTCAGGCCAGGACCTCCAGTTTATTTAATTTAACAATTTCCCTCTTTCAGTAATTACCAATAATGAATTGGTACAGGTTTTTAGTATCCCTAGAGCAGAATCCGGTAGGGATTAAAACAAAACAAAACAAAACACTCTTGAATTGTTTTGCATGATAAAGTGTAAGAAAATGTACACTTCAAAGAAATAAGAGAGAAATGTGAAGGAGGCTTGTGATGGGAGCACAAATCCTCTAAAAACTGACATACATTCATCATTATTAGTAAGTCATGTACTGCACTGTGTTAAACTCCTCTGTATACCCACACACTCTTCATAAATATTTGCAGTATACAACTGTTAGAAACTATTGCAGAAAATCAAAGCAACACGATCTTTGTTTCTTGTTACAGTTCTTGCAGAGGAGAAAGGTTGGATGGTAAGCTAAGAGCCATGTCACATATTCAAAGGCACACTTTTACATTGCTGGTGGGACTGCAACTTGGTGCAACCAATATGGAAAGTAGAATGGAGATTCCTTAGAAAACTGGGAATGGAACCACCATTTGACCACCCAGTTATCCCACTCCTTGGTTTATACTGAGAGGACTTAAAAACAGCATACTACAGTGACACAGCCACATCAATGTTTATAGCAGCACAATTCACAATAGCTAAATTGTGGAATCAACCTAAATGCCCTTCAATAGATGAATGGATAAATAAACTGTGGTATATATACACAATAGAATATTACTCAGCATTAAAAGAGAATAAAATCATGGCATTTGCAGGAAAATGGATAGAGTTGAAGAATATCATACTAAGTGAAGTAAGCCAATCCCCCCATACCAAAGGCTAAGTAAGTGGATGCTGATACATAATGTTAGGGGGAGCAGGGGAAAAATAGAGGACCTTTGGATAGGGCAAAGGAGAGGAAGGGGAACGAAGAGGTATGGTAGTAGGAAAGATGGTGGAATGAGTTGACATCATTACCCTAGGTACATCTATGAAGACACAAATGGTATCACTCTAGTTTGTGTACAACCAAAGAAATGAAACATTGTGCTCCATATGTGTACTATATATTGAAATGCATTCTGCTGTCATGTAAAAAAAAATCAGAACAAATAAATAAATAAGCTAATTAAAAAAAAATGACCAGAATAAGCGATCATAGGACTTCGGAGTAATAACAGTTATATTAGTGTGGGAGGAAATATTGCATTCTCCTGATTTGAATTAAAATATTAAAATTAAATGTGGCTACTGTCCTGGTTATCCACAGAAATATAATCTTTGAGTATATTTTCTTTTTCTTACAAGTGAAAGAAAGATAAACGGTGTTTACATCCCCATGTTTGCTAGTTTATTATATGAAAATAAACTTGCAGCTCTACCCACACCTTTAACAGGTGCTAAATTAAAAAATAAATCCAGGACTAGAGCTGTGGCTCAGTAGTGGAGTTCTTGCCTTGCATGTGTGAGGCCCTGGGTTCAATCCTCAGCACCATAAAAATAAATAAATAAATAAAGGTATTTAAAATGTGTTAAAAAATAAATTCAGACTCAATGAGGAGAAACTTTATTGGAGAGGATCATTAAGGTAAAATGAGGGGGAAGGGATTATGGCAACAGGGGAGGGCAGAATATTGCAAAAGGGATTATTATGGCCATAAAATAAGATCTGCAAGGTATAAAGAATTAGTAAAAAAGTAGTTTTATTTTATAGAAATGAATGGACTGGTACAGAAAAGGGGGATGAAAAGTTATCATGATCAAATAATGTTTTTCCTTGAGTCTAAGCTTTCTTCTGGGCAGGGCATTTAGGAGATAAAAGAAGGTGCCTGATTCTGGTGAACCCAAGTTCAGAGACCTGAGGCAGGGAAAAAATTAATAAAGAATGTTGCAGGGGGGAATTCTGTTTCACATCATGGTGACTGGGGAGCAAAATGAGGAATAGAATGGGCCAGGATCCCATATCTCTTTTAAGGGCATGCCCCCAGTGATCTCCATTCCTTCCACTAGGTCCACCTCCTAAAGTTTCCAATACCCTCAATAGTACTTGGGGATGTGGAATAGTACAATAGGCTTGGGATCAAGTCTGCAACATACTGGAATTTTGAAGAATATTCTATATTCAACTCTAGCAATATCCCTTATTGATTAATTGAGAAACATTCATTAAAGCATTTCCCTTATTTCATTGAACCTCTCTAGCAGATCAGTTGACTCTAAAAGCAGTATTGGGAACCCTTATTTATAACAGATTGTTCAGAAATTGGCTTCTGAAGTGTGTGAGGTGGGTAAGCAGTCTTGTGTGACTGAGTCCTCAAATTATGGAATCTAATACTATCTCCAGGTAGATAGTATTAGAATTTAAATAAATTATAGGGCACTCAGTTGATGTCTGCTTGAGAATTGCTAGGAATGTGGTAACATACCCTACATCTGGTGTCAGAGTGATACTGTGAGTGATGAGAGAATTAGAAATATATATTGATTTCCATTATATTTCAGAACCAGAAGAGGAGAAAGTATTCCAACTGTAAGAAATTGGTCTGCCATTTAACTATACTGTGGTCTTAGTCAACTGTGGAACTGACAGCTCATAATTGTGACTGGGTATTTCTGGTGATCAAGAGCACTTCGAACAAGAACCCACCACGACTCATCTCATTAGAACAACAACAAAAATACACGTATCACCCAGGAACTTCCAACGGATATAGCTCTTTGTCAAGAACTGGGTCAAACACCAAATATTAAAACAAAAGATTCTTTTAGCATCCCTATCACTTAGGGTATTATAAAAGTTTTAGGAGCTCTGTGTCAAGGATGGTCTCTGTGCCAGAGACATGTCTCACTATTTCACAATGACAGCCAAGTTATTTCAGACATTACAGTGAGCTCTCACCAATTCCTTGGTCAAGTTTGAAGCATGTGGCAGAGACTGAATCAAGCAGAAAGGGATGTAATTCTGACTCTGTCTTAGGTAGAAAAATTTTTATTTTTTCTCATCTATCCTTATGATTGCAATGGCTAGGGCTCATGAATTAAATAAATTGTTAAGAGACAGAGTCACAAGAGAAAATGTGCATACACATGAGGGTTTCCAAAGAATATAGCAAGGAAATGTCTAGATGATTGAGGTTTAAATACCTATTTTAGACTAAATGAACTAGAAAGAGTTCAGAGTCTCTGAGAGGTGGAAACAGGTCACAGAAAGGGGAGGGGAGGAGATATGTGGTAAATGAGAGGTTATGCAGGTAAGAATCTCTCAGGAAATAATTGTCTCTAGGAATAGCTTGATATGGAGACATCGTTTTAAAAGGGAAATTGACATTTATAAAAGAATTTTTTTTTTTTTTTGCAAAAGGTGAAAATTATACTGTTTTTCCCAATTAGGGGTAAATAAAGATTTTTTCTTGCATCTTCTAGTCCCCAAAGGTCTTTCACTCAAAATAATTCATGTACCAAAGAGGTACGTTTTGGGGTGCTGGACTCTGTTACTCTATGCTTTGTTACTCTTCATTAATGTTCTCAGAAGCACCCAAAGATAAAAGCAACTTGGATCAAGTTGTTTTGTTCTGTTTTGCTTTTTGTATGGACAAGACCACATTACTTATGTACCTCCTCCCTAGGTATGTAATCTATTTACATTACTACCTGTTAACCATGGCTTTTCCTTCTTTTAAAGAAGTCAGCTCATCTAACCTGAAAATAAACAATAAGGAAAATAGAAGTAGATTTTCCCGACACTCAATTATTCTTATTCCTTAAAGAAGGTAAATTTAAAAGACTAGGATTCCAAATAGTATTTGGATAATGTATTAAAATTTATTGTCTCAACAATGCAACATATGCAGGCTATTGATTTTTGTTAACATAATTTTTATAAGTAACTCAATAAATTAATAAAATCTCTATATATAAACAAAGATTAAAACAAGAAATTAATGTATGCTAATTTATAAAATAATAAATTTGAGAAAATTTTTTCTTCATAAAATTTGAACTTTGTCTATAATTTTGCTTTACAAGCCATGAGATTCAATAAATACTTATTAATTATTTAATACATTGCTTGGAAAAGATAATTAGCCTATTTATGGAGGATGAGCTCAGGAATATTTCATATTCAGAAAGTTATTTTGGGATTTTAATTCCTCCACTAAAAAAATCCATTGTTATTAAATAGAGCATTTTATCCTTTGAGTGTAAAATAGATAAAAGGAAAATGAGGTCATTTTACTAAAATAAAATCAAACATGTAATCAGGTTTAAAAAAAAAATCAAAGAACCCTTTATGCTAAAGTGACTGGTTACCTCAAAATATTAAAAATCACCACACTTACAATATCAATTAAAAGTAGAAATCAAAACAAGATCTTAGTATAATTTAATTTACAAATTCCACGTCTGTGTGCTATATTATAAAATGAATTAGCAAACTGCCAAGTAAAATTTAGATACGGGCACAAGCCATGCTAATTTGCATATCAAATTAAGGTATGATGAGAAAGGAACAGATGATGACTGTTTCTGTTTTGATTTTAAATATTTGCAAATGTGCGATTCTATGTTTCTTCTTATTTGTGTCTATTTTCAATGAATTTAAACTAAAAAAAATCATCAAATGAAGACATCTAATGAAGGGAAAAGCAAGCCTAATTTCTATAATGCCAACCTGATTATACAGTATAAATATTCAGCATGGGTTGTATTAGTCAGGGTTCTGTAGAGGAATGGAACAAACAGTAATTTTTATATATATGCATATGTGTATATATATATATATATATATATATATACGCATATATATAAAACATATGTAATATACATTTATATATAATATATAGTACACATGTAATATATAAGTATACATGATTATTATAAAAGGGAATTATTGGATTGACTTACACAACCAGAAGCTGGATAGTCATACAATGGCTGTCTCTAGTCTGAAGTACTAAGTAGCTGCTCATTCCAAGAAGCTGGATCCTCAGAACAAGAGGGATCAATTATGCCTCCGCATTCTGGTGCTGAAGGCCTCACAACTTCATGGAGAGTCACTATCTTTGGTTCTGCTTTGGAAGTGTGAAGAGTTAGATTCTGATGTCCTCAGGCAATCAGAGCAACAATCAAGAACCTATTCAAAAAGAAAGGAGCTTGGTCTGTTGCTGCGTCCTTGTTCTTTCAACTTTTTGTTCCATAAAAGCCTCCAACCTATTGGACTATGTTGCCCACAGTTTGGGTGGATCTCTGCCTCAGATTGCTATCTCACGTCCCAATCATTCCTAGAAACACCCTCACTGAGACACCCAGAAGCCTCTCAAGTTTAGACACCTATTAATCCAATTAATTAGACAATTCAGGTTGACCATCCCAAGTATTTTGGCTACAATATTAATATTTAAGGAATAATGCCTTGGAATCCATTTTACCCTCTTCTTTGAATTTATTCTTTTTATTCACTTTTGTGGCTTTAATTCAGCATATTCATTCTATCACTCAAGGAAATATGGAAGTTCCTACCATATATAAGACACTGCATTTTATGCTAGAGGATTTTATGAAAAAGATAGAAATAGACCATTGAATTATTGACTATTGGCCACTCAGTATATAGTTACAGACCTGTAAATTGCAGAAGGATAAGTGGATGGGTGGATGGATGAATAAGCTGAAGATCTCAAGCAAACACTTATTATATGACTTACAATATGCCCCACTGTATTCTGGTTTAGAATACCAATAGACCTCTATATTCCAATAGACCTCTACCAATAGACCTCTATATTCCCTATATAAATCTTACAATACTTTGCCCACAGTACTTGAAACTCCAATTAATTGTAATCCTTAAGTGAGGCCTTAGACTATCCTTCTTTTATTCATATCTTCACTTACTAATCAAATTTTGGTCCACTGTGTGAAACTCCCTCACTTCTGTTCCAGGAATTTGTCAGGTCTTAAAATCCATGTCATTGTGGGTCAGAGATCAATATAAAGAAGAAAAAAAAATCCAAACAAATAAGAAAACCCAGACCCTGAGGAAATCATTTAAAATGTAAATAATTTTATAGGAAACTGTAAAAGCTCAAGTGACCCTGGGGAAAGGAGACCTGAAAAAAGTTGGTGTTAGCTAGAGAAGACAAGGGTTACTAGGTTTATAGGTAGGTCTTAGGTAACCATCAGTGTAAAGAGGTCAAAAGGCAGAATCTAAAACAAGGTTAGTGAATATATAATATTGACAAAAATGGCAAAGTGGTACCAAAAAAAAAAAAATTAGGCCAAGATCAGGACACAGAAAGCCCGACCACTGATACCTCTTTCAACACAATAGCTCTCTGTAAGCTCCATGAAGAAAAAATCAACACCTATTTTTTTGATTGTTATTCTCATTTACTACTATAGTATCCGGTGAATCACAAGCATGAAAAATGTCTATTGACTGAGAAATAAAGAAATTTTCAGTACAATTTGAACTGCACAAAAATTGTAGATTGAAACAGTAACTTGGTATAATGTATTTGTAGGCATAAACATACATATCTACAAATACTGATCATGAAATCTAGTTTCTGTTTTAATTCAATAATCTATTTCTTTTGTTCATAAATACGTTGTTATGTAGCTAAAAAGTCTTAAACAAAAAGATTTGCCTAGTCATCTTATATATAAATATATCAAGTTCTGATATATTAATGTTACTTAATAAATTTATTTATCAAAATTTGTGTTCCAATTTACATTCTACTTCAAGGTGAAAAATTCTCCTAAAACAGTTTCTCCTCCACATTTTAAAGTTTGAGAACAATTTTTTATTCCCTGTCATCAAATCAACACATATCCTACCTTTTCAAGGGTAAATCTATTTGTTTTGTGTCTAAATGCAATTTTTTGAGACAATGTGCAGTATTGTGCTTTTTGACAATTATTCTTCAGATCATAGAGACATTATAACTTATTGCTCTTTCTACTATAGAAAGAGCAATAACTTATAATGGTTGTAAGAATTTATAAAAAAATTTATAAAACAATTATAAACTCTTAACCTGTGATTTCTTGTTGTGAGAGAACACGGCCAAGATATTGTTTTAAATCTTTGAAGGTATATGTGTGCATAAATTCTACAGTCAACAGGGGAAGTTACCCTGTCTTTTATCACATTTTCTAATGGGTCTGTCATCTTTTACAAAAAGGGTAAGAACCACTGTTATAAATGAAGATATGTTTTCCTCCAAGGTTTCATAAATGCACAAAATTTTGGTTTAGAAAATTGACTTTATTCCCTCCTGTGCTCTTGAAGCTAATTTCTCACTAAGACTGAAGCAGAGCAAGAGAAAGTTGAACCAGTGAAGCAAATGCTACATTTGGAAGGTCTGCCTATTGTACTGCTTTGGAAATGTAGAGAAGCATTCATCCCTTTGGTTTTTAATTAATATTATGTTCCAATTCGGTCAGAGAACAATGATCTTTCACCAGATGTTTTTAAACAAATGACTTGCATCAGCTTATCCATATTCCCCATGGGGCCATAACCATAAGAATGTCATTCGTAATTACCTGTCAAGTCCACTTAGAGCAGTCTTAAATAATTAACACATTATCACTTTTGCCAAGTTGTCTGTCTGTGACCAGATAACCACATCTTCCTACTCTCAGTCTGTCCCTCTTCCTTTTTCTCATTCTCTAGGTTTTCTTCTCCTTCCTTCCTTCCTTCCTCCCTCCCTCCCTCCCTCCCTTCCTTCCTTCCTTCCTTCCTTCCAAAATGCTAAGCAAAATCTGCTATCCTTAAGGGGGAAAAAAGACTTTTAGAATCTCATAGAGAAATATACAGACAGTTCATTAAGCATGGAAATTTTTTCTCTTATCCACCTGTAGAAAGTGAGTTTGAGGAACAAATATGGAGAACAAAGTTTACTTTTGCTTCTTTTATTCTCCCTGAGGTGTAAAATATTTATGGAGACAAAATAGAGGACATTAGTCCAATTCTCTATAATACAGTCTAAATACATGTTAATGACACTTCTAAAACATCATATAATAGCAGGATTTTAGCTGTTTAAAATTTTTTTTATAAACAAAAAGTATCTGTTAGTGTTTAGAAGACAAAATACTAGAAATATGGATTGCCTGGTTTGAGGGGGCTTATTGTGAACAAAAATTTTTTTCTTGTAAAAGGTCTGCAAAACAGTGAAATCCCAGCAAGTCTCCACTAACAAGGTCTTATAATTTCTAACTATAAATATTAAGTAGGAATGTTGGAATTTCTTGACACAGCTAAAGTACAATGATGTGAGAGAAAGAAAAATCATGCAACATAAAATCAAGCCATTAATCCATGGTGATTATCAGTGATAATCCAAGCTCATCTACTCATAGAATACTTGGCAGACATTTCATTTCCTTCAAATATGAACTTGATTTTTTTTAAGTTTAATGATAAAAATACACAGAAATACACCAAAAATAATTCAAAATAGATAACGTGATTACATATCACACATCTTCCATTTTAATGATTTTCATATTTTTATACCTCTGTGTATAAATCATGCTATTCAATTAGATATGAGCATCCTTTACTTTAAATAAAATTTTAAACTTTATATAACAAATTTAAGCTTACAAGAAAATTGTATAGTATTACAGAGGATTTCATACAACACCAGAGTTTTCTCCATTATTAGCATCTTAGATTTGAATATTTATTATAATTACTAAACCAACATTCATACATTATTTTTACCTAAAGTCTAAACTTTTATTCAGATTTTTTCAGTTTTTGCCTAATGTCTTATTTCTTTTTCCAGAATATCATCAAGGACACCACATTTAATGTAGTTGCCATGTGGCCTTAGGCTCCTCTTGGCCATGATAGTTTATTGGACTTTGCTTATTTCTAATGACCCTGACCATTTTGAGGAGTACCCTTCAGGGTTTGTAAAAATGCCCCACCATTGGGATTTGTGTTATATTTTTCTCATTGTTAGAATGGGGTTTGAGTTTTAAGGGAATGTGCTGTCACCAAGACTAATCAGTGATAATGTCAACCTTAATCACTTGGTGAAGGGAGTGTTTGTCAAATTTTTCCCTCCACTTCAAAGTTGTCCCCCTCCTGTCTCCCATGACCTACTCTTTGAAAAAAAGTCAGAATGTGCAGTTGCTACTAGAATGTTAGGCAATTTCTATTGAGAGTAGAGTATCTATATAAATTGTTTGGGCTTCTTTTGCAAAGAATGTTAATCTCTTTTCTTCCACATATGTATTTATTCAGTTTTTTTGTATCAGTATGATTCATGAATATTGATTTTACTTTTTTATTCATTCTTTCTAGATATACATGACAATAGGTTATATTTTGACATATTATACATACGTAGAATAAACATAACTTGTTCCAATTAGGACCCCATTGTTGTGGTTGTATGATATGGAGTTACATTAGTTCTGTATTCACATATAGGGATAAGAAAGATATGTTTGATTCATTCTACTGTCTTTTCTATTCCTATTCCTCTCCCTTTCCTTCATTCCCCTTTGTCTAGTCTAGTAAACTAATCTTCCTCTCCCTTATTGTGGGTTAGCATCCATAGATCAGGGAGAACATTCTGCCTTTGGTTTTTTTTTGAGACTGGCTTATTTAACTTAGCATGATATTCTTCAGTCACAAAGTTTACTGGCAAAGAATTTCATTCTTCTTTATGGCTCAGTGATATTTCATTGTGTATACATATACTACATTTTCTTCATCCATTCATCTTATTGTAGGGCACTTAGGTTTGTTCCATAGCTGGGTATTGTATATTGAGCTGCTATAAATATTGATGTGGCTGTATCATTGTAGTATGTTGACTTTAACTCCTTTGGGTATAAACTGAAGAGTGGGATAGCTAGGTCAAATAATGTTTTACTACATTCCATAGTGGTTACAACAATTTGCAGTCTCACAAGCAAAGTATGAGTGAAATTTTTCACCCACATCCTCGCCAACATTATTATTACTTGTATGCTCGATAATTGCCATTATAACTGGAGTGAGATGAAAGTCATAATTTGCATTTCTTTAATTGCTAGAGATGATGAACATTTTTTCATGTATTTGTTGACCATCTGTATTTCTTCCTCTGTGAAGTGCCTGTTCAGTTTATTGATTGAGATCTTTGTTTGTTTGTTTTTGGTGTTAAGTTTTTTGAGTTTTTATATATCCTGGAGATTAATATTCTATCTGATGTGCTAGTGGTAAAGATTTTCTCCCATTCTGTAGGCTCTCTGTTCATAATTTTGATTGTTTCCTTTGCAGTGAAGAGGCTATTTTGTTTGACACTGTCCCATTTATTTATTCTTGATTCATGAGAAAAGTGAAGCAGGGGGCATCACAATACCAGACTTTAACTATACTACAGATCTATAGTTTTTAAAAAATGGCATGGTATTAACACCAAAAAAGACATGAAGACCAATGGAACAAAATAGAAGACACAAAGTCATACCAGCATAACTACATTTGTCTCATACTACACAAAGGTACCATAAACATACATTGTAGAAAAGATAGTCTCTTCAACAAATGGTTCTGGGAAAACTGGAAATCCATATGTAGAAAAATGAAAAGAAAACCCTACCCTTAATCCTGACAAAACTCAATTCAAAGTGGATCAAGGACCTAGGCATTAGATCAGAGACCCTGCTCCTACTAGAAGAAAATGTAGGACCAAATCTCCATGATTTTGGATTAGAGACTAACTTCCTCAATAAGGATATTGATTTTATGTCTTGGGTAAGGACCTTAAACTATTTATTTAGTTGATCCTATTATTTAAAATTTTGCCCATCTTTCAATTGACTCTTATGTCCCTTTAACATAATTTATTACAGCTTCCTTTCCCCTCCTTCTCTGTTCTTTTAGTCTCTTTCCCTGTGTTTCTGTTTTCATTTTTGCCAGATAATATTTATTAGTGCATTTTGGTTATGCATAACACAGGGGTTCAATTGGCATAAACATACAAACATGGAATATAGTTTATTCCACTGCATTTTACTATACTTCCCATTTCCCCCCTTATTTTGTTCTAGCTCTTGCCTATGAGAGAAAACATTCAACCCTTGAATTTCTGAGTCTGTCTTATTTCACTTAGCACAATGTTCCCTGGTTCCACATTTACCAAAAAAATGCCATAATTTCATTCTTCTTTGTGAATGAGTAAAACTCCATTGTGTGTGTATACCACATTTTCTTTATCCATTCATCTGTTGACAGGCACCTGGTTCTACAACTTGGCCATTGTGAGTTGTACTTCTATAAATATTAATGTGGCTATGTCACTATAGTATGTTAATTTTAATTGGTTTGCATGAATGCCAAGAGATAACTTGGTGGCTCCCTTGCAGTTTTGTTGTTGTTGTTGTTTTTAGAATTATCCATATTACTCTCCAGAGTGGTGCTAATTTTCAATCACATCAGCAGTGTCCAAAATCCAGATGACCATTATAAATTATTTTGAAAATTTATACTCCAAAATGCTAGAATATCTATAAGATAGCAAAAAATTTCTAGACACATATGACTTGACCAAATTAAATCATGAGGATATAGAAAACTTAAATAGACCAATATCAAGAATTACAATTGAAGCAGTAATTAAAAGCCTTTCAACAAAGAAAAGCCCAGAACCAGATGGATTTTCAGCCAATTTCTATCAGACATTTAAAGGAGAAGTAATGCCAACCATCCTCAAATTATTCCATGAAATAGAAATGGAGGGAACATTGCCAAATTAATTCTATGAAATATCATCCTGATACCAAAACCAGACAAAGACACATCAAGAAGATAAAATTCAGACCAATATCCCTGAAGAACATAGATGCAAAAATTCTTTATAAAATATTGGCAAACCTCATTCAAAGATATATTATCATGTTAATGCACCATGATCAAATGGGTTTCATCTCAGGGTTACAAATTTCATTCACATTGATTAACAAATCAGTGAATGTAATTCACCATTTAAATGGAATCAATGAGAAGAATCACATGATCATCTCAACAGAGATTTTTTTTTAAAAAAGCATTCAACAAAACCCAGCATCCATTCATGTAAAAAATGCTGAAAAACTAGGGATAGAAGAAACTTACCTTAACATTGTAAAGATTATGTACAACTAACCCAAGGCCAACATCATGCTGAATGGAGAGAAACTGAAAATATTTCCTCTAAATTCAAGAACAAGACAAGAATGTCCACCTTTGCCACTTTAATTCAAAATAGTTCTTTAAATTATAGCCAAAGTAATCAGGAAAGTGGAAGAAATTAAAGGGATACCCATAGGGAAAGAAGAACTCAAGTTATCTGTTTTTTGATAACATGTCCTTTATCTAGAAGACCCCCAAAACTCCATCAGAATACTTCTAGATATGTATGGTAGACAAATTCAGCAAAGTAGCATTGATGTATGTTGATCTTGTCAACATGTATAAATCAGGTATTTCCAATACCCCAAGAGTGAATCTGCTGAGACTGAAGTCAGACAAACTATCTCATTTACAGTAACTTAAAAAAAAAAAAGAAAAGAAAAGAAACAAAGAAATACCTGGGAATAAATCTAACCAAGGAGGTGGAAGACCTTTTCAATGAAAACGATAGAACAGTGAAGAAATAAATTGACGAAAACCTTGGAAGTTGGAAAGGAAACACCTCCCAGTAGAATTAATATTGGTAAGATGGCCATACTACCAAAAAGGTTATACAGATTCAATGAAATCTCCAGCAATATACCAATGACATTTTCCACAGAACTAGAAAAAAATGGTCCTAAAATTTATTGGAAGGAAAAAAGATCCAGAGCAGCCACAGCAATTCTGACCAAAAAAAAAAAAAAAAAAAAAAAAAAAAAAAAAAAAAAGCTGGAAATATAATAAAACCTGACCTCAATTTATAGTCCAGAAGTACAGTTCATTCTTTGTATGTGTGTGTTTGTGTGTGAGTCTCTCTCTCTTTCTCTATTTCTCTCTTTCTCTATTTCTCTCTTTCCTCTTTTTTCCTTCCTTCCTGTTCATCCTACATTCTTTCTCTTTTTCTTCCCTTTTTCTTTCTTTCTTGTACATCCTAAACTTTCTGTTACCTTATCATATTAAAGGGTCATTTTTTATTGTCACATATCTAGAATCAACCTAATTTCCTAGTTCTAATTCTATTTTCTTTATTCCTCAGGTTATTTTAAAGATATTTCCAAAGTTTACTTATGAAGAGATAATTTATCTGTTTTTATTTTTTCATCATATTTTGGTTTTACAAATATGTGATATTCAGTAGATCCTTTTTTTCTTAAAATATTTATATCATCAAAACATTATGAGAAACAATACTTTCATGAGTATTCTTGAAAATTAGATTTTTTAGTGCATTTGAAAATATCTCTAATTTGTAAACAGGAGAAAAATTACTGGGTTAAGAGGAATGACCATAATTTTACAGGAAAATACCTTAATGAGTTGTAAAAAGTTACATCAATATACTCTCCTATTAGGAGAGTCCTAAGAGTTTATCCTAATGATTTTGGGGCAGTTTTAGACTCTTGTTTTTCAAAATAATACTCTCTTTCACTGCTTTTCCATTTTTTAACTTCCTAATATTTGGTGATTAAGCATTTTGTTTTACCCATATTGACCATTAGTATTTTCCTTCTATAAATAATTTTTCTAGAAAATTTTCCATTAGTGTTCTTTTTGATTTATATGTCTGTTAGTATATACATTGTAGGAATATTCCCGCTAGTTACCTTCATTCTTACTCTGTAGCACTTTGAAAGATTATAATATCATTAAAGTTAGGTTTAACAAGGTATTTTCTTTCTGGTATATGTTTTTTTTTTCTTCAAGGAGAAAAATGATATGTTTATGACTATTTTCCTGTGCTATAGAGGTCATAAAACCTACTTACATTTTTGATAAGAGTCATATGGCTGTTTTTAAAATGTACATATGTAATATATCTAGAGTTAATTAGATGTGATAACAAGATTGAATCACATATTTTTAATAGTGAGGTTTAGTTTTCTTCATACTTTCCTCTTTTATTTTCATTCAGTTCTGTATATGTCAAATTCTTATATACATATTCATTCATTTGGGAGCTCTTTTCTATACTATATAGGCACACTTGTCTATTGTTACAATGAACCATTTTTAATTGTTACAGTTTTATAATATGTCTTTATAGCTGGATGATTTTTCCCTTTTAGTTATTTCACCTTTTTCTAGCTCATTACTATATTTTTTAGTTAATTTGTTAAGTACTATTGTATGCTAGCATTTTGATTGGAATTGCAATGTATTATGAAAATTAAGTGGAAATATTCTTCTCACAATATTGTCCTGTATCATTTTTCCATTGCTGTATAACAAATTGCCCCCAACTTTGCAGCTTAAAACAACTCCTCTTTATTTGCAGGTTAGCAATCAGCATGACATGACTGGATTTTCTGTGCAGGGTATTTCAAGATGAAATCATTGTGTTGGATGGACTAATTTCTTACTTGGAGTCTCAGAAATCTGCTTCCAAGTTCATTCTTCCCTTTTGAAAAAACAAGTCTAGGGAAGACTTAGCACTCAGATATCCATTTTATTCCTTCCATCAGTGGGGAGCTATTCTCATATCCTAAAGGCTTCTTGCTTCCCATGAGACATGGCCCCAGCTATCCTCAACCTAGTAGTAATAGTGCATCAAGTCTTTGCCATGCGTCAAGTCTTCCTCATCATCAAACACCTCTTGTTTTTGACCTCTAAACCAAAGTTTTAAGAGTTAGGGGATATATTCCCTTTAGATAATATTCCTATCTTAATATCACTTCTTTTGGGAAATTAATGACATCTGCAAAATTTATTTACACCTCTCCATCTTATCTAGTATTATTATTGGTATTAGTTTAGTTCAAGTACGTTTTAATATTTTGAACGCCAGCATGATTCAAGTCAACTGTTTCAGGACTCCAGGGGTAGATTCAACACCTCACGTAGAGATATAAGTGTGTTAAGGTAGAGATATATAAGTGTGGAATCAGCATGACACACAGAGTACAAACATGACACACATACACCCACACACACAGAGAATTGAAAACTTAGAGGAATGACTATTATTATTGGGATATGTGGCCATCCAAACAGATTCAATGGGGTGATTAGCCTATTTCCATCACAAAACACAAGGGAAATATATCTCTTTAACAGCTACCTCAAAAGGCATAATTGCCCACCTTGTCTTTGAAATCCACGGATAGGATCAGTTGTTCCCCTGGCTTAATATTATACGTACTCTGCATAGACCCATCCTTTGCAAGTGCTCTTCAGCTCTCTCCCATAGGTCTTAGAGACCTATGTGTATGGAAATAGAGAATGGTAGAATTCTTCAGTGGTAGAAGTACAGGAAGAGTCTCACCTTTCTCTTTATCCTCTAGGTTGATTTTCTCATGCACATGGGAATACTGGACACAGTCATGTGTCAAAGGTAGAGTGTCAACCTGAAGGCACCACTTTCTCCTGACTTTCTACTGTGGTTCTGGTAGTGGTTTACCCTAAACTTGTCTCAATCCAGCCTGAGATAGGTACAATATAAAGAACTTCAGCTTCTGTACAATGATACAGGTAAACAAAGTGTCTATAATTTCTAGATATTTGACAGGGTGTTCACCCAGGTATAGGCCAAGAGCTTTGATGCTCCCAGTAGTAAATGCTTTCCAGAAAGCATAAGAAGTAGGGCATGAAGGTTGAATAGTGCTATATGACATATATAATAACCTGGTGTTATTCCATTCTATTGGGGAAGTTTCAGGTAGTAATCATAGCCTTCCTTTTTCTCTGCACCAAACAATCCATTCCCTTGTTTCTTCTTCAGGGTGGCAGCAACTGGCCTTGGATATCTAACAATTTAGGGAATGCTAACCAAGTAGCATATGAAGCAGAGTTCACTAGATCACTGAAAGGTGACAAACTGATAGGAAATGCTTAAGTTATCCAAAACAACTCTCTTGGAAACTGACTTCTGGAAAAGAGGTCCAGTTCTTGCTGATGGAATTATTTTGTGAACTCAAACTTTCTTTATAGAAACCAACAAAAAGCAAATACAAAAAGACAGTCATTCCAGTAAGAATGCTGATATGGCAGATCAGGACTGAAAGCTATGTATCATACAGCTTTAACTTAGATCACATACCCTGGTCAAAATTGCTTGTGTTCTAGTCCTGGACAATCCAGGAAAGCGACCACTGTTCTTCTAAAAATAACTGCTACAGTGGGGCAACAGGAATGGAAACCAATCTTCTTTTGTATCCTATAGATGTTAGTATAAAACTTACAGCTAGTCCGAAGCTTAACCAGGAGGAGGATTAGTTTGTGTTACTATCAAACAAGTAGTTTATAAACCCCCACAGCTCAGAGGTCAATGCGCCTTTCCAAGGTTCTGACCCACAACAGTCATAAATCTTGATGGGTAATTTCATGGTGTATATCTATTGTGATCTATTCTATGTATGCATGTATCTATGTACAAAGAACAGAAAGAAGCAGATTACATCCATATACACACACAGACACACATGATTGAGGGGAGAATGGATAGTAGACTACAAAAAAGAAATTTATCTTCCTATTTATGTTTAAAAAAGCTATGTATGGACTGGGGTTGTGGCTCAGAGGTAGAGCACTCGCCTAGCATGTGTGAGGCACTGGGTTCCATCCTCAGCACCACATAAAAATAAGGATATTGTATCCACTTATATTTTTAAAAAATAAAATAATATTTTAAAAATAAATTTAAAAAATAAGTCCAATCTGTGAAGAAGACCTTAAAAAACATAATAGATAAATAAAAAAGCTACGCAGAGATAAAAAACACTATATATATATATATATATATATATATATATATATATATCTTTGATTTTGCCTTGAAACTAAACTTAACAAATATAATCATTATGCCAAATATACTGTCATTTTAAGAACTGTTGACAAATTGTCTTTCTGAAAAGTTACACATTATTTGCTTCCATTAATACATTAATATTGGGTGATTGAAACCTAAATAAACACTGTGGATTTTAATTTTAATTTTTAAAAATTGTGGCTATATAAGTAGGTTAATAAAATGCTACCCGAGTCTTTAATTTTGATGTCTTTGATGAACTGAAAATTTTAATACACATTAGAGATTCTTGTTTCTTTTGTGCTTTCTTCTTTCATTGACTTTAATTGTCTTTACATACTTTAAATGTTCATTATTTCTTAATTATATTTAAGACTTTTTATAGATAAGTTATTTGTCATTCATTGTTCAAGTTTCTTTCTAGTTTCTGTTAATTTTTTTTTCATAGTGTGTATATACTTTCTTTTATTCATAAAATCTTTTTTATTTAATTCTCCATTTTTAAGGTGAGAATCATATTCCTAATTTAAGATTGCATACTCATATTTATTCTTTTATATTATTTTAAAGTTCCTTTCTGTGTACTTATTTAAGTTTTGCATCTCATGTAATTGCACTGAGAATCAATTATTTAAATGAGGAATTGATTTTGAATGTTGGTAGGGTCCACCAGTAAGGAGTTATTCTTTTCATTCAAAATATTTTAAGAAAATGATGTGTGAAGTAAGTCAGCTTTTTGAAGTGTTTCAAGGAAAAATAATGTGGTATTTATGATACAGGTAGTTTAAAGATTCAACTTAAAGTTCATCACTGTAAGCAGAGGAATTCAGTAGATATGAAGGTGGATTTATTACACCTGTGTCTTTGAACAACTGCCTACATTCTTCTCTGGCTTATCTTTTTCATTACTAAAATACATTTCTCAGCATATCACTTGCTTTTACATGGTAGGCAGTTGAACAAAAAATAAAAAATAAATAAATAAATTCAGTTATTTGTTGGTGAATGTAGAGAGAAGATGCAACTATTTTGAAATATGATAAAAGTCACTTTAAAATCCAAGCACTAAAATGGAGAGTTCAGAAATCTTCCAGATGTCTTTCAATTGAGCTTTATTTTAATTCTGTTCTTAGAGAATATGGAATTTAACCATGCAACTGGTAATTTCTGAAAATTTTATATAAAGCATTCAATTTTCATTTTATATGAAATTTATAATAAAATTTCACACTCACCTTTCCTCTCTCTTATGGGCCCTTTATTGACCAATTCTTCACAAAACTATGAATTATTGTGACTGCTATATTCAAAATCATAAATTCAGTTTATCTGGTAAAAGCAGATGCTAAAGCTAGATTCAGTAATTATCACATAAAATGGAGCCATACATATGTATGACTTTATCAGGTAATACCAGGTAGTGAATATTTATCCCTGAAGCCACAATGACTTCATATCGTAAATTTATGACTTCTTGGTATTCACTATACAGGATGCTACTAGCATTTGCAAATGGACAAATCCTACACGTCTTTCTTCTGGGGTTATGATGGATATTTAAATATGTGTACATATATATTTATATATACATTTGTTTACTTTTAGCATGTAAACTACAACTATTCATAGAGGAGGAATCCTGTCTAGAAAAAAATAAAGAGAAAGAATAAGGCTCCTAAAAGCTGCATAAAATTGAAGATTCCCTGCTAAAGAATCACTTGTGTCTGGAGGTTAACAAACATGCAAATTAAAAATACCAAATGGAGTCACATAGCACCTCTACATAAAATAAGAATGCTTGGCAGTGACCTTGAGGCATTGCATTTTAAATATTTCATGCATCTTTCTTCACAGAGATCAACTCAGGTAAAATTTGTAGAATCTTATATAAAATCTGCTAGGATTTCTCTGTTTTTAAAAAGGGCAAAATAACTGTTCTCTTTAAAAAAAAATCTTGAAAAATAGAAATGTAGTTACTTTGACTCTATACCTGATTTCAGAATGTACTCTATAAGAAATGGCTCTTCTCAGGGTATAGCAATGAACTCAGAAATATTTGGGAGGAAATATTTTTAAAATGTCAAATTATTGCTTGTCCAGGCTGCGTAAATTCCAAGGTAGATAGAGCCAACTGGAGATGACTATTGTTCATTTTCCCTCCTGTCCTCAAAATTCTGACTTTTGTCTGCATTCCTTGCTTTCAAGGGATAACCTCATTTACGCTTTCACTGAGAAAGCTGGAGAAAGCAGAAACAAGACCCTCAAGCTGTCATTACTCATCCATCATCATATGCTCTGTGCTCTGTGCCATGCAACTTAGATCCCCTTCCCCTCTACCCACTCAAGCACTCTTTATCTCCTGCACCAAATTATTTCATCGTGGTAATTCCTATTAATACATTGCTATTTTATTCATCTTAAAAATTCCTCTGGACTCTATTTTAATCCCCAGTACCATGCCTTTTACAGAAAATTCTGAGGTTTCCAATCCTACTATTTCCCAGTTCTCTCATTGCATTCCGTCCTGAATTCTCTCTCCTCAAATATGTGCTCACACTTTGTATAAAACAAAACAAAACAACAACAACAAAAATCTTGACTCCTTTATAAGATTGCTGATACGTTTTAAAAGTCACTCCTACTTTCTCACACTTGGGTAAGTTCAACAGAAAGCCCATGTGTTGTCTTCTTTGGCACTGGTAAGAGTGTCAAACTTTGGAAACCCCAGGGTGCCTGAAACTGGTTCGAACCTGGCCACAGTTAAAACCCCAAGTCTTTCTCCTTTCTGTGTTCTTTCAGGCCATTTTGGACCCAAATGGAGGCTTGTTCTGTTCTCTCCAGAAATACTATTGTAAGAGTAAAAAACAACCCTTTTCATATTTCCATGGTGTGTGAGGTCATCGAGACACCACACTCCCTGTTATCCCCCAACTGTGCATTTTTACTCTCCTTTGCTGGTTTCCCCACATTACCTCCATCTTTAAAGGGTCTATTCTGTTCATCTTACTTCAATATCTCATTAAAACTTATCACAGGCACTTCTGCTGATGACTCTCAAATATATTCCTCTCCTAACATTCAGATTCATAGGTTCAACCACATGCTCCCTATCTGCCATGTATCTCAAGCCTCATAGCCTCAAATGCTATCCATTAGCTGGTGCTTCTCAAGCTCCTGTGAACCCCTGGACCTCTGTCCTGGACTCTAAACTTTCCGAATGATATAACCACACCTTAAAGATAACCTGATCAAAACTGAGCTCTGGATTGTTTCGGCAAACATGCTCCTCTTACAGAATTCTCCATCTCTGCAAGAAGGCCATTCCAAATTTACAGTTGTTTAGACCAAAATATTTACAAATGTTCTTCACTTTCTTCTTAAAAAAATATTGTTACTAAATCTTACTGATTCTACCTCAAAAAATAAGGGCCTGTCTAGGTTTCATAAAACTTGAAATCTTTTCAGTTTAGATGGGCCACTTCAAGAAAGGAAATGCAGAAATTTGAAAGTAAAACTGGGCACAAATATGAAAATTTATTTCCAACAGAAAGACATGACATTATATAAAAGTTTGATAGCTGACAAAAAGATAGCACAAAAAAATAAAATAATTTTGTTAAGTAACTGCCTGAATCATCTTTGTAGCATCTTTTCCTACAAAATACAGGCTTTGTGCTTACAAATAACTTTCTCCTATGTGGATTTTTGCATCATACTAAAAATGATAAAAAGACAATTCAATTTTTCTCATAACAACTGATTGGCAGCTATTTTTAGTTTGGAAACAAAAGTTGTGAAATTTCCATGTTACAAAGTACTTTCCGAAATGCTATATGAGTATTAATTTTATTGAATTGTTTACCTTCTGGCATAAACTTTGGAATTTAGAATAATTTCATGAATTTTTCTTCATATATGACATTTAAATTTCAGACATCTCAATTATCATGTAGGATACTTTTAGGTATTTTTTTGAATGGATGACATGTACTAACCAGTTGATCAATGATGCCCTTATTATAATTGTGAATTATAAATTATAAGTTATTTTCATAGATGTGTTTGATGATGTATAAAATATGTGACTTTTAGGAAATTTATAGTTGCTAGTTTTAATAATACTGTACGCTTCTGACCTATAAGCTCAGAAATCATGGTAAACTCTATTTCATACTCTAACTACCAAGGCTATGTTTATAATTTTGTTTGAAGCATATCAAATGTTTCTCTGATAGGAGAAAACTTGTTTTTTGGCTGGATTTTAATTATAAAAGAAATATAAACATAAAAATTTTCATCCTTTGAAAATTTTTCCAGACTAACTTGGTCCAAACCTTTTCTTTCTTTTGCCCTCCAGCTCCGTCCTGTCCTCTGAATTCTTTATTCTTTGTGTCCCTATGCAAAGGTACTTAGGCTCATGGTAGGAACCACAAGGCATGCTCATTTTGTGATGCAAACCTCCTCTGGAAGGAGTGTGTGCAAGACAGAGTCCCCAAAATTAAAGCTTCATAGCAAATTTCTCTCTGCCTTAATTAGATCCAGACTTGCTGCTGCCATCCTAGTGCCTGTCACTGTCTCGTCTCCAAATAGCTTATTCTGGTCTCCATGGTTTTGTCCTGGCTGTTTTGCAATCTATCACTGTGCAGCAGAAAAAAAAAATGACCTCATTATACTAACATTGGCTCAGGTTGCGCCTATGCTTGGTGTCATATGATGATTCACCATCTCTCTCAGCATAAAAGACAAAGTCTATACCCATTAGGCCCTGGAATAGCTGACTGGTGGCTCTGAGTGTCCTTATCCCCTGTTCTATCACCTCCCTCTGCTCTGATAACAAGAGCCTTTCTGGTCGTCTTTGAACCTGGCTCAGCACACTCCTCCTCTATGCACGTGATGCCCTGTCTGTCGATGCCCCTTCCTCCTCTTGCTTCTATCATGTCTTTACCTTATGTCACCTTCTCATAGAGGCCCCCCAGTGACCTTTGTCACCTCATCACTGTGCCTGTTACCTTGTCCTGTTTTATCCTATTTTTTAGCACATTGCTGTCCAATACGCACACACGTCACTTGACATTCTGTCTCATTTGGAATTAACTTATAAATTTATATATTAGTCTATTAACAAATCATTTCATTGTCAGTTTTATTCAAAACAAATTAAATTCCACAAGGACCATGGCTTCCTTTTGTTTTTTCCCCCTTCATTTTCATCATGGAAGAACAAGAAAATCAGAAGATGTAATCTAAATTCTAGCCCTTATGTCAAAATCACAAAATACTTATTGCATAATACCCACAGCTATGTCCTGACAATACTATGCTAACCAAAAGACAGTGAATAGAATCCCTTTTGTCTGAGGAATGATATATGAATATACTCATTTTAGATTAAGGCTGAAAAATAAACCTTTGCCAAAATGTGCATTTTCAAAATAGTTCTATGTTGACTAATAAAAATCAAAATAAAATTATAGTATTCATAGCATAAGTACTGCTTCTACTTCTCAATCACACTCCAATGAGTATTTTATATAATGTATTTATTTCCTGGTTTAGCCACTCAAATCCTACTCATCCATCAAGTCCCAATTCCAAGACCACTTCCATATAGGACTTTCCTTGACACAATACCAAGATCTTTTCTCCCTTGGAGTTTATTATACTTAAATGATTTTATTAACCAAATTATCTTTAATGAATTTCCAATGTGTTGTATGTTGTTGTTCTTAACTGTTATGAATTAAGAAAACATGGGAAGTTAATGATAAGATGATCTCCAGGACAAAAAACAACTTTGTTACTTGGGGAAAATTTTTATAGAATAAAATATTAGAATGCATGAAAATGTCTTATCTTTGGTATTTTGTCTTGGGAACAGACAAATGTTTATAATAATGTTTGCTAACCCTAATATTCCTTGTCTTATTGTATTTACAATTTATCCCCTATGCTATGGAAGAAGCAGAATACTACTAACCTTATTGATACCACTAATATTTGTGGCATTTTTTGTGTGTGCAGGCATGGTATCTTTCAAGATAAATCAAAAGCTTAAGCTTCATTGAACTAGAGGTTATATTATTATTATTATCCTATTTATGACTGTACATACACTAGTTAACCGTCATTCTGTCATCCACACAATTGCGACTCAAAAAAAATGCTTATTGGGTATGAATTAAATGAAAAAAAAAATATCCAGTGAATGAATGTTTTGAAATCATCAAAATATGATTCCTCCTGTTCACTCAGCTTTAAGGCAGTTCAGGGGAGCATCAATCACTTGTCTTGTTGAGTTTTGATCTGTTTTTACCCATGTTCTCTCTCTCTCTCTCTCTCTCTCTCTCTCTCTCTCTCTCTCTCTCTCTCTCTCTCTCAATAGTTGAACTACACTTGCATCACTACTATAGCCTGTATACACTATGTAGTCTATACCTTGTTCTTTCATTTCTATCCCCCATTTAGTCTCTGTTCTCCAAATAACTATGCCTTTAATACTCATCACCATGTTTTATGTTAATTTCATAGTATATTCCTTAGGGAAGATTCATAGGAACAAAAGTTCCTGAATTCTTTCATGTTCATAGCATTTCACCTGTGCTCTTTATACTTACAAATCACTTTTTTCTCAGGGTATAAAATCCTTGAATTGCATTTTCTTTCACTGAGTTTCTGAAGTATACTACTTTTATTTCTGCTGACATATCATTTCTTTTGAAAAGTGTTATGATAATCTAATTTTTGTTTTTCTTGTAAGTCACCATGTTTTTTTGCCTGGATTCCAAAGGACAATTACCTTTCCTTTGAGGTTTAATAATATTTTAAAAAATGTTTGGATGTTCACCATTCTAGATCAATACTCTTTTCATGTAAATGCTTTTTCCAAAATGCAGTTTTGAGCAATTTTTAAAATTTTTACTTAGTAAAGCTTTTATTTTAATTATAATATTTAATATTTACATATTTTCCCCATTTTTTTATTAGTTAGTGATTTATATTCTGGTGAACTTTAATATTTTTATCAAATTATTGTACATTTTGTTTATTTTGATTATCTTTTTCAATTTGTATTTCTTTTAAGGAGTTAATTATTGCAATTATTTCATCTTGTGTTCCTTCTGATTTAGTTTCTATTTCTGCAATAACCATTCATTTGTAATTATTTCTGAAAATTTTTTACTTAGTATTTTTTCATCGTGTCATACTTCTGGGTCACATAGGAATTAGTTTATGTTTTTTGGTGTAATGTAGATTGTGCTTTGTGGCATAATTTCATAGTTGTTTTATTTCAATTGTTTCTATTTAGAGTTGAAAAGTTGGTGACTTGCATTTTGAGAAGTTCATGTTTGGTTTCCCTTCTCTACTTATATCTCCACTATTCCTTGATACTCCTATTCTTGATCTCAAATTTTATACTCCAATTCCAGCACTTTCTTATTATTGTGCAAACTTATGCAATAATATATTCCTAGCTGGTCAGTTTCAAGTGTTCATATAAACTAGACAACCCCACCCTTTTCATACTTGCACTTTGGAATTACTGTTAAGTGAATTAATAATTGTTTGAATATAGACACTATTACACCATAACATGTGGGTGGACAATCCAGGTGGCTGTGAAGTGGCTGCCACTATCCAAAGTGGATAGTTAGGGGAAATGAATGATTCAGGTGGGAAGGAGCTAGATAGCAACATTTCACTATGCTATTCAGGATGGTTTGCAATGTAAAATACATGAATTGTTAATTTATGAAGATTTTTCCTTAATACTAGCAGACTGTAGTTTTCTATAAATATGTGATATTGCAGACAATGAAACCATGATTAAGGAATAAAATACAATATTTCTGTTGATTAGGTGATGTCTGTTTCTTAATTTAGAATTCTTGGTTGATATTTTTCTTTCAAAACTTTTAATATGTCATTTCATTGCCTCTGTGATTTATGTTGTGAAATTGTTTATTAAACTTATTGATTATCTTTTGTATGTGATGATTTACTTCTTTCCTTCTGCTGTGAAGATTCTCTCTTTGGCTTTAGCTTTATGAAAATTTGATTATAATATATTTATTTATGTCTGACTATGAGTTTATTCTAGTTTGAGAACTTTGAACTTTTTGATGTGTAGATTAGTGTTTTTCATCACATTTGGGATTTGTCTTTAGTCATTTTCAAATGAATGGAATATTTGAATGGCTTCAAATATCTTTTCTGTCCCTTTGTCTCTCTTTTTTATTTATGGGACTCTCAATGTGCATAATTAGGCACAGAGTTCTCTGAGATTTTGTTCATTTTTCTTCATTATTTTTCTTTGTTCTGTTCCTCAGACTACACAATCTCAATTGCTCCGTGTTCAATTTTGCTGCTTATTTATTCTTTCTGTTTAAATCTTCTGTGGAGCTGCTGTGCTAAATATTTTATATTAGTAAATGTACCTTTCAACACTATGATTTATATTGAAATTTGTACCTATTTATCATTTTGCTCCATTTGTTTAAGTATTATATATAATATATATATTTTTATATATTTATTTTATTTCATATATATATATATATATATATATATATATATATATATATATATATATATATATTTACTTCTTTGGACATCATTTCTCAGCTCATGAAACTCGCATAGAGTAAGTTGAATTTTGGGGGCTTCCTCTGGGACAAATGTATTGTTACGTCCCCCCCACCTCTGTATATGGGATGTACTTTCTTGATTCTTATATGCCTATATTTTATCTCAGGATTGAACATTTTAAATACTATAATTTTCTTTTTAAGGAGCTTTTCAAATATTTATGCGCATCTTATTTCCCAGTCTTTCCTCACAAGTTTTAAGTTAGTCTGTTGCTTGCCTTTTTTTTCCCACCTTAATCAGCAGAAACTAAAACATTTACCTAAGTGCTTTTCATATAGGCAGTCTCCCACTTCCTTTTGGATAGTAGGTTTAGCACTGGCCCTTGAGTCAGGTGAAATAAAGGTGAGTCTTTTGAACCTGTCTTCCAAGGGGCTCCAAACAAATCACAACAAATAATTATACCTATCAGTGAATGAGGTCCATTATGTTCCTGGTACAAGGAGTAGGAGCTGTTATCTTTAATGCTATCACTGGGTAGGAAAGTGGGAGATGGCAATGGGGATGGTTAAAATGCCACAAGTCTCACAACTTACTCGAGATTCAGTTCTTATTCCTGAGCAGACACTCTACAAGTTGTTACAAGCCTTTGGTTAATAATTTGTGTTCTCCAAAAACTGATACTTATAGCTCTTCCAAGTTTTTTCACTGGCTTTTCAAAGACATTAACAATTTCAAAATAGTTTACTCTATAACTTACCTTTTGACTAAATTGCTTTTTAATTCCTAATCTTTAAGCTATAATTTAAATCAGCTTAGAAGTGATTACATCTTTCCTAATGCTTTATCTAATAAGTCTATAGACTTTAACAATTATATTAAATATTAATGTATTATATTTAAACTTGGCTGATATAAATCTTCCTCTTTATCTTAAGATTCTTAAAAAGATTTTTCATTGTCATATTTCTTAAAAGAAGACATGTAAAAGAAAAAATAAAAAGATAGAAACCAGGCATGAAAAATGGAGAGTAATATGTTTATCATATTTTGAAATTACTGACTTAAGAGAGATGAAACGTTCAGCTGGCAGCGACTGTAAGATGGATCATTTTCAGTTTGACAGTAAACTGAACAAAAAGATTATTTTTCAAGGGTGGCTGATAAGCATAATTATAAGAGTGAGGATGAGGAGAAATACTCTTCTTGTAATAAAGAGGAACTCCCTGGAATTGTGATACTATGATAGTTGCAAGCAACCTTTGAATATTATTTTCAACAGAAAAGTAGGAACTATATTGCATTAAAAGTCACACTAAAAATCTGATCCCTTTATTCCTGCTGTCAGGAGCAGAAAGAATAAATAAGTTTGAATAGATACTATTGAATATCCTGTATAGATGAATGTAGGAAATAATTTCAATGCTTGGGGCTTTCATTTTATTATTAAAAAGTCATCTGGATACACAGGCAATTTAATTATGTCAGTTCAAGCAGTGTACATATTTATGCCATAAAATGTATAATTTAGATGTATTTTTGTAAAATCTCATTTTCACTGTATGGGAAAAAACAGCATGGCAGTATGATTTTTTATACTATTTGGCTTAGATTTACTCTAAGTTGATTAGATGGTCAATTATTACCTACATGATTAACACAAAACCTTTTAGATTATTTATATCAGTCACCATGTATCAGAAAATAAAGGAACTATAAAATTATTTATGTGATCAGAATAATATTACACTTTAACACACACACACACACACACTCACACACGCGCGCGCGCACACACGCACACACACACACATACACATGCAACAAAAACTAAGACATTGTAGGGGTTCTGTGTTTGGGATTGGAATCTCTGATGACTTCATGGCTGTGGCATGCTTGGTGCTTGGGAAAGTTTCTGGGCAGAGGCATAGGATGCCCAGTTGCTATGGTAATGCCCTCAATGCTAGAATCTTATCAGCTTCGACCTTAATCTTAGGCACACAACTCCTGGGAATAAAGGAACTTGCTTGCTTGATATCTACAATGTTTCACCAAGCTCCAGTGCTCCTGGAGCTGCCCACTTAACAGTAACTTCAGACAATGGACCTTCTTGAGAACTGCACAAAGCTCCTAACATTGCATATTGTAACTGGGAAATGTAACTGCAGAATAAGCAACCTTACTGATACTCTAAGCAATAATGTGGTTATGGTCCTAATGACCTAATGCAACCTATTGTTATAAATAAATGTGGCGGCTTGGACAAAGAGCCACTCTGCCACCTTCCTTCCCTGCCCCTGCACCTTGTCTCAGTGTCTCCTTTGAGTTTCTTTACAAGACATCATTAAGATACCATGGGAACAGAAGTGATGTAGAGAATATTTAATAAAATTCATTCTTTCTACAAGATTGTATATTCCTATATATTCCTAAATAATTCTCTTGGGGCTACTTGTACTTAACTGCAACAACAAAATGTTATGTTAAAATGAATGAATGCTCTATTTTCAATGGAATGTTAAGTATTATCAGGAAGCACAATTTGTGGAAATCAAATGAGACAAACGATGCTTAGGAATACACTTTTAAATTGGTTCTGTTCTAGAAAATCAGAGACCTTATTGCTACTCTGCAGTGCCTGGAAACCATCTTAGAGGTGACCAAGTTACTATACCAGGCACCCTCTCTCCAGGTTCTGAATTCCTTGCAAAGAAGAACAACTATTTTTTTTTTTTTTATGCTGAGATTCCCCGTTATGTTAAAATGTTGGAAAACAAATATGTAAAACAATCAATTGGGTTTATATACAACTTATATTATTTTGGTCATTTAACTGTAGAAATAAGTCAGTTTTGACCTATAATCTATAACAATTTTAGACAGCAATCAATTTACTTTTAAGCATTGCTTGTGTCACATATTTTTGGTATCTATGTCAAGAATCATGACAGATTTTAGCCCTGAAAATCTGTATTAGTGTCTTCTAAAAGTGAAAATATTTTCTTTGGATTCAAAATTTTAAAAATTTCAATCTTAGGAAAAATTAATAATGTTGAGAGATTGATCAAATTAATGCATTAAAGGATGATGACACAAATATTACTAAAAGAAAAGAACATACTAAATATTCAGAAGACCATTTTAATATTTGGATTTTTTAGCAGAATCTATACACTAGTACTCTACTCCTAATGTCACTTTGGGTAGAGTGACAACAGGAGTAGAGTACTAAATCTACATGTAAATCTACATTTTCAAAATTCTAATTGCATTCATACTTTTATATTTGTGATGAACTCTATAAACTTTATTTTTTAACAAGATTATATTAAGAGAAAATAATTTGGGCTACCTTGAATAAATGCAAATAAATGAAGATTTTAAAAAAATAGCCTAAATTTTGGTTACACATTTTAATGAAAATTTCTAATCCTTATTTTTCTTTTCTTTTTTTTTCAAGAATAATTTTATTTAAATTTATTTATTCGATTTAATAGGTACATAGAAATTTTGTATTAAAGATTTTTACAGCCTGAATAATTATCAGTAGTATAAGAAATCTATCATTATAACTAAAAGTCTATTTCTAAAATGTAAAGTTACTAATAAAATATAAATGGCATAGATGTAAAATTTACTTTCAATAGTTAAGAAATCCAAACCGTATATTTTATGTAATTGTTACTTTTTATTAGATCTTTTAATTGTACATAACATTAGGATTCATTTTCATATATTTACAAAAACATGTAATATAATTTGCTCTGATTCACTTCCCAATACTTCCCTTTTTCCTTCTGCCTCTGTCTGTTCTCTTTCCTCTACTCTACTTGATCTTTCTGCCCATTTACCTATATTTGTTTTTTTTTTTAATTAGTACCTGGTGGATACACATAAAGTTGAGATTCATGGTGGTATAGTTAATATATTCATATATTTAAAGAAATTTAGGTCAGATTTATTGCACTGTTTTTTCCTTATCCCATCTTTCCTCCCTCTCTCCAATTCCCTTCCTTTACTCCACAGATCTGTCATCTATTTTTATGGAATCATTTTATTTTTGTTTTTCTTTTTCTTCTTCTCTTGAACTACCTTCCATATATCAAAGAAATACTTGATCTTTGAATTTCTGGGTCTGTTTTATTTCACTTAGCATGATAATCTATAGTTTCATCCATTGATCAGTAAATGCCATAATCTACATTGTCTTTATGGCTAGGTAATACTCTATTTTATATATATATATATATATATATATATATATATATATATATATATATACACACACACATACACACACACCCCACTTTTATCTTTATTCATTCATCTTTTGATGGAGACCTAAGTTGCTAAGTTGGTTCCATAGCTTGGCTATTGTGAATTGTATTGCTATAAACATTAATGGGACTGAATCCTTATAGTATGCTGGTTTTAGCTTTAATAGATGTATACCAAGGAGTGGAATAGCTAGATCAACTTGTGGTTTCATTCGAATGCTGTTTTCCAGAGTGGAGGCACTAATGTGCTTTCCAATCAACAATACATGAGTGTACTTTTTGCTGCTCATCCTCACCCACATTTATAAGTATTTGTATTCTTGATAATTGTCATTTTGACAGGAATAAATTGAAATCCCAATGTAGTTTTGATTCGCATTTCTCTGATCCCTAGAGACTTTTAATATTTTTTCATATATTTATTGGCCATTTGTATTTCTTCTTTGTGAAGTATCTGTTTAATTCATTCACCAATTTATCTCTTGTATTATTTGGGGTTTTATGTTAAGTTTTATATTCTGAATGATGATCCCCTATCTGAGGAGCAGGTGGCAGAGATCTTCTCCCAGCTCCCTCTTCCTATTCTTAATGGTTTTATTTGATGTGCGGAAGCTTTTTAATTTGATGCCACCCCACTTATTGATTTTTAAAATTTTTTTCTTAGTTGTAGTTGGACACAATACTTTTATTTAATTTATTTATATGTCATACTGAGAATTGAACTCAGCACCTCGTACAAGTGAGAAGAGTGCTCTACTGCTGAGCTACAACCCCAGCCCCTTATTTTTTGCTTTATTTTGGGGGTTTTAGGGATCTTGTTAAGGAAGCTGATGCCTGTGCCAACATGTTGGAAAGTTGGGCCTACATTTTCTTCTAGTAGTTGCAGAGTTTCTGTTCTAATTCTTCTGTCTTCAATCCACTTTGAGTTGACTTTGTGTGAGGTGAAAGATAGGTAAGGGTCAAATTTCATTTTTCTTTTTAAGGAACATCCAGTTTTCCCTACACTGTTTGTTAAAAAGGCTATGTTTTCTCCAACATATATTTTTGACACCTTTGTCTAGTATCAGGTGACTGTATATTTGTGGGTTTGACTCTGTGTCTTGTATTCTGTTCCATTGGTTTCCATGTCTGATCTCAATGCCAGTAACCATGCTGTTTTTGTTACTTCAGCTCTGTGGTTCTCTGTGGTATAATTTAAGATCCAGTACTGTGTTGTCTCCAGCATTGTTTTTGCTCATAATTGCTTCAACTATTCTGAGCCTTTTAGTTTTACTAATGAAGTTTAGAAATTTTTTCTCATTATGAGAAGAATGTCATTGGTATTATAAAAGAGATTTTACATAGAATCTCTCTAATGCTCTTGGTAGTATGGCCATTTTGATAACAATTCTGCCTATCCAAGAACACGGGAGGTCTTTCCATCTTCTAGGATCTTCAATTTCCTATTCAGTGTTTTATAGTTTTTGTTGTAGACGTCGTTTGCCTCCTTTATTACATTAAGTCCCAAATATTTTAATTTTTGAGTTTATGATTAATAATAAACTCAAAAATTAAAATATTTGGGACTTAATGTAATAAAGCAAATTCATTATTGCAGTATAAGAAAAAAATTGCTCTATGATGTTAAATTTAGATCCTGGTACTTCACCATTTTTTATGGATTTTATTATTATTTTTTAATTTATTAAATACATGCCAATAGTGGAAGGCATTACACTCATTATTACCCATATACAGCACAATTTTTCGTAACTCTGTATATAAAGTGTGTTCACACCAAATTATGCCATTATACATGTACTCTTTTTTTGCATTAAAATTCTTAATACACATATATACCACAATTTTTCATATCTCTGTTTGTATATAAGGTATGTTAACACCAAATTCAAATCTTCACAAATGTATTTTGTAAAATGATGACCATCCCATTCCACCATCCTTGCTAATACCCTTCCTCCTCCCTTTCCCTCCTACCTCTCTTCCCTTTCTAGAAATAATCTTCCTCCCATTCTCTCCCTCCCTACCCCACTTTGAGTCACCTCCCTTATATCAGATAAAATATTTGCATTTGTTTTTTGGAGGTTGGCTAACTTCACTTAGCATTATCTTCTCTAACTCCATCCATTTACCTGCAAATGCCATGATTTTGTTCTTTTTTACTGCTGAGTAAGATTCCATTGTGTATCAATGCCACATTTTTAAAAATCTATTCATCCACTGAAGGACTTCTAGGTTGGCTCCACAGTTTAGCTATTGTGAATTGTGCTACTATAAACATTGATGTGGCTATGTCCCTATAGTATGCTGTTTTTAGGTTCTTTTGGTATAGTCCGAGAAGAGGAAGAGCTGGGTCAAATGGTGGTTCCATTCCCATATTTCCAAGGAATCTCCATACTGCTTTCCAAATTGTCTGCACCAATTTGCAGTCCCACCAGCAATGTATGAGTGTACCTTTTTCCCCACATCCTTGCCAACACTTGTTGTTGTTGGTCTTCATAATAGCTGCCATTCTGACTGGAGTGAGATGGTATCTTAGAGTAGTTTTGATTTGCATTTCTCTGATTGCTAGAGATGATGACCATTTTTTCATATATTTGTTGATTGATTGTATATCCTCTTCTGAGAAGTGTCTGTTTAGGTCCTTGGCCGATTTATTGAATGGATTATTTGTTTTTTGGGTGCTTAGCTTGTTGAGTTCTTTATATACCCTAGATATTAGTGCTCTATCTGATGTGTGAGGGGTAAAAATTTGCTCCCAGGATATAGGCTCCCTGTTCACATCACAAATTATTTCTTTTGCTGAGAAAAAAACTTTTTAGTTTGAATCCATCCCATTTGTTGATTCTTGGTTTTAATTCTTGTGCTATAGGAGTCTTATTAAGGAAATTGGGGCTTAATCCCACAGGATGAAGATTAGGGCCTACTTTTTCTTCGATTAGATGCAGAGTCTCTGGTTTAATTCCTAGATCCTTGATCCATTTTGATTTAATTTTTGTGCATGGTGAAAGATAGGGATTCAGTTTCATTTTGTTGTGTATGGATTTCTAGTTTTCCCAGCACCATTTGTTGAAGATGCTATCTTTTCTCCAGTGCATGTTTTTGGCAACTTTGTCTAAAATAAGATAGTTGTAATTTTTTGGGTTGGTCTCTGTGTACTCTATTCTGTACCATTGGTCTACCAGTCTGTTTTGGTGCCAATGCCATGCTGTTTTGGTTACTATTGCTCTGTAGTATAGTTTAAGGTCTGGTATAGTGATGCCACCTGCTTCACTCTTCCTGCTAAGGATTGCTTTAGCTATTCTGGGTCTCTTATTTTTCCAGATGAATTTCATGATTGTCTTCTCTATTTCTATGAGGAATGCCATTGTGACTTTGATTGGAATTGCATTATATCTATATAGTGCTTTTGTAAGTATGGTCATTTTGATAATATTAATTCTGCCTATCTAAGGGCAAGGTAATCTTTCCATCTTCTAGGTTCTTCTTTGATTTTTTTCTTTAGGGTTCTGTAGTTTTCATTATATAGATCTTTCACCTCTTTCATTAAGTTGATTCCCAAGTTTTTTTTTTTTGAGGCTATTGTAAATGGGGTAGTTTTCCTCATTTCCTTCTCAGAGGATTTGTCACTGATGTACAGAAATGCCTTTGATTTATGGGTGTTGATTTTACATCCTGCCACTTTGCTGAATTTATTTAGTAGTTCTAGAATTTTTCTGGTGGAGTTTTTTGGGTCTTCTAGGTATAGAATCATATCATCAGCAAATAGTGCTAGTTCTTATTTTCCTATAGTTATTCCTTTAATTTCTTTCATCTGCCTAATTGCTCTGGCCAGTATTTCAAGAATTATGTTGAATAGAAGTGATGAGAGAGGGCATCCCTGTCTTGTTCCAGATTTTAGAGGGATTGCCTTCAGTTTTTCTCCATTTAGAATGATGTTGTCCTGAGGCTTAGTGTAGATAGCCTTTACAACATTGAGGTATGTTCCTGTTATCCCTAGTTTTTCTAGTGTTTTGAACATAAAGGGTTGCTGTATTTTGTCAAATGCTTTTTTTGCATCTATCTAGATGAGCATATGGTTCTTATCTTTAAGTCTATTGATGTGATGAATTACATTTATTGATTTCTGTATGTTGAACCAGCCTTGCATCCCTGGGATGAATCCCACTTGATCATGGTGCACGATCTTTGTGATATGTTTTTGTATTCAATTTGCCAGGATTTTATTGAGGATTTTTACATCTACATTCATTAGAGATATTGGTCTAAAGTTTTCTTTCTTTGAAGTGTCTTTGTCTGCTTTTAGAATCAGGGTGATATTGGCCTCATAGAATGATTTGTAAGTACTGCCTCTTTTTCTATTTCATGTAATAGATTGAAGAGTATTGGTAGTAGTTCTTTGTTAAAGGTCTTATTAAAACTTGGCTGTATATCCCTTCTGTCCTGGGCTTTTCTTGATTGGTAATCTTTTGATGGCTTCTTCTATTTCCTCACTTGATATTGGTCTGTTTAAGTTGTGCATATCTTCCTGACTCAATCTGGGCAGATCATATGACTTAAGGAATTTATCAATGCCTTCACTATCTCCTATTTTGTTAGAGTATAAGGTTTCAAAATAATTCCTAATTATCTTCTGTATTTCTGTAGTGTCTATTGTGATATTGCCTTTTTCATCACATATGCTAGTAATTTGAGTTCTCTCTCTCCTTCTCTTCATTAGCATGGCTAAGGGTCTGTCAATTTTTTTTTCAAAGAACCAACTTTTAGTTTTGTTAATTTTTTCAATTGTTTTTAAAATTTCTATTTCATTGATTTATTCTTCTTTTTCTAGGGCTTTGAGATGTAGTGTGAGGTCATTTATTTGTTGGCTTTTTCTTCTTTTAAGGAATGAACTCCATGCAATGAGTTTTCCTCTTAGTACTACTTTCATAGTGTCCCAGAGATTTCAATATGTTGTGTCTGTGTTCTCATTTACCTCTAAGAATTTTTTAGTCTCCTCCTTGATGTCTTCCGTGACCCATTGTTCATTCAGTAGCATATTGGTCAGTTTCCATGTGATGCAGGAATTTTTCTTCTTTATTTTATCATTTATTTCCAATTTTATTCCATTATAATCAGATAAAATGCATGATAGTATCTCTACTCCTTTGTATTTGCTAAGAGTTGCCCTGTGCCATAGTATATGGTCTATTTTTGTGAAGGATCCATGTGCTGCTGAGAAGAAAGTGTATCCGCTTGATGCTGGTAGATATATTCTATATATGTCAATTAAGTCTAAGTTATTAATTGTATTATTGAGTTCTATAGTTTCTTTATTCAACTTTGTTTGAAAGATCTGTCCAGGGGTGAGAGAGGTGTGTTAAAGTCACCCAAGATTATTGTGTTGTGGTCAATCTGACTGTTGAACTTGAGAAGAGTTTGTTTGATGAACATAGTTGCACCATTGTATGGGGCATATATATTTATGATTGTTATGTCTTATTGGTATATGGTTCCCTTGAGCAGTAAGTAATGTCCACCTTTATCCCTTTTGATTAACTTTGGCTGGAAGTCTACTTTATTCGATATGATTATGGAGACCCCTGCTTGCTTCTGCAGTCCAATCAAACATTGGGTAGGATTTTTCCCAACCTTCACCTTCAGTCTGTGTATGTGTTTTTCTATCAAATGAGTGTCCTATAGGCAACATATTGTTGAATCTTTTTTTTAAAATCCAGTCTGCTAGCCTATATCTTTTGATTGGTGAGTTTAAGCCATTAACATGCAGGGTTACTATTGAGATATGGTTTGCATTCCCAGCCATATTTGTTTACTTTTGTTATTTAACTTGACTTGGTTTTCCTTTTTGATTAGTTTTTCTTTTAGTGTGCTACCTCCCTCTGCTTGTTTTCACTATTATTTTTCATTTCCTCTTCATGAAATATTTTGAAAAGGATGTTTTGTAGTGCTGGTTTTCTAGCTGTAAATTCTTTTAACTTTTGTTTATCGTGGAAGGTTTTTATTTCATCTTCAAACCTGAAGCGTAATTTTGTTGGATACAAGATACTTGCTTGGAACCCATTATCTTTCAGCATTTGAAATATGTTGTTCCAGAATCTTCTAGCTTTCATTGTCTGTGTTGAAAAATCAGCCATTATCCTAACTGGTTTACCTCTCTATATATAATCTAATTTGATTTATTTCTCTTGTGGCTTTTAAAATTTTCTCCTTATTCTGTCTGTTGGGAATTTTCATTGTAATGTGTCTTTGTATGGATCTTTTGTGATTTTGCACATTTGGCATCCTGCAGGCTTCTTGTATTTGGATTTCCATTTCATTCTTCATGTCTGGAAAGTTTTCTGATATTATTTCATTCATTCTTTTGGTTTGGGCCTCTATACCTTCCTCTATTCCAATAACTCTTAAAGTTGGTCTTTTTATGTTATCCCATATTTATTGGATGTTCTGCTTGTGGCTTTTTATCATTCTCACTGTACTGTCTATGTTCTTTTCAAGATGATATACTTTGTCCTCGTTGTCTGATGTCCTATCTTCTATGTGGCCTATTCTGCTGGTGATACTCTCATTTGAGTTTTCAATTTGGTTTGTTATTTCTTTCATTTCCAGGATTTCTGGGTTTTTTCTTTGTTTGTTTGGTTGGTTGGTTGTTTTTTTGTTTTTGTTTTTGTTTTTGTTTTTTTGTATATCCTCTATCTCCCTGTAGAGGTGATCTTGTGTTTCTTGGATTTGTTTATGTAACTCATTGTCAAACTGATCTTTCATTGTCTGTATTTGTTGTATAATGTCTTCTCTGAGACTCTAAAACATCTGAATCATGTATATCCTGAAATCTTTATCTGTCATTTTTTCTGCTGTAGATGAAAATTCTTCTAATGATGTGTTGTCTTGAATTGTTTGTGTTCCTTTATTTCCTTGTCTTTTCATGTTGCTTGTGTTTCTTTCCAGCTCTGTGAGACTGTTCTGTGATTGTTTTTTCCCTATAGATTTGTATAGTTCCATGATTCCTCCTTTTTGGGAAGGATAATGTTAACAGTTCCCAATATCAACAATACATCATCTAAGAGCAAATTTTTGTTATTTAGACACTTATAGTTAGTCTCTATGTCTAGAAGTATTGGATTCAATTATTGTTTAAAATATAGTCAGTAGTTTCATAAAAGGTATAGAGTTTCTTGTGGCATACAGAGAACTGGGGGTCGGGTGTAGGATGTTATGTTAAGGGGAAAAGATGTGAGGGTATGGGGTTAATATATCTTAACAACTTTGGAGGAGAACTCTAATGAGGGGAGTTAGTAGCAGGAGAATAGACAGGAGGTAATTTAGGGTAGACAAGTACATGGGAGGACAATAAGATGTATAAAAACAAACACATATATGCAATTAGTAAATTACATGAAGTAGAAACAGGAGGTTGAAAGAGGAAGAGAGGGAGGAAGAAAAATAAAAAGGAAAGAAAAAAAAGAGAGAGGGAAAGAAAAGAAAGAAAAAATCACTCTTAGAATTCTGTTTTCCTCCCTTCCAGTAGGTGGAGTTGTCTATTCCAGCTTGAGTCTCTGCCCTCAGGGTGGTGGAAGTAACCAGTGTGAGAAGGTTCTCTCTCTCCTGCCTGGAGCCTCTCTAATTTTGGTCTCTCTTTGTTGCTCCCAGTTTTTTAGCCACCTCCCATCTCTTGCTTACAGGTCTCAATTGTGGGATCTCTTGCTCACAGCCCTCAGTTCACTCCATGTGGGCAGTGCCCTGGCTGTACTGCGCTCCTGACCAACTGAGCGCTGTTTTTGTGTTGGATAGTCACTGTGCCGGGTTATCACATCAGGTGGGAGGGGGAGTTGGAAATGAGATACCTATTCAGTCACAGATCTGTATTGATAGCCACACCCCCCAAAAGATGGTGAGAAAGGTTTTGGGTTATCACAGCTCGGGGGAGGGAGATTTGGAAACCAGGTACGTGCTCAGTGGTACTCCGCTCTGATAGCCACGCCCACCAAAAGCTTGAGAGAAAGAGTTTGGGTTATCACAGCTGGGGAAGGGAGTTGGGAACCAGATACCTGCTCAGTTGCCTATCCACACTGTTAGCCACACCCACCAGAAGTTGGTGAGATAGATTTTCCAAGATGGAGTCCATCTGTTTCCCGCGCTGGGGTGTCTGGTGAGGTGGGGGGAGCTGGGCTGACCCTGAGCTGTGTCCAGAACTCAGTCTGGTGGCCTATGCAGAAATGAATTGCAGCCTGGAGTACTGCAGCTTTGTAGAGGTGCTGACCCGGTGTCTCTGCACCACCTCCAAAGAGTCGTGGGAGCGCTAAATCTCAGTCTGCGGTGGCTCCTATACGGGAGTCCAGATTCCTGCTGGCAGACAGCGAGATTCTGCGTTGTGCATGTTCTGGGTTGTGTTTGCCTCTCTGGTGGACTCTGTGAAACTCCACTGTGTGGGGTCCTGTCACAAGCTCCTAGATGAGATGCCCTAATTCGTCAAGGCGAGCAGTCTGACTGCTTTCTGGGATTCATGCACAGAGCAACCAGAAATGGTATCTCCTCAACTCTGCCATCTTGGATCCTGTTCTCTTATTATTATTTTTTTTCAAATACAGGACAACAGTGAAATGCATTACAATCCTTATTACACATATAGAGCACAATTTTTTGTATCTCTGTATATAAAGTATGTTCCAGTCAATTTATGCCATTATACATGCACCTTTTTTGCATTACAATTCTTATTACACATATATACCTTAATTTTTCATATCTCTGTTTGTATATAAGGTATGTTGACACCAAATTCAAGTCTTCATACATGTACTTTGGATAATGATGACCATCTTTTTTTTTTTATCAGCTCTAGAAGTCTTCAGGTAGAGTTGATTGAGTCACATCATCAACAAACAGAGGTAATTTATTCTTGTTCTATTTGTATCCCTTTAATTTCTTTCTCTTTTTTTCTCCCCCATCTGGCTGGAGTTTCAATGACTATGTTAAATACAAGTGTTGAGGGTGGTCAATCTCATCTCCTTCCTGTTTTTAGAGGAAATGCTTTCATTTTTTCTCTGTTCAGTATGATGTTGGATTTGGGTTTGTTATATATACCTTTTCAATGTTGAGATAGTTCTTTCTGTCCTCCATTTCTCTGGTGCTCTAAACATTAATTGGGGCTGAAATTTGTCAAATGTTTTCTCTTTTATGTAAATTTGTATTAGGAAAATTTAGAATAAAAGCATTTAAAATATGGATTCAAATGCAAAATAAGACTTGAGGGTATTGGAAAGTAGAAGACAAATATAAGGAGGAAAAATGATTTAACTACATTTTTGCACCTTTATCATAGACAAGGAAATCTTCTGCAAGTTTTTAACGATATAAAAAAAAATCTTTACCCTGTACTCAAGGATAAATGAGTTTCCCTTCTGAGAAAATTGGCATTCCTGAGGAAAATATTTCACATATATTTAAATTTTAGCTTTCTGAGCAGTTTTATTTTGTTTTCTTGGTTCTTGAGCCTGAAAATATTAAATAAGACTTTTTCCCCTACTGCAACCCATCATTCCATTTTTTTCTACATTGGGAAGTTCATTAATGCTGAGGAACTATGTTTCAAATAAGTAATCCTTTTTTTCTCTCCTAATTCAGAATCATTAAGAATAATACACAGAAAATATTGGAGACCTAAATGCCAGTTCGTTAGTGAAGAATATGGCTTTTCATCTGTGGAACAATGAGCTTGTTCATAAGCACCCTTGCATTAGATGGATGCTATTACTATGGGCCTCCTCTGTGTGCTTGCGACAAACTGGTAGCAAGGGCCACCAAACAGAAAAGTACAGAATGCTTTGGCAGTACTCATCTAAAATGCAAATGAGGAAGGGTCAAAGATGATGATCCTTCTCTTCTCCATACTCACCTGCTGAGTGTGTCACTTCACTATGAATCACAGGGAAGAAATGCAGTAGCAAACAATCTAGAACATTATCACAATTTTCTCTCCTGGATGGTGATGAGAAGAATTTTTCACTCTCATATGGAGACAGTTGGGCTGGAGCATGAAACTCACTATTCTTATAAAGCCACGCTGTCACATATGGGAATGCTCTTAGAATCCATCCCTTCCCATTAACTGGTTGCTATTAGGTAAACTGCAATCATATAGTGAGCATTTGAAAAAAAAATGTTATTATCATTTTATTCTCAGCTATTATGAAATGTGAGCTTTTGATGAAATCCAGATCAAAAGGATGACAGAGGCAAGCATGTAACAAATGGTGGTTTGTACCATATGTGGACAGAAAGCAATTTATGAATGTCAGGTTGTCAAATTTTGATATGGTTTTGCTGCTAATATTTGAGTTAGAAGACTTCATCCTTTTCATTTCTATTGTGACGGCTACAGTTTATATCAAAAATGTAAACTTGACATTCATCTATTTTTAAGCAACCATTAGTGATAATTGTTCCTTTTGTGTAAAGTAAAACACATCTTCTTATCACTATATTGCATAAACAATCTTATGATCTGAAGAGAATCTACTATTAGCTCTTTGCAGAAAACATCTTATCAGTTTAATTTTAAGTCTCACAAAGTCCAAATCCTTTATTTTACTGAAAAACCCTAGAATCCAGGACATGTCGATTGGTTTTCTCAAGGTCAGACATAGATCATGGTAGGTTGGAACTAGAACTCTGTTTTCCTCATTCACTTGTTTATTGTCATTGTTATATGGGTCAGGCTGGTCTCTCTGCCTGGTTTCAATAGGCACATAATTGTCACCATAGTTTAGTAAAATGGCACCAATTACCAACAATATGTTTTGAAATTTCAGTTTCCAGAGTATATGATGCATACTTTATTTGCATAACCTTCTCACTTCATTGCTAGCTCTTCAGCCCACAAATCATAAAGTAGATGTAATTACGTTCCACAACCAATCATATCCTTCTTTCAAGTCTGTCAGTGATTGGTCACTGTACATTCCTTGTTCAATTTATGTAAAGATAGTGGAGTTATATATTTCTGTTGCCTCCTTTGCTCTCAGTGAAAAACTCAGGTAACATTTTATTTAAAAAATTATAATGAAGAGAAATATCTGTCCAACAAAATCAAATGGGTAGCAAGCAAAAGAAAAAAATGTAAGAGTGCAGAAAATAAAATGAGTTACAATTAGATTGGAAATGGCAAAAGTAAAACAATGATAAAAGGAATCCTGGATCTGCATGAAGTTACGGTGCAGACCATACTGAACAAGTATAATGAGTACAAAAAGCCAGCTTTGTCCAGAGAACAAAAACTGTTTATGGTCTGTGCTAATCAGCTTTTTGCTACTAGGACAAATACCTGAGAAAAACAATTCAAAAGAGGAAAATTTAGTTTTCTTTCAATTTTAGAGGTTTCAGTCTATGGTCGACTGGCTTTATTGCTCTGGGATTGAGAAGAGGTAGAATGTCATGGTGGAAGGGCAGGAAGAAGGAAAATTGCCTGGAACATGGCCTCCAGGAAGGAGCTAGAGAGAGCAGATGTGCAACCTGCAGAATTGTATGAGGGTGAATTTGTTTTAAGCCACCAAATTTGTGGTAATTTGTTATTATAGCAATAAAAACCTAAAATATTTATATTTTTGAATTGCATATACTATGGCAGAAACTTTTACTATAATAAAATAACTTTGGAGATTTCAAATGGAAGTCAGTGGAGTTGTAAGGTAAATAGCTTACTAGGGAATGTTGACACTGATGCCATACCAGGCTCAGAATCTCAGTAGAGGCACGTTTATTGACATAAATGAGGATAGTGGTTGCGAAAGGATAAAGATGTCCCAGAGGAAGTGACAGCAGTAAAATCTTCACATTAAAGAAACTCTCAGGCATTTTTCATGACATTGAAAACTGAAAGGATAAAATAATGGCTGCCGAACTGCTGTTAGAAAGGATATTTGTTTGTATAAAGGTACACGCTGAAAATGATCACGGCAAAGAAATGAAAGATTGAAAATAGTAACGACCATGAAAAGTAAGACCAACAAGAAGACAATGGTGGAGTTGCCTGTTCACACTCAGGAGTGGCTTTTTCCACACGTTTAAGAAATGTGTTCATTGTGATCTATTCACCTCTCAAAATTAATGAGTAAAATATAAAAATAGATCAGCTAGAAGATTATTTGAAGTGTGTTACCTTCTCTGTCTTTAGCAGATAAACGTGTCCTGTTTATTGTCCTATGAGAGAATAGTTAAAATACTACGAAAACATCATATCTAGGTAAACATTTAAATTAAATTTCCAAAGCTTGAAGACAAGCCTCCATCAGGTGTTTTGTGATAATTTAAGTCACAAAGTGCTTAACCCAATACTTTAGAAAGTGTCACTAAAGTAAATAATCGATATTAAGATGTCTTATATATAGTACCCCCAAAATTGAAATAAATGAATTCTTGCTGTTCAGAAATAATGGTTGAAATAAGAAGCAGAAAATAATACAATGTAAAAAACTCTGGTGTCAGGTTCTTTTACAGAAAACACTAGAAATGTGGTTGTAGATTTGAAAAAAAAAAGATTATAAAAAGTTAATACTGATAGAGAAGACTTTGGAGAAACTGAACACGTACATGTAGGTGTATATGCATATATGAATTGTGCTTTCTCTATATTTACACCCGTGTATATATATACATGCACTCACATATACACACTAATGACAGCTGCCTAGTTCCTTTTAATGATGGAAAAATATATCCATCATTTATATGAAAATTCAATTTTTCTAAATACTTATCATGTTTTCAGTCTTTATTTGTGTGTGTGTGTGTGTGTGTGTGTTACTGAAGATCAAACCCAGGGCCTCATGCATGGAAGGTGAGGGCTTTACCATGGAACTGCACCCCTAGGCCTCCAACTTTTTACTCTGAGAAATAGATTTATAGTTACTCTGTATTGGCAATATCTATGACTAGATAAATTTATCTAGTTTAGCAAAGTATTAGCTAGTTTTTGATAGCCAAACATTTGCTGTCTACTGTGATGTCAGTTTTATGATTAATAAAGCAATGCTTTATTTTCCAAATTTTACCTAATTTGTTACTCAATTATTTTGAAATCAGGAGGGAATCTATGGTTATTCATTAGTGACTTAAGCCTAGTCATGTGATATATTGTTGACTAGGTACATTGAAAAGGCAGAAAAGTAAGGAAATTGATGCTCAAAATAACACTTGGAAAATAAAGTCCTCTAGTGTGGACTTAAATAATGTGAACACTGAGCAAAAGGGGCTTTGACATGTTAAGTTGCTAGTGGATTTTCCAAAGGCGAAATGGGTCCTTCAGAAAAGACACAGATGTTGCTAACTGCAGAGTCTTGGTAAATACAGACAGGTCAGTGAGGGGTTTCAAGCAAGTATATGGCTTCCTGCATTCATGAGGAGGCCAGTATGACTTGTGCTCAAGGACAAAACAGCTTGGCCTGACAGGGCAGAGGTGACATAAAAACACTAAAAGGGGCTTCATTATAAATGCTACTCTAAGCACACTATAAGTGAGGTGTCTGGTTCAACTGAAGTATCATCTCAAAAAAAATATATTTTATAAGATTTTTGAAACCATGACTTGTGTTTTTCAACCAGTTCTTCAAAGTAGCTAAGTTCCAGAATGAAATAAAGCATGAGAATGGAGATGGAGCTTGGAATCATTACTGCCAAAAAAGAAAGAAAGAAAGAAAAAAAGTCAGTTTGGGGGAGAATCAGCATCTTCACAATATCTTTCTAACATTGTGTTTCCCTATGTAAAATTATAGCATATTTTTAATTTAGTTGTCTTCTTAAAAATATTTTAATAAAAATTGTATAATATTTATTCTTAAAAATGTACTCAGATGAAAGGGAGGAAATTGGAGGTTCTCATACTGTGAACTCATTCATAAGGTTTTTATTATCTGTCTTTTTGTTCTTGAAGGTATAATTTTCTTTTTTAATGAATATTACTAAAAATGATTTTCCAAAATTGAAGTGGAATGAGGTTAAACATGATCAAGTACTATCAAGTTTACCACTATATAAATATATATGCCCCCTATATACTATTTCATTAACTTAGAAATACACTGTATACTAGTCCATTTGTTGGTCATATCTTAAAATGTTTAACAAACCTGCTTCCTAAGTACTTTGAATGATTGCCAGAAAGCTCCTTGGCTGATTGTATGATAGCTCTGAGTTAAAGGTGAAGCTGTCAATGCAGGACATGGTAAATTGAGTTGATATTACCAGATGGGGTTTCGCAGTTGAAGTCATTCAGTTCCCATCTTCTCTATGAAATAATATAATTGAATTGATTCTTACAGAGCTTATCTGGAGAGTGTCAAGTGTCTTTCCTTTCACTGTAAGGTTGAAGTAAGCAGCTATTATGGGCAACCTTTTTCCTAGGGCAAGCCTTAATGAGTTAATTTCCTGATTCATTGTTCATGCCCAGTGAACATCTTCCCATTACACTTGGATCAACTTCTTTCCTACACTTAAGCACGTGATAACCTTTCTAATTAATGCATCTAGCATAAAATGTTGCAGCACATGGTGAATGATTCCCTGCAATTGCCAGAAGCCTACGGAGATTTTATAAATTTGGACTGATAATGTTAGATCGTGGGCTTGAATTTTGTTTAGATTTACTGAAACTCCATTGATGAACATGAAATAAATTTAACATTGAGTGTATTCAGTCCCAATGAGGATGTAAATGCTTAGTCCAATAAAAGTACAATTTCGTTCTGCTCTCAGAACTCTTACCTCCCTCTCTGCCATGTCAAAGGGCTCTTAATGAAGAATAGGAAGACAACCTGCAGATCTCAGGCAGCCTTGTGTTTACATAATGGATTTCTAATCAGAAAAAGAGGGTACCTTATTGGGTAAAGTTAAATAAAATAAGGAATGTCAGTGAACTCTTAGCTAAATTTGATTTCATGCTTATTTTTCACAAATTCAGAGAATACAGCACATATTTTATTTATATTCCATGGCCCTCCCTCTTAGAGTTATTTCAGAAAGGTATATTGCATTGTGCTAACTCACTTCTTAGCATGCAGTTCTCTTGAAGGCAATGTCACATTTCAGTTTAATATTGGCATTATTATTTGTACTCAGTCCCGGTGACCAAACACATATATGACAATGCATATTCCAAATGCAAAGCTTGTATGTGCATACAAAGGATATGGTATACATAATAAAAACACACACATATATCATGCTACTGTTTATTTGGGTATAGTAGAGTATTTCCTACAGCTTGCAATCATGTTTTCTATATAGCATTATCTGGAACAATTAGAGAATGCCCTGTATCAAATATATATGGGCAGGGAACGCCTTTTTAAAGTCAAGTTGAGTGAAATGTGCATGTATTATTTCCTCTCCACAATGGAAGCTTTCTTTCTTTTCCTTTCTTCCTTCCATTCTTTCATTTTGCAGTGATGGGGATTGAACTCAGGACCTTGAACATGCTGGGCAAGCACTGAACCACTGAGCTACCTCCCCAGGCCTTCAATTAATTTTACATCAAAAGAAGCATTGTAGCTTCTATGAGAGAACCTGTGTGTGTGTGTGTGTGTGTGTGTACTGTTCAGTAATTGCAAATATACTTTGTGCACACCAACACAGTCCATCATATTCCATACCATTCTTCTTCTTTTTCCAAAAATTCAGTTATCAGCCACATCCCTCATTCTATCTCATGAGCTTCAATTTATTTTCAAGTACTTTTTATTGTCTCTGTTGCTGCATTTTATCAGCTTTGATTACTTTGAAAATAAAGAAAAACTTGATGAGGACAGGAGAGGGTATGGAGCTTTCATTGTAGTCTCAGAATATATTCCTTTTATAATCACAATAAATTAGTTAAAGCAGTAATTAATAGAATTGAAAATACTAATGCTTTAATACTTATTATTTGACACTAGTTCTGGAAGTTAAAAGCTGGATGGTTTATCTTTTATTCTTTAAAATCAGTGAAGAGTAAGAAAAGTGTAAATACTCTGATCATTTCTCATGGTGTATAAGATTAAGTTATATATTTTTCTTTTTAGAACTCCAAATCTTGAGATCATTTTTTTTCAGTTTAACAAACCACAGAATTTTGATGAAAACTGGAGATATACTGAATGTACTTTCAAAACTTGTTTTTGTTTCCTCTATGTTATATGCATAATTTGTCTTCTCTTCATTTCCAGTAGCAACGTGCTCCTGCACGCCCCTACCACACGCACACACACACACACACACACACACCAGGTTCCAGTAGTAACCCCCTTGCACTACTGGAAATAATCAAATAAAATGGGGTCTTTGTCGTCAGTGCAAAAACCAGTCTTTTTTTTTTCCCTAATGATTTTTATTTTTCTCTCCAAATGTTATTAATTGTAAGGCTCATAAGAAAAGACAGCTATCATTCTGGATTTTATTTAATTATAAAATTTGATTGATTCATTAAGTTCTCAGAAGATAGATGCCCCCTATAGGAAAAAAAAAGTAGTAAAACAATCATTCCTATTTTCAAATTCTCAATTATATATTGGAAAAGTAGTCTAGTCATTTAAACTTCAAAAAACTCAATAATACAAAATGAAACCTACTTGAAACAATTTTCTCAGTTATATGGCACGATATATATAATAATCCTCTACATTGATAAACTAATACCGATTCAAGTTGAGTATTCATCTTGTGATATTGTGCCAAGAAAGATATTTGAAAAATAGTTGTTTGACAAGAAATGTCTAGTGAAATGCTTGCTAGGGTAATAATGACTGGGTATATAACTATGGACAGTCAACCCCGGTGTTTTTATCTGTAAATAGGGATATAATAGAGCTCAACGTACAGAGCTGTAGCTAGGATTAAATGAGCTACCCCACCAGCTAGACCTGGTGGTGCAAGCCTGTAGCTCCAGCCTCTTGGGAGGCTGAGGCAGAAGCATTGCTTGAACCTACAAGTTCAAGACCAGCCTGGGCAACATAGAAAAACCCATCACAAAAACAAAACAGAGATAATCTCTACACAAAACTCAGCACAGGGTTTGGCACAAAGTTAGCATGTAATAGTTGCACTATTATGATTATTTTATTTCAGAAACTGTGGCTCTTCAGTATGCTCTTGCCAGTCAAAAGATGGAAGCCATATTAACAATCCAAGACTGTTGTTGTGGTGACTATAAACACAGTGATTATTGTATTTGTAGAAATTTTTACAACATTCCCCCCAGTTCATATAAGATATTTCTCATGGATGCAAGTAGGATACCACGGTAATACAAGTAATTGAATAGTATTAGAAAACACATAGATTTAACCAACTTATAGTAATTGCATCTTAATGATAAAAATGATCTACATGAAGTCATCATCCAGAAAGTAATTTGGTTGTGTATTCTTCAGTCACCTGAGAACCTTTAGGTTAACAGCACTGTCCACAGCTTGTTAAAATGGCTTATGATTCTATAATAACTTGGTAGTTACTGACTTAAAAGAAGTCTGTTTGTTTTAACTAGCATATTAATATTATATATTTGTTAAGTGCTTGAAAACAATTGTTAATTTAAGTATTTGAAATATGAGTTATACTTTTGATCTGAAGAAAGCATTTAATAATGAAGGAAAAATATGAAAACTCTATTATAGCTGCCCATAACATATCAATGCTATAATCAAAATTACTAAATTGGATTGCTAAAGAGCAAATTAAAATGTCTTTCTAAACTATGATTTTCCCAGGATATTCTAAAATTGTTAACATGATAAAATAGTAATAAAAATCAGGGGCTTCTAATAATAATTTGGATTTTGGGCATTGCATGATATTTTTTCTGAATGTAGGATATATATATATATATATATATATATATATATATATATATATATATATATGCTTTGGGTGGGTTACATCCAATTGGCAGCATAATTAGCTATTATGCAATTTGTGTATTACTTTTAAAAGACATTGTTGTGCTTTTGCAAAAGTTTAACCATAAACTTTATATAAATACACACAAACATATTTGTGTGTGTTGAAAAGCTGACTTTATTAAATCTAAGAAACATCAGTTTAAAAATAATATTAATGTCAGAGGAGCTGAATTATCCTATAATTATTGTGAGAGTGGATTTACTCAGTTTTCATTCTTATGTTCTGTATTTGATTAGGACATCTTTTAAAATGTTACATTCTATTTCAAAGCCAATTTTAAAAAGAACATTGAAGCTCTTAAAAAATTAATTTCCAATTGTTTTAAATATATAATTTTGATCTGTTTGAAATCACAAAACCATCTTTTTGACAACTTCACATTTTAGCAATATAACTAGTCTGAAAATAGAGATCCTCAGTTTAACCAATTATGTACAAATAACCAAGTATTACCTCTGAAACACTCCATATGTATTCTGTGTTATGGAAAATGACACCATATATGCATATACATATGACAATAGTAACATGTAGTATTGCAGGGGAAGTATTACTATCTGAACAGTAATAATTTGTCCTCTCTTGAGAGATACCTCATGATTTGATAGTCACATTTCTTACAGAGTGAGTTCAGGAAATCTATATGAACACACAAGTAGAGTTAATTGCTATCATAATGTGTGTTATAACACTAGCAGGCTGAATCGGCTTCTGGAGTCATTGAACAGCCTCAAATTCACCTATAAACTGTAATTACTGAGAAGCACTTCACTAGAAAATTGCGAAAGCTGAAGGATCCCTGAACCTGCTAACATGTTAGCCCTGATTTCTTTGTAGTTCTAGATTATACATTAGCCAAGATATCCCTTGGTTCTCTTTCTTAGGTCAATAATAGGACACTCGGGACTTGTTTTCATCTTCTGCTCTCTCTACCCTTTTCCTCTCATGTTCTTACTTGACCTTCTAAGTGTGGGTTGATATTGGCAAGAGGCCTTCATATCACAGCTCCTCTTTCTCTGGGATGAATTGGAGGCTCTTGTGTTGGAATGAAGTATAATTATATATTACTAAATTTTCCTCCATTCAGTTATTACTTCATTGCACATATATGGTTCATTCTGACTTACAACAAAATTTCCTCTGTAGAGAGGGTTTTGCCCTTAAGATAAACTGACTTAAAAACTGTGTGAGAAACTAAATCACAATGAACACTGCTTTTGAGCAAAATTGTTTCCCTATAAGCCGAAAACCCCAAAGCAAAGCGTTTGGTTTCACAATTAAAATAAAGCTTAAGTTTCATACCTAGGAGATGAATAAATGAGCCAGACTGTTCACATTTGAGAGGAGAGATGGGAGTAATTCAATTGCTAAGTGTTTTGTTAATGCATTACTTTTATCATTTTTATTAGATTTCCTCAGTAGAGAGAAATAAATTGTGTATTATTGTGGTATTCCTCAGCGATACTGAATCTCATACTTTTAATGCTTGATGAAAAAGACATTGTTAAAAATGGGATTGAACCAAGCCTACCCATTCTACTGGCATCCTTCTTGAAATTACTTAAGATAGAACAATTATGACTTGGGGATATGAACTAATCTATTCCATCTGATCATCTTATTGCATGTTCTCAGCCAGAACACATCTTACAGTTAGTTGTGTTTGTGTGTGTGTGTGTGTGTGTGTGTGTGTGAGAGAGAGAGAGAGAGAGAGAGAAAGAGAGAGAAACAAAAGAAGTTCCTTCACAGGGAAGGAACACAGCCAAAGCCCACCAACTAAGGAAAGTTAAATGCTGACATAAGAAAGGAAGTCTTGGTGTGTGTTATAAAAGCATGAAGATCAACTCTGTCCTTTCTCTGGGATGAACTCTGGGCTCCCAGGGCACTTTAACAGTTGTGAGCTCTAACTTGTATCTTGAGAGGTAAGCAGGGGAATTGAAGGGGGGAGCCTAGGAAGAAACAGGATATAATTGGAAGAAATTGATATAATTTGGAAAGTATTACAGTGTTTCTATTCTTTTTATTTTAATCTAATCTTAAGGATAATAACATTAAAAGATGCTGTTTATGGTCTTTGCAGTGCTGTGGAAAATTCAAGGAAAAGTCTTATTGCACGTAGGATAAAGTGGAAAAGAAAACCAACATCTCTGGCCTCCACGTCCAGAGACCTGGGATCAGTCATGCTTATGGGGATGGAAGATGGATGTCTGAATGAGTGATGAGCAGTAGAGCCCACACCGTAGAGGCCAAAGTGCCTAGATCAAGGCTCAGGCCTTTTTAAGCATGGCAATAAGAAACTGGGGAGCTAATTAGAAGAGACTGAAAAGGCTTATTTAGAGAAGCAGTCTTCTCACAGTTAAGCTCCACGGGAAGAAGCAATTGTAACTAAATTACATGCAGATCAGGGCACTAAAGTTCAGAGAGATTAGGTCATTTTCCCAAGATCACACAGACACTAAATCACAAAACCCAGATTAAAATCTAAGTCTGCATTATTGAAGACTTTGCACTCTAAGATGATCTCTAAAAATTATAAATAATGATAATTCAAATAACTCATATTGGTATCAGTTATTATTGATGGCAATGCCATTGCATAGTTCGATGATGATATCGTGTACTTTAGTTGGACCCCCATTTCACCAGTAGGAGGAAGAGTGAGGAAATCGGGAGATAAAGAGGGAACATGGAGAAAATGCACAGACTCATTTTATACTTTGTCCATGTTGTATTTGGCTTATGTACATGACTCACAAAACCTGTGATTTTATTTGGCCCAAGAAATTAAGTCCATCTTAATAATGATGAAAATGTACGGGAAGAGGAATAAACTGTCCAAAAATCACTATAAAACATGCTATGATCTTCTTCACAAATTAATCGGATTTATAAGTGTTCCCTCTGCCACCACTCACAACAGTAATTTTACATTTAACATAATTGTGCACACAGAAGAATCTATTATTTTTTCAAAAAAGAAAATGTCAGAAACTATGGTCCTAAAAGTTAAACACCTCATCACTGAACTTTAGAAGGTTTTCAATGTTCAAAAAGTCTTTACTTCTTCATATCTCACAAAGAAATTGCTTCTGATATAAATATATGAAAGGCATCCTATCAGCTAGGTTTCCATCTGAGAATCAAAATCTGTGAGTCAAGACTCATATTTGCAGATCTAACAAGGGAAATAGTGAAAGAAAAGAAAACTTGGAATAAAGTATGCAAAATAAAACAGGCTATTAGATCAAATTAAGTGTGGGATATTAAAGTACATGGGGGGAAACTGCAAGGAAATGCAACATATAGTTAAGAGGAGTTCTAGTAAGGCATAGAGGAAGTATGGGTTCAAAGGAAGAATGGCTGAAAATTATATACAACTGACAAAAGGCCTCAAAATGAAATGAATCCTGAGCATGCATCCAGATACATAGATAATGGAGTTTTGATTTAAATAGAGTCTGAACGAACTGTGTGGAATATCTGAGAAAAAAATATGAGACATTATAGAAAAATTCTGCAGAAAACTGAAAACCCTAGAAAATAAGCAAGTAAAAATTATAAAAATGCAACATGCAAACACCCAAACTCAAACTATATTGCATGGATTTAACAAATTAGTCAAAAACATGTACACAAGGTCAACACCAACTTTGACTTACTATACATTGAAATCTGTGTCAAGGAATGCATAATCTTATCATGTATGCAATTAAAATTTGCAAAATATGGCAACTTAATGAACCACTAAGAAAAAGATGGATATTGAAATCATACAGAGTGTGTTGACGTACGATAACAGGTCATTTCAAGAAAATTCTGTTACTACATTTTCAAACTTTAACAAAATGACCAAATGTCTACTGCAGGAGTAGAAGGCAGCATACGGACACAAAGAAAAGTTAAAAAAAAAAAAAAAGAAAGAAATAGTTTTATAAGGATTCAGAAACTGAGATGAAAAAAATATAAATCTTCCATTAATATAATCTCCTGAAGAAAACTTAAAGTTCATATGACTCATATTTATTTCTACTAAATAGTGAAAAAAATGATGCAAACATTACTAAAAATCGCATAAGGAATAGAAATTTAGACTTTTTTTTTGGCAGGGCGGGGGTGGGGGGAGTACCAGGGTTTGAACTCAGGGGCACTCCACCACTGAGCCATATCCCCAGCCCTATTGTATTTTGTATTTTATTTAGAGACAGAGTCTCACTGAGTTGCTTAGAGCCTTACTTTTGCTGAGGATGGCTTTGAACTTGCCATCCTCCTGTCTCAGCCTCCTGAACAGTTGCAATTACAGGCATGCACCACCACAGCATTTTTTTTATACCATAATAAATTCTGGATCCAATAAATAGAAAGGAAAATATAAACCAGCTTCATTCAGAAAGAAAATAAAAATATTTTAAAAATATTTACAAATGAGCATTATACCATATTATGTCTCTATTTAATTTGACAAAGCAAGATTGCTAATCTTGTAATATTTGAAAATAAATTATAATTTATCCCACTGAATATTTTCTCTGAGGTCAAGAATGAAAACCCACGGCCCATTCTATTCAACATTGTACTGGAAATTTTAGCTATGAAAAAATATGATCAGAAAATAAACTTTGCATTCTTAGACAATATGATTTTATATATAGAAAACCCAAGGGAAGATTACAAGTCATAAAAATAATTTTGTGAAATTATCAAGATTTATAAAGTTAAGATGCATAGGCAAGCATTAATTTATTTTTGCACACTAGTAACAATTAATGTAAAAAATAAAATAAAATTTGCATTCCTGATATCATATTCTGTGTGGGCTGCTGTCAACAGAGTTACCCTACATATTAGCTTATAAGTAAAAGAAACATGTTTCACAGTTCTGGACCTTGAGAAGGCCAAGACCAAGGCACCTGTAGATGATGTCTGGTAGGAGTCTGTGTCCTAGTTGACAGATGGCCATGCAAGAGCTCTAAAAATCACAGGGAGGAAGGGGCAAGGAATCTCTCTAGGAATTCTTCTATAAGAGTACTAACCCTATTCATGAGGTCCACATATTGAAGACCCCTTTCCCTTTCCACGCTCCAACAACTCCATCACATTGAGAATTTGGTTTTAAGACATGAATTTTAGGAGGACACAAATATTCAGTCTGTAGCAATTCAGAACAGACCTAACAAATGGAACTCACAGGAACATCTATAGCACAAATTTAAAAATAAAATTTGGAGAAGGCTTAAATAAATCTAGGCTCATAGAATTGAAGATTCAATATTGTTATGATAATTATTTCCAAATTGATCTTCTCTCTCTGTGTGTGTGTATGTGCATTAACAAGCCAAATCTACATCATATGAAAGTATAAACAGCCAGGTGTAAGAGTCTTGTAGAAAAAGAAGAACGTGGAAGGATTTATACTATATTATGAAATCAAGACTTATCAGAGAGCTAAACAACTAATATAATATTAAAGAAATATAGTCTTAACTAAAGTATAAATAGGTTAGCAGAAAATAATAAAGACTCCAGAGCAGACTTGCATACTTAGAAATATTATGAAAAAAGTGGGTACTTTTTGAAAAATAATTATATTTTCAAAAATTTATGTGAGTCATCTTGATACTTGTATAGAAACAAAAAACGAATCTTGTCATTTTCCTCTACAATCCACAAACTTAAATTCCAAGTAGGCTGTAACTTTGAATTTAAAAAGCAAATGATAATTAATACATAACGGGTTCGATCCTCAGCACCACATACAAACAAAGATGTTGTGTCCGCCGAAAACTAAAAAATAAATATTAAAATTCTCTCTCTCTCTCTCTCTCTCTCTCTCTCTCTCTCTCTCTCTCTCTGTCTCTCTCTCTTTAAAAGAAAAAGAATATATAAGAAAACATCTCCATCTCATTGAAATACACAAGATGTTCAAGACTAGACAAAAAAGCACAAAGACAATGAAAGAAATGTTTGGTAAGTCACATTAAAATTAAGAACCTCTGTCCATCTAAAGATATCATTATTGTGATATCATTATTGCATTGTGGAGGCAAACCACAGAAGGGAAGTATACTTTTACTAGTTAATAGACAAAGATATCCACAGCACATAGAAAAGGTAATTTTATTTTAAAAAGACAACTTATTAGAAAATAAGAACCTCATAAGAGATGATATGCAAATTACTAAGACGCACATAGCAATAAAAATGAAATGCAATATTTCTGTGTTACAGCAAAAGTAGTACCTAAGGAAGAGAGAGAGGAGCTTAGACAGAAAGATGGTCAGATAGATGGACTGGTATAGATAGACACAGGTCTATCTAGACATATAGACATCAATATTTACATTAAAAAATAAGAGGAAAATTAAGGAGTGAATTCAACCCAAGTTGGAGAGAAACTATTTCTAGCCTGTGTATAGAACTGAGAGCAGAACTAAAGGTAACTAAAGAACAAAGAAGATATGTGGCAAACAATTTAATAAATTGAAGTTTATTTCTTTGATAGGAATAATAAAATATAAAAAAATCTAGCAAAAGCAATCAATAAAAATGTTTAAAGTAATAAGCTATATCAAAAAATTAAACAATTTTAAGAATATGTCCTGGGCCATTTGATAGAGAGTGACAGAAAGATAGAACCTGAATATGCTGTTTTTGACCAACAACAGCAGTAATAATGAGAGCAAGTAGGAGCCAAGACAATTCACTGAAAAACTTGTTGAAATAATAAGAGTTCAGTGAGATTTGTTGAAAGATGATCAATATAAAAAATCAATAGCAGTTTTAAATTCCAAGAACAACTGGGTGTTCTTTTTTTTTAAAGACAGGTTACATTTGAAGTATATAACTAGAAATAATTTTGACAAGTCATGGCAATTTTCACAGTGAAATTGCGGCACTGTTGAAAGTCAGTACAGAATAAATAACTAAATACTTGGAATAAAAGCAGACATATATCATAGTTTAGAAGAAATAAAATGTCATTAGGATATTGGTTCTTTCCAATTTCATTTATAAAGGAAATGCAACTATATGTGAATCCCAAATTGGCTTGTTACAAATTTGATAAGTTGGCTTTAATATTCTATTCGTGTGGAAATAAAAGACCAACATAGTACTATGATTGGAAGAAAAGGACCAAGTAACTACCTATTTATAAGGCATTAAGCTTACTATAAAGAAATGGTATATTAAAAAGTTGGTTATTGATCATGAAAAAAAACATAGTGAGACTAAGGTTTTGTCACATATTGAAGATGAATAGATCATGGAATAAGTTTACAGATAAACATTGGAAAGATGGATTGACAATAAAAATCAGATTTTACCGCTCATCACTCACAAAATATTGAATGTATGTAATTTAACTAAACGTGAAAAACAAAACTATAAATTGTTACAAGAAAACATGGGGAAATAATTCTTTACATAGGAAAAGGATGAGGCATAAATCATTTTGAAAGAAGATAAATGGTTAATTATACTACATAAAACATTTCTAGAAGTTTCTACAAAGGACAAGATGAAAAACAAAATGAATAGAACCAGGCATGGTGGCACGCCTGTTATCCCTATGACTCAGGAGGCTGAGGCAGGAGGATTGAAAGTTCAAAGCCAGCCTCAGCAACTTAATGAGGCCCTTAGCAAATTAGCAGGACCTGGACTCACAAAAGAAAAAAATAAAAAGTGCTGGGGTGTGACTCAGTGATTGAGTGCCCCTGGGTTCAAACTCTGGTAGAAATAAATAAATAAGCCATAGATAAAAACTAGATTTTTTTTAAATGCACAGCACTAACAAAAAAAAAAATGAGTATGTAGAGTAGATAGATAGATAGATAGTAGATAGATAGATGGATGAAGAGAGACTCTATAATCCATAAGAATGGACAATACCACCTAAGAATACTCACAGATCCTAGAACCTAGAAAGCACACACAAAGCCCAGGAACAAGCTAAGAGATGTTCAAACATAACAGTAGCCAGGGGAATGACATTAAAAATACTAAGGCTGCTTTTTCACATATTTTTGTTTAGAAAAATATCTATTAACAAATATTTCTGTAAATGAGGAAGCATACTGCTTCCTGAATTTTGTTGTTTCATTCATTGATTTAATTTTGTCAACTTTAAAACAGGGACATTAATAACTAAATGTTTACCCCCCCCCCATACAACTTTAGTCAATATCCCAAGTATTTCTATATTACTATTGAAGTTATAGCTTGTTTCTAATTATAAAAACTGTCTTTGAGATTCTATCTCAAGATATTTATAAGTGTATTTTGATAATGAAAGATGAGGAGAGGTTGTTTTTTCTTATTACTTGACTTTTCACTTAAAAATCCTCACTCAGAATATAGTCAATGTGTCAGTAATTTGAGATGCATTCAGGCTTCATTTTGTGCCTTTCTAAAGCTCTTGGCTGTATCACTGCCTGTGTTTCTCTATTCTTGTAGAGCTATGGTGCATCTCAGATATGATGCCTTTCAAACTTTCTCTTCTTTTAGGATTCTTTTCTACCTTAAAAAAATAGAAAAAAAAATTGAGGTCAAATGCATAGTCATCATTGATTCCTCTTACAAATTCCACATCAGCAAGTCAGTTGGAACTATCTTTAAAACAAATTAAATGTTAGTTAAAATGTTTCTCATCAACTTCATTGCTGTCCACTTATTTATTCTTCATACCTGTTATCTCCTTCCTAAGTGGCTGAAAGATCTCTAATTACTTTCATTTGAGCCCCACCTCTTCAAATGTGAAGTAGTTCTTTTTTACTCATTGAACACCTTGTAGAGCCCTACAGTACTTACCTTAGATCATTCCCACCAGTCTCATTTTTACTCTCCAGCCTGACACATCATGCTTGGGCATATATTTCTTGTTATCCCTTGAAAAAGCCAAGTCCATTCCCCAGCAGGATTCTATACTGGGCACAGATTTGTTCTCCTCCTAGCCTCAGTACAAATGTCACTTCTTCAAAGGGTCCTACTCTACTCTGTCACCCTTAGCCATTAACTCATTTTGTTTTGTTTACCATAACGCTTCATTCCAACTGAAATTCTATTATTTATTAATGGTTTGTGTATTGTCTGTTTTCCCAAGTAAAATATAAGCCTCTCAGAAGCAAGGACTTTACTTGATTCACAGATGTATCTATGGGAAGTAGAAAATTGCCTAGTGCCTGCTAAATATTTGCTATACATTTTTAAATAATAAATGAATATTGCTTAATTTAAATACTAATAATGGAATGGTAGACAATTTATTCCTATGGAATTAACTTTTAAAAAAAAATAAATCATTTTTTAGATTTTTTTGCCAGGAAAGAAGATGCTTAATATAATCCTATTTTGAAAAGCAGCCTTTTAACTTCAGTTTGCAAATTTCAAGCTGAGTTAAACCTGTATTGGTATTTCTGCTGTATTTGATGGGACTTTCGACCAATTTTGAGCACCACTGATTCATAGTGTAGTTTAACTAAATCAGAGGAAGCAAAATACAGTAGCTTTGTGCATGACCAATGTATTCCTTGGCAGTAATTCATCTGCACTAGGCAAAGCCACCTACTGCTTCAAGAGCACAACCATTTCTTTCTATTACTGCAATCACATTATTCCAGAGCTTGGCAGTGATGGATAAGTATATCAAAAGATTGAGGGCTTTGTGCACTGGCAATATTGTAGACCAGCCTCTTAAACAGCCACCTCTCTTTTTCTAATAGGAACTTGTAATTTTAGCACTGGTCAGGGATAAATAAAGAATAGTGAGATCCATTTTTGTGTGTAAATCAATGTGTTATTTTTTAAAAATCGAACCTCTTAATCAACTTATTCTAGATTTATTAAGTAAATAAATTAATAGACTGAAGGAAGTCTGATGTTAAAATTATAATTTCTAATTACTTCCACGACTAGGAGATTTAAAAGTGAATTTTCATTTTATGTTTTCTTCCTTTTGTAAATCTTATGCATAACCACATACCAAAATGATGAGTGAAAAAGGTTGGTACACATGAGAAATGAACACAAAGAGTGGGACTGTTAACTGACCCCATATTGGAGACCCAGAGTGGCCATAATTCCTAGCCAAATTCCTCTGTGCTCCTATCTTTTATGTCCATCCTTACCCCTAAATTATTAGAGGAGAAATCAGAACAAATTCATTAGCATGATATCCCTGAAGGTCAAAGCATCTTGAAGTCTGCATCACGTACACAACATATAACATAGTATGGCGATGTGTCCCATATATCTGCCCAGGTGGTGGGGGGAGATGGAATGGTTTAATTTTATGTGAGTAACTGAATTTCATTCATTGCTTCTTTTGTGTGGTGTGTGTGTGTGTGTGTGTTTGCAGTGCAATTTGAGCAGGTTATTTTTTTTTCTTTTTAGTGCCAACAGAAAGTGATTTTTTTCTTTTCTCTCCACTTCCTGTCTGTCTTTCTGATTTATAGCCCTTTTGTCATCACTGAATGCATTCGTGCTACGAACTGCATCATCCATTCACTTCTCCATGTAACTAGCATTTGATGAGCTCTGTGAAATATCATGAACTGTTCTGACATCTTAGACTGCACTTTGAACTTGTTGAGCACTTGTCTTGTCCAGAGGATCTTTAACTTTAAATACAAATAAGCCATTTCATGCTATGATCAGAAGTAAACAGTGATAAGATAGAGAAATTTTTGCATATGTTTTTATGGAGATGATACTTCATATAGGGTGGTTAGAATCTGAACTGATTGTCTCAATTTATCTCATTTATTAGTATGAGGTCTATTATTATATGATTATATTCATATCTATGTTTGCTGTACTCTTTAAAAAGCAGTATTCAATAAAACTAATGGAGTTCCAAATTTCCATTATTCCAAGTGCTGAGGATGCAGCTACAAATACAAAGCAAAAATCTTTTTCTTACTTATCTATAATTTCATTGAAGAAAAAGAATATACACATAAGAGCAATAAGAAAAAATATGTATCATTTTAAAATGTGATAAATGCTATGAAGACAATTAGAAGAACAAGGGGGACAGGAAATAGAAAGTGGAGATTCTGTGATTTGTTAGAGAAGATCTTACTAGGAAATAAGAAAAGAAGTGACGTGAAATAATCAACCATGTAGATATTTCCCGAAAACAATTCCAGGCAAAGAATCGCAAGTGCAAAGTATCAGAAATTAATGATCTAACGAGTAATAAGAGAGAGCAAGAAAACGCAAGGTCGGAGTAACAATGTGGACATTACTAAGGACCCTGTTTACCCTCTGAGGGTGGTGGTGATACCGCCTGTTACAGGTTACCCTGATGAGTCCTGCTTCCCCCCAAGAGAATGATGCTGAGGCAAGTGCATAGAGTAGAAAAATAAGCAGCTTAATTTAAAGAATAGTCGAACAGACAGGGTGGAAGAAGGGGCCCAAAAGGCGAAATCCCATGAGGAAGCCCCATCCCTTTTATACATCTATAGTTCTCTTTGTCCTTTTACATTGCTCTCCTTTATCTTGCTCATTTTCCCTCATCCTACATATGTAATGGGGAAACAGGTGGCTGGAGGGGCCAGGGAGGAATGATCCAGTCAGGAATGGGCCCAGGGCGAAATAGTTAGCAATTTCCACCTGCTCAGGAGTTGCTTCATTAACAGTTTTTTAGGGTGGGAGGTATAGGCCTGGCTTTGGGGACGTTAACCTTTCAATCTCCCAGGCGCAGTTTCCAATTTCCAGGACTCAAATCTAACTCCATTTACTGCATCATACCTGGTTTACTAAACTACTCTAACTACCAGTCTTTAAATCTGGCTTACTGGGAAGCCATTAGAAGAAATGGCATGATCTGGTTTTATGTTTTACCATTTATGCTTTGATTTCATGTAAAAAATATAGTGAAGTGGATATGCGTAGAAAAAGAGTAGTGAATCAGGAGGATATTTCAAATATTTAGGGAAAAGATGACAATGGCTTAGAGCAGCATGATGATGATGGAGATGGCAAGAATTAGTTTAAATCTGGGTGAATTTTTGGAAAAAAAAAGAAAGGGATTTTATCAGTAAATTAGCTTTCCTTTTGTAAGATTATCTATTTTTTGAACTATGGAAAGATTATGGAGATTATTATTATTTCTTACTATACATATTGATGTTTATATTGTATTAATCTGGGCCTTGTTTAATATTCACATTTCCTTGGGCTTTCAATTTAAAGCTCAGGCATCCTAGACACTATGGTCTATAATTTATTTTTTTGTAAGAAAACTGGAACATAGAGTACTTTTAAAAACTGAAATGGCAAGAATCATTCAAAAGAAAAACCTGTTCCCTTTCCAAATACCCTCACTTAGATATGTGAAATTACCAGTACTTAGAAAATGAAAAATAGCCAAAGTGATTTTTATTACCGAATGTGGGTTCTACTAGTATATTTTAAGTACTTATTTGTGGTTTTTAAACATATATATATATATATATATATATATATATATATATCACTGGAAATCAAGAATTTATAAACCTAAGTATACTTCATTTACTACAATTCTTTGTTGAATTCAAAATTCCTTAAATACTCACCACTTAGAACAATGAAAATTAATCATTAAAAAATAATTGCAACAATGCAAAATAACATGACCAAATTGACTTCTCTCTTGAAATGAGGGTAGCATTTGTACATTGTTTCTCATCTTTTTTGCTTCTTTCCTGTCTTCATTACACCTACTCATCTGCTCCATCCTTAATAATGGATTGTTATTTTCTACCTATTGCCTGTTGTCAAGACTTGAATCCTATTCTGTTAGCCATTATTTTAGAATCTTTCAGAAATTTCCACTTCTGACCTGGGAAATCATGTGTCTTATTGAACCACTGGATGATCTTGCATCACAATGTACATGTGGCACCAGCAGATTCTTCTGTGAGCCTTTCCATCATGAGAACATACAGGTGAAGTCTCAGGAAAGGAAAAGTCCCACAGAGAGGTTATTCGCCTTATCTCAGGAAAATTTGATTGTATTGAAATTCTTCAAAAATGTTCCTTGGTCCTATTAGCATCCCTTTATTAGAAATAGAAAAAAAAATTAGGACATGAAAAAGATCAAAGTGGCACAAGGAAAAAGAAAGGAGATGAGAAAGAGGCAGGCGGTGGTGGAGAACCCTGGAGAAGGAAGCATTGGAAATGTACCTCTCTTTCCAGCTGTGTGTGCTGTGTGCTCTAACTTCTGTTTAGAGCGTGCACTCAGCAAATTTGCCTTTTGCATTCATGGTTTGTCCTCCGATATGTTTTCATCATCATGTTAACAACAATTAAGATAGCATATTAGTATCACTAGAAAATTTCCTCCTTTGGGGTATATATTTGAGAGGAGTGTGGCAGGCAGCATAATGGCCTCCCAAAGATGTCCATGCTCTAATCCTTGAGAACCTGTGGACATAAGATCATGCTGGCTTATTTAAGTCTGTTTGACCCCAATCAGATGAGCCCTTCAAAGGATAAAGGTTTTCTCAGCTGTATTAAGAGGATGAGACTCAAGAAGAGGCAGGAAAGATTCACAGATAAGAAGAACAGCACCCAGCTGACTTTGATGGTAGAGGAGGGGTCTTCAGACAACCAATGTGGCTGCCTCAAGAAGCTAGGAATGACTCTCAGCTGACAGTTGGTGAAGAAAAATGTTAACTCAGTACTATGAAGAACCGAATTCTGCCAACAACTCAAATTAATTGAAAACAGATCCCTTCGCCAGAGCATGTAAAAAAAACCCACAGCCCTCCTGACATCTTGGTTTAAGTCCAGTGAACCCTAAAATTCTACAAAACTGAAAGATACTAAAATGCAGTTGTTTTAAGCCACTCACTCTATGGTAATGTGTCATAGCCACAAAGGAAAAAAATAATTAGAGGGAACAACTGCTTTCTTTGTTGCCCCTCTACCCGTGCCACTAGTGAAAGAACACTGTGAGAGAAATTCTGGAGGTCAGAATCAACTTGACAAAAGTTTGGAAAGCATATAAGACTGGTTTGATTGGAATACCATATTCAGTGGCAAATAACTAGGCCTATTAGGTAGAGATGTTTCCATGAAATTTAAAAGCAGCTATGTGAAAAAGAATCAGAGATCATTTAGCAATATGTTTTGTATTTCTGTTGAAGACATATTTAAAGGACTTAAAAACAGCATACTGAAGGGACACAGCCATATCAATGTTTATTGCAGCGCAATTCATAATAGCTAAACTTTGGAACCAACCTAGATGCCCTTCAGTAGATGAATGGATAAAGAAACTGTGATATATATATATATATATATATATATATATATATATATACACACATACACACACACACACATACACACACACACAATGGAATATCACTCAGAAATAAAAGAGAATAGAATCATGGCATTTGCAGGTAAATGGATGGAGTTGGAGAAGATAATGCTAAGTGAAGTTAGCCAATCCCAAAAAAACAAATGCCAAATATTTTCTCTGATATAAGGAGGCTGATTCATAGTGGGGTTGGAAGGGGGAACATGGGAAGATTAGAGGAACTCTAATTAAGAAATATTTACTCAAAATATCCACAACTTTTTATTAGTTCAATAAAAATTTCTTCATTTCCTCCAATAAGGATTATAAATCATAAAAGATGACTCAAATAAAAATGTTTAAAATTTTACTGTTTCCCCAGCAGTGTAGTTTTAACTGTAACTGGTTTATAAATAAGAAATTAAATATTAACAGTGCTGATGAGAGTTCCTTCCCAACTGCTTCCCTGGGTAGCCACTGGTCATTTGTTTCCCTAATCCCCAGTTTGGGTGAACTTACATGATTTTCTTGGTCTATATAATTATTTACTCCTCAGTCTTCAATAAGCCTAGATGATATTTCAGTCTTTATTTCTTAGGCATTTAATTTACTCTTTCAAACTGCTTAGGAACTGAGAATCCAAGGAAGAGAAGTCCTACCCCTCTTTCAAGTGGACATCACGGGAGACCTTGCAGCAACATTCATTTCTCCTAGCATTGGTTATTGAGAAACTACTAATGAACCTGCAGCTCAGCAGTTGTCCAGATGGAGATGGAAACCCTAATTCTCCCTTCCAGTGTGCTATTTGTATATTATTCTTTTGGGAAGCAAAAACCTTCCTGCTCTTCATCCCAATGAGGAGAAAGGGGGAGAAAACAGCCTCTATTCACAAAGCCCTAAAATCTTGCAGAAGGTCAGCCTTTCGCTTACCAGACTTCACATTCTTCAGGCTTATACTTAAACAGGGGAGTATGTGAAGTTGACACGTTCCTCGAATTACAGATGACGCTCAGACAGGCATCCTGTGAGTTTATAAATCTCACAGTGATCTCTGATGTTTTCTTGGAAAACGACAGGACTTAGTTGTGTCAAAGACACAGGAGAAAACAGGGGATTCAGAGAGCGGATTTGAATAAAGCTCTGGATGTGGGAGAGTCCAGGGTATTTTGCAGGAACAATGAGAACAAAGGATGTGATTATTTAATGGGTCAGGGCATGGAGCAGGGCTAAAAGGAGTTAAGACTGGAGGAGAGGGTAACCTGTACACCATGTTAATTTGAACAGAGTAAAGCTACATTTGATAACTATACTAAATGAGTTTTAAATAAAATGTTTTCCATAAAAAGATATTGGTATGTACAGTATCATTAACATTAAAGTTATTATGGATGATGACATTTAATATATGAAATCCTGGAAAACTGTTAGCTACTAAGACTAACCCCCTTTTTTATACTCAAAATGCATTAATTCTACTGCTCTGCTCAATTGATTGTTCTTGGTTAGAAGGTTCATGAGGCATGGAGACCAATTCACTTAAATGAATGTGTTGGGTCTTGTCACTGGGGATTTTAATTCTTAAGATTGATGCTTTGAGCATTAGAAAAACTTATTAGTGGCTTCTATAATACAGCTTTGTTTTTCACAATAATAAATTACCCTTAATTTAGAGTTGTGACAAACTTAACATGCTGCGAAAGCTAGGTCATAGATTTGATTTAAATGATTATTTACCTCATTCCTTTGTTGCTGTGGTTGACATTTATTTGTTTTCTATCAGAACACTGGAGTCAATTTCTCAGTTATTGACTATTGCAAGTGATATTGTCTTAAACATATATTACTTCATGACTTTAATAACACAATATAGTGTTTTCTGGCATGAATTTCCAGGATCAAATTAATAGAATTAACCACCTCATATATGTCTGATTAATTTAAATAAATGTATTTATTTAGGAAGTAAACAAATTCTAAAACTTGTCTCTAGAAGCATCATTTCACAGCCTTTTTTGCACATTTACTTAAATAATAAATGAAAATACAGAATAATTTTTTCACATGTGTGAAAATACAAACACCATTTGTTATCCACTTTATGACCTATTTAAACACTAAAGTTTAAAAGTTGAGAGTAAAATTATTATATTGTTGGAATATACTCCAAAATTGGAAATACAAATTTTTATAATGTTTGGGCTTTGCAGATTGATAGTCTAGAACAAAGCTACGGAATTACCTTGTAATACTACAGAGGGACACTTGTGAGAAAATTTTAATAATTCATCCCTCTTTCAAGTTCTTTAACCCTTTTAAGTGGTTCGAGTAGATTAAGGATTCTTTAATATCGAGATCCCTTATGTTAAGTGCCTGGGTTAAAGGAAGTGACTGAAATGGAATAATTGTCCAGTTCTCTTCTTATTGCTTGTCCCAGAGAATAGCTTCTTCTCTAAGTGAATGTCCATAGGGTGTCGTGGTGGCAATTGCTCCCCTCTGGAACACAGCTCATCTCTGAGATTGCCAGCAAAGCAGGAGAAGGAAATGTTTAGAACTCATTCTCTGAAGTAGATACAGTACCAATCACAGTAGCTCCAACCTTTAACCACACAGCAGCTCTAGAGAAAGGAGCTACTGATGTCCCCAACTGGTGATAAATGATGTTTTTGTTATGGGAGGTGCAGTGTTGGCATGAATTAAGGTTTCTTTAGATTGAATACCAGGTCCATAAGCATTATTTATACTTTTGTGTCCATAAAAAAATCTCTATAATATCATCTGTCAGAATTTTCCATTATAATTTTTTTCAGGAATGCAAGCAATTTTAAAATATAGTCCATACTATTTTGAGTCAATGTTTCTTAATTTATTCAAATGCTCTATTAATTACAGATTGTATTCTGGCACTGAAAAGGAAAAGAACTCCATGATTCCATGTTGGGTGGCATGGTTAAAACCAGATAAGTTGTTCTACATGAGTAGTTGGAACCCCCTAGGTGAAGGATGGAAGCAATGATTTTCTCTGCTTATAAGGAAGGAGGAGCCAGCTGTTTCCATCCACTCCTAAAATGGGTCTTCTTGGAAATGTAGAAGACCAGAATCTTAAACACAATTCTTTGGTTAAAATCCATCTAGGAACCAGATGACCCTTGTGCCTCCGTTTTTCCTACTTAGAGATTTTTCTATGTTCTGGGTCTTTCTGCTTATTAACATGTAAATAACTGAAAATGAGAATGGTCCAATCTTAATAATAACCTAGAGTTTACCCTAAAGAGTTAATAGAGGTTATAACTATTTAGTCCTTTTCTGGAAGAGAATTGAAGTTTTGTTACTCCTTCAGAAAAGAGCAAAGACAAGACAAATGGCCACTCACCTCATTTTTATGTATGTGAAGAGTATTATGAGGAAGGTAAAAACAGATGTTCTCTATATACTTATACACACCAGGAGACCCAGGTTTCTTCCCCACAAAAACTTAAGAAATCTAGGAAATTTAATTCTGTTTCTCCCTCTAATCTATTTTAATATCCATTAGATCAAGTTCATTGTCTTTTGGAATGAATGGTCAATGAAAACAAGAAGTTTGTCTATTTTACTTAAATGTAAAAATGAATACATTTAAAAAAATGTCTTTGAAATTCTTTATAACATTTGTTTTTCTCTGATTAATTGAAATATGTGAATTTGCCATTTTTATAGCCAAAGTAATCAAATTTTGACAAACTATATGAACCAACAATGTGTAATGGCAGAGATGTGCTCTGAATCTTCTACTCCCATATTGCATATATCTGTTTTTTCTGAAATTTCTAATTGTTTTGTTTTGATTGTGGTAAAACAATCGATAACTATAAGGGAATGTAGAGTCAGGACTCTAAAGTATTTTGATAGATTAACAATCAGTATTAAATAAAATTTTTAATTTTTTTCCTTTTATGAAATTTATGTATCAGATATTATTGAGTCTAGCATTCTATTCTTTCCTGGATTCAATCATTTAACTATAGCTTGACTTATATTTTTTTTGTAAATGCATTGTTGGTTATCCACTTTTCTTAGGCTTTTGTGATTAACAAGTATGTTACCCAATGTAGCCTCTTAAGAATTTTTTGGTTGTTACTTAGAGCCTTAAATTTCCATAAAGCTATATCAAATAGTGGGATTTATTTTAATATAAAATAAATACTAATAAATAACTTTAACATTATTTACTAGTAACAGTATTAATATCATGATTTTTATAAATGTACACATTTATGTCATTCCATACTCATTAACATCATATAACATATTAATATGACAATCATTAAAATACCACCACTATAATATTCATTAAAATATTAATATTTGGCAGGGCTGGAGTTGTAGCTCAGTGGTAAAGTGCTCACCTAGCACAATTGAGGACTTGGGTTCAATTCTCAGCACCACATATAAATAAATTAATTAAATAAGTAAAGTTTCATTGATAACTAGAAAAATATTTTGTAAAAATATTAATACTTGGCATCTGGAATGTAATGTCTACATTTTTTCTCTGATTGATTGTCTTTGATTACCTAGGATGGTGACTACCAAATGCATGCTTCTAGATAAGACCATTTCCATGTAATCCAGATTAATGTATCCAATTACCTAAATGAACCCTCCATTTAGTGCTGAACTACATGTACTTTCAAAATTCTTATTACAAACATTAAACTCTTTCCCTTACCAAAACGATTCAACTTACAATAAATTGTACCTTCTGGGTCAATTGTACCAGTTGTTCATGTCAAGGACTAGAAGCCTAGGATCATCCCTGATTCTTCCTTTTCCTTCAGTCTACATAACCCAATCTTATTCAGCAAATCTACCAGAAGACCACATCTTAATCGTCCTCCCTGTTTTCAAATCATTGCATCACCCTATTCCAGGAAAACAACACTTCTTGCCTGCACTTATATGTCAAATTTCTAGCTCATTTTCCTGATGCTACTTCTATGTGTGAATAAATGGTAGTGAGTATATGAAATATCTCCCCCTGCTTTTTTCTTCAGCACTCTGGATTGAATCCAGGGCTTCACACATGGTAGGTATGTGCTCTACCACTAATATGTTTTGATCATAGTTAGTTCTTCTTAATCCAATTTTATACAGACATATTACTTGTATAGTACATGCCATGTCAAGGAAAAATGACATCTGAAATATCTGAAAACAGTTTGATAATTAAAATTTATTAAGGATCCAGTGGTCATTATTATGGGCTATTTTCAATGCCAGTTTCCTTATTTATAGAACCAAGATTTTGGAGTAAGCTGCTAAAAATCTATCAATTTTAAAAGTCCTGTTTCAACATTTTAAGCATTCCTCTTGGCTTTTTATCCCCTCTATCACTGCCAATGGCAGATTTGTTATGGCAGTGCTATTGTGAACCGAAATTCTTATAACCCTGCACCTGATTTTGCATCAGGTTTTGATGGTTTCCTAAACTTATTAGAACAGATACTGTATATATGAAACAAAGTAAGACCAGAAAAATATATAGTCTTTATAAAACCCATTCTTTCTCAAAAATAAAAAAAAAATGCAATCCATGTAATCTTAGGAGAACTGAATGTAAACATCTTGACTTTTAAAGAAGGTAATTTAACAACAACATTTTAGGTAAATTAGCACATGTCAAATGCACTTACCTACTTCTGATATTATAGGTAAAGTTCATGAAATGCTATGATGAAAGTCACTGAAATCAAAAAATGTCACAAACAACTTTCAGATTGTGAGAGAAAAGCTCATAAACATATAATATGCCAAAACAATGAGAAATACAACAATCTGGTAAAAGGAAATAACTGATAATTTTTCTGATAACAGCACAATTATGATACATTGTCAATTTGATGAGTTCACTATTACCATGGCTACTAAATTATTCAAATTTAATATGCTTCTACACAAACTACAAAGTTAAATAGCTCCCAAAATCTTTCTGTGTAGACTACAATATTTTTATGTACATTACTGGACAAATACATTTTAAAGAATATTTAAATAATAAACATAAGAAAAATGTGTGTATTTTCAATGAAACATAAGAAATTATTGAAGTCACTGTAAGTATTCATGCTAAAATTAAAGGGACAATCTTATCTTTTCCAGAGAACTTAAAAACAAATATAAACAATAATCCCTCAATATCCATGACAGATTCCTTTCAAGACAATCATCCTCAAATATTAAAATACTTAAGTCCTTCATATAAAATAGCCAGGTGTCTATATACATACTCCCATATATTTTAAATTATCTCTGAATTCCTTATAATACCTAATATATGTAAATGCCATGTAAATTGTTGTACTGTATTATTTTAGGGAATAATTACAAGAAAAAAAAACATTCTATTTATGTTCAGAACAAACACAATTTATTTTCCTTTGTTGATCTTCAACAAAGGTGCCAAGAATACAAAGCAAGGTAAGGACTATCTCTTCAATAAGATATACTGGGGAAATGAATACCCATATGCAAAAGAATGGAAGTGGGGACTTATTTCATACCATTGACAAAGCAACTCAAAATGGATTAAATATTTAAATATAAGATCTGAAACTATAAAACCACTAGAAGAAAACAAGGGGAAATTTTACATATTAATAGTCTAGGAAATAACTTTTTTGGCCCCTAAAAATATAATCAACAAAAGCAAAAATAGACAATAGGCTTGCAGGAAGTTTATAAACTTCCACACAGCAAAGGTAGTAATCAACAAAATGAAGAGACAAAATACAGACAGGAGAAAAAATTGCAATCCATACATAAAATAAGAGGTTGATATCTAAAATAATTTAAAAACTCAATAAGAAGAAAAAAACAATTAAAAATGGGTACAGAAATGGAATAGACAGTTCTCATAAGGAAACATATAAATAGAAAATATGAAAAAATGCTCAACATCACTAAACATCAATGACTGTCAATTAAAACTATAAAGGAATATGCATCTTAAAATGGCTATTATCAGCAAGACAAAAGACAACAAATGTTGATGAGGATGTGGAGAAATGGATACACTTGTACACTGTTAGTAGGAATCTAAAGTAGCACAGCCACTATATTAAAAAAGCATATGAGAGTTTCTCCAGATATTAAAAACAGAATTACCTTTGGTATATCCCTCTTTAGGGCATATACCAAAGAAAAGCAATATGTAGAAGAGATGTTCATGTTCATTATAACATATTCACAATGACTGAAATACGGAATCCATCAATAGCTGGATGGATAAATATGGTATATAAACAATGGAATTTCTGTCAGTCTTTAAAAATAAAGGAATTTTGTCATTTGCAACAACATTTATAAACCCAAAGGAGATTCCATGTAAAATAAGCAGGAAAGACATTATTGCATAATCTCATTTATATTTGGAATCTAAAGAAGTTGAACACCTTGAGACAGTGGGCAGAATGGTGATTCCTGAAGGCTAATGGGGTAAGGCAAGAAAAGGGAAGAAATGTAATTGACTAACTTTGAAAAGAAGGAAAGAAAGAAAGAAGTCAAGAAGAGATTTGACCCAGTGGTATATTGTAGTGGTAAATAAATAGGCTTTTCAAAGGTAGGAGAACACTGTAGCATTCACCAACTTCTGCAGTATAAATATTCCCATGAATGCCAAATGAACTTATTAGTATGGTGTATCACCAAACTCAGACTTGGGAACAGATGTGCTCCACTGGCTCTTGAGGTGGTGCTCTCCAGCACAGAACCACACTAGAAGATATCAAAGGCAGTATTGAAAATAATTCTTTGGCAGTGATAGTATCAGTGGTAGTGTGACATAATTGTTTTAAATGTAAAACATTCTATTTTGGTGAATTTTGTGTTGAAATTATTTCTATTATTTCATAGTCACTTCAAATAAAATAATTATTTGACAAAGTAGTATGTCATTTCACATGTGAATACACGACACACCTAAACTATGGCATTATAGTTTTTTGATACCATCACAGACTGGGAATGGCAGAAAAATAAGCTGTCAAACATGCCTCAAGTTAGTCTTTAGTTCATGCTTTTTCTGCCAGATAATTAAATTAACCCAAGGGTCCTGAACCTTGGAAGAGAGAGGTACAGATGGAGAACTTGTGTATTTTCTGTCAAAGCTGTTCTAACTTCAGCCTCTGGGAATAATCAGAATGAAGCTCAGTACCAGTATCTTTCTCAGTGCAGGAGGAGAACATTAACTGAAGTATCTCCCATTAACACAAAGATTATTATATAAACTGGGATTTAATGACTATGTATGGATCACAAGATATAATAACCACAGTGTTAAGTGTTATTACTGACTTCAGAATTTAACTGGGTCAGTTCACAGCTTATGAGAGCAGCCAGGCATCATCTCCAGTTGAGAAAATAAAGGTAACATTAAACATATCTACAGAACAAGTAATATAGTTAGAATCATAGTGCAAAAACTGCAGTTATTAAAGAGAGATACACAAACTCCCTCACTCTTCTTTTCTCAACACAAACTCACACACAAACACATACATGGACACAACACACACAATCACTAAGGAATAAATGTAATCATAAATCTCAATATCAAAGAAATTATTTTTAATTTTTGTAGGGGAGGGATAGTGTTTCTTAATGCATTCCAACTAGTCAGGTTTCTAGAACACAAGTTAAGAAAAATTCAAGATAAATATTCAGTCTTCTATGATCTCTTCCAATATAATTTTAAGAATTATTTCTTTTATAAAAACTAATATATGGAATTATGCCCTATTCACATGATTTATTGTGCCACTTTCCCCCCCCCCAAAATATTATGATTCATTTGTACAACATGCACCAAAAATAATGCCTAAAATTATCCATTCTAATATATTGACAACATGTTTCTTAAATTTTAAAAAATACATTAAATATTAATTTCTAAATATATTTGCATTAAATATTACAAATGTTTAAAAGTTCAGGGTTTACATTTATTTATAATTCACTTTAAAACTAATATCTAACAGTTTTGCTTTTCTTGTTATGTTGTATATATGTGGTATAATTTTGCTTTATAAAAATTATTCAACATCAATGGGCTAGAGTTGTGGCTCAGTGGTGCTCATCTAGCACGTGCAAGGCACTGGGTTCGATCCTCAGCACCACATAAAAATAAAATAAAAGTTTTGTGTCCAACTACAACTAAAGTAAAATATTTTTTAAAAAATATTTAACATTGAATTCAATATTTTTTGAATTTTAATGCAATCCACTTGAAATCAATTGACTGATATCATTTGAGTTCAGTAATAAAAATATTTTCTGATTTTACTGATATATTTCCTATTAAATTTTAATTTATTCAAAATATACAATATGAATTCAATTTTTCTTCTATTTCTATTTTCACACTCTTTTAAGCTGTATTATACGCTTTCCTCCCATAATGAAGGGCCTAGATTTTGTTCTTTTACTGCTGAGTGCTCTCACTCTTTTCTGGCCCCTATATTTCCAAAGGATGCTTCTCTAGTTTTCTGTACAAAAGTTCAGTTCTCTATTCCAAGGATCTTCATTGCTCATAGCCCAAACTTCTGTCTGCTTTCATCTAAAAATGAAATACCATAATAAATGATCTATAATGAAGAAGTGCTATCTGAAAATCAAGTTGTTACAGTAGGACCAGGATTGGAAACCTACAGAACTGAGTCACAGCAGGGACCATATAGCCCACAAAGCCTAAATATTTATTTGTCAGTAAGTGTAAAGTCACTCGGTTCTGTTTTGTTATACAACAGGAGTTATATAATATGTATAACAAGAAGAAAACTTGGGTAAAGTCCTTTACTGTGAGTACAAATAAAAAGGAATTAAGCTCACATATTAGTAAATTGGAATGAAGAAATTAAAGGTCTGGAACCACTACTGGATCCACCTGAGATATTCCCACAGATGGACAAGTCAGGGTTTGCAAGGTAATAATTCAATTAAGTCAAGCAAGTCCAGTCACAAAATGGAAACACAAAATGGATGCTCATGGAAATGTCTATTCCTCTTTATAGCCTCTGCTTAAGGGCTACAACTTAATATCAGATCATGGGCAGGACTTAAAACTTTTACCAGCAGTACAAGAACATGGAACAGAAAAGAGCGAAGGAGATCTATGACTTTTTGAGCTGTCTGTGCCTGCATAGTAATCATATATGACCATGAATAATTGGTGAAGTCATTGCTGTTGTAGCACTTATTCCTCTGAATCTTGCCTTTCAGCCAACTCTAATCAATTCTAGGTAAGAGTTTAGAACAACAGAACACAGTGCCAATATTCATCAAGTTGAAGGCAAAATCTTGTTGAGTTCCATTTTCAATGTTTAGTTATATATTTGGACTACATTCTTGAGAAAGGAGCCAGAAATTGTATATATATATATATATATATATATATATATATATATATTATGTAGCTACATATTTGAAATTCATTTACCATGAAATTTATATGCTAGCTATATTACATACCATATTTTTTATTATTTTGGAATTGTTTTATTTTCTTTAATTAATCCATATTTAGCCATGATATAGTATCTATATTATGGGATTTCATAGTGATGTATCTTTTTTTTCTTCTTTCTTTTTCTTTTCTTTCTCTCTCTTTTTTTTTTTTTTGAATCTAATAAGGCTGCTACCTACTCTTGTGACAGGGCTGTTTTGTACCACACACATTATCTCCAATTTGACTATGCATCTAGTCTTGGGGTAAATTTGACAAGAGAATTTGGCTTCTCTATCTCAAGCAGCAATAAAGTGTCCATGAGAAAAATGAAAAGGGGAACAGGAAGAGCACAATTTCAAATATAGTTTATTTTAATGTTCTCCTGTCAGCCTTACGGGAAGTAGTGATCAGATATAGAGGGATGACATGGGATTTATGTCACTCAGTAAACTACTAGCTTTATTAATTTATTTTTAAAACTCGAGTTTCAGAAATGAATTGTTACCTTACATCCAAAATAAAATAATACATCATTTATCAAAAGTAATTAAACTACTCAATTAATTGACAACTTTGGGGAGTATATGAATACCGTAAAAAAAAAGAACACATTAAAATGAAATATACTGATATATCCCTACTAGGAAATACTTATTTTCTTGGACTTTAAGTTTTTATTCCCTAAAAAATCACTAAATCAATATCTTTAATGTAAGAAAACACAAGCATATGTACTCAGAGATTATTCTATCAAAATTTTATTTTTGGTATGAATATGGGATCTAGGAATCCCAAATCAAGAAACAATATGGAACATAAACCATTTTAAACCCATCTCTAATTCTAAGGTTTTTCCAATTCTTATGTAACTTCTAATCTTACTCTTCTCTCCAAAACACAATACCTTATTCAATCTAATAATTAAAGCATATATATATATATATATATATATATATATATATGATACCATATTAGCTTTTCTGTTGTGATTTACTTCCACACAACAGTTGAAAATATGTTCTCTGCCCATATTCCATACAGGGGTACTTCCTAAGCAAAATTGGTTTTTAAGGTAATTATGTTCATTGACAGCCTCAACAGACAAAGAATCATGCCAACTAAAAAGTAATGCATTATTAAACATTTGCTGCAAAATCTATACAAAACACTAGTTGGATTTGACTCATACTGTCCTCAGGAGATGGAGCTTTGATATCTTTGGTTTCATTCTGACCTCACAGAGAATAACTGTTAAGTTAGAATGTGGGCCATTTTTGGAATCCTTGATTAAGGCAGTCTAACCAAAATAAGCAGTTGTGATTACATTAACATTTAACATGTTTTGATTGGAATAGAATGAAAAACACCAAAATGTCCTCAATTATATTAATACAAAGACTTATGCATAGGACTCGATGTCTAACTCTGTATATGTATATGTCTCTGTGTGTGTGTGTGTGGGGGATATCCTTAGCAACTTAAGCCTTCAAATAAATATGTAATTATTAATTGAAATTCTAGAACATGGGCCAAGGAACTAATACTCCTGTGTTTTGCTGATATTCACTTTAGAAATGAATAGCTTTAGAAGAATGGCCTCAAAATTTTATTTCAGTTTTTAAGGCAAATGAATGTTAATTCTAAAATAATACATCACGCATGCACAATTAGGTTCTCAAAGAGATAAAAGTCAAAATAATTAAGCCACAACTCTTAATATGGGCATGCACTTTCTTTTTTGTTGTTATTGCTTAAATCTAATCAAATAAATATTAAAGCAACCAATGCACTATTCTGTTAACACATTTCATCAATGTAACAGTTATTTTATTAGCTCTTGCAAAGTTTCCATATATTAAGCATTTAGCTCTAGAGCAAATCTGATTTAAAAAAAAAAAAAGGTGGTTCTTTTCATTGCCAGTGCCACATCAATTTCCACAGCCTGAGTTTGAACATTTGGTATTTTTGGAGAGCAATGGTCATGTAAATTCTAAGTGCTCAAGAGAGATCACAGCAATTATGATTCTAAAGTTACTCCTAACATGTCTTCTGCTTTATTATTTTCCCCTGTACAGGTGTGGAATGACAATGTGCAAAGATTATTAGATTAAATGATTATAATATCTTCTTAAGTCACTATTAGTACATTAGGAATTTTGCTTTATGTTTAAGTTATCCAAGAATCATCTAATGCTTTTCTCATTCAAGTTTGTACCAATAATACTATTTTTAGCTAATGTTTATGGGGGTGAGTTGCATAATATGAACAGCAAAATGGTGAGAAACTGGGAAGAGGTATCGGCAGGCTTTGGGGGACTGGGATTGAAATAGAGTTTTTGAATAAATTGACTTTGAACTTGGACACATTAAGGTAGTGATATTTATTTGAATTTAAATCAATAAAATTCTGTTAAAAATCAATGATATTATCTCTGGTTCTAGTCATCACTCAGCTATCCACTGAAATGACCCCGTCTCAGGGGAACATCTCTGTCACTCTCTATACTTATGTCTCTAATTTTGTCATCATCCCACTCACTGAAATAAGATTATTTATTTATTTGTTTTTTTTAATTTCCTTTCACTAGACTATGGGCCTTGACAATTTTGTCCTCTGCTCTATTTTTCAGAAAGCAGATCAGTGTTTGATATGATTAATGAAACATACTATAGGCAAGAGATAGAGAGCCAAGAATCAAATCCATTTACGTGCATTAAGACAGCAGACCCCTTCCCTTTCCAAAAGGAGAGAACAAAGCAAAATAAAACTTTCTCCTTCAAGATAAATGGAAAGGATCCTGGATCCTCATCCTTGCCTTTATCAATGTAAACACATCTATCCATGGCCCAGTTAAACCCTGAGAACCTCTGCTTTTACAACCCAGAGATGTCTCTGAAGCCTGACTTTGTAGTACTTGACTTATAACTAAAGGAGCCTTTAAACTTCTTGGCACCTTAGGCCTTGACCAAGGGAACTGTCCAGGCTATAACTACTTGGCGTTCCTCTGAGGAGTATGATAAATTTTGTTAACTTTCTGAATCAAACAGTGAACTAGGCAAATGGCTACTGATGTAATTCTAACAGTTGTGAAGAGTAAATTGCTCCTAAGGAAAGTAAGAACAAATATTTCCTATCTCCATATGGTAGACATTTCTCCATATAAGGAAGGGAGAGTATTTTTGTGTGTTTGTTTTTGTTTTTCAGCACCACAGAGAAATCCAGGGAAGATTTGTTTTTCTGCCGGCCCCCAGACATTCTGTATTGTCACACTGGCCCACACTTGACCATTAGCATTTGTTTACCATTTTAGCTCACTCTTTCTTACCCATTTGTAGGGGAATTTGTGCCTCTTCTTTTATTCTCTGCCACAAATGAATCAATCTATATCTGTCATCTCTCCTTGAAGATGCTTGTCCTTCTTAAGAATTCAGGATATCTGGGCAGATCTGCAAACCCAGCTCTTTGATAAGTTATTCGTTAGCACTGTATCCCGATTTTTCTCATTTTTATGTTGAAAGCTATACTCTTCTATTTTTCTATTTTTTGTTGGAAGCAGAACCCATAGCATTTATTCTATTGCCTGACATAATTTGCATTAATTCATTTTCTATTACTGTAATGAAATGCCTGATAATGAGAAACTGGTAAAAACAAACAAATAAAAATTAGGTGCATTTAACTTAGAGTTTTGGAGGCTGAGAGTCCAAACAGCATGGTAGCAGCTCTAGTGAGGGACCTCCTTACTGGGATACCTCATAGCAAATGGCAAAACAGTGGTGGAGAAAAGGATTGCTAATAACCACATGCAATACTTGCTGGTGGGAGTTGCAGGCTATATGAAAGCCAGTCCAAGAGAATAATCAGGTGGCAGCCTACGACCAGCAAAGTCATAGGTCTAGGGCTGTTTGAGTACTTGGGGCTCCACCCCTTACTATAATTTGCACCGGATGCCAGACTGGAGCGTTAGGATTTCATATCTTCCCTGGTAGGTTTTGGTCCTGCTTCGGGCTGATTCTTCTATTCTACTTACCTATTTCTCTCTTTTGGAATAGGATCGTTTATCCTATGACTCCCCTGTGTTTTATGTGGCTTTCTTATTTTTATAGGCTCAGAGCTGAGTTTGCCTTGACTGTCAGATAAGATTTTCAACTTAGACTTTTGAGATATGCTGTAACAAGTTAAGACTTTGGATCTATTTGGAAAGAAGTTAATGCATTTTGCATTGTGATAAAGAGACCAACCTTGGGAACCAGGAGCAGAATGCTGGCATTTAAATGTGGCTTGTTAACGCAACAATTCATGTGTGAGAGTCTTGTTTCCCTGGGTGGTGATGTTGAGAAGTGGAGGGAGTTTTGAGGAACAGGGCCTAGAAGGAGGACTTTAGATCACTGGAGGCATGCCCTCGGATGAAGTTCTCAAGGGACCTCAGTGTTGCTTTGGCTTCTCGTTTTGCCATGTGATCTTCCCCAACCCTTATGTCTTAGAGGCCAAACCACATCCAAACCATAAAAATTAGGTTTGTGAAATTTATTCATGTTGTTTTATGTAGGAGAATTCCATACTTCTTTGTTGTTGGTATTATTCTGCTGTAAGAATATTCTAGAATTTATTTTGCATTCTATAGTTGATGGGTGCTTAAATTGTATTTCATTTAGAGCTATAAAAAACAAAGCTCTTATGAACATTTGTCATGCAGATATTTCTGTGGAAACCCACTCACAGATTTTTAGTGAGACCCCTTAATGTGTTTTACTAAAGATAACCATATACAAAGCTATCTTAGCACAGATTTACCTTTTGTAAGAACCAACCATATTTACAAAGTAACTAGTAATTTGTACCCTCATAGTAAAGTGTGACAATTTTAATTACTTCTCATCCTTACCAACACTGATGTTGCTGATATTTTTAATGTTAATGTTTCCCAGTAATGATTGTAAGTAGTCTCAATTTGAACCTATTCATTGATTTCAGAGTCTAATCCTTCAGTAAAATTTTGTTCTGGCTCACAAATAACAATTTAGTTATTCTCTTTTATGGCTCCTTGGACTAAACCTTCAACAGAGTCCACTGAGAAAGATGAAATTCGTCAACCTGGCTTCTTTTGTTGCTCACATTTTTAAAGGTGTTAGAAAACAGATGAACATTAAACAGATACATGAGGTGGGATGGAAAGGGAGAGAAAAGGGAAATTGCATGGTAATGGAGGGAGACCCTCATTGTTATACAAAATTACATATAAGAGGTTGTGAGGGGAATGGGAAAATAAACAAGGAGAGATATGAATTACGTGGATGGGGTAGAGAGAGAAGATGGGAGGGGAGGGAGGGGGGATGGTAGAGGATAGGAAAGGTAGCAGAATACAACAGTTACTAATAGGGCATTATGTAAAAATGTGGATGTGTAACCGATGTGATTCTGCAATCTGTATTTGGGGTAAAATTGGGAGTTCATAACCAACTTGAATCTAATGTATGAAATATGATATGTCAAGAGCTTTATAATGTTTTGAACAACCAATAAAAAAAATTAAAAAAAAAGAAGATTACTTTTGGATTTCAACAGTTTCTTTATTACTATGAATATGGAAATTATATTCATATCTGTGAAGAAGATTCTAGTACATATTATCCAGTAACACATCCCATTTTGATGTAAATTTTGATTTAAGCAGAATATATGTTTGAATATTTTCCAGTTCTTATCATATTATTAAAATCATTGATTTTACAAAATCCTGTGTATATAGTCCAAAGAAAGCCTTTCATAAGGCATACATCAAGGTTGTAACAACACACTTTCAAAATACAGATATAAATTGACTAGCTTTCCCTTTATAATGGATTTGTCATGTAATTAAAATATTGGTTTGTGCTTCTGTCTGACAGTTATCTTGATATCAGGCAAAGAATAATGTGGAAATATTTGAATTTAGTCATATTCAATGATTGCTGCTGACTTCATATCCAACGCTAATGTAGAAAGAGAAAAATAAATGCCTTTCTTCAGTGCAGAAGTTAGCCAAGGGTACACAGAAAGTACTATAATATAACATATTTAATAATAAAAAAATCAGTTAATCTAAAAACAAGGAAGCAACCTCTAAATTGAGATAGGGTTAGATTATTTTTCCATATTATCCACACATGGCTGTCTTTCATATGTAGGATTTACCAAGCAAATGATAAATGCCTGATATTCAAGGAATTTGACATTTAGAAAAGAAGAAAAAAATAGAGTTCTTAAGGTCTTGTTTTAGTTCCTGGAATTGAAATTATATGCACCACCATTTCCATCTCCTGGATTGAATGAAGTATATTATTAACTGGTAGTGCAGGACAAAATATTGAATATGTTCTGAGAAGTCAAATGAAGTACATGGTATGAAAACCAAACACAATAAGTCATGTTAATACACATCTATCTTCAAACTTCACTTTATATTCTAACAGTATAAGAAAAGAGAATTTCCTATTTTCCCAAGTAATAGTAAGGATGAGAAAGTGATATGTTCCAAACAAAAAGTAAATGTACAGCCAGAAGTGGCCTCGTAAGATCTCGAGTTTCTGGATATCACATTCAAGCGTGGCACAAGGTGAATAGGTCATATCATAGTTCCTGTCACGTTGATGTGGGAATCCTGTGCTAATATATGCAAAGCAAAATTCACTCTTTCTCTTACCATTTGCCAGAAGCGCTAATATTCTAATTAATTAAATATCCATTAAACAGACACATGGAAGAAACATATGGGCTGTTGAGAGAGGTATGATACATGATTGGCTTTCTAATAATTAGGAAAACAACCAAGTAGAAAAATCAACACAAAATAGAGCAGACAATTTAGCTTTGGATGCTAAGATAAGAATCAGGGTCAGTGTTTTGAACATCAATTATGATTGAATAGGAAAGATTGAAAACCACTGCTTAATAATGATTTATGAACAAGACAATGCCTAATAACAGAAATGACTAAAGGATATATTTTCATTTTTATTGACAAGTGTGTCTGTAAAAACTTGGTCATACAGGGAGCAGAGAGAAAAATCTATAATTCACATAAAAGTACCCAGAGTTATATAATTTCATTTACTAAAATATGAAATGGAAAAGAAGTAACTAGAGAGAGATTTATGACCGTAGTGAACTGAAGAGGATGCCTTTGGAGACCGTGTCAGTGAATGAAAGATTTTCTGTGTTTCATCATAAAACAATTATTCTGTTCAAGGCACTGTTCGAGGTGATGGAATCACAGTGAGCAAGACAGATAGAGCCCTGTTTTCCTGGAGCTCACATTCTCAAGCAGGGATGATGGATAATAAACCAGCAAACAAGAAAATACCATATAATCAAGCAGAGGCAAGGCATTACTGATCCAGATGACTGCTGAGGGGAATGCAGATATGAGACCAGGTATCAGAGACACTTTTGAAATAATATTGACAGGATTTGTAATATAAAATATAAATGTGGAAATATGATAGATTTTTAATTGTGCATATTACATAGACATGAATATAGTGACATATTTGGGAGCCTTAATTTGTGTTGTTTACAAAATTATTACTTCATTTAGATTATTTTTCCCAGCTCTACAGATAGTTCAAACAAGCGGTACCAGTTGTGGAGGGCTCTTTGCATACCCTCAGTGTTTAAATATGGCTCTACTTGATTTTCCAACTACATATCATACATTTCTCAAATAAAGAAGATCGTTCTTTTTGTTCAGAAAGAATATAGGCTGTAGAGTTTTGTTGCATGAAGTAAAATAGAAAATATGAGGTACAACATTTTTTAAGATGCACAGCATAGCCACATTCACAAAATTAGACACATCATTAATTCCTTGTTAATTTTTCAGCAATGCAAGAATATTTTCATTTTCCAAAATGAACTAGGGGAACACATAAGAACCTGAACAGTGGGCCACATACCAACTCAGACCTTTTCTTTCTCTGACTCCTTTTCATTTCATTTCCTACTCCTTCCTGTGCCTTTCACTCAGTTTCTTCTTATAGATCTCAGTTCTTTTCTCTCCTTCTTTGTATGTGTCTATAGAGGTGTCTTTTTGGCCCCTTCTTCTATTTCTGTCTTTCTCTTCTTTACCCACCTATCCCTTTATTCCTTAGGTTGTTCATTATTTTGGTTGGCCTGCACTTTGATCTCTCTACCTCCTTCCTACTCCCACCCCCCTTCTTTCATATACTCAACCTCTGTTGACATCCTCCCCTGTGTGTCTGTAAACATCCCTCTTCCCACATTGTCCGCATCATTGTCTACATTAATTAGTAAAGAAGTGGATATCTGAGCCAAGTTTCTATAATTATAACATCCCAGTGTACTTTTCCTGGTGTTTACTTGGCCACAGATTTCTTCGCAGTGTGATTGACATTCTAGAAAGATATCCTGCACTCATCACAACCCTGTAGGACACAAAACACAGGCTTTGATCTTTATTTGAGAGAGACTCATCATGTTCTCTCAGCCTCATAATGACATATACCACCACCTTTTGGCACACACCATTTTCCCAGCTCAGCCTGATGTATCAACCTGTCCCCCATGCCACTTGTCTCTAATCTGACAGACTCATGCCTCTGGCTGCACGCCTCACCTATGCCATCTCAAGACTTCTTTCTGACTGCTGAGACTCAGGACACCTCAGGACCATATCAGAGCTCAATGTCCATTTCATCAGATCAGTGAGATTTTAGGCTTCCTACCAGGTGATATATAGTGCCACTGGCTAGTTGTTCTTCACTGACTCACCTTGCAGGTATGTCATGGGCAGTAGATGCTGTGGCTACTCTTGCACTGGTACAGCTTTTCCAGGACCTTCCTCAGGGACCAGGTAATAGGACCTGGAAAATAGAGATGTTAGCGTCCATTGGGGAAATTTTGAGTAATGAAAGACGGAAAGTGGAAAGGAGCCATTGGGCAAATTCTCTCCTACTTCCAATAACTGTTTTGAAATTGAGAAATCAGCTGTGTTTTCTCATGATGTTTATACTAACTTGGTCATTTCCTTTCCTTCCTTCCCTTCCTCTCTTGTCTTTTCTTCAGTCTTAATTTTCTGGGTTTGCAATCCCTTTCAACGTTTGATGAAGGCTTTATTTCCCAGCGGGATCATGCTAAGGAACTCATTCAGAATTCTACTTCCTCTTATCAGTGGTCACCGTAAGACCAACTTGGGTCAACTGAAGTCTATCTACATTAAAGTTTTCACTCTTTTTCAAACATATGCTGATGGAAATAAGAGTTGTAAGCTATTGGAAAGAAGAATTGTAAGCTTGCCCATTCTCTTAAAGATAATCTGAGCAATAGATTACAGTTATGACATAGGCTGCAAACAAAAACACAGAACTCCCCCATAAAAAGCCAAAAGTGAAAGTATAGGAAAATACACTTTAGAAGGAAACCAGATCAGAATTTTATCTGACTTTGAAATTACCTTTCACTTATTAGCTGGGAATAGGGTCATTCTTTAGCTTCTCTGAGGTTCAGTTTTCTTCCAAGTAAAGTGAAGATGAAATGAACTAAATTACTATGTAAAGTATGTAATAATGCCCAAAACATAATACGTACACTGAACAAGTTATGGAATATGTATTTCATATATATAATATATATACAAACACACACACAAACATATATATGTGTATGCATATATATATATATATATATATATATATATATATATATATATTCTAAGTAATAGACACAAAATAATCAATTGTATATTTTCTCATTTTAGATTAAATTTGGCAAATATCTCTTCACAAAAAAATCAGTGATCAAGGTGAAGAGTATGTTAGTTAGCTTTATTTAATTATTATACCTTGTTTAAATATAACAAAGCATCACATTATTCCCATAAATATACACAATTAAAATTTGCCAATTAAAATAATATTAATAAAAAGATTTTCCTCTTTTCAATGTTTTTCAAAAACTTTTTAAAATTTCAAATAACACAGTAGGTATTTTTAATCTAAACTTCCAAAAATAATCTTACTCATCTGTTACACTCTGTTGATGGTTACTTTCTTGATACTGCCCCTTTTGGTGCATGCTTATTTTTTATAGTGATTTCTACGATATCACATATGAACATACATTAATGGGAAAATGAGGTCTTTCTAAAGTAGTCATTTTGGCATTTCCAGAATGAGATGTCTCTGTGCATTTCCAGTCTCCTAACTACCTACTTGAAATGCACTCAGGTGGTTTTAGGAAGCACTTTGTATCTTTTCTTTTTCCTGACTCTATGACTCATTCTCATTGTTATGGTCCTTTTTTCCTACTGAATTATACTCTCTTTGTTGAGCCACACTGTTTGCTTGAGGAATTTCATTAAGGATGTTTCTATAGCAGGATAATTGACTCAATTCACTTGCCAGGAATGAACAGGGGAGCAAAGGTCCTGACCTGGACTAGGACACTGAGATGTTTCTTGTCAAGGAGTCGGTGTCAGCTGCCCTCTAGTGGTAGCAAAAGAGACTGAAGGGAGTCTGTAGAACCAGAGACAGCCTGGGGTAGCATCACTTCAGCAGGCAGAGGAGAACATTCAGTCATTCAAGAGATTACCAGGGTCTGAGCCCAGCCTCTCCACCCTCTTCAGGAAGAACCCAGGGGAGCAGGCCTAGATCGCTGCTGGAGGTGCAACATAGAATCTAAACCCTATTCACCACTTTTCAGGACCCTCTCATTCCCCTCCTTGAGAGTGAGGGGGTTGGCAGGGATGGTGAGTTTGCTTGGGTGGAATTTGCATTTGCAAAGAATAGTTAGGCAAACAGATTCTACAAGTTTCTTTTAGGACACCTATAGTAATGACAAAAAAATGCCTCACATCACTGTGAGCTTCCCAGGAGACAGAAGAAGATCCTCTGAACAAAACATGAAGAAACCCAGCTATCAAAGTTGAAGCAAAATTTTACTGCAGAATAAACAGAGCACATACAAGAGAAGTTGTCATTAGTCACCAGTTCAAATCGTAGGGGAAAAAAAAAAAAACAATTCCAGTCCAATGTCTAGCATCAGTGAAGTTAATGCAAACACTGACCCATGGACTCATGGCACAAACTTTCAGCACCAAGTATTTGAGATCCGTATTTTAGAATTGAGAGGAAAATAAATTCCATATGGCTATACCTCCAATCAACTACTACCAAGAAGATCCTGTCCTTTTACTTAAAGACTTTGGAAAATAGTAAATAAATTATATTTGGTAATAAGTGATTACTAGCTAAAATACTGGGTGTATGTCAGCATGCATCCTTTTAAAACTTATTTACATGATACTTATTTAGATATTGATGAAAAAAATCTGGCTTAATTTAAGTGTTATTTAGATTTTGACAACATATAAATCAATGAATCTCACCTAATTTTTTAAGGACACACATTATTCTCATAGCATATATCCCAGTATCCATGTTGAAGAAGGAAGAACAGTTATAAATAACATCAGAGAGTAAGTAGCTATGGTTCGTCCCATGATAGGACTTGGCTTTTGGCCTGTAGAAGAAGAGACGCTGCTCTGCCAATGGCATTGGACACAGGGGCCCATGACACACTTTATGAGCTGAAGGAGTAGTGTGACACTCAATCCAATCAGTCTCCCTACCCCCTACTGGTATATACATTTATTAGGGTACAAATTGTACACTGGTGAAAAATACCTGGTATGTGGAAAACACATTAAGACCACTAGGCACTTAAGACACCTGAGTCCTAGGGACCAAAATTACCTATTAACTGCTATTAGAAAAAGCTACTGCCTGCATTTTAAGTAGAATTGATTCACATAAGTACAAAAGAGTCTCATCTCAAGTTATCTGCATACCATTTAAAGAGTTTGAATCCTGCATGGTTTGGGACAAAAATTCTTACTTTCAATATTAGTCGTTCTGAGTGCATGGACCATATATTTTGCTGACTATAAATCCCTATGGCATTAAGATTGCTACCCATGGTGTAGTTTATATATGGTAGTTGATGATGAGACTAGAATTTCCTGTAGATAGGACCTGATAACAGTTTCGGGCTCTTGATTTTTGGAATTAGCAGGAGAGGTTCCTAATGAAAAATTGTAGCTGTGGGTATTTGTTAGAGTCTAGAATTGATGGTCATCAAGAAACAGTATTAGGCTTGTTAACAGTTGGTTAATTTGAATTGAAGAAGTTGTTCAAACAGTGTTCAAGTGTTCATACTAGGCCAACGTGTAGGATAAGAAAAAACTATTATATTGCTCTTTTTTATCTGAATTTATTTCTCACATACAAGTGAGATAGCTAAAATATTTATTATTGCAATAGAAAAACCCATGGTCAGTTATTGAAAAGGAAATATTCACAATTACATTAACAGAAATTCAAATAGATATAAATTAATAGAAGAATATGTACTTCTCTGATTTTCAAAACTCAGACCCCAATACTTCCCCCTGCTCCTACTCATAACAGATGCTTGCTAACTCACAGAGGTAATAGAATCCGTGAGACCAGAACTTTCACAACTGGCTGATGAAAACAAATCCTTCTTAAAAAACAATTTAATTGTGGTGAAAATCACATAAGTATACAGTATACCATCATAACCCTTTTATTTTTTAATCCTTATTTTACTCGTTCATATGTATGGGATACAGTGTGATAATTTGATAGATGTATACAGTGTGTAATGAACAAGTTAAGGGAGTTAACATTTCTATCTCTTTAAGCATGTTTTTTTTAAAATTTCAGCTAACATGTAATAATTGTATATACAATTGTATATAATTGAGTGTGAAACATCAATAATACACATAGCACGTACTGATCAAAGCATAGTACACCTTTTCGTCTCATGATCATGACTTTGTGTTTGAAGCAGCTGAACTTCTCTCTTCTAGTTTTTCATAAAATATATAATAGATTATTGTGAACTACAATTTCCTTGCTGTGCTGTAGAACTTACTACTTCAACTTTGTTTTGAAAACTGATATGTACTCTCCCACTGTCCTTTCCCTTGTGCCCCCTTTCTGGCCTTTGGCCATCATTAAATAAAATACTTTCTGATTAACAATTTGCCACACACTTATAAGAACATGCAGTATTTGTAACTCGGTGTCACACTTAATTTCACTTAATATGTTCTCCAATTCCATTTATTTTCCTACATATCATAACATTCTTTTTTATGGCAGAATAATATTGTATTGTATATACACACCACATTTTTCTCTTTTATTAAAACATAATGTTTGTAGATCTGTAAGTAGTACCTTATGGTACTATGACAAATGCATATAGTGTTTAATAATCAAATCAAGGTAATCAGCATTTCTCTCTTCAGACACTATCATTTTAAGGTGCCAGGAATTTTGGATTTTTCTCTTCTAGTCACATTGAAATATATCACAGATTGTTTTAAACAATAGTTACCATATTGTGCTAGAGAAAAAAAAAAAAACCTAATTCTTCCTATACTCCTATTGAATACCTTCCTCCCTAGCCCCTGTCCTTCCCAGTCTCCAATGACCAATATTCTATTCCATTCTTCTACAGTATTGACCTATTGGTTTCCATAAATGAGTAAAACTATGTACCACATTTTCTTCACCCATTCATTTGTTGATGGGCACCAAGGTTAAATCTTTAGCTATTGCAAATACAGTGTCAACAAGGGGCATGCACATGATGACTGTGAAACTTCCCAGTAGCTAGGGCTACCATTGTCCACACTGATGGAGATTGCTGGAACTCTCCTGCTCAATCTTTTCCCTGGAAAGGGGATTCCATCCCCTGGTTGAGGAGCAGGGGTCAAAGTGGCCTGTGTACTTTGTACCTTTCATCCACCCCATCCCAAGTCTCTGAGTCTTCTAAGGTTCTAGTCTCCCCGTGCTGAGTTCCAGCAGTCTCCCAGTCAGTTCTCTCCAAAGACAGATGTACACCAAATGCTTTGTTTCTTTTTATGGAGGAAGAGCTGTGTGCTGGATACTTCTATTTGTCCATCTTGAAATCCCATCTTAGCCATGTGTAAGTGTCCAGTTCAGTACTTTCTCATGATGGTGTAGAGTTTAGTACATTCACATTATTGAGTAACCCTTACCACTATCCACCTCTAGAATTTTTCATCTTGTAATACTGAAGCTATGTACTCATTAAACAACAACTCCAAAATATATCCAACACTCCTAATTGGTTTTCCATCTTATTTCAGTATAAAATCCTCATTGAATAAATTCACCATCACCTCCTTCATATGAACTATGGCACTATCTTACTTATCTTCCTCTCTCTACAATACAGTCTCCTGCAGCAGTGAGTTTCAACACTCCAGATAAGATATGTCACATCTTGTCTCAAACATTCCAATGGCTTCCCATTGATTTGAAAATAAAATTGAAACTACTTACTCGATGTACAAGACCCTAAATATTCCTATCTCTATCCCTAAATATCCTGCTTCCTTCCTAGAAATCACATTCTTCTCCCTGGGCTTCAGTCATTCTAAGACATTTTCTGGGTCTTAAATATACCAAGATGGTTCTATTTTTGAGGCTTAGCAGTAGCTTCTTGTACTCAAAATGTATCTCACAGAGTTTCCTCCTTTGCAAAATCCCCCGTTAAAAAGGTTTGACTTTTATATTTCTTTTTTTATTTTAAATATAACATAAAACAACTTTTAAATGCTCAATTTAGTCATGATTCTTTTTTCAATCTTTTCTTTGATTTAAATATAATCTACCAAATTATAAAAATCTTTTCTTCTAAAGTTGGTCCCAATTGAAAGTCAATGTTTTGGGTGATATGAAACTCATTAAGTCTTTGTTACTAGATTAAAATATTTTCACTTTTGATAGATACATCTTCATGTATCACTAGTAGAATTGACTTCCCCATCACAAAGTAACAACTGTCATCCAAGAAATTCTTTGTGCAGGATTTTAAAAATTAAATAAAAGACATTTTTAAAACTTTTATAATATTTGAACTAAGCATTCATTTTCTTTTTAATATTATGTCATAAAAATTTTAAAGCATATAATTGACCTAGAATAAAAATGTGTCCTTTAGAGAACACAAAACAAATTCTGATATATTTTTCTACCTTTAAAAATCTAATATAATTTTATAGTTGCAGCAAAACTGCTTCCTTTGTTAATGCCTGTTTTTCATGCAATGCACAAAATACATTGGGAAGTAATATATTTTAAAAATTATAAATTATTTTAAGTATAACATAAATGAAAAATGTAGAAGCTACAATCTGGGAAATTGTTTTTGGTTACAATAAGAACTTGAAATTCTACTTAATCTAATACATTTACTTAGATTTGCTTCACATTAAGAGTAAATTCTGGTCCAGTGTGGTGGCATACACCTGTAATCTCACTGGCTCAGGAGACTGAGACAGGAAGATCAGAAGTTCAAAGCTAGCCTCAGCAACATCAAGGCACTAAGCAACTCAGTGAGACCTTGTCTCTAAATAAAATACAAAACAGGGCTGGGATGTGGCTCAGTGTTCAAGTGCCCCTGAGTTCAATCCCTGGTACCAAAAAAAAAAAAAAAAAAAGTAGATCCTTTTTTTCTTAGGCAATAATTTCTTCAAAAAATATTTCCTTTGCCAAAGAGAATACAAATGAACTGAAAGTCAAATGCTAACCATTCCTTGATATGTTTTCAGAGGAGTCATAAGGGCTTTGTCATCTTCAAACAAAGAAATTTGAATTAAACTACATTCTAGTAAGACATACTCTATATATTTTATGCTTAATTATTTCCCCCTTTGCTTGAATTTAGTATTTAAAAAAAAATCTCTAGGAAACAATTTCTGCATAAGTATTGATGAAAGATGATTATCTCTTTCAACCCCCCTCTCCAAATATTTAGGAAAGACTATGTATGTAACAAAATACACCTGGATTTGGACATTCTTAGTGGTAGCCAGTAGTGCACAGAACTCAAGTATGTGTAGCTGCTCCAGTTTGCTTTTTCAAATTTCTAAGAGAATTTAGAGCTTCTTAGAAACCTGCAGTATTTGACTGCTGTGCAATATTTTGAGTGATTTTCTGCTTAAATTGGGCATAAGCCTAGTAAGTTGAGAATCCGAGAAAGCAAGGTGAGAGTCTTTGATTCTTTGTGGCTCCACACAAAACCCTGTGGAGTTCAGATGAAGCACAGGAGGAATGATCCTACATGGCATACTTGGAATGGCAGATTTAATTCACCAGCACTGGAGAAAGGAATGATATATTTTTTTTCCACCTAGCAATTGAGTGTTTCTTCTTATTGACCCATGAGAGAACATGAATTGTGCACACAGCAGGCACTAAATGTGTGGGGGCGATCAGCATTTCAAGGACTTGCTTCTGCAACTTAGATTAGCCTTTCATTACTGAGAGTCTTCAAAGACAACAGAGAAATTCTTATATACTGCACATTGAAGTATAATCTGTTTGATGAATTGTTTTTCAAAGAATAATGTGTGGCAATTTATTTGAAAGTTAGTCTATCCTCATGACTCTGTTGATCTTTGAAATGGCACCAATTGAGAAGACATAAATGCATCAGTACCCTGGTTTCCAAGTACGTTTGCTTTTTACAGAATAGAATTATCTTTTCCCTAATGCTGATGAAACTAACTTTATGTAAACAATAAATGAACTGTGAAGATTGCTGATCAGTTAGCTCCTGCTCGCCTGGGGCACTGTGCAGGATGGTGTTATAGACACACAGCCGAATTCATTCCAAACATTAAAACGGACATGTTTGCCCATAAGCATGACCTTGTATATAGATTTCATGAGTTAGCCAGTGTGATATGAAATGTTTACTAACTGCTTAGATTATGTGTATATATGTGTGTGTGTGTGTGTGTTTAATATGAAAAGATCACAATATGTCTAACCACAGAGAGGCACCAGGCAAGGTTCTTAGCCAGCTCGCCAGAAAGTAGAATTCAGTCATCAGCATCAGTGGGCACCTGCCACTCATGCTCAGCTATGGCTCCTGTCACCCTGTATTTTTCCAGAGTCTTCATATTTATTTTCTTGTCATGATTGTTTTGATATTCAGCTGACAAACTACAGCAAGTGAGTGACATGAGCAAATGCTAGGGGGTGTCAGGAACAAAATAAGATGACAATTGAATGTATTACCATTTTAAATGGTCTGTCTTCCTCAGCTGAGTGTTGTGACTTGATTCTTCTCCCACCTGCCAAGTTTGATTAAATAGATCCCACTTTAGGTGTGCAATGTTTCAAGTCATACTGGTCCTCCCTACTTAGCAAAATGCTGTTTCTGTGATTACAAAAACACAGTGCCTCTCCCAACTTTCACTCCTGCTCCGAAGTGAAAAAGAGAATATGCAAAATGTGAGGTAAAGCCACCTTTAAGTTGAGCATATGCACACAAATATTTTATTTTCTGAATAATAGAATATCAGAATAGGATGGGATTATTTAAGAATAAAATTTGCAAGTATGTGAAGCATGATTTATCAGGCAATGTGTCATCAAAAATAAATTTCAAAAAAATGGATCTGAACTTGACTAATTCTTCATTCTTATTATGCATGGAAAACTACACTTAATTTTACCAAATCCTTGAAAGCTTAAAATGTTTACTTCCTTTAGCCTGAAATTGTTAGCTCCCAGTTCCTCTTTCATCTTGCTTTTGGTATTTTCCTTTAATAGTCTCTGATTCTTTAATAGTTTTCCCTTCCTCCTAAACTTCTATGAAACTTCTAGGAAAAAAATACTACAAACAAACATGGATGTTAATTAGGGAATGAGACCCTATGGGTAAGACAAATACAGGTGTGGTGGCATATGCATGCAAGGGTCTTAGGACAGCTCTTCTTATTTTTAAGATTCTGTTTTAGCTGACATTTTGGCTTTGGGGCTATGTTTGGAAAGTCAAAGTTTGCTTGGAGGCACAGTTCTTAGTGGGAGATTACCGCAAAAAATTTCTTTTTGTTCCTCAAATAATTTCCTAAAATAAGGGCAAGCCCCAATAAAGATACACAAGGGTTCTCATCAGGGTTTAGATATCAGATTTGCAAATCAAACTACCGCCAGCAGCAATAGCAATGATAGACCCTCTCTTGGCATTTAAGATTCATGAAATGACAGGAAAATTAAATCACGTCATAAACAAAATAATATGTAAACATAGTTCAAATCCACATTCTATCTGACTCTATCAGTCTTTTGAAGTTTAAGTACTTTGACAATAACTGATTAAAAAAAAAAAACTTATTCCAAAGAGGGGAGTTTAATATACAACTTGAAAGAAAAGTAAAAGTAACTCAATCTATAGGATTTGAGGGAAACTTCTTTATAGATGTGTGCAGTACCAAGTTATTTAGACTTGCTCTTGTTTTCAAATATTGATACAGGAGAATCTCATGGGCACTTGTTAAAAAATGCAGATTGTTATATAAGTCTTGAACCCTGTAATCTAATGTTAATGACTACCCCCAGGCAATTCTAATGTAGGTTATTCTTGGACTACACTTTGCAACATGTGGTTAAGAACCTTTCAATATATTAGAGATGCATAGTCTGTTAGTGGAACCAGAATCACTGGTAGACTAATCTTATTTATACTATGGGTTTGAAAATTATCTTAATGTTGATGATCTCACAATTTATATCTATTCTCAATACATCTCCTGAAAATCAGATTTTTATCTAACCGTGTGCCCAATACCTTCATTCAGATAGTGTGAAGGAGATAATGTAATGAGTTGACAGCATCCCTTTTCTTTCCACCTGTACACAAGAGTAGGAGAGATATCAAAATTCCCCGTCATTCAGCATGGTCCATTTAATTGTGATCCAGATAAATAGAAGGCCAAAAGGTGTGACTTGGACTAATATTTCTCAAACTTAAATTTGAATGTAAATTATATAGGGATTTTGTTAAAATGGTAACTCTGATATATTTTTCCCAGGATGGATGGAGTCTGTAATTCTGCTTTCCAAGCTAAATCTTGGTGGTCTAGGGACCACACTTTGAGAACCAATCAACTGTGTAGCTCACAATTATTTCCGTTCTTAAGTTGACATATCATCTCACCTCACTTCTCCTAGGATGCACAAAACTTTCTTACAGATGCCCAAGCACTGGTGATTACGCTACTTAGCAAATAAGAGCCTTTTCTTTTCATTGGCAATCCAGCCAGTCAATATTAGGCTATGATACGAAAGATGAAAACAAATCCTTATTTTGTTGAGTAAATAGATTTTAGAGGAATTTGTTGTACACAACAGTTAGATGACTTATGTCAACATAAACTAAAATCAGAGCATTCTATTATTTTGATAAAACCTACAATATTTACAACAGGTTTAGAGTTTGAGTGGCAAATGACAAAGAAACTGATATTGAAGACCAAAAAGCTGGTGAACAGCGCTATGTGATGGCAATACAGTTGGTAAAGTCATCTCCTGTAATAAGGCAGAGAGCAAACTATTAATTAATTAAATCAGCTGTTTATGAAGGGTTACAAAGGATGAGAAAAATACTTAAATGAAAAATTTTAAATGTATGCATACTATTTAAAAAATATTAATTACTTAAAACCTGTGTTATGTTTTGGATATGAGATGTCCCTAAAAACACTTTTGCTAGGCAGTGGAGCAATGTTCAGAGGTAAAAGGATTAGGCTATGAAAGTAATAACCTATGTAGTTATCATGTATAAATGCATTCATCTACTGATCATCTAATCAGTAGATGAATGCATTTGGTGGATTAATAGTTTAGTGGATTACTGGGTGGGTGGTAACTGGGGGCAGATTAGGCCTGGCTTGTGGAAGTAGGGGCATGAATTTGGAGTTCACATTTTGTCTCTGGCATCTTAGATGTTCTCTCTGCTTCCAGTTTTCCCTAGCTCAGCTGCTTTCCTATCATGCTCTTCCACCCTGATGGTCTGCTTCATCTCAGGCTCAGAGCAATGGAAAGACCAAATCATCAACTGAGACCACTAAAACCACTGAAACCCTGAGCACAAAATGAACCTTTTCTCCTCTAAATTGTTCTTGTCAGGTATTTTTGTTACTGTTATAAAAAGCAAATTAACACAACATTTCTTAGATATTTAAAATAAGATAATATTTATAAAATAGTTGCAAGTACAGGCTGAATACATACACTGAAAATCGGAAGCTTTGGAGCACAGGCATAGTGGCATAAGTGAAAAATTCCACACTTGCCTTTACATGACCTGTCACAGTCAAAATATCAGCACAGCTGGGTGTGGTGGTGCACACCTATAATCCCAGCCCCTTGGGAGGCTAAGGCAGGAGGATTGCCAGTTCAAAGCCAAACCTCAGCAAAAGTGAGGCGCTAAGCAAATTAGGGAGACCCTATATCTAAATAAAATACAAAATAGGACTGGGGATGTGATTAAGTGGTTGAGTGCCCCTGAGTTCAATCCCCAGTACCTCCACCCCCCCCAAAAAAAAAAACCAGTAGCACATTAAAATATTGCATAAAATTACCTTCAGGCTAAGTGTCTATGGTGTATATGAAACATAAATAAATTCTGTGTCCCATCTGCAAGATATATCATGGTGTTTGTGTCAACATTCAAAAATCTGAAAAAATTCACAATGTGAAATAACTCTGGTTCTAAGAATTTGCATAAGGTATACCCAAGATTTACAATATTTTTTTACAAAGTAAAATTTTTTTATTTGAAGAGTTCGAATTGCCAACTTGCTATCTCTTCAACCCCCAATCACTATAAGGTGAATTTTCTACAAATTAGACCATTCTTCTACATAATCATAATGAAAGTATAAAAAGCTAGAAATCAGGGGCTGGTTTTGTGGCTCAGCAGTAGAGCGATTGCCTAGCACATGAGAGGCCCTGGGTTCAATCCTCAGCACCACATTAAAATAAAGGTATTGTGTCCAAATACAACTAAAAAATAAATATTAACAAAAAAAAACCTAGAAATCAAAATTAACTTTTCTCTATTAGTCTATTTTTTGTTTCTATAATGAAATATGTAAGTTTGGGTAATTATTCTTTACACTTCTGTATTAATTTATTTTTGTTACTATAATGTAATATCTGAGGCTGAGAAATTATAAAGAAAAGAGGTTTAGTTAGCTCACACCACTAATCTGAACACTTCAAGTAGCCCCCAGAATCCCTGCCGCCTGATGTTCATGCTTATATGTGATTCCCCTCATTTTGAATACTGGTAGAAACTACAATTTGTTTCAGATTAATTACAGTAAAAAAAAAATTAGATCAGCCTGGTTACTGTTAAACCTGAAAAAAATAACTATACCTTCTGCTTAGATCTCCTGTTGAGATGTTTTCCTTATCCCATTCAGGATCTTACACCCAGAAGCAGTCTGCTGACTGTCCCCACTCATGTGCACAGTCATGTCCCCACAGGACTCTTTCCTGTGCTCTAGCAACCCAGTCCAAGCGGCCACATGTACTTGTGTAGGGGCTCTAACACCTAATGGAATTCTGTCCTGTTGTGTGAACAGCTTTCTCCTCTGCTTGGCCCCCAAACTCCATGAAGGATACCTCACTGCTGAGCGACCCTCTGTACTCCATGCAGATTCTGACGCCCTTTGCTGGATTATCTTCCAGAGAAGCCACCTTCCTTGCTCTGCTGAGGCTCTGACAAACTGATCTAGGCCCCTAAGTTTCCTCCCATCTATAGTAAAACCTGATTTTGCTCAGAATAACAGTGTATTTATGGCTGAATTTTCTGGGAGAAGAAGAGAAAAAGAATAGAAGCCCATATTGCTGAATGACTTTGTCCTTCCACTATCACCAATCTAGGAGATAGTAGGAACAAGAAATTAATTGGGCAAATACTTTAGAGTTGCATATTAGTACAATAAGGTTACCTAATGCTGCTATTTAGAATTCATCTAAAAATTAACATGTTCTAAATAGAATTACTCATTTCTGTATGACTAATTTATTTTTTCTGAATGCCCTCTATCTCCTTAAATGATAACATCAATTATCCAGGTAAGCCTTCAATCTGAAGTAATTTATTACTCTCTCCTATTATTCATATGCTACATGGAGATTATGAAATATGCTCCCAAATAGTCCAAGTCTGATTATTTTTCCTCACTTCCACTAGGAGTTCATTCTCTCATTACTTCTTGCCTCTTTACCATAATAGTCTCCAAATGCTTGGCTATAATTTGAATGCGTTGGCCAAACTTCACCTGTTGGTAATTTAATCCCCAATGAAACAGTGTTGAGAGGTAGGACCTTTAAGAGGTGACTAGGTCATGAGGGGGGTTCCTTCATGAACAGATTGAAGCCACTCTCATGCAAGTGGATTCATTATTCCAGGAACTGCTTCCTCATAAAGATGAGTTCTCACTCTCTTGACGGACACACACACACACACACACACACACACACACACACACACACACACATTTTCCTGCCCTTATGACTTCCACCAAGGGATAATGGAGCAAGAAGGCCCTGACCAGATACAGGTTTCTTGACCTTGGCCTTCTCAGCTTCCAGAACTGTAAGAAATAAATCCCTATTCTTTTCAGAGATTTCTGTCTCTGGCATTCCGTTAAAGCAGCACAAAAACAGACCAAGATATTCTCTCCTTGTCTCTTTCCTGGTGCCCTTGGTCTCTTCTCAACAACAACCAGAAGAAGGATTTCTAAATATATACATGATTGTGTCATTGCCTCAGCCAAAACATTCCAAAATCAGCCTGACACAGGTAGAATAAAATGCTAAGTCCTAGAAGCACCTGCGTGATCTGGCCCTTTGCTATCTGCAACTTCATCCCTACCACTCTTGTCTGACTCATAAATACTCTGACTATGGGGGTTTCCTGGAACATAGCAACCATTATGCATTTTTCATGAAGCAATATCTCAGTTATCCACATGGATTCTCTCCTTACAGCATTCAGGTATCTGTTCAAGTGGCCCCTCATCAGAATCATTTCTTCTTAAACCTATGTTTTACTAGGTGTAAAAGAGAAATAGTTTCTCTTCTCCTTTTTATCATCCTACTCTGCCTTTGTTGTCTTTCACCGATGATATAAATATCTACTATTATAGTATCTTTCTATTAAATGCCAGAAAATGCGATACTTTCTCTATTTAGTAACCTCAGTGATCATAAGGGTAGGCATCCAATTAATTGGTACTGAGAGAAGGAACAAGGTAGCAAATTAAGTCAAAAAGCCTTACTCTTGAATTAATTCCACAAGTTTCACTGAGGGCATTTCAACACGAAAAGCAAAGTGATGGATAATTTGAGCAATCTTGAGATTTATTAGAGAGCTTCTCTAACAACAAGGAATTCAAAATCTAATTAGGTAATATGATAACTATTTAAATTTCAATAACAATTAAAAATGCATATAGGTCGGGAAGAAAAAGAAGTTATGTCACAAAGAAGTGGATGATTAATTGTTTTAATTGTTGCATTGACTATGTGGAATACAATTGCTCTAATAGTTTAGAGGGGGAACAAAGTACTTCAATTTAAAGCACTAAAGGGAGATTTTTATGGAGAAATTATAGCTCAAAGAAAACCTGGGAAATAGATATTTATACAAACCAAACCCCAGGCATTTTTCTCCTCTGGTTACATTACTGAAGAAGCTATATTAAAATCATCAAAACTCTAAGTTAAACTTGGTCACAAGCTCAGATGAAAATCAAATTAATGTTTTCATTTATCCTTTTTCCTTTCCAGTCTTTTTCTTTCTATATATGCGATGTTTGCATATTTATAGTGTCATAGATAGAAACTCATATGCATTTTCTGTTAACATCTACCATGCATATTTTCCTTTTTTAAAAAAAATATTATTCTTCTCTCTGTAACACTCTCCACAGTAAAATAAGCTGAAACTGACATGTATTATTCCTTTTCATTTTCCATATTCGTGTTATACGTGGGTACAAGGGGGATATTCTTATTTTTTTCTGTTTTTTATTCAAGTGAGGTGGCACAGCAAATTTTTTTTTTTTTACTTTTCTTTTGTCATTCAAATACTTTGTGAAATTATTTTTAGGTTCATGAATATAGATCTACATTGTCTTAATTGCAGATATTTTGTTCTTTCAAATCTCAATTTAGTCAATTGCCCCAATTTTGGAAATTCAGGTGATTCCATTTCTATTTTGTTATTTTGCCACACCCTTGCATGTCTAGCACTAAAACATAGCATTATTTAATGTAGTTATTGAGTCAAAATATACATGATTTATCTAAATATTGAGCAATGTTTTTCTTTTGTGTTGCTTTTAGACTTAGGTCTAAACCTGAAAAAAAATCAGACTGGTAATTACAGTCAGATGCTTTAGAGATCATGGAGGAAATTCCAGACATCCTTATCATTGCATGTCAAAAGATAACAAAACTCCATGACTGTGCTATTTGATCTACTACACTGATATATTTACTATAAGGAGAAAGTTAAAAATGTGAGAGTTGGAAGGAGTCTTGGCAGAGGTGGGAAGTATCATTTTTCTCCTCCAGTCTATCTTTCATGGAACTATTCTTCTCAATAAGTCAAGAGCAACCTTAAAATTAAAATTGTTGGTGCCCCAAAAATGAGAGATTGGCATCCTTATTTGAAGTTAGATTTTTTGCTGCTTGGCAGAACTACATGTCGGTAGCATAGCCAGTGACATAAAAAGTGGTGTTGATTCTTGAAGAGATGGAATGTATGAGGGTTTGAGGAAATATATGACCATTGAGAATGGTGCAGGATCTCACCTTGGGAATTTGGAAGCAGGAATAGCCAGCTGGAGGGTAATAAAATAAAAGTAATAATGTTGCAGCCTACAAGAATGTGCTTTGGTGTGTCACTAATCTGTGACACTCCCAAAAGACAAGTAAACCCTCAAAGGCCAAATGGATCTGAGCCATCCCTCTTTATAAAGTTGACTTGTAATTCCTCCATCCTACTGTGAAAGTTGAGAGTCATCTTACAGTATTTTTCTTTTATCATTTTCAAGTTCCCTATCTATGAATTTCTCATTTCTGTCATTTGACATTATAATACTGAGTTTTCTTCTACTTTACATGAGTGCTTAGAAACTCTTTTGAAAGAATAAGTTTATATACTATATGTTGGAAAAATCTTAATCTAGTTTTGTCTTCTGTCTTCATTTGTGGATATTTCTTAGGCAAGACAGTTACATTTTAAGGAATTCTAAAACTTCTACTACTCTATTTTTATATTGGTGTTTTACCTAGTTGTTAATTTTGTTGAATATGAACTGTTCCTATTTTTGTTAGCTCCTAAATTCAATTGATTTACTTTTTCACTTTTATTTTTTTTACCATCAGTGTAATTCTTTGTAGCCTAATTCATTATTTGGATTTTCTATTTGTTTAGTATAGGGTTCTGTTTTGTATTAGTCTGTCATAGTTACACATAATATTTGGGTTAATTTTGACATATTAATACATGAATGGTATATAATTTTCTCCACTTTAGTCAACAAAACTTCTTCCTTCCCTTTCACTCTTACTCTCCCAGCTCCCCTTCCTGTATTCTACAGGTTTTTCTTTCCATTTATTTATAGATTTTTAAATTAGCACTTTATAAATGTACATAAAGTTGAAAATGACTGTAATATATCCATACATGTCCATACCATAATATTGTCAATTTTATTTCCCTGTTCCTCCCTTTTCCTCTCCCTCCTCCCTCCCTTAATATCCTTCCTCTATTCCATGGATCTCCTTTTTATTTTTGATTTTATTTTTTTACCTACAAAAGTAAACTCCTCTTTTGTTAATTAATTTATTTATTTAAATTAGGTATATATGACAGCAGAATGCATTTTGATTCATTGTACACAATTGAAGCACAACTTTTCATTTTTGTGGTTGTACACCATGTAGCATCACACCATATATGAAGTCACACATGTACCTAGGGTAATGATGTCCATCTCATTCCATCTTTCCTGCCCCATTCCCCCCTGCCCACACCTCCCTCCCCTTTGCCCAATCAAAGTTCCTAGGTATTTCCCATGCTCCCCCACCCTCCCACTATGGATCAGCATCCACTTATCAGAGAGAACTTTTGGGCTTTGGTTTTCTGGGATTGGCTTACTTCACTTAGCATGATATTCTCCAACACCATCCATTTACCTACAAATGCCATAATTTTATTCTCTTTTAATGCCTAGTAATATTCCATTGTGTATCTATACCACAGTTTCTTTATCCATTCATCTATTGAAGGGCAATTGCTTCCACAGTTTCACTATTGTGAATTCAGCTGCGATAAACAGTGGCTGCATTACTATAGTATGCTGATTTTAAGGTTTTTGGATAGAGACTGAGGAGTGAGATAGCTGGTTCAAATGGTGGTTCCATTCCAAGTTTTCTAAGGTATCTCCATACTAATTTCCAGTGTGGTTGCACCTATTTGGAGTCCCACCAGCACTCTATGAGTGTGCCTTTCCCCCAATATCCACACCAACCTTTATTGTTTGTATTCTTGATAGCTGCTATTCTGACTGGAATGAGATGAAATGTTAGAGTGGTTTTGATTTGCATTTATCTGATTACTAGAGATGTTGAATATATTTTTCATATATTGGTTGATTGAATGTATATCTTCTGAGAAGGCTCTGTTCAGCTCCTTAGCACATTTATTGATCGGGTTGTTTGTTTGTTTGATGTTCTTTATATAAATTTTTAAAGTTTTTTAAATTCTTTATATATCCTGGAGATTAGTGCTCTATCTGATGTGCGCGTGGCAATAGTTCGCTTCCAAGATGTAGGCTCTCTCTTTACCTCATTGATTGTTTATTTTGTTGAGAAAAAGCTTTTTAGTTTGAGTCCATCCCATTTATTAATTCTTGATTTTATTTTATTTTTTTCACTTTAGGAGTCTTGTTAAGGAAGTAAGGGCCTAATCCAACATGATGAAGATTTGGGTCTACTTTTTCCTCTATTAGGCACAGGGTCTCTGAACTAATTCCTAGGTCCTTGATCCACATTGAGTTGAGTTTTATGCATGGTGAGAGAGAGGAGTTTATTTTCATTTAGCTGCATATGGATTTCCAGTTCTCCCAGCACCATTTGTTGAAGAGGCTATCTTTTCTCCACTATATATTTTTGGTACCTTTGTCTAGTATGAGATAACTATATTTATGTGGGTTTGTCTCTGTATCTTCTATTCTGTACCATTAGCCTACATGCCTATTTTGGTGCCAATATCATGCAGTTTTTGTTACTATAGCTTTGTAGTATAGTTTAAGGTCCAGTTTTGTGATGCCTCCTGATTCACTCTTCTTGCTAAGGATTGCTTTGGCTATTCTAGTCTCGTATTTTTTCAAGTGAATTTTATGATTGCTTTTTCTATTTCTGTAAGGAATGACAATAGGATTTTAATTGGAATCACACTGAATCTGCATAATGCCTTTGGTAGCATGGCCATTTTAACAATATTAATTTTGCCTATCCAAGAGCATAGGAGAGCTTTCCATCTTCTAAGGTCTTCTTCAATTTCTTTCTTTAGTTTTCTGTAGTTTTTATTGTAGAGGTCTTTCACCTCTTTTGTTGATTCACAAGTTTTTTTTTTTCTTTGAGGCTATTATGAATGGGGTAGTTTTCCTAATTTCTCTTTCAGAGGATTCATCATTGATGTATAGAAATGCATTTGATTAAGGGTATTGATTTTATATTCTGCTACTTTGCTGAATTTATTTATTTATTTATTTATTTTAAACGAGAGAGAGAGAGAGAGAATTTTATTTATTTTTTTTAGTTTTCGGCAGACACAACATCTTTGTATGTGGTGCTGAGGATCGAACCCGGGCTGCAATGCCAGGCGAGCGCGCTATTGCTTGAGCCACATCCCCAGCCCTGAATTTATTTATTAATTCTAGAAGTTTCCTGGTGGAGATTTTTGGATCCTCTAAGTATAGAATCATGTCATCAGCAAATAATGATACTTCTTTATTTTCCCCCCTATTTGTATCCCTTTAATTTCTTTCATCTGTCTAATTGCTCTGGTTAGAGTTTCTAGGACTATGTTGAATAGAAGTGGTGAAAGAGGGCACCCCTGTCTTGTTCCAGGTTTTAGAGGGAATGTTTCCAATTTTTCTCCATTTAGAATGTTGGCCTTGTGTTTAGTATACATAGCTTTTACAATGTTGAGGTATGTTCCTACTATTCCTAGTTTTTCTAGTGTTTTAAACATGAAAGTGTGCTGTATTTTGTCAAATGCTTTCTCTTCATCAACTGATATAATCATATGATACTTATCTTTACGTCTTTTGATGTGATGAATTGTTTATTGATTTCCATATTTTGAACCAACCTTGTATCCATGGAATGAACCCTACTTGATCATAGTGCACTATTTTTTAAAATATTATTTCATTCAATTTGCCAGAATTTTATTGAGAATTTTTGTATCAATGTTCATCAGGGATATTGGTCTGAAATTTCCTTTCCTTGATGTGTTTCTGCCTGGTTTGGTATCAGGATGTTACAAGCTTTGTAGAATGTGTTTGGAAGGGTTCTTTCCTTTTTTTTCATGAAATAATTTGAGGAGTATTGGTATTAATTCTTATTTATTGGTCTTGTAGGACTCAGCTGTGAATTCACCTGGTCCAGGGCTTTTCTTGGTTGGTAGGCTTATGATGACATCTTCTATTTACTTGCATGAAATTGATCTGTTTAAATTGTGCATGTTCTCTTGACTCAGTTTGCATTAATCATATGCCTCTAGAAATTTTGTTGATGTCTTTGAGGTATTCTATTTTACTGGAATATAAATTTTCAAAATAGATTCTAATTGTCTTCTGTATTTCAATAGTGTCTGTCATGACATTTCCTTTTCATCACAAATTTTAGTAATTTGAATTTTCTCCTTCCTTCTTTTCATTAGGGTGGCTAAGGGTTTATCAATTTTATTTATTTTTTCAAAGAACCAGCTTTTTGTTTTTTCAATTTTTTTGAATTTTTTCTTTTGTTTGAATTTCATTGATTTCCACCGTGATTTTAACTATTTCCTTTCTTCCACTACTTTTTATGTTGGTTTGTTCTTCTTTTTCTAGGACTTTGAGATGTAATGTCAGGTCATTTATTTGTTGATTTTTTTTCTTCTTTTAATGAATGAGCTTAATGCAATGAAATTTTCTCTTAGCACTGCCTTCATAGTGTCCCAGAGATTTTGGTAAGTTTTATTGCAGTTCTTGGTTACTTCTAAAAATTTTTTAAATCTCTTCCCTGATGTCTTCTGTTATTCATGCATCATTCAATAGTGTATTGTTTAGACTCCAGGTGTTGGACTAGCTTCTATTTTTTATTTTATCATTGATTTCTGATTTCATTACATCATGAATGCAGGGTAGCATCTCTATTTTTTTTTTTTAATTTTCTAAGACTTTCTGTGTGGCATGGCATATGGTCTATTTTGAAGAAGGATCCATGTGCTGATGAGAAGAAAGTGTATTCCCTTGTTGATGGATGGGATATTTTATATATGTCTGTTAAGTCCAAATTATTGATTGTACTAGTGAGTTTTATAGTTTCTTTGTTTAGTTTTTTGTTTGGAAGATCTATCCAGGGGTGAAAAAGGTAGGGTAAAGTCACACAGTATCATTGTGTTGTGGTCTATATGGTTCTTGTATTTGAGAAGGGTTTGTTTGAAATACATAGATGCCCCATTGTTTGGGCCATAGATATTTACGATTGTTAAGTCTTGTTGATGTATGAATCCTTTAAGCGTGTATTCTTCTTTATCCTTCTTTATCCCTTTTCACTAGCTTTGGTTTGAAGTCCATTTTATCTGATCCGAGGATGGAAACCCTTTCTTGTTTACATGCTCCATGTGAATGATACATTTTTCCTACCCTGTCTTTTCCTATGAGATGAGTCTCTTGAAGGCATCATATTGTTGAGTCTTCTTTTTTCTGTTTAATCCAATCTGTCAGTCTATGTCTTTTAATTGATGAGTTTAGGCTATTCACATTCAGAGTTATTATTGAAATATGATTCATATTTCTGGATCTTTTGGTTTATTTTTGGTTTTTAACTTGAACTGGTTTCTCCTTTGATTGGCCTTTCCTTTAGTGTAGTTCCTCCCTTTGCTGATTTTCATTGTTTTTCATTTTCTCCTCCTGGAATATTTTGCTGAGGATGCTCTGTAGTGTGAGCTTTCTCAATGTAAATTCTTTTAACTTTTGTTAATCATGAAAGGTTTTCATTTCATCTTAAAATCTGAAGCTTAACTTTGCTGGATATAAGATTCTTGGTTGGCATCCATTTTCTTTCAGAGCTTGTTATATGTTGTTCCAGGATCTCCTGGCTTTGAGGGTCTGGGTTTAAAAATCTGTTGAGATACAAATTTGTCTCCCCTATATGTGATCTGATTCCTCTTTCTTGTTGCCTTTAAGATTCTATCATTATTCTGTATTCAAGGCATTTTCATTATAATGTGCCTTGGTGTAGATCTGTTGTAATTTTGTACATTGATGTCCTGTAAGCCTCTTGTATTTGATTTTCCAATTAATTCTTCATGTTTGAGAAATTTTCTGATATTATCTCATTGAAGAGATTGTGCATCCCTTTGGTTTGAAACTCTGTGCCTTCCTCTATCCCAATAACACTTAGATTTGGTTTTTTGATGCTATCCCATAATTCTTGGCTATTATATTCATGGTTTCTTACCATCTTCATTGTGTGGTCAACTTTATTTTCAAGATTGTATACTTTGTCTTTATTATCTGAAGTTCTGTCTTCCAAGTGATCTAGTCTGTTGGTGATACTGTCTCTTGAGTTTTTTTATTTTATTTTTCTTCATTTCAAGGATATCTGGGGTTTTTTTTCCCCAAAATCTCTCCTTCTTGAAGTAATCATTTGTTACCTGTATTTGCTTCCTTATCTCATTGTACATGTGATCAATGGTTGTCTGTATTTGCTGTCTTACCTCTTTGTTGGAGTGATCAATTTTTTCCTGTATTTGCTCATTTAGGTCATTTTTTATTTCAGAGATCATTTTAATTATGAATATTCTGAACTCCTTCTCTTACATTTTATCAATTGTGCTATTCATGGAGTCTATTATTATAGTATCCTGATTTATTTAGGGCACTTTCTTCCCTTGTTTTTTTCATGTTGTCTATGTGTCTTCCTTTCTTGCAGTGCAGATATGAGGTATTACAGTTTCAATCCTATAATCTTGTAGTATCCATGCAGATTATCTGTACCTCACCTTGGTGTTGGGCTTTCAGACCCTACATGTGTCCCAAGATGGATGCTACTGCAACTAAACATGGTGAGGGCAATAGCAGGGGTAACTAGAGTAGCTGTCAGGGTGTCCAAACATGGATGCAACCTCTTTCAGAGATGGGGTTGAAAGGGTGGGTTTTACCCTGGCTTTGGGATGCCTGTTTTGAGATGCAGGTCCTCTCTGTTGTTGCAAGGTGGAGGCTACTGGGAAGGGTATGGCAATGGCCTGAGCCTAAGCTCCAGCATTGGGTCTCCAGATCTCCCTTTTATTTTCATGAGATTTCCCTCCCGCATTTTCCCCTTAGTTTGATCTAGCTTCCACATAGGAGATAAAACATTTTCTCTCTTGTCTCTTTGATGCCCATACCATGCTGTCCTGGTTTCTACCTAGATACAAAAATTCTTAATAAAATATCAGCAAACCACATTCACAAATGTATTAAGAAGATAGTATAACAAAATCAAGTGTGTTTTATCCCAATGATTTAGACTTTGTTCAACATATGCAAATCAATAAATATAATTCAACATAACAATAGTTAAGAACAAGAATCGCATGACAATATCAATAGATACAAAAAATCTTTTGACAAAATCTAGCATTCATTTAGGTTAAAAACACTGGAGAAACTGGGAAAGAAAAAAGTCACCTCAAAATTGTAAAGGCAATGTAGTCAAGGCCCTGGAACAGCATCATACTGAACAGAGAGAAAGCATTTCCTCTAAAATCAGGAACAAGACAAAGATGATCATTCTTACCACATAGTTTTTGAAACTGTAGACAGAACAGTCAGACAAAAACGGGTGGGGATTAAAGGGATACAAACAGGAAAAGAAGTCAAATTATTTCTGCTTGCTGATGACATGGTCTCTTATACCTAGAAGATCCACAAACCTCCATCAGAAGACTTCTAGAGATGATAAACAAATTCAGTAAATTGCAGAATAAAAGATTAACACACATGAATCAATTGTTTTCCTACCCTTCAATAATAAATCCACTGAGAAATAAATCAAGAAACCTATTCCATTTATGATAATCTCCAAAAAAAAAAAAACCCTTGGGAATAAATCTAATCACAAATATGAAAGACCTCTATAATGAAAACTATAAAATGCTGAAAAAAATGATTGAAGAAGACCATAGAAGACAGAAAGACTTCTCATGTTCTTGTATAGGCAGAATTAATATTGTTAAGATGGTCACACTACCAAAAGCATTATGCAAATACAATGCAATCTCCACTGAAATATTATTGACATTCTTTATAGAAATAGAGAAAAAAGATAGTCCTAAATTCATTTGGAAGAGTAAAAGACCTAGAATTACCAAAGTATTGCTGAACAAGAAGAGTGATGTTGGAGTCATTACATTACTGGATCTCAAATTACACTTAGAGTATAATTTGTGTTTTTATAAATCATGTGTTTTTATAAATCTAACACATCCTCAGAGGTGTCCCTTTTACTGTGAGAGGGGAAGGAGATCTTACTTGTGAATAAAGTTTTGAATAGCAGCCTAATTTTTTGTGGTAAATAAATAATATTAAGTCTCAATATTGTATAGTTACAAAAAAAAGCTCTATACTTTTTTCCTCTTTGTAAATCACTTGTATCTCCGTACTGGAATTTCAAGATTTATCTTCATCTTTTTATTTAGATTTCAAGTGTATAATTTTTCTTACTTAGTGAATTTCTTTTATCATTAAACATTTTTCACACTAGGAAAAATTTCTAGTTTTTTTTTTGTATTCTTGCCTCTCATATTTCTTGACTTTTTCCTTTTTCTCTTTCAATTGAATTTGTAACAGATACATGTCTGAATATAGACTAATTTTCTAGATCTTTCTCTCCTGATTTCCATCACTTTGTAGTTTTGTGTCATTTAATATTTTTTTGATCAGTTTTGATCAGTTCTTATTTTTCTCTGAATATATTGACATTTTCAGGATTAGAAGTTGATTGGTTAAGAGTCTCTCTCTCTCTCTCTCTCTCTCTCTCTCCCCCCCTTCACTCTTTTTCATGAGAATTTTGTTTTAAAGCTATTTTTTTCCTCCAGTCAAGTCATATAAAGGTGTGTCTCTAATAGGCATAATCTGTGGTTCACGAGGTTCTATGAATTCAAAATTAAAATCCAGATTCTTACTATGTAGTCATTACATGCTACTAGTTGATTCTTGAATAGAACCTCCATTAAAACCAATTTTCCAATATTGTAAAATCCTTACATACTTCTTTTAACCAAGCCCTGGGGAAAACTCAGACATCACCCTCATTTATTATACAGCCATACTTACTTCCCTTTATCTTTTTTCCACCTCAGTGAGACTTCCTTTATTTGCCTTCCACACTCAGAGTACATATCACAAGTTCCTCAAATGGCCTGTGGAAGTGTCTCCTAATCATTTAAGAAGAAATAGTTTGTACCATTCACCTTTACTCCCTTTCCAAATGGGGTAAGTCTCAGAGTAGAGAAAAATCACCTCCAAATATCTCATTTCATAAACTCTATCTGTTCAATTTTGACATCTTTTTTTCACATCCTTGATCTGACTGAAGCGTCTATAACCAACTCTTTTGTAGTTGCTTTATAATTTATGCATAGAGCAATCTGTCTTGGCTTCTAGACTTCTCATAGTTTGATCTTCTAGTGGCTATTTCACTGTTACTGTGTTCTCATCTGGTGATTATGATCATGTGTTCATTTACTTGTGTTTTTCTTTTCTGTTTACTGCCTCTTTCAATGGCCCTATTTCACTGAGAATCCTCCCTTTGTTTCATCATCTTATTCTGCTGTGATATTTCACAAGTGCATTATTATTTCCTTTTTTTTTGGTATTGTTGTTCTGCTAACCATATATTTAGGGGGAAAGTTTATATAGCTGGTGAGTTGCATTCTCCCTTCAGGTAGATAGACTTGGAAACCCTCAATCCTTGTGCATTAGATGACCTTGGGGTTCTCAGGCTTTTGGGGGCATACAGTGATAATACCTTTGTATCCTCACCACTAGGAACAATCTTAGCATTCCCACCGGTACACACAGATCCATATACTTTCTCTGACATCAGTAGAACAAAACCAGCCCTTTACCACAGGGGTAGGATGCTGTTGGAAAGTAGAAAATTTATTGGTCTCCTGGCTTCTTCTGCAGCCAAAAAGGAAAGCAAAACCCTATATCATGTTTCTCCTATGGAGATCTTATCTCTGGTGTCTAAAGTAGTTTCAGGCAAAGTATCAGGAACAATTGTTTGGGTTGCAACATACTCATAACTTATCTGCAGTATTATAATATAATAAAGAGCTAAAAGATAAAATTATAGGGGTATGCCAAAGGAAAACAAGAGCCAACATGAAGGAACTCCCAAAGGCTCAAGGTGGAACAAATTGAGCAAACATTTTTAGATAATGTTGTATTATAACCCAAACTATAAATAAATACCCTGAGTACATATTGATACGAACAAGTGATTGGATTAATAAGCAAATGGGGAAAAGAGACACCTCCTCTACTAAAGAATTCTAAATACATTTCATAGATACTCCCTACTCACAGAGTTGGTGCTTAATTCGGCAATCCTTGAAAAAGGGTTGCATTTAGTGAGTTATTTCCAAATTACAGTGCACTATGAAATATCAGAAACAAATAATTCTAAAATGTCAAATTATGAAGCACAGTGCCTTGGCCAGGAACTCAAGGTTGACATCTGTGTAATATGTCCTATGAGCATGTGAGAATGGTCGCCATAATCTGTTCTCTTCCCCTCAAAGCCTGTGACAGGTATAACCATGAGAAACCTTGAAAACCATGAGAAAAATATCAGATAAGCCAAATACGTGTGGTATCTTAACAAATAAACATTAAGTACTCAAAACTTTAAAGGTCATCAAAATAAGAAAAGTATGAGAAACTGTCAAAGACTGGATAGGGAGGCTAAAACAACTAAATGTAATGTAGTATTCTGGTTATTAAAAAAAAAGTGGTAAAATCAAAATTGTATAGATTTTAGTTAACAGTAATGTACCATTTTTGGTTCTCTAGCTCTGATAAGTACACCTCTATAATATAAAATGTGAACCACAAGGGAATTGGTTCACAGGTAAACTGGACTCTGCACTATATTTGTACATTTCCTATAAATCTTAAAATTCTAATTTTTAAAAGCTTATTTAAAAGAAAATATTACTTTTGATTGAACAGATGGGACAAAATAAATAATGAAACATAAAATAAATCCTCCTCATTTTTTTTATACTGGGGATTGAACCCAGGGCCTATTTCATGCAATGCAAGAACTCTACCAACTGAGCTATATCCCCAGCCCAAATCCTCCTGAATTAAAGAAAAATTTATTCATATGGCTTGGCCATAACTTTGCGATAAAATCAATCACTATTCTGTAAGGGTTATATTTTTTATTTAAAAATAAACTAAAATTTTACAAATAGTATTAGAAAAGGAAAGTTTATCTGAGCTAGAATAATAATTAAATTAGCATTTTCTTTGCCGTAATACAAATTATAACATAAAGATATTAATAAAAAAATAATAGTAATAACAATAGCATTTATTCATTCATTTAAGAATATGTATCAGGTAATTACTTTTTGATGATACTAAGGCTTCAAGGGATAGTAAAACAAATATCTCTGCCTGTATGGAGCATGTATTCTGGTGAAATATTTATATAAGCTTAACTATGTTCTGAGTATTCTCTTAATTACTTTGCATATATTGACTTATTGAATTATTTCAAACTGCCCTAATGTTGGTACTATTTTTAACCCAGTTTTATAATTAAGTGAAATGAGTTATAATGAGTTTAATCTGAACAGGGTCATGGAGCTTATTATCAGTGTAGGCAAGTTTCACATTCAGGCAGCCTACCTCGGTGGGTAATATTTTTAGCCTCCACACTCAGCGCTTGTGCTCAGTGTTTTACTGTTAGAATGTTCCACACCTATTATCACCCCATGTGAGGCTGCTGCATGGCTGTTTCAAAGGTGAGGACCCTGAAGCTAAGCAAGGTCATGCATTCATTTCCTCACAGATGCCAGAGGCAGAGGGAGAAGAGGGCACAGACCCGAGGAGCCCGGGTCACAACCCAAGAAGGCTCTGTCTAATAAGACTGTGTTTTATTTGTGAAAGCAACAACAGTAGCAAAGATCCAGCAGTAAGATGGACAAAAAGAGTACCAGTGATGGAATCACAAAAGTTCCAACACAGAGATGCCTGTAATTTCCAAATACAGCTTTGTGTTCAGAACTTGGCCCTATAATTGGCTAAAACAAAATTCTTCACATAAATGGAAACACAAGACAATTCAGGCAATGGATCAATGGTAAAAAGGAAATAAAGCATATGTAATTTAGAGGAAAATGAATTAGAAGCATACATTCAATTAGTTTAAATAAAAGTGAATTAAAATAGTCATGAAGCATGTTGCAAAACTTCTGTGTAAACTTCAACACTATTCTTAAAAGAAAGCATAATTTATATAAAAGTAATAATGAAACAATAATGTTCTGGTTGTTTATGTCAGATTATTGTAGTTAAAACCAAAATGTTTGTGTTTTACTATATAAAAGTAATAGTATTTTGAATTTCTATTTAGCAAAGCGAAATAATTCTATTGTAACCTTTACATTAATGACAGAAAAATAAAGGCTAAAAATCTGAATCTGACTACAAAAATGTTTTAGCACTCTCTAAAGATAAAGGCATTCATTTATTTGGATTGATTTATTTAATACCAAAATAATTTTTACTTGAGTTTCTTTGGAAAGAAAAACAGTATTAATATTCACCTAAGTAGAAACTATGCTCTCTATAATCTGGAAGAAAGTAACTGAATTTACAAAATGTACTGGACTGTATGCCCACATTGTCTCTTCATTTTATATTTAATGTAACCAACTTGGAGGAGTTTAATGATTTGCTTATGTTGATAGGACAGTTGGGTAGAAAATATATTAAAGGTAAATTGCTGGAACTATCTGATCATTTCACAAACAAACTGAGATTCAAAGAGTTTGCACAGCTAGCTGGGGTCCCAGGTGGTGTCTCTACGCATTCATTTTCACAAGAACAGAACACTTGCAATGAAACTATTTATTTATTATAATTACATAATTGCTCATATTTTATGTTGTTTAGTGTCATGGAAGATGCCATGAGGAAAAGGGACTGCCAAACATAAATATTTGCATATTTTTCCTAAAGAAAACTTATTTTCAATAGAACTAAATATTTATAAACATTAAGTTAAATGTAATTTTGAATTGTGATAGTCTGCTATTGCACATTTTCACCCCATGGGATTTTAAAACAGCAAAGAGTTTACGTTTTCTACAAAGATATTTTTTTGAAATCTCTGAAGGACCATATGTAACATGATGCAGAAGTTGCCATGGAAATAAGGTATTAAAAACAACAAAACAAAAACACTTTATATCTTATGTATTTGTAAGCCTTGCATAATTACAAGCACATTTTATGTCCACATTTTTAGTAACTTGTTCATCATTTCCTCTTAAAAATGGTTCTAATTTTACCTTGTATTTTTGTTGTTGTTGTTATGGTAAAATTGGGTCTTTGGCTGCTTTCACCCTTTCTGAGTTCCTCTACAACTGATAAGAGAAAGCATCTATTCTAAGCCACTTATATTTTAAAAATAAAACCACACAAGCTAGCACAGACTACAAATTGAATTAAAAGTTTATATTTTATTAGCAAGAATTTATTAGTTCTCTCAATATAGGTAACTTTAAAAATCAAGAAATAAGGCTTCTAGCTTGTCCATGGGAAGTTGAAAGCTGGAGAGAGTTCTTAAATATCCAAACACTAAGGAAAAAATAATAATCCTCAAAATTATAACTTTTTCTTGGATTATGACATCAGCCTCAACAACTGACCTGATTTTATATTTTTCTTTAGTTGCATAGAACTGAGAAAAATCTTTATTTATACAGATAAAAGTTTGCAAATGCTAACAGCCTTTCTACCTCCTTCTGTTTTTCTCCCAGTTCTTTGTGCACTTTATAAAGATACTTCTATTCAATGGATTGCGAAATTTGACAAAAACAACATTAAGTTTTCTATGTTAAAACACAAAAGAATCCATGGCTCTGATATAAGAGCTACTATTTATTTTCCTATCAACTGAGTTGGTTCGGAAGAACAATAAACCTTCTAATATTAAAACTATTATATGTAAAATCAGGAATGCTATAAAATAATAATCTTTGTTGGAATTCTCATTTGGAAGAAGCAGAGAGACTGAAGAATACATATCATTTCCTGAAATTTGTTCTTAGTTAAAAGACTCAACTGAGAAGGAATTTCCAGTCTCCACTGCCTTCCTCTGTACTGATGCAAGTACTCATACTTCACTTTCAAATTGCCACAGACCATTCCTACAAAGTGGGGAAGCGAGGAGCACATGAGCATGAGAAGCTCTTTAGCAATGCATCCTCCCCACTCCAGCTGTTAACTACTTGCATGGAATGCACAGCTGAGTGGAACTGAATACGCAGGATTTACCCCAGAAGCAACTGAAGAACCATAAACTTTGCTGAGAAATCAAAGATTATGGAGGTTGAATAGATCATATATCGCAGAGCAAAACTGGGAAAAAATTTGAAAAACAAACAATAATAACGTGAATAGTCAGAAAAATACTGCCTGCAGAAAAACTGGAAATAATCAAATCAAATCCTTATAAATGAATAACAAAATTATATGGCTTACTATAGATGGGAAAGCAAATACAGTTTAAAATGTTTTTAAATGTTAGTGATATATCTATGTGTCTGTCAGTTTTGTCAAACTTGGAGACTTCTTAAAATATTTCCCATAATTTGGAGAAGAGGTATTACCATGTTTTCTACACAACGACTGGGCAGATGCATAGATCTGGATATATTAATAATTTAAGCAAAACAAAACAAAAAAACCTTTAACAAGGACAAGTGCAGATATCACCATATAGAGTTGAAAGAGTTCATTTTTCAAGTCAAGAGTCCACCTAAACATTGTGATAAATATTTTAGAACACAAGCAGTGAACTGATAACATTTAGATTAGATATATTAATATTTTGCAGAGCTAAAGGTACATGGGCTTGGCAAGGCTGTTGGGTATAATGTCAATATAAAAACTGAACTGTGACTCTATTTAATATCAAGAAAAAATGAAATGGAATATAGCATCAAAACCACAAAAAATTGATGATATTTAACAAAATGTGTGCAATAATTCTACATAGAAAACTATAGAATATTGTTGAAAGAAATGAAAATCCAAACAAATGGAGAGAAAAAGGTGATTATGAACTAGAAAACTATAAACTATTAGTTACTAATTTTAGCTGACTATAGAATTAATGCTATTCTAATAAAAATTCCAAGAGTTGTTTTTTGTTTGTTTGTTTTTGATTGTTTTTGTAGAAAGTGATAGAATACTGATAAAATTGATATGGAAATGCAGAAAACCTGTAATAGCCACAGAATTTGGGGAAATAAGAGTGATGTTGTATTACTTTCATTACCTGGCTTAAAGACTTACTATAATTATTGGGTAATTAAAACAATTTGTATTGATGTTAAATGTGGACAAACACATTGACAGAATGGAATAATGAGTTAAATAAGCTCATACACATGTGGTCAATTGAATTTCAATAAAACCACCAAGGCATTTTGAAGGAAGATAAATGCCTTTTTAACAAGTATTTCTTGAAGGTTGGGGATGTAGCTCACTGATAGAGTGTTTGCTTAGCATGTGAAAGGTCCTGGGTTCAGTCCCTAGCTCCTGGCTGCCCTCAACCAACCCAACAACAACAACAAAAAATCTGAGACCAAATATTTCTTGGACAATGAAAACACCAAAACAACAAACATGGGAACTCCTGCCTCACCTAATATTAACAAAACATTTTTGAGATAGATAGCAGACCAAAAAAAAATGTGTAAAAAGATCATAATTCTATGCTAGCATTGTCAAAGATTTTTTTTAGCGATAATAGAAAGTAAATGGCTGTAAAGACAAAACATGGAGAGATTAATCTTTATCAAAGTTTCTAATAGAGACTTTGGTTCATTTGGTTCATAAAACATGTCTTCTTGTTTATTTATTTATTTATTTATTTATTTAATGAAAGAGCAGTCACAAAATGGAAGAAACATTTGTAATTCCTCTACCTGGAAAAGTTCTTTTCCCCCCCAGAATATAAAACAGCTTACATAAATCAGTAAAATCAACCTTAAAAAATATCAAATAAAAAACTAAAATTGGCATGTGACTTAGATTCTTTTCAAAATATATATACAAATAAGCAGTAAGCATAAACAAAAAATTCTCAATATCCTTAGCCATCAAGACATATTAAAAAAATAGTGGTGATTTACAACAAGGAAGACAAACAGCGCCAAATGGGAACAAGACTCTCATAATATATGAACTTTCAAATATCGCTATGGGGCAGGTAAAATGGTACAGTTCCTATGGAAAGTAGTTTGACATTTTGTTAGAAAGTTATATATACATCAAACACATGACCTAGAAAAATGAAAACATATGTACACAAAAGAACATAAAAACGTTTACTGCAACTTTATTCAGAATAGTAACAAACTGGACAACCACCAAATGAATGATTAGAGAAGAATAGATTTTAAAATTCATGTCAGATGCTTATAGTTAAGTACTACTCAGCACTGTACAAATACAATGACTGATATGCATAACATGAGGAATATTTTTTAAATATGTGAACAGAAGGAAACAACATAAAAAACATCACACGCTTCATGAATTCATCAATGTGAAGTATAAGAACAAATTTATTGATAGAAAATTTGGTGATAGAAATCAAATGAGCAATTGCTCATTGAAGCTCAGGAGTGCCTGAAAATGGGTCTCAGGGAAATTGGGGGTCATTGTTTTATATCAAGATCTTAGTTTTGTGTAGTAACACATTTCCAAACTTGTCTATTCTATATCTTAGAATTGTGCTTTTTATACTCGATTATGTTTTAACTCAAAAGCCTAATAATAAGGATTTTAAGTGATTTTTTTATACAAAGTCAAAATTATATTATCAAAATACTTTTTATTTTCAATTAATAAATTATTGAAAAGCAAGGTATTAATTACACATCTCTCTGCTTTATTTATTTCAATTAGTTATTTGCAGTACTGGGGATTGAATTTAGGAATGTTCTACCATTGAGCTACATCTCAGCCCTTTTTATTTTGAGAGGGTGTCTCTAAGTTTCCAAGGCTGGCCTTGAACTTGAGATTCACCTTCTTCAGCCTCTGGAGTCACTGGAATTAGAGGCATGGCCACCATGCCCTGATCCCTGCTTTATATTTTTAAAAGACTATACTTAAAAACTATTCCATGTATTAATAAAGATGGGATCAAAATTAGTCTGTAACTGAGTTTTCTGACTATAATTGGACCCTTGTTAACCAAGGTTTTCTTTTCACTTTATTCTTTTGGAGTGTATTCCTGTAGTCTCTATTAGAAATAATAAAACTTAAAGAGGAGAATTCACAATTTCTTTATATGGAACTTTTAAATATTTGCAAAACTTCTTATGTTTATAGTATTCCCTGTACATGCAGTTTTTGTATAGCAAAAAGGTAGCCTGGGCTGTGCACTTGGTACTCTAGGAAGCTCCAAGGCACTCTATACAATGTTACCTTCATCTCTCCACCTCTGCCCTTATGGAGCCTCACCACAGACACAGGATATTTACAGGATTGCTTGCATCAGCACTTCTATTTATTGAAAAGGACATTATGCTTAAATTAGCATGACAGAGTCTGTCTCAACTCCATTTGAACAAGTTACAGGACATATATGCATATATAATTCAAATAATAACAGTCTATAGTTGTATTAAATTTTTCTTGACAGTCTCTACATTTACTAGCTGTTAGGAAAAGCTTTCCTTCTACTCCATCTCTACTGCCATGGGTCTGTGAATTGACTGACAGTAGATGAACTGGAAAGAGAGACAGGTTTATTCACATCCATAGAAAACACTCAGTAGTGAATAACTCACGGAATTGCTGTAGCCAAGTTTTATAAAATGCTTTGACAAAACATGAGGTTCTTGGCTTCAAAAAAATGGAGGGTGCTGATGAAGTTTGTTTGCACAAAATTTTTGAATGTTCTGGTGCCCAAGATGTATCACTTTCCTTACTGGAGACCTCTGTAGGGTGAGTGTGTGGGGCCAGGTGAAGAGTTAAGCTGCCCACTCTCATAAGATCCTGCTTTAGTCGTCTAAGGGAAGTACAAATTTCTGTCCATCTGCTGTGGGGTTTTTGGTTCCTTCATAGCCACTTTCGACAACCTGCTCAGATCCTCTTAGCTTTGCTCCTACACAGAGAAGGGTGTTTCTAGTAAACATCTGGGACCATTCCCCATCTCTCTTTCTCCCTCCCTTCCTCATTCCTTCCCTTCTTTCCTTATCTCCTTTCTTCTTTCCTTCCTCTCTTCCTAGACATAGGTGAACATCTGAATCACGCACAGGACAAGCAGATAGTTAATGGCACCAGAAGCAGCCCTGAAGGAAGGCAGACAGGGATTTCATGGATAAATATATCACTTCACCACTCTGCTCGATTACTTTGTATTGTTTTTCTCGCTCTTTACAAGAGTTCTCCTGGGGGATTGAACTCCCATTCCCAACAGTGGTAACAGGATTGGTAAAACACATTGACTTTCTTCTCTTTCCTTTTAACTTTCTTACTTACGTTTGCTCCCAAATGAGCTATATCTTCATTCAGTTTTTATCACATGGTCTGCTTCTGTTACATCCCAACCAAGCACATATGTCTGAATACTTTGCAAAAAATAGTCAAGTTAGAATAAGCCAGTAATAGTAATATCATTAGTATATTATGAAACTGAAGAGAAAAAAAAATGTCACTTGAGATGTTCTTCTGAATTTGCTAAGTGAAGAATTTAATAAAAAGTGGTAACACTCAGGAATTTACATGCTATACCTTATATGTCTACTGAGAACATAATGTAATGTTCAATTATCTTAGGATTAAAGCTTAAATTGCAATTTAACCTCAGACTGTTTCATGCAGTGGTTTATAAGTGACTAAAATTTGTCTTTTGTAGTTAATATTTTGAACAGAAAATGTTCATTTTTTCCAGTTTATCTTACCTTCTACTTACATGGTGTTATTTACTCAATGCCATGTAAGTGCTCAACAATTTGAACAGGTATAATATATAAAATGGTGACCAGACATTTAAACTTTCCTAGAAGCTGAATCAGAAGAACTTAGGAAAAGTCATCTTCTATAAATGCCAAGCTTCGTTTTGCTGATTTTGAATTCCTTATTCTCATGAAGTAATGGCTTATGATGGTCTCCCCAATTAAACCAAGCATTGGTGAAGTCAAATCAAAACTAAGGAAATGAGGTGGTGGGGATGAAGAGGCAGACACAGGGACTATCTTTCAATTTCAGGAACATTTTCAAATTGGCAGATTCACTAGCAAAATACTGTTCCTGAACAACATGTTCTAGATTTAAATCCTGGAATCATTTGTACCTCATCTGTTTTGTAGATGACAAGCTTAAACATGTGGCTAAAACTGTAAAATGATTGAGATTACAAATTCAAAAGAGAATTGCTAGGTTTGACTTCCAGGTCTTCTGTTTTTTTATTTTTAGCAGCATTGGTAATCAAGGAATTTAACCTATTCAAACCCAGTTTCCTCATCTGTAAAATAACTACATAAAATGGTTGTGCACAGAAGGACTAAATGAAGTAACATTTGCCAGTCACTTCAAATAGTGCCTGAGAAATAGTAATTTTGTCGCTTCTAAATAGAATAAACAAAAACAATAATGAAAGAGGTAAAATGTCATATTCCCTAAAGTATAATATGCAAATTATAGAGAAAAAATTAAAACCTCCTTTTACATTGCACTATGATAGAAAAGATATTTTAGTAATTTTAACATTTACCAAAAAAAAAAAAAAACTGTTGACATTGAGCTTCTCAAATGCTTAGCAATGATTTCAATACTGTTTGTAGAAAGAACATTACCAAAAACTTCTTAAAATAATTAAATAAACATGAATTCAAAGTAAATTAAAATAGAATTAAGAATTTATATAAAGACAGTAAAGTTTTAAATTAATCAATTTTGTTGCTTATATAGACTTAAATGTCATAGTGAAGACTTTCTCAGTCCTTTTGGGTCCTATAATAAAATAGCAGAACCTGGGAAAATTCTCACAGTTCTAGAGGCTGGGAATTCCAAACCAAAGTGACAGCAGATTCTGTGGCTGGTTTGTAGAATTATACCTTCTTACTATGTTCTTATAAACTTGAAGGGACAAGATGGCTCTTTTGGTCCTTTTTTAAAGGTCACTAATCCATTCACTTGGGCTTCACCCTCATGATGCAATCACTTCTCAAAGGTCTCATCACCTAATACTTTCATACTGATCATTAAGTTAACATATGAATTTTGTAAGGGTACAAACATTCAGAACATAGCAGAGACTTATTTTAATTTTATTCAGATATTTTTGGCTGTGACTCAATTCATTTTAATTATTCCTCAGTAGATAATTAATTTTATGAGAAGAACAAAAGGGATGAAGTGGTCTATGGTGACTCCCAAGGTTCATGCTTGAGCCAAAAGATAAAGAGACCCTTGATAATATAAAGAATGCAGATGCTGAGAAAAGCAAAAAGTGCATTTAGTGTTCACTTGTGGGACACAAGATGCCTTTAAAGACTTCCAGATTAAAAGGTCTCTGTGGCTGTTGTGAAGTTATTGTATAGCATTTTATCAATTCTATTCCAAGATGGTGTAGGTTCTAGAAGTAAGAGTGTTCATAGTCAAAAAAATATCAGAAGGTATTGAATGCTATAAACCTCTACAAGTTCTGTGTGGTGTATTAACACACCAAGGGCTCTGAGAAACCTTGCATAAAATAAGTTATACATGAAGTCAGATAAGACCTATTTAACTTACAAAATAAGGAGTTGGCAAGACCAGGGTGAATTTACTTTTCTGAAGCAGATCAAATTTTTAATAAAAAAATTTACAATAAGCCATGAAAGCAATAAAAAATTCCCTCTCAAAATGATACTACCAAACATTCATAATTCACACCAATAATTTTAGTCCTTGCCTTATAAGAGTTCTTTTATTTTAGTCAAGATGATGGGGAAACCCTACGATCACTATAAGTTTTTGAAGGATGATCAAAATGTATATTTTTCTCAGCTAAAGTTCAGCTTTATAGAGGAGCTCTGTGGCTTTTATATAACCTCTTTAAACAAAACTATCCTCATAGTCCATTCCCCCACTGGAAACCTGTTAGATGAGCAGGCACAATACTATTCTTTAGTAGCAAGATTGAAGATTTAGTAGTAGGCTGGCACAATACTCATGGTTTAAGATTTCTCACAAAAATTATGCACACATTGCATGCTCCCCTCATAGCTGCAAAGCTAAATGTATGTTTCCTAGAGCTCTCTACTGAATGACGCTTCATTCACCTCCATATTGCATATAGTGGTTCCTAAGTCTTCAGGGAGCCGTGTTGTTAGCTGACGGTTTTTAGGGCAAGTTATGGAATATTTAGTGGCATAGGAGAAAGATACAAATTACTTAAAAAATAATGCTTTAAAAGTAATTCTGTAAGATGTACTACTTAAAAATACAAATAAATGTGATAATGGAGCAAATAAATAAATAAAAACAAAGTGCCAATGGGTGAATTGGTAAACTTATATTTATTTGTGAATAAATTTTAAAATACTTACAACTTAAGAAGAGCTGGTAGTACAAAACAAAGTATAGAGAATTCTTTTTATTTCACAATTTTTAAAAAAATTATTTATTTTAATTTATTATACCTGACAGAAGAATGCATTTCAATTTTTTAAATCATCCCCAGAAATGGAGATAAGAGATATTTTTGCTTGTCCAGTTTTAGATCATTTTGTGTCAGTATTTTAAAACTACACGTTTGAATTCACAGATGATAATAATTTAGTAATCTTGTATCACTTATAAGGTTCCATTTTCTCTGAGTAGAAATAACTGCTGTCAGAATTTTCAGTGTTCTGAAAGTCTTTTGAAGTCCATCGTAGTTTATCATGCATTTGTAATCTAACAAGTATGATGGTAGTTATATGAACTATCTATGGGAAATAAATTTTTATGAATTTTCATGTATTTGCATCAAAACTGTGTCTTGATAGATATATTCTACCAAGATAATAACATCATCTTTTCTCATTCAATTTTGCTACAATACTCCCATCTTCAACGCATGCACGCGCGTACACATGCATGCGCAGACATACACAATCACACAAAAGAAAAAAAAGCTTTCATTAATTGTCAAAAATCCAACACCTGATATTTCACTTTTTGTTTAAAACAGAATTAATTTCATAAAGGATATTGATATCACTGGTACAAAATTCATTATTCATTTAAGAGGGGCAATATATCTTATCAACCATGAATATCTAAAAGCCTATTCTCAAATTTCTACATTTAAAAGTATATTCTAATATTTTTAGTTGATAAACTATAAATTCAAGGATTTTCTTTTCATACTCTAACTTCTAATGTTAAAAAAAGGCATCTTTTACTCACTGCCATTGTGGGCCTTTACTATCACAAAGTAAAAATAAAAGTGTTGTCGGTAGGGTGCCATTTATGCACAGTCAGAATATAAAGGGAGAAACAGGGAACTATTACAAAGCTAAAAGAAAAAATTTCCTGGTTCTAATGGATTTTTGATTGCCATTTTCAATATTCTTGCTTTACATTTCCTCCTAATATAAGCATTCCTTTCTCAATAGGACGCACACATAACTGAGCAATAACAGTAATGTTACATCCGATAATGACTTGACACAAGTTCTCTGACTAACAAAATTGAATTTTGCTTTCTAATATGACTAATGTATGCTAATATGATTTAAATTGCAGAGAACTGAGAAATGGTTGATTTTATGCTGCTAGAAAAACTATTGGTCTTAATTTCACAGCATGAATTATTCCCGTGTTCTAAAAATCCTATATCCAAAGTGCTTACATGCTGAATATATTTTAAGAGGTGACTATTTTAATATACAATTTTAACCTGACTTTAACACACATTTGTTGTATCTATAACTTGTAATAGTTTTCATTTTTTCTGTTTCAGTATTCCAAGCAAGGAATTGGCGATTTAATTCTATTTAGAAAAACATTTGTCTTATTTTAGTCTATTCATGGTTGTTGTTTTTCATCTTAAAATATCAACCTTAAAAAAGATCAATGTTTATTAAATATTTAGTAAAAAGTTGTCCAGTCATCCTTTAAACAGAATTTCCCTGAATCACATTAGTTTAAAAAATAAAATTATATAGGTCTTGAGATAAATTTCAGAGCTTCCCTTAACAACACATCCATGATTTAATAATCCCATTCACAGAAAAAAAATCGCTTAGATTCCTTATGTTATGTATAAACTCTTCATGCTCCGAACAAAACACATGTCCCCTGGTTGCATCCTCTGCAGAGATTGAGAACAGTTGGCCACCAGCCTTTCTAATAAGAACCTTTGAGTACTTGAATTTCATTACTAAATTTCCACTTAGTCAATAAAAGAATCTATTTGTAAAAGTTCCTGTTGGGGCCTCTTAGGCAGCCCAATGTTATTAAAATAACAGCATTTCCTATGTACACAACAGAAAATACACTTGGATTAGAATTTTTGTAAAAGGCTGGTCTTGCCACTGTTGAGAAAGCTTGTTAAGAAATTTTACCTTAAAAGTAACACCCTTTGGGTTCTTTATGTATTTTTGTCATTATTGTTGTTGGGTTTTAATTTTAATTTTAATTTAATTTAATTTAATTTTTTTGCTGAGGCTGGCTTTGAACTTGAGATCCTCCTGTCTCCTGAACTGTTGGGATTATAGACATGCACCATTGCCCATCGTCTTTATGTAGTTTTGCTGTGGACATTTGCTCCTCTTGCACCAACCATTAGTCTTTATCTTGTTAATATTAACTGCTCCTTTCTTTCCAAATCCCTCCCTCTCCCATTCTCAGCCACAGGTTTTGGGTGGGATGGACTCCATTGTTAACTCCAGGTGAACCCTAAGTGCTCAATCGGTCCTATTTCATTCCCCTTTAATTTACCAGAGCACTACCATCTTAACTAACTGATGGAAAGAATGTATCCACACTGCCTTCATTAGGTGAGTGACACACAATGGGGGGAAAAGTGTTTTCTATGTCTCCTGAAATAGCAGCAGAACAGATGCTCTCTTTTCCAAATGGTTTATGCACTGTGGCTACTAGGAGAATAGCCACACTGGAAATTAAGCTACTGAGGGAGCCCAGAGCATAAAACCCGGGATCTCCTGATAGAAAGAACTGACTTAGGCCTGCTGCTGAACTGGTACATTACTATATACACACATAGCTTGCTTTCTTTACTGGGTCGGGGGGGGGGCGTTACTGGGGATTGAACTCAGAGACACTAAATCACTGAGCCACATCCCCAGCCCTATTTTGTATTCTTTTAGACACAGGGTTTCACTAAGTTGCTTAGTGTCTCACCATTGCTGAGGCTGGCTTTGAACCCAAGATCCTCGTGCCTCAGCCTTCCCAGCCACTGAGATTACAGGAAGTTGCCACTGTGCAGGCCACATAGCTTTATTTGTATAAATTATGCATACATTTATATTTTTGTTGTTTGGCTTAATTGCAGTTTTTGTGATAAAAAATTACCTATTCATGAATTAGTCTAGTTAAACTTTTTTAATTTCTAAAAAGTTTAATTGATAACAAGAGCCACCTAATAAAGGCTTGAGGGAAATAAATGTTTAAAATACATAAAAATTAATGATAAAATATAGAACTACCATGACACAGCAATCTCTCTTTTGGAAACGTACCTGAAGGAAGTAAAACCACCACCTCTCTCTCTCTCTCTCTCTCTCTCTCTCTCTGTATGTATATGTATATATATATATACACACACACATATATGTATATATGTATATATATATAGTGTATGTATATACATATACATACATATACTATTAGTACTCTTTATTATCAGGAAATATTTCTTTTTTCTTTAACCATAAAATCTTTTAAAATAATAAATATGATTGAATTCTCCAGAAAAACAAACTTTAATTCCCTCAAAAATGACAATCTTAAGTATTGGATGTGCTAAAGACCTTTATGTGATTAGATGCAAATAAGAAAGCAATTAAATCATTATTCATCAGTACTAATGAGCATGTTATTCAGGCCTATTCTTCAATTAAAAGAAAATAAGGGCCTAATATGTGAGAAAGAATGATTGTAAGAACAGAAATGTAAGTACAAGTCATGTTGCACTGAGTGACTGGTGGGACCCACTGATCACCCCTTCCCAAATCCTATCAATGGCAACACTATCTTTTCAAATCACTTAACATTTTATATTACTAATGGGGAAAACACTCTTGAGAGTCAGGTGTGCATTTTTCTGAGTGAACATTCTTCCTGTCATCTTTTATAAATATTTTTAAGACTTCTATGACCTTGTTTTCTCAAAAATGTTCTACTATCTCTAAAAATATATTTAAAATTCTCCCTTAACTATTGTTTCTGTAAACATTCTTTTCCCAGGCATATTATTTTGCTGTTATCACTATCTACCCCAACTGTAGCTCTCCTTTTCTTTATAAGATCTAGAGATATCTTCATGCATTGACCTTTATCAAACTTTCCCACATGCCCACCACTCTTATGTCACACATATATGCTATTTACCCCATTAAATAATGTTGCATAAAATTGTGACTACGATAGACTTGCTGATCAACATTCATGTAATTGCCTTTATTTCATATAGTACCAATATGTGCTATTCATACATTTATTTATTTAGCAAATATTTATTATTTTTTTTGGTATGGGCAATGCTTTTAACATTGCAGATATAGTTGGAAATTAGAGATTTTAGGTAGTTTTTAGCTGAATGGTTTTGTTAGCATTTTGCTAGTTTATATTACATAGAAACATTATGATGAGGTGTTAATATGTTCAAACTAGATTGTGTGATCTTGAATTGTAGGGATATATTTATTTCATCTGCATCCTGGGGCAAAATCCAGAGGACTCTATTGAGAAAGTATTAGAAAAGAAGGAATCTGAAGATAAGTTGTGATTGGAATTAGAGTGGTGAAAAATGCTGCATTAAAAAAATCTTGATTTTGCAAGAAATGGGGGCATGTGTTTTAGCTGGAACTTTCGGCAATACATTCTGGGAGAAAAATCGTTCCTTATCTCTTTGTCCTGACATCACTTTGAATATTGAAATGGAAAATTCAAAAACTGCTGATTTTCTTAATTTCCTCGGGTAAATGGAGTTAATGTTTACTTTCAGGTTATGTAATACATATTAAATATTTTTAATGCTTTCCAAAGTTAAGTCACTCAACAAATAATAGCTATAAAATATTACATGACTGGTCTTTGGTGTATTGGGGAAAAATGAGACACTATTTCTCTATTCAGAAAATATTTTTGAGTGCACAATAATAACAAGAAACAGAGACATTGGGATAGTAGTTCACTAAATTTTACAATATTTTATAATTTTATTATATAATTTTATATATTTATTTATAATTTTATATTTTATAATATAATTCACATCAAAGGCATAAATGCTTTAGAATGCAAAGTATATTTATGCTTTAGAATGCAAAGTATATTTCTTTCTTTTTTGACACCTCATTAAACCTTCATCATGTAATTTAATTTAAACACACTAGCCATTGGTCCTTATCAGACATGCCACAGTGTCCAGACTTGCATACATTCTTTCCTATATGCACACTCAGACATAAAGCCCAGGCCAGTCAGTGTCAACTCTGTGTTCCAGACCTTAAAACCCATGGCATCATTTTCTGATAGTTTTATACTAAATGCTGATTCTGATACAATCAAGAACAGAAAAGAAAAAAACATCTCTTCTCATAAAGATGACTGTATTTTCCCAAATCATCTGCCACTGTCCAGCTCCCTGTTGGGCCACATGAGGGCACATGAAAACAATGACTATGAGACAGGTTCCACAAGTCTCCAAGTTTTCCAGGAAGACTGAGCTGTGGTTGCTCTTTGTAAGTGGATTTGCCACTTTCTTCACTTCCCTATTTCAACTCCAAATTAATTTCTTGAGCTCCAATCCTTATTTATGATTGGTTTCTGAGGAAAACCCAGACCAACATAATATAAGATGATTTCTGGAGAGCACTAAAGAGGCCCTGTTAAAAGAGAACATGACTTAATAGTAACATGAATTCATAAACAAAAGTTTGAAAATTTCCTTTTGAAATTTGAAATAGCTAGACTGAGTTATATATCTTTTGTATCCAAGTTTTTCTTATGTAATTTATAAAATTCCTTCTCAATTTTTGATTAGTTGAATGTGAATATTTATTTTATTAAACAATATTTTATTTGTGAAAAGCTTATCAAAACTTTTAAATGTCATAGAAATGTAAATTTAAACAACTTTATTCTATTATTCTGAAAATTAAATTAAACATTAAATGTTTAAAATTTCATTTTTTGTCACATGATATTTGTATATATTTGTCAGTTACAATGCAATGCTTTGATTCATGTATATATTAGGTAGTGAACAATTAGGGTAATTAGCATATTCATCACCTTAAACTGTTATCTTTCTTCATGGTGAATATATACAAAATCCTCTATTTTGAGATATATAATTGATTATTGTTAATTATATTCTCCCTGCTGTTTCATAGAAAGCCAGAAATCATTCCTCCATCAAACTCTAACAGTGTCCCTGTTATATTGCTTTCCTATTATTTTATCATTACAGTTTAAGTTATTTTCTTCATACATAAGAAAGTGCATATATTCGTAAAAGAAGCAAAAACGTTGAAAAGTACTTTATGCTATCTTAAAATAGATTTCTTTGCAATTTACATTTAAATACTATACCCTGTTGGTTTCTCATGTGGAAGTTTATTTTTACTTTTAGAAGTTCAGCTATATATTTTGTCCAAATAAGAAATGAATTAAGATATTTCATTTCAAAAGCGCATTATCGTAAACTAAAAGTTTGCAGAAATGTACATTTTCTTAGATACAATATGCATAAATACTGTGAATTCTGCTTCTCTGAACAACTAACCTTGAAATCAATTTTTAAAGTATTGTATCTATTATTCAACTTTATCACCAATTTTCCTGAATTTGTCTCATTATGGTGTTGTCTGGACTAAGAGTCACTGTAAATTGCTTTAATTTAACACACAAAAATATTTTCATGATAAAATAAAATTTCATTAGCCATGTATACTGAATCAGTCTAAGTCTAAATTTTTAGTGTTGACCCTAAAAATATCACCATGCCATGGAAAGGTTTAAAAGATTCATGTCAGATTCATTGCTATATGTCACAAAATTGCTTTGCACAAAATGTTGCTTATTTCAAAACATCTGGTTTTAGTCTTGATTTCTTTCTGTTGCTTCCTACACCTGATCATTAGTGGATAGGTACTGACAAAACACATCATCTCCTAACACAATAGCTTCATACCACTGTGTCTCTGTCCTTTCCTTAATCATCTGTTCTCTATTCTTTTCTTTACAGAGCAGCTCTAGTGTCACTTTTTAAAGTCTTCCATTTTTTGTGTGTGTATGTGTGTTGTTGTTGTTGTTTTTTTGTTTGTTTTTTCACATTCAGACTGAAATGCAGTTGCCTTCACTAATTTGGGAAATCCAATCTTGGACCTATCTCTTGCTCACCAATCACATGTTCATTCCTTTGGTTTTCATGCTGGTTTTGGAGTGTACACTGCTTGTTTCTTCTTTAGAAACATTGCTCCAGTTACTTCCTCTTTCTAGAATACTTTGTCTCCTTGTCTTTGCACACATATTTCCTCTTAATCTATATCTCAACTTCAATGTTGCTTCGTAACACAAGACACATCTTCCCTGACCTCTGAATCTAAACTAGCCAAGTGTCACTCTCTCATAGATACCTACATTTTTTTTTTGTCCTGCATATAATTTATTATCATCTGATAATTTTATTATTATTTATTTAATATGTTTATTTTCTCTGTCCCCCAACCAAAGTATCACTCCATGAAGGCAGAGAACTTGTCTATCTCCTGCATCACTGTATCTTCAGGATCTAAAACCATGAATATATTTGTGGAGAAAATCAATAAATATATAAGAGAGTAAAATGAGCACAATTAAAACTGTTGTGCTTTGCATAAATATCTCCAATTTTTCAGAGTATTTTATGCAGTAAAGATCTAATAAAACGTGAAAACCAAAATAGGAACATGTCCCAGTGGGAATAGTTAAAAATATCTCAGGCTTAAATAGCATAGTGTGTAATAAAGACCTGTGCTATTACCATGTTTTTCAGAATGCTAATTATATCTTTGATTTGGATAAATGTGTTAGTTAAGAGTCTCCAGCTTATTTCTGAAGGAAACATTTGGAAAAGTGCAGAAACCGTAAAAGCAATTAGAGACAACCCCTGTTACCCATGCTTTAAATCCTAAAGGGTCTTTAAAGTTGTTCCTCAGGTAAAACAAATTGTATTTTTGAACATAAAAAGAAATTGGAAGGCATCACCTTTTCCATCTACAACAGCATCAAGGTAAATTTCATTTGATTTGGAAAGTCATAGTAGTGTCCCTCTGCTTAATAGAAATATTTAGGTTACAAAGGCTTCTGTTCACACAGTGACATTATCAAAATACTAGAAGCCCTGTGTCCACTAACAGTTTATGGATGAAAATTTTAGTAGCTAACAAGTTGAACTATTAGTAGATATGAGTATGTGGACTATGTTAGTAGGGGGGTTCAGATACAGGACGCTGTCCAAATAAGTGCTCCGTTTAGAATATTACAGTTCCTCTTCTGTGAGGAAATTCTAGAATCAAAGTGTGGTGCAAAGGTAATGACAGAATAAAAATCTTGGCAAATTATAGGTTGGAAGAGTAGTTAGTTCGTGTTATAGAGTAAAATGAATCATACCGATGGCACACACTTCCAATTAAGAACAGAATTTTTCCAGGAAAACAACTATAGAAATAGAAGATAAACTTTGTATTCATATTAGTGAAAACATCTATAAAAGTATGTAGAGCTTTGGTGGTAAAAATCAGCAATATTTTCATTGCATCATTTCATTTATGTTAGATTTTATGAAGTTCAAAGCACCATTGGGTAGTTTCAGCTTGACTAATTCCTACTATGTTATTCACATATATTTTGGGAAGATTCCCTGTCTGTGAGAGCAAGAGAAGTGCATGATTAAAGAAGGAATCAGTCCTGGTAACTGGTGTTTACAAATGGTTTGTGATTCAAGATTATACACCATCAGTTAATTTCACCAGTTGAGAATACTCGTAACTACCTTCCTTTTACCCTCCTGTGATATAGCCTTTAGCTGTACGCTTCCTGTTAGTCATGTTTTCACTCCCAGACTTCCTTTCTGTTTGATTTATGCCAATTCCATTCAGGGATAAAGGAAAAGAGTCTTACTGTATAATCTCCCTGAAAGTCAATTATCAGCTTCACCCAAGAGCATCCTTCTACATACATATGCACACATACACATTCTCCCTTGTACATGCCTCTGTGGTGGAATATTTAGCATAAGGAGACAGGAAGTCAAGTAATATTTTCCCCAAATGTCAATACAAATTGAAAAGAGAGTACAGCACTACTCTTGTTTGAAATTGGAGTTTTCCCTCTGTATCAGGTGATGCAAAAGGGAACATATGACTCCTGACCATAAAATACTCACCTCCATGACCAGCAATACTGTTTGTGCAGTAATGTGGATTTTCTGAAACACTTTCACTTAGAATGGCAAGAGAACCAGCTCAAGAGAACCCTCCTTTTTCTGTTCCAATTTCCCAACTATAATAATGGGCTCTCTGCTGTGGCTAATTTTCTGCCTCTGTCAATCCTAGTAATCTATAAGAATTCAATTCCATTGAACCCTAATACACCACTTTAGCTCTACCTTGGAAATATGCTTCTCTGCTTGGAATTTTAAAGTTAAATAAATGTGTGTGTGTATGTGTGTGTATGTGTGTGTGTGTGTGTGTACAAATATGAAAATCTAAGGTGCAGACACCACAGCAAATTTTGATTTCATGATTTAACCTTATATGTTGAGCCTATGATGTAATGAGATAATCACAAGGATACTACTATCAAATTCACCACTTGAGTTTGCACCTTGTAAAAGTGTCTGATCTCAGTTATTTCGTATTTTTTAGTTTTTATGTGAGTATACATGATACCAGTCAAACGGATACAGGCGTAGAAAATAGATATTCAAAGTCTCTGTGGGTAAGGTCAGGTACATAAATAGCAGGAGAGGAGCAAAAGAACATAGAGATTATACATAGATAAACATAAACTACCTAACTCATGGGAAACTTAGGTAAGCTTCCAGATGTCTAGTTTCACAGCTTGCGCTCAAATAATTTGCATCCTTCATTCTTCTCAACCTTTGCTCTGTCATCTAAAGTCATCTGTTCAGTCACCTTCCCAACACCAGAAGAGCAATTCTTCACACTTCTCCAGAATGTTATTATACACAAAAATATTCAATCATGTGCTGTTTTGTGATCTGAGCAGCCTTATCAAAGATGTGAAGGGTGATAAGGAACACCTGAATATTTTTTTGACATTTTTCTGTCACCTCTTCCTTTTTTCAGTCTTCTTCTTCTTTTTTTTTTTTTTACAAAAGCTTGTGTTCCTGGCACATGACATCATTCCATGTGCTATACACAGCCTGTAGGGAAGAACCTAGAGTCTTCAGACACTAATAAATGTCTTCCCAATGAATCTATTGTCTTCTGGAACAATAACTCAATAAGTTAGTGGCAGGTCTTGACTCCAGTCATTTCTTGTACAGGCTACAGATAACATTACTGTCTGCCTGATATTACAAAAATGACTAGAAAGTGGCAGTAGGGAAATATATAGCAGCACGAATTTCCTACTATGGTGACAGGGCAAATTCTGAATTCCCAAGAGTATTCCACTCCCTCCAAACTTTTTAAAAGCATAAAGTTTTGGACATACTAGATGAGGCCAATCATTAAACCAATTCTTAATCTCCACAAAATTTGTATCTCGATCTCAAAGGCTGCTCAGAGTAGATTCTGGAGAATAGATTTTGGATTCAAATCTGTTACATCCCTTAAGTAGCTCTGTGACCTTGGGCAAGTGAGTTACTCCTCTGAGTTTCTTTTCTAGTTGAAAACTTAAATTGTTTTATTTTGAAGAATTAACTAAAAATATTTGTAAAATATTTGAAATGTGCATAAGTATAATATCCATCATGTAAAATTTTGGTAAGTGAAATATATGTAGCAGAAATCTCAATCAGTTCCTGAATTGTCCTTGTTTCTTTCCTATTATAGATCTTACCCCTTGCAAAATGAATATCTATTACAAAATAAGTGCTCAGTTATGATTTTTTGAATCAATAAATCAGTGAATAAATGAATCTGAGGTTTTGCAACATCTCTAACATCAAGAAATCAAAAAAGAAAATAAAGTTGAGCAGCCTTAGCAGGCAATGTATAATTGGATTTTATTTCTTCACTAAATCTAAGATGTTATTGACTTTAAGGGGTCTTGTTATGAAGTCACTAAGAAGGAAAAATAAATAAATTAAATTATGACAGATATTAAAAGTAAAGTTTCATATGTATTTGATGTTACAAATTGCACCTCAGCATTCATAAAATATTACCTGGGAAACAAAACTTTTTGGAGAGAAAAATTAGCCCTTTTATTCCAGACTGGCCCCAAGATGCTGAGGCTGCTCAAAATCTATAGTAACCCAGAGAAGAATGCCTGTTGTTAGAACCCCAAGTTGTGACCTTCATTGTAAACATCTTCATCTCCTCTTGGGAGAGGGAAAAGTGAGGTTTGGGGTAAGTACCCTGTGGGTTCTGTTTTAAGGATCACATTTATCAAGAATACTTTGGTCTCTCGATGGTCTCTTGACATACTCCTTTACTACATTATTTATTCATTTAGCAAACATTTACACATCTTATTTCACTACTGCCTAAGGTCTTGTGATAGGAAGACTTATGGTCTAAGGACATATTATTTTGCTACATATTGTAAAGTACAAAGTAGACTTTGATAGTGCTAGAAGAGGAGAAAACCAAGTTGTAACAAAATACCCAAACAGACAAAATTTTGTAGGAATTCTGTGCTTGAAATTGGGGTCTACAAACTGCCATAGCATGTCCTTCACTAGTTTGCTCTGCTTCCCAGACCTAGGATGCCCAGCCTCCTCCCTCTGAGCTATGGAGCCAACTATGCAGGCACTATCTGGTCTCCATGATATGCCCTTGGTAGGTAGGAGCCCCGTGTTACTTCTAACCTGGACCTTATCTCAGTTAGCTAGGACTTAGGGTAAAGTGGTACTAATTAGAATATAGTCATGGTAACAGGAGGTATGTGTTCTTTGAGTCAGTAAACTCCCAGGCAGGGAGGAGTGCACACTTCACTTCTGCACTTATTCTTCACCACTCCCTTCACTCTCTCCACTCCATCCTGTCTGACTGCTTGTACTTTTGTGTCTGTGCCTGTTCTTTATGCACCTCCTCACAGGTATTCCTCTACAGGCGTTCTTTTACAAAATGTCCTACCCACATTTTAGGTTTTGGAAAAATAATTGTTTAAAATAATCATTTTAAATGATGATCAGAACTATCATTGTTTTATATATTTCTTAAGCAATTACAAATGTCAAGGTTTTCTTATTCTATAAATTCAGAATTACTAGCTAAAGCATTTGAAGTCTTCAAAAAAAACTTTCCTAGATATTGTTTCATTAGATAGTTTTTTATGACACTCGTTATTTTATTATCCCAAATTGGCACCATTTCTCAAAAGAGCTTTTACATATATTATCATTATTTCATTTAATTTTTATAATCTTATACAGTAATAGGGATTTTTATTCTTATTTTTACCCCTGCAGAAATTAATCATCAGAGGAAGACAATTAAGCAAGATCATAGAATTTGTTAATGGAAAAGCCACCATTACTTCCAGTCCTTTTATGTCACAGTGAAGGATCATTTCTCTCCATTGATCACAAGGTAGGAGCTTGATAACATTTTCCTAGTTTAGAGGAAGAAGGAAAGAGTCAAAAATGGTTTCATTCACTTAGTCATTTTTGTTTAAATGTAGTTGTCACTTTTTCTCAAGGAGCTCACAGTGATTTTTCAAATATTATATTATAACTCTTAGATTTTTAGAAGGGGATACATACATCTGCATCCTTCAGGTGGATAAAGTGAAAAAGGCTACCAAAAAATTACCTTAGGTTCTGTCAAACAGTGGGACTTCTGATTTTTACTGTTGTCTAAACTAGGTCCGTTCTAGGCATCTTTCTGTTCTGTTTTATGTACTGTGGATCTATAGCCAGATTTTCTATTTACTAGGTTCATATACAATCAATATTTATTTTATATAGCACCTTGCACTTCAAAAGATTCAAGGTAAATCAACATGTAGGATTCATTTCCTAAGAAAAGTAATTAGATAACTTCTTCAATGTTGCAGCTACTGCAGATTTGAAAGCTGTTGAGTTGTCTGAATCAAAGGAACAGTCACCTAGCTTATGGTAGTAACTTCCTAAAGTACAACTAAAGATGATTTTATTTATGGCTAAATTCTAACAATAAAGAAAAAAACAGAGCTGCTAAAAACATCCCAGTTTTGTTTTTCAATGTGATTCCAGGTGAACAGAAACAGAGACGAATATCTGGAATATTCCATCAAAGTTATTTTAGTTAACTGATTGTTTTAGTCAGTGTTTTCACTGCTGTGGTCAAAAGACCTGACAAAAATAATTATAAGGAGGAAAAGATTTTTTTTGGGGGGTGGCTCACTGTTTCAGAGGCCTCAGTCCATAGAAAACCAGCTCTTTCCTCAGGAATTAAGGTGAGCCAGTATGTAGCATAGGAAAGCAGGTTAGGACCTGACCACCAAAAAGCGGAGACTCCACTTGCCACAGACAAAATATATACTCCAGAAACACAGACTCCAAAGACCTTCCTCCTCCAGTCACACCTTACAGGCATACAGTTACCACCAATTTAATGCTTATTAGGAGGTTAATCTACTGATTAGTTAGACCTTTTATAACCCAATCATTTCATCTCTAAACTTTCTTGCATTGTCTCACACATGAGCTTCTGAGGGACACCAAATTCAAACCATAACATCAATGCATATAATGTGAAAAGTCAGCTTAAAGTGGGGTAGTGAAACAGAATGCTAATTTTTAGTTTATTCTTTGAAAGTAGGATTATCACAATATAATTTGTGAAACATAATATTTACCCTGTCAAATGAACAGAGAGATAAATAATGCATTTGGTAAGAGACACTTCTGAGAACAAAATAGTCATCATCATCATAATAATTAACTCAAGTTGAAAGAATTACTAAAGCAATTGTATCCTTGGCTAAAAGAAAACATACTAAGAAAATCACTATTCTGTACAGTGTGTTTCCATTTCTTGGCTGGTTTAAATAGTGTTGCAATGGACACAGCAGTGCACGTATCTTCAACATACTGATTTTACTTACATTAGATATATACCAAGGAGTTAGTTTCCTGGACCCATACGTATGGTAGCTTCATTTTTAATTTTTTGTTTTCCATTTTTATGGAAATGGAAAATGATGGTAATGTCTACTAATTTACATTCCCACCAAAGTGTGCAAGTTCCCTTTTTTCCACATCCTCACTAGCACTTGTTATCTTTAGTCATTTTAATGGAAGCCATTCTTACTTACTGGGCATTTGCATGTCTTTTTTTTTTTTTTTTAAGAAATGCCATTTAGCTCTATTGCTTGTTTCTACTTGGGTAATTTGTCTTTTGCTATTGAGAATTTTTTGCTATTGAGAGTTTCTTTGAGGGAAGGGAAGAAGGGGAGAGGCTGATCAATGGATATTTAGATACAGATAGAAGTAAAATCTTCTTGTGTGCTATTGCACAATAGTGTCACAATAGATAATAATAACATACTGTACATTTGAAAAAGTTAGAAGAAAGCAGTTTGAATGTTTTCACTATAATAAACAATAAATGTTTGAAGCAAGAGATTTTTAAACCTAATTTAAACATTATGCAACATACACATGTATCAAAACATCACACAGTATCCCAAACTGTGAATAAGTTATGGCTTTATGTATCAGTTATCAGTTAAAGATAAATTTAATTTTTTAAAAGGACAAAAAAATTCTTACCACTGACTATACTTCATGACTCTAAAAGAAGTTTGATTGGTCAGATAGCCACATTCCTGGTTACTTGACAATTATCTAGTAGTCATATCTTTGTACTCATAACTGTACATGTAAGCTAGGATACAAGATCAAATACAAACATTTGTTATGCGAGATGACAGTACTTACTGATAAGAAGACAACCACTATAAAAATAATTTGCATCCCCAGACTTGTATTCTAATCAGAGTATTCCTTGGATTCTTTTAGTCTAAATAACTTGATGGTTGAATCACTGCATTTTTATTAAACTTTTAATTTAATTGCATGGGAGTAAATAGTGAAAATGAATGCTTAAAGCAGCAATATATTCTTCCAGCTAGTGAAATACCAAGCTGATAATGATAAACTAGAGGAGATTCTTGGTGTTGACTGTGCTATGGAAAATGGAAGATGAACTTCAATGTAGATAAGAAACTTTAAATCATAACCTAATTTTAAAATAAAACAGGCTCTGAAATTTTAGGTATAACTTGGGAAAAACTGACTTAGGAACAAATACAGATTAATTTGGAAAGTATTGATTCTAGTTTATCATTATAGAGAGATTAAGATTATATTGCAGGTAAATTTATTGTAAATAATATTTATTTTCTTATCCTTATACATGTAATAAAACATGATGTTTTGATATGAACAATACTATGAGTTATAGCTACTTCTCTAATTTGAAAAAGAAAAGATATTAAAGACCTTGGGAAATGGGAAAAAACGGAAAAAAGGAAGCATGTGAAAAATGCCACATAGAGCAAATCCTGAGTAAGTAAATTGGTCAGAATGTATCTATCTGATAAAATAATTTAAGTATTATAAAGTCCCAAAGGATATGAATGAATTGGATATGGTATTGCTCTTTAGATTCTGGAGAACTGGAAATATTACTTCAATAATGTGTTGGAAATTGTTGCAAATCATCTAAAAACTATACCAAATACTTTATATTGGGAAGTAAGCCAACTGGGTTGAGAAAACAATAAAATAGAGAAATACTGTGTTGTTGTTTTTTTTTTTTCCCTACTTCTGAGTTTTCTTCATAAGGGTATAAGGGTTAAATCAAGCCACTCCTTACTGAAGGAGCATTATATGCTTCAAATTTTTAGTAGGACCAATACTTGCTAAAAATTCACATATGAAGATACCCTTTTCTTCATCACTGTCTTCTATAGAAACTAGAAGAGAGAGATAAAGCTAGATACTTTGTGATTTAGAGCACTATTTCTCTCTTAATTCTGTTTTTGTGTTTTGGGGTTTTTTATTTTCCTTCTTTCATGTTCTCTCTTCCTATCCTTTCCATCGGTGAGACTTCTCATCACTAATAAATCTCTGCTGTAAAAGCTTTGCATTAATGAATTCAATGTAAAATAACTCTCTTTTATGTCTGATTTTCAAAATCAGTATCATTAAAAATTAGAATCTATTATACCTTAATATTTTTGAAAAGAAAAAAAAGAATATAAATTTATATAAACAGGAAAATTACATCTAAATAAACATTCTAGGGCATCAAAACATGTTGAATATAATACAAAATTTAACAGGAGCTTTTCTGTTTATAAATATCAACCACCACAATTCAAAAGAAATTTTCCAGTAACATGGATCAAATTTCAGTTTCCACACTGTATTAACTATAACTGCATAATGCACAAACTATACTATTGATGTTCAATCCACAAATTGTTATGTATATAAACAGGGGCACAATCTGATCAATGACTGGTTACCTCATTTCTTTTAAGCTCTGTTGGTGATTGGCCACTATGTTAGTCAGATTTTCATTGCTGTGACCAAAATACCTTACAAAAAAATTTATAGGAGGAAAAGTGTATCCGTTTGAGAGTTTCAGTACATGGTCAGCTGACTCCATAGCTCTGGGCCCAAGATAATGCAGAACATCATGGTGGAGGAGCATAGTGGAGGAAAGCGGCTCAGGATATGGTAATCAAAAGGCAGAGAGAGAAAGAAGAGAAGAGTGAGAGCGAGACTGAGAGAGTGCTCAGATGACCAGGTACAAAATATAAACCACCAAAGATACACCCCCAGTGACCTACTTCCTTCAGCTACACCTTACCTTCCTATAGTTACCTTCCAGTAAATATGTCAGTTTATCAATCCACTGATTAGGTTAAAAGTCTTCTAACTTTATCATTTTTACCTCCAAAATTTCTTGCATTGTTTTACCCATGAGGTTTTGAAGGACACTTTACATAAAAAGCAGAATATTTCACTCCTAATCCCCAAAAGCTCATGCTCATCTCACAATGAAAAATATATTTAGTCCATTTCCAAGAGTTCCCATAGTCAACCATTCCAGCTTTGCCCAAGAGTCCAAGTACACAGTCTTCTCTGAAACTCAAAGACAAACTCTCAGCGTGAGCCCTTGTAAAATCTCAAAAGCAAGTTGCATATATCCAATATGCAAAGGTTTCCATTCCAGAAGGGAGAAATAGGGGCATAGAAAAATGGAATGGGAACAAAGCAAGACTGAAATTCAACTGGGCAAACAAGTCCTGTAGCTCCATGTTCATGATCTGGAGCACAGGGCTTTGTGATGTTCTCTTAATTTTATTTTATTTTTTTTTGTTAAGAGAATTTTTTTATTTAATGTAGATTATTGTTAAGTTCTTTAACATTGTGATATTATCTTTAAAGGGCTCTTGTAGCTTTCTCCTATGGCCTTACTAGTTGCAGGCTAGATGGCTTCTCTCTTCTGCTCCATTCCTGCAGCTTTCCTTAGCAGACATTCCTTGTTATTAGTCAGTCTGTCTGTCTGTCTATCTGTCTATCTATCTCTCTCTCTCATCTCCATTGCAGCTTTGATTTCTATCTCACATCTTTATACATCACCCTCTTAGGGGATGACCAAAGGAACTCTGATCTTGCTAGACTTTGTCTGTACCCTGACTCTAGACTTTATTTTGAAATCTTGTTGGAAGCCTCCATCCCTGACTCTAGACTTTCTTTTGAAATCTTGTTGGAAGCCTCCATGACCCTCTAATTTCAGCATCCTACATCCTGCAGAACATTCATCACAGGATTAACACTAAAGCCTGTTGCCATCTCAATTAGCATCTACCTGCTGGTACCATAGCTGCAGTAGTTTCTGAATTGCTAGGAAATTAAGCATGATGGAAAAACTTCTTAGGCACCCCTGTGCAAGCAAAGTGCACTCACACTCCCTTCTCAAAGAAATTTTACTTTTATGTCCTTGAAACTGATATGGGTATGGTCTTGCAAATTCTTGAGATGCCCTCCAGGCACCTTTCCTTGTGTCTCTGTGCAAAGTACTTGACATCTCTTTAGTGACTGTAATGACTTTAAGGAATACAACTTTCTCAGCCCCAGTTTCACTTACACTTTCCTGGCCAAAATGAAAGCTTGTTAAATCTTTTTTTTTTTTTCTTTTCTTTCTGTTCCTGATCATCACAGTAAACTTGCTTAAAAGATACCAGAAATATCTATGCCATACCCTGTATGTTCTGTTGCTTTGAAATTTTCTCAGCCAGATTAATTGGTCCATCACCTTTAAACTCAGACTTTCAGAAAATCTCAGGACATGGAAAAATTTAGAGAAGTTCTTTGGCAGAACATAACATAAATGGCCTCTCCTTCAATTTTCCATTTAATTCTCCTCCTCTGAAACCTCACAAATCCGGTCTTTATTGTCCATATCCCTGTTGGCATTCTATCTTCTGAGCCCAACCAGAATTGCCCATTAAGCTCTGCTTGTAACATTCTAAAAAGTTTTCCAGCTTGCATCTTTTAACTTTTCAAAGTATGTCTCCCCAACAAAACAAAATCCAAATGTTTCTGAACCATGCGGTCAAGTTAGTCACATAAACAATAATCAACTCCACTTCTGGTACTAAACAACTCCACTTCTGGTACCAATTTTTGTTTTACTTTTCTTTGGGGGGGAGTGGCACTGAGGACTTTGCATATGCTAGGCAAACACTCTATCACTGAGCTATATCCCCAGCTCTCAATTTTTGGTGGAATTGAATTTTACAAAAATGAATAATTTAAGTTAACTAAAAACATTCTTCCCGAGACTTTGCATCTTCTGATCATTCTCTCCCCATTCATGTCAACCCAGCAGCGGGTACCAGTCATTCTACTCTTTGCTTCTATAAGTTCAACTGTTATTATATAAGTGAGAACATGCAGTATCTGTCTTTCTATGCTTGAATTATGTCCTCCAATTACATCCATTTTATCACAAATAACTGAATGTCTTTCTTTTTAAAGCTGAATATTATTCTACTCTCTACATACATTTTCTTTATTGATCTATACTTTGATTAACATTTAGGTTAAAGAGGGAATTGGACAATGAAACTGAAATTGCAGGAAAAGAAATAAGACATGCTAATCCTGGAAGTGAAATTCACTTAAAAATAAGTGAACTTATAGGAGAAATAGCTGATTTATTAACAACACTGCTGCTATTTGAAAGACTAAAGACACGCCACTACAGAAATTTAGTGAAAGTGAATAAAGACTTGGTTATGTCAAAAAAAGAATGAAGATGAGACAGAGGAAGTGACAACAGCAAAGGCATGAACCTTAAGGGAGATCTTGGTTATAGAACATGACTTTGGAAGGTTAAAGGATAAATGTTGGATGCTGATCTACATTTCAAAAGAATTATTACATTACCAGGGTATAGAAAAATGCCCACTCCACATTTTATATTACACAGAAGGTGAATAATGTTCAAACAAGCCATGATATGTTTTTGAAAAAGAAAAAAAATTGAGTTCTCCATGTTTCTTACATTTTCAATTATACACTTCCCCTTTGAGTTCCTTTCCTTATACTTTTACATCTTATGATAAAAGAAATTTTAATGTGGAGTCACAGAATGATCAAATTTTTCCTATTGATTAATAAGATTATTTTTGAAAGTATTTTTAAGTATCATTGATATTATACAAAGTGAATATTGCTTTATTGTCAAAAGTTTCTTCAATATATTTTAATATACAGCAGTATTATATTACACATATTATTCTACAATGAGATCATAATTTAAGAGAAAAACTAAAGGCCTTTTTCAAAATTTTAAAAAACACAAGTCAAATTTGGACATTTAAGTAAACCTCATTGGGTGGAGTAGGGGAAGGGATTGAGGAAAAGATTCTACATAAAACTTTGTACCATAAGTATAGTATGTCTTTCAAAAAATTATATTGTCTAAATTAGGATTTAAATTAAAATCTCTAAATGATTAGGTAATTAAATAGACAACTAATATGCTCTAAACATTACTAAATTCCTTAATCATTCATAAGAAATTAGCTTACCAATTATTTCTTCATTGGTACTGTACTGCTAAGAAATTCAGGATAAAGTGAAACCTCAAAGATCCAACAAAATACAACATAATGCATAAATGTAATGAATTTACTCAATGATTCCAGTTTATCACTTTGACTTCTAAAAAAGGAGGACAATATACTTTGCCACAAATTTTAGATTTAAGAGAAATTATTCTTTTGTCAACTTGGTTTTCTCTACAAACTGAAAGCAAATATAATTTATCAACAAAGGAGGCGAAAGACCTCTACAGTGTAAACTACAGAACACTAAAGAAAAAATTGAAGAAAACCTTAGAAGATGGAAAGATATCATATCCATGCTCTTGGATAGGCAAAATTAATACTGTCAAAATGGCCATACTACCAAAAGCACTATACAGATTCAATGTGTTTCCAATTAAAACTCCACCATCATTCCTTATAGAAATATAAAAAAAATCATGAAATTTATTTGGAAAAATAAGAGACCCAGAATAGCCAAAGCAATCTTTAGCAAGAAGAGTGAAGCAGGAGTCATCCCAATATCAGACCTTCAACTATACTACAAAACTACAGTAACAAAAATGGCATGGTACTGGCACCAAAATATACATGTCAATCAATGGTATAGAATAGAAGACATGGCGACAAACCACATAAATACAGTTATCTCATACTAGACAAAGATGCCAAAAACATACAGTGGAGAAAATATATTCATTTGATCAACAAATATATGAAAAAAATGTTCAATATTTCTAGTAATTAGAGAAATACAAATCATAACTACTCAAAGATTTCATCTCATGCCAGTCAGAATGGCAATTACCAAGAATACAGACAACAATAAATGTTGGCAAGAATGTGGGTGAAAAGGCACACTCATACATTGCCAGTGGGACTGCAAATTAGTGCAACCAATCTGGGAAGCAATATGGAGATTCCTTAGAAAACTTGGAATGGAACTGCCATTTGACCCAGGTTCCCCACTCCTCTAGTCTATACCCAAAAGATTTAAAAGAAGCATACTATAGTAACGCAGCCACATCAATGTTCATAGCAGCTCAATTCACAATAGCTAAACTGTGGAAGCAATCTAGATGTCCTTTAATAGATGAATGGAATATTACTCAGCATTAAAAGAGAATTAAAGTATGGCATTTTCAGGTAAATGAATGGAGTTGGAGAATATCATGCTAAGCAAAGTAAACCAATCCCCAAAATCCAAAGCCCCAAAGTTCTCTCTGATAAGTGGATGTTGATCCATAAAAGAGAGGGGAGAGGCATGGGAAAAATCGAGGAAACTTGACTGGGCAAAAGGGAGGGCGGGAGAGTGCATGTGGGCAGGAAAGATGGAGTGAGATGGACATCATTACCCAAGGTACTTGTATGACTGCACATATGGTGTGACACTACATAGTGTACAACCATAGAAATGTAAAGTTGTGATGCAATTTCGTACAATGAAACAGAATGCATTCTGCTGTCATATACACCTAATTAAAATAAATTAGTTAGTTAAAAAATTAGGACAACAAACTTTTTCACAAATTTTAGATTTAGGAGAAATGATTCTTTTGTCAACTTGGTTTCCTCTACGAACTGAAAGCAAATATAATGTTATGTTAAGGAAAATGTGTTCAGCTCCGTTTACTGAAAACCCCATTCAGTCATTCAACCAGGGTGCTGAGCTGAGAATGGAGTTGGGTCACAATGACAAATAGGATGCAAGCTCCGTATGCAGGTCCCCACACTCTGATACTTTCAGTCACTCTTGTTCCTCTCAGATCTATTTTCCACACATCCTTATTTTGCTCCAAGCAAAGGAAGGCTCACCACACCTCTCTGTGGCAGTTTGTTTGATTTGCCCCATGGGAGACAGCACTGAGAAGTTAATGCAGAATACTTTTTTCCTCTGTTCCCATTTCTCTCTGTTAGCTGAATTTCTTGCAGTGAGGGTCCTCCTGTGTACAGAGCTTTCTCAGATGGCTCTTGACTTGGGTGGCACCTCTCCTTATGTTCTAGTAGTGCATGCCCCATCCCACCCCCGCCTATGCAGACCTAGAGCTAGTGACAGCTTCCTATTCTTACTTCAATCTCCCCCTTCAGTTTCAGGAACTCTAGTCACATATCAGTAAATAGCCCCTTTATTAAATTTTCTTTTAAAAACATCCTTCTAGTTTCCTGCCAAACTGATCATTAAAAGGTAGATGGAGTACTATGAGACTTTAAATGAGGAAACTATTAATCCGTTTTGCATTGATATATAAATATACATCAATAAGATCATTCAGGGTTAGTGTTTAAATTCTCTATCCACTCTGTTATTTCTTTTTTTGATTCCTGTGTCTTCCTTGGAGGCCATCTATACCTTTGACACAAGTAGTGCACATTTTGATATGAGGAAAACTGCTGACTAACAAATGTTTCATTCCAGTCCTCTGTAATATTGTGCTCTTTCTTCCTCCCCTGCTTCTCATGTCAGACTTTTCTGAGACCCAAAGCACTCCCTTAGGGAAAGCCGGGCTGACTCCACCTCAAACCAGGTAAGAGGAATGGTTTGTCAAGGAAAGAGCTGTGCAGAACCAAATTTCCACCTGTGCTGCAGCTTCCCTAAACAATTTACTGCCACCAGTGGAAACAATTCTTCATGCCCTAATAAAGGTTTGCCAACCATCCAAGAGGAAAATCAATTACTAAATACCTCTATGCCATGAAAGAGATAAATGTGGCCTCTCAATGCCAGTGCCTTGTGGACAAATCACATTTGAAAGATCCACTCTTTGGAGAACACAAACAAGTAAATTCTACCTTATGATAAAGCAGCAGAGACTTAAGATCATAGAGAATTTCCCAAATGGTCACAGTCGAGGGACATGACTTGACCTGGTGGGTAGTATTCCCTTACAAAATTAATGGTGAAAGATTTAGTAATAGGACTCTCCCTAGGCCTATCATTAATCAAATCCTTTTTCTCCGTATTCAAGTATGAAAATAGAGGAAAAAGTATAATAAGATTTTGTGCCTATTTTATTTTTTAGGAGTAGGTTCTTATGGCAGAATAATCACCAGTTTAATGAAGCAATATTCCACCATTTTTTAAATCATATTTATGTCTACATTTTTTTTCCTTAGGAGTTTTATGATTGTCATCTGCCTACTATGAATCACAGAAGAACTTTTTAGAAGTTGGCACAGAAAGTGCCCTGTTACTCCTTAGTAATAAAGATACCATTGTTAAAATCAATTAAATGTTTAAAATTTATTTAGATATGTGTAATTATCATGTGGACTAATAATAACCCTAAAGGAGTTTTAAAACGGTTTCTAAAGATATTATCTTGATAGAAAATAATAGGGTAAGTATAAAAAAATTGGGGGAGAAAATTAAAATTGTAGCTATCATGACATATTAAATCTTATAAAACTTCTGTATTAGGGTACATAAACAATGAATTCACCAGGGTCTGAATGTAAAATGTTTTTAATTTCCAAAATTATATAAATAACATATTTTTGTAAATCTAGAACCATAAATTAAGGGCTGCAATTAAGAGTTTGTGGGTTTTGTTTTTTGTTTTTTTGTTTTTGGTACCAGACACTGAACCCAGGTGTGCTTAATCGCTAAGCCACATCCTCAGCCTTTTTAAAATATTTAAATTATAGACACAGTCTTCCTGATTTGCTTTAGTGCCCCACTAAGTTGCTGAGGCTGGCTTTGAACTCGAGATCCTCCTACTTCAGGCTCCTGAGCTGATGGGATTACAGGTGTGCAGCACTGTGCCTGGTGAAATCATTTATTTCTGATATAGAATCATCCACTTTCATTTCCAAATTTTAATCATATTCAGAGCCATATATACACAAAAATACCTTTAAAGTTTTCACATTTGTATTGAAAATAGACAAGCACACATAAAGAATTTTTATCTGAACTGTACAAAGCACAGAATTTTCTGCTTTATTGCAATGGTAAAATATGAGGGTTCCAGAATCTTCCTTATGTTCCATAAGAAAATAACCCTTAAACATGGATCAAGATATAGTTCTTTTACCACAAAAGAAACAAAATAATTAGGTATTATAAATATTATAAATTGTTTTCTATCTTATTATTGGTAATAAATACAAAATTTATTTAAAATCAATTGGAAGCTTGCTTATGCAATGTTTTTACTGCGAAGTAATTATAATCCTGTGAATTAATAATAGCAGCAGCAGTATTGTTTATAAACCAAGTGCTACGTACAAGTTTTTAGCTGCACCAGATATAACATTCCATACTATGAACCATAGATATAAATGATCTCCTATCTCTGATGAAGAAGACACTGTCCCCATGTTGAAGAAGATGGAAGTGCTAAATGGTGTGCCCTTGTTCCTTACCATGTTAAAGCATTATTCTCTGACACCACAGCCCAGTGCTGCTGTATTTGCTGACTCAACCTGAAAGAAGACAGCCTTCTGTAATTGAGTCAGGAAAAAAAAAAATTCTGTAGAGTCATTTTATTCCAAAAACCATCCTTATTTATTGGAATAGAAAGATTATATCAAATAAATAGTCTGAGTCCTAAGGCAACATTACACAAAACTATTTGTTTCTGGTAAAAGAAAAAAAATTCTCCCATACCTTCCTAGAGTTGCTACACTATTAAAACAAAAGCCAGAGAAATGAGATTTCAGAGTGAATAAAGTTAGTCAGAAGAGCAAGTCTGCTCTGGCTTTAGGATCTCTAAGACAACAGAAATTATATCTAGTCCTCCTTACAAAATGTTTTTGATCCCCCTGAGGACTTTCACAGGACTTACTACTATAGATTAGAAACCATGTGAATAAAGTGTCAAGAGAGATGGATTGAAAAAGAGCATTCAGTATATGTTAAGTGACGTTGCTGGGGAGAATTAAAACAACTCATGGTTTATATTTTAAAATATTTACAAAATGTAACCCCCTGGTCTCAGTTTGCTTAGCTAAGGTAGGTATTTTCACCCTAGTTCAGAAAACATAGAAAGCCTTCCAATGTCTCTCACCAAAATATCTAGAAAGCGTAGTATAGATGTCCCTGAAATGAGGCTCATTTAACTGACCCCTTTATGAGATTTATGGCATTAGAGTCACAGATCCAATTCTGCCTGATTAAGGAAGTTTTATAGAAGCAGAACTAGATGAAAATGGAACTATCTGAGCCAGGCCTATAAATATAGTGTGCAGCGACAAGCCTTTCAGAAGTGTTTATTAAATGAAAAATGGTTTTTTCACCCCGACTGCTGTATTTCATCAGCGGCCTCAAAGCTCCCTGTCAATACCCTTTCACACATATAATTGTCACAGGGTAGGCACTCAAACCAGCAAAGGCACCTTAGTCTCAATGATTCTTTATCCTTAAAACTTTGTGGGAAACTATGAATCGATAATATATTTGTAGTAGGAGAATGGTTTTTACTAGTGATAATCACTTTGATCTTTAATGCTTAAAGAAGAAAAGAGAAAGAAAAGAAGGTTTACAGGTTCCATGACCCATTCAGTGGTGAGCCCAACCTGGATGGATGATTTATTATGAACCAATTTATTTCCTCTCCTCGAGAGTCAGTCACAATAAAGAGTACTTACTCTAGAACTACACTCAGTTTGTGGTGTTCTTTTGGTCTCATTTTCTGAAATAGCTGAAAGCAAAGTACAGTGCGAAAATTACAAGTTTTAAGATTTTCAGTTAATGAAAACTTCTGAGCTTAATTCAAACTCTCTGAAAAGCAAGAGAGTTATATTAAATTCTGTTTGGATTTTTAGAGTTTCTGAACACTTTCTGTGATGTTTATGATGCATTTTTTACACTGAAGATGTTCTGACAGTATTTTTCTGCTACATGTAAAATTTTGAGTAAATATTTGCAATTAGAGACTAAATACCATTTAGTCATAATTAGTAAAGATACGATGCAAATAATTTCACACATTTCCATAGTCAAGCCAAAACTGACATTTAATGCTTGAATTTTTGCCCACCTGATCATTTTTGAGTATCATGAAACTATCTACATGCATATTTTCTTAATTTAGATTCATAAGTTACAAGACTGCTAATAAATTTTAATGCTATTGTGATGTAACTAATAGTTCTAGTTTTATGAAGAAAATAGGGTGGATGTATGTTGTACTTGCATAGCTCCTAAATATACCCTCAGCAATAATCAATAATAAGTAAATATTATTAAATAATCATGAGATATTTGAACTGGAAGTCCTTAGGAGTTGTATTTATTTCCTAAGGCTTTTGGAACAAAGCTCCACAAATTGCCTGGCTTAGAAACAGCAAAAATTTATTACCTCAGAGTTTTTCAAGCTACAAGTCCAAAATTGAGGTGTTAGAGGGTCATGCTCTCTCTGAAACTTGGAAAGGACAATCCTTCCATGCCTCTTCCTGGCTTCTGGTGGCTTCCCAAGAAAGCAGCTACAGTACTTTAATCTCTAGCTCCATCCTCCAGTGGACTTTTCCATCCAAATCCATGTGATTCTGTGTCATTTTTTCCTCTTCTTATAAGGACACCAGTCAGTTTAGATTAAAGGCCCACTTTAGTCTACTATAACTTTATCTTAATTAATTAGACCTGCAAACACAACTGCATTCTGAGGTTTACCTTCAATACCCTTCTTCATACATTTTGGGGAGTTAGTACTTCAATGTGTTTTTGTGGGGGTGGTTTTAGTCAGCTTTTTCACTGCTGTGATTAAATGACCTGAACAGAACAATTGTAGAGGAGAAAAAGTTTATTTGGTGGCTTATGTTTTCTGAAGTCTTCCATAGAAGGTCAGCTCCATTCCTCAGGGCTTGAGGTGAGGCAGAACATCATGGTGGAAGACTTTGGCAGAGGGAAGCGACTTACATGGCAATCAGCAAGCAGAAAGAGATAGTCTTCACTTTCCAGATACAAATATATACCCCAAACCACACCCCAATGCCCACCTCCTCCAGCCACACCATACCACTTCAGTTTCCACTCAGTTAATCCCAATAAGGGATTAATTCACTGACTGGGTTAAGACTCTCTCAACCCAATCATCTTTACTCTGAACCTTTTTGCATTGTCTCACACATGAACTTTTGGGGGACACCTCACATCCAAACTGTAATGAGGGGCACAACTTAACCCTTAGCAAGAGGCATCAAAGTACTTTCATCAAGGATAAGGAATTAATTCCTTTTGGAAAACAGTTTTATAAATTAAGAATATATATTTATTATTTTATTTGTCCCAAATAAGACAAAATTTCAGCTAAGAAAGCACAAAGAACACATATTCATTAATTACCTGGTATATTTTGTTTTATTTTTCGTTTTTGCAGTTCTGAGGACTGAATCCAAGGCTTCACACATGCCACATAAGTGCTCTGCCTCTGAATTATAACCCCATCCCTAGGCTTTAAGTTTAGCTCCCTCAGCTATAAGTTAGTTAATCGAAGAGTTTGATATTTTGACTATCTTCAGGCCACCAGAAAATCCTTTAAGTACCAAGGGCCATTTTCAAGTTCCTGTCTCAGACTCTCAAACCTTCTAGAAATGGACACATTACCACCTTGCAGAAGCATCATTGAAAAACTAATACAAGCTTATAGAGTGAGTCAAGAAGTGGTCTATTCCTGAGGAGTTTTGCTGAGGAAATCTGGTTGAGTCATTGGTACCAAAATCTTGATACCTGCAGAGAAAAGGAGTGGGCTGTGATTCTTCATTTTAGTAACCTGCTTCACAGAAGATAATGATGATACATAGACAGAAGACAGTTTCCTCCTAACATGGCCTTCTAATGTCACACCTTCTGTCTGTCTGCAAGCATGACATTGATGTTCAAAATTAAACAGCTTCAAGATTCAATGTGACTTAAAAATAGTATTAACCACTTGGAGGTTTATGGGTCCCTCAAGGAATCTGATGAAAACTGCCATCAACTTTGGTGAAAAATGTGGCTGTCACAATCATAAATAAGATCCTAGTATCTGAATGTTTTATACAATTTCTTTTAAGGGTTGTTTTTAGAGAGATGATTATTAGAATACACATTATGGGAAAGTAAAGTCAGATTTATTCCACTGTCTTTACAATTCCTGTCCCACTCACTTCCTACGTACATATATAAATATACCACAGTGAATCTCAACATCATGTACAACCACAAGACTGGGATCCTAAACAGAATAAGAAGTACTCCATGTTTGTATAAATATGTCAAAATATACTCTATTGTCATGTATATGGAAAAAGAACAAATAAAATTATTTTTTTTTTATAAAAGAATGTACATTATGGAACAAAATTCAAATTGTGAGAGAGAATACCATTTTTTTTTCTGAGTCATTTGACATACAACATACATATCATGTTGAGGTATCTGGGATCCTTTTGAAATTAAATATTTCCTTGATGATCCTATCATGCATTTGTAAATTACTTTAGGAAATGGGTATAACGCTTAGTGACTCTGAATGTATGCCATTTGTATGTCCCATGTTTCTGGGTTTTTCTCTTTTTACCATATGGGATAAAAATAGAGGTCTGAAAGAAAAGTATAAGGAATCAAGGTCATTGGTAGGTTATGCAAAGCCTGTGTTCCTACAATAGCACTGAGTCACTCACAGTCCTTCACATATTTAGAGATGAACCATCAGAAAAAAATTGTAGGTCACTGCATGCTGACTTTGAACCACAAACTCCACAGAACCAGGCTGAATAGTTTTAATACCTCTGAGAGCTGTGATAACACAGTCTAATTTAGCTTGTCACTGCCTGACTCTGCAGCTCAGGCAATGATTGTCACATTAGCCTCTTGTCTTACGACATTGAGTATGGCTTATGTCTCTTTTGCCACATACTTAAGAGAACAATTACATTATGTGGCATATATATATAGATAGATAGATATAGATATGAATGAATGACAGGATTCAAGATGAGAGGAATGCCTTCCCATTTAAGTTAAAAAATAGGTATGTAATAAGTCAGGTCTTGAAAGCCATATAGCATTCTACTAAGTGATCATTGCCTAAGATGTAAGAAAACTCAGATATTGCTTGAGCAAAAGAGAAGAAGGAAAGGATGGAGAGAGGAAAAGGGAAGGGAAGGGAAAGAGAGGAGTAGGAAGTAGAATAGAAAAGAGAAAGGGGGACAGAAAGGGAAGGCAGGAGAAACAGAAATTATTAAAAGTGAGAAATTAATTGGGCTGGGGTTGTGGCTCAGAAGTAGAGCACTCGCCTAGCACTCATGAGGCCCTGGGTTCGATCCTCAGTACCACATAAAAATAAATAAATAAAATAAAGATATTCTGCCCAACTACAACTAAAAAATAAGTAAATATTTTTTAAAAAGTGAGAAATTAATTGATTATGGAGTTTGATTTGTACCCATAAATTTCTGGAAAATGTTCTTTTCTGGACAGATTTTTACATGCTATTAAAGAGAATTTAAGTTCCTTTTAATTCTTTTTTTTTTTAGAATTTATTTATTTATTCTAATTTGTTATAAATGACAGAAGAATGCATTTCAATTCATAGTACACATTTAGAGCACAATTTTTCATGTCTCTGTTTTTACACAAAGTAGAGTCACACCATTCATGTCTTCATACATGTATGTAGGGTAATGATGTCCATCTCATTCCACCATCTTTCCTACCCCATGTCTCCTCCCTGCCACTCTCTCCCCTTTCCCCTATCTAAAGTTCCTCCATTCCTCCCATGCTTTACCTCCCATCTCCATTATGGATCAGCATCCACATATCAGAGAAAATATTTGGTATTTGAATTTTGGGGATTGGCTTACTTCACTTAGCATAATATTCTCCAATTCCATCCATTTATCTGAAATGCCATGATTTTATTCTCTTTTAATGCTGAGTAATATTCCATTGCACATATAGACCACATTTTCTTTATTTAACTACAAGGGCATCTAGGTATTCCACAATTTAGATATTATGAATTGTACTGCTATAAACATTGATGTGGATGTAACCCTGTAGTATGCTGTTTTTAAGTCCTTTGACTTTAAACCAAGGAGTGGGAAAGCTGGGTCAAATGGTAGTTCCATTCCAAGTATTCCAAGGACTTTCCATACTGCTTTCCAGATTGTTTGCACCAATTTGCAGCCCCACCAATGTATGAGTATGCCTTTTCCCCCACATACTCACCAACACTTATTGATGTTTGTACTCTTAATAGCTGCCATTATGACTGGCATGAGATGAAATCTTAGAGTAGTTTTGATTTGCATATCTTTAATTGCTAAGAGGTGTTGAACATTTTTTCGTATATTTGTTGATTGATTGTCGATTGATATCATCTTCTGAGAAGGGTCCATTCAGTTCCTTGGACCATTTATTGATTGGGTTATTTGTGGGGAATGTGTGTGTGTGTGTGTGTGTGTGTGTGTGTTTGTGTGTGTTAAGATTTTTGAGTTCTTTATATATCCTAGAGATTAGTGCTCTATGTGAGTGTGGTAAAATTAATTTTGCTCCCATTCTATAGGCTCTCTATTCACCTCACTGATTGTTTCTTTTGCTGAAAAGAAGGAGTCCATCCCATTTATTGATTCTTGATTTTATTTCTTGTGCTGTAGGAGTCATGTTGAGGAAGACAGTATCCTTTTAGTTCTTTGATAATGCATGTTGTCTCTTGCCTCTGGATATTACCACATTTGTATTAATTTGTCTTTTTCTCTTTGCCCTGGACACTCTCCTATGATCATCAATCTCAAGCTTTGATGCTCTTTGACTAGGCTTTTCTTGTACCCATTCAGCCCATAAACCCTATGGCAGCATCCTCTCATGTTCCCATTATTCATAGAATATACCCTATGTTTCACAGGATACATGTTGAAAGAATGATAAATAAAAGAATGAATAAGTATATTAATATATGGAGTAACCCTTTTCCCTATCTGCAACCATAATACACCATATTTATTTCCTAGTTTTCATGTAGTCTTAGTGTATATTTCTATTTCCACTAAATAATCTTTACCTCTCTTCTGATTTTCCTCCTAGACTGTCACTTGCAAATTGACAAACATCTTAAATTCTTTTTTATTGGTTGTTCAAAACATTACAAAGCTCTTGACATATCATATTTCATACATTTGATTCAGGTGGGTTTTGAACTCCCAATTTTACCCCAAATACAGATTGCAGAATCACGTTGGTTACACATCCACATTTTTACATAATACCCTATTAGTAACTGTTGTATTCTGCTACCTTTCCTATCCTCTACTATCTCCCCTCCCCTCCCCTCCCATCTTCTCTCTCTACCCCATCTACTGTAATTCATATCTCTCCTTGTTTATTTTCCCATTCCCCTCACAACCTCTTATATGTAATTTTGTATAACAATGAGGGTCTCCCTCCATTACCATGCAATTTCCCTTTTCTCTCCCTTTCCCTCCCACCTCATGTATCTGTTTAATGTTAATCTTTTCTTCCTGCTCTTCCTCCCTGCTTTGTTCTTAGTTCCTCTCATTATATCAAAGAAGACATTTGGTATTTGTTTTTTAGGGATTGGCTAGCTTCACTAAGCATAATCTGCTCTAGTGCCATCCATTTCCCTGCAAATTCCATGATTTTGTCATTTTTAGTGCTGTATAATACTCCATTGTGTATAAATGCCACATTTTTTTTTATCCATTCACCTATTGAAGGGCATCTGGGTTGGTTCCACAGTCTAGCGATTGTGAATTGTGCTGCTATGAACATCGATGTAGCAGTATCCCTGTAGTACACTCTTTTAAGGTCTTCAGGGAATAGTCCGAGAAGGGCAATAGCTGGGTCAAATGGTGGTTCCATTCCCAGCTTTCCCAGGAATCTCCATACTGCTTTCCAAATTGGCCGCACCAGTTTGCAGTCCCACCAGCAATGTACAAGAGTACCCTTTTCCCCACATCCTCTCCAGCACTTGTTGTTGTTTGACTTCATAATGGCTGCCAATCTTACTGGAGTGAGATGGTATCTTAGGGTGGTTTTGATTTGCATTTCTCTGACTGCTAGTGATGGTGAGCATTTTTTCATGTACTTGTTGATTGATTGTATGTCCTCCCCTGAGAAATGTCTGTTCAGGTCCTTGGCCCATTTGTTGATTGGGTTATTTGTTTTCTTATTGTTTAATTTTTTGAGTTCTTTGTATACTCTGGATATTAGGGCTATATCTGAAGTGTGAGGAGTAAAAAATTGTTCCCATGTTGTAGGCTCCCTATTTACCTCTCTTATTGTTTCTCTTGCTGAGAAAAAACTTTTCAGTTTAAGTAGGTCCCATTTGTTGATTCTTGTTATTAACTTTTGTGCTATGGGTGTCCTATTAAGGAATTTGGAGCCCGACCCCACAATATGTAGATCGGAGCCAACTTTTTCTTCTATCAGACGTAGAGTCTCTGATTTGATATCTAGCTCCTTGATCCACTTTGAGTTAACTTTTGTGCATGGCGAGAGGAGGGGATTCAGTTTCATTTTGTTGCATATGGATTTCCAGTTTTCCCAACACCATTTGTTGAAGATGCTATCCTTCCTCCATTGCATGCTTTTAGCTCCTTTATCAAATATAAGATAGCTGTAGCTTTGTGGATTAGTCTCTGTGTCCTCTATTCTGTACCATTGGTCCACCCACCTGTTTTGGTACCAGTACCATGCTGTTTTTGTTACTATTGCTCTGTAATATAGTTTTAAATCTGGTATCGCTATACCACCTGATTCACACTTCCTGCTTAGAATTGCTTTTGCTATTCTTGGTCTTTTATTTTTCCATATGAATTTCATGATTGCTTTATCTATTTCTACAAGAAATGCCATTGGGATTTTGATTGGCATTGCATTAAACCTATAGAGAACTTTTGGTAATATCGCCATTTTGATGATGTTAGTTCTGCCTATCCATGAACAGGGTATATTTTTCCATCTTCTAATATCTTCTTCTACTTCTCTTTTTAGGGTTTTGTAGTTTTCATTGTATAAGTCCTTCACCTCTTTTGTTAGGTTGATTCCCAAGTATTTTATTTTTTTTGATGATATTGTGAATGGAGTGTTTTTCCTCATTTCCGTTTCAGAAGTTTTGTCGCTGATATACAGAAATGCCTTTGATTTATGCGTGTTGATTTTATATCCTGCCACTTTGCTGAATTCATTTATTAGTTCTAGTAGTTTTTTTGTAGACCCTTTTGGGTCTTCTAGGTATAGAATCATGTCACCTGCAAATAGTGATAATTTAAGTTCTTCCTTTCCTATTTTTATACCTTTAATTTCTTTCATCTGTCTAATTGCTCTGGCCAGTGTTTCGAGAACTATATTGAATAGAAGTGGTGATAGAGGGCATCCCTGTCTTGTTCCAGATTTTAGGGGGAATGCCTTCAATTTTTCTCCATTGAGAATGATGCTAGCCTGAGGCTTAGCATAGACATCTTTTACTATGTTGAGGTAAGTTCCTGTTATTCCTAGTTTTTCTAATGTTTTGAACATAAAGGGATGCTCTACTTTGTCTAATGCTTTTTCTGCGTCTATTGAGATGATCATATGGTTCTTATCTTTAAGTCTATTGATGTGGTGAATAACATTTATTGATTTCCGTATATTGAACCATCCTTGCATCCCAGGGATGAATCCTACTTGATCATGGTGCACTATTTTTTTGATGTGCCTTTGTATCTGATTCGCCAGAATTTTATTGAGGATTCTTGTATCTAGGTTCATGAGACATATTGGTCTGTAGTTTTCTTTCTTTGAGGTGTCTTTGTCTGGTTTCGGAATCAGGGTGATGTTGGCCTCATAGAATGAATTTGGCAGAGCTCCCTCTTTTTCTATTTCCTGAAATAGCTTGAAAAGTATTGGTATTAATTCTTCCTTAAAGGTTTTGTAAAACTCCGCTGTATACCCATCCGGTCCTGGGCTTTTCTTGGTTGGAAGTCTTTTAATTGCTTCTTCTATTTCATCTATTGATATAGGTCTGTTTAAGTTGTGAGTATCCTCCTGACTCAGTCTGGGCAAATCATATGACTTAAGGAATTTATCGATGTCTTCACTATCTTCTATTTTATTGGAATATAGGTTTTCAAAATAATTTCTAATTGTCTTCTGTATTTCTGTAGCGTCTGTTGTGATATTGCCTTTTTCATCCCGTATGTTAGTAATTTGAGTTCTCTCTCTTCTTCTCTTCATTAGCATGGCTAAGGGTCTGTTGATCTTATTTATTTTTTCAAAGAACCAACTTTTAGTTTTGTTAATTTTTTCAATAGTTTCTTTTGTTTCAATTTCGTTGATTTCCGCTCTGATTTTAATTATTTCTTGCCTTCTGCTACATTTGCTGTTGTTTTGCTCTTCCTTTTCTAGGGCTTTGAGATGAAGTGTGAGCTCATTTATTTGTTGGTTTTTCCTTTTTTTGAGGAATGACCTCCAGGCGATGAATTTCCCTCTTAAAACTGCTTTCATTGTGTCCCATAGATTCTGATATGTTGTGTCTGTATTTTCATTTATCTCTAAGAATTTTTTGATTTCCTCCTTTATGTCTTCTGTAACCCATTGATCATTCAGTAACATGTTGTTCATTTTCCATGTGATGTAGGATTTTTCCTTCCTTCTTTTATCATTGATTTCCAGTTTCATTCCATTATGATCAGATAAAATGCATGGGATTATCTCCACCCCTGTATATTTACTGAGGGTTGCCCTATGGCATAATATATGGTCTATTTTTGAGAAGGATCCATGTGCTGCTGAGAAAAAAGTATATCCACTTGATGATGGTTGATATATTCTATATATGTCAGTTAAGTCTAGGTTGTTGATTGTGATATTGAGTTCTATAGTTTCTTTATTCAACTTTTGTTTGGAGGATCTATCAAATGGTGAGAGAGGTGTGTTGAAGTCACCCATATTGTGTTGTGGTCTATTTGATTCTTGAACTTGAGGAGAATTTGTTTTATGAACGTCGCAGCACCATTATTTGGTGCATAAATATTGATAATTGTTATGTCTTGTTGGTGAATGGTTCCTTTTAACAGTATATAATGTCCTTCCTTATACCTTTTGATTAACTTAGTCTTGAAGTCGATTTTATTCGATATGAGGATGGCCACCCCTGCTTGCTTACGAGGACCGTGTGCGTGGTATATTTTTTCCCAACCTTTCACCTTCAGCCTGTGTATGTCTTTTGCAATCAGATGTGTCTCCTGGAGGCAGCATATTGTTGGATTTGTTTTTTTAATCCATGTTACCAGCCTATGTCGCTTTATTGGAGAGTTTAAGCCATTAACGTTTAGAGTTACTATTGATATATGGTTTGTACTTCCAGCCATGTTTGATTATTTATCTTCTTTTTTTTAAATTTAATTTAGTTTGTTTCTCCATGGTTAGCTTTCCCCCCGCCCTCTGTTTTTATAGAGGCACTTCCCACTGATGGTTTTGGTTATTGTTTTTCATTTCTTCCTCGTGTAGTGTTTTGCTCAGGATGCTTTGCAATGCTGGTTTTCTGGCTGCAAATTCTTTTAGCTTTTGTTTATCATGAAAGATTTTTATTTCGTTGTCGTACCTGAAGCTTAATTTTGCTGGATACAGAATTCTTGGTTGGCATCCATTGTCTTTCAGTGTTTGAAATACGTTGTTCCAGGATCTTCTCGCTTTCAGCGTCTGTGATGAAAAATCCGTTGTTAACCTTATTGGTTTACCCCTGAATGTAATCTGCCTCCTTTCTCTTGTAGCTTTTAGTATTTTCTCTTTGTTCTGTATATTGGATATCTTCATAACAATGTGTCTTGGCGTTGGTCTACTGTGATTTTGTGTGCTCGGTGTCCTGTATGCATCTAAAATTTGTATATCCGTTCCCTTTTTTATTTCTGGAAAGTTTTCTGTAATTATTTCATTCAGCAGGCTACTCATTCCCTTGGTTTGAATCTCTGTACCTTCTTCTATCCCGATGACTCGTAGGTTTGTTTTTTTTTATGTTATCCCATATCTCTTGGATGTTTCTCTCGTGATTTTTAACCAGCCTTTCTGAGTTGGCTAGGCTCTTTTCAAGATGATATATTTTGTCTTCATTATCTGACGTTCTGGCTTCTACTTGCTCCACTCTGTTAGTGATACTCTCAATTGAGTTTTTAATTTGGTTTATCGTTTCCTTCATTTCTAGAATTTTTTTTTTTTTTATAATCTCTATCTCCTGATAAAGATGCTTAACTTCTTCTTTTATCTGTTTATGTAATTGATTTTCAAAGTGTTCTTTCACTGTTTGGATTTGCTGTCTCGTATCCTCTTTAAGGTTCCATTCCATCTGTCTAAGGTGTTCCTTGAGTTCTTTATATGACCATTTTTCTGCTGACTCTAGGTCCTCCTGAATATTTAGGCTGTCCTTCATTGTTTGTACTCCTTTTCTTCCTTGCTTTTTTATGCTGCTCATGTTACTTCTTGTTCTGTTTGACTGCTGAGTTACTGTTTACTCTTATAAATTTATTTGATGCTTGGGAGGAAAGATATTAGAAGGGAAGGGAAGAAGTCACTAAAGAGAATGAGAGTAGGCAGGTAGAATTCAAGGAAGGGGGAATAAGAAAATTGAAAAGAAATGAAAAGACAAAAGAAACAAAAACAAAACACACAAAAAAGTTAGAAAATAAAGAAAGAAAGAAAAGAAAAATTTTTTTTACAAAAATAATAATGATAATAAAAATAATGAAAATTAAAAAAATTATAATAATAATAAAAAAAATTAAAAAAAATTAGAAACATTAAAAAAGTTAAAGAACAACAACAATAAAAATTGAAAATGAAAGAAAAAAAAGAAAAAGAAAGAAAAAATGATAATAATAATAATAATAATAAATGCAGTCATAGTGTTCGATTAATTTCTCTTCCAGTAGGTGGAGCTGTGCCCACTGAGTCAAGCTTCTCCTCTAAGTGGGAACCAATCACTGTGTAGCAGCTCTTCCTCACAGACTGGGCGGGTCTCCAATCCTGAGTGCCTAGGGCCTTCTCTTGTGTTTCCTCAAGCCAGGCCGCGCTCACCTGTGACGCTCACCACAATACTGGCTACACGCCATGTCTGCTGCTCCTGGGAGCCCTGTTGCGCTGTTTCAATGCAGTTATCTCCTCTGCCCGTGACTTCAGTTCTCTGCCAAGGTGGTATCACATGTAAATGGTGACCGTTCGTTCCCTTTGCCCGGTGACCAGTGCAACAGGTGGGTCCTGACTGTCTCTCCCAATCCCCGTTTCAATCCTGTGGCCACTGCCTATGAAGGCTCGGTTGGTTTTTACCTCTGAAAGTTCCTAAGGGCCAACCAGTTATTTCAGCGGGATTGTTAGTGCTGAGTCACGAGAAGCAGGCGAACCGGAGCTTGGATGCAGCCGATCCGGGCTCGGTGTGTGTGTTCTGAGGGGCCCAGACTGTACACCCCAGATCCACGTCAGCTCAGCATTGCCTAGTGATCCTGAGCAAACAGCATTTATACAGTTTACAGCTCCCTATGCCCGCGCAGTTGAAGAGGTCAGAGACTTGATCTCTCCCCGCCCACTGCCATGTTAGATCTCCTCAATGATATTCATGTTGCCCTTACAGCTTCCTGGCATAAGCAAGTTCTTGGGATTATACAAACTGCTGCTTCTGTTTCCAGTCCAGATTTCTAGAAATTAAACCCTGCCGCCGTCGCCTCTTCCCCGGGGCCACGCTCAGGGGCGCCGTGCTCGTCCGAGACCGTAGCTGTGCCAAAGAACCGGTGCCCAGCCCCCAGGGCCCAAGCGGCTGCCACCGCGGCTCTCCGGCTCCCTCCTCTGAAGCACGGGTCCCCTCGCAGGGGCATGCAGAACGACCCCAGAGCAGGCTCTGCCTGAGGGTGCAGCGACGAACAGGCGACCCAGGCGCTCAAGGCTGTGGTCCAGCCTTTGGAGGACAGGGCTCGGCACGCAGCCCAACTCCAATCTCTAGGTGCGGCTGCCGGACAATGTAGCCATAGCCATCAAGACAGCCGGCAGAAAGCAAATGGAGGCTCCCGCGGAGTGGATTTTCGGCACAGAAACCGCAGCCCAGCCAACGATCCCAATCCACAAACTCTCCCTGTAAAAAAAAAAAAAAAAAAAAAAAAAAGGCGGGGCGCACTGAGCTTTCTTTGCCTCGGGTACTTACAATCAACTACTGATTACACATTCACCTTTTCTGCCCGGAGCGAAGCGAAAGAGGAAGCAGATGGGAGCAAAGCGCCCGCGGCTTTGGGCGGCAAAGCGTCCGGGAGCCAAGCGTCTCTTTTTCGATCTCTTTGTTCTTCCTGCTGCTTGGCAAAGTGGTCCACTACAGATTAACGGTGAAAGGGGTTCTTACACGCTGTGCGAAATCTCGATTCTTTCCAGTGCTTTTGATGGAACTTCCAAATCTGCTCCCATGGGAAAGTAGTTAAATCAGGAGCAGTAAAATGCCACTAGGAATTCAAACAGGAGTCTTGCCCTCCCCACTCCATCTCCAGACGCCTTTCTTGCTTCTCCATCTTAAATTCTTGCGTGCATCTATAATACCACAGATATTATTTCAAAGGACCAAACTAATGAAAGTATTGTCATCTCTTAGCCACTTGCTTCTATTTCCAGGTTTGTTATTCATAAAGCTCTATATAGTTTTGAAAATCATCCTAGATCCAAGATATTCTTGCACATACTCAATAATCATTTATTTGATACCAAGTATATGCCAGTAATTAAGCTATGTGCTAGAAGAGATACATGAAACATAGTTCTTACAATCCATTACGAGAGAAACAATTGTAAACAAATAAATTCAGCAGGTTTCTTTGTGTTCTCTTTATTCTTTAGTATTTTCATGTGAGTTTTTTTTAAAAAAGACCTATAAAATGGTCACAAGGATGTAATAAATTTGCTATATTAAATAAAACAAAAAGCATTTGAGAGAGCAAACAAAACAAAACAAAAACAGTTATTTACGTAAACCCTATTTGGATGGTGACACTCACCCAGGCTCACAGGTCAATATTTCCATCATGTGGGTATGTGAAGTAATACAATAGAGAATTCTTACTTGCCTCATTCTTACGCAATAGATTTTGTGAGGGCAGCACTACCTTATTCAAGTCAATAGCTTAGCAATTTAAGGGTCTTGCTATGTGAAACCTCTGCTTAAATCTATGCAAGAAAATAACCACTATCAAGGCATAGCTAAATGCCTCACGCCATGAATGTGCAAAGAGCTAGAAGAGGGGCTGATTTTCAAGGATGGAAGTTTTCAGCCCAGAAACAGTTTTTCCTTCAATAAAGAAAATTGTTTTGTTATTGTGATAGTTTGGATGTGAGGTGGCCCCCAAAAGCTCATGTGGGAGACAATGCAAGAAGGTTTAGAGGAGAAATGGGGATGGGATTATAAGAACCTTAACCGAATCATCAAAATAATTGGTGGCATTGACTGAATGGAAACTAGGGTATGGCTAGAGGTGGGGCACTGGGGGTGTGGCTTTAGGGTATATATTTTGTACTTGACTAGTGGAATCTCTCTCTTTGCTCCCTGATCATCAAGCCAACTGCTTCCCTCTGCCACACTCTTCCGCCCTGTGGCTCTGCCTTACCTCTAGTCCCAAGGAATGGAGCTGGCCTTCTATGGACTAAGACTTCTTTCTGAAACTGTGAACCTCTAAATAAACTTTTCCTCCTCTAGGATTGTTCTAGTCAGATATTTTAGTTTTAGCAGTGAAAAGGCTGACTAAAACAATTGTTTATATCCCTAAACAATTAGGAGTTATTCTTCATACCTGTGTGTGTGTGTGTGTGTATTCCTTTATCCTGTTCACACCTCCTTCTCTGGATGATTCCTAGGAAGCATGTAGCATTCTGGATACCTATTAGAATTAGGCTTTGTTTTTTCTAAAATGTTTACCCCTTTCTATTTCACTGTTTCAATATTGTTTATGAGACCAGAAATACTTTCCTAGCTTAAATTGGATATTATGAGGGGACAGTACTTTAAGGGTAATGAACATTTATTCTGCAGACATTAGAGAATAGCTATGGCCAACAACATTAAATCAAAGCAGAGCCCCTCCCTGAAATAAGGACCAGCTGTGCCTGGTCAGTCCTGTGAACACCTTACCCTGTCGCTTTTCATTACTCTACAGAAGATGAAAAATTACTTTGAATGGCAAGATGAGTGTGGTGGTATTGTGTTTGTGGATGCACACAGCCCAGAAATTGAAACTGACATTCTCTTTGCGCAGTGCTGAACAGAGAGCATCATTGTTCACCTCCGGTCCATCCAAAGTTCAAACGAACCATAACTTATGAGCTATTTTATTTCCAGAACACTGCTGCCTAGATATATGAAACATAGTATATTGATAAAGCCATGGACTTTCATATGCAGTTTCATCTCATACAGTGGCACCAGAGGATGTTATGGGAGCAGGCTGGGTGAGGTTTTCCTACCCAAAAGTTAAAAATGCAGTGTTAAATGAATTTACCTTCATTTAATAGTTTCTCAAAATCTGACAAAATAATCCACAAACATCTGTTAGCATATACTACTTGTTAGCTTATACTACATTTGGAGTTTTGTTGCATCCATAAGACTTTTTTTCAATCTAATTTGTAAACCTTTTTCAAGTTAGTGTAAAAACTACTTCTTTTGAGCTTTGAGAAATTCTTCACTATGCTGTTTTTGTTAAATTTAAAATGCAATTACAATCTATCCCCTTTATTATGTTATACAATTGTATCATATGACATTCATGTCACTATATTTTCCACTAATTTTAACTTTGAAAATATAATTTTTAAAACTTTTAGCATTTGATTTAGTTGATGTACTTAAATCTGGTACTTAAGTACATATATGTCTATGAACCTTGAGTAATATGTAATGAGATCCTTATTCTAGAAGATGCACCACAGAATTGTGACTAGTTAGAGGAGTTAGTCTTTGAAATTTAAGGTACTTGCAGCTATTATTGTTTTAGAAAACAATTCAATCCTGGATCTCTTTCTCAAATCATGATATGACATTGTAGTCCATTTCCTTGAAATATACAACATATACAAAATATACAAATATACAACATATATGTGTGTGTGTACACACACCTATATATTTGATTATTTTGTTGTTGTTGTTTCACTGCCCAAAAGGCCTTAGTTTAAAATTAAAATGGGCGTTCTGATCATTTTCTTTAGTGATTCAGAGAAATATTAACATTTTAGATTGTTTTAAATGTAGATAATTAATTGCCCAAGAGAAGGTAGTTTGAGAAGTAAACAGAATATATGAACAGAATGGATATATTCCATTTGTGCAGTCATCCAACGAATATTTAGTGACACTTTCTATGGGAAACTCTCATAGATTTTCTGCTGCTAAGGCAAATAACAGAAAACGTTCCTCTTGAAAGTTCACAGTCTGTTAGAGGGAACAGACCAAGGGACAGATAGCCACACTAAAGTCAGGGGAGCAACATGCTCCAGAGGTGTGCAGATTCTCTATGCTGCATGAGAAAGATTTACAGATTTTGCTAGGGTACATTTGGGCAAGTGTTCACAGGGAAAAGGCCATGAAATCAAAGCATATTATCAAAACACAAAGGTAGTTATTTTTCTAAATCAAAATGCTTTATTGAGTCTTTATGTTTATATAACCAATATAGAACACCTATTAGAGCATCCCTTTCAACAGATGATTTCTCCTATAATGGGTAATAAATCAAAAGGGATACTAATTATTCAAAGATTGATGTCTGTGAATGTTTAGGAATTTGCCATGTGTAGTCAAGGTCTACCAGATGTCCAGTCTGCATTTGACTTCGAGTTTTATAGGTAAATTAGTGAGTAGAACTAAGATCTTTCCATATTTCTACACTAATTTCTATCATCTAAAGTTTTGATCTGAAAGCCATAATATAATTTTAAAAGCATATATAAGGAAGTTTGTGTTGAGTCTTAACATAGAATTAAGCTTCCCTGGAATTTCGACAATAAACATATCACATCTTTCCTTTTACTGTGTGTCAAATGATGCAATTTTGGAAATTGTGTATTTTAAAGACTCTAACAAAGATTGAATAAAATAATTATGAAATAGTACTCTTCTACACTTTTCATCACAAACAATTCATTGAAGATCTTAGTTAGTAGGAATATCCTAAATGATAGCAACAAACTGAATCTATGGAGAGAACATATCTGCCTGTCAAACATTCTGCCAACATCCAGCCTCCACTTCCCAAGTCATCTCCCAGCCTTGTGCTTGATGATCTCCACATCATGATTCATTTTAGAAGTCCTTCAGTGGAGTTGTTTCTTTAGATAACCATTTCGAGCTCTAGCATGGCACACCAGTGTCCTGAATTTTTGTTTGTTTATTTGCTTTTGTTTTTGTTTTGTCTCCTACCTGGAGCTCTTTCTTAGACAATTTAAATTGCAACGATTGCATTGTTCCAAGGCTGCACACTCTTTCACATTTTCATAATTTGCAAAGTCTTTTTTTTTTGTCCTCTGCCTTGAATGACCTTCTTCTATATTGCACTTCCAGTAATTCCTTCTTCAATATTGAATTGAACCCAGAATCTGCTCCTCAAGGAAGTCTTTCCTACCTTCTCTCAGCAAATAGCTTCTCCTCTGGGTTCTTTAAGAGACTCGTTTTTTACCTCTATTTTGGAATTTCCAGTAGTGCTCTAGTTCTTTACTTTGTTGACATGTTTTCTTTCCTATCAGACTGCGGGGCTCCTTAAAGGTGGGACAGTGCACTGTCCATATTTTTATTTGTAAAGACAAGAATAATGTCTGGAACCTAGAAGATCTTTAAATTAGTCTCTGTGGAATAAATAAATCGTTAGTGAATGTTTGGCAGTGGCCTGTGGCATTATCATTACCTGATCTGATTCTCTCTTTTATTCCTCATTGGTGATCCCTCTCTGTGGGGGGTGCCCCATCCACAGCTCCCTGCCACCAGTTACCTAAGCAAGCATTTTTTGGGAAGAAGGCTCAAATTCTTCTACTGAATTTTATAATGTAATCATTGTAAAAGGGTAAGAAATTCAATCAAACTGCTACACAGTGTGTCAGGAAAAAAAATTAACAACCGTGGCACATTTTCCTGTGTTTTGTTTATGTTCTGGAAAATGGTTTCCTCCTGATCTGATCATGCCTAAAAAAGAAACATTGTTTCGTAAAATGTCACCAATAAATTTAACAGAGTGATATGAAGTATTTTATAGAGAAACCCTAGCCAATATACTCCAAAATTCATCTAGCAGGAGTTACAAATTTTTCCTAAGCTTTATTCTTCCTAAAAATATAAACACTGATTATTTGGACACCGTCAACATGTTTGCATAAAAAAAAAAATCTGAAGCCTGAATTGTGTAATTTCCATTAAGAGTTGAGGGAGAGGAGAGAAGGTAGTTTTTATCCCTAAAACACATTTTGTAAGACCATGACTATAAAGTTTAATTCACAATTATTTTCTACTTAGATTTAAGGTGGGTTTCTGAGAATATGAATATCATATGGGTTGTCTCAATTTTTGACACCATTACAAGCTTTCTTTATATCACCATTCAGTTAATTTATCTCCTAACCATCCTGTGGCAGGACCATTATTAAGTGGATGCAGGGATGTGATACAATTCAGTTCAAGTTAACCTTGCTTCACAGTGGTGACATGAGTTAATTTAATTCCTGTCACCAGACTTCACAAGGGGTATATTGCACATTACCTCTCGTTATTGCATCCACAAGTCATTATCTCCAAACCGCCCTTCATCAAACCTATAAGTGACCCTTCTTACATGGGCTCCATACAGATAGGATCAGGCAACATAATTACATATCCATACAGAAATATACCATAGGACCCATGGAAATTAAAAATATATAAAACGTTCAGATACTCAGTTCCTGTCATTTTCTCCAAACCTTCTTTCTTCTCTCTTGGCCTTTCACCCTCTTCCCTTCCTTGCATAGTTTTTAGTGAGTACTTACTATTTGTTAGAACCTGTTCTTGATTCAGGGACATACCAGTGTAAATATAGACAAAATGCATGCTCTATTGAGCTTTAAGTTATTCTCATTTTTATGTTACCGTTAGTAACACAAATTATTTATTTAATGAAGTAAATATTTATGTATAATAAATATTTAAGAGTAAACCTCAACTAAATATCTTAATAAACTTACTGGTAGAGATGTGTGTACTTCATAATGAATGAAAATTATACATGTAGTTTCATTTAGAAAATTGATGAAAAATTATATAACTGTTCAAAACAAAATCACACAGAATTCAGGAAATAAGTACTTTGAGAAAATTAGCATCTCCTTCTATGGGCTTTATGGGTCCTAACTTAAAAGTAATGATCAATATTTTTATGTAATTCCATTTTCAAACTTGGTACAAAAACAAGGAACAAATGAAAGAAACCATACTCCCCAACAACCCTTCTGACAGAAATGAACATCTAAAGCTATTAACAGCCATGTAAGAGACTGTGTCACTTAGAGAAGTATTTTCTTTAGTCTGTATCTCCACTCTTAGTAGAAAGAAAAAGATAACTTTCTAACCATAGTTGTTTGAATTGGAATAATCACTATGTAACTTATCTGTGGTTCCTATTTTTTTGCATCAGGATCATTTTCTATGAAAATTGTATGGTCAAGCACAAAAAATATGTTACTATTAATATTAATATTTGACCCAGTGAATACATAGGACTGAATCATAAAATATTTTCCTATGTTATTTCCTTAGTGTCTACCTTGTTTCTATTTGTGCTTTTGCATTTACTCATGACTACAAATGTACAGTTATTCTAATAAATATATAAATGAGAAAATGCTTTATTTGGAAAGACAAACATGAGTTAAATGGCACCAGAAACACAGCTTATGATACAAGACCTCTATCCTGCCCTAGTAAATATCTGTATGAACATAAATAAGGATGGTAAAACTATTGTAAGAGTCAGCAAGCAGTAAGGCACGGTGGCACACATTCTGCAATCCCAGTGACTTGGTAGGCTGAGGCAGGAAGATGCAAATTTGTGGCTGGCCTGAGCAAATTTGTGAGGCCCTGTCTCAAAATAAAAAATCAAGGGTTGGGGAAGTAACTCAGTGGTACAGCACTACTGGGTTAAATCCCCAGTACAAAAAACAGAGAAAATAAAATTAAATAAAAACTGAATCAGCAGAAATTTCTAGAATGTGCACAAAGAATGGGAACAGGGTGACATTCTTAGTCCATGAATAATATTGGTTGCGCAGAACTGAATGAGAAGGTTTCCTTTTCCTCTAGACTCTGTCTTATGTTGATGATATGCAAAATCTCTACCAAAACCAAATGAACTAGTCTTCATTCTGCTGTGTATACATTTTCATACTTTAGGAATATAGGTGGTGTGTGTGTGTGTGTGTGTGTGTGTGTGTGAGAGAGAGAGAGAGAGAGAGAGAGAGAGAGAGAGAGAGAATTTTCTGAGCCATAGAATTTGCTATGAGCTACATTAGAACACAAACAGATGCAGGCATTTGCCTTGATGAGATTTTACTATTTCAGATCAGCTTTTCCCTACATTCTCCTGGATCTGTATAGCTCATCCTTGAGGTAACATTCACAAAATCATGGCCATTAATTCTCATCCTAAACCACTCATACATTAACATTTTATCATCACTTCATCCCGTTTTCTTTTCAAACTATTTTTTTCTGAGTGCTAAGGTGTGTAGATTTGTTCTTCCCTGATGTAATTTTTTCTGAGTAGAAATGTCGTATTAATTTTTGAAATTATTGAAACAAATGAGTAAGTTGGCCAACAGATCTTCTGCTCCTTATTCTTCCTATGACATTCTCTTTCCATTTTCCCCAGCCTGAGATTCTAGTTCAACCTTAGCTCCACTCACAGGAGCTTTTTTATTTTTCTCTTTCTTTCTTTCTTTCTTTTTCTGAGTGGTACTATTTCCTTTTGAGAGTTTTTTTTTTTTTTTCCTGGAGATTTGTGAGATCTGCCCAGAAATATCTCCACTCTCCTAAAATTTTCCAGTGGAATTATCCTATTTTATATTCAGCCTTTCAGCCTGGGCCTTGGGCAGCACTTATGTAACATGAATTTTTCCATCTCTGAATTTTTAACTTTTTCAGTTTTCGATGTTTCGCTTGTTATTGGAGCTCATTTTGCTACAGTATATTTCAAGGAAGAGCAATGATTCATAGATAAATTCCTTCCACATCCATACAAGAATCAGAAATCCCTGTTGCTCTTTTTTAAAGAATGTAGAACAGTATCACTTTAATCCAGGGCAAGCACATCCCATTTCTGGATCTTGGGTCTCAAGTTCTGTCCCCTTTCTACTTTACAGTGCTTTTATGCTACAATGCTGGAACGTACCAGGGCCTCCTCAGGTCAGTGTTTACAGTTCTATCATTTAAGGCACTACCTGGACCTCTAGCTATATGTGAGATTGACGAGATACCCCAAGGAGCTCTAGAACTTGAACCTGAATTTTCCTAGGAGGTAGTATTCTTACAAGGTTATCTGAGATTGGTCTCCAGAAAAGTGCTAATACACTTCTTCAAGTGGAACACAAGATGCATTCAAGATACTAGACAATAAATGCTCCAACACTGAGACTTGAACTTGAGTCATGTGTGTGTTCCAATAATAATGCCACCTCTGCTCATTAGCATCTGATGGTGGCAAGGGTAGTGGCAGATGTTCTATTTGTGCTCCCACAGTGGCAACCTTGATTATTAATTCTCTCCATCAACTTCAAGCTACATGTCAAACAGTCCTCTGAGATGGCCACATCCATCTGCTCCACGGGCTTTTGAGATTATTGTTCCATAATGCTAATTGTTCCTTCCTATCAATATCATTTTCCTGTCCAGTCAATATGATGAGGTCACATTCTCCCAGTTCAGTCAAAATTCGTGACAAATAGAAGTATGACAGCCTACATCTAATGAGACTGCTTGTTCTCTCCTCTAGTACACCCTTTACTTGTCTTCCCCTACTGATGTTGCACATCAGCAAGGGTACAGACAGCATCAAAGGAAGTCATATTCCACTCATGTGTTCATCACGACTTAAAACACCAAAAATGCTTGCTTAAAAGAAGTGTTATTATACATTTATGTTATTTAATGGTGAGTGGTAAGTTTAAGAAGAATATGAACAGTTGTTCACATTTTTCTTCAAACACTGGGTATGACTTGCATTGGTGATCATCATCAACAAAGCAAATAGCAACATTTGAAAAAGTCATTCAAAGCTAGTATTCACTTTTGGCATGATTAATGATGCAGTTTTGTTTGTAATTACAGAACCAGCGTTAAATATGTAGCAATAGGGAACTGATGAGCAAGAAAATCTATGATATTTCAATACAGTATAGAGCCATGACAGTATGAGAAATAACAGCATAACTACCTTGTACATGTTCTCATAATGGGAGATAGAAAATTAACTGGGAATAACACATTTCAAATAGAGAATAAGAATAGAGGAAGTTCCTTCACCTGAGCAGGAAGATTGAGTTCCTTGCTTTGTAGGAAGTGCTAACAAAGTTGCTTCACATGCACTAAATGCAGAATAAGCAAATTTGTAAGATATATACCTATGATTCTAAGTACCAATCATGAAGTCACCAAACACACACTGACTTATAAATTCTATAATGCATACTTAATATTTTTTATAGAGAGAAATATCACAAAATATTGTCAAAGATCCTGCACACCATGAAGATTTCTTTGAGGCAGAATACTGTCTCTCCATTTCTCTTCTCATTCTCCATCACACCTCTACATTCAAATTAGTTGTACTTAAGTTCCTGGAAAAGAGAAGGGGAACCATTCCTGTGCATATGTAAGGATTTGAGTGCAGAATGAGGTGGTTGGTAGAATCATCGCTGGTTCTGGTCAGATTCGGTTTGGAAATATTTGTCATTTATAGAAAAGATTAAAGTACTTAAGAAATAAGTTTCTTTAGAAAAAGGCTTTGTAACATGCAAAGGGTTACAAGAAGTTTGGCTTTGGAGATAGTGTGTGTACTTATGAAGAGGTTAAAAATGGTTCTGAAAATGGAAGTCAATATAAGAGGAGACTTGTGCATGCACAACCTGGGGGGCTGAAGAAGGAGGATTTCAAGTTTGAAGTGCACTTCTGCTGGCCAGACCTTGTCTCAAAAAAAAAAAAAAAAAAAAGCCTGGGAATAGTTCAATGGTAAAAGTGCTTCTGGGTTCAATCTTCACTTTAAAAAAAAGATACCTTGAAACATACTTAGATTAAAAAAATCCATTATTCCATTAACTATTTTATTTAATAACTTTTTGAAGAGTGTATGTTAGGTGAAAAGTTATAAGTGGCTAGATTATGGTATATACATATGTCCAATGTGTCTTGAAAGTTAAAACTGCTACAATTAAAAAAAGAAGCTAAATCAAAATTATTACCTATTCAATCATTAATCATGCATAAATCAAATATATGGTTAAATAGGAGAAATATAGTGTTACTTTATTTAGTATTAACCTGAATAAAAGTCCAAAATTTATTTAGAGGATCAAAGGAAGACACTATATTGATAGAAAAAATGGTCATACAATACATTTCTTATTTTATGATAATTTATTTAAAACAAACTATTATCTCAATTTTGATATTTTAACAAATATAGATTAATATTTACTTTTAAAACTTTACCCTTCTGAATCAAAAACAAAATTAGCATAATAAAGCTATCAATATAGCAAAATGCAATGGTAAAAGTAAAAATTGAATGCAAAATTCATATTATTTCATTTTATTTTTCATAAATGAAAAAGGCACATAATGTATAGAATAAAATATTATCAATTTCCTTTATGAATTATAAACATGGAAACAAAATCATACAATTTATTTTATTTTGGTTTGGAGATATATTGATTTGTAAGCATTCTTTAATAGTCTACATTATCTATAATCATAATAAGCATACATATTATTTTATTTTTTAAATATCAATCTACCATCATCATTCAGAGATGAGTTTGGTATAAAATCTTTTCTCCTATAATTAAGAGTCTCAAGGTTTACAATGTGCACCTACTTAGTGTACAAAACCAACACTTAGAGAAATTTCACTGACATGGAGTGAAAGATGTTAGATTCAAAGGACACTTACAAAACCCAAATCCAAAGTTCTTTTATAGAGGATGCTTCTCATTGTTTTAAATTGTCACTAACAAATTTTGTTACTGGAATATATGCTCATATTTCAGACAATTGCCTTTTCACAGTTAAAATGTTAAATCACTTCATCCAATAAAATGCTAAGGCTGCACATGTTTTCTCTCTTCCAACATGAGTTACAAAATGCTTTTCTGGCTTTGGAGTAAAAATTGAGCTAATTAATTCTGACACAAGTTATTGAATGTTTCCTATTAAGAATCTTGGAATTCATGTAAGCAACTGAGTCTGCAAGGAGATGTGACACTGTAGATATTATAAGGGATGGTTTAATTTGAATGATTAGCAAGCAAATATTGGAGACCTAAACCATATTTGAGCAAATTATAGCATTTAATTAAAATAAGAATCATTTCAATCTTAATTTATGTTAAAAACTACATGACATATAAAAGCTTTTACTGGCTACATTGTTTTGTGTGCAGTTCTAGGCTCCTTTTATGGTCATTACATTTAAACCTTGAAAATGTGCAATTTATTGTAATCTCCATTTTAAAGATAAGGAAACTGAAGTTCAATGTGGTCACTAAAGTTGAACAAATCCCACAGATAAGAAATGTCAGACCTAAAGGTTTATCTAACTCTAAAATATATTATCTTCGTCATCACTATAACCATTATAAAATTCACTATAATAAAAAAAGTAAATTCTAGAGAAGACAATATCACATCTCAGAACAAGCATAAACATATTTTCTTCCTATAGGACAAATTTATAAAACAGAGAATGTGACAAAAATTATTTCCAGGGATAAATAATGTGTAAATAAATGAATTAAGGTAGTCTATTTAAAAATTGGAATCTACACTGGGAAGATAATATCCATGCACATGGCTAGAATTCAGATATTAGGAATGTGTTAAGAAAGAAAGTAAAACCAGTAGGATTTATGAAGCCATTCTAATATTTAATGAGCACTGTTTTTCAAGATTTTGTTATGAGGATCCCCCATCCCCCACTCCTGCTGTGTGTGTGTGTGTGTGTGTGTGTGTGTGCAGACAAGCTACAGGAATTGCTCTGGTGAGGAATCTCTTAGTTTATTACATAAATGAGATTTTCTATATGTTTACAAGTTAAAATTTATGGTGTCCCTCATGGGTATTATTAGATTATAAATCGTATTATATTGAGGCTAATATTTATAATCATTAGACACCTTACTGAAGCACAGGTTATTGAACTTATACCTTCAGGACTCTGGAATCTGTTTTACCCCTGAACCCAGGAATAAAAGGTGGATTTCGTTTTTTTTTTTCTCATTCATCAGTATCCTTCTCAGAATATTCGGTATTCATGGAGACCAAAAGAAAGCCACAAGTCCACAAGGAAACTTGTTACTTTAGTGAGCCACACAATATAATACCTTCATCTGGTTGCTTTATCATCTATCATCTGGTAATTATCTCCTATCATTCTAATTCACAGTTACTCCTTCTACCTCAAATCTTTAGATAAATTTAGGTATTATTTTTATCGTATGCTATACTCAATCTCTTAATCTCTAAATTCTATAAGTGCTACAGCTCCAAAAATATTCACTTTTATTTGAAAGTGTGATATAAAGTTGATAACAAAAATCAACAAATGGGACTTACTTAAACTGAAAAGTTTTCTCTCAGCAAGAGAAACAATAAAAGAGGTAAATAGGGAGCCTACATCATGGGAACAAATTTTTACTCCTCACACTTCAGATACAGCCCTAATATCCAGAGTATACAAAGAACTCAAAAAATTAAACAATAAGAAAACAAATAACCCAATCAACAAATGGGCCAAAGACCTGAACAGACACTTCTCAGAGGAGGACATACAATCAATCAACAAGTACATGAAAAAATGCTCACCATCTCTAGCAGTCAGAGAAATGCAAATCAAAACCACCCTAAGATACCATCTCACTCCAGTAAGATTGGCAGCCATTATGAAGTCAAACAACAACAAGTGCTGGAGAGGATGTGGGGAAAAGGGTACTCTTGTACATTGCTGGTGGGACTGCAAACTGGTGCGGCCAATCTGGAAAACAGTATGGAGACTCCTGGGAAAGCTGGGAATGGAACCACCATTTGACCCAGCTATTGCCCTTCTTGGACTTTTCCCTGAAGACCTTAAAAGAGTGTACTACAGGGATACTGCTACATCGATGTTCATAGCAGCACAATTCACAATTGCTAGACTGTGGAACCAACCCAGATGCCCTTCAATAGATGAATGGATAAAAAAAATGTGGCATTTATACACCATGGAGTATTACGCAGCACTAAAAAATGACAAAATCATAGAATTTGCAGGGAAATGGATGGCACTAGAGCAGATTATGCTTAGTGAAGCTAGCCAATCCCTAAAAAACAAATACCAAATGTCTTCTTTGATATAATGAGAGGAACTAAGAACAGAGCAGGGAGGAAGAGCAGGAAGAAAAGATTAACATTAAACAGATACATGAGGTGGGATGGAAAGGGAGAGAAAAGGGAAATTGCATGGTAATGGAGGGAGACCCTCATTGTTATACAAAATTACATATAAGAGGTTGTGAGGGGAATGGGAAAATAAACAAAAAAAAAAAAAGAAAGTGTGATATAAAGAGTGTGATATAAAAGCTGAGGCTAGATATTATATATAATATAGAGACAACTAAAAGTATATAGGAGGATGTGCATAGGTTACATCTTAATAGGATTATATTCCATATAATCTTGAGAATCCTCTTAGTTTGGTATCCACAGGGGATCCTGGAACCAATGTCCTATGGATACTGAGTGATATTTGCACTAATGTATTTTCATGCATTACATATATAATGCCTATTATAAAACCATATATCCTCAAAATGATACGTTGAAGCCCTAATTCCCAATACTTCAGAATGTGACTCTATTTGGATACCTGGATAAGTTAGAAGGAGGTCATTAGGCTAGACCTAATCTAACATGACTGTTGTATGTAAAGAAGATAGACAGGGAGAAGATGGGTGGTCATCTACAATCTAGATTCAGAGTACTCAGAAGAAGCCAATCTTGAGTACACCTAATCTTGGACTTCTAGCCTCCAGAACTATGAGAAATAAATTTCATCTTTTTAAGCTACCAAGCCTTGTTATGGCAGCCATATCAAACTAATGGAATGACCCATTTTGATTTAATCTTTCTTTTTCTAATCTTTGTAACAATATAATAATTACCTAATTCCTAATTCTTCAGTAATCTGATGAAATTTGAGTAAAATATTTCTGCTACAAGTGTGTATATGCATAAGATATAGAAGAAACTGGGCTTTAATTACTGGTCTGGGGTGTTTGTTTTGACTAGTTCTTCTTGCTTTAACTTGCAGATTTCATATTTTTCTATAAAAAAGTTTTAATCTATTGTGTGCTCTAGGAATAAAATATAGTTTTCTACTGGTTTAATTCACTTGTGTCTAATATTATTTAATAATGCTCAAAATTTTGTTGTTAATATTATCACTATTATTATTATTATTACTATTATTTTGCTGAGAATTGCTAAGGGGAGTTTGATTTTGCTTTTACTTTATTTTGGTTTTTTCAAAAAGCAAGCTTTAGGTTGTATTGATTGCCTCCATTTTCTGAATGATTTATCTATACCTATACTTTCTTTATTTAATTTCTTCTCTCATTTTGGATATTATATTTTAAAGATGTTAACTGTTTTCTAAATTCTTGAAATTAATCCACAGTAAATAATTTATAATTTTACTTGTTTTTCCAAATAAATAAATATATATATATATATATATATATATACACACACACACACACACACACACATGAATATGTGCATGTGTTTATATATACATATATCTCCACATATTTTTCTTCTAGTTACCATTGTAGTTGTAATCCACAAATTTTAAAATGCTTTTATTATTATTCTATTTTAACATCTTATTATTCTTGGTATTTTTAATAGCTACATAGTTTCTGTTAGATAATAGTTTCTGCAAATATTTATATATGAAATATTTCATATTTTATACATAAATAAATAACCTTCTCATTTATAGATCTTTAAGATTTGTCATTTACCAATAGTGTGCTTAGGCACATACTTTTTGTATTTGTAACATTATGGACTCTGAAAATGCTGTATTAAACAATACCATATTATTTCAGTTTCATTAAATTTGATTTATTATATTTATTATCTTACTGTGGGATATGTATACTGCTACACAGTTTTGTATTGGTTTATATTTTAATTTAATTTTGATTGTGAACTAATCCTTAGCAGAAATTATGTTTTGAGTCCAACCAATATGTAGGTCTTGTAGACATTCATATGGATAACTTCTTGTATGCCCTGCTGGAGTCTTATAGAATTTATTGCCCTTGAATCATTTTAATGTCATTTTTCTGTTCTGAGATTTCCATATGGTGTGGATAGTTTGTCTCTGCACATATGTGCAGAGACGTCTGAGTTCCAGCTTTGTTGCTGGTGATTGTAATTCTACCCACAAACATGGCTTAACTCTTTCCATGACTCTCATCCTGTAACTCACATAAATCCTACTTTGAGCTCCTCTATGTATTATCTCTAAATATAAAATAAATTCCTTTAATAATCATTAAAATTCTAGATTCCCTAAGACCTCTAAATACTTTTAATTTCCAAGTTAGTTGCTTCCAGTTATTGTTCTGGGTTCTTCCATTGTTTCAGATACCAAACTAATTCCATCTTGTTGTTCCTTGTATCTATATGTATGTCTCTCCCTGCCCCACTACCTTTGTATGTGGGTGGCCTTGCATCTGTGTGTTCAGGGAGGATAAAGAAATATTCAGAGAGGAATTGTTATAGCATTCAAGAAATCTAAGTCCTCACTCATCTCTTGGACCATTTTGTTTGTTTGTTTGTTTTTTAACTATATGAATACCTATAGGGTTTAAGAACATAGAAAGAGGACTCATAATTTTTCTTGGATTTCTATTTCAGCATATTGCAAAGGAAGCACAGATGTTTACTGAATGAATGAATATTTGAATATATTTGTGAATTTTTTCTTCTGAAAACATGAAAGCACAAGGAATATTCACTCTTCTCTTGCAGAATTTTACTGGCAAATGTTAAAATGCAAGCAAACTTAAATAATAACATATTAAGGAGGAAGCAATAAATGCAAATATTCAAAAGAATTATAAATGAAGCATATAAAGCCTGGTTTGATTTCAGGACTCATAGCAACTGTCTGATAAATGTCTCAGTATATGGAAAATGTTACATTGGAGATTTTTAACCATTTTTGCATCAAGCAGGAAGATATAATGCCACATGAGTTAATAACCAATGCTAAAATATCATGCTATAAACAAAAACTATTATAAAATGCATACATACACATATACAAATAATTTAAGAGAAAATTCAGCAAAGAAATTCAGAAATTAACTATAAAAAAGGAAGAAGATATCTGTATTAATTCATTTTCCCATTGCTATAACAGAATAACTGAGACTGGGAAATACATAAAAAAGTAGATTTATTTATTTCAATTTTGGACAAGGATTTTAGTCATGGTAATGGCTCTGATGAGGCCCCTCCCCTGGCTGTTAGAGCATGATGAATGATATCATGACAGGAGCTTGTTTGGGAAGGAGAAATTACATGAAAAAAAATAGGAAACCAGAGAGTACAGAGGAATTAGGCTCATTCTTTTATAACAACTAATTTCTGCAGGAACAAAATAGAATCTCATGAAAACTATTTTAAACCTTTTCAAGGAAATCACCCCCAATGACTTAGCTACTTTGCATTAAGCTCCACCTTTTAAACATTCCAAAACCAACCAGCAATGCCACCATGAGGACGAGGCTTTAAACACATGAAATGTTGAGTTCACATTAAAATTGTATCCAAACAATAGCAGCATTTCTATTATCCCAGTGGTTGTCTCAGAATATAAATTCACAAAGATTGTGACCCCAGTGCTACAAATTATGAACAAAATATGGAGATATGCATGTGTGGTTTCCAACCACCGCAATAAAGCAAACATAACAATAAAGTGAGTCAGATAAATATTTTGTTTTCTCAGTGAACATAAAATCTGTTTGCACTGTACTCTGGTATATTTGGTGTGAAAGAATGTTACGTCCATATAATATATATATATATATATATATATATATATATATATATATGAATTTAAAAATGCTTTACTGCTAAGAAATGCTAATGACCAATCTGAGTCTTTAGAGAGTATTCATAATCATTTTGCTTATTAAGGATCTTGCCTCAAGATAATCAGGATGGTGGTTACCGAAAGTTAGGATGCTATGGCCATTTCTCAAAATAAGACAAAAATAATGTCTTCTTTCTCAATTTGCTCTCAATCTCACAAATGATTTCATATAGTATACAATGCTGTTCAATAGCATATTACCCATGGTAGAAGTCCTTCCCAAGTCGAAGTCAAGGGCTGGCATGTAGCTCAGTGCTAGAGTTCTTGCCTACTATGCATAAGACTTTAAATTCCATCTCTAGCACCACAAAAGACAAAAAAGAGACAATGGAGTCAGGCCTATCAAACCCTGCTGCTGCTGTGTCAGCTAAATGACATAACATTCTAAATACTTTGTCTCATCAGCTATATTCACAGCATCTTTATCAGGAGTAAATTCAATCTCAAGATACCATATTTTATCATGAGGCTTCAGCAATTCAGTCACATGTTCAGTCTCCACCTCTAATTCTTGTTCTCTTGCTCTTTTCACCAAACCGCTAGTTACTTCTGCTGACATTTTGAACCAAAGTCATTCATGATGGTTTCAATCAACTTCTTCCATGGTCTTTTTTAAATTTTTATTTATTTTAATTAGTTACACATGACAGTAGACTGCATTTATGCACTTTGATATATCATACATAGATATGTATGTATATGTAACTGCATGACTAATATGATTCCACACATCTATACTCAGAAAAATTAAATTATAACCCATCTATGTATATATAGATAGATAGATAGATAGATATAGATATAGATATAGATATGGCAATAATGTCTGTTTCATTCTACTATCCTTCCTGTCCCTACATTTCCACCTCTTCCCTCCCTTTACTTCTCTCTACCTAATCTAAGGTAACTCTATTCTTCTCTAGTGCCCTGCACCTTACTGTGAATTAGCATTTGCGTACTAGAGAAAACATTCAGCCTTTGGTTTTGGGGATCGGCTTATTTCTCTTTGCATGATATTTTCCAACTCCATCCATTTACTGGCAAATGCTATAATTTCATTCTTCTTTAAAGTGAGTAATAATCCATGGAAAATATATACCACATTTTCTTAATCCATTCATCCATTGAAGGACACATAGGTTGATTCCACAATTTAGCTATTGTGAATTGATCTGCCATAAACATTGACGTGGCTGCTTCACTGTAGTATGTTGATTTTAAGTCCTTTGGTTATAAAACTGAGGAGTCAGATAGCTGGGTCAAATGGTGGTTCCATTCCAAGTAATCTGGGGAATCTACATACTGCTTTCCATAGTGGTTGTACCAATTTGCATTCCCACCAGCAATGTATGTGTGTTCCTTTTTCCCCACATCCTCAAGCATTTTTTTTAATGGTTATATTTCAACCACCTCCTATGAATCAGGAATGTCCTTAACAACATCTAGAATGCAAAAATCCTTTTCCTTTAGAAGGTTTTTAATTTACTTTGCCCGGACCAATCAGCAGAATCACTATCCATGACAGCTATAACCTTATGAAATAAATAATTTCTTATATATTAAGTTTTGAAAGTCAAAATTACTCCTTCATCCAGGGGATGCAAGAATGGACATCATGTTGAAAGGCATGTATCTCACTGTAAATCTCCACCAGAGCTTTTGGGTGACCAGGTATATCATCAATGATCAGCAAACCAAAATGCAAATATTGGTTTGCATATTGAAAGGAATCTTTTTTTAAAGGAATATTTTGAAACGGATTTTTTTTTCCTGAACTGTAGATTGTTCAGTAAACTGTGATGCAAACAGATTTGTTGTCTTCGAGGCTGTGTTGCTCCTTTTGGAGAGCACAGACAGAAAACATTTAGTATAACTCTGAAGAGCCCTGGGATTTTCAGAACAGTGTGTGAACACTGGCTTTGACTTAAAGTAAGCTGCATTAGCCCTTCCCAAGAAGAGTTGGGCTGACCTTTGAAACTTGGGAACTGGAAATTGACTTCTCCCTTCTAGCTATGAAGGTCTTAGATGGTATCTTCTTCCAACAAAATTCTGTTTTGTCTACGTTAAAAATCCATTATTTAGTAATGGGCACCACCTTCCATTGGCAGATTTTCTGAATGTGTCCCCACCCCCTCTATTTTTATGTTATAGAGACGGCTTCTTCCCTCAAACCTCAAGAACCAACCTCTGCTAGCCTTTTTATTTATTTATTTATTTTCCCAGCAGCTTCGTCACTTCTCTCAACCTTAAGAGAAATGAAAAGAGTTCCATCTTTGCTCTGGCCTTGGCTAAAAAGGTAAGTTGTGACTGTTTTGATCTTCTATCAGGACCAAACCTTCTCCCTGTTAATAATAAGGTTGTTTCACTCTCTTATCATTTGTGAGGTTACTGAAGCAGCGCTTTTCATTTTCTTCCATAACTTTTCCTTTACATTCACTATTGGTTTTGCATAAGAGGCCCAGCTTTGGGCTTATGTTGGCTTTCAACATGCCCTTTCTCACTAAGCTCACTTGTTTTAAACTCTTGACTTAAAGTGAGAGACACGAGACTCTTCCTTTCCATTGAACATTTAGAGGTCATTGTAGGGCAATTAACTGGCCTAATTTCAATATCACTGTGCCTCAGAGAATAGAGAGATATAAGGAGAGAAATAGAGATGGGGCAATGGCCTGTGAGTGGAGCAATTAGAACATGCACAGTTATTAATTAATCTTGCTCTCACTGTCAGGCACAATTTATGGTACCCAAAACAATTACAGCAGTAACTAACATCAAAGATTACTTTTCACAGATCACCATAACAGATGTAATAATAATGACAGTATTTAAAATATGTTGAGAATCACTAAAATGTGATGAGAAAAAATTCAGAACGAATACCTGATATTGGGAAAATGATGCAAATAGACTTGCTTGTCACAGGGTTTCCCCAAACCTTCAATTTCCCAACAATGCAGTATCTGTGAAGCACAATAATGTGGCAGTAAAATGAGATGCATCTGTATCATAAGTGTATGAACAAGTGTTATCAACAAAGACTACACTGGGGGTAGTTTTGAAATCTCTTCTTATAAATGAAAATAGAGAGGAAGAAAAACATTTCATTCATTTAATACCATCACATCTTATGCCAAATAATCAATACATATTTACTTTGCAGCTATAATCCAAAGTCTTTATATTATTATGAAGTATGTATGGAACAGTGAAAGACACAACCTATAGCTCAAGAAGTTAAATAAAACATCTGCACTCACGTACTCATAGATTATCAACCAAATATGGATTACAAGGGACAAATTACTATACTCTAATAATCAGGATTCTTCCTTTGACTCATTTGGGTACCCTCCAATTGACCTTTTCCTCAATTTCCACACTCACAATACATCTAGGTCAACAATCTTAGTACAGTCAAAATATTTTAATGTGTTTTATGAATGACTGGAAGTATATTTTAATTCAAAATTTCAAAGATCTTCAAATATGCCAGATGTATTTTTTGAGCCTCACAATAAACCTAAAACTCTCTCAGAGTCATGGCAATTGTGATTAAATAGCATACTCTAGATGATATCGTTTAATCTGCATGACAGTTAAACCTACAAATTGAGGACTAGATGAAAAAACACATGAATTTTTATGTGGTATGTGTAAAGTGCCATTTATGGAATATTTATTGCACACAGCAATCATTCCAAATAACCCATTTCAACTTCATTTTTCATCTGCATTACTTTTTTTTATTAACAATAAGTTGAACAGATCATTACTTTGGCCAAGAAAGTTTTATGCTGAAAATTATCTTCCAATTTCAGGCATGTTGTTCTAAAATAAAAAAGACACATTTTATTGTTATCATACTGTACATACACAAGAAATGGGAGTTTCAGGTACTGTGCCTGCTATCAGCAACCTGTATCAGCAACCTGCTATCAGCATGTAGTGGTGGGACTTTTCTTGTTGCCCAGTGTCACGCAGGAGCTTATTTTAATCTATGAGATTCACTTGTGATTTATAATAAAAATCAACAAACATTTAATACTGGACATTCAATGTTTGTTGATTTTTATTATAAATCACAAGTGAATTAAAACAATTAAATATCAGGGTGGGTTTATAATGGGTAATGCTCGGTTGTTTACATGAGACCTAACTTAGTGCATTTAATATTAGTTTACCAAGGTACAACAGACTAAATGAGCAAAAACTACCAAACTTGCAAAAGTATAGTCAATAATACTTATGATATTTTAGAATCTAAAATGATTACATATATTTATATATTTGTATAGACATTTCAATAACAAAATATATTTTTGGGACATTAACTCTTCTAGAATGTGATATACTTTTATTTCTACTTAACTAGTGTTAAGAGTTATTAATTTAATTTTTGTCATCTCATGGCCCATTTTCGTCTCAGTCATTCATTACTTTCCAGAAATATTCCAAATGTTCTACATTAATTTTTTTGCTCATATGTATTCCCCATCAATTTCTATCTCTATTCATGTAATACTCCCCATCCTTAAGACCCATCAAAAATTGTTCCTTCTTTATTAAATCTTTTCTTACTTACTGGTTAAATTTTGATGTCTCATTTCAATAAATATACACCAAACTTTACTTATAGTTTTAATCAGTATCCTTTATTTATAATTATATAAATGTCAATATGACTGGGTTTGATTTTATAGGTTCCCATCAGGTTGTAAGAATCTTCAAAGGAGTGTCTCTAACACTTGTCTGTCTTGTGTCCACCAGCATAGTGACTTGTGCATAACAGACAGTTAATAACATGTATGTTTATTTATTCCCAGCTTTGTTTCAAATCCTATTCAAAAAATATTTCACCAAATTGTTTAGCTTAATTGAACTGAATGAAGAATAAATTATCAGATACAATAATCTGTTCTCTGGGAAAAATAATAATTGCTTTTACAAATGCTGTAAGAATTAAATAATGTTTGTGAATTAAATGATATCTTAATAGGCGTATTTTAAGCCCAAACTGTGATAGTTTTGCTTATTTTGATTTACAAAAGTCCATTTTTTTTACTATTTGCTTAAGACATATTTAAACTGCCTTGACACATCTTCTAAAAATATTCATTAAAAATAAAATCCAACTGTAAAACCCATGCCAGTTAAATACTACAATTAATTTCAAAGCCACGATCATAAATGAAAACATTGGTTATCTGTTCTATTTGAGTATTAGGGAAGAAAATAGTTATTATAAATAAAGCTGGCAAAGTGCCCATTGGACAGATAGATCCAGGAGAGAGTTTGGGGCCTTACCTAATCAAGTTTTTTTTTTTTTTTTTTTTTTTTTTTTTTTAATTCTAATCATCAGTATAGTACATTTTAGTCCATGATAACATGTTAACACCAATAGTCATATAAATTTTTATAGAAATGTGTAGATCATGCTGTTTTAATAGTAATTTAAAGGACATTTGTATTTCCACAGGCAAAGGTGATTTTTCCAGCAGCTGCCTATAGGAAGCACAGAAGCTTCTGATGTACTATGATTTAAACTAAAGATTTTTTTTTTTATTTATCATGTGAAAGCCAAGTACAGTCAATAGAAACTGTGCTTCAGCTTTGAATTTTGCTTTTTTCCCCCAGGTAGTGACATGCACTACAATACTCCCCATAATGCCAGGTAGCCATGCATGTGCTGTGTTGCTAAGCTATGATCCCTGTGTTGCTAAGCTAAGCTTAAGGGTATCAAATACATTGAGTTTATTAGGATATAACCCCATCATAAGTCAAGGAGCATCTGTAGTCCTTAGTACATAGAGAATCATGAACATCTCCATATATATTAAAACTTAAGTTAGGAAATTGATATGTAAATGTGTAACATAGCTCTATGATCACATTCTGGTTTCAGACATAATGACAATAACTGGATGCACTGGAAATGCTAAACATGTTGTCCACATGACATTATTTGTATGCATCTATCATAAGTTATTGAATATGGGAAACCAGTATGAGACCACTGCCATAATTGAAGGTTTTGAAAAGATCTTGTCCAAACACTTTGTTTTAGCCAACACCATGAGAAGAAATACCATCTAGATCCAACCACACAGATCCACATTAGGCCCTTATGTAAATCATCTTGCAAACAAAGGACTTTTATCTAATTCAGCACTTTGATTGTATATATGGGTGGACTGAAGCCAAAATAGAAAATAAATAGATCAATAAAATACTTTCAGGTATTGTCATTTACATATTCTTATAGACAATCATAATGAAAGCCATAATGCTTTTCAGTGTTTGTTAACTTTTGTGATTTTTTTTTCCTTGATATTGGAATGCTTTCTGGAAAATGCACTTTCACTGCCACAAGAAGAGTCACAATCTGCACTAAATGATAACCTTTTTTCACATCATCAGCCAAGAACAGTGTGTGCTCAGTGACTTTTCATCCATTTCAAAGAATGCCAAAGTTAATAAATTGGACATGTGCATCTTCACATAGAGTAACAGGGCATTAAAACTTTTGCACATGTGATTCTTTCCTTAAAGATTAATTTATTTTTTCTCTTAATATATTCAATTTGGTTTCCATTAAACTATTTATACTAAACTTGAGACCAGCTGCTCAAACCATGGATAGCACATTTATGTACTCACCAATGACATTGTCCATGGTGTGTACTCCATTCCCTGCTAGAATCATCCTTCCATCTGGCACTTACCCATCCTCATTCTGTCCAAGCTCATGATGTTGATCTTTATAGACACCACCACCATATCTCAGCTACTCTTTTTCAAACAGTTTTTATACTATTCAATTATATGGGTTTGAAGAATTGTTACAAAAATTATTATTTTCAAGTGTTAAAGTCTTTATGAAATGATTCTTTATAAATACAATCAGTGGGTTTTTGTTGTTGTTGTTTGTCTGTTTGTTTTTGGTACTGTGGATTGAACTCAGGGGCATTGAGCCACATCCCTAGCCCTATTTTGTATTGTATTTAGAGACAGGGTCTCACTGACTTGTTTAGCATCTCCCTTTTGCTGAGGCTGACTTTGAACTCATGATCCTCCTGCCTCAGCTTCCTGAGCCGCTGGGATTACAGGTATGCACCACCTTGCCCGTCATAAAAACAATAAGGATGCTGTGATATAAAATGGCTGATAACCCATTGTAGGGGTGCACTCTCAAATTTTTTGAACTTTTAGATTATTTCAGAAATTAGTATCTGCTCTAGGATACCAAGGCATAATCAGATAAATCTTACTGTATTTGTCTATTTAAACTGCTTAATTTTAACTATCTAAATCCAAACGTGCTAGCTCGTAGAGTCTCTATTCAACCAAAGTTAAACATCTAAATCAGCATGAAATAAAACATCCTATTAAAAGGAAAACAATTAGGTAAAAATTTTATATAGATAAATGCAAACACATAGTGATATTGTATTTTTTTAATCACAACTGTTTTGTAATGAGAAAGAATTCCCCCTATTTTCAAATCAATATAGCTGTTAGCTATCAAGCTTGCTACTCTGCTTCAAATAGAGACTCAGGCTGTTCATCCAGTGCATTTATGTGAGGGTGCAATGCTGCGCAGCTAATTTATGTGTGATGTAGACACCAACACATATCCACATCACCAGGTTCAGCGCAAGGCTGCTGTGATATGCATGATATTAGACACGGAGTGTAACACAAACTTCAGTACAGTCCCCAGTTCTTCTTTTTGTCAACACTTTGATTTCATAACCATTTTCCATGCCTATCATCTTTCCACTCTTGTCTGTATTCTTGAAATTACCCTTATATCTGTTCACTTTTTTGCCTTGGGAATAGTGTACAGAGAAATAGAAAAAAAGTCAAACTCATATGTCTAAAGTTTTGAAAAGCATCATAAAACCTGCTTTCCATCAAGCAGAGCATATGATATGAAGAGTCAATTTTTGACCCCTAACTCTCTCAAATACAATTATTATTGAGGAAATATTTAATTGTAACACTCAATACTTTATTCCTGAATACTGACACTAAAATATAATCTTTATAATGAAACATATTTTACAAAATTTTGTGCTTCTAAGTTTGAAAAATAAAATTCTAATGGAAAAATTATTTTAAAATACTTCAAGCTATAAAACATTTCATAATTTTATGATGAAGAATTATATAACAACATCAATTTCAGATATCCTTTTGGAATATCACAGTTTATTTAAAAGTATCTTCATCTTAAGGAAGTGTCTGCGAAACTATTCAATTGCTTTTATGATTTTAGACATTGATGAATACTGAATTTAAAAGGGAGCATCTATTATTAAGAAGTTTGATTTACTTTTTATCAAAAAAGTAGATTTGGTTAAAGTATTTTATTGATGAGTTTATATTTTTATTCTGTAGTTGTAATAACTAAAGTATATATACGTGCGTATACATTAAAATACTATTGCAGAGGTTTTATATCATAATAACTATTGTATTTCCATCACTAAAATATTTCATTTTTCTATTAGGTTTAATTCTCCTCTCTTCCTCTGCCTGGCTATAGATCCACTCATCTGGGTGGCACAGTGCACACACTCCTACTCAAGGTCAAATCTACTTTTAGATACCAGCATTTAGATTTATATCATTACCACTAGCGTAAAGGCCTGGTCATTCTTTGGTAAAATGCTTGTTTGGGGTTGGTGTCCTCTTTCTGTATCCTATGTGCCTTTTCTTAAGATTTTGTCTAACATGACTTTCATCATGATATTTTGCCAGAAAGACATTTTATCTCCTTTTGTGAACAGATCAAAAGCTCAGATTCAAAAATGCTGAAATTGCTTCATTTATCTGTCAGGACATTCAAACCTCACCAAGGCCAGAAGCCAAAAAGAAGGTCTAAAAGGGAAAATGCTGTCAGAAATGGATCAGCATGACAAGGTTCACAAGATTAAATCTCTCAATTGCTGCAGGAATGTGCAGGGTCTGTGAACCCCAGTTAATCTTGTAGAAGAAAGACCTGGAAAATGCAGATGGTGAGAGAAATCCACGAGTAAAACAGTCTACTTTGTCAGTGGAAATCAGTCATATCCCTTTGCTTTTTTTTCCTTACCTACACTTATTCATAAATCATTTATGATTAATTGAGCCACGTCAACCAGGTGAGGAAGGGGTTTTGCAAAAACCTGACTAGTGGTTGCTTGGTCATCACTGTTGCAAATTTCATCCCAACGCTTGGACTGCCATCATAACACCACACCTGAGCAGCTGTGAAAGTATTAAATTAGGCCATGCAATGGGCATAGGCACCTTCATGAGTCACTATCTCTAATATCTGTGCTTCACAAAACTCCTCTACTAATCACTTACTGCTTATGCAAAACAGCCTAGTGACCTCAGCTCTATTCTCTACTTCTATGAGAGCCATTAAATAAGTGAGATATCTTATGAGAACACACTCTTGAAATAGTTTTAATTATAAAGTTATGGAGACTTCTTTGATCACTTTGGATGTGAAACGTGTACATGAAAGAATATAAATTGTGTCATTGTAAGATGCAGTTCAAATTTTTTAATTTTGCTGATCAGCCCTTATAGAAAATGATTCTGTTGGTTTTATCATCTATTTAGACACATGGGATGATTCTACACAACTATTCAAAGATTTTTTTTTTTATTTCTCTTTTTCACTGAGAAAAAAAGCTGTGTTGTATTTTGAAATGAGCTTATTGGGTGCATTCAGAATTGGAAATGTGATATCATTCCAATATTTTAACTCCTTTATCCTTAGGTTATTTAGCTCTTTACTAATGTCCCCTGTCTGAAAGGCAATACTGCCTGATATTTGGAGAGCTGCATAAATATTTCTACAGTTAAGGTTTGCAGGTTATACCTTTTTATAAATTTCTTCTACTTTAACTTTTGTATGCTTTTCATTTTTTCTCATATTTCTGTGTTTTCACCTGGGATCATTTTCCTTTTGTCAGAAAAATCTTCTTTTAATATTTTCTAACACAGTTATATCTGTAATATGCCCGATTTGTTCTTTGAAAATTCACTTCACCTTCATTTATGAAGGATTTTATCACTGGGTTTAGACTTTCAGGATAACAGCTTTCAGTTTTGTTTTTATTTTGTATAATGTTTTGGGGCTTTGGAGATACCATTACCTTTTCTCCTGGCCTTTATTGATCAAACTCATTATTGCTCTTTTCAAGGCAATGTTTTATTCTCAAGTTGTTGATAAGTTCTGTTTAAATATTTTCTTTGTATGAGAGTTTCTACTGCTCAAGTGTAATATACCTAGAAGCGATTTTCTCTGTATTTATCCAATTTAGATTTCACCTCAATATTTGAACCAATAAGAACATGTCTTATGTTATATTTTTTGTAAAATTATCAGACACAACCATTCAAATATTCCTTTGGGCTTATTCTCTCTTTATGAAATTTCAATTATACATATATTATGACTATCACTTTTGACTCATACCCTCTCCCTTTTTTTCATCTTTCTTTTATTTGGTGCTTTAGTTTGAGCACTTTATATTGATCTGCTTTCTATGTCATTGTTCTATCATATATGTCTATCATATATGTGTTTCCAGAGCTCTATTATTTATGAACTCTCTGATTAATATAATCATGATGCAGACATGTTTAGACACAAAGACCATGTTGAAGTTTTTCAATGTGATAAGTATGTTCAGAGTTCCTACCTAGCATTTTTTTCATGTTAGAAGCAGCTATGAAGTTTTTACATTGGTGATCTCTAATTTTGATTTAGTATGAACTTCATATCATGAAACACCATTATGTGTATTACCATATATGTGGCAACATATTTATACAATTTGAATGAACAACCAAGATTGTAGAAACATTTTCACTTAAGACATGCATCACCTAATATATAAATCAAAATAGAGAATTTAAAAGTGTACAATTAAGTAATTAAAAAGAGATGTTATATTTTCTTTCCAAATCCTAAGATTAACTTGTGAGATATGCATGTACCATTCAGATTATTGGCCTTAAAATGCCATGTGCTTGAACTCTATAATTTGTTTCCTATGAGACATCATTTTTAGAAATCTCAAAAATGGTCTCAAATTTTATTTCTTGGTGAGAACCTTATTTATTATACACAGCGTTAATTTTGACAGGTAATTACAGGAGAAGACTTCAATGTGGTGAAGGACTTGACAATGTAGAGAAGAGTCTATCCTTCCTCTTTAGTAAATGTAATCTACCCACAAATATCTCTGTCAATTTTATATTTATATATTTTCTCTGAATGCCTTGGAGCTGTGTGGTCATGACTCACAGCAGGTAAGAAAATGCTCAAATAAAGGACTGTTTTTTCCAAAAAAGAATATAAAAAGAATTACAAGAGGTCATGTACATTTTACTCTCTGCTTTAAGAAGCAAAAATCATGCACACATATGAATGATCTTTTGCCAAGTGTTGACATTGATCATCTTTCCATAGTGGTAATCACTGTGGCTTTTGTTTCTATTTATTTTCTTATGTGTATTATTCATGTAATAGAGAAATTTTTACAAGAACAAAAGTACCAAAATGAAATGAATTTATGGCATCTCTGTATATCGCTACATGGTTATTGAATGAGTATGACCTCTATGAACTGTAAAATTTCAGGTGAAAATGAGAAATCAAACCAAGTAGAGTTGTACAAAGGTACCTGAGACATTATCTGTTAGCTTTGTAAACATAAGCACAGTTTCTCCTTTTACAAATGTATTTTGCAATGTTGCAATAAATACCTTACATTCAACCTTGCAATTACAATAACCATTTTTCAAACTGCTATTATTTCTTATGACAGAAGTTGCGGACTTTTATTTCAAATAACAGTTCTCATACTGTTTCCGAAACTAATGATATAAATATGGGTAATGATATTTTATTTTTAGAAAGTATGTAATTACTTATAAAATAAATTATATAAATATGTGACTATATTTATATTTGTTACATATTTGTTCTTTGCAGTATGTGTATATATGTATGTGTACATATACATTTTTATTCTTTGCAAAAATGCCTGTGTGTATATACACACACACACATATATATATGTGTATATATATGTATACACATATATATGTAGCTAAATGTAGTTGGTGACTCTATTTTTATTTTTAAATTCAACCAAAAGCAAGATATTTGTGCCTTTTTAGAACTATTTTGAGTCAAAAGAGAAAAATCCATTGAATTTCTTTTCACTGTTAACTAAAAAAAAAAATGAGGAGAAATAACAAAGAATATAGTTTACATATAAAAGGCCTCTACCAAAAATTCATGAATGCTATAGACTATAAATGTTATCATATCCTACTAAATGGTTGTTGATATAATTTAGACTTATGAACTTACTCTATATCCAAAACTGTGTTTTTGTTATATAAAGATGTTTAATTCTGCTAGTTTGACATTTTTGTTTCAATCTACAAGATGTATCAAAAGGAAATTAGCAGACTGACATTAAAGAAAATATTTTTATTCCTGTATATTTTTGTTGATTAGACCTAATTTGAGCTGGGCATCGTGGTGTACACCAATAATCCCATCTACTCTGGAGGCCGATCCCCAACTTCAAGACCTGCCTGGGCAATTTAGCAAGACCCTGTTTCAAAATAACAAATAAAAAGGACCAAGGAAGTGGCTCAGTGGTAGAGGGCCCCTGAGCTTCACCCCTAGTACAAAAAATAATCCCAATTCGAATTTAAATTTAAAGATAAATTGTCTTGTCCTTGATTTAAAATATAGGTGCTCTTTTGTCAGCTTTTGTTTCTGCATAACTACATCAGTTGTCTTTATGTTATCTTCTTTGACAACCATGAAAAAAATGTAAGAATTGTGTTATATTGCATTGATTCTGTCACATATACCTATGCTCAGTTCTCAGGTGCTTTTACATTATCAGATAAGAAAACCATCAAAATTTAACAGGCCTTTGGAAAAGGGTATGAAATGAGGTGTCCTTTTTATCTACAGATTTTGACAGCTTCAGTCAAGAAATACAGAATGAACACCACATACGGGTACATCCTAGGGTTAGCTCTAAGCAAGTTACAAGACTATTAATCCACTGTTAACGAATGCAAGATCACAGATGAGAGAATAAGGAGCCCTGGGAGTGGTATCCTCTTTAAGGAGAGCTCAGCTCACTGCGGGCAATGGCATTCCCATTTCCTGCGGGTAAAAGGAGGATGCGTGTACCTCCAGCCAAGTGTGCTGGTGATACATGTATTGCCAGATCCACCCTCCTTTGCCTGGTTTCGCGGTAGTTGAGCTGGAGCCACAGTTAGTTCTTCTCTGCCAGCTGGCACACTGACAGACTTGTCAGGAGCAGGTGCTGGAGGGAGAGTGCATAAGGAAGGATACTCTTACTGGTTTTAAAAGTTGCTCCTTGCTTGTTTTCCTTTGGCTCCTATGGCACAGCTACCAGCAGAAGGTTCCCCTCTGGCTTCCTTATCAGCAAATAGGTCCTTCCCATTGAGTGTTTTCCATGATTGAACTACGCAAGAGACCTATCAGTGCAAACCCTTCATTTTGCCTGTATGTCATCAGAAGAGTCGCCAGTCAGTCTTGCTGCCCTCTCAGTATAGAGTTGCTCAGTCCTTCTGGCTGGCACATAGACAAGCTCCTTTGTCCTGAGTTTCTCTGCGACTCCAGGAACAGCTTCCCATCAATGCCCTACCCACCAGACTGGGTTTATGGCACTTCATCAAAGTCTCCACATCCTAGTGGCCCACAGTATCATGTTCCCCCACTAATTCTAAATATCAGCCTTGAAGGGATTTCTCTTATATATTTATTCCAATAAGCCCTAGAGTTGGTGGATGCTTCCTGTATCTGCTCCTTTTGGGATATTTTAGAGTTCTATTTGTCTTAACAGGCACTCTCATGTTAATAGTTAATAATATTTTAATAAAAATTCCTGTTCATATTATAAATATGGCTTCTGTTTTCTGACCAACATACCAAAACAGTAAGACTCTAAGAAAACATTCGCTATTACTTTGTTTTTATTTTCTATGGTATCAATCACCTGCTAGCATAATAGGAAAATTATTTGTCTGTGGCCATGAAAAATTACAGCTTAGACATTAATTTCTTCTCTCTCTCTCTCTCTCTCTCTCTCTCTCTCTCTCTCTCCTTCCCTTCCTCCTTCTCTCCCTCCCTCCCTCCTCCCTACTTCTCCCTGTCTTTATGTTTACTATAGTCTTGATATTAGTACTAGTTCCACTGCAGTGAGTCTATCTTAAGTCCTATGGCTTCATCTTTTATTTCATCTGAGATTTTGTCTGAGGACACTCAGAATTATTGTGGTTCACTGTGCTTTGCTTCCATGTGATGTATTTCCTCCACACAGATGCTCTTGTTTACAATTGGCTGATATATGAAGACAATTGAAACTAGAAGGTATTTTGCCACCTTTTCTGCCCTGAGGAAAAATCTCTGAGTTAGACTTAGAGTCCCTGTGGGATAATGAAAAGGAATAGTAGAGGCAGACATCCTTTCTTGATCCCAGTCTTAGGGGAAAGCATTTGGTCTTTGATCATGAAATATAATCTGAGCTACAAGTTTTCAGAGATGCCTTTTATCAGTTTGAGTCAGTTCCCAAAATATTCCTGGTTTGAAGATTTTTGTTATTATTCTTGTTCATGGTTTTATTATTTTTTTTATTTGTTCTCATGATTTATACATGATAGTAGAATGTATTCTGACATACATATATGGAGTATAACTTCTCAGTCTTCTGATTGTATATGTTGTAGAATTACATTGACCATGTAATTATATAGCACATAGGGTTTTTGATTATAAAGTGTTATTGATTTTGTAAAAAGCTTCCTATTTATTTAGATCATGATGTGAATTATTTCTTCTTAATTCTTTGAATATGCTGAATAATGTCAATTGATTTCCAAAAGTTTATCCAAACTTAGCTTCCTGAGATAAAGCATACTTGACCATTATGTATTATCATTCATACATCTTGCTGGTACTTAGGTGTTCACTTGTGTGCCTGACTATTGCATTTATATTCCTCAGTGAGATTCATACAGAATATTCTTGCTATGTCTTTGGTGGTTTTTACTATCACAATAATGCTAGCCTCATAAAATAAACTGCCAATTTATTCTCCTCCTCTATTTTTAAATTTTTTTTGCCAAAAATTGTTATTAATTTCTCCTTTATTATTTCAGAGGTATTACAAATGAAGCAGTTTTGATCTCATATTTTCTTTATAAAAGTTTTTTTATGATCAAATGAAACATTTTACTTTACATAAAAAATAGGATACTACAGTTATTTAAATCCACAGTAATAATTTAAAAGCACCATGAAACATACTTACATACCAAAATGTGAAGTGTGTTTTGGTATGTAATTTTCTCTATATAATTTAAAAGAAAATTTTATAAAATAGTAATTATAAGTTTTTGTTGACAGATTTATAATTTTAAAATTTGTACTTTGTATGTCAATAATACTATTGAGGACAGTGTTTTAGCCAGCTTTTTTTTTTTTTACTGCAGTGATGAAAAGACCTGACAAGAACAATTAGAGGAGAAAAAGTTTATTTTAGGGCTCACCATTTCGGAGGCCTCAGTCCATAGAGGGCCAACTCATTCCTTGGGGCCTGAGATGAAGCAAAACATCATGGTGGAGTAAGTGTGTGGCAGAGGAAAGCAGCTGGGGACATGGTCCTAGGTAGCAGAGAGAGCTCTCCTTATCACAGTAAAATGTATATCCCAAAGATATGCCCCCAATGCCAACCTTCTCCAGCCACACCCTACCTGCCTTCAGTTATTCCCTGATTAATTCACTGATTAGGTTAAGCCTCTCCTAACCCAATCATTTCACCTTGAAACCTTCTTGATCTGTCTCACAAATGAGCACCTCATAGTTAAACCATAACAGGTAGAGAGGAAATTGCATTTCAATGATAAATATTTTGTAAAATATTGAAACTAATTGTGAGCATAAAATTCTGAAGTTTATTAATTCTTTTGTTTTTTCTTTTCTCTCCTCTTTCCCACCCTCCCTTCTTCCCTCCCTGTCTTTACCTCCACTAATTTTTTGCTACAAAGATGAGCAAAAATAGATTCTAGCCTAAATCCTACTAATCTATGTGGATTGTTATAAAATTAGATGTAAATTTTAATCCCCAGAGTAAAGACTAAAAAAGTACTTAAAGAAATAAGAAAATTGAAATGATCCACTGGAAAATATCTATTTAATACAACTGAATGAAGTAACAAAGGATTAGAGAAATAAAATATGACATAAATCTTAGCTTATCAGTATTTGCATTGAATGTCAATGGATTAAATATCCAGTAAGAAGGTAGAAATTGGTAGATTTGAGGGGTTGACAAGATTCAACTATGTTCTGTCTACAATAAACCCCCTTTAGTCTCAAACACAATAACAGATTGAAATCAAAAGTCCATAACTGCCTTCTTTCCATTCATCTTACCTCCTTTTATTTTCTTGTTCCCTCTCAAAAATATTCAGCAATAAATTTAACAAAAGAAGTACAAGACTTATACACTGAAAACTATAAAATTTTATTAAATTGATTAAAGAAATGGAAAGAAAAGTTAGTCCTAAAGTTCGTATTGAAATGTGTTCTACTCAACTTTTTCATAGCTGCAATCAAAACACTTGACAAGAACAACTCAGTCCATAGACAGTCCATTGTTTAGGGCTCAACATGAAGCACAAATTCACAGCAGAGGGAAGCAGCTCAGGACATGGTACCAGGAAGCAGAGAGAGCTCAGCTCACAAGGAGCAAAATCTAGAACCCGAAGGCAACCCCTCTATAATCTACCTCCTTAAGCCACCCACTACCTGCCTACAGTTATTGTTTAGTTAATCCACATCAGTAGATTAAGGCTAAGGCTCTGATTAGGTTAAGGTTCTCATAACCTAATCATTTCATCTCTGACCTTTCTTGCATTATCTCACATATGGGCGTTGGGGGGACACCTAATATCTAAACCATAACAAAATGCAAATGAACTAGAATAGACAAAACAATCTCAGAATGAATAACACAATTAGAAGGTTCATAATTCTTATTTTAAAACTTACAAAGCCACAGTAATCGTGAGTATGTGGTAATACCATAGATAGATGTAGAGATCAATAGCATTCAATGTCTAAAAATATACTCCTAACATTCATTTCTATGATATCTTGTTTTTTTGACAAGAGTGGTAAATCAGTTCAATGGATAAAAACAAAATTAAATAAATGATGCTTGTGAAAATAGACATCCACAGACAAAAACATTAAGTACAAAATATTTAACATTGAATTTTTAAAAAGTAACCCAAAGGGCTAGGGGTGTACTTCAGTGGTAGAGTGTTTACCTGGTGTGTATAAGGCCCTGGGTTGGATCCCCTGTACCACACACAAAAATCTTTACTCAAATGTATCAAAAACAGAAATGTAAAACTAAAATGATAACATTCTTAGAAGAAAACATGGAAGTATGTTTTCACGTGTTTAGATTTGGCAGCTATTTCTTAGATGGGACCAAGTGGTAAGAAGAACATCGTCTCCAGCTTTGAGAAGCTGTGGAGCTTAGTAAAAGATTAACTTCTATTAACCTTGACCTTGGTAATTTATCATCAGCCTTCAAGTCCCCTTTATTTGATTCAATTAAATACTTAACTGCACAATAATCATTTACTTTTTTGTTAGTTTTGGATATTGATATTGTACATATTTGTGTTTGTATTTTATTGTATATTCATATTATTAGTATTTATTGTTTTATATATTATTATATATTGTTTTGTTATAAAAATAATTAAGATATCTACATCCTCCGGAAAGACTGTGTTCCAACAGGTTTTCTGCCTTCATTTATATACAAATCTATTCTAAATTATTGAGTATCTATTATGAGTTGATGTGAGGCTGGGTATTGGCTGATGGCTGATGAAAACCATGAGATGTAAAATATTAAACAGAAATATAATTTGTATACACAGAAAGTATAATTTGTATACAAATATCTCACCACAAAAGGGAACATGCAACATTATACAAAAAAAAAAAAATCTATAAACGAACTATCACTTAGAAGCTAAATTCTATGTTAATAGTTGAATAGCACTAATCCATTACCTGATGTCTACATTACCATTGATAAAAAATAGAATTCATAAAAAATTTCATTTACAGATATAAGAAACTCATATTTCTGCAAATTGATATAAACAGTAATATAATTCAGAAAAGCAAGAGCAATATCTGAACTCATTATTCAGTTTTCATTTAATAAAATAAGGGTAAAGTAGGTGTGAGAATGACATTCTGAGAAATAATATAGTAATTATTACTTTCTGTTATTTTTGAAAACTTATCACATGTATTTTTTCAAGAGCCAATTATGAAATGCAGCATTTCATCACATTGTCTAGGGAATATAAAATAGGAAAAGAGCAAGGTTATTTACTCGCAAGCACTATTTCCCAATTTATAAATATATAACAAGTTTCTGTCTTTTCCTATGTGAAAAAATTACTTATAGTTCTAAACAATCTCTTCCTGGAAGAGATTTAATTAAGACTAGAGAAGTTTTATGAAAACATTCAGAATCACACTATTATTGTCATAGATAATTGAGATTTAATGTAAAGGACAACATTTCCTTCATAGCGTGGATAATGAGAAAATATGTAAAGCTCTAGTTCAATGAAACAATTTATTCTATTAAATACAATTCTAAACATTATGAAGAACCAGAATAACCCAGGTCATTAGACAGTACATTAAATTATTTCACAGAATTATACAGTAAATTAAAAACCTTAGAAAACATTATTTTATAGCCAGCCAATGAAATTCATAATCATCATATAAATGTTACTATTACATATAACATAAACAACTTCAACTTATTAGTACCAAATTTGTTTTTACGTGTTTCAATTACTATTTAAAAACAAGTTCAAACAAAAAAAATGTAATTTGTCCTCAAGTGACTACATAAATAGATTCCAAGGAGCAAGCAGAATTTCTCTTAATTCTATGACTTTTTCTTCCATCTAGTCTTCACTGAAGGGTCTCTCTTGTTGAGTTCAAGTATATCTAGTATTCTATAGGTCATATAATATACTACATTTAGAGGATAAATTTAAAGGTAACTCTTTTCATTCCTAGGTCAATTAAAAAAATTACTTAATCAAAGGAAAATATACTTTTCATAGACAAGACTAGATAATATATTTCTAATACTTTTTTTAAAAAAATTTAAGTCAGAAAGTATAAGCATTCAATATAAAAATCAGAACATCAAATAACTCACAAAAATAAAGTGCAAGTTTCTAACAAATGTAAACTATTAGCATACATTTAATTAAAGAAATTATGACAACATTCTGTATTAGAAAAGATACAGACAAAAACATCTCATCTACTAGATCCCTGGTGAAAGTGTAAAAACTGATACAACACATTGGAGGGAATTTAGCAACAGTTATCAAAAGCCTTAGCTTTTGATATTTTATCTGAGCAATGTCCTCTAAGAACTTCTGTGAAAGAAGACAAGACAAGAGTGGGCTAAGAATTTGACTGAGGTGCCTACTCCAATTGGCCTAACTCCTATTTTGGTCTCAAATGAGAAATAAATTTTATAGATTTAACTTAGACAATAATTAACTAACATTACCAACAAAAGCTACTCAGGTAAACAAGATATTTAATGAAAGGGCTTATTCTGAATATAAAATAGGTCTAACACTTGACAAATTTCTTCAGTTAATGGCCCAACAGAGCATTGTGAGCTTGTGGTATAAACTAAAAGGAATGGTCTAAAATTGGGGGAATATAAGGCCACAGGGACAGAAGAAAAAGATTGAGGAAAGAGGAGCAATCAACCTTGTGGAATTTTGCTGAGAAATCAAGTAAGGACTGAATGATGTCCTGTCCATTGGATTGATGATTTTAAGGTCATCAGGAGATATAACATCAGCTTATTTATTGGTTGTTTCTTTTTAGTTATACAAGACAATAGAATTTATTTTTATATAATTATACAAGCATGGAATATGTCTTATTCAAGTTCAGATTCCTGTCATGTGAATGTACATGACATTGGTATTCACTGTGAAGTTTTTATGTGTGTACATAGGAAAATTATGTCAGATTAATTCCACTTTCCTTTTCTTATCTCCCCTCCCTTTTCCTGATTCCCCATTGTCTAATCCATTGAAATTTTTATACCCACCCCTTATTATGGGTTAGCTTCCATATATCAAAGAAAACATTTGATGTTTGGCTTTTGGAGGACTAACTTAGTCCCTTAGCATGATAGTCTCCAGGTCCATCCATTTACTGGCAAGTGTCATAAAGTCCATCTTATTTATGGCTGAATATTACTCCACTATATATATATATATATATATATATATATATATATATATTTATATATATATATATATATATATACCACATTTTCTTTATCCACTAATTTGTTGAAGGGTAACTAGGTTGGCTCCATGGCTTGGCTATTGTGAATTGACCTGCTGTAAACATTGATGTGGCTGTGTTTCTGTATTATGCTGATTTTAAATCCTTTGGATATATCCAAAGTGTGGGATAACAGGGTCAAATGGTGGTTCCATCGTGAAAACTGCTCTAATGCATTGTTTTCCTTTCAAACTAAATATAACTCCTTTTTCTCACACATCAATCTATTTCTCACTTAAGATGTATGAAATTAATTGGGAATCATGGTGTGAGTCAGTTATCATAGTATGAAAGGGCTAAGGGAATTTTCCTCCTTACTAAGACTACCTGTAAGGGTGGGGTTGCCAACCTATACTGGGTGAAAATGCCCAAATCCTGTTCTTAACTTTTTCACCTACCGATCGAGTTCCTCATCTCAAATGATAACTCTTTCAGTTTCTTTGGCCACAAGGGATGGCATCATCTTTCACTCATTTATTTCACATCCACATTGAATATGTCAGAAAATCTTGGGGGCTCTGTTTCCAGATGTATCCAGAACCCTGTCATACATTATTATTTACTATTACTCTGTTCCAAAATCTCTGTTTTCTCACACTTAAATTATTGCAATAAGTGACTAATTTTTTTTTTACCCTGCTTCCATTTGTTCTTTAACTAAGGCAAGATGGAACTATAAATCAGTACAAGAGACTTCTTGGATTTGATGGTTCTAATGATGACTTTTTTAACACAAAGAACTATGAAAAGTTGTCTCACTGATCTCATCGTCTTCTAGTTGGCCCTCCTCTCAGCTACCCACACTAGCATGCCAGCCAGGCTTCCCTAATGATTTTGCAGATGATTTTTCTCCATTCTTTATCTTCAGTTTGACACTTTCTTTATATCCGTTTTCAAAGTTGCCCTTCTCATCAAGACATTCTTTGATCACCTTACTGAACAAACTACACCAACCCTGACCCAGTCTTTTTTCTCCCTTTCTTTGCCTTTGTCCCCAATAAAACATAAATACATAATGTGTTCTACCTTAATAAATGCTATCTATCACATTGGTGCATACTAGTTGCTCAATTGAAATTACATGAATAAATAAATCAAATGTCCAGTGAAATACCAAGCTCATGCTTGGTCCCTAATGAGATGCTCCTTGTATCTGTCTTCTGCATCAGGGTCCTTCCCTCTTCTGTATTATAATGAGGAATTGAAAATATTCTGCTTCTATCCACCTGTCATGGCAATTTCAATAAGATAATCAGAGTCTTATTAATTTTATATTATAGCATATACCATTCTTTAGAAAGAGTCTTGTAATAGTTTTCTTTGTGGTTTTGAAAACATGTGTAGCATATTGTTATTTCCATGCAGGAGATTTGAGAGAAAAATAAATGGCAGAATATTTCTTTCCAGAACTCCTCAACATCTTTACTCCTTGCCCTTTTGCCCTTTAGCTCATATACCCTGATCTTGAGAGAAAATTTTTCCTGTTTCTATTTTTTTTTATTTTCAAGCAAGCAAGCAAGCACTCTATATTTGATCCTATACCTCCCATCTCCCTTATTTTTCTATTCTCCTCCATAACAACACCACCAAAAAAAAAAAATCAAAATGGCAAAAATAAAAATCTAATTGCTAGCTGTGCTTTTATCTGAAAATTATATTGCAAAATTTTGTTAAAATTGAATTGTAGTATATGGCCTATTTTCTATAATTCTGGACCTTCTACTGCCCTACACTCAAAATAAAATTGTAGATGCTATCATTTGATAACTAAAGGCAATTGCAATGCTCATCCAGTCAGTGAAAGAAGAAATGGAGACTTGGAAATGGAGTGAGAGTGCATTTGACCCTCGTGCCTGTGTGGAGTGGTCCTCCTTGCATATTTCATCTTGACTTTCTTGTAGTGAGATGTTATTAGGAGGAATGAGCAGTAGATTGGTTGGAGGATGGTGAAAGCATCGTGTTTTAGCTTTGCATCACTGTGACCAATATATTTTCTATAATAAAAACCTAAAGAAGGAAACATTTAGTTTGGCCCATAATTTCAGAAGTTCTGGTGCATGATTGGCTGCCTCCATTGCTTTGGGATTGAGATAAGGCAGGACACCATGCAGAAGGGCAGGGCAGAGAACTGCTCATGTTGTGGCAGTCAGAGAGCAGACAAAGAAGGAGTGAGGAAGAGGCCTGGGGACAAGATATAAACTCCAAGGGCATGCTCCCAAGGACTCACTCCTTCTGCTAGGTCCCCCCTCCTGATTTTCACCATCTCCCACTAATGCCATTAAGTTGTTAATCCACTGAGGAGGTGGGAGCCGTCATGATCCAGTCCCTTCCCCAGGGCCCCACCTCTGAACATTAATGCTCTGGGGACCACATCTTCAACACACGAGTATTTGGTACATTCCTGATCAAAGCCACAACAGGTGGCTAGCAGATTGCCCTTCAAGCCACACGGGAGGCAAAAGAACACAGGCCAGAAAGCCAATTGAATTACCAGGCTATATAAAAACAACAAGGTGAAAAGTGAGAAAGCCAGTCCTTCATATTTCCAGAAATTTCAATGAAAAGTGACACCCAGAATTTGACTTTAAAAATAGCAAAATTAGAAAATTTTCCTTGGGCTTGCTAAGAGGTAAAGTATGTGATAGAAGAGACATGAGATTAGAACAATCATCCCCATCTTCCTAAACTTTGGAATGGCATGAATTGTGCTTAAAATTTATCTTTTTGGATTAATATTCCTCATGGAATATTGCATGTGTTTATTCGGTTTAGACTCAGGGGTATCTAATTATCCAACAGACTTTATATAAATCTTATTTGCAATTTTAAAATATTTCATTTGCCAAAAACATACATACAGCCTTTGATATCCTTATCTGCATTTAATTGTTCTATTTCCTCTTCTTTTGTCTTCCCCCCAAAAAACAGTCACTAAAACAAGAATCTCAGTGTGATTAGTTACTTACAAATAAATTTCAGAAAATACTGCTAGGGAATGGGAAAGTAAGATAAAGAGAAAGGAAATCAATAAAGGGTCTATTATCAAGGAAGTTATTCACTGTGGGCAAAGGAATACCCTGATGGTACTGAGGATTCTAGGAAACACTGTACACATCATTTCTCAGAATGTACCATGAAGGGCAAGGGAGTTAGGTTTTCAAATGCCAAATCCTCACCCATCATGTCTTACTTGACAACTGTTTCCAGGGGCATTAAATCTAAGGCAATTCTCACTTCCCTTCCTTGAGCTAAATTGCCCATGCAGTGAAGGAAAAACTCACCAACAGAGATCTACTCTGACTCCAAAATGCATGGGTGTGAGGTCGAGTATGGAGGAGGCCTGGGCCTCTGCGACAGTTTCTTTACAGAATAGAGGAGTAATTTTTTTTGTCTTCATAAAACTCCATTCCACACTTTGTGCAAAAACCTGCTTAGATCTTTATTCTTCTGCTGATTTCTTATTTCTTTTGTCAGCTTTTAAGAAATTCTGTACCTATCAATCTCATGCAGAATTTCTGTGGATTTTATTCTTGATTTTAGCAAAGAATCTGTTGGAGTAGCTGGTTATGCAAACATGATGTTTCCAAATAGAAAGTGCAATGCATTCAGGAAGAGTATCCATATGGATTTATAGATTTTTCTTCCACCATGAAGCTACTAAGTTGATACCATACTCCATCTTGGGGCAGGCTAACTGCAAAGAGCAAACCAAGCATGTCACTATTCTCTGAGGGAACTGTGTGTAGGCTGTAATTCATTTGCGTAAGTATTACCATATGTTCTCACATATTGCAGTTTCTAGTCCCTTGCCATTTATATTGTGGACCTTTCAATTAAATTGATAGTTGGTGGTGAAGTACTCAGGGTGTGAAGTGGTTTGTAGGAAATGCTGAGGATAGTTTCTTTCACCCATGTTATGAGTTTGATAACTTAGAAACAGGCTGGCAACTTAAATTAGAAGAAAATGATAAAAAATGATCATATGCTTAGGTGGTAGAAAAATAAGACAAGTGACAGGAGAACTTATTCTGAAGTTGAAAGAATTTGAAGAACTAAAATACTACCCTTATGAGTAACTAAGCAAGAGAATAGGGGGAAGACTGATAGAAAAGGAAAAGAATTCTGGTACAATTTGATACACTTTTTTTTTACAAAATTTTACAAAATTTTAAATATGTACATGGATAGTAACATGAACCTATCTGAAAAAAAGGAAAATAATCTGAAGTTAATGAGCATCTTTTTTATGACCATTGACCAGTTGTATAACTTCATTTTTGAATTTTTATTAAAAATTTAAAATATATTTTCTATTAAAAAATTCTATAAAGAATTTTCTTTTAAAATTCCTCTATTGACTTTGCATCACACAACATTGAAAGATTTACTTATTCACTGAAGTTTCTAAGATGCATTAAGAATTTCTATGCCAGAATTTTGTCATTTATAAATAATGGCAACGTGACTTTTTTTTGCAATCTGCAGGCTTTCGTTGCCTTGTTGTATTGTATGTGTTGACCAAGACATTCCATAAAACATTGACTCATAAATTATGTAAAGTGATAAAAACAGACTTTGTATTGTTCCCACACTGAGGAAGAAAGCAGTGTGTTTTGTAATAATACTTATAGTAACAAGTTTTCATAAATGACTTTGTCAAGGTAATGATATTTCTTTCTATTGCTAGTTTACTAAAGCCATTCATCATAAATAGGTATTGAATTCTCTCCAATACAGTTACTCTGCCATGACCTCAAGTAGAAAGTTCTTAGTGAAATATTTGTAAGAACAATCCAAATGTTAATTGACTACTATAAACTGAAATGTTTAATGCCCTCATAATGGTGTCAAATTGATATATTTTTGTAGATTAATAGCTGAACTATCACTCTGGAGGCTTACCAGTTAGTTTGAAAAATTACCTGTACTTTGAATTAGATTACCCTCAGGTGTTCAACTTCTGATATAAATGTTTTGGCTCTTTCGATATCTTCTTCAGAAATTTTTCCATCCATTTGCCATAGATAAAAGAGTTATATTTGAAAGGCACCTATTGTCAGTTATTGACATGAGTTTGACATTGAAGAAAGGAGACAATTCAAGGCTGAATAGGTTTATATTTTGGCTGGATTACTTACAATCTCTTGGGGCCTAATGTATGTTGTTAATGCTATTTTTAATTGCTTGACTATGTTGCTTCACTCTGTTTGATCCTTAAAATACAGCACACTATAAAATCTCTGCAACCTTTTGCAGAGTCAACGATTCTAACTTGGTTAGAATTTTTTATGGTCAATTTTTTGACCATACTAAAATCTTTACATTGATAATTTTTTTGCTCTTTTTCAGTAATAAACATATAGTAAAAAATTAACTCGGAATTAGGAAGGGTTAAGGTATACAATCAATTAAGATTATCTTTTCCCAGGGCAGTGTCAATATTACATCCCCTACCATGATTTATATGAAGAGTTGAATCCTGCCAACTTACATGGATATTTATTTCTGAAAACAGTAACTGCATTTATGTTGCTTATGTTTCTAATAGAGTGTGGTAATGTTTAGTGTTCATGCATATACATTTTCTAATTGTATGATGTTCAAAAAATTAGTAAAAAATAAAATATAATTTGAGTATTTCATCTTCAGAGTAAATTGATTATGTTTTGCTTTATGATGCCTTTGTTCAATTGTGTAATTACCCCAATAATTATGCCAAAGGTTACTTTTAGGTATAAGAATTCAACTTGAAAAACATTGCCTATTTCTGCCTTCAAAATGACAAAATCATAGAATTTGCAGGGAAATGGATGGCATTAGAGCAGATTATGCTAAGCAAAGCTAGCCAATCCTTGAAAAACAAATGCCAAATGTCTTCTTTGATATAAAGAGAACAACTAAGAACAGAACAGGGAGGAAGAGCATGAGGAAAAGATTAACATTAAACAAAGACGAGTGGGGGGAGAGAAAGGGAGAGAGAAGAGAAAGCATATGGAAATGGTAGGAGACCCTCAATGTTACACAAAATTACATATAAGAGGTTGTGAGGGGAAGGGAGGGGGAACAAGGGAGAGAATGGAACAACAGCAGATGAGGTAGAGAGGGAAGATGGGAGGGGAGGGGAGGGGGGATAGTAGGGGATAGAAAAGGTAGCAGAATACAACAGTCACTAATATGCCATTATGTAAAAATGTGAATGTGTAACCAATGTGATTCTGCAATTCGTATTTGGGGTAAAAATGGGAGTTCATAACCCAATTGAGTCAAATGTATGAAAGATGATATATCATGAGCTTTGTAATGTTTTGAACAACCAATAAAAAAAAGAAAAAAAAATTGAATATGATTTCTGAATAATTCTTCCAGTTCTTGGAATAATCCTCAAATTCTTCTTTTTGCACACTTTCTTATTTCATTGAAAATTTTAAGAAGGTTCTGATTATCTTCATCATTGTTCTGAGTTTATGATTTTTTATTTTATAATGTTTTGAATGTTGATATCCTAAAATCAAGAAAGTTCTTGGGATATATTTAAACTATGCTACACTTATTTTTAATGTGCCAGCCTTTGGAGTCTCATATTAACTTGTCCTTTTATAGTCAAAGGAGGTGATTAGTAAAGATAGTCTTGTTTTGTTTGCTTACATGCTTGCTCATGGCAGAAAAAATGAGAATGTTTTAGGATTAGGCAAAGCACTCAAACATGCCAAAATAAGTCATGTTTGGTCTCTCTTTTGTAAACTGAAGCAGACAAACTATTCTCTGGCTAGATGTGAGTCTACTCAGGGGGATTGACCTTGGGCTTCATCAGAATTCCAGACACCTCCACAAATGGTTTTGTAGAGAAAAACAGAAAGACATGACAGCTCTTAATCATATATTGAAAAACTTGATTGTAACCCCTATTGGAATTTGAATGGATCCGTATAATAAAAATGTTCACTGATTTGATTTTTGATTCTTCATTTAAGTTCCCTGGCATTGAACAAGCCTTTAAGATGGTTATAGATTTTAGGGGTATGGACAAAGCTTACACACACACACACACACACACACACACACAAAATGTTTCCAAAGTGTTATGGAATAGATTAATGTTGAATATAAGTAACTTGAGCAGAAATTTTAGCCTTTTATTAAAAAAAATTCTTAGAAGATATGATAATTCTATTAACTATTTTTTCAGTGATGATAACATTTTATGAGATTCTCTTTTTAAGTCCAGTGGAAGTGATTTTCATTATCTCACTAGACAGAAGTTTACCTAATAATCTCTGTCAAATGCAAAACCAACTATGAGTCATTTGAATGTGGTTTAACAAAAGCTAGAAAAGTTGACTGCTGCCTCATTAAATGATCATGATGTAATTTTAGGATAAAAAATATTGTGAGTTAGTGGATATATTCAGAATGAACTCAGCTTAAATTTAGAAGAATAAACATCATTTCATAGTAACTATTAGGTGTATAAAATATATAAAAGATGATACCTGTGTACTACTTATTTTTGTGAAGTTATGAATAAAAATATTTTAAAAGTATAAATATAAAAAGTTTCATGGAATTAAAAAAACATATAAATAGAAAAAGATAACAAACATGCTCTGACTGATAGCTTCTTTGTGGTAGCTGAAAAATAAATGTTTGCAATGATATTTCTACTGTTAAACACCCTTTAAAATGAGAATAACTGATGTTCAAAATTGGAAGCATTTAAAATTAGAAAGGAAGAAGGCAAATACAAAATTCATCAGAGTAGCACCTATTTTGTATGAAATAATGTTTTCTATTAATAAAATATAGGCATAGTTTAACCAGCTTTTGAATTGCTATGACCAAAATACCCAATATGAACAACTTAGAGGAGAACAATCTTATGTTGGCTCACAGTAGCAGAGGACTCTGTATGTCTGTAGTCTACCCACTTCATCACTCTGGGACAAGGTGAGGCAGAACTTCATGGGGGAAGGCCCAGTGGAGGAAAGCTGGTCCCCTCATGGGGGGTTCAGGAAATGGGAAGGGACCATAGGAGAGAACCACACTTCTAGGGCATATTTCCAGTGAACCATCTCCTCTAGTTACACCCTACCTACCCAGTTACCATTTCAGTTAGCCTGCAACAGTGGATTGACCCACTGATTAAGTTACAACTCTCACACTCCAACTCTTTCACCATTGAACATTCCTGCAGTGTCTCGTACATGGGTTTTTAGGGCCTACCTCATTACTAAACCATAAAAGTGCATTATAATTATGGGGATTATTGTTACATATCCATATATACATACAACATAATTTGGTCAATTCTATTCACTACTAACTTTCTTCTCCTACTCTCTCCCCCTGGTTCCCTTTTCGAATCAACTTATTTGTTTTCTTGCTATTGAGCCATTCATATGATTTGGATATTAGCTGTTTCAATGATGCATGTTTTCAAAATGTTTTCTCCCAACCCATGTGTTATCTCTTCATTCTAATGATTGTTCTTTGCTGTGCAGAAGCTTTTATTTCTAATGCAATACCATTTGGCAATTTTTGTTTCATTGCTCAGGCTTTCGAGGTCATATCCAAAATATCTTTTCCTAGAAAAAATACATGGAGTTTTTCTCTAATATTTTTCTTTCAGGTACAGTTTCAAGTCTTATATTTAGGTGCTTAATCCTTTGTGACTTGATTTGTGGAAGACTCAGCTTTTTCTTTGATGGCATATTCAAAAATACTGATTTATTCTTATTTGTCATTGATCTTTTCAGGTGTTCTGTTTTCATGATTTAGTTTTTGTATGTTGTAGGTTTCCCTCAACAGATGACAATATAAATGACCAAAAGGTATAGGAAAAGGCACTCAACATCAGTAATTGTCAGGGAAATGAAAATCAAAACCTACCTCCTAACTGCTAGAATAACTATTATCAAAAACATAGAAAATAATGAGTGTTGCAAGGATATGGAGAAAAAGGAACCCTTGTGCACTGTTGGTAGAAATATAATTAGTATAGCTGTTATGAATATCAATATGGAATTTCCTCCAATAATTAAATATAATTATCATATGATCCAGCAATTCCACTATTGGTCATATACCCAAAGGAAATGAAGTCAGTATGTTGAAGTGATGCCTACATCCCCATGTCCATTGAAGTATTACTCACAATAGCCATAATATGGAGTCCACCTAATTGTCCAATAACAGATTACATATATATATATATATATATATATATATATATATATATAATATATATAATATATATTACATTATATATATGTACATGTACATATATATATATATATATATGTATATGTATATCCATTCCCACTCTTTTTCCTATCTAGCAAGAATAAGTCATAATAAGCAGTAACACAGCAATTTGAAAGTAATCTCTATATCTTTGTGGGGGGCAATCAATAGTAGGGTTAATTTCTTCAAAATGAATAAAAGCAAACTCTGCTCGTGTGGAAGTGCGTTCAAAAGTTTTTACTAGCATTAAATCTCTGTAATTGTACAGCAGGACAAAAAATGGAATACCCAATATGAACAACTTAGAGGAGAACAATCTTATGTTGGCTCACAGTAGCAGAGGACTCTGTATGTCTGTAGTCTACCCACTTCATCACTCTGGGACAAGGTGAGGCAGAACTTCATGGGAAAAACTTCCTTAGGAAAAACTGAGAGCTAAAATAGATCTTCATATTGAAGATATTTCTTCAAAAGGGTGCCCCCCTCACTGAAGAGATGGCTTCACAATGAATCATGACCATTACCCATGTATAGCTTATATGTGTGTTAGAGTGCACCTGTTTCATCTCAAGGCGATGATTCACATGTTTTATTTACATAGTGCAGTGATATATAACTTAATGAATGTTAGCAGTAAAATCATAATTTACTCTGGAATTTATGAGAGTTATAGTAATAAATATATTATGTAATGATCTTTCCTAGCAATAATTTATAGTTTAGTCTTAGTTGCATGCTTCTTTGAACCAAGATGTTAACTTTCATGGCTATATCCCATAAGCCATGGTTTTTTAATTTCTTTTCATAATTCCAGGTTTTCTTTCTTTCTTATCTTTTTTTTTTTTTTGGTATTGTAGATTGAACTCAGGGGCACTTGACCACTGAGCCACATCCCGAGCCCTATCTTATATTAGATTTACATACAGGGTCCCACTGACTTGCTTAGTGCCTCACTTTTGCTGAGGCTAGCTTTGAACTCCTGATCTTCCTGCCTCAGCCTCCAAAGCTGCTGGGATTACAGGTGTATACCACCACACTGGGCTTCATATTGTTTTTTATATCATGTCATAGAAGCACAGATTTGTGCTCTGGGAAATAATGGATAGAAAAAAAATAGATTCTAAAAAGTATATATCATATTAAATACTTAAATTTTATTGTAAGAGCTTAAGTATTTCCAATTCTTTCTATTTTTCTATCAAATTTTCATAGAACATTTGTATTATCTCCTTTTTTTCCTCATTTGTTCCACCATTTTAAAGTCAGAGGTAAGAAGTGTATGAAAAAAAAATTCTATGATGTGTACATCACTCAAAATCTTATTATGTAAATTTAACACTGCTTTGAAATGCTTTTAGTGACCATGGATACAACCCATGTGTGTTGAAAATAATAGCAAAGACATCAATTTACAACTTTTTACACCATATTTCTATTTTTTAAGTCATGAATCCTGAAGAATTTCTAAATCACAACATAAAAATATTCTGATCCTAATTGATCAATAAAGGATCTAATAGCTAATAGCTTCCTCTTCCCTGTGACACACTCTTTAGCATACTCCCTATATTTTTGAGAGGTGCTAAGTTATTTTTATTTCTCTGTATGTTTTAAAGATAAATAGCTTTTATCATGATGAAACAAACACAATACATTTCTCCAAGCAGCCACATTTATTAAGTCATCTTTCAGGAATGTACTGAATGACCTTAGTGTCATTGCTTGAATTTCACTTGCTTGGCCACCAAGATTATTGCTCAGGTGTGTTTTTCTAAGATATGTTTTTATTTACTGACTCTGTTATGTGCGAGTTTTAAAATGAATTCAATAAAAAACAGCAAGCTTAACTAAAATTGTTTAAGTCATCCTTATCATTACTCCTCTTAAAGATGAAAATACAATTTTGAGAAAGGGATTGAAATCCATCAATACTTTTTGCTCTGTGAATGATACAACTAAGAAACATCCTATTATCCTTTATAGCTTTGAATAACACAAAATGCAACCATGATGATCAAACTTTTAGTTCTTAGCCAAAATCCAGGTAGTATGACATTGTCTCCTGATCTTATTTCAAAACATTATTGAGCCTTCTTCTGGATATTAAGTTACTTAATCTCCTTATCCTCCACTTTATAATTTCACCCAAAGTCAAATATCCATTTTCTTTACAAAGGCATATGAATTCTGTATTGAATTTCTTTTCTTCTTCTCTGACATAAGCAGGTGGAAGCTTTATAAATTTATTACAGGATACTTGATAGTCTAGCAAAACCATTGAGCAGGGTTTGGAGGTCTATCTGGGTTACTTAAATTTATTTAGCTTCAGTACATATGCTCATTTTAAAATTCAACTTTATTTACTGAATTTTAAAAAAAAAAAAACATTTTCATTTTAAGGTCTCAAGACTTTAGAAACAAAATTACCTGTGCCAATAGATATTGTTCTGTTTTTCATTTTAAGTTCAGTGCTTCAACAAAATCCTGTTTTGATCACCATTTTGCTCATGTACACATTCAAAGAAAGGTGATGTAAGGTGATGAGAAAATTCAAAGGAACTGACACAAAAGTTTATACCTAAATAAGTTGCTAAGGTGACTACAGAGTCACCTTGCAAGCTTGAAAGTGACTAATTTAAGGGAAGAGGAGAGTAAACAACAAAATGTAGAGAGGAAGTCATGCTTGTAAGGACCTTCTTGGATAATATAATCTGTTGAATTAGGAGAGAGTCAGATCTTTTACTTAGAGAAAGGAGAAGATTTTAGGAGGTGTGAAAAGTTACCAAAGTCTTACAGAAAGGCAAATATACTGGGACTAGGAAAACCTACTGAGTTTGGATTAAGAAAGGTACTCGTGATCAGTTAAATCATTTTCAAAAGATTCATCAGAAGAATAAGATAGAAAGCAAAGACAGACAGTGTCGATCATAAATTCAACAACCTTGTGGGGATTGACAGAGCAAAGTAGAATACTGACTGGGTGAAGCTTAAGCTTAATTCAGTGTTTGATTTGTTTTCTTTTATTTTTTAAGATAAAGAAGGGTGAGCACTTTTAAAAAAAAAAAGGAAAACATCAGTAGGTAAATATGTCACTTAAGATACAGTAAGTAAACAATATAGTTAACTGAACAGAACATATGAGAAAAGAGAAAGGAATAGAACAAAAACAAATTGCAACAGAGTTGCCAAGATGAAACTGACAGCAGAAATATAAAGGAGATATCACTATTAGGTGTGGTAGCAGCGATATTAATTTTCTCTTCCAATTTTCAACCCAGAGACTCAGCAAATGCTTCATAAAAATAATCAAAGTTAGAATTATCTAGTAAAACCTTCTTATTAGATATGAGAAAGCAGAGACACAGATGTCTAATTGATTTCAAGCCACCTGAAAAGGCAAATCTGAAATTAAAAAGCCGAGGAACAGTAGAAGAATTGGCTTCCTCACCTCATCTGTAGTGGACAGCCAGTGTCCTGAGAGTCCCACTTTACTGTGAGGAGGACACGCATCATGCGTCCAGGGTCTCACAGTCATATTTATCAAAGGGCATTCTGTAAGTAGTTTGAGACACTAACCCACTGAGAACACACTTCTCCTTCCAAACAAATTGAAAATCCTGTGATTAAGTTTAGTAAAGTATAAAGCTAAGATGGAGTCCTTCCCCATCAATGTTTATAGCAGCTCAATTCACAATAGCTAGACTATAGAACCAACCTCGGTGTCCCTCAATAGATAAATGGATAAAGAAAATGTGGTATATATATACTCAATGGAATATTACTCAGCTTTAAAGAATAAAATTATGGCATTTGCCAGTAAATGGTTGGAGTTGGAGAATATCATGTTAAGTGAAATAAGTCAATCCCAAAAACCAAAGGCTGAAAGTTTTCTCTAATATGCAGATGCTAATTTATACTAAGGTGGGGGTGGGGGTGGGGGGCCACTAGGAAGAATAGCGTTACCTTAGATTAGGTAGAAGGAAGTGATGGGAGAGGAAGGGAGTGGATGTGGGGATAAGAAAGATAGTAGAATGAAACAGACGTTATTACTGTATGTATATATGTATATATGTGACTACATGACCAATATGATTGTGCAACATGTACACTCAGAAAAATGAGAAACTATATCCCATCTATGTATAATATATCAAAGTGCATAAATGCATTCTACTGTCATGTATAACTAATTAAATAAACATTTAAAAAACAAAAGAGGTAACAGTCAGATCATTATAGACCTAAGGATTCAAATTCTCTGGCTCTACCACTCTCTTGCTGAGACACCAGAAAGAATCTAACTTGTCATATTTGCCAATTTTACATCAAATGGTCCCAAATGGTGATATTAGAAAATCCCAGTGCAAGTGCTCATATTTCTCTGGTTTATTATGGAAAGTGGTACATCGGTGGCAATGAATTAACTGAGTTTATGAAGACTGAGTAAAAAGATGATGCTGAACTTTCGTAGGGAATTAAAAGCAGTTAAATGTCAAGGCATGTTTATTTTGTAACTCTAAGTGACTGTATTCAATAGTCAAGTGCTTTCTAGATTTTTGAGATATTGTCAAAATGCATTTCAACTGGAAAATTTCCAACTACTTCTTAAATTCTCTCCACAATCTTGTAAATTGACCGTGCATTATCATATGGCAGATTTCCTTTAATGCATTTTATATTTCCCCAGCTATCTTTCAAGTAAGTTTATTTTCTTTTCTAGCCTTATATTCAGCTCTTTACCCTGCTATTGAACAGTATTTCTAATGATTTTCAGAAGGGCTGTGTCTGTGAGTTTATTCAAACTTAGGGCAATCTAGTTATGGCAAAGATCAAGAAATAGATACTAGATTCAGCTAAGCAAGCTTGCTCTATCTGGCCCCATGGTCCCTGTGCCACCTTAGGACTCTGAAGAGAGATACAACCAGCAAGAAGGCTTTTACCAGAGGCAGTCCCTCAACCTTGAACCTCCCAGCCTACAAAACTTTAATTGCAGCTAGCATTGATGCAGGAGGATACATAAGCTTTCACAGAAACTGGAATGAAGAAAATACTCTCCTCTAGCATCGTAGGAGTAGGAAAACATGGTTGTCACATGGTTCTGCACTAAACTAGATGATTTTATGCTCCTTTGTGTAGAAAAAATTTGACAATCAAGTGAGAGCATAGGCAGCCTTGGTGATCACACAGGATCACCGTCCATTTTTTCTCAAGTCAGTTTTGCTTTGGTTTGAAGTCCACTTCATCTGATGTGAGGATGGAAACCCCTGCTTGGTTACATAGTGCATGGTCTCACTGTGTTTCCCAGACTGTCTCCAATTCCTGGGCTCAAGTGATCTTCCCACCTCCACCTTCAGAGGAGCTGGGGCTACAGCAACCTGGAAAACTATGCTGAAATGGTAAATAAAGGCACCAGATGGAAATAGACTGAATCCTTGAGAAAGGGTATTTGGAAAGGAGCCGTATTCATATTTCCTTAGTCAGACCTTCTTAGGTGACAAGCAACAGAAATCAGACAAAATATCCAAGTGAGACTGAAGGAACAGGTTCTGAAACACCAGAGACTCAATAACAAGAATCAGAGTCCAACTCAAGCCACGGGAATGACCTTGCATAGGCACTACTGCTGGCCACACCAACTCTGCTAGCTACAAGAAGGGTAAGGAGGAAGGGGCATTGCCCATTCTTATTCCATCTCATGAGAACTTCATATTTCTTCAAGCAGGAAGGAGCTTGAACACAGAGCACATGAAGCAAAAAAATTCTAAAAATGCCTGCTACAGTTATATGCTACTTTATTTGTGCTATACAACCTGGTAATTTCCTTCATTGCCTTTATTTTAGTAGTCAATGAATTTCCTTTATTTTAGTAGTCAATGAGTAAATATCTGTGACTGATGAAGAACTAGGCAGTTTAGATTTGTTTAGAGGACATCAATAAGAAGTTGCAGAATCTCATACCTAAATATTGAGGTGTTTTATTTTTTTCTGATGAACAAAAATGAGGATGAAAAAAGGCAATAAAATTTTGGACACAATAGTTACTACCAGCCTTCCTTGTAGATAGAGCCTTATCATTTCTTCTCTGTGTATACCTAGGTAGTACCTTCCTCCCTGTTTCTGAAGCTTCATTTTCTGGGGAAAATAGAAATCACCAGATCAGAATATTTTTAATTTTGTGTGTTGAAATAAACACATGGCCCCAAATATCACCCCTAGCTCAAGCTCCTCTGTCATATATGCCTTAGGTAACCGATTCCTCTTCTCTATGGAAAGCTTGAGATTAAAAAAAAAAATCCATATTCTTTCATCTTTTTGGTGCTTCCTACCCTATGGTATGCCACTGTCTATCTCAAGAAATCACTCTTAGGCAATTTGTAGATATGCAGAAGTTCTTAGAGGTAACTGAGCCATTTCCATAATTTTTGAGACTCCTCATGAAGCATTCCTTGGTGTAGAAGCCAAATATCAGTATGAATGGACACACAATCTGGTCAAGTCAGTATGTCTCATATCTTAAATTCTCCAAAAGCTTAACCAAATCCTGAGCTCAGAGACTGAAGATTGTTCTTGTGATTCGTATGGAATGAAGTGGAACAAGGTGAGTAGAGACAGGTGGAAAAGACCAGGGTACAGCTTGTGAAAATTAAAAGGGAAAGCATAAGTCTGAGCACCTAGTGTCTGCTCCAGGTAGGTTTCCATAACAGATACCAGGGGGAAATGGTACCACCTGAAGCAAGGAGCTTCCAATGGGCAAAAATCCCAGCTTCTCTGAGGAGCATATCATGGTACCCCCAGGAGAGCTCTAGGACAATGATCGCCTTGGCCATAAGCAGCAGGACAACATTCAAGGGTAACATGTCCCCCCAGGGAATAAGACTACTTCACTTTTAGCCCTGAAAACATGTGAAATGGCTTCAAAGTAGTCTAATTCAAGGCAACTAGAGAAAGATTGGACTTCTTCCATTAGTAAAAACCTTCAATGAATGAGTCGTCACTATTTGAGAACCACTAGATATTTGACATTTACTGTCTTATAAACTGTTTATAGACTTTTTAAATATGAGGATTAAAATTCAGAGAGGATCACGTAGCAAATGAATGGGAGATCTAGAAACTGAACCTAAGGATGCCTGATTCCAAGATGCATCTTTTCCTTAGTAGAGGACAATATCTCAAAATGAATAAGCTGCACTCACCAATAACCAAGATATGGAATCAAGTTAAGTGTCCATCAATGAAAGAATAGACAATGAAATTTAAAAAAAAACTATATATATATATATATATATATATATATATATATATATATATACACACAAGATGGAGTTCTATTTGGTCTTGAAAAAGAAGGAAATACTGTCATTGGCAACAGTGTGGATAAATGTAGAGGACATTGTATTAAGTGAAATACACAGATACAGAAAGACAAATACTACGGATTTCAGTTACATATGGAATCTGAAAAAAACAAACTGGTGAAATTAGAGAATAGAATGGTGGGTACAAGAGTCTGGAAAAGGAAAGACATGGGGAGATGGTCACAATGTTCTAGTTAGAGGAAATAAGCTTTCCAGATCTACTGTAAATGGAATTTTATTCAGCCATATAGAAAAATAAAAGTATGTCATTTGAAGGAAAATGGATGGAACTAGAGACCATCATGTTGAACGAAATAAATCAAACTCAGAGGGTCAAGAGTCCTATGTTTTCTCTCATATGCAGAAGCTAGACAGGAAAAAGAAAAAGAAAGATGGGGGTAGATCTCAAAAAATTAAAGAGAAATCAGTAGAGGAAAGGGACCAGGGGATGGGAGGTAAAGAGGGAGTGGGGAGTGCTGGGGAGTGATATTGGCCAAATTATATTGGTAGAGTGTGAGCATGAATGAATATGTAACAACAAATCCCATCATTATGTATAACTATAATGTACCAATTTAAAACTATGTGGGGAAAAAATAAGAGAAAATTAGAGGCTACACACCAGAGACAGACAATAATGCTTTTGAAGATAAGAGTGAACAACTTCTATAGAATGTCTTTCTACCATTTTGGATCAAAAAGTTCTGTCTCATAGAGTGCTAATGTATTTTTTTGTCATAATAGGCAATAAAGGCCTTCAGGAAGCAGATGTCAGAGAATTAAATTAAAAAATCTATTGTGTATCAAGGTTACTATAGTAAAAAAAAGTGTTACATATTTCAAAATTGCAAAAAAAAAATAGATTTTGAATGTTCTCACTACAAAATATGGTGAGGGAGGCGATAGATATGTTAAATAGTCTGATGAGTGGATAAACTTTGGCATATATACAGAAAAATGGAATATTATTCAGCATTAAAAGAGAATAAAATGATGGCATTTGCAGGTAAATGCTTGGAGTTAGAGAATATCATGCTAAGCAAAGTAAGGTAATCCTCAAAAACCAACAGCTGAATGTTCTCTCTGATAAGTGAATGTTGATCCATAAATGGGGTGGGGAGCATGGGAGAAATGGAGGAACTGTGATTGGGCAAAGGGGAGGAAGGGGAAGAGAGGGACATGAGGGGAAGAAATATGGTGGAATAAAATGGATATCATTGCCCTAGGTACATGTATGACTGAACATATGCTGTGACACTAAATCATGTACAACCAGAAAAATGAAAAGTTGTGCTGCAAATGTGTACAATGAATCAAAATGCATTCTGCTGTCACATATACTAACTAAAACAAATAAATAAATTATTTTTAACAAATAGTTTGATATAAGCATTCCACAATATATACATCTATCAAATATCACATTGTACCCCATAAATACACAGAATGATTATTTTTCAATTAAAAAAATTAAATTAACAAAAAAATTTCTGTTTACTTTGAATCACTTTGGTAATGGAAATTGCTCTAAATTAAATTGCATGAGGAAAACAAACAGCAATGATTTCTATTTTCCCCTTAGGGTCAATATATTCATACTGTCCTACTTTTTTATTATTTTCTATTTAAGTGATCTATTAATTATTATAATCACATGATAGGGTTTTTTACCATCTTTGCAGTTCATTTTTTTAATTTATTATAATACATATTGCTACTTAGGTTAAGTATCTCTTTTCCAAAATATTTGGGAATAATTTTTTTTTAGATTTTAGAATTTTTGGATGTTGCAATGTTTCCATACATTTTACCAATTGAGGAGCATACCTAATCCATAAATCCAAAATCAGAAATGCTCCAAAATTCATTGCTCAAAAAGTTTCAGATTTCAGAGCCTTCTGGATTTTAGATTTTCAGATTAGTGATATCAAGTTTGTACTATATGTAATAATTATGTATTATGCTTGACTAGTTACAAATAAGTTTGGATTCTCTTGTATAATATTTAAGCAATTATGCTGAATTTTATTTGCAAGTAGTTTGATAACAGTAAAAACAAGAACTTCAAATTATCTAAAGATTAATATTTACTATAAACAGAGTTCCTTTCTGAATCGGAATATACCTTATTAGTAAGGAAAGGTGATTTGTCTCAAATATACCTAATATAGTTTCAATATCTGATAAATACATCTTTATTGTAACGAATTATTTAATAGTTTTTGTAGGGAGTCACTGGAAAGGAAATCCAAAAAAAAAAAAAAAGTAGCAGAGGACAAAGTATCAATTTTTAAAGCCTGGTATCAACAGAACTCTGACAGGCAAATTACTTTGATAAGGTATTGATTAATGCTTTTCAGAAGTAGGCATTCCTCTGTACTTATGGGTAGATACAGCTCTCTCGTCACCAGCAGCAGACAGAATAGTGGGAGGTCATTTCACCTGCTGCTCATATCTGTCACTACTGGGCTTCTGGGTTGCCAGGCTACCCCAGTGGATTGTGTGGGAGTAGAAAGACTGTTTTCAAGCTGTGATTGGAATAGTGTGTAACAGTAACTACTGCTATGAGGATAGGAGATGAGAGAGACAAGCTCATTCAGTTCTCTTACAAACTATGAAAATCTGTCCCTTCCTGCAGGAATAGCCCCCTACCTCATTAACTATCTCCACATTCTCCCAGTGGCCTCCCAATCCATTTCATATTAGCTATTAAATAAAGAAATGTTATATTCACAGCAAATTTCTTCTGGCAAGTCCTTATTGCATCGAAGGCAGCCCAAATAAAACACAGGACTATGCAGAATGGGGAGAAGTAGTCTTTAGGTGGAAACGTAATAAATAAGGGGAAAAAATACATTAGATTTCTAACTGCCTCTGCAAGGTCAGCATCAGGGTGTTAGAGTGAGAAAAAGGATTGAGATAAGAAGACAGAGAAAAATAGATCGTCTTTATGGGCTTTGCAATGGATTAAATAAATAAGCTGAGCAATGATAGCAAGTATAAGCTGCAGCAAGTATCGTGCTGCTACTGACCACAAGTGAGTGTGGGCTCCTCAACTGAATGAGAAAACAGCAGGTGCTCTCTAGGGAGGATTCATGACAAAAATAGTAACATATATTCATTATGAATCACATATCCTGCCTGAAATAAGAGGAAACCTTTCAGGAAAGTCGAAGAATTCCCTAGGCCCTCATTACTGTAAACATAAAGAGGAGAAGAAAACTGGAGGAAGCTCTTCTTTCCATTTGAATGAAGAATGAGGATAAAAACCACAGTTTGGCTTATTGGAGCTTCTTGGCTTTTTAAAGAATGTTTTCAATTCGTCAATCCTAAGAGCACTTTTGTGAAAAGTACAACACTTTTATCTTTAATTTATGATGTCATGTTTACTTGCATTTATGGATGTCCCCACGTGTTTTTGCAAATCTGTCAGAGTCATTTGAGACCTGGCAAGCATTTGACAGAGGATTATAGAAGCAAAGAGCAGTTAAAGATCTTCCTTAGGTTACAGTCCACTCCATTTACTTGATAAATGGAGATAGAGTCCAATAGGAATTAACTGATTTTCACAAGTTCACTCCAAAGGACAAATTTAAATGGCTACTGATTTCAAACCATTGTGATTCCCATTTTGCTTCTATCTTGACTCTTAATTAACTTTGAAGTCTAACTTACTGACGACAGTTTGCAAATTAACTTCTTTTAATTTGGATTTCCATATACATTTTTTTAGGGACACTGGGGATTGAGCACAGAGGCAGTTTACCACTGAACTACCTCCCAAGCCTTTTTTATTTTTTATTTTAAAACAGTGTCTCACTAAGTTGCTTAGGGCCTCACTAAGTTGCTGAGTCTGGCTTTGAATTTACAATTCTCCTGCCTTGGCCTCTTGAGTCACTGGGATTACAAGCATGTGCCACCTTGCCCCACTCCACAGATTTTAAATATATATTTTTTCTCCTTTTTCAATATCCTAGTCTGTGAGTGGTACCTAAATATTACAGTTTACTATACACCCAATCTGTAAACACTTGCACACTATTATGACAGACACTCCATTGCTGAGCTTTGTTCCCCTCCTGGGAAAAAAGTGTGCTTATTCTGATGACTTGACCTTTCCTGTCTGTTCTATGGAAGTCATTCACTCTTTTGGAATAAGAGGCACAATAACTTATTTGATTAAAAAAAAAACCAAACAAACAAACAAAAAATCAAAGAATACAATCAATAAATGGGCAAAGGAACTAAACAGACACTTTTCAAAAGAAGAAATATGAATGGTCAACAAATATATAAAAAAAATGTTCAACATCTCCAGCAATTAGAGAAATGAAAATTGAAACTACACTGAGACTCCATCTCACTTCGGTCAGAGTGGCGATGATCAAGAATATAAGAACAAAAAATGTTGGTGAGGATGCTGGGAAAAGGTATACTCATACATTATTGGTGGGACTGCAAATTCAGCCACTCTGGAAAGCATTGGAAGTTCCTAAAAAAAAAAAAAAACAAAAAAAACCTAGGAATGAAACCTTTTAACCCAGTTATTCCACTGCTTGATATATATCCAAAGGACTTAAAATTTCATACTACTATGACACAGCCATATCCATGTTTATAGAAGCACAATTCACAATAGCTAAGCTATGGTACCAACTTAGGTGCCCTTCAAAAGATGAATTGATAAAGAAAGTGTCCATATATACATAATAGAGTATTATGCAGCCATAAAGAAGAAGAATGGCTTTATGACATTTTCCCATGAAAGGATGGATATGGAGACTCTCATGCTAAGTGAAATAAACCAATCCCCCGAAACCAAAGGTTTACTGTTTTCTCTGATGTGTGAAAACTAACCCACAATAAGGATGTGGGGAGAATAGAAGTTCAATGGAGTAGACTAAGACGGATGAAGGGAAGAGGCGGGGAATGGGAAAAGGAAAAACAGTAAAGTGCGTCTGACATCATTTTCCTACATACAAAAATGAATATATCACAGTGGATCTCACCATCATGTATATCCACAAGAAATTAATTTTAAAAATAACTATGGGTAAGTGGCAGAAAGATCAATAGAAGGAAGGGAGCAGGGGTATAGGGAGGGAAAACGGAGGAGAGGTACTGGGGACCTCTCAGAGTTAGAGAATTAGAACAAGACATATTCTATGCTTTTATAATTTTGACAAAATGGATTCTACTGTCGTATAGCTAAAAAGAAACAATAAAATATAAATAAATTTTGCATCTCTGATTAGTGGTCAACCTCACTATATTTAATCACCAGGAATGATATAATAAATATTGTACAACAAAGCTGGCACAATAAACATGATATTGGATAAGACTGTTTGCAATAAATGATTGCATACACTTGAAAGCATGGAAAGCTCCTCCTGACTTGCAGACTTGCTTCTGAAGCAGACACACTGCTAAAGAAATGAAGTAGGATTAGGGATGTGAGCTTTGAAAACTGATAGAGGTAATTTTTCCTCCCCATTCTAATGATGTGAATTGCTCTCCCAATTATTGAGAAATAGAAATGTATTTAATCAGTCCTGATCCAAGGAAGTACTTATCATTTGCCTAAAATCTTCTCTAGTTTTTTTGTTCACAGAATTTTAATAGGAGAGCCAAAGAAACATTTCTGCAATCAGGATTCCAATATTCAAATCTATACTTTTTTAAACAGCAATAAATCTAAGTAGTTTTACACACATTCACCCATATATGTATATTCATAAATTACCTATGTTTGTTCACTTCACTTCACTTAATATTTGTAGCATTATTAGGGCATGGTTTCTATTCTAGAAAAATTAAATGATATGCGTGCTTTATCTCTGTTTCATAACAATATAATTAAAAATAGAATACATGGGCTGGGGTGTGGCTCAGCAGTAGAGCGCTCAACTAGTACGCGTGAGGCACTGGGTTCAATCCTTGACACCACATAAATATAAAATAATGGGTATTGTGTCCACCTACAACTAAAAAATATATATTAAAAGATAGAATACATGTACAGTTAGATATGCCATTAAGAAAAATAACAAGGCCTGGAAAGTAGTCATGTGTTTGTACTTCACCATCTACTCCCAGGTATTCATTGTTCTCACACAGTTTAAGGTTTCAGCAACCAAAAGGAACTTTTCCAAGAAATTCACTGTATTCCAGTTTAAAGTTCTCACTCGTAATAAATTTTAGTTTTGACATGTTCATCCAGATTTGAAAGCTAAAGGGCACCGTGGAAATAAGCTAGTTTAATCTCAAATTTTATGCATTTGTGAAAAGGAGAGGCAAAGTAAAGTGACTTACTTAATGCCATGAAGACTGCAGGGCTAGGGCAGGAAGCTCAGGTTGCCACTCTTCTGAGTAAAACACTCTTTACCAGAGAGTCACTCATGATGCTGGGCACTCCACACAGTGCAAAATGTGCAATTCAACAATTGAGGTAAAAAGATCTTCTGAAATGTCTATTGTTGGGCTGGAATTAGCTTTGTTCCTCTGTAGTAATGACCAGTCCTCTTGTACTGATTTAGGCGAAGAATGTGAAATGAATATGGTACATTATTATTCAACACTTTTGAGATTTTTTTATTTGCCACATAAACCTATATTCCTTTGAGTTAAAAACAGGATGCTAGATTTAGAATCATTAATTACAAATACCATAATAACCAGGTTCCAGTTTTTATTTTAATCTCATAACTTATTTTCTGATGCAATACATGCAAATTCATTAAACAGGAACTTTTAATGTTGAATTTGTCACTACCTAAAAAAAATGCAGATCAACATGGTCTAAGTCATACTTAAATTATCATAATTCTAATTGCTCTTACTAATGTTAATATTATATAATTTATTTTTATTTTTGGAAGAAATTTTCAGGCTCCTGAAAAATGATTATTAATTTATTTACATTTTTTACAAAATCTATTTATTAATTTTGAAAAATTATTTCACAAATGAGAGGATACTGATGCCAGATTTTTCTAATACTATAGTCTCTTTTGGGGAGAACAATCGATTGGTGTACCAAAATCAGTTAATAGTGTGATATTTATTGTCACACACAAATTGAATTGTGAGTTATACCTGCAGTAAATATACATTTTGGCATTTTTCCACTGTTTTGTATATTCCATTAACAATTCTTCTATTGGTTATTTAAATTTTCTTACCATTCTATGTCATTTTGTTGCCCTAGAACTTTAGTTTGAGCAGAACCTTTTTGGTCACTTAGTATTTAGTGTTTATGTTGTTGATAACTTTGAGAGTTGAGTAACTGATACAATTTTCACTTAAATTTAAACCCCTTATTTGACAGAAGAATGACTCAGCTCTAAAAATTTTCCATTCTGCAAGATTTCAACCTAAAAAAGAAAAGGTCTGACCGAAAAAGAAGACAAGGTAAAAGACAGGCATGATTCTGTGTGGAATTTTTGGACACATCTGGTAAACACTGTAATCAAGAACTTGAGTATAGAGGTAAGCATGACATACGAGAACATTGAGAATTTGCTATTAATATTGATTGTTATTTTTCTCAGGCTGGGATATATTTTGACTATCAGCAAGTGCCAATTGCACAAATTGCACTCAGTGGGAAAGCTTTTCTGAAAATAAGACTCTGCGTTCCTTTGTGCATTGTGTATACACACACGCACACACATACACATATATACTTTAAAATTATACAAACTGTATATGCATACACACACTTAGGAAATGTTTAGACATCATATAGGATAAAGACAAAATTAAAGTTAAGAAGATGTGTCCCCAACTGCTCCTATATACTCAGCCTACTACTCACAAAAACAATTATTTCTTTTATATTCTTTCAGAAGATAAAGTTACATATGAAATCATGTGTGTTTGATTTAAAAAAAAAAACAATCACTGTAAAACTGACCCCAGGACAATTGCCAACCACTTATTAAAAATGCATGAACTGATAGTCTGACATGATTTGTCTACTTTTCTCAATTCACTAAGAAAGAATATAGAATGGTTAAAGTGAGGTTGATCAGGGATAGAAGTTTTGGACCAGCCTCTCTCTGTCCTGAAAGACCCAATCATGTCATCATGGTCCTCTCTGCTTCAGACCTAGAGAAAGGGGTTGTTCTGGGATCATCTGAGAAGCTTACTACTGTCACAGTATTATTGAAATTGGTGTCCCATTTATCCACTTGACCAAATGAGAACCTGACAGATCAGGAGACTGGTTGGTGAGCTGTTCCACTCAAAAAGAGATAGGTTCTGCCCTGAGTTGGTGCATATTCCTTGGGCAAAGAATATGGGAGTGTTTTCTTCAGACCATATGTGAAAAGTGGGGAGAGTACTTACTTTGCTGAAAAAGTTAAAGGTACATTGTCTCTTGAAAAGTCTACAGAAAGGTGACACAGTGATCTAATCGGGGCAAAAATAAAGATAGACCCTACATTCTACCTTAGTCAGAAACATGATTAATATAAGTTGAATAAACCTAATAGGGTACAGGTAGTTTCTAATATGTAACCAGGGAGGTAGTTTAATCTGATAAAATTTATTCCCAAAGAAGTGACATGAAGAAATTTATTTTCATATCTGGAGATGATCCTTGCTTTCATGGTCAGTGAATTAGCAAACTGAGGTCACAAAATGGCACAAAATCTCTCAATGTTGTGGGAATGGGTTAAAAAAAGTGAAAGTTTCCACATAATTGTGTAGTTCTGTCCTCACTGAATCATAGTAAAACACTTATTAACAAGAAAATGTATTTATGACCTTATCAAAAATTTGGGTCTGGACTCTTGGCACCATCATAAAGGGATTTCAGTGCTCAATATGGCAAGGTAGGCTGACCACTCAGTATATTCCAAACCCTGTTGCTTCTCTATCTCACCCTAATATATACATTTCATTGTACTTTAAATAAAGAACGAATGCTCTAGTCTAGGAAGTATGAATAAATTATAAATGTGATGAGGTATTTCCACTTGACCATATTACATTAGACAGATCTACATAATGTGTTTTGAAATTTACATGCATTCATAAAAGAGATTATACAACATATTTCATGCATTTTCAAAGTTTTTATATTCGACCTGCACTATGAGATCATGAATTGCTCTTTTAGCTGAACACATTCCTACCCACACCTTCTGTGATTAGCTGGTAACCTGGTGAGCTCCCTCTCCCCTTCAGTTCCCACAAAGAGTTCACTTTAATCAGGAAGCTGCTTCCAGATTTTAAAGCCTTGAGTGGTATCCTGCTCTATGCTCTAGAGAATTTCGCTCCATGTAATTTTTGAGCAAAATTTATCTATTTTTAGCAGAAAATTGCTGTAGTTATACAATTATTTTTGGATAATATTATAGGATCTATATATATATATATAATAGGATCCATCTATCTATGTATATATGTGCACACACACATACACACATATATGGCTATGCAACTGTTTTTATAAAATAGGAAACAATGAAAAAATTTTAAAAATCATTGACATTAGAGTTTTAGTTCTCACCTTTCAAAGTCATAAAGAACAAAAGTTTTCCACAAAATGTACCTTGAAGCTACTGTGTGAAAAAGGAAACTTATCTAAAATGCCTGTTGTTTTAAACTCTAAGAACTATTGCATCTGAATAATTTAAAATAATATGAGAATGTCAATTAGCACTTCAACTCTATGTTGATTGGGAATTAATTATGAAAATATAAAAATAAGACCTTTTTTCCTTTGATATTTTGGCTTGCAATCTTGTATAGGTTGATCAACCATCTCATTACATTGTTCTTGAGAGTTTCATCTACACTATTAAGAAACCAGGAATCTCCAGTTATTTGATATTTTTGTGTATAATTTCTTTGTCTTTGTAGTGCTGGAGTTTGAACCCAGGACCATGGGCACCCTATATAAGTGCTTTAACACTGATACACCCCAGCACTTTTTTAACATTTTAGTTCAATTCAGGATCTCCCTAGATTGCCCGAGCTTGCATTGAACTTGCAATCCTCCGCCTCAGCCTCAGCACCACCCCTCCCAGCTTATGGATAATTATCTACATCTTTTACAATTTTTTCCTCAATTGCTTTCCCTGTGCCAATTTGATTTGCCTTTGTTCTGTGATTTATGAATTAATGTTAAAAATAGATTTAGGATGGCAGTGAATATTTATTATCCCCTGTGGCTTACTTCTTTATAAAATAAAGTGCTGTATGTGAGAAAAATTTAGTTTACTTTAGTTCTTTCTTGATTCCATGTAATTTTTTGTTCATCAGATCAACTCATGCCCATGTAAACATTGGGCAGAGTATTCATTTTTTTATTGAAGGAACAAATAACATACATTGAAATCTCAACTGGGAAATGTAATGTACCTTTGTAAAGAATTAAAGCAGAAATTTCAGCCAAATTAGAATACATAAAATATAGAAAATTACTGTTTGAACATTTATCTGAGGAATGATATAATTGTTCTCAGGAATACCTGTGTTAGGTGATTTATAGTTTTCTACTTTCTTTTGTTCTTCATAATTATATTTTCAATTTAAGGGTAATTTGCTTACATGGGGTGATTTTATTAAAAATGTAAAATTGCATTGTTAAATTAACAATTTAAATACACCAGCTCCCTCTTTTAAATGCATAGTCTTGATGACTGTAAATGTTTTGTTCATAATTATTGCCTTCATAATTCATGTAAGCTGAAAGCATAGTGAATTTGTGGAAATCACACTACCTAATATTACCTTTTCTTCAGCATCACCAAATTAAATCCCCAATAAGTCATATTAACATATGACTAAAAAAAAACTCCACCTGGAAACCAGAATTTTGCAACATTATATGACTTGCTTAGTTGATAGCATTTCAAGCATCAGCAATTATGTATTCAATGATTAATTCTCTAATTCAAGCAACACTTTTTAAAGATCAACTTTCCTCATTCTAGTAGAGTTCATAGAATTAGAGAAATCACTAAGCGTTTAAAAATTCCCAATTATTAAATTTCTTTGCCTAAGGATTGACTACTGAAGAGGAAAAGACACTCCTCTGTCTTGTAAGAGATTTTCCATGTCAATAATTTCACTGGATTTGAAATTTTGGAGCTGACACATTCATGCTAGAAAATGATTACCCAATAAAAACATTAGGGGTAACACTGATGGCACCTCCCCTGCCCCAGACAGACCTCAAATGATTCCAGTTCTGGCAGAAAACAGATCTGAAAAGGATTGTTCAGGAGGGAACTGATAAGGGTGTTGAGTCTCCACAGACTCCAACAGTGAGAAGACATTAGCACTTTAAGTCTTAAAGGGCCACAAGCAAAGAACTTGTGGCATGACTAGACAGTGAACCCTGAGCCCTCCACAGCACAAAAAGGAGGTAGTAAAGGAATAGCTGACTGGAGAGGTGAGTGACAGAATGCTCTTAGGATGTAAAATTGGACAGCTGGATACTTGGAGAGACTTGAAGTTCAGTTACAGGAATAGAAAATAAGGACAGAATTTCTTTACCCCAAACAGATACCAGGGTGTCATGAAAGGGAAGGGGCAACAGAGAGAGAGAGAGAGAGAGAGAGAGAGAGAGAGAGAGAGAGAAAGGAAAAGCACTTTATCTCACACCTTCAAAACAGCTAGAAAGAAAAGAAGACCGAATTAGAGCATCAGAGCCAATGAAGGAGGTCAGGCAGTGTAACCCAAATTGTTGCCTGAAAATGGTACTGGGCACAGCAGCGATTTTGTGGAGCCCATGACTAGCCAGCCACCCTAGAAGAAATTACATCAGCATGGTCTCTCCCACCTTCAGATAGCAACAAATTAAACCAGAGGGAGTACCCCTTCAGCAGATGTCTCAATAAGCCATCTAAAACGTGCAGCCACAAGCCAAAAAGTCGCTGAAACCCTCTTCCCCTCACCAAAATCAAGGTCAGCGAGGAGGCACAGAACCACCCCACTTAGCATAGCTTCTGCAGGAGCTCAGGCAGAGATAGAAATGGATGCCCACAATTCAAAATGGCAGGAAGTAGCCCTCAGGTGCAGGTGAGATACACCATTCATGTGTAATACACTAGAGAAGCTAGGGAGAGGTGGAACCTACCTCAACATTGTAAAAGCTACATATGACACACCATACAGGTCAAGCCAAGGCCAATACCATACAGAATGGAAAAAAAATCCAAAAGCAGTTTCTCTAAAATCAGAACAAGAAAAGAATGTCCACTCCTACCACTTCTATATGATATAGTTCTTGAAACTCTAGCCAGAGTAATAGACCAGAGAAGGAAATGAAAGGGATGAAAATTGGAGAAGAAGAAGTCAAATTATCTGTTTGCTGAAGACATGACCCTATATTTAGAAAACCCTAAACCTCCAACAGAAGAATTCTAGAGCTGATAAACAAATCTAGCAAAGTAGCAGGATATAAGATCATAAATAAATGAATTGCTTACCTGTACTACAGAAATTATTATATAAAAAAGAAATTAGGAAAGCTCTTGTATTCACAATAATCTAGCAACAACAATTTAGGAATAAATCTAAGCAAGGAGATGAAAGACTTCTACAATGCAAGCTATAGAACACTGAAGAAAGAAATTGAAGAAGATCTCAGAAGATAGAAAGATCTTCCATGTTCTTGAATAGGCAAAATTAATGTTGTCAAAATGGCCATACTTACCAAAAGCATTATTCAGATGCAATGCAAATTCTCATCAAAAACCAATGACATTCTTAACAGATCTAGCAAAAACAGTTCTCAAATTCATTTGAAAGAATAATAAGAGGACCACTTTAAATTATACTAGAGAGATATGATAACACAAATAGCATAGTACCAAAACCAAAACTAGAATAGAAGACACAGACAAATACATATCAGTGCAGTCATCTGATACTCAACACGTGTCAAAAGTGTATGTTGCAGAAATGATATCAATTTCAACAAATGGTGCTGGGAAAAACAGATATTCATATGTAGAAAAATGAAACTTGATCCCTATGTTTCATCCTGCAAAAAAGTCAGCTCAAATTGTATCAAAAAAACCTAGGAATTAGACCACAAATTGTACTACTAGAAGAAAATGTAAGCTCAACCCTCCAACATACTGACTTAGTCATCAATTTCCTAATTAAGACTCTTCCTAACAGGACTTCTAAAGTGCAAGAAATAAAACCAAGAATCAATAAGTGAGATGGCATCAAATTAAAAAGCGTCTGAACAGCAAAGCAAAGAGGAGCAGGAAGTAAAAGCCTACAGAATGGTAGAAGACCTTTGCTACCTGCTCCTCATGGAATTAATACACAGAATATATAAAGAATTCAAACAACTTAACATCTCAAGATCAAATATCCAATATATGGGCAAAAGAATTAAAGAGTCATTTTTCAAAAGAAGAAATGAAAATGGCCAACAAATACATGAAAAAATGTTCAACACCTCTAGCAATCAGGGAAATGCGAATCCAATCTACATTGAAATTGTATCTCACCTCAATCATAATGGCAATTGTCAAGAACACAAATAAAAATGTTGCTGGGAAACTGGGATAGAAGATACACTAATATATTGTTTGCTGGGACTGCAAATTAGTACAACCACTCTGGAAAGCAGTATGGAAATTCCTCAAAATAACCAGGAACGGAACCACTATATTACCCAGCTCTCTCACTCTGTGATGGGATAAGAGCTAAAATCAGTACACAATAAGGATACAGCAACATAGTGTTCATAACAATGCAATTCACAATATCCATCCAAGCTATGGAACCAGCCTATATACCTGTCAACAGATAAATGTATGAAGAAAAAGTGGTATACATAAACAATGGAAGTTTAACTCAGCCATAAAGAAGAATGATATTATGGCATTTGCTGGTAAATGAATAGAACTAGATACCATCATACTAACTGAAATAAGCCAGACTCAGAAAGTTAATGGTCAAATCTTTTATTATGCAGTAAGAAAACCAAAATAAGGGATAAAAAAGTGCAGGAAGGAGGGAATCTCATGAAAATAGAAGAGAGATCAGTGGAGAAGTGGAAGAGGATTCAGGGTTTATTGGGGAAGGGGGTGTGGGAAAAGGGAGGAATGGTGGAATGAATCAGACCAAACTTTTTCTTTGTACATATATGAATAGACCACAGTGAATTTCAATTTTATCTAAATCTATAATGCAGTAATCTAAAAAAATCTATAGATAAGTATAAGGAAGTTCAGAAGAGGAAAAGGAAAAGAGGGAGGGGGGAAGGGAGGAAACAGTGATATGCTGGGGACAGAACTGGAGCAAACTGTGTTCCATGCTTGTATAATTATGTGGAAATGAACCCCAAATAAATGATGATTAATTCCTGGAATGTTTCTTGGAGTTTTAAGCCAAGGAGACTGCTAAGGAAATGTGGCAATATTGGCAGATGACTTCTAATTTAAACCTTATTTGTATTATAATAGAAAAACAACTTTGCATGATCCATAAAATCAAAATATTTTTTGTGCAGAAGCAAACAAAAATTTTATAACAGAATAGGGGTTAGAGAAAGAAAAGGGCTTTGGGGTCCCAGACTACAAGTACCATGAATTAAGGATAGAAGGCATCATGGAGAAAAGGCCTATGAGCTGTACTTTGAAACAAAAATAGAAATTTAAGTTGAAGGGATAAATATAATGGTAGGCCAGTTGGAGTCTGATGCACTTGTATCAAACTGCTCAGAGGACAATTATCAAATTAGTTCATTAATGTAATTACTCCTAGCCAGAACCCTTTCTGTTATATCTTGATTACCAAGCAAAGAATATGAGGACTATAAATTTGTTAGTATTCATAATAATAAAAGTTTATATGTGTGTTGTAATGTCTATACAGATCACAAAATATTTCTTGACAAAAAAAGTAGGTTACTGCAAACGGTATAAAGTGAACCTCAACCCTATGGTATCTGACATTAAATATGGAATGTTAATTTACCAAAAACTCCTTTTCTATTTTTCTTATTTAGAAGAGTTCACTAAAGCTTTCAGTACACTAATTAATTGCCAAATGATCCAGAACTTTAGCTCTAAGAATAAATATTTCCCTTCCTTGAAGGAAGGTCTTACACTGTGTTATTCTTATTGAACCCTTCCCCCAACTAAACTATTAAGGCTTAACTACAGACATGAGGATGCCCTTTCTGTCAGTCAGTAAGCTTACTAAACCCTCCATGTTCTAAAGATATTCTGGGCCAACTGGTCAGCATGAAAGGCAAGAGTTTCTCTTATATACAAATAAATCATTGCCAGGAAAGAGTATTATCAAATTCAGATGTGTTCCTGGTTCAGCTATGAAGTATAACTTATCACACCTTTCTTTTTCTAAGCAACTAGAAGGATCTAAACTTCCTAAAGAAGCATGGTGGCTCCAAACATTCAAGAAACAAATGCTGGAAAGCAGAACACAGGGCCTAGTGTAGGAAATTCATTTTCACCTTTTCACACTCCCTTAGAGTACTTTCAGGGCCACGTTTTGCTCTGGGATACCTGGTTCTCATTGAATCCAAAGACTGCTGCCTACAATGAGTTCAATGTGACCATAATTTTCAGAAAGTTTTATTTCTTAAAAAAAAAACACACACACACGTCAAAGAACTCAAAATGATTTGCTGTCTTGAGTTAAATAGTGTCATAAATTTCAGGGACGTATTTTCTGTTTTTCAGGCTTTGATTCATTTTCGTTTACATTTGCAAGATAGGAAAGAGGTAATTATCTAGACAATTTCAAGCCTCCAAATTTTGTTTGATCTTTCCAGTAAAGGAAGTCAATTGTTTTATATTCTAAAAGCGATAATTACCTTAGTTATGTACCCATCATGTGTAGAAGTTACCAGAAAAGACAATACTTAATGATAAACCCTTCAATATAATTTCATAAACTTATAAGTGCACTGCTGGGAGCCATTAGCCAAGTAGGTATGACAATTTCCTTGCCAGCGTACCCCATGTTGCAGTGACATTGAATGTACGTGACCTTGCTCAAGGACCAAGGCAGATTAGGGTGTTCCCGGTTTTAAGATAATCGTGTTTAGGGCGTTCCCAGTTTAGGTTCCAGGTTTAAGGTTTAAGATTATTCCTGCTGGGAATAGGGCGTATCCTGCTGCCTGAGTTCCCCTTGAGTTCTCACGGGATTTAGACAGTATATTTTGGGAGACAGAAGCCCAGTGGAGGTGGATTTGGGCAGAGAACGTGGATTTGGGCAGAGAACGTGAATTTGGGCAGAGAATGTGGATTTGGGCAGAGAACGTGGATTTGGGCAGAGAACGTGGATTTCCCCAGAACATGATTGTAGACGGCTGGTGTGAGTTCGGGAATAAAGAGTTGCTGTTTGAATCTACAAGCTGTGTGGTGGCTCGTGATTGTGTGCCCAGCCAGACTGCGGCAGTGCACCATGTTTTATGTGTGTTGGCAGGAGCAAGACAAATAGGCAGAATGGGGTATTATATGAACTATCAGGCTTTGGAGTGCTGTGATAAATGAATCTATTAACACATAATGTTCCCATTTACTCTAGAATTATCTTAAGACTGAATTATAGGCTAAAGCTATCCTCATTAACCCTCCAAAGAGTGGCTTGTAAAATAATATTACTCACCATAACATTAATTACTGGAAATATCAATTATAAAGATGTGCATCAATTCAGAATATTTTTAGGTGAGAGTAAATTTTTCTAAGTAGAGGTGAAATTTAATTATAAATTTTCAACTTACAGACTCTCGACTCTCTCATTCAAATAATTTTCTTTCTTTCTTTTTTTTTTGGTGCAGAGATTGATATACTAAAACCTTTATGTACCAAAGCTTTCAGCAAGTTGATTGAAGCTCTAATTGGATTAGACCCTTTATTATATCAAGAGAAAATAAATGAAGTGAAGCCAAATATAAGATTTCCCTTCTCCAGCCGCTACTCAGCCTCTCTTTCCTTTAGGTAACTCTTGTGTACAACTGAAGTAATAATGAGATTAATCTCCAAATATTATTGCCAGTGTTAAATGAAAATTACATGCAAAGATCTTGGAACAAAGCCTGGAACATAATAAGCTCTTGATAAAAAGTTTTCGTTCCACCTTTTATAAATTACATAGGCTTTAATAAACATACGTTCAGTAAGTTTTCAATAGATCAGTGTTTGCTTTTGTGGACATACATGCAATGTTTATTGTTGAATTTACAGACTCTATTTTAAAGAGCTTTTGAAATATTTTTTGTAAAGAACTTATAGGAACATGGAGACTGAGACAAGGGAGACCTCAAGTGATCATAGCAAATTCCCATTAAAGCTGTAAATAGAACACTGGAGTTCTATCTTCCAGTCCAGTGATCAGACTAATAGGATAGACTTTAGGGAGATTTCTAGTTTCTTTAAAGTGACAATATTCTTCACAGACTTAGAACTTCCTGGAATGATTCACATGGGGCCTCTTAAGAAAGATGTGATAAAGCTTTCAGCCATATGGCCTCGTTTCAAGAACCTAAAGCTTTGTGCCTCCTCAGAAATAGAGCTGCCAAGGACAATTTTGTTTCCAGTGTCCCCTGAAATACTGCATACAAAACTTTTTGGTTTTGTCACTTTCCAAAAGAAAACAAATCTCATTAATTTATCTCTTGACATACACAACTAGAGAAAATTTGCTAACAGATATATTGGTCAGATTATACGAATCATGAGAAATAATATGATCCCTGTCCTCATGGAAAAACACCCACAGTTAAGCTTCCCTACCTGTTCCTGTTCCCCAAATAGCTTAACTGCAAACAACCAGCCTTTCTCACATAACTTACATAAGATTCATGGATGCCCCTCACATTTACCCATGACAAGGTCTGACAGATCTCCAAATTTCCCTTCTTGGTTTTATAAGTGATTAGCTGGACTGTTTATGCCCATTGACCAATCTAGACAAAGCACCGGCTAACTTGACTTGACCAAATGTTAGATTTCTTTCCTTTCTCCTGTGCTTGCACTTTGACTTACTGTGCCAAAGCGAGCATCAGCCTGAGGTGTGGAATAACACTTCCTTAACAGATCCTCCCCTCCAGGGAATTTTTTTTATTCAAAAGTCAGATCATTCTACCTTCTGATCATACTAATTAGCTGCGCCCAGGTTTTTTTTTCTACCTTTATTTACTCCTGCCTAAAATAAAGAAAATGCCTTTATGTCTGATCTCAATGAAATTTGCAGATCTCAAGATCATAGCTGCCTCCCCACTAAAATACAATCCTTTTCCCTATTGGCAATACCTCCCTTCCCCTTATTGCAATATTCTTCCAAATAATGTGTCTGCTTATCTACGTTCAAATTTGGTTTTATTTGACAAGCCAAAGGTCACAAATGAAAGCCTAGAGATTAAGGTCACAGTGGATTATTTTCACATCTAAAATGTGAAAAGTAGAACTCTTCCAGTCTCTGATTTTATAAAGCACTAAAACTACAGAATGCATATCTATAAGTTGCACTATTATTCAAGACTTCCAAAGCAGAAATCACAACATCAGTTTTTCAACTCCAAGACACATTTCTCCAGCAATTAAAGAAGATTTTAAAGCCAAGAGAACAGAGAATGAAGATTAATTAATAGACACTGTTTTTTGTTGAGAATCATTGATATTCAGTGAGTCTCACCCCCTGCACCACCATCACACACAGCATCCAATGAAGGAAGTAGATCTTAAAAGGGAGTGTTTGAAGATATTGACATGTGACTCCTGCAGTATAGACACAGGTATGCCTAAATTCCATGTGAATAATATAAAAGATAATCAATTAGATTGCAAACCACTTATAGAAGGGCTAGAATTGAAGTGGGTTCATCAGGAGATTTGAAATCCCAAGTTCATTAAAGCATGTTATTGTTTATATGTGACGTGTCCCCCTAAAGCTCACAAGTGAGACAATGCAAGGTTTGGAGGAGAAATGATTGGGTCATAGCCTTAACCTAATCAGTGAGCTACTCCCCTGATAAGAATTAACTGAGTGGTAACTAAAGTGATAGTGTGTGGCTGGAGGTGGTAGGAATTGGGGGTATGGTATAGGGTATATATGTTTGCATCTGGCAAGTGGAGTCTCTCTCTGCTTTCTGATCAACATGTAAGCTGTTTCCCTCTGTCACATTCTTCCGCCATGATGTTCTGCCTCACCTTGAGCCCCAAGGAATGGAACCAGTTTTCTGTGGACTAAGACCTCTGAAACCATAAGCCCTGTAATAAACTTTTTCTCCCTTAAAATTGCTATGGTCAGGTCCTTTAGTCACAGAAGCAAATAGCTACTAAAACAAGCAAGAGGTGGAGTTTCATTTGCCATGAACTAATTGTGGATCCTCTGATGGAAAGATTCCTTTAGTTACTCAGGACCTATGTAAAAAAAAAAAAAAAAAAACAAGAGTAATACATCTCAACAAAGAGAAGCAGAGAGTATCTCCTGATTTCTAGAATGCAGAACAAAGAGAAAGTTAACATCCAGAAAATAACACATTACTCCATTAAAGAAATTGCTCTGACATGTCTCAGCAACTGGGGGCTCTAGAGAATTCACAAATGTTCTCAAGAGAGTGTTCAAACATCTATCTAGCTTAGAAAACATGCCATATGCTTAAAACAGGAGCAATTAGGTAAGATTTCCACAGTTCCTCATGTATTTTTTCTTTCCTACACAATGTGTCTGAAGAGTGTATCAGATGGATAAAGGAGGTAAAGAAAAGATGTCCAACATTATAATTTTGGGGTGCTCTCACTAGTTTATTCAAATAGTTTATTTTCAATTTTTATTTGAGAATACTATTTTGCAACTCAGTACAGATAAAAGTTAACTAGTAGAGAAATAATTGTAAGGCAAATAATATTTATCCATATAAGTGCAAATCACTGGTGTAATATAGTTGATGTGGACATTGGACATTGACCAGTTTTACCAGTTTTTTCCTCTGCTTGTAAATTTATTTCAACATTCTAACAAGAAAATAATCAATAATTTCTGTGATAACAGGGACAACTAATATAAAAATCACTAAATTTAAGTTGTGCTGATTAATTTTCAAGGCTGTTACTTAATTCCAACATTATAGATATGTTAATTTCAAGATGATATGTGTTTGACAGAGGATGATTTCAATCAAATTCTTTTTTTTCTCTAGACAGAATAGGGGTTACTTATTTTTGTATAGGTCACCTTCTACTTAAAAATGAAAGTGACAATCATGAATCCCTGAGTGCTTCTCATCTTTGTATGCATTAGGGGAACATGAGCTCCATTTAGACACTCAAAATGCTTAGTATTCTCAAATAAATGATAGGTTGAATGAAACCCCAACATAGAGATTTATTAATTACTAATAGGTTGAAATCCAAACCCTACTTTCTTGTAAAAGTTGATATCCATGCAACATATACAACATGTAGCATTTTATTACAAAATCCTGGAGAAAAAAAGAGAATAAAATAATAGAAATGGCCAAGACAATTGAGAAGTCAATTTAAATGTTGGACTGCTTTGAAATATAATTTTATTTTCTGAAAAACATTAAGGTTTCCTTTCTTAAGTTCTCAAATAATCTTCTCTGTCCCTTAGTGTTTTAGTGCTCCAAATTTAATTAATGTGATGGTTTACCCATGAAGATAGGGCACCAAATTAAAAAATAGTTTTCCATAAGCATTTTTTCAGAAAGATTCGTTCTACTATCATATTCTGTATGAATTTTTTGGTATTAAAACAATAAAATCTGAAGGAGATACTTATATAGAGAACTGTATTTGAAAATTTGAAAAATCTGGTAGAATATATGCACAGTAAATCTACAGAGAACATATTTTCTACTTCAGGTAGTATAAAAGTCTAGTCTGGTGATAATAGATTGCAGAAGGAATTCTCATGTTTTTATTAGTATATAAAAACAATAACAAAAGTTCAAATATAAAATAATGTTGTTGAAGAATAATAATCCACTTTTTATATATAAAATATTAACATCCTAAATAAATTGATATTCTATGTAGCTGAAAGAGAAAAAAAAATTAATGAGAATATTCTGACAATATTTTCCAACTGCAAAAAAAATCAACAAAATAATAGGACATAGCAACATATAAAACATACTAACACATATTAGTGATAACTTTATTCATTTATTTCATCAACAAATATTTGTTGGCTTCCTTGAAGTCACTAAGGGATTTAGCAGAAAATAAAACAGATTAAAAATATCAGCCCTAATTGAGTTTATTATGTATTTGGGGGAGAAAGTCAATAGACAGATGAAAAATAAAGTAAATGTTAAAAGCATTATTAAGTGAAACGAATTAAGACTGCTGCGAGGTAGAAGGTCCATATGTTAGCAGAGTTGCTGTTTGAAGTAGAGTCAGTGGGAGGGGGGGGGGGGCTTCCCTGAGGAAGGAGACTTGTTAAGAGATCTAAAAGTTGAAAGTCAAGTGCATATGCAAAGAAGCACATTCCAGAAAGAAGGGCTATTAGGTGCCAAACGTTTTGAACAGGAGGCTGCCTGAAGTGCTTCAGGCACAGTCAAGGTGGAACAGATGTGAGAAAGAGAAAGAGATGATGGATTAAAAAGATAAGGAAGAAGGGCATTAAGTACCTGTCAGTCATTTAAGCAATTCATTTTTTTTCCCTTGGTATGAGAGACTTAGGACTATTTTGTTGTACTTTGATATGCCTGCATTTTAAACACTCTTACCATAGAACATAAAAAATTAGAACATATGATTAATTCCCACCTACTCATGTCCTAACTACAACAATCAACCAAGACCATTCTTGTTTAATCATATCCCTATTAAAGTTCCAGGGTTATTTTCAAACAAATCCCAGATGTGATATATTCATACATACAAATACTTCAACATGTTTCTCCAAAATATAAGGACGTGTTTTAACAGTGAAAAAATCATTATTATAACTTTAAATATCTTTTCAAATAATCCCTTCATATCAAATATCTAGTAATATTCAGGCAACCTACATTTTTTTATACTGTTTGTTGAATACAGATCAAAACAAGTTCCGCATTCTATATTTGCTGACTTGTCATGGAACTGTTGATTTCTTGGCCAACTTCTCAGCGGATGAAAGTGCCAGATCAGCAAAAAAGAGTCAGTCTTAATTTTTCTATTTCTGGATATGAAACTAAAGGACTGAACAATGTGAGCCCTTAGCATTTAATGGCATCTGACAAAGTGACTGTCTTACATAGCTGTTTTCCAGGAAAATCCTTGGAACTTGTAAAAAATTTAAAGAAATAATTAAAATATGTAATTGTTTAAATAAAATAACTAACTGAAGAAAAATTAATTGATACAAATTCTTTACCATGATAAAGCAGGATTCTGACAAAATATTTTATCACAATAGCAAATATAAATTGAATACAAAGGCAAGTTGATATTTTACTGCTTTCCCTAGGACTATAACAATTCCAGTGGTTTGGAACAGAAGACCACAATCAAAGCCATAGATTCACCTTTTATAGGCATAGATTACCCAAGATTAATTATCTTATTAGCATGCTAGCTGGTTGGCGTTCTAGCTCCTAAATGATGGTAAAGAAGTTAGAATTTTAAAACTTTAAAAAGATCTAATTCTGAGATATCAGATTATTGTATTACACAATCATTAAAGATCATTGAATTTTTACAATATTAGCATACACTGTGGGTATTAAAATTTTCACCAAATTATTGCCTTTCAAAGACTGGTGAGCATATAAATGACCCAGGTTGAAAAGCAAGCATAAAGTAATAACAAGTAATGAAGTGTTATTAAGGAAATACAAAATGACAGAAAAATAAAAGTATGTTATAGCTGTACATGTCACAATTGCTAACTAAAGAGTACCTTTGAAAGACAAAAAATAAAATATTTTAAAATTGGAACAAAGAGACACTTGAAGATTTTATGCATAAGATAAAAACAAACAAACTCAGTTGCTTAAGAAGAGGAAAGAAAATAAGGAGCCAATATTAGCAGGTAGCTCTGTTGCCTCCTGTCACCTCCCCTCTGCTCTCCTCTGATATGAACTGAAGATGTGAAGGTCAGTCCCTTGCAACTCAGTCTTTCTGTGTGCCAGTGGGTTAGCCCTCATTCAAACCTGGTCAGGAAGTGCAAGAGATTTCATTTCTCAAGGTCCCACTAGAACATCTTCCCAGGAGCAGTAAATCCATCATAGGTTCAAAAGGGTTTTTCCTTCTGTCCCATCTATCCCTGTTCTGCCAACCCTACCTCCTGGATCACATTCTAAGTAAACTACCTGTACCAACGTTCTGTGCTTGGCTCTGCTTCCAGATGAAAATACACCCAAATCCTCACTCACAGCAGCATTAGGACAAAATTTTCTTAATTAAAATTTTGTTTGCATTACCCTAATATAAACATCAAATTAAGAATGACTTCAAGATAATAGCTCTCCTTTAGTGTTTCCAGTGTGAGAGAGAAACTGAAAAATTGGAGAAGCTTTGGTTTGGACATGGTCCTTTAACATTTATTGTATTCATGATGGAAATGAATTGGGATTATCTGACCATTAAATAAAATTTCCTCTTTTGTTCCTGAATGCATCCCCATACTGAAAAATAAACTTAATTAAAAACACAATTACCCAAATTATGATTCATGCATTTTCAGAAATGACAGCTTAATGCCAATACTCTGCAATTAATTATCATTGTTATCAGAATTTTCACATGAGCTCTCATCAAGTGTCCAATAAAATAGGCTGATTTGTACCAACCGTATTTTAGTGTAGACATTAAACTATCACAACTGTAATACCTCCCCAAAACATCTGTTTACTAATTGAAATCAGATAACTGATAACTGCTGCCTTTAATATGGCTAAACCAAGGGGTATTCTGCCAGTCTTCTACTGTGATGAAGTGATAGCTTCAAGCTATCATTTCTCTGTGTTTTCTTATCAGCTCTGAATTTTCTTCCTGGCAAATATTTGAAATTTTCCTATTATTGCAGCAGTCCTCTGTGAATAGATCTTCTACAGGGAAGAGATTGCAATCCAGATTATTTAATTATTACATTATGTCAGTGTGCCTCCAGCTAGTTGATATCTAAGAAATATTCTTCCAATTAATTGCATAGAATGGCATGACTTCAAGCCCCTAAACAATATCATTTGATACAAACTATTATCCAGGTCCTGGCAAAGATTCAACTAAAGAAAAAGATTCCTGATGGCATTCCTTTTAGGAATAGGCCAAGGTTCTTACATTTCCTCTCTTCCTTCTCTCTTCCTTTGTGCTTACACAAATTATTATTATAGTTTGGATATGAGATGTTCTTTAAAAATATGTTAATGCAGGAAGCTTCAGAGGAAAACAATTGGACTGTGAGAGCTGTAATTCAATTAGTCCATCCTAGTTCAAATTGCCTGGGTGGTAACTGTAGGCAGATGGTAACTGCATGTCAGGAAGAGGTGGGTCACTGGAGGTGTGCCAAGGAAAGGTGCACCTCTCCATCTCCTGGTCATTGTGAGGGGAGAAGCACTTTTCCACCATGCCCTTTGTCATGAAGTGAAGCATCACCTTGGGTCCAGAGTAATGGAGTCTGCCATCTATGGACTGAGACCTCTGAAACCGTGAACCCCAAATAAACTTTCCCTCCTCTAAGTAATTCGTGTTGGGTATTTTGGTCACAGTGATGCACAAACTAAATAAAGCAATTATTTATAACATACATCAAATCAAATGACCAGAAAACTCCAAAGTGATTCTGAATTAATTTTGCTCCCTAAAAAAAATGCATTCACAGAACAATAATTTAGTCTTTTGTTTCAAATTAAGAATGAACCCTATGAAAATATTTTCCCATTTCTTATAATACTACTTTTTAGCATTATATTTTTCAAGCTAAGTATTCTCTGATAAGAAAGACACATACGCACTAAATTTATATTAGCAATAAAAGATTTTTATTTTTATTTGATCATATGTTTATACTTGCATTTCCTATATCTTTATTTTGGTTAGACAATAATCATTAATTTGCATTTTAAAATTATATTCTCTTTCATTTTTTATTGCCATCAGTCTCAGGAATCCATGTTTACCAATACTGTTCCCCTACTACAATCTCCCTGCTGTTCTTTCACTATGTTCAAGATATGGGCTGTGAGAAGCAAATATTATCTCAATGAATGAAATACACTCCACAGTTATATAACTTCAAATTTAGAAACAAACTGACACACACATACATACACACCCACACAGAGTAAGTTTTTACACTGTAAGAGGAGAGAAGCAAAGCTGGATATATTTTTCATGAACGTTGGGGAACAGATTCTTAAACTTGGGTTAAAGAAGAATACTTGCATGTCTAAACTCTCTGCCACACACAAGGTATTAAGCTCAGTGTTGACTTGTATTATATTGTCCAATATTATAATTATCTCAAGAGAGAGACATGATTATTTTTATTACAACATCAAATAACTGAGGACCAACTGTTTCTGTTGATTTACCCAGGGTCACCTAGAAAGTAAGCTGAGGAGCCTGTATACCAAAGAATGTTTGTTCCACTATCTTACTTAGAAAATTTTTGTGTATATAATCATGTGTGTTACAGGCTAGAATGTATACACAAAAGTTCAGGCACAATTCTTAGCACCTAATACACTTAGTGCATTATCATCACAAATCATTACTTATTCTAATTCCATTTTCTTTTCCTCATGGCAAATCCAATCTCTGATGATTGTTAAAATTCCTTCCAAATTCACATTGTCTATCATACCAGAATCTTCTTTTTCAAACACTACTGGGTTTTTAAATGATTTTATAGAAGGCATCTGTATCATCTTGTAAGTGACCATTTCAGCATACAACAGAAATTATTAGCCCAGCAAAATTATTCACCAAAATTATTCATCATTAGGTATTTTTTTAATGACTACATGCTGCTTTTTATTAGCACCTTTTTGAAAGACATTGTGTCCATACTGCAAATTTTTGCCATAATTTTATAACACTTATGGCAACATTTACGCTTTCTTTTGCCTTTTAAAACTTTAGAGCCTAATTATCTGTGCATATGAAGTTGTTTTAGATTGATATTTGTACAAAGTATGTATTTGTGATTTAAAACAAAACGAGATGCTGATGGGGAAGCTGTTCTGTTAGAGTATTAAGAATCACAAATGGAAAAACAGTTATGTTTTTATACATACTTTGGGGGTTTTAGTACAATATCAATGTATGCATATATATGTAATATACTTTTCAATTACATTCAATGTAGTTTAAAATATTGTGGCCTTATCATTAAATGATATAATTTAGATCTTTATTATGAAATACTAGGAATGTTTGTATTAAATTATTTTAAAATATTATTTATTTTGGCTCAGATATTGTGCTCTGGATATAAACAGCTGTGTTAAAACTTTTTAAATAACTTTCAACAAGTCAGAAAAATTTTAACAACTCACTGGGCCAAGGTCCATTTCTAACATCATTTTATATATATATATATCTTTCCTTAATTTTTTTTTTTTGTGGTGCGTGGAATTGAACCAAGGGTCTTGTGCATGTGAGGCAAGCACGCTAGGCACTGAGCTATAGCCCCACCCTCTTTATTTAATTTTTATGCAGTGCTGAGGATCAAACCCCGTGCCTTACGTGTGCTAGGCTCTACCACTGAGCCACAACCCCAGCCCCCTAACATCGTATTTTTAATCACTCAAAATGTTTTGAGTATGCACTATGTAGCTGTCCAAGGTCTAGACCATTGCAATCCTGCCTTTCTTAGAATATCCTACAGTGCCAGAGATAAATATGAAACAATCATGAAAATATATGAATCCAAATTGAGATCTAGATTAAGGAAACACAGGGTCCTTAAAGAACATAATGAGAAAAATCCCCACCATCCTCGGAGGACAGAAGCTAAACAAGGAGAGTGATTTTGAGTAGTTGGGGTCAGAGTGGCTCCAGCAGAGGGTGACCCAGGTGGCTGAGCCAAGAAACAGTTCCATGAGTCTGAGCCCCACCCAGGAGGCAAGTGTTCTTCATGACCTAAGGGGATTCACCTTTTCTAGTACCATCGTGTTTTATTAAACTTGTGTTTCCTGTGACTATTTAGGAATTTCCAAACCTTAGCTATTCTTTCTGAAACAAAGTCTATTATTCTCTCTGTTCTGGTAACTATTTCTAGAGTTGGGCTTTGAGTCAGCCTAAAGATGGGGAAAATCAAAACTTTCTAAAAGTTGTTTTCCTAAGATAATCAATATGGAAATATTTTATTAGAAAGAAGAAGCACATGAGAAATTCATTTTGCTCCACTCCTCAGCCAGGTCTACATTTCGTGTCTAGTGAAGATGTTCTAAAGGAAATTCAAACAGTTAAATCTCTATTTTCTTTTTAGCTGGATTCTTTCATCTGCTTAAACAAAGGAGAATTATAAAAGTTTGCCTGGTGTTGACTGAATTTGATTTTGAATGTGAAAATTAATAACTTATTCTCAATGGTTTTCACACACATTTGACTTTAGTTTCTGCTACTTCCTGTGTTCTATGTGGATCCAGCTCTAGGTAAATCACACCTTATCTCTCTATGACTTGCCAAGACCTGCCCATCAGTCCAGGACAAGTAAAGGTAGGAATTGATTCCATAGCTGCAGCTGTGTCTAGAATGCATCCTAAACTTGAACTTATTCCTCCCCCAGACATGCACATCTTCTTTTGTTGCCTCTCTCAGTGAATGGCCTTCTCCCTCCACCATATAAAACTGGTCACAATCCTATTAATATTTTACTTCTTGAATCTTTCATCTATCCACTTTATTGTTACTGCCTCCACCATAGCACAATCCACCATCATATATCATCAATGACCAGCTACTGTTTTCTATAAGTCTCTTCTGGCCCCTCTCCAATCTGTTCTTCAAATTATAGCCAAAACAGCAATTTGATCATCTTAATTGCTACCCAAGTTTAACATCCTTGAATGCTACCATCATTGCTCTGAATATAAGAAACTCATATCTTCAGTGTGGATTGCAAGCCCAGGGAAAACATTTCTCTTTGTTTCCTTCACTGCACTGCACACTGACCCTCTTCCAATTCCTCGATTCCTGTCCTTCTTTCCAGAGCTATGTCATGCAGGCTTCTGTCACTGCCTGGGACTCCACTTTCTTCTCTTGTCCCTTCAATTTGTTGGACCTTAGCTCCCTCCTCTAGCTTCATGTTCATATAGCAGTCATCCCTGAATTCCACTCAAGGCCAGTTTCCTTTGGCCATGCTCACACCACTTTGTATTAATTTTCTTTAAATCCCTAGCTCAGCGTGTACTTGCGCATTCAGTGTTAATTGTTTTATTAGTATGTTCCACCTTGCCTCAGTAAAACATCCAGGAATTAGGGGTAAGAGTCATTGTTAATCATGACTATTTCCCTAATGCTTAGCACAGTATTTGATAAACTCAATGAGAATTTGTTAAATATAGTAATCAATTACTTTTTCTCTCAAGACTTCTTAATCAGTTATAGTTATATCTCTCCTTTATTTAAACTCCCATTACTCTTTTCTACACCCAACCAAGCCCAAGATTAACAGAGTAATACCAGATTCAATGGCTAATGAGGGGGAGAATTAAAACCTTATGTCATTTCTTCTGAATACAGATTAACTGGCTTGCATCCTATCACTGAGGGATACATCCAGATTCAGTGGCAATTCAGGGCAATCCTTGCAGTCTAAGGCTAGTGGGTGACTTCTTCCTGTGTTGTTTTTTATAAATTTAAATTAAAAATAAAATAGATGACCTTTAAACAATATGAGGGGTAGAGTATGGACCAACACACAGTGGGAAATCCATGTATATCTTTTTTTCTTTTTGGTACCAGGGTTTGAACCCAGGGTGCTAAACCATGGAGCCACATCCCCAGCCCTTTTTTTTATAAGTGTTGTAGAGACAAGGTCTTGTTGAGTTGTTTTGGGCCTCACTAAGTTACTAAGGCTGGCTTTGAACTCACAATCCCCCTGGTTCCCATGTACAACAACTTTTAACTCCTCCAAATCATAACCTACTGTTGACTTGAAAATATTGACAACATAAAAGTGGATTAACACTTATTTTGTATGTTGTAGTGTTATGTAAAAAACAAGAAAATCAAAAGAGATCATTTTGTACCACAATTCTAAATTTATTGGAGAGACAAACAGCATTTAAAGTGGATACTTGCAATGCTTGAGCTCACTGCATTAGCAACAGGAGGTGGCTACAAGGTTATTGCAGTATTGTCAATGTGCTACATTTAATTTTATGCAGTTGTTTTTGAATACTGCATCTTTATGTTTGTTTACATTTCTCTCCACTACAAACAGCACAAGGTACCCCCTGTTTGTGCCCTTTTCATAATATATATATATATATATATATTTTTTTTTTTCCTTTGTAAGAGAGTGAGAGAGAGGGAGAGAGAGAGAATTTTTTTCAATATTCATTTTTTAGTTTTTGGCAGACACAACATCCCTGCCTGCACATGGTGCTGAGGATCGAACCCGGGCCGAACGCACGCCAGGCGAGCGTCACCCCTTGAGCCACATCCCCAGCCCTGATATGTATATTTTTAAAAATATACATATGGTAGTGAATGATAAAAGAGACTACAAATATTTTACTTGTTCATACTTTTCTTGAATTAGACTATATGTTTGTCTGTGAATTCTTTCAAATTGTCCCAAATCTTAAAAAAAAAAAAAATCCACTTATAAATGGATTGCACACAGAATCTATTTTGTTCAAGAGTGAACTTTGGAAATATAATGTCACTCTTGTCTCTTCTTCATTAGGCCAAGTGAGACAAATCATTTGAGTTTCAGCTTAAAATATACACATAAAATTTTTACTATGTAAAAAAAATAGATTTTTTCCAAAAAAAAAAAAAAATAGATTTCCTGAATTTCAAATAGTGTCTTGAAAAATAAAATAAAAATCTTCTAAAAGACAAAAAAATTTTAAAAAGCCAAGAGTTAATATCTTCAGAATTATTTTAAGGCCACTGACCTAAACCATATAAGTATGAAGTTTACCTAAACCTTAATTACAAGTACATAGTAATGCAATGTAAAAAGAAATAATCAATATAGTAAAAAGGAGTATAAAAACAATAAATTAGATTAAGATAAATTCAGAAGAGTCAACATTAAAATGAGTAGCAACTTATAGAATGTATCTAAGACAAATAAAACAATTTCAATCTTATGACACTGAAATGAAAGCACTGCGATTTCTGAAGGTACCAAAGTGGTGTCAGTGTGGCCAAAGGCAGACAGAATCTTTGATTCTCTTTCAGGTGTAGTCTTCAAATTCAAGAGTCATCAATTAACTACAACAAGTATCTCCTAAAATAAGAAGAAAAAAAGAAAAAAACCTCAACATGAAAGAGGCAGAAATTCTCTAAGGAAATAGTAGATTCTTTTGTGAAGCCCTTTACCACAGAGAAATATTTTTGGTAACATGAAATATGAAGGACATTCTGAATTACTGGCATTGAGAAAACATAGCAGAAGTTTACTTTAAAAGGATAAAAAAATAAAGAACAAAAATAAAACAACAAGAAGGGCAATAAAACCTTGGTGGAATAAAACACAATTTCTCTAATTTCATAGTTCAGAAAATTGCCGTACATAGAAAAAACATATGACTCTTCCAAGGTTTCCCAAAGTCTGTCAAATGACCCTTAATGAATTAAGATCCCTGTTTTCCAATCCCATCAGAGAAAATGCCAGATTCATTTTTTTTCTTATGACAAATATAGATCAGAACCATCTATGCAGTTAAGCTCTTAAACATTGGGTAACTCCAGAATTCAGGTATTGGAAGGGTTTGGCTCATTACATTTTATACTCAGCAAACAATACTATAAAGGTCGTGAGGCTTCCATATTGTATTTTGAATTATTCCTTAGCTTTCACTTTCAAATCAGTTATTTAATACGTTTTAATAATTTAATGAAATGATTTCATTTATTCAAAGAGCTTTAATATGTTCCAACTAGACACTGAGCATTATACTCGATTCTTGTCCAAGCAATTTGTGATAGGTCTAATGAATATAAAATTATTTGCCCTTAAACTGATGAATTGAAAGAATAAGATTTGCAAATACAAATATTAGTAATTATATTATTGGTCAGTCCATTTATATAATATGAAAGGATTCTATGATTACAAGGGTCCTCCTATGGGCTTATATTTCTTGAGTCTTTTAAATAGCTCAGAGATAGTCAACATTTCCAGACATACCTTAAGATGAAGAGCTTTTCATCAGTAGTTCTCACAAGAGGTTGACTATAAATCCACATCCCTCATGGATCTTTCCCTCACTAGATACTTCCTTCCTTACTGAAATGCTATTTATACCCTAGTTCTCCTTCTTTTGTGGCATCCTTTTCTATCATATCATATATGTGCATACTAAGCTGTTTGCTCATTTAAGTCAGCATTTCTGTGTTAAACAAAACTGTATTAAATGACTTTGTGATTCTTCATAAATTTATAAAGGAAATGAAAATTGAAAAAAAAATCAGAGGTGAATTTCTTTTTAAATTTCACTCCAACTGCACTTCAACTTCATTCTAAATTCTCTTTTGGATTTTTAATATACTAAAGTATCCTTTGGGTTGGTTCCACTCTCATTGAAACTTTACTGCCTATAATCAATACTTGGGCATTATTTGAATGGTAAAATTCATTTCACTGGGTCTTTTTCTCTGTTTCTTCCATTCCATTGTTAACCTGCCCATTAAGTTTTTAATTTGTTTTATTTTCACCTCTAAAGTTTTCATTTTGTCCTTTTTTTCTGACTTTCATTTCCTCTTATGACTCTCTGTTATGACTTTTGCATTTCTTTAAAAGGTGTTTGCAGTTATTAGTTGAAGCATTTTTTATGATGGCTGCTTTAAAATCCTTGCCAAATCATTTTAACATCTCCTTCCTAACAGAATTAGACTCTATTGATTATCACTTATCATGGAGTTTGAGAACCTGTTTTTGATATGACTTAAACTTTATGGGGTCTATGTTTTAAAAATCCATATCACATTTAAATGTATTTTAGTTTGCTTCCCCTAATTCAGGAATGGGGGAGGAGGTGTCTCTTTTTTATTGTCAAGTGGGGTGAGAAGCCCAGGTTCCTCACTCAGGTGCTGGTAACATGAGATAGTGTGAGGTTTGGGGTGGAGAAGGAGGTCTCCATTGTTGCTCAAGAGTGTTGGAAATTTTAACTGCCTGCTCAGTTGATACTGACTTGTCTGGGAAAGGCAGCAATACCTCATTATTTCTCCCATATTCCCTCCACTGACACCTCAGAGGGAGTGTTCTTATTGCTTCTGGGAGGCAAGTGATGGTATAAGTCCTGATTTGTCACTGAGCCTCTTCAGACATCACCTCAGTAGGTAAGGACAAGGTGCCCCACTGTCAGATGGGAATGGAATTCCAGGCTCCAGCATGTTCTCCATTCCCATTGCTATTGGTGTGAAGGGACATTACTATCTGGGGAAGATTAAAATCACAGATTCCTACTTGACTTTCTCTTACTCCATCCAGATGGGGGAAGGTGAAGTGCTTTTGTAATAACCTGACAAAGATGGAAGTCTGGGCTCTTCGCAGTTTTTCCTGTGCTATTTGGCTAAAATTGAGTGGTTCTCATTTTTCCTCGATATTGGGTTCTTATTTTTCCTGGACATCTCTTTAAAGGCTAGGCTTTGGAGTCTGGGGTGGGATTGGGGTTTCTGTTTGAACTCACTCATATTTCCGCATTTCTGGCTTCTTTGTGTTCAAGTCTGGTATATATGAGGCAAAAGGAAAATACCACTGCCATGCCATTTCTTGGATCCCAAGTTTCCTAGCCAATCTGTCATCTTTCCTATACTTTTCAGAGTCTTCATTTTTTTTTTCATATAATGTGCAAGGGAACTTAGGGTGAAGGACGAAAAGCGCACATTTTATCTTCCAAGAAGCAGGACTCTTTTATTTACTAATAATTTTTTAAAATATTATGAAATTTATAGTCATTTATCATTTTCAATAGCACAGAATCTTATTACCAATACTTCCATTGATACTTTGGGTTCTGCCTAATTAAAATTAATTTTAAATTAAGTCAAAAAGTAAAACTCTGCTGGTCCCTGGCCCTTAGAAATAGACTTTTTTCTAAGTGTATGTATTTCCATTTTATTTCCTATATATTTTAGTTCTATTTTATTTTACTAGAAAGACAAAAGAAAACACTGAAGCAGTGTATCACCTTTTGCATCATTTGGGCATCTTTCAAGGCCATCAATACTTCTCAAAGACTACTCACAGAAATTAAGTAATCAAATCCACAACTTCCCCCAGCTCCTGTGGTTTACTTCATCTATCTCAGAAGACCTGAATTAACTTAGAGCAACTTGGTGCCAGCTTTTAATACATTTAGTTCTCCTGAACTGCAATGCCCTCTAGACTTGCAATAGTCTCCTTAACAGCATCTAAGCTCTCCTCATTCTAATTGTACAAAACTGACAGACTAATGCATCTAACGTTCTGGTTTCATTGTGCCGCTTCAATGCAGAAATAAAGGATGTCTTATCATTACTGTGTTAGCCATCTTTTCATTGTTGTGACCAAAACACTCAATAAGAATAATTTGGAGGAGGAAAAGTTGTTTTGACTCATGGTGTCAGAGGTTCAGTTCATGGTGGGTCAACCCCATTGCTCTGGGCCCAAGATGAGGCAGAACATCATGACAAAAGGATGTGACAGAGGACCATTGCTACAGTCATGGCAGCTGAGAGAGCAAGGGGAAGGGGTCCCAGTGAAGCTGAATCCTTCCAGAACACATCCCCAAATGACCCACCTCTTCCAGACTTATCCCACCTGCCTACAGTTACAACCCAGTTAATCCATCAAACTATGGTGCAATGATTAAACTGCATCTCTCATATCCAAACCCTTCACCTCTGAATATTCCTGGATCATCATCAAAGGCTTTTAGAGAATACCTCATATTCAAATCATCACCACTACTTAAAAAGTAAGTTTAAACTCTAGCCTTATATGAAAACGTCTTTTTCTCATTCTAAATTCACTTTCCGACATGTCTAATTATTTATATAAAGTTTTTCTTCCTATAAAAATGGCTAGTTCATTGTTTAAATATTCAATGATTTCAATTATCAGATTGTTCTCCATCAAAGAATTTTCCACCAATCTATTTTAAATGTTTTGACTTATACTGAGTTAGTCAAACTCTATAGAATAATATAGTCATAATTCCTTAATCTACAATCCAGTTAATCTTTTAAAAGACAATCATGTTTCCTCCATCCTTGCAAGTGTTTGAAAAGATAGTCTATGCAAAATAAGTTTATGTGATTTATTCTTTCTTGTTATGACTATAATTGCTTACAAAATACATGTATGTTTACTTTGTTGAATCCAGAAGCATTTATCTCACAAATTTGCTTTCTAACAACACTTGAATAAACTCATTTATTTATATCACTGTATGTAATTTAATTATATGGACTCACGAAAAGTTATTTCATATTCTTATTATGAAAACACGTAACTTCTTCCATCAATTGATTTGTGATTTTTCCACTCATCCCAACAAAAGGCAGAGTCTATTTTTTAATCCCATAATTTCAGTTATCTCCGGGAATTTCTTAATGATGGAGTTTTGAAGACATTTCAGTTGCTGCTCGAAGGTAGGACTTCAGGCCTGTGTGTGTGTGTGTGTGTGTGTGTGTGTCTGTTTCTCTCTCTCTCTCTCTCTCTCTCTCTCTCTCTCTCTCTCTGATTCTATGGGTCTATCCTCTGATTTTCCAATTTTTTTTCTTTCCTGTATCTAATTTTAGCTATTAAAACCATGATACTCTCAATTTTAATTTTTTGCATTCAGTTTTGTAATTTTTCTGATTCCTTTTTCCTAAATCCCAGATTTGTGCCAAAATTTTAATCTTCTTCAAATTGTAGACATTTCTCTACAAAATTCTGTGTGTGTGTGTGTGTGTTTTAACAAGTGGATGTTTTTCATTTTAGTTTCAGTGATCACATTTATAATTATAACTTTATATATTAATCCACTATTTATTAACAGGCTCTAAAAGAAAAGCCATTGTCTTTTAGTTTTTAGGTACTTCAAATATAAACATCAGATTGGACTTTTTCATTGTGAAGTTAATTTTGAGCCATCAGCACACATTGTGAAATAAGAGAGAGTGAACAGGGATAGCACTCTTCAGACCTTAAGTGCTGATACAGCAGTCTGAGGTGTCTTTTTTTCCATGGGTGTAGATGCTAATTGGTTTCAAATGACAAAAAGCATTAAAGGGAGCATTGCATGATAAATGAATAAGTGAAATTCTGAATTGAGAAAACACTGCATTGTTTAAATGTCAACATCTGTCATTGAATTCAGCCTCCTTATGCTTCTTTTTATTTCACTCTAATAGAACAGTGTTCACAGAAATGATCTTCAGATTTGTGGAATGCCTCAAAATATCAAATTAAAATCCTCAGAATTCTGTCCTGCCATGTAGATATTTCTATTCAGAGGAATATACTAAAATTTCTCATCCAATAGAAGGTCCTATTTTATTTCTGTGAACTCAGTTCCTAAGTGTCACTTTTAATTGAGATTTTTCTTTATATCCCTAATTAAAGAAATGATACATGGGAGACCATCTCTGCTTCACATGTCTCAAATTTGCTTGCTTACATCACTGCTACTACTGATTTAAAATTTTTAAATGTTGAAATAGTTTCTTGATAGTTCAGGTCTGCTAGCCTTATAGATCTAACAACACAGACAGAAATAACAGATGTGAACTGTGCAGCTAGTTTCTAACTCCACTCACTCACGAGGAGAACATAAACTGTCTTACGAGATTTAAAATCCTACTCCAAGAAATAAAAGCCTGTGTAACAAAATACCTATCAAAGGATTTGAGATTTTGCCTAGTCATACACAAAAGTCGTTTTGTAAGAAGACAATTATTTCTCACAAGTTTAAACAAATTAATTTACAGAGAAGTCAGAAATCTGAAGAAGACAAAGATACAGCTTGAAACCAAGAACACTGATGGAAAATAAAAATAAAATACAGCTTTGGTAAAATGAAAAGAAAAATTACTTTAGAGAAGATGGGACAGAACAACTATAGGAAATCACACTGCTCCAAGACCATTTGTTATTAACAAGGCTATTGAAAAGTAGTTATTCTCTACTGTTCTTTTTCAAAGGTGACTGGACATCCTTTAGTACACTAACTTTATCTTCTTTTCTTCTCATTTACTCCTTCTGGAGAGAGATGAAGATTTACTGATCAGACTAGAAATTGACTTCAGAGAGGTGCTCAAAGAGACTTCCCTGTGTGATTTCCCTGACTTTCACACCCCTCATTCCCATTTCCCATTTCCCCCCTTCTGGGATCTGCCAATCTACAGAGAGCATGTGCTTTGAGATTCTCAGGGCCAGACAAAACCAAGTAGTTTTAGTAGATAACAGTCCTTGCTAGCAAAAATCGAACAAAATTTGGTGGCCCTGAAACCAATGCCATGTCATCCTTTGTTTGTAAATCCTTGAATGCTTTGAGGTGGGTAACATCAAAGGCCTGATCTTGATGATATAAATTCTTGATCGCACTGCATTCATTCTAGTGTGAAGCAGTCAAGAACACAATGGCAGAGATAAATCCGAGATGGTTCAGAAGCATTTAGAACTCTTCTAGCTGGGATTTAGCAAAATATGTAATGGGGTTTTAAATTTTAATTTCTTTGACTATTAATTCAAAAAACCAGAAGAATTGGAATATGAATCTTAGCTCCTTTAAGTTTTGAAGTGCAAAGAAATCTGAATGCTTGATATTAATTTTCAGCCTATAAAATAATAACAGGAAGACATAGATAACCAAATATAGGATGCCCAATTATTGGCAATTTAGTATCAGAGTACTTAAAGTCAATTTAACTTCTATTTCAAAATCTCCATAGGCTTTGTTTTACAACAAGAGTGCTGATAATGATCTTTGAGTGTTGAATACAAATGACCTATAAAGTTTAACAAATATGTCTTTATAACCCACTGTAGAGATTTCTAGGTCCAAAATCAGCATTGGCCATAATTTCATGTTATATTCTTCTCCTCTTTGGATTTTTTACTATAACACCCTTTGCTTTAAAGCATGAGGCTACTGTTGTTGCATAAATATAATCTAAAAACAAAATTTTCTGCCAACCCAGAAAATCTCTCCCCAACAGTATAAGAGAAAGAAAAGTTTTTAAATTGAACAAGCATTAAATCAGAATGTGATGTACACCTTGGGCAATCCATCAAGAAGAGATTGATTGCAAAGACAGAAAGAAATGTCTCCCTTTTATATAGCCAAACATACAACCCATTATATCAGTGTTTTTAAGATAAACAGTAAATAGTCCTCCAATAGAATTTACAATACCATCTATAGAACATAGTTCATTTTAACCTCACCTAGAGATTGGAGAGACCATCTGTGTTAGCCAATTGGCTTTACCCAGAGATGGAAAGGTGTTCTTAGTTCTCATGACAACAAGTAGCTTTACAGCTTACAGCAAGGGCCCCAGTGAAACTAGGTTCCTACCTTTTCACAAAAAGTACTTTCTCCCTTGATATTTACATTTCAAAGCAAATGACTTTCCTGGGTCATGAAACTGGAAAAAGGCCTGTCTAGTCTTCAAAAGGACTTGTATGCATACATACATTTTTAAAGGGATGAGAAATTACTTACAATTACAAATTTTCTAAGGTAAATGCTCAGAGGAGAAAAAGAAGAGGGAGGGGAATCTCAATCCCTTATTTTCAATAGATAATTAAACCTCTTTTTTTTTTTTTACTCATTTTCATCCTTACACTAGCCTAGCAGTTTTCTTCAACATCATTCTTTTTTTTTAACTCTTGAACAACTATTCCCTTATAAATGGCTATTGTGTAGAGATAACCACAACCTCAAATACTTTTGTAGTCATTTTGTTCCACAGATTTTTACTTTTGGAGCTGGAATTTTAAATATTGTAAGGTTTATGGTAATCCCCTCCCTCTGGGTGAGTGGAGTTCTAAAATCTAGTGTGTGCCAGTGGCTCTAAGAGGCCTAAACTACAAACAAGCAAGAGTTGATATGGGGGAGGTAATATCAAGGTGGGGATAGAACTGGGCTGATGAACTGTGGAGGAACTAATCTTATGTGTCTACTTCATACCAAATATTATGACAGACATTTTAGTACTTTCATTTTTTTTTTATAATTACAAATTTTATAAATAAACACTACCCCACTACTATGGTTCACATGCGTCCAGTCCAAAATTCAGGTATTGCCCATGTGATAGCATTCGGGGTCCAACCTTTAAGAGATAATTAGACCCTGCTGGCTGCTGCCTTACTTGTGGAACTAAGGTCCTTTCAAATGGGCTTCACACTAGCATCTTGCTAGCTTGTTCTTCTTTCTTCCATGGGAGGACACAACCACAACAACAAAAATGCCTTCACCAGATCATATGCTGGTTCCTTGGCCTTCCAAGCGTCCAAAACTGTGAAGACACAAAGTACGTTCTTGATACATTCCCCAGCCTCTAGAATTCTTTTATAGCAGCATAAAATAGCCCATAATACCCACTTACAGATAAACAAATTAATGGTAAAAGAAATTTTTTAATTTGTTCAATGCTATATTCTATTGAATAGCTCAAGACAAATGAAAATCAGGTCTAATTATCTCCAAAATGATTTTTTTCCTTGCAGGTCCTATCAGAAAAATTTAATTGTTTATTCATTCTTCTGATTAAGACCTACCTACATCATGTCCTCCTAGAGTGTATAGCCAAAATTCTTTAAAAATATTTAATTTTACAAGTTATTTTGAAAACAATCATAAAATGTTGGTAAATACTCAAAAACTCCAGGAATCAGGAGGGCATTCAATCTAGAGAAGTTCTCATTTATGCTGTCATAGGGGAGGATAAATTAGAAAGAAGATGAATTTGATGTTGAGGATGGCAATGGGGAGATTACTTCTGGCAGAGGAAATACGTGCGACTGTCCAGAAATACAAAAGAGCTTGGCGTGTTGTTTGAATGGAGGGTTGGGATGGGACATGAAGGATTAGGGAGACAAGCAAATAATACTTGAGGCTCTGTGATTTAAAACAATGAATATTTACTTCTCACCTGTGTATCTTCATGTATCCTTCAACTTCTAGATCATTTGTGATAAAAGAATGATATATCATTTTAAAACAATATTGCCTAAAAGCAGTAAGAATTGCATTTTATAGTTCAATGAAAGTCAAGTGGCCATGCCTAAATTCATGAGAATGAGAAAGTAAAACCCTAAAACATGCTCAGAAGGAGAACTCAAAATAGTCAATAAATGGGAACAAATACTGTAGTAAAGGGAAGGAAAAATGTGCAGCAAAGCTCAAGTCGTAGGGAAGGAGCAGACGACACTCTGTAATGTTATAAAATATTTATTTTAGGACATGAATTTGGACTTGATTGTGTGAGCAGAATGGAGTGAAGCAAGATCATGATAAGGAAGAAAAAACTAGAAGGTTGCAATAAAAATAATCTGGAAAGATTATATTGGACAATATGAAAAGGAGAAAAATGATCAGATTCTATAATCTCCTTAAAGAGTAAGCAGATTACTAGAATTCATCGATTATTGGTTGGAGACAGAGAGGTCCCAATGCTCATCTAATTCTCCCCAGGAACTATTAATTGATAAGAACAGTATTTAGATGGGCAATATGAAAGTACATAAAAGTTTGTAGAGATTGACCAAAAATTTAGAATCAAACCTGTTGAATGTGTTTTCCATGAGACATCCAAGCAGAGATAATGAGTAAGCAACTAGGTCCATGTGCCTGAAATAGATATTGGAAGAGAGAGCAAGGGTGGATAAATGGATTAGGGAGTTTTTTGAACGTGGATGATTTTTCAAATCATAACAAAAGGAAATTCATGTTTAGATTAAAAAGTATAGAGAAAGGTTTAGGGAAGTTGATGCGATGGTTAGAGTTCTACATATTTCATCAAGATATATATTGGAACTTAAGTCCAATGTGACAGTAGTAAGAGGTGGGAATCTCTTGGTGATGATTAAGTCATAATTGTTGACCCCTCTTGAATGGCATTAATGGCTTTATGGAAGAGTTGGAGAAACCAGCTAGACCCCTTTGCCTTCCATTTCTTTTCCCAGGTGAAGATATCATTGTGAGAAGGCACCACCAATGGAGAAGACACCAGACACTAAGACTACCAATGTCTTGATCTTAAACTTCCGATGCTCCAAAACTGTGAAAAGATTAATCAATACTGTTTATAAATTAAGCAGTCTCAGGCATTTTGTTATAGTAGCTCAAATAGACTGACATGATTGAGAATTGAATTTTGAATTTTTTTTTTTGTCTTCTACTTTACAGTATGTGTAAAAATAGTGGAGAGTACTGTGTTCGGGGGTCTATGGGAGATGAACACAAGGTACACCGGGTAGAAGATAGGAACACTACATTATTTTTCCTTCCCAATTCTCTACTCTATCCTAGCCACATATGTACATATATTCACAAACTTATGTAGACTATTATTTTTTTTACTCTTCTGTATGCACTAACCAAAAGGGAAGAACTAAAACTGTGCAACAATCTGTGTGCTGCTCTCAGGGTTTGGAAAGAATATTATTTACAGAATTTAACTGAAGAAGAGAAAGGAATGGAAATGTTAAATGTCTAGTGGTTCTCTTCCTGATGCTTGGATGGTGTGGCTGGCAAGATGACAAAAGAATAATGGTAGTTACAGCTGTATTTGAAATGTTATAAAACGTCCATAGAATGGAATAAAAACTGCTTAAATTATCATTGAATTTATTTTGATATACAGCTAAAACTATGCCTAGTAGAGGGGTTTGTGTTATTTATTATTCTCTCTCTCTGACTCAGAATAAGGGGAGATGAAATTTAACTTAATGGCATTAGTAGAAAGGTAGCTGTGGATCAATGTCTGTTGACAGCCTGTATTCCTCACAGTTTGCAGGCTTTATTAATTCTTTCATAAAAAGCATATCATCATACCCAACCCCGTGTTCAAAAAGATTATGAGCACTACAATTAGAGTCATGTGGTGTGACGATCCAAAAAAATCAGAGCATTGATAAACACAGACCAAGAAAGGTTGATCAAGTAATCAATCACTGTGTTCTCATTTTTTACTACAGAGTCGCCTGGTTAGTTCGCCAAGAGCTACTATTAAGTAGTTTAGCTACATGTCAGACAGCTTGAACTTATTTGGGGCTGGTAGATCAATTTGCTAGGTGTTTGTTTGCTTTTATTTATCAGATTTTAAATTGCTCTTTTGTTCTTCAGTACACATTGTGTACTTGAGTATTGTTTATTTGTTGTTATTAAATGGTGGTCAGCACTGTCGCCAAGGAAGAGCAAATTTTGATATTTGTCTTTTTCCTTATATTGCATTAGGCAGTGGGCAAGGGAAAATTGATTGCTGGTCTCTCTAGAAAGTTAAAAAAATCATGAATTATATGGACATTATCTGTTTATAACCCCTAGTGTCTTCATAAGGCAGTTATTCTACTAGTTGAGAAAACATTCATAGTCTGGAGCATGCATTCATGTTAAATTAGTTTAAGGTTTTTGGTTGCTCTTTTAAACAAGTTGAGAAGTAGGTACTTCAAGATAGACATGGGTACACCATGATACCATGAGAGACACAAATTTCTTTTAAATGCCTACAATGCATATGTGGCTATTACTGGCAAGCTCACAGGATAACTATTTCAATTCTGTTGCCATATCTGCATTATAAAATAGAAGAAGTGGTATAGGGAAAGAGAAAGAATCAAAAGGTGGATGCCTGCTGAATATAGCTCTTTTAAATAAATACTCCTAGTGTTCCAGAATTGGTAGATTAAATAATTCAGAGCACACTTACAACTGTGAACAAGAAATGATTATCACATTCAAAAAACTTTTCTTTAAAGAATGGAGAATAAAAAGAAAAGAATCATAGAGACAAAAATATACAAGAATTTAAAAACTTAGAAAAGACTGATGGGTTTGGTTGGATATGTGGGGGTTGATGGCCAGCGTCTCATTGGGGGTTCTTCCTGCTCAGGGGAATCCAAGCCACTTTTAAACTTAAAATCTTAAATAATTAGTGAATAACAAATCACAAATACTCAGAAATGTATTTCCAAAAGGCAAAGCCCCTGATAGATCTAGTCCACATGGGTTCCGAAAGTAGACAAAGACAAAATGGTTCAGGTGGTTTATTTAAGTGGGCACATCAAAGTCAGAGATAAAGTTTCAAAGGTGGACTCTTGCTTCCTGATGTCTTGTAGTCAGCAAGTTGATTGACATCTTGGCAGGTCACACCCACCTCATATGCTGGGTGGGCCACTACAGAGCTGGATAGAAAGTCACATTATTCCTGGGGAACTGACCAGAGAAAATGTTCAGTAGTCATTTCCAGACACTATGCTCAGTAGCCCACATGCAACCCATGGACAGCTCCTGACAGTTGGAGAAGCATCCAGAAGCATTAGCCAACAGATGAAGAAGCTGACCAGAGCTTTGAGAGGCCCTTGCACTAGACTAATAGATACTGGAGTTCTGTGTTCATCAAGAAGAACATGAAAAATTTCTTCCAGGTTTTGGGGTTGGGATGCCAAGTGGTTATACTGTAGGCATAAGGGATGACTTGGAAAAGAAAAGCTACAGGGTTGTTGATGTAGTTCAGTGGTTAAAGTGTTTACCTAGCATGGACAAGGCTCTGTGTTTCATTCCCAGCATCAAAAAACTAACTAAATAAAAACGACTGGCTCCAATCCAATAGGATTTATGCCTAGCTTCAGAGCACCTCAATCCTCAATTGTATTAAATAATCTAAGTTTATTCTTTACAAGCACTTAAATGGGGTGTGGCGGTACAATTTGCTTTTACCAAAGAAATATAAGTCAAAAAGATGTGTATTTTCAGGCAGAAGTTTACATAGTCAGTACAGGATTTGCTGCCTTTGTTAGTTGCATGGCACCAGAAGTAGTTCAAATGATAGTCATATGCCCAGCCAATACCATGCAAGACCTACCTAGAGAAAAGCCACAATCCAAACCATGATGGAAATATAGCCATGTAATCTTAAATCATCAAGATGTGAAGGTTGTTCATTACACTCAGTGTTTCAGTTGGGATATCCCATTATTTCAATTTTCCTGTATATTTGAGAATTTTTATAATATATTTAAAAATATTACCCCAGAGGCCAACCAAGCAATTTTACCTTATGCATTACTGGTCACCCAAACAAAGTCTCAAAGCAGGCAGCGATTTTTATCTGGACACAGTAGGGGAGAAAAGGCAATAAGTTTTCCTCATTCCCTTGCAGGATTCATGGCTGGTTGACACCCTTATAACAAGTGGTTATTAATAAGAGACAAGCATGAAAATTTATGTAATATAAGTTATACATGGCACAGGAGCCTTCAGAAATGAAGACTCAGAGAAACTTGGAAAATTGGTTCTTTTTATGCTTTTAGGTTTCATAAAGAGCAGACAGTCATGAAGAAGCCTGACTAGACAAAAGGCAGCATCATCTAATGGTAATGACCTCGGGGACTGCCATTTAGCAAGGCCTGGTGCTCAGATTCTTCTCCACGTCCCGGTGTTTCATTCCTTTCTCTGGATATGGGGGGCAATCTTCTGAAATGAGGGCCTTAATGCCTACTTTTGAGGAAGGTCCGAGAGTACTTTGTGGCCTGCTTCAGGGTAGAATGGCAGGAGAAGGTCAGAAAGAATTTCTGATGTTTTCTCAAATGCTAAGATATCATATTTAAGGTAGTGTGTCCTAAACTCTGTCAGCATATTGCTACGTTGAGTAAAATCAGGATTTGGGGGGGGGGCGGTTCTTTTAAGTTATACATGACATTAGAATCTATTTTAACATGATAATAATAGCATGGAATATATCTTCTTCTAATTTAATCCCCAGTACCTCTCTTTCCCCTCCTCTGCTCTCAAGCCCTGCTCCCTTCCCTCTACTGATCTTTCTGCCATTTACTCATAGATAGTTTTAAAATTAATTTCTTATGGATGCACATGATGGTGAGATTCCCTGTGTTGTGTTCATATAAGTACATAGGAAAGTAATGTCAGATTCATTCCAACGTCTTTGCTTTTCCCATGCCCCCCACCCGCCACCTTTCAATTCCCTTTTGTCTACTCCACTGAAATTCTATTCTTTTTATTTGATCCCCTCCCCACCCCTTATTGGGATTAGCTTCCACACATCAGAGAAAGCATTTGACCTTTGGTTTTTATTAGTAATGATTAAGGGGCAGGAATATAGGGATTGGCAACTAACAGTACCTATCACTTTTTACCACTTTGACCACGCACCTTCACGGGCAGTGTTCCTTCCTTCCATAATGAAGCACTTGTGCTCCCTGCCCTTGGGGTATGACTCTAAAGTTTCAGCAGGACTCCTGCTGCCATGTCTAGCTTCATGGACAGAATTTGAAGATTATGGTAACTCCTCCCCATGGCCATTATCTGTGTTTCTTCATTGTACAAGGATCTATAAACTAGAACTTATCTGTGAAATACACAACTGGGAGATAAAATGCCCACAATTAAAAATGAAACTTTTCAGAAAAAAATATATACATCATGAGAAACATACAATATTTTTGGACAATTGCAAATAACAGATACTGCAAGAAAAAAGTAGCAAAATGTTGCTGGCCTGCAGTGTCATAAATTCCTAGATGTCATGATTCAACAGTCTTTCATTCTGTTGTTTAGAAGATTCCCCCTTGTCTATTGCCCTCAAGTCCCAGGTACTTTTCACTAGTGGAAACTGTTCTTTATCCTCCACGGCCATAAATGAGATGGGAATATGGAAAGATAACTCTACTGACCAACTGCCAAAGTCTCTTCCCATGAGTGTAAACTAGAGGACCTAGGGATAACCACTGGCCAAATCTGAGTTTTCTTTGTCAATACAAACCCTGCTGAATTAATGGGTTTCCAGCCTCTTTGGTTTTTATTCATATCGACAAATAACTAATGGAATTTTCACCTTTACCCTTTGACCCACCACCAGCCCTTAATGTACATAAGAATCATGACCAAAAAAAGAGAAATAGTAGTAATCTGGAAGAAAGCTCTTCAAAAGAAGTATAATAAGGGAAGGCTTAAACACATCAGAAAAAAATACATATGATAAAGCCTCACTAATAAAAACAGAATGGCACTGATTCACAAGTAGCCAAGTGAAATATATGACAAAGTCCAGAAAGGGAACCAAACACTTAATGGAAGTCATATATTATGAATATGGGATCTGAAAACAGTGGGTGCAGGATGTGAGAACAACTAAGCAGCCACTTATAAAAGTTAACATTATCTCCATACATCATTTTACATCAAGATGGGCCCAAATATATCAAATATGTCAATGTGAAAAAGTAAAAAGACTTACATAAACATCAGGATTCTTTTGTAAATGTGGAGCCAAAGACATTTTAAGCATTATTCCAATCTGGGAGCCATTAAAAGAAAAATGACAAATTCAACTACATATAAAATAAATGAAAATAAGAAACATACCTAAAACAGGACAAGAAAGAGCAAAAACAGAATAAAACAATAACCTTGGAGAAAAAAACACTTGCAACTCATTATAATAAAGCATTCCATAATACAAAAGAGCTCCTAAAAATGAAAAGAAAAATAACAAAACTTGAAGAGAAAAATGGGCAAAGATCATAAACAAATATTTCCCGTGAAAGAATTGTCAAACAACAAAAGCCCAGGTAAAAATGATTGACCTAACTTATCATAAGATAAATGAAAAATACAACTGCAATGTTGTATTTTGCTGCCTAGATTATTGGGGAAAATCTCCAAATTTGACAAAGTACTCCTTTAGTAAGAAGTAGGCTTTCTCACACATTACTGGTGAGGGTCAAGAATAGTACATATAGAAAGCAACCTTACACTATCTAACAAAATTGCAACAGCATTCATGCATTTGTTTAGCGATCCCACTCCTAGGAATTGAGCCAGCAGGCATATCTGTTCACCTGCAAAATAATGCATGTAAAAATTCTCTTATGTATAAATGTAATAGGAAAAAATGGAAACGACTGGATTGTACATTAATAGGAGACAGTAAAATAACTATTGCATATCCTTCTACCTCTAGTGGGTCATGAACCTTGAGATTCCTTGGGACTTTTATACCATTCTCTTGTCTCACACTTCCCTTCCCATTAGGATGTGATTTATTCCTTTGCCTTTCATTTACCTCCATTTGCTAACATTTCTCAGATTCTTGTCTGTATCCCTGGCCACTTTTCTGAAGTTCAGACTTTGATGTCCAATTATAAATTTGGCAGTTTCAGTTGAATTAAACGTGGCAAGTCGCACTGAGTGTCCAAAACTGAAACTACTATTATCTAGCCAAACATCATCCTGCATCCATTAAACCTGTTTTTCCTCTTCAGTCCCTAGTTTGTCAATGCACAGAGATCCTGCTTAACTCCTAACTTTCTCTACACCACTAACAGTTCAACTATGAATTCTTTTTAATCCTATTCATTCATCATTTTTTTAAATCAATACCTTTCTAAAATTACCATTTATCCTACTTCCAGTGACTCTATCTTCCTCTGCTCCAGCATGCTCTTAAAGGTTTTCTTTGTGTCCTTTTTTCATCCTTATGATTTCTTTATAAAGATTCCTTTATAAATTGCCTATATATATATATACACATATGTATATATATTCAAGAAAATGTAATCCATATAATCTATAACATGCAGTTATGTACATGATTAATGCAGCATACATGCAATAAGGTACAACACAAACAACAATGTATATGATTTTAATTTTTCTAAATAAAATTATTTGTTCATTTCTTAGTACTGTTAAAATTCTGAAATAGTTCATGCATGATTTGAGATTTACTTAATCCAGCATCAAATCAAACAACTTTTTCTACATTGGTCTTGCCTATGTTTTCCCTGTGTCCCAAACAAGTTATACTCTCTCTCATTTCAGGTCCTTATAAATGAAGTTTCCATTGCCTGGAATAAGCCTTTTCCCTCTTTACACTAACTTTCTTTGGGGGGAGTGGCTAAGAAATCCATTTTCCCTGAACTCACAGCATCATCTAAGTATTATGGGTTTATCTATTATAGTCATGTGGAGGGACATGATATTTCATTATAATTTTAATTTTAAGGGCTGAAATGGATCATTTTTTTAAAACCTGCAAATTACAACCAAATTCAGTCAAGGTGAAATAGATAATCTGAACATTATTCCCATAACCATAAACTATAACAAAATTATAATTTAAAAGCTCTCACAATCTCACACATCCACACACACACAAAAATCTGTGGCACAAGTTGTTTCACTAGAGAAGTTCTACCAAACATTTAAAAAGTAATTAACACAAATGTTACACATGCATTCTGGAAAATACAAACTGATGGAACATCTCCCAAATCATTTCATGAGGCTGCTATTACGCAAATATCCAAACTAGACAATGAAAGTGAAAAAACAGAACGGAAACCACAGACCAGGGTTTTTATTAACTTAATTCTCACACAATTAAGTAAACTTTAATTCACAGAACTTACAACAAAAATAACAGTTTATGCATTTTCTTTATTGCTGAGCAATATCTTTTTCTACAGATGCACCTCAGTTTGCTTAGCTCCTCTTCTATTGGTAGATACGTGGATTAGTGCTGGATCTTGACTGATCCAGAGAAGGTATCTGTACCTATGAATGTGCATGGCTTTTCAGAAACATTTTCTTTTCTCTTGGATAAATGCCAAGGAGTAGAATGTCTTCAACACATGCTGGGGTATAATTTAATTTTCAAGAGATGGGCAAGCGGTTTTCCAACATACTTGTACCATTTTAAATATCTGCTAATACCATATGGGTTTTCTGGCTCTTCCACATAACCAATTAACACAGGGCAGAGGTGACTTAAGTTTCAGACATTCAAGTAAGAGTGACCCTGTCTCTCATTATGGATTTACATTTTTCATCATATGATTCTGATCACATCATCATGTTTTTGGTATCTTAAAATCTAGATTTTTAAGAACTTTGCTTTTGTATTTGATTTGAAAATTTATACCATTTAACAAGAATTATTGAATCATATATATTCAGTGTCTTTTAAAAGTCCTTGTTCCCTTTTTACACTCTTTTTACTTTTTGCGGGGGCATTGAATAGTTTTTAAATTTCACTTTGCCTTTTTATGGGTCTATTAGCCATAAAATAGACCCTTTTTATGGGTCTATTAGCCAAAGGTTAATAGCCTTTATTTGTTGGCTTACCTTTTATTTGTTGCTTCAGTGTTTATAGTGCATATGCTTTGTTTAGTCTATGTTAAAGTGATATTTGCTACTTCATATGAATAAATATTTTACCATAATGTTATTACATGATGATGATGATGATTTGGTACTGGGAACTGAACTCAGAGTCACACAAACACTGAACCAAATCCCCAAACCTATTTTGTATTTTATTTAGAGACAGAGTCTCACTGACTTGCTTAGCACCTGGCATTTGCTAAACTCTTGATCTTCCTGCCTCAGCCTCCAGAGCGGTTGGAATTACAAGTTGTGCCACTGCACCTGGCTACTTCTATTATTTTTAATCCCAAATTTGTTATTTTTGTCAAACCTCTTATTTTTTCGTGTTATAAACTCTGTAATGTATTATTGCATTTTCTTTTGAAGAAATTTATATAATAAGAAAAAAGTTATATGTTTCTCATGTACCCATATTTATTCATACCCAATGTTTTACTCTTCTCTGTAGATTTATATTTCCATTTGGTCTCATTTTTATTTAGCTTTCCAGCATTTTATATCCTGTGGATCTGCTGAGGAATTATTTCAATTTTTATATGTCAAAAAATTATTATATATCACCTTTGTTTATGAAAGATATTTCTCCCAGGTCTACAATTCAGGATTATTATGCTTGCTTGTTTTTCTTTATCTAAAGATGTGGCTCTGTTATCTCTTTATTTGTACTATTTCTGAAAAAAATAAATCTGCTTATTTTTATTTCTACATACCTAACATTTATTTTCTCTTGTTGCTTTTAAGTTTTTCTCTTTATTACTGGTTCTGAACAATGTGATAATGACATGCTTTGGTGAAACTGTTTTCCTTTCCGGTGTGTTTGAAATATTTTGAGCTTCTTGGATATGTCATCAAATTGGGAGAAAAATGTGAACATTATATTTTAAAATGTTCTTTGCCCCATGTCTTGTTGGGAGACTTGAATTATCTCAGTTTCCTGATGGTCTATCCAATGTTATTTTTTATTCTGTTTCATTTTGAATAGATTTTAATTGCTTTTCTTCAAATATCACTGATATATTATTTTTTAAATATCTAATCCATTAATTCCATCTATTTTATTTTTAGTGTAACAGATTATAGTTGTAGTCCCTAGAAGTTCCATTTGCACTTTTTGATGTTACATATCTTCACTTTTTGAACACATGATGTACAGTTATAAACAACAGTATTTAAATCACTGTCTTCACACTCTAACAAAATGTCAATTCTTGTTGGTTTTGATGCATTTTTTTCCTGTTATTATTAGTTATACTTTCTTGCTTTTTTGCATGACTGGTAAACATTAATTCTGTGCTGCATGTAAAAAAATATATATGTATATATCTTGTGGGTTGTTAAATATTTATTCTCCTATAAATCTTTTACTTTATTTTGGAAGTCAATTCAGTTGCTTGAAAATAGTTTGCTCCTTTTGTATCTGGCTTTTAATATTTGTTAGACAAGACCAGACTAGGTTTGGATATGAAGCATCCTATGAAGCTCCTTTGTCAATGCAGAAATATTCCAGGTGAGACAATAGGATTGTGAGAGCTGTAACCTAATCAGTCTGTCCTAGTTTGAATGGACTATCAACTGGAGGCAGCTGGGGCAGAGCCAAAAGGGAAGGGTCACTGGGGTTGTGCCCTGGAAAGGTTAATCTTCCCTGTGGTCCCTCCCTCACTTTGTCTCTTCTTCCTGGCCACAGCCAGCAAAGCAGCTCTCCTCCGCCATGATGCTTTGTCTGATCTCAGGCCCAGGGCAATGGACTCAGCCCACCATGAACTGAAACTCGAAAACTGTGAGCCCCCCCAAAACTTTCCTCCTCTATATGGTTCTGGTCAGTTTTTTGATAACAGAAATGAAAAACTGAGAAGCACCTACTTATCCCCCACTATAGAGGCTAAATAATTTGAATCTTTACCCAGTGCTCCAGGAATAATGAGATCTTTTTCCAGTCTGGCTAGTAGAATGAGCTCTATTTCTGGTCCTGTAGGATTGTCAGGTGCTGTTAGCCCTCGTCTTTCCCAGTGTGTTTTTACCTCTTCTGAGGTAGTTTCCCCATATGAGTGTGCTGACAAGTACACAGATGACTATTTGTAAGAGATACTCATCAGATATTTGTCACATTTTTTTGTGTAGCTGTCTCCTGTCTGATAGTCTGTTCTTCAAAAGCCAACTACCTGTTTATTTCCCTACCTGTTTGTTTCCTGTCTTTTAGGGATGATTGTATTTTATATCACCTGATATCCAGACACATGAGCACCTGTTTCAAATGTTCTTTAAACATGCTGTTCTTTCTTCCTTCCTCTTTCTTCCTTTCTATCTTTATTATTTTGTAGGGGAAGGTGATTCTAGTTTCCACTATTATATCTTGGCTGGAAGTTAAATGAGCATTACTGATACCAGAAAATAAAAAAAAATTGATCTCATTTTATATTTCACACATAGGGAAAAACACCCTGTGCTGAGAATTTGTCCACAGACCTTTACCTCCTGTTAATGATGTAGTTAAATAGATAAGTGATAATTACTAAAATAAAAACATATCACCGTAATAATATTAGAGACTTCCAGAAATTTCTGATCAACAAATGGCACACTAAAACAGAAAATATTTGTTCCATCTGATTCCTAAATGTAAAAAGAGATACTGAACAGTAAGTATTGCAATATGATTCTAAAACAGGACTGAATTTGATAGATTTTATTATCTTATAAATTTTCTGAAAGGGTAATTAGAAATTTTTAATATAAAGTCTTTATGAGAAAATAAAATGTCAAGCAGGTATTAATTTTAAAGGAAATAAATTCATATACTACATATTAATATAGTTCCATTACTATCGGAACATTGTTCCATCAATAGAAAAATCTTATCCTAACTAAAAATTGTAGCTGTTTCATAACATTTGGCGTTAGCTGCTTGATTTCTTTTTCGTGCTTACAGTGATGGAAGGAATCCAGTTTCCCTTATTGGCATCTCTAAACCAGCTTTTGCTCTCTCTAGTCATCTATCTTTCCCCCTGATGTTGAAATGTTTTTGTGTCTCAATGTTAGAGTGAAAATCATTGTATATACTTCTCTCCTGCTTGTCATGATTTCAAATGCATGCATTATATCTTGCAAGGGACAATATATATGAAAGTGCAGTACAAACCAAATGAAAAACAGTTCCTGAGATTAAAAGCAAAGCAATGGAAGCCTGGCATATGAAGAAGAGCCAGCACTGTATGTTTAAAATTGTAGGCAATCAAGGGTTTTTGTTGTTGTTGCTGTTAACACATTCGGGGAGGCAGTTATTATGAACATGGGTGGTTTATCTGAGGAAGAATCTTGCTTTCAAGCGCTGTGATCAGCACAGTGTCTCGATATTCCTAGGTTATTCAGAGACAAGTTGGTATTGAATAACTCAAACAGAAATAGGGAGTTTATTAATCCCTCAGTGCCCATGATTGTATTTCCTATTTTCAAGTCTAGAAAACAGATATTACAAAAACCAAGAATTCCCAAGACCATAGTACCCTCTGCTGAAGGCAATAAAGTTCCAAGTTTTTAACCAGCCTTGTGTTTTCTGTAGTAAGATTTTTAGCTGAACTTTCTTATGCTATCTGAGGTTATTTATTCTTTTCTTTAAATATGACTAATTCATCTCATTTGTTTTAGTTAAACTAAATCTGTGTTTTAAGAGAGAGAATTCTGACAATTCAGTGGCTTAATACCATTGCTTATTTCTTGTCTGCTGTGCAGCAGGGGAAGAACACTGATCAGTGTTGTCATTTTGTGAAAAATTAGGACACAGACATACACAGAGAAAGCCCATATGAAGACACTGACAGAAGAGGGCCATCTGCAGGACAGGCAGAGAGGCTTCAGAACAAACTACTTGTATCGACACCTTGATCTTAGACTTCTAGTCTCCAGAACTGTGAGAAAATGAATTTCTGTTCTTTAATCCACCCACTTTGTGGGACCTTGTTATGGTAGCCCAAGAAAATTAAAATAATCCCCAACTCAAAATATGCTTTTGATGTTAAATTTGAATATTTAAACTGGCATGTCAGTTTATTACTATGTGGAAATCACTGGATGAATTAGATTCTTTTCTCATTCAACTCAATTGTCTCAAATTGAATTTTTACAATTCACTTTCAAATTTTCTGATTATGGAAACAATTTTAAAAAGTGGTTAGAATCTCAGAATAAAAGAACATAAGCTCTGATGATACTCAATCTTAACGATAATGATAACATTATAATAATTATAATAAATGTCACCAGCTGCTTAAGGAGTGAGAGAGGGACTTATTCATGTTATTCTAACTGGACTCTCACAAGGCCTCTGTAATGGCTTTCTCTGTTGGTCTATACCTAGGTAGACTTTATATCAGGTCCAACTAGGGTCCAAAACATCTATGTCACTGACTTCTGTTTTATTCAGTCTCTTGAGGAAGATTTATGAACAGTGTTGAGGTTTTATATCATTTACTTGCAAATAGTGATCAGAAAGGCATAAATGCAGTGTCAAAAACAATTAGGAGCATCCAGGAGTATATGAATTATCCTGGAGAAAAAGAGGGCCTGAGTTTTTCATAAGCTGTAATGGGAGCCATTATTGCAGGCAGCTGCTATTTCATGGTACCTGGAAATCCAGAGCACTTTGCCCTGTCAACAGGAATTGTGCTTCTGTCCCCCTCTGTTGTTCAGCCATCTTTGCACAGGCGATTTCTTCAATTTCTTGAATTATTTAATCACTGTAAAAGAACACATATCCTCTGCCAGTAACTATTTTTCACTGTCAATCGTTTTCACATTTATGACCCCTACACAGTTATTATCTTCATTTCTCAGATAAGAAAACAGATATTTAAAGCCCAAGTGACTTGGCCATAGTCATACTGATGGTGTGACATAGTTAAGGCTTAAATTCAAGCATTTGAGCCTGTGTATGCCCTTAACCAGTGTGCTTTGCTGATGTTCAGGTAGACAGCAATATAATTGACAAATCTAAAGCGTGCATACGTTAGAGAAAAAGAAGAGATATGTGTACAATGTTTTAGTGTGTGTGTGTGTGTATGGATAGACAAAACATATCTATATCTTTGAAGAAATATATAAGAGGCTATAAGGGTCAACATTATCCCTAGTTAGTCAAATTTAAAAAAAAAGCATTCAGCAGAAAATAAGCTAAAAATCAATGATTTCTGGCCAAGAATTACAGTTTTGTATAGTATAAATTATATAAGCAAAGTGTTTAACTTGAGTCTCACAAAATGGGGGTAGAGTGAATTAAAATGTAAGTAGGATATGCAGAATAAGGTAATTTGGGGAGAAGCAATTATTTCTTCTTTCAGATCTTCCCTTTGATGCAAATCTGACACCTCCAGCAAATATACATAAACATTTGGAAAACATACCTATTTACATGGGGTGCTAATTTGCCATGTCCCTTTTGTGAATCCATGTTCGACATCTGACTCCTCATTAGTATATACTCTGCTTGGTTTTTGTTTGTTTATCTGTTTTTATATACCAGTGGCTAGTAATACAGAAACATGAGGATGGACATTCTGAATATCATCAGATATAAATAAATCAATTTTAGAGCATTTGAGAATTATGCAGAAAATATATTTCTCTCACCTGCCAAGCTACTAATACCTCTATTTCCTAGAGGTATTTTTAAAAGTGGGATGTGGGAAACTTGGAGGATTTAAGGAGATGTTGGTCAAAGACACAAACTTTCAGTTAAGAGGAATAATTTCAAAATGTCTATTGTACAGTGTTTTAGTTAGCATTTTTGCTGCTATAACTAAAAGACCTGAAAAAAAAAAGTTTAGAGGAGGAAAAGCTTATTTAGGGGCTCACAGTTTTAGAGGTCTTAGTCCATAGAAGGCCGGCTCCAACCTTTGGGGCTCAAGGGGAGGCAGAACATCTTGGCAGAAGAGTGTGGTAGAGGGAAGCAGCTCACATGATGATCAGAAAGCAGAGAGAGACAGAGAGAGAGAGAGAGAGAGAGAGAGAGAGAGAGAGAGAGAGAGAGACTCCACTTGCCAGATACAAAATATATGCCCCAAAGGCATGCCCCCAATGACCCACCTCTTCCAGCTACAACCTACCCACTTTCAGTTAACACTCAGTTAATCCCTTCAGGATTAAGGGATTAACTGAAGAAATTAAGGTTCTTATAACCCAATCATTCCTCCTTAGAACCTTCTTGCATTATCTTATGCATGAGTTTTTTGGGGACACCTCATATCCAAAACATAATGATGACTATAGTTAATGACAATATATTATATACCTAAAAATCGCCGTGAGATTATTAAATGCTAAATAAGTGAACTAACATGGTTATTAGCTGCTTTTAAGTTATTTGATTAAATATGTTCATATTGCACAACATAAATATGTACAATCCTTATTTGTCAATTAAAATAAATAGTAAGATATTTGCATTTTAATATATGGGGTTAATTATATAAGCATATTAGTGTCTGAGTTCACTTTCTGCTGCTATCACTGAATATCACAGCCTAAATAAATTATAAAGAATAAAGGTACATTCAGGTGTGCAGGCTGTGAAGTCCAAGATCAAAGGTCTACACCTGGTGAGGGCCTTCTTGCTGTTTTGACTCATTGAAAAGACACAGGACATTACAAAATGAGATGGGCACATTCAATGGACACAGCCAAACTGGCTTTTATATACCCACTCTGGAAATAGCCCATTTTCTCATTAATTCATCAATCTGTTAATCCACTAATGAAAGCAAAGTCCTCTTGACCTAATTAGTCCTTAAAAGTGTTCACTTGGTCCCATCTCGTAATTCCCCAAAATGAACTCCTCTCATCCCAGGGACTTGGGATGCTGAGGTGGAAGGATTGCAAGTTCAAGACCAGCTTTAGTAAAATAAAGAAAAAAAAATTTTTTAAGTTTTATAAAGGCCTGGAGATGTAGCTCAGCACTCCTGTGTTCAATCCCTACTACCCAAAATAAAATAAAACAAATAGGTATTAAATTTCAAAACCAGTTTTGTGGGTAAATATGGATTAGCATTTAACATCAGTTTGGGGGGAATATTTAAACCATCGTAGTTAGAAAATTTCTTTCATTTGTTAGTCAATAGTTAAGGCTGGGCTGGGGCTGGGGCTCAGAGGCAGAGTGCTTAGCCCAGCAGGTGTGAGGCAATGGGTTAGATCCTTAGCACCACATACAAAAATAATTAAATAGTTAAGGCCACTTTTCCTGCATCTCTAGTAAAGAAAAACATAAACAACCACTTATTTTGCATATTGTGGGAACACATTTTATCCAGATTTTTTTAATAAGCAAAATTTCTATTAGAGGAAGGGACTAAACAGCAATAAAGAAGATTTCAGAGAAAATGTGCTGTGTAAACACAAGAATTAAAAGCAGCGTGCTTTTAAATGCCTTAATTCTATTTTCTGCATATAAAAACCATGTTCTGAACTCCTGGATGTGCAGTACAGAATTGCTTCACATGCTTCGTAGACTGGAACAGGAGCCTTGACTGAGCTGTGTGGATGAGTATTTGAGTGCTTTCTCTTGAGCCGAGATTGCTGTGGGTCTCCCCACTCAGGAGATAATGTGTTTTAAGTAGCAGCAGCATTGCTTTAATGTCTTCAGGAGCATTCGATGGGATTTCGTTTCCCTGAAGCACTCACAGGACAGGAAGAAGCTGGAGAGCCACAGCACACTCCTCAATCTTTCAAATATGGTTAGTAGAAAGAAAGCATTTAAAGGTAATGAAAACTTTTGGGGCTTGCCAGAAACACCCCTTGAGTATGTTTCTCTTTTAAAAAATTTGTCAGCTTCCACACACACACACACACACACACACACAAAACAAAATGGTTCCTACAATTTAAAGTTTCAATCAAGTTGAACCCGTTTAATGCAATTCTTTTTTTAGAGTTTTATTGAAACACTTTCCTTACTGTTGAGTGATTAAAAAAAAAATACTCCTAATGAATGTCCTTAGTTGTAATTTTAATTTTGTCCTTTTAACTCATTAAGCTTCTGCCTTTCACCCTCCATTGGTTTTCTCCATCTTGTTCTCATACTTTTAAGCGCAGATTTAATTTCTTTTAGGTAGTGATTTCTATTTCTACTGAAGTTGTAGATGCTAGTGAAATTCAGTTGCAGCATATTCCTTATGATTTTTTCATATTAACTAAAGTGCACATTTTATTCAGGTTTCCATAGTTTCTGTCAAATGTCTTGTTTCTGTCTCAGAATTCAATCCAGGATACTGTATTACACTGAGTTATACTGAATCCTTAATTTCCTCTGGACTTTAATACTTTTTCCAGCATTTGATTACCTTGAAAAAAGAACTACCAGTAGGTATTTTGTAAAATGTCCCTCAATTGAGATTTTTCTCTAGACCAGGATTATGGACCACAGAGGTGAAGTGTGGGTTTCATCACGTCATAGCAAGGATACATGCAGTATCCATATGACATCACTATTTTTTATTTTGATCACCTGACTGAAGTGATAAATCTGACACTTATCAGATTTTCCTGCTTTAAACTTATTTCTTTCCCCCTCATTTCCCACCATACTCTTTGAGTGCGAGTTGTGCTCCACCTCCTTGATGAAGGAGTATCTAAATAATTTATTTGAAATTCTGCATGGAGCTCATGTCTCCCATTTATTTATTACTCAATTATTTATTTATATTAGTATGGACTCATGAATATTCATTCTGTTCTTTGGCTATCTTCCAATACAATTTTATTTTCTTACTAAAATTGCCCCAGATTTTCCTCTTGGGAGCTCTTTCACTTTCTTCTGTGTTCCTTCAACATATCTCCATCAAGGTAGTGAATGTTTTTTAGTTTCAGTTTGGGGTTTTGAGCACTTTCTTTCTTCATGTCATAGATACATCGTATATTCCCTACCTGGTGTTAGAATCATCCATGACTTCCAAGAATTCTAATTTCTTCTTATTAAAAAATGATGAGAAATATGCTCTAGGTGCTGTTTTCTTGTTGCCACGAGTGTCGTTGTTTCTATGTCCTTTCAGATGATAGAATCAGCATAATTTTAAAATACTAAATCTTTGATATTTAGTATTTTACATTATAAATTATATATATTATAATATATATAAATATATTATTTATGTGTATTTATATTACCCAAAGACATTCTCATCCTCTAAGATTATTGCTGAATGGGCATAGCTATTTTTCTTTTCATTTTTCCCCTCTAGGCACAAGTTCACTTTGTCAAATAGCACCAAACCATCATCAGCACCTACCCACTTGCCAGTAATCACTGATAGAAGATTTTCAGAAGTCTCATGATGAAGCTTTATCAGGTCCTTAATAAAAAAAAAAGTATGTTTGGCAGCTTACTATTGATCATTATTATTAAATTATTTTTGTGTATCACTTTATTCTTCTGTTTTTTTCCTGAGAGTTCAAAAGAGATGGTGCTTTTATGGAATTATTATTACTGAATTCAGCAAGACTCAGAAATATGAAGAAACTACCCCAAATTCAGACAATCAGGTAGAATTAGAATATAGACCACTATTTTTAGGTACCTTTAAAAAATTTTTTTGCTTTTAAAAAGTAGAACTAATAGCTTGTATAAAGTATGACTAATAACTTTGTTTTATTCTAGGTTATTAGTTATACTATTAGTTATTAGTATAACTAATATTAGTTAAAAGTATAACTAATATAACTATATTCGTTAAGGTAAAACTAATAACCTTGTTAGTTTCAATAAAAAATAAAATTATTGCCTCTCTGACTTACTATAAAAAGAAATTAAAACATTATCTGTACACTTCTTCATCCATACCAAATAAAATTTGGATTTTTTGTAGTTATAAATAGAATGCCTTTATTTTATTAATTAATTTTTTATTGGTTTTATTTTTTAAAACATGACAGCGGAATGCATCACAATTCTTACTACACATATAGAACAATTTTTCATACCTCTGTGTATAAAGAATGTTCACATGTGCCTAAACTTTAACCTGATAGATATTTAGAAAATCAAATGTCCTTTCTACCTCCACCAGTGACTTCTACAAACTGCAATGTAAATCACCCTAAGAAAGAAGAATCACTTTTCTTTCATGCTTCTACTACCTAATCTAGTTTCCTTAAAACAGATGTTCAATGGATATTTATGCCAATGCCTTGAAGTTAGAAAATATTGCTCCCATGTTTTTTCTTTTCTTCATGTGTTCATTCTAGTGATTAAATACAATTATTCTGCAAATACACTTCATAACATTTAAAAAAAAAACATTGAAAAATGCATTTTATTTCCATAAGTCTGATGAGTTTATGGATATCATATGTTTTATATTTCTCAATTTTCCTGTAGACTATTTGTTTTCTTTCTAGTTGCTTTCCAAAAACAAAAATATCCATATTTTTCTTCAATGAAGGAAACTTTTTCCTTGTGTCCCCAGATTTTATAACAGGACAATGAAAAAAAAAAGTTCAATTATTTTCAATAAATGTCCTTACCTAGAACACTCTCACCCGTGTTCATCTTTATATATTATGATGTGCAATTTTCTCTTACTTTTACCTAATTCTCTCTTTTCTTAAAATATAAAGGTCATCTTTCCTGTCATATGTGTTTTTCATAATAGCATTGGATTTCCTTAGAAAAATCCTGATTTAAGCTATGTTCTCTGCAAATGCAACTTGATGAAAAAATAATATGAAGAATTTTTTATTTAGCATGTATTTTATAAACAAACCATCCAGCATTTTACAAAATTTAAAAAAAAATTATCAGCAACTAATGTACTCTTTTTCCATCCTGGCTTAAAGAATGGGCATTGGAATCTGGCTATTCTTCATAACTGTGTCACCATGGAATAGCTACTTCACATGAAAATCAATTTTCTCACCCTTTGATTAGTTATCATGTTTGCTCAGCCTGAGATTATTTTTTTGAACTTTTACTTTCTAGCCAATAAGCATTTCTTCCAGAAATTTGTCTTTTCTATTTTACTATATTATATTTCATGTATTTTATGTTATTTTGTATTGTTACTAAATCTCAAGTCTTTTAATGCCTTGCTGTCTTACAGTTCAGGCCCAAAGATTACATAGTAGGTATTCAGGCAAAATTACCACATTGTGGTCACCCATTTCACTAGCAAGTTCATTAAAATTTCACTTTGATATAATATAAAAGGTTCATTCACTATTGAAATTGTCTTTCAGTCAACGGAATTGAGAGTATTTTAAAATTATTTTTCCTACCTAAATTTTAGGTTTTTGAAAAAAATCATTTTGTTTATTTGTTTATTTATTTATTTTTATTAGAGTTTTACAGTTATACACTGTAATGGGTTCATCTCAACAAACTCATACACCCATAGAAATCCATTTCAGTTCATGTTCTCCGCCCTTTTTCTCTCCCTTTCTCTCTCTCCTGTCCCATCCTCCTTCCTCTACTAGACTCTCTTTTGCTCATATATGTATATTTTAAAAACAGTTGCAATACATTTTAAAATAAATGTCCTATATTTATTTTTTAGTTTTTGTATTTATTCAAATGAATTTAGATATTTGGGTAACCTAACTAATGTCTTCTCTGCTGTATATGATTCACTCTCATTTGAAATATATTTCAATAATGTGATGGAGCTTAGACTAATACTTTTAATGGCATTTTCTTGATTTCCACATGTATTTGCATTTATATTCAATGGAACACTTACAAGGCATCTTCCCACTTCAGGCTTCATTCCTCTTTATTCAGACATGTTCAAGTAGGAATTATGCTATATGCATGCTTTTATGAAGTGTTAAGCTTTGCAATCTAAACTAAGCCTACTTATATCTGTAAAAGAGAGGTTTCCTAGTGATGTTTCTTAAGAATCATAAAAGTGAGACGATGATAGCAAGTTGATATGGGTATCATACAAAATTAGGGAAAGTGGCTTTCCAAGTGAATCAGTCCACCTGTGTTAACTTCAGCCGAATCCCACTCAACCAGTCTTAAGACTTGTTATCCCTTACATTAATATAGGAGAATTTTATGGTTTTATAAAGGATAACATTGTATTATAAAATAATTTCAATTATTATTATAAAGATTTCTAATAAACTAGAGCTCTGTCCCATTAGCTTACTGGTGGAAATCATTGGTGAAGTGTGCCTTAATTTCCACCAAATCAATATTTTCTCTATTGATAAGACACAACTATTATTCATATAGTATTTTCTATTTCTTGACTTCTATAAATGACTCTCAAAGGCATAAGGAGTTTTTTTATTGTTGCAATACATTGCTTTAGATTTTTAGTTCACAAAATTGATAAGCAGCTTACATATTCATATTATATATAGCATATAATGCAATACACCTGAGGAAGTAAATGCAAAACTTATAAGATGCCAAAAGGTATATGTTTTAGTATTAAAATGTGTTTGTTTAATGAAATAATCAATGTTTAAAAGTAAAAAATCCAACATAAAAGTAGGAGATTGCTTAGAACTTCAAATAAATATTACTTCATCTCTATTCTTCTCTTTAATGAATAGCTGTTATAGATCAAAACAAACTATTAAATAAGTAATGATAAATTCGCTGATGCTGAAATGGATCATCCCTTATGGTAAAAAAATTAGTTTAAATTTTAAGACTCCATATGGATTCTTCCTACAATTTCTATAGGTCCCATTAAATCTAGAATAAAATAGAAGTGATTTGAACAAATATTTTGGTAGTCATGTATTAATAATTTTTATAGTGAACTGGAAAAGCCATTTACATTTGGAATTTCTAAGATCCTCATACTTCAATACAATGGTAAGGCAATTTTGGTTGTTAGCTCCCTATGTTTTATGGATCTTATACAAACAATAGTTTACTTAATTCTCTATTCCACCAGAGAAGGAAAACAGTTTGCAAAGAAGATGATAATTGTACATTGGCTCTATAATTCTAATGTATGTAATTCTTTGTTTGCTTGTATTTTTCCCTAATGAAGCATGGAATTTCTGCAGTTCAAAGGCAAAGAGCCCTTTAAACCTCAATGGAGAGCCATGCTGTCTTGTACTATTAGCACCACAGAAATAATAAAAAAAATAGTGCTTTGTGAAATTTTTTAAAATTAAAGTGGAAAATAGAAACAAAATTTCAATGAGCTTTCATCAATATACTGATTGAACAGGTGCATAGCTATGAATATGGTTACCTAACTAAAGTTGCCTCGTTAGTCTGGTTTTATGTTACTTTTTTTATGATCCACATATCACAAAATTATACCCACATTAAAAATAACCATCTGGTATACATCATTTTATGAAATTGGCAAATAAATCTACATACTGCAATATGGTAAAATATATTAATCTATAAAGTACAACACTGAACAACAAATTGACTGTAAACTAAAACTCCAAACATCCCTTCAACACTAAAACTCCCATTTCCACACTTCCTCCTGGGCAGCATAAGCCTCCACTGGATACCTAATGCCTGGGCAAAATGAAGATCACAAATGACCTGCACAGCAGTAGACTCAACTTACTGTTGACCACTTCAGTACTGTTAAAAGACCCCTTCAGAAAGAAATCAGGAACCCACTCTTGCTACACTGTCCTGAGTGTTAACTTCTTTATTTCTCCTAGCATAATAGGTGAATATTTTCCAGTCTTTACTTTGAGAGAACAGATACTGTTAGAGGAGAATTATTCATAGTTGAACAATTTTAATTCTGTGCATTTCATGTAGCCCCTCTTGGATGTCATATAAGCCAGTCACTTGCTAGAACTAAGCATGTTCTATGTAATATTACTAACTGAACTTTTTGATATATTTTAAATGCATACAATTATAATCTAAAATTTTAAATACAGATAAATATAAAGAAAATTTAAAAATTCACATATACCATCAATATAAAAATATTCTATGTTGGTCAGCTAGATAACTCTCTATTACACATATTATAGAAAGACAATAACTGTTCAATTACCTTGGGGCAAACCTTAAGATTGTGTTTTAAAGTAGATAAAATTTGCTCATACGCATTTTTGCGATGATAGATATGTCTGGCATGTCATATTATTTGTCTTTATAATTTACTATGATTTCTGCATCTTCTTCAATTAGTTCTGCTTGGATTGGTGGTGGTTTCTTTATTTGGGGGTATTTTTTTTTCCTTAAATGAATGGGAAATTATTAAGACTGTGTCTTTGCTTTTATTATTCCATTTCGGGAATAGTACATTTCCCTCATCCTGATTTTTGCTTTGTTTATTCTTACCTACCCTGCCTTTTGTATTGTATTCCTGTGAATAATTATTTTAGAAATAGATAGATGCTTTTGTTCTGAGAAATTTTAATTTACTATTCTCCACTCTGGCCAAGGCCAAGTTGTGTTCTTCCTAAGCTTCCACTGCCCTTTTCAAAAAATTCTACTCACTATTTATCACATAGTAACGAATTTGCTAGAAGGTATGTCTGCATTTCACTACAAACATCATGGAGAAAGGCATTCTGTCTCCTATATCATTTCATGTTGAATGTTACATGAATCTGGCAAACAGAAGTCAGCTATTTATTGCATGAAGAAACTATGCACATCTCCTGAAGAGCATACATTAATGCAATGTAAAGTACATAGTGAGTCCACAAGGTTATGTTATTCTCTCTCTGTTCTCTGCATTCACAATTGTTCTAAGGCAATTTCCGGCTCATTTTTCTTATTGTTGTTGATAGTGGCTACAGGGAATCTGACATTTCTGCACAAGTTATCATTTTGAAATTCCATGGCTCATATTTTGCTTCTTTGTGGTGAAATGGATAAGATCTGAAATAAGGTTAAGAGCATCAGATGATAATTAATTCTTAGAGGTTTCAGCTCAACTTTATAGCCTCTAAATTGGATGCTTTCTTTTCATTATAGTAAAATACCTGCAGTTTCTTCTGCCTACCCCAAAACATTGCTTTAAATTTTAACTCTAAACTATACAATTCGCTGATTGACTCAGACTGTACAGGAATAAGACAACTTCTCCCACTTTCCAGCTGTGATTTCCCCAAGTGACCTCACTAGTGCTCAATGAGTGAATATCCAAACTACTACATTCTTACAGGCCTTGCAGATATATCTAAAGGAAGCGTGTTTCCTCAGAAAACTCTGAGCAAGGTCTGTCCATATATTTTAAGGAAAGTCTACAGTTAAAATTTCATAACTATTTCTTTGCATTTTGGGGACAATTTCCTAATAAGCAATAGGTCTACTGCTAATAATTTTTGTATTTTTATATTCCTTTTACATTTAGTGCCTGTTTCAGTCTAACATGTACCTGTGATTCCTCCATTTAAAGCCAGCCACTGGTTCTTATGCTTGAGGCCATATCAAATTATAAGCTTGCCAAGGACAAATATCATAGATGTTTCCCTTTCTGGTATTCTCACAGTATTTGTTCATGACAGACACTTAGTAAATATTTACTGACTTGATGTGATTTAAGAAGATAGAGTTGTAAGGAATTATTTACATTTAACCTACTGCTGTTTGTTCAAATTGATGCATGTTATCCATAGAATCCTTTGCAGTATATACATTTGGATGATTTTTTTGCCCCATAGCACTGAATTTTTATTCACTTATTAAAGTCAAATTCATGTAAAACTACTTTATTGCTTTTTTCATTTTTAAAAAAATACTTTTATTGCATTTTATGAATATGACATTATTCCTTATCTAGTACCCTGGCATTGTTATTATTTTTTCTTCAACAGAAAACCAGTAGATATGGTTTTATGAGAAAACATAACTGAGAAAATGGCATATCTAAGATTTAGAAAGAAAATTTTAAATATACATAATCTTATAAGTTGCTTTGGGTTTATATATATATATATATATATATATATATATATATATATTCAATTAAATAACTGAAATATTAAAAAATTAGCTATATAATATTTTCAATGTTACATACCTTTGTATACATATACACACATGTATACATACACACACATATGTGTGTGTGTGAATTAACATATTGGGACAGTTAAGTCCCAATTGTATTACTCTCCCTAGAAAATATTGAAATGCTAATATTAAAGTAAAATGATTTAATTTCACACTCATATGTCAGCAATTACATACATATTTTTCCTAAAGTGCACCAATACATTGCTTTTATTTCAAAACAAGGCTTTCATTCTGTCATCAAAGGAAATTTAGAGAATATATTATGCACACAGAAGTTATTATTAACAATGTTGGGCTGGGGCTGTAGCTCAGTAGCAGACGCTTGCCTAGCATGTCCAAGGCACTGGGTTTGATCCTTAGCACCATATACAGATAAAATAAAGGCATTCTGTCCATCTAAAACTACAAAAAAATTTAAATAAAAAAAACAATATTAAAGATTTTGGTTTTCTAAGTTTTCATCAGATAGAGATCTAAAAATCATTTCAAATCCACAAGTCAAATACAAACACTTTTTATTAGCTGCTTATGTTTCAACTTCTCACTTACCTTTCATAAACGAACAGATTGGAGGAAGAGGGGTTACAATATGTGCTGCAATATGTGGTGATCTTTTGAATAATTTTTTCCAGGAATTCTTCCACAAAACCTTGGCCAACATATGTAATACAGAGGAGCCTAATGAACCCTATGTCAAGTATACCATCATTGCATGTAGGTAAAAGAAATCTTCCTAATATTCAGCTCCACCTTGTGCTTCAATATGACAGGGAACAAAAGAAATGTAAAGTGACTGGACACAGCAAGTCCTGGCCTAGAAGCCATATGACAGGGACAGAGATGCTCCATATTGAAACCAGAGTATTATCTTGGAGGAAATCATGCATATTCATATTTCATGTTTCATTTCAAGGTTTTCAGGTTTCTAGCTAAAAAATCACACCAATGCCTATGTCACAGCCTGTTAAACCGAACTAGTCTGAGTCAAAGTTTTGAAAAAGGCAAGTTTATCTTTCCTCCAATCTTTCAAACTCTGCCCTCCCCAGATAGGATCCCGCTCTCCCTATTGTTTTCAGTTCTGTGCTTCCTATGTGATACCATCTTCTTTTTTGACAGAGACTCTGTTACTACATCTGTTCTACTTACTACAACTTATTCCTGTGAGTCTTAGACTTCAGAGAACTTCCATCAAGAAGGGGTCACCTTGAAGAAGCCCAGAAAACAATGAGAAGAAAGATTTTAACATATATCTTCCCAGAATCATTTCTAGATGACATTTTATAGATAACTACACATTTAAGCTTTTTGAAATCTTAAAATAATTTTCATCTCCAGGACAGAGCAAATACTGAATACCCCAATATGAAGTAAAATTTGACATGTAATGCAATATATTCTATAGAATTATAGATATAAGATAAGAATCATAGAAATTTTTAGCTGCAAAGATGATTTTCATATTATTAGACAAGAAATTATATTTACAGAGGTGAAAAGAGTTCAAGACACATGCTCAGTATAAGAGATTTTAAGTAACAGCATTTTAGCCAGAGGTAAGGATTAGGCCTAGGGAATAATGCAGGACACAAAGGCATGAGTCATGAATGAGATCAATGAAATATCTTGTTTAGTTTTGTCATTAAATAATAGGCCTCAGCTGTTATAAAATCACCATTAAGATAGTTATTAATTATCTTTAGCCAGCATGACTACCTTCTAGAAAAGGTGATATTTGGGAGGTACTGAAATTATGTGTTTCCAATGTAAGACAGAAGAGAAGGAAGACTATTTAGAATGAATTTCACGTTTCAATTAGAGTTAATTTGGGAGAAGGTGATTGCAGAAGTCAGAGGCAATTCATGAGCAATTAATATTGGTGGAGATGACCACTGGATTTTTAGGAACAGTTTATTATTTCACAACAATAATGGCATGTGCAGAAAAAAGGTTTCATAAGTTAAAGGAGTTTTACAGGGAGAGAGTTGTGAAACAACTGTTTGGACCCATTATTATATTTTTAGAAAGATGATAATATAATTATCCACTATGTATCCAATAAATAAAATTGTATCTTTTCAGACAACGTTCATGGATCCATTATTGTTTAAAACCAAATATTGTAGTAATCATAACTAGGTTGCATAGCAAACCTTTGAGTCTGCTAGTGCCAGATTTATTGAAAGTTATCCACATAAATTTTCTGTTAAAACTCTTTTGCTTTGAACTTCTAGTTTCAGCTTAGAGATGTAGAGAGCTGAATAAAACATTACTCTTACCTTTACAACAAAAATAATGCTGAGAAACTTGAAAAAAAAAATATATATATATACATGTACATGAGAAAATACATATATCTAACTTTAAGGAGTTCCTAGTGACTTACGGTTATATGTTAGATAACTTGAGCAATTATATAATATTTACTGATTATAATTATATAACTATATATAATTATAAAATACAATATTTATTAATGAGCAATATTAATAAAACGCATGAACAAAGAGACTGAAAGAAAAATATGATTCTTCCTTTCTGTAAGCTTTTAATAACTGTAAGATATATGAGAAATATAAAAAGTCATTGGACAGATATCACAGTAATCATTATTATAAGAAATAATCATCATTCAATGCTGAAATTAGGTGTTAAATTGGATAATTAAAAAACAGAATAATTGCCCAAAATAGAAATTTTATTTTAGAGGCAAAAAAGTGTTGTTTTTTATTTTACAATTGAAATGTCTGTCAATCATCATCTTAGCAAAGTGATCAAATGAACATCACAAACTTACCAATATGCTGATATGACATAACGAGAACACAAGGCCTTGGTAACATTCTTGCTAGGCGTGCCCAACTTACAGAAAAAAATATCAGAGAAGCTAAATGTTATGGTTTACATGTGTGTCCCCCAAAATTTTATGTATAAGACAATACAAGAAGGTTTAGAGGTGAAATGATGGAGAGCCTTAACCCAATCAGTGCATTAATCTCTGATAGGGATTAACTGTGTGGTAACTGTGGACAGGTAGGGTTTGCATGAAGGTGATGAGTATTGGGAGCATACCTTTGGGTTGTGTATTTTGTATCTGGCAAGTGCAGCCTCTTTTTGCTTCCTGGTATGATCTTTTGAGCTACTTCCCTCCACTATACTGATCCACCATAATGTTCTGCCTCATCTCCAACCCTGAGGAAAAGAGTCAGCTATCTATAGACTGAGACCTCTGCAACCATGAGCCCCCAAATAAACTTCTTCTCCTTAAAATTGTTCTTATCAGGTCTTTTAGTGACAGCAGAAAAATGAACTGACTAAAATACAAAAGTTATAAAATAACTCTTCCAAAGTACCAAGCCATAAAACATAAACAAAGATTGTGGGAACATCTCACATTGGAAGAAAAGAAGGGGACAAAAAATAAATAAACACAATGTGGGGTACTGGACCTGCAAGCTTTCTTGGGACAATTTCAAAATTTTAATAAGAGCTGTAGATTAGTTAATAGTATTTTTCAAGTTAATTTTCTAGTTTTGATAATTGTGCTATGGTTATTCAAAATATTGACATTCAGAGAAGCTTGGTGATGGATATATAAGCACTATTTACGACATTTTAAGAACTATTTATATATTTAGATTTCAACATAAAAATTATAATGACATAACAAGGATAATATGAAATATACTTTCCATATTAAAACCAAAAAAACTGAAAATGCATGCATTTTTGCTGACGAAATGAATTTTTTCCTATATGGAATTAAAATCCGAGGCAGCAATGGAGCAGTCAGAAATGAAACATATATCTTTTAATTTCATTTACTCTGTATTATACAAGCAAATCTAAAAAGAGCCAGCCAATTCATTTAAGTAGATGTCAAAGGCATAATGTACCTTCTATTTTCTCTCTTTGATGTAAATATTTAAACAAAGGTATTTCAATCAGACCTTTAATTTTTAATGTGAGTACAGTTGGGCTTTGACTTATCTCATCTTTAATGCTCAATGTCCCAAGATTATATGTGGTATATTAGCAGTGGACAGAAAATTATAGATGTGCTCCTTGATGAATTCCGTCCTCTTGAAACTAGTAAATAATATGTAGTTAATTAAATGAGTTAGCAATCAAAACAGTGCCAGGCATTGTTAGCTATTATTGATGTTGTCATTGTTATTATCATTAATGTCATTGCCCTTTCTGATCTTTAACAAAAATAACCCAGGAGACAAGTTTTGGTTTTCCTTGAAGCTATTCAACCCTGAACCACTTAAATTTCAGACACTAAGTGATTTAATACAAGCTAGTAGAAAAGCGCCATTGAATTATTCAAAAATTAAATTCCAGAGCACTCAAGCATCAAAGTAGGCCTGCTTAAATTGGCAGCCTTCAGTCTTTCTAGCTCACCTGCTTGATGACCTTTGAGAAGGCAATGATCTTTAAGTCATCTTGTTCTGCTTCATGTTCTGCTCTGTGTTTGGCACATAAAATCATCCCAAATAATCACCACCCATGAATGTCAATGGAACTATGCTATTTTCTTCTATACGTGGTTTGTGTCATGTAAGAGAGTTTGGACATTTTACTTAAGCGTGAAAGATGTTCATATTAAGTGCAGATTATGCTCTATCTTCAACTTGTCTCCAGAAGCTAAATATCAGAATAAAGTATGCAGCAGGCACTGCGAAATGCTTCAGAGACAGTGTTGAAAAAATTTACATTGGCATGTTTTTATGGAAGATAATTTATCGAGACATAATGAATAACATTTCAATTTGCAATCCAGGGAAAGTATTAGCCTGAAATTATTTCTGTGTATAAAGTTATAAATGTTGGAGGGAAGGATAAGGGCTTTTGAATGATTCTTTATAATATTAATCTCAAGAAGACAGTGATTCTTTAACATAATGCAGGAATAAACAGAACAGGATTCAGGGGCCTCTGGGCAATTCAGTTTATGGAATAAGCTTATACTGAAATGTTCATGTTTTAAGGTTACATTTTAAATATCTACACTTATAATCATGATAAGTTTTTGAATCAATTATGTGTTTTCTCTCAGCTCATCCTTTTGTAGTATAAAACTGTAAAGGAGAAACTAATTTATGGAAGCACAATCTTAAAGAAGAGCTTTGGGAACAATGAAATAAATATAAAAATTATTTTAATATTCTTATCCACTTTATCGCATTCTGAATCATAAAAGAGAGTAATCTTTCAGTTTGAACTGAATAGGATCTCTAGAGAGATCTGATCATACTTTTGTTTTGGTGAGCACAAAGACTAGAAACCAAGCATTGTGTGCTGAGCTCACTAAAAAGAATAAGAATATGGTCCTGCATTTCATCCATTAACTCTGCAAGCCTTGATTATCTTGTTCTTTGCAAATGCTGGGAAAACTAGAAAAAGAAAAGGGAATAAAATCCATCTTCACAAATTATACTGCATCATTATTTTAGTTTATTAAATTCGTGTAAAACAGAGGAGAGCAAATACAGTACAGCACATATAGTAAAAAATATGATAAAGAAGAAATTCACATAGTAGATGAGAGTTTTTAACAGGGGTATTTCATGGCCATCAGTAATTTTATCTTAGTCAAAATCTTGTGAGGTTTTGGAATATTTCATTATTCAAAATTTATGAGGAAAACTTCTTTTTAAAATTTCCTCTACATGTTTAATTCCTTGTTATTGTTGTTTGTTGCTGTTGTTGTTGTTGTTCTTCTTCTTCTTCTTGAAAGAGAAAAATATTATGTTATTGTTTTATTTTTTGTAGGTATAGATCCAGAATTTGTGGGGTGTGACACAGATAATATTTGGAGACCTCTTTAAGGAATTCTTCCTGTGTTATCTGCCAAATGTACTATACTGAGTCTCACAAATGCTAGCCATTCTTAATACAGTCAAGTTGACCCCTAAAATTACCATCACCAGTCAACAAAACAAGAATGAAGTCAATTCAGGGTTGAAAGAGACCAATTTTAATCAATGCAGTTACTTCCCCAACCATCTCTCTCTCTCTCTCTCTCTCTCTCTCTCTCTCTCTCTCTCTCTCTCTCACACACACACACACACACACACACACACATATACATATACACACATGTAGGGTACTTAGCTTTGCAAAGGGGCCATAGAAGTTAAATTTCTTTTTTTTTTTTTGAACACATAAAGAAATTTATTATGTGATAAAAGCAATAACTAAAATCATTATGGTTAAAAAGTTACTTAAAGAATTAATACCATTTTAATAACTTAATATTGACTTGAAGGAGTACAGATTTTAATTCACAAATAGCATTAGAATAAACTACATATATATGATCTAAGTTTTAAAGAAAGAACTGGTAAAACTATGGGTGAAATCATTTGTACCTTTGGTATTGAGAAAATTTTGCAAACTGGGATTCAAAATGTATGTAGCCATGAGGAATTTGAGATCATAGAGCAGACGTAGGCAGCCACCCTTAACTGCTCCACTGACCATAAAGGAAGCAGTGAAGGAATAGCTGACCAGAGGTGGGTGATGGAATAAACTCTCCAAAACTCATTAGTGGACAGCTTAAGACTTGGAAGAACTTGGAATTTGGTTACTGAAGCAGACAATGAGGAATGAATCCCTTGTTCCAGAAGCCTGACCAGACTGGGGTCAGGAGGCATAGCAAAGTAAGAAAGAGGAAGAGGAAAACCTCACAAGAGGACTTCCTTAACAACATTTGGAAGAAAAAGCAGACCAAGTTAAAATGTCACAGGAGCGGCAAAGACAAGGAAGGAGATCACACAATTCAGGCTAGATTGTGGGTAGAAACCTGAGCTGGTTAGGGCAGTCATTTTATTTATTTATTTATTTTGTTATAATTATTAGTATAACAATGATTTATTTTAATTCTTCGTGTTCTCTTTTATGAAAGTGATTTGCTGTTACAATCAGATAAAACTAGTAATTCAGAACCAAAATCTTAAGTGGATCACAATTGCTGGTGTATGTTACTCAACCAAAATTTTTTCCCTGGAAAGTAAAAATAGCAAAGTTCATATTTATAAATTTCATCAAAGTCTATGTTTTTCAGACCACTTATTGTTAATAGGCCTGTGGTCAGGCAATTGTGTTTCAGGCTTGAAAACTGTATTTTTTTTTAGGTTTATTTTTATTGTTGGTTGTTCAAAACATTACATAGTTCTTGATATATCATCTTTCACACTTTGCTTCAAGTGGGTTATGAACTCCCATTTTTAGCCCATATACAGATTGCAGAATCACATCAATTACACATCCATTGATTTACATATTGCCATACTAGTGACTGTCGTGTTCTGCTACCTTTCCTATCCTCTACTATCCCCCCTCCCCTCCCCTCCCCTCCCCTCTTCTCTCTCTACCCCCTCTACTGACCTTCATTTCTCCCCCTTGTATTATTTTTCCCTTTCCCCTCATTTCCTCTTGTATGTTCTTTTGTATAACCCTGAGGGTCTCCTTCCATTTCCATGCAATTTCCCTTTTCTCTCCCTTTCCCTACCACCTCTCATCTCTGTTTAATGTTAATCTTCTTCTCATGCTCTTCGTCCCTACTCTGTTCTTAGTTACTCTCCTTATATCAAAGAAGACATTTGGCATTTGTTTTTTAGGGATTGGCTAGCTTCACTTAGCATAATCTGCTCTAGTGCCATCCATTTCCCTGCAAATTCTATGATTTTGTCATTTTTTAATGCAGAGTAATACTCCATTGTGTATAAATGCCACATTTTTTTAATCCATTCGTCTATTGAAGGGCATCTGGGTTGGTTCCACAGTCTTGCTATTGTGAATTGAGCTGCTATGAACATCGATGTAGCAGTGTCCCTGTAGCATGCTCTTTTTAGGTCTTTAGGGAATAGACCAAGAAGGGGAATAGCTGGGTCAAATGGTGGCTCCATTCCCAGCTTTCCAAGAAATCTCCATACTGCTTTCCAAATTGGCTGCACCAATTTGCAGTCCCACCAGCAATGTACAAGTGTACCCTTTTCCCCACATCCTCGCCAGCACTTGTTGTTGTTTGACTTCATAATGGCTGCCAATCTTACTGGAGTGAGATGGTATCTTAGGGTGGTTTTGATTTGCATTTCTCTGACTGCTAGAGATGGTGAGCATTTTTTCATGTACTTGTTGATTGATTGTATGTCCTCCTCTGAGAAGTGTCTGTTCAGGTCCTTGGCCCATTTGTTGATTGGGTTGTTTGTTAACTTATTGTCTAATTTTTGGAGTTCTTTGTATACTCTGGATATTAGGGCTCTATCTGAAGTGTGAGGAGTAAAGATTTGTTCCCAGGATGTAGGCTCTCTATTTACCTCTCTTATTGTTTCTTTAGCTGAGAAAAAACTTTTTAGTTTGAGTAAGTCCCATTTGTTGATTCTAGTTATTAACTTTTGTGCTATGGGTGTTCTATTGAGGAATTTGGAGCCCGACCCCACCGACTGTAGATCGTAGCCAACTTTTTCTTCTATCAGATGGTGTGTCTCTGATTTGATATCAAGCTCCTTGATCCATTTTGAATTCACTTTTGTGCATGGCGAGAGAAAGGGATTCAGTTTCATTTTGTTGCATATGGATTTCCAGTTTTCCCAGCACCATTTGTTGAAGATGCTATCCTTCCTCCATTGCATGCTTTTAGCCCCTTTATCAAATATAAGATAGTTGTAGTTTTGTGGATTGGTTTCTGTGTCCTCTATTCTGTACCTTTGGTCCACCCGCCTGTTTTGGTACCAGTACCATGCTGTTTTTGTTACTATTGCTCTGTAGTATAGTTTGAAGTCTGGTATCGCTATACCGCCTGATTCACACTTCCTGCTTAGCATTGTTTTTGCTATTCTGGGTCTTTTATTTTTCCATATGAATTTCATGATTGCTTTCTCTATTTCTACAAGAAATGCCGTTGGGATTTTGATTGGCATTGCATTAAACCTATAGAGAACTTTTGGTAATATCGCCATTTTGATGATGTTAGTTCTGCCTATCCATGAACAGGGTATATTTTTCCATCTTCTAAGATCTTCTTCTATTTCTCTCTTTAGGGTTCTGTAGTTTTCATTGTATAAGTCTTTCACCTCTTTTGTTAGGTTGATTCCCAAGTATTTTTTTTTTTGAAGATATTGTGAATGGAGTGGTTGTCCTCATTTCCATTTCAGAGGCTTTGTCGCTGATATACAGGAATGCCTTTGATTTATGTGTGTTGATTTTATATCCTGCCACTTTGCTGAATTCATTTATTAGCTCTAATAGTTTCTTTGTAGAGCCTTTTGGGTCTGCTAGGTATAGAATCATATCATCTGCAAATAGTGATAATTTAAGTTCTTCTTTTCCTGTTTTTATGCCTTTAATTTCTTTCGTCTGTCTAATTGCTCTGGCCAGCGTTTCGAGAACTATGTTGAACAGAAGTGCTGAAAGAGGGCATCCCTGTCTTGTTCCAGATTTTAGAGGGAATGCCTTCAATTTTTCTCCATTCAGAATGATGCTAGCCTGAGGCTTAGCATAGATTGCTTTTACAATATTGAGGTATGTTCCTGTTATCCCTAGTTTTTCTAGAGTTTTGAACATAAAGGGATGCTGTACTTTGACGAATGCTTTTTCCGCATCTATCGAGATGATCATATGGTTCTTATTTTTAAGTCTATTGATGTGGTGAATAACATTTATCGATTTCCGTATATTGAACCAGCCTTGCATCCCAGGGATGAATCCTACTTGATCATGGTGCACAATTTTTTTGATATGTTTTTGTATCCGATTCGCCAGAATTTGATTGAGGATTTTTGCATCTAGGTTCATTAGAGATATTGGTCTGAAGTTTTCTTTCTTTGAAGTATCTTTGTCTGGTATAGGTATCAGGGTGATGTTGGCCTTGTAGAATGAATTTGGAAGTTCTCCCTCTTTTTCTATTTCCTGAAGTAGCTTGAACAGTATTGGTATTAGTTCCTCTTTAAAGGTTTTGTAAAATTCTGCTGTATACCCATCCGGTCCTGGGCTTTTCTCAGTTGGTAGTCTTTTGATGTTTTCTTCTATTTCCTCAATTGATATTGGTCTGTTTAGGTTGTCTATATCCTCCTGACTCAATCTGGGCAGATCATATGACTTAAGAAATTTATCTATGCCTTCAGTATCTTCTAATTTATTGGAGTATAAGGATTCAAAATAATTTTTAATTATCTTCTGTATTTCTGAAGTGTCTGTTGTGATATTGCCTTTTTCATCCCGTATGCTAGTAATTTGAGTTCTCTCTCTTCTTCTCTTCGCTAGCATGGCTAAGGGTCTGTCGATTTTGTTTATTTTTTCAAAGAACCAACTTTTAGTTTTGTCAATTTTTTCAATTGTTTCTTTTGTTTCGATTTCATTAATTTCAGCTCTGATTTTAATTATTTCTTGCCTTCTACTTCTTTTGCTGTTGTTTTGCTCTTCTTTTTCAAGGATTTTGAGATGAAGTATGAGATCATTTATTTGTTGTTTTTTTTCTTTTTTTAAGGAATGAACTCCAAGCAATGAATTTTCCTCTTAGAACTGCTTTCAATGTGTCCCATAGATTCCGATATGTTGTGTCTGTGTTTTCATTTATCTCTAAGAATTTTTTAATTTCCTCCTTGATGTCTTCTATAACCCATTGATCATTCAGTAACCTATTGTTCATTCTCCAAGTGATGTATGCTTTTTCCTTCCTTCTTTTATCGTTGATTTTCAGTTTCATTCCATTATGATCAGATAGGATGCATGGTATTATCTCTACTCCTTTATATTGTCTAAGAGTTGCCCTGTGACATAATATATGATCTATTTTTGAGAAGGATCCATGTGTTGCTGAGAAAAAAGTGTAACTGCTTGATGTTGGGTGGTATATTCTATATATGTCAATTAAGTCTAGGTTATTAATTGTGTTATTGAGTTCTATAGTTTCCTTATTCAACTTTTGTTTGGAAGATCTGTCCAGTGGCGAGAGAGGTGTGTTGAAGTCTCCCATGATTATTATATGGTGGTCTATTAGACTCTTGAACTTGAGAAGAGTTTGTTTGATGAACATAGCTGCACCATTGTTTGGGGCATATATATTTATGATTGTTATGTCTTGTTGGTGTATGGTTCCCTTAAGCAGTATGTAGTGTCCCTCTTTATCCCTTTTGATTAACTTTGGCTTGAAATCTATTTTATTTGATATGAGTATGGATACTCCTGCTTGTTTCCGAAGTCCATATGAGTGATATGATTTTTCCCAACCTTTCACCTTCAGCCTATGTATGTCTTTTCCTATCAAATGCGTCTCCTGTAGGCAGCATATTGTTGGGTCTTGTTTTGTGATCCATTCTACTAGCCTGTGTCTCTTAATTGGTGAGTTTAAGCCATTAACATTTAGGGTTATTATTGAGATATGGGTTGTTCTTCCAGCCATATTTGTTTATTTCTGTTACTAAACATGGTTTGTTTTCCTCTTTGATTATCCCCCCCCCTTTACTGTCCTACCTCCCACTGTTGGTTTTCATTGTTATTTTCCATTTCCTCTTCCTGTAATGTTTTGCCGAGGATGTTTTGAAGGGATGGTTTTCTAGCTCCATATTCTTTTAACTTTTGTTTGTCGTGGAAGGTTTTAATTTCATCTTCCATCCTGAAGCTTAATTTCGCTGGATACACAATTCTTGGTTGGAACCCATTTTCTTTCAGTGTTTGAAATGTTATTCCAGGATCTTCTAGCTTTCAGAGTCTTTGTTGAAAGATTAGCTGTTATCCTGATTGGCTTACCCCTAAATGTAATCTGCTTCCTTTCTCTTACAGCTTTTAAAATTCTCTCCTTATTCTGTATGTTGGGCATCTTCATTATAATGTGTCTAGGTGTGGAGCTCTTATAATTTTGCACATTCGGCGTCCTGTAGGCTTCTAGAATTTGGGATTCTGTCTCATTCTTCAAGTCTGGGAAGTTTTCTCGTATTATTTCATTGAATAAATTGCTCATTCCTTTGGTATGGAGTTCTATACCTTCCTGTATCCCAATGACTCTTAAGTTTGGTCTCTTAATGTTATCCCATGTTTCTTGGATGTTCTGCTCATGGTTTCTTAACAGTCTTGCTGAGCTGTCTATGTTCTTTTCCAGTTGAAATACTTTGTCTTCATTGTCTGATGTTCTATCTTCTAAGTGTTCTACTCTGCTGGTAGTATTCTCCATTGAGTTTTTAAGTTGGTTTATTGCTTCCTGCATTTCTAGGATTTCTGTTTGTTTGTTTTTTATAACCTCTATCTCCCTGTATAGTTGATCCTTTGCTTCCTGGATTTGTTTGTGTAATTCCTTGTCGAAGTGATCTTTCATTGTCTGATTTTGCTGTCTAATGTCTTCCTTGATACTCCAGATCATCTGAAGCATATATATCCTGAATTCTTTATCTGACATTCCATCTGCTGCAGCTGTTACCTCTTCTAAAGTTGAGTTGACCTGCATTGCTTGTAGTCCTTTCTTTCCTTGTCTTTTAATACTGCTTGCTTTTCTTTCTTCTTGGTGAAACTGTTGTGTTTTTGAAATTTTTCCCCCCCTATATATTTATATTGCTCTTGTATAGTTGAAAAGTCTCCCTTGCAGGTGTGGGCGGGGGCTCTGCTCTGCCCCTCCTCCAATTGGTGTGAGGTGTCTAACGCCCGCGGACCCCTGGGCCTGATCCGCCGTTCTGTCGCAGGTCTGCCTACCTTGCAGGTGGGGGCGAAGGCTCTGCCCTGCCCCTCCTACCACGCCCGGGGACCGCTAGGCCTGATCTGCAGGTTGGTCGCCAGTCTGCCCACCTTGCGGGCACTGGTGGCAGTTCCGCTCCGCCCCCACTCCAATTGGGGTCACTTGACCACCACACAGGGGGGCCGCTGGGCCTGATCTGGGTGCCGGCGAAGGCTCTGCTCTGCCGCTACTCCAGTTGGGGTGAAGTGTGTACCACGCTGGCAGGCCACTGGGCCTGATCTGCAGGTTGGTCGCAGGTCTGCCTACCTTGCGGGCCCGGGCGGCAGCCCCGCTCCTCCCCTCTGGCTCGATGACAAAGCGAGAGAGACTTGGGTATCTGTGACTCACCCTCCCTACCAGGAGACCCACTGTTTCCGTCGCCGCTGGCACCGATGAAGTTCTCTCCTTGGCCGCTCTCCGATGACATCAGATCTCTGCCATGCTGGCATCCCCTGTTCTATGGCTGAATCCCATTTTCTTCTCTTCCAATAGACGGAGCTGTGCCCTCTGAGCCGAGCTTCTGCCCTCTATGTGCTGACAGAAATCCCTGTAAGGTGGCTCCTGGGAGTCTCTCAATCCTGTTAGTCCAGAGCCCTTTCACTTATCCGGCCCCTCCCCCTGTTCCTCCTCCCAGCCAGCCAGCCAGGTCCTGTTCACCGGAGGCGGTTCCCCAAGGATCTGATTACACTTGCAGCCCCACCGCGTGTCCTATATCCTGAACGATGAACACCCTCTCTGTCATTCATCTAAGCCCCAGTGCTGTGGTGGGGTGATCTGGGAACCAACAGTTTAATTTTTCCGGACCCCTTTGGTGGGCACGCCCCCAGAAACTGGCGGCTAAGATCTTGGGTGTCGCCGCTGGTGTTAAGGGGAGGTGGGGATCTGGAATCCCCTCTGCTTCCCTACAGACACGCCCCCGGAGAGATTCCCGAGGTTTCCTGGCTGCTTGTATCTGGAGCGGGTGGGAGTCACACACCTGCTGGAATTATGTCGGTGGAACTCTGGTGATGTCACCTCTCTGCTATGGCGGGCCCCAGGCTCCTTGCTGGAGTGTCCGAAGGGAGGGGTGGGACTGGTCTGTCTCTGGTTGGTTTCAGCTCCCGGTTCGCTATTTCATGAAGGCTTGGCGAGAGACCTCTTCCTAGAGTCCCTGCACCGCTCCTGCTGCGCTGCGCCTCGGAGGCTATCCGCCCTGATGCAGGGGCCGCATGCAGGCAGCCGACAGTCACCGAGTCGCGCGGGCAGCGGCTGGCGGGTCTGGACCTCTGTGCTGCGTGGCAGAGATTCACTCGTCTAGCGCAGACTGTCACCTCCAAAAATCCTACCGATTCCCGGCCGGTCTCTCTTTAGTGGAATTTTGCTAGGAGTTTCTCAGCAGGTCGAATCTAAGCGTATCCACGCGTCTCTCTGACCCCGTTGTTGAGGAGGTACTGAAAGCGCTGCCTCCCCACTCGCCGCCATGTTGGATCCAGAAGTTAAATTTCTAAAAACATTTTTCTCAGCAAAATGAAATCAAGTCTCTGCCTAGATAATCATTTTCCATTAAAAAAACTATCCCAGGATTGGCAAATCAGTGGGATTAATCCAAGTTGCCATCTGCTCTTGTAAATAAAATTTTGTTGAACCATATTCATATGTATTAAATGCTCTCTGTCTACTTTCATGCTATAATGGCATAATTGAGTCATTGCAACAGGTATCATATGGCCCACAAAGTAAAATATTTACTACTTAGGTTTTATAGGCAAAAATTAGTTAATACCTTCTCTATATTATTGAAGGGCATTGAAAATTTAGGAGACAGCCATTTATGTTGACTACACACAAGACTGTGAGCTCTGTGAAGATTGCCATTAGTCTTTGACCTAAGAACCTAAGAACAGCTGCATGTATTTCTAGGTAAGCTCAAGAAGTTGATGTTCACTATTTTCCTGGCTGTACAGGGACTTTTAAGTATTAGTTTCATCTTGTCTAGTATGCTATGAATTAATGTCAAAATCATTAACACCTTTTAAAAGTACTTTTTAAAAAGGACCTAGAATTAAAAATGTAAACTTAAAGGAATTCTGTCTTAGGAGAAAGAATAAGTGGATTTAGGTACCACTGATAAGGAAAAGCTATTATCAAAGCTCTGAACTAGGATTTAGAGGTCATATTGGAAGAAGTCTACTGCAAGATGAGATTGGAAAAATAGATTAATCAGGCATTTACAAGATTTTAATCCACAATTTATTTCCTTCAAAATAAAGACAGCATTAAGGAAGGCTAATATAAAGATTGTAACATAATACAGAGGTCACTTACTTAGTAAGATTTGGCAGTATCTCTTTACCTCAGACTACCGAATCCATGTAAGCAATAAAATAATTGGGAATCATTCTAAGTATTATGTAAACAAATGCACAAGCTAAAATAAAATTTGGTTTTACTTTATCTCAAGAAAAATATGGGAGAAATAAATGTGAGATGCCAAATGCTTTCCTATAAAAACCCAAATCAATATAAAGAATGAGAGCAAAAAAGACATTTAGATCTCTCGCAAATAATGATCATTAAAATAAAGAACGCTAATTATTTGCCATTGATCTTACTATTTTTAAATGTGGCTTGGATAAATAAATATTTATTTACTCAAATACATAAATTTGGAATCACTACTATCTTTAACCATTAATTTAAATATAATCAGATTTAAAATACAGTTTCCTTATTGTGAACCTCTAGAAGAAGATAGATGGACTTAATTTAGTAGTGAATTTTTTTACTCTGAAATCTGACTAAAGAACTAGTTTTCATGCTCCATTATTTTAACCATATCTTGATTTGTACATGGAATCTCTTTGCCATAAAATGCTATTCACTACATTAAGAAAGAGAAGCTTTTTTAAGCTAATGGTTATTTAAAATATGATAGGAGAATAACACATTCAAATATACATATATATATACCATTGCAACAGGCATTGCATTTTGTAGGAATAACCTTTCTTTTGAGTTTGTATTTAGATGCAAAACAGATGGTGAAAGTTTGTTTAAATGATTTGTCCATTAAAGTCACTTGATTCATGCAGTTCTCTTGCTTCTCAGTGTGTGGTTTTGTTGATTACAGATGTGCTTCATTACTGATACATAAGAAGCCATGATAACCCTGTTATCCAGGAACTGTCATCAAGCCCACAATAAGACATACTGGGAATCAACCTACTCAACTTACTCAGAGAGGATGAATTCAATATCTGCCCCAGGAAAAGAAGAGGCACATTTATATAAAGCTTCCTAGTATTGCTGTTTGGTGCCAGTCTGTTGATTTTCCAGAGAAGAAAACGTCTCATGGGAGGAAGTTAGTTATAGATTCCAGCACTGACATTTATGCTGTGATTCTCCAAAGCCAGGGTACGTCTTGACTATAGATTAAGAAACTTGCCTTTGTTAGTGTGTGTCTCAGTGAAGTCACTGATTATAGAAGATAAAGAGAAAAAAAAATGCCAACTGATTAATTATAAAATGAAACTCCATCATATTTTGAGAAAATTCAAGTCTATATTTGGTGACTCCTTTTCTGAGTATCAAGGAAACCCCCACTAAACAGTCAACTTCCCATCTGTTGAGAAAGACTACATCTGTTATTGTTTTTGAAACTATTCTTAGAGGACAGCATTCAGCAAACTTGCCCTCTAAATGACCAAATAATAGATATTTTTGCCTTTGCAAGCCAAAATTTAAGATGACATTTAGATACTTACATTTCTAGAAAGAAAAATTCTCCACATTTATCAAGTCCAAAATATAAAAATAATTAAGTAAATTTTTTGTAATATAGGTTAACTTTTTTTTTTTTTTTTTTTTTTTTTTAAAGAGAGAGAGATAGAGGGAGAGAGAGAATTTTAATATTTATTTTTTAGTTTTCGGCGGACACAACATCTTCGTTTGTATGTGGTGCTGAGGATCGAACCCGGGCCGCACGCATGCCAGGCAAGCGCGCTACCACTTGAGCCACATCCCCAGCCCAATAGGTTAACTTTTGAGTAATGGAATTTTGGTGAGGATGACATTTCATCTACTCAGGATTCAAAGACAACACTACCTTTCATCAAAATCCATTGCAAGAGTTCATCTGTTATTGATCATCTATAATGATATTTTACATAGGTCATCTTTGAAAATGTCTTTTCACATGGAACCTGACAAATACTGATATCAACCCACAAGCAAATATTTTAATTGAATATATTCAATTCTTAGACGGCATCTGTAGAATTCCCATAGATATTGGTCCTGATATTTGCTTTTCAACATATAAGTTGCACTATAATCATCACTTCCAATTTACATTTAGGTAGGAACTCTTCCATCACTAATTAAAATGGATTTAATGTACTTATTTTAATGTACAATTTGCCTTGCAATTTTAGGTTTGAACTCATTATAAAATACTATCAAGTCTACAGCAAAACACTAATTCAATTCTATTTAGTATCTGATAATAGTGATTAAAAGCAATTCTTTCCTTCAGAAAAAAAATCTGTACCAGTCCTGAGCTCAAAATATTCCAATGATACTTTACTCCTGCTAAACCACTGAACTGCTGCATGATGGGGCAGGTCAGGACTTTTACCTTCAACTTTAGACAAAAATTTACAAATCTGAGGATGGGCAAGTTCATGAGAGGGAATGAAAATTACTACTGACACTAAAAGATACAAGTATTTTCCTCAAGTTCCTGCTGGTAAATACTAAAATGGAGAATTTACCCATGCTAAATGGGCTTTAAATCCTTAATATTTTCACAGATTTGTAAATTTGTCCAAATAAGCTTTTTCTTGCTCCGTATACATTTTTAGTACTTTCAAGCATATTCCATTTCAGGTTGTACTGAATTAGTGCCCTCTAATTTAAAAAAAAAAAATAGCCTTACTTCTCTTTGTTCCAAATGTACAATTCTCAGAGGTTAATTCTATAGTGACCTAAAAGGTATTATTGACCCACCAAATAAATTAAGGCTGATGAGTGTCAACAATATCTATGAAACTCATCAAAAGCAAGCAAAAACCACTTGAAGTGATTTGCTTGTAAAAAAAAATCAAATAAGGCAAATTGATTATTGATGCTGCTGCTTATGTTTTCAATTCTTCATGTAACTGTTCTGGCTGAAGAGATAATCATATTAAATAAGTTTGTTTTCTTCAACCACATTTTTTTTCAGCCACTGCAATCTAATACTATCTAAATAACTCACCCATTGGTAAATAGCTTTTCTTGCTTGACTAACAAATGAGACAATTTAGTATGGTTGTAGCCTCATTCTAATTTTTTAAAAATGTTTTGTGAAGAAATGGTTTGATGAAATATACCATTTTGTATGTTTTAATGTTTCTGAAAAGTATCTTTTTGTGAATAGGGAAAATGTGCTGTGTGCTTGGTCTGTTAATGTGGACATATATTTTTTAAGCATGGGTATAATGTCATTGTATAAGAAACATACTGAGTTACATTGAATTCAATACAAAATAACCATACTATGCCTTAAATATGCAACAACTGAATTCCATTCATATTTTCTTCATTTGTTTGGACAGTGTGAGAGGAGAAAAAAATAAATATTGTTTTGTGACAGCATGTGGAATTAGGAATGCTGCCAAGGTATAACTGGGTTACTGCAATTTGCAGAGTACCAAGCCTTAGTATGAAGTAACGAGAGCACCACATATATACACAATCTCTTTCACAGTTACTTCTCTGCTTAGTTCTAAGCAGCCATAGACAATGCATGAATGAATTGAGCATAGCTGACTTCCAATAAACCTGTAGTATGGTCACTATAACTTAAATTTTGTATAATTTTCATGTATCATAAAATATTATTCTTCTTTGGATATTTTCAACCATTTAGAAATGTAAAAATCGTTCCAGTCTCAAAGGCCATAAGAAATAGATGGTAGGCCAGGTTTTATACATGGACTGTGGTTTGACAACTCTATGCTTCTGATTTGGAAAACAAAATTCAGGTATTTGATACTTGGTAAAAGGCACAAAATTAAAACCTAACAGAATTGAAAGTAAAGGACAAAAAATGTCAACTAATAACCAAAGAAAGCCAATAGCATTGTTAACACACTGTTTCTGTTGTTGCATTATTTAGTGTTTGATTCTGATACATTCTAGTGTCTTGTGTTGTTTTTAATATATCGTTTCTGCGCTGTGATCAGCATTAGAGTCTATGCTTGATTCTTCAAGTTTGTAAAATTGATAGTAGGTCCTCCTTGCCCCTTTTGGAATTAAAAGTATATACATCATAATATATGATTTTATATAGTGTGTATCATTAGTTGTTGAATAAGCCCATACAATGAAGTTTTAATTTCTAACATCTCAATTTTATTTCTATTTATATTTTTATTATTATTTCTATTTATGTAACAAAATCCTTTGTTTCTTTTATGTCCATATTTTATTTATTCATTCATTTTTACTGACATAATTGTATATTACAGTATACCTCTGTAGAGAACAATATGATGTATCAATACATGTATACATGGTATAAGAATGAAATCAGAAAAAATAGCACATTCGTCACGTCAAACATTTATCATGTCTTTGCAAAACAGCATTCAAAAGCCTCTCTTCTATCTTTTTTGAAATATATACTGTATTATTGACTGTTTAACATAATTATTGTAGTTATTTTAAAATCTTTTTCAGATAATACAAGTATCTAAGAAATATTTCCATTGGCTTTGAATACAGGGCATATTTATTTGTTCCTTGCTGTGTCTTGTAGTCTTGTGGTCTATGCTGAACCTTAAAGGTAAAAGAAAAATTGAGTCTAAGTACATAATACTTAAACCTAAAAGGTGCATATTCATTTTATCATTGCATTAGTATTGTGAAGGACTGAATTAACTTAATCTGTAATTTAACCAAGCAGAGATCTAGTGAAGTATTAGGCTTATTTCAACATTTATTTCTAATATTTTGAGGATCAAGTCCTCAAATTGACCTTTCATTGGAACTAGAACTGATCAAATTTTAAGATTTGTGGTGTCATTGTTAAGTCAAATGACCAGATGTTTAAATTTTGAAGATATCTCTCTCTCTCATTGGAACCTTTTACCTCCTTTGGGACCGCAGCCATTATTGGATGTTGGCTGAGGTGGCCTCATGGGTTCTTCCATAGCATTTCCATATAGGTGACCTGGCTGGATTGGCGTTCATGGGCTTTTAGCCTGCACGTGGGCTTTTTTGACTTTAGCCCACCTAATGGTTTAATCTGAAATCTGCCTAGGCCCTTTAGTGATAGTGACGTAACTTCCCCTTATTGGTTCTCACTACTGTCTCTTCTTACCCCCTCCTATCACTATACAACCTTGTCCCTGACACAATAAAGTTGAGATTGCTGCACCTTCATGGTTGACTCAACTCCCTACTCGGTGTGATTCTTGGCCAGGCTGGGTGGAGGGCCGGGTTGCGACACTCATCATCTTGCTAGCTGGTCTAGTGCGCTTCACTACCTCTGTCGAAGGGCGGTTCCAACACTCTCTCTCTCTCTCTCCCCCCACCCTCCCCACCTCAACACCACCCCCCACTTCAAGGAACATTTGCTAGATTTTAGGTTTCAGGAGATTGTTTATGGTCCCTACACTAGTCCATAGTTACCAGCCTTTATACCTGATGAAAGTTTTGGGTTCCTGAAAGAGAATTCTGTCAGCTCTTCTGCTTTCCTCAAGGTGTTAGTAGTCTTCTATGCACTCCATCAAAAACCTCAGGAGCCTTTCCTAGCCCCTGACTTTGGAATACTTCCCTACACACCCAGCAGAAGGCCCGTGGGATGACAGTGGACAGGTACAGGTGTGCTTCCTGAGAAAGGCTTCTCTGGATTCTAATCAGTCCTGCCAGTCTACCCATGTCTACTGACAAAGTGTTAAAAGTCCAGACCAGAACAAAATAATTAATAATTATGAATCTAAATAAAAAGACTAATTTTTTCATCAAGAGTATTTCTTACAAAATAAAATATAGATCTTTTCATGTTGGTTTTTTTAATACAGAATGCAGGAGAGTGAGATATTCTGGATATTGAAATGACTAGAGGGTGTTAAGAATTAAGTTCAATATTCAATTCTTAGTTATCTGCTGGATGATCTGTGCTCCACTCTACTGTGTTTCTGTGGCACAATTTTCACCACTATCTTAAAATTTCCAGTAGAGCTCTGCAGGTCATGTGATTGACTCACACTCATTGTGCTTTGTAAAATTTAATACAGAAGGCTTGTGCCTGGATTTGTGTTGATATGAGGCAGACAGATTAATTACAAGTATAGAAAATCAGTGGTATAAAACTACTTGAGGGAAAGAAGAAACCATAACAAGGATAATTAGTGGGAATATAAACCCCTTGAGACAAAGAGAAGTGACTTTAAAGCTAGAAGTTTTGGAGACATGCAGATATCTGACATGACTACTTAGTTACATTAATACAATATCATATTACAGATATGATCATGCATTTTTTCCACTTCATTTTCTAATGTTATTGTTGGGCAGACCCCAAATGGCTATAGTTAGGCTTCTTTGCCAAGGTTTCTGGCAGCTATGTTTTTAGTGGATAGTCAAGTTCATGAACACTCTAAATCAGCATATGTACTCAAGGTCATAAACATTTGCTTATAACCATGTGCCCACTGATACAACCCATTGGCAATATGCCTTCTTTGTCTTGCCTGCATATAAAAAAAAGCCTATGGAAATGACAGGGAAGATGGGTAAGGGATACTGCCACCTCCAAATAAAGAAAGACTAGGATCCTAACTGTGCTTCATGTCTCCTTTCAACTACCAGATCCCCGAATCCTGTTTACCAGGCCTAAGCTTTGGGTGCAGCACAAGAATTGGCATAGTCAACGGAATCTTCCACAGGTGAGAGATGCATTGACCCTGGCAGATGGGGGAGACCTATGCCCACCCAATGGCATGTGGCACTCGGTCACCATGGTCCTATTGAAATGAGGTCCTGTGCAGAGGTGGGATACAGTGAATGGGTCACCTGTGAGTATAGAGAAGGGTTTGCAGGGAGTGAGTTACAACTTACAAGATAGCACTGCCTGGAAAGCAGCAGGACAAGGGGGGTGGGTTCTTCTCACTGCTCCAAAAGCAAAGGAGGACCAGGCTTTGTGGGATGCCACCCAGTTCCACACCCTCCGAGAGAAGTAGGAAGCCTTGGGGCATGCATTTGTGCTTTAGAAACTAAGGTATGTGAATTGGGTGGGTCCTTGACCTCTGAAGGGACAGAGTTGAAATTTAAAGGGGAGCTGGAGGAAAAGCCCCTACTGTGAGCCCACCCAATGGGTGCAGCAAAAGATGAAACACAAACAGCCCCAGGCCACTGGAGGTCAGGCCATGGGGCAGCCAAATGCTACATAGGATATTACATACTGGCCATACACCCAGGCAAAATTAGTGAATGTAGATAAGCAGTTTTGTTTGTGACCTGGGAACCCCCTATCAGCATGGGTTTTACAGCTGTCGGATCTAGGTATAGAAGGCATTGTTTGCACTCCAGCTGAGATGAATCCTCTGGCATCCATCACTACCCATTCTTCTCTGAGACAGCAATTATAGAACAGCCAAAGGAATGGAGAAGGTAATTACTCCCAGGTAGATTGGATTTATGCAGCTGTGTGAATTGTGTGGACTGATGCTGGTGAACTGCTAGAAACCGTAAGTGACAATCCTATGCAGATTTGGAGCAGATATTATAGGACCTTCATGCAAGGTAACTTGGTATGCATCAGGCAATATTTAATCTGAGTATATGGGGGCCAAATGATGAAAGATTTACTAATGGCATAAGAGACTTGGTTTTGCAGTATGCTTTACCTTCCATCTTTGTGTCTTTGATGGCTATTTTAGCCCCATATGTCAGGCACCCCAATAATGAAGTTACTACTACAATAACTAGCCTGGGAGAAGCCCAAAGCAAAGAGTAGTCAAAAAATGTGAACAGAGTAAGAGGGGCCTAGAGATGAGACAAAGAAAGAAAGAAAGGGTCCATTAGAATCATTTGCAAGCAAAGGTCGGCAGATCTCTCGGCAGCAAGTTTAAATCACCAGACAACAAACAATCATCCTAATGGAGTCCTCCTTGAGCTGTGGAAGCAGCCACACCCAGAGCAGTAATATGGGAGAATGGACAGAGGCAAAGGAGCCCCTGAGAAGCCCAACCTGTACAACTAAAAGATGATTTGGCTACTTCTAGGGGAATGAGGGGACTTTGTTTCAATATGACTAGGAATCTAGAGAAAGTGTCTGCCCTGTGTGTACAGGCAAGGATCAGAAGTCATATGAGGAGCTTGCTGTCCACTGGTCCCCAAACAATTTGCATAGGGTATAGGCCCTGTTGGATACTGGAGATGAATGCAGCCTAGTGTTTGGCAACCCTGATAAGTTCCCAGGTCCATTGGTCCATAGTGATGGCGATAAGGGACAAAGAAAAAGCAGTATCCTTACCACTAGGGATAGATCATTTGCCCCACCAGCATACAAAGTACATGTCTCCTAACCCAGAGAACATCTTGAGTATAGATGTGCTCCAAGGACTCTGGCTGTACACAACAGCCAGAGGGAATTCCACCTCCATGTATGAGTGGTGAGAGGATATGCAAAACACCCACCCCAGGTCTTGCCACAACTCTGGAGAACTGCAGTGGTGAAACAGTTGTCTTCCAGAAGGACATGCAGAAATTGGAGCTAGGAATTGGAGGAGGTGGGTATAATATGGCCCCCGCACAGCACAGTGTCGTCATGAAGAAGCCTGATGGCCCTTGGAGAATGACTGTGGATCATTGAGAACTGAATAAAGTGGTGCCTTCTCTGCCTGCAGCAGTTTCCTCAGTGCATGATCCCATGGACCAACTAATCTTGCAGCTGGGCACATATCATAATGTGCTGGACTTGGCAAATGCTTTATTTTCTATTGCTTTGGCCCCAGAGATCCAGAAGCAGTTTGCCTTTCCACAGGAAGGCGAGCAGGGGACATTTCAAGTGTTGCCACGAGGTTATTTGAATAACTTGACCATATGTCTTAGTTTGGTGGCCAGTGACTTGGCCCAATGGACTCAGCTTCCCACTGATTTTTTTTTTTTTTATTGATGATGTGTTGATGACTTCTGCCTCTTTTTAGATTTAGAGATTGTGGCCCTGACCTTAGTGTCCCATTTGGAGACATATGGCTGGGCAATAATCATAGCCAAAGTGCAAGGACTTGGCTTGTTAGTCAAATTCTTGGATGTTGTTTGGTTGGGTGAAACAAAAGTTGTGCCAGAAGCTGTGATAAAATTCCAGCATATCTAAGAACAATGATTGCACAATTGCAGACCTATGTGGGCTTGTTGGAATATTGGTGGTCTTTTTTACCCCAGATTTGGCCCAGTTGTGTTGTCCCTTTTATGCCCTAGTGAAGAAAGGGCATGGTGGAACTGGACTAAACCACTATGAGGGCCACTAAGTAAACTGAGGCAGGTATGAGCCCCAGCTCTCCCCTTTAAGCTGGAGGTTTATGTAATCCAGGAGGGTTTTGTTAGGTTGATTTGAAGTGATTAAGCAACCCTTGCATGCTAAAGAACCACCAATCAGGTGCCAATACAACTACCTGTCAATCAGCAAGGTCTCCTAACCAATCCTGGATCTTAGCAAGTTCCCCCAACCAACCCCAGTTGGACAAGGGACTCTAAAAACCCCTCTTCCTGTCCCAAGACCTCCCTTCCTGCCCTAAGTCCAGTAAAAATTCCAGTCCCATCCAGCCCCAGTGCGCTTCTTCTCAGACCCTCTTCTTACCGGCTCTCTTGGTCTGAGGTTTCGGCCTGGGAGCGAAATCTCAATAAAGCCCAAGTTCATCAGACTTTTAAAATCTGCCTCCTTTTGGTCACTGCTGCCTGACCTTACAGGTTTCAGGTAAGACCTGTGGCAGTGGCATGAGCAGCGGAGACCAGTAGACTTCTGGTCAGAGTTGTAGAAGGGTGCAGAGGCTCATTACTCCCTGATAGAGAAGCGGCTTGCAGCTGTGTATGCAGCTCTGGTGGCCTTGAAAGCCATCACAGGTGCTGATAAAATTTTTGTCTGCATTACATATCCTTACATATCCTGTAGGAAGATGGGTGCAGAATTGGGAAGTCAACCTGAGGACAGATGTAGCCCCAGACACATGCCCTAGCAAAATGGGGAGCATATTTGGAACAACAGAATGCTTTGTCTGTGCCCCATGAGCTCCAACAGATTCTAAGACCAGTGCGATATGCAACTAAGGAAGTGCCTAACAGTGCTGATGAACATGAGCTAATAGAGCCATCGCCCATTAAGGAAGGAGCAGTCGCTGGTGGGCAACAGTGGTTGGTATAGAGATGGATCCAGCAAAGGGCCCGCTGACCATTAGATTGCCATTGCTGTATAGCCCTCTATGATACCCTGTGGCATGATGCGGGAAAGGGACAGAGCAGCCAATGGGTTGAGATATGTGCCATATGGGGGATGGTGGCACTGCATGTACCAGGACCTTAATTATCTGTACAGATGGCTAGGCTGTTTATAAGGGTTAACTTTGTGGATTCCTACATGGAAAGTAGACAAATGGATGGTAGGGCATCAGCCTTTGTGTAGTCAAGTTTTTGGCAGGACCTTTGAGCCATAGGTCATGAAAGAGATGACTGGAGTACATGTTACTGGCCCTGTCCCCCTGACTAGCCCAAGGAATGATGAAGCAGATGCATTGGCTAGGGTATGGTGGTTATAGCAGGCAGCTACCACCTACCTGGTAGCTTGTTTGCATGACCTACCAAATGCAGGTGTGAAAACTATATGGAATATAGTCAAACAATGGGGTCTGCCTTTAATGTGTAGTTTGTGCTCAGGAATATCCACACCCCCAAAGCCTTGGAGCCACAGATGGCCAGATAATGTGTCGAACACATCCCTTTGACACAATGGCAGATTGACTACATTTGCCTTTTATTGAGGTCAGAAGAGGTCATGTTTGCCTTGATGGCATGGATTTGGCTACAGGATTGTTGTTTGCCTGGCCCAGTGGACAACCAAATCAGTGTACTAAAATGCATGCTCTGACAGTGTTGACAGCCTTGTGCATCAGGCTCATCACAATAGAATGAGATCAAGGTACTCATTTCACAGGTCAGGATGTGTAATGATGGGCAACTCAGTGACAGATTCATTGGAAACTTCAGGTCCCATACCACTCACAGGCTGCAGGCATGATAGAAAGATATAGTGGCCTACTTAAGGAAGGGCATAGGATTGCAGTCAACTTACCTTCCATGAAGGGATGGGCACAGAGCCAATGGGCAGTTGTCAGAGTTCTGAATGAATGTCCCCCATGAGGGGACCAGCTCCTGTGGAGGCTTTGCTGCAACGTAGAGCAGCACCAGTACAGGTCCAGATGACAGCAAAGGATGTTATAATTAAGCCTGGATTGGGGAAGCAAAGGAATGTTCTTTTTGCCTGCTCCCACTAAACTGATTTGGGAGCAAACTGTGGGTTGGATGTGGCTTTGGGTAATAAAGACTTCCACCTTTGTTGGATATCCCTGTTAGTCCCCTGGGGAAAAGATTTGGAGTATGATCACCTTGTGACACCATGAGTAACTAATGTTCCCTGCCCATAAATGTAACTTGGCCTGGTCCCACAGATGAGATGCAGATTTTAAAGGGCACGTTTGTTATTTCCCTTTATCCAGTTATGGGTTCTGGTGCTGCAGATTGTGCTGAATTTCAGAACCTATTCTGTATGCATGTGGTATCACCATCCCGGGAAGATGGCACAGGTGGCCTGTGCTTTCCCAGGACTCAAAGCTGGCCTGCAGTCTCCTGTGCTAGTTACTGTAACTGCTTTGTCCTTTCGTTCATAGGTATATCCTTGCTAACACCATTGTGGACTGGGCACACACCTATGCCAGAGCAGCAAACACCCTCTGCCTGTTGGATATGCACCAAAGTGCTTATGAGTCCTACTGCCAGACTACCCTGGCAAATTCAGACCATGTACCTGGACAATTGGATGAGGCTGTAAGAGACTTTTGGTGCTACTTCAATACGGGATGAAACTAAGACAACAATTGTGATTGTGGTCCAAGCACAATTCAATGCCTCTCACCCATGGTTGGGGTACTCTGTTTGGGATGGAATGGCCAGGCTCCCAGTCAAAACTGTAGAACTGAGGGCTTGATATCCTGATGTTTAGAGAAAATTGAAGGTACCAACCTGTGAGTTGGGCCCGTAGAGCCTCTTGTCAGACTATCCAACCAGATGTCAGTACAATAAGTAATACTTTTATCTCAGTATTCCATTGCACCATGTAAGTCTTTGGCATTCATGGGTAACTATACCATTCATGGGTAACTATACCTCCTATGGAAATGGACAGGACATTGCACCTGAGGTCACCCATACATTTTGACCACCATACACCAAGCATTGCCTCAGAGGCCTGCTAATTGGGAGACTGTATGAGATAGCTATAAAATGTGCTGGACACCTTGGTGACTGAGATGCAGATAAATGTCTAAAAGCAGGCTCTATCTCTGGTGAATGAAGAAATGTTGTGTTTCAAAATCCCATGGTGCTTGATTTGTAGCACAGGTATTGAATGCTTGATACTGAATGTTATGTATATAGTCTAGGTAACCAAAAGCATATTATTATGGCTTTGGCACACATGACTTCTTTAGCACATATCACTTCTGAAGTCAGCAGCCATACAGCAGCTAACTGGTGATCCTTTGCGGAAATGGTGGGCAGCTTTAAGCACCACCTTTATTACTCTTGGTAATAATAGACGGTGGTGCTTATTTCCTGGTGGTATGTTGTTTCAGTTTATATTGTTGTTGTGGCCTGTGGATTCAGGGCTCTGCCCTCCTCACTAAGAGATCATTGTGGAAGACTTCAGATATGTAGATTGTATGGTGAGGAATCCTAAAGGGGTGGATTGTTGGGCAGGTAGAAAATTGTTCTAGTTAGGCTTCATCACCAAGGCTTCCTGGAGGCTGTGTTTTTAGTGTGCACTCAAGGTCATAAACATTTTTTGTAACCATGTGTTCACTGATGTAACCTGTTGGCAGTGTGCCTTCTTTGTCTGAGCTAGATATAAAAATGACCTATGGAAATGGCTTGGCGGGGGTGGCTAGAGGCTATTACTTCCTCCAAATAAGGAATAACTACCATCCTCACCTCGCATCTTCTTTCAACTGCTGGAGGCCTGAACCCAGACTCCCAGGCCTGAGCCTCAGCCACACCACCACACTTATTACATTATAGAAAACTTTTGTAAGCATAATTGCTTATATTTTAATATTATCCACTTTATATGAACTTTAATTTACTTTATTAGTCCCATTTAAAAATCCATGGGTGTTTTTGGAATTAGCCTAATTGCTCCACTAACCAGAACACATTCATTCATGTGGAATAAATGGAGTAAGCTGTAATTAGTTTGATGTTTTCCTTATAGTCTCATAACATACTTTTGTCATTGGGTACTGCAAAGAAATTGCGGGTATTTTGTGCCATAATATCAGTAGCTACTCTCATAATAACACACATGGTTCAGAAATCAAAATCACTGATATCTAGTTGTGCTTTTTAGTTTGCATGGTGCTTATCTTACCTGTCAGTGGCAAGGATGTGTGGATAAACTGTAATTCCAACAAGATGATTCTGAAACTCAGTAAAATCTAGTAATCCCCACACTTTCAAAGGATATATACAATGAAATAGATTGACCTGGTGATTGTTTGCAGATGTGATAGCTGACATGAAGCTGCAAACTTTCTTTTTTTTTTAAAAAAAGAGTAATAAACCTGAATATTATCTGTATTGAATGGAAGTGACTTTATATTACTTCCGTTTTACAACAGAGGGCAATTTAAGCAATGTAAAACTTACTTGAAAAAAAAAAAGATTGTAACCTATTACTTCAAGCAGGCTTTCTGTTCAATGAAATCCTAGTTTACTGTGATCCTGAAGAGAGACTTGCAGCGGTGGAATGATGCTAAAATGCATGCCATTTTAGTTAAGATGTGCCCATTTGGATTCACGGCATGCTATAGCTAAGTATTTGATTGCCAGTGTAGTGAAGGAAATTGGTTTGTAAAAGCTGTGCTGAATTCTGAAGCTAAGACCAAATGATGATATTACTATTTGTATTATTTTAGAAGGACCAAATGGATCACCTTTTCTTTTTCTTTATTTTTTCTTTTCCATTTTATTTTTGGAATAAATATAATAATAATATATTTCATTCAATACAATATATATCCAAAATATTATCATTTCCACATGTAATCAACATATAAAAATTAGTAATAATATATTGGCATTTTTCATAAGTCTTCAATATCTGATTATACTTACAACTTATCTAAATTTAGATGCTAAGCAGTTCATTGGAAATAACTGATTTATATTAGGTTGCATAAAATTTTAGTTAAAAAAGTAGCTTGACATACTTATGTTGATGCAAACTAACTTGAAGCATTCCAATAAAAGGAATCATTTTCCTGAATGTTCAACACTTTGACAAACAACTGATTTTGGTACAAAACAATGTCTATTTCAAAATTGCATCTCAATTAAGACAAGTTATTTATTCTTAGATCAACTCAGTTATTAATACTGAGTTCAATGTAAAAACACTTCTAAATGTCTCAATATTGGAAAAATAGTTCAAATTTTTCTTATGCTTTTACAGCCAATTTACATAATATAATCAATTGTCACTAAACTATATTGCATATTCATTCATTTGTCAAATGATTATTATTAATTTGTGTTAGAAAATGTTTCAATTTCAACATGTACTTTTTAAAAAAATTTTATCAGTGCATTATAGTTCTACATGATAGTGGGGTTCACTTAGACATAATTATACATGAATGGAATATCATTTTCTCCATTCCAGTCTCTGGGATTTCCTCTTTCCCTCCTCTCCTCCCTTCCTTTCTTTCCCTTCCTCTACTCTATGGGTCTTCATTCTATTTATTTATAGTTTTTAATCTGTTCTTTATAGATGTACATAAAGGTGAAATTCATAGTAGCATATTCGTATATGCACATAGCGTAATTTGGTCAATTTCATTCCAACCTTCCACTCTTTTCCCATCCCTCCTCCCTCCCCTTCAATCCTCTTTCTGTTAGACCAAAATCTTAAAAGGGGGAAGGGGGGTGAAGCCCATGAAAATACAAGGAAGATTACCTTTTTTTGTCCTGAAGTCTATTTAGTCATTTTTTTCTTGACTTCACCCCCCCCTTCCCCACTACACACACACATGCACACACATACACATGTGTACAGAATATGAAAGGTAGAGACAGAACTGAGGTGAACAGCATTGAATTTGGAGGTTCAGTATGAGCTCTATCCAACACTTTCTCTTTATCCTGTGCAAATAATCTCTAAACACTAGTTTCCTTGTGTACAAAATAGGACCCATAAACCACCTCATCTCTTTTATTTATTTAATTAATGTTTCTTGAATGAGTAGTATGTTCCAGAATCTGTAACCATCTAGAGAAGTAAGTAAAGCACAGATCGTGGGGAAATCTAGCACATACTAAAATGCTTGAACTTTGTTTCAAGACAACTATGAACTGATGATCCACTCTTCAGATTTAGCTGAATGTCATCACATGAATTTGGGAATGATAGTAAAAAATTACATTCCTATAGGTTAAGAGATAATGTAAAACAAAAATACGAGTGTAAGAGATGAAAAAAAATGCACACTACTCATCAGAATATTTGTGCCTTTGATAATGTTTAATTATCTACCAACTGGCCTTTCCACATCTCTAAATCATTGACCTTGTCATTTCAGTAGATGATACTCTTTTCCTTTTAAAATAAATACTTGTCCTTATATCTAGATGAAATTTAGATATTGCCAGTTCCTTAAAAACTTAAACATCCATTTGGATGGATAATCATGCTCCTTAGTATTTGTTTTAGTCAGCTGTTTTGCCACTGTGACCAAAAGACCCAACCAACACAATTGTAGAGGAGGAAAATTTTATTTGGAGGCTTGTGGTTTCAAAGGCCTCAATCCACAGACAGCAGGCTTTATTCCTCAACGTTCAATGTGAGGCAGGGTATCATGTCCAAAGAGTGTGACAGAGGGAAGCAGCTCATATTGCAGAGAGAGATTCCATTTTCCAGATACAAATATATACCCAAAACCACACCCCCAATTCCCACCCTCTCCAGCAACAGCCTACTACTTCAGTTACCATTCAGTTAATCCTTATCAGGGGACTAATTCACTGATAGGGTTAAGGCTTTCATAATCCCAATCATTTCTCCTCCAAACCTTCTTGTGTTGTCTCACATGTGAGCTCTTGGGGGACACCTCACATCCAAAGTGTAACATTCTGCCCCTAGCTCTCAAAATCTCACAACCATCTCAACAATGCAGAATACATTTTATCCATTCCCAAGTCCCCTTGGTCTCAACAGTTCCAAGATAGCTCAAAGTTCAAGTCCAAATTCTTTTCTGAGTCTCAAGGCAATCTTGCATTGTGAGCTCCTATAAAATTAAAAGCAATTTACAAGTATCCATTATATAATGGTACAGAGTAGACATTTCCATTCACAAAATTAGGGACATAGAAAGAAGGGATAGGACCAAGGCAAGACTGAAATCCAGCTGGACAAACAAGTCCTATAGCTCCATGCCCTTAAGCCATCTTTCTTATTGTCTCTGGGCAAACTCTTTAGCATTTCTTTCATGGTGGTAATGTCTTCAACAACTGCAACTTCCTTAGCCCTAGTTTTACCTAGGACTTTCAAGTCCACTTTGTCCAAATCTTCCTGTTTTGCTTTCTGCTTCTGACTATCACAATAAATTTGACTAAAAGCTGCCAGCAATATCCATGCCACCTCCTGAATGCTGCCTAGACATTTTTTTTCCACCAGAATAAGAAGTCCATCACTATTAAAATCAGCTTCACAGAAATTCTCAGGAAATGAGCAAAATGCAGATAACTTCTCAGCCAGAACATGACATGAATGGCTTCTACTACTCCAGAATTCAATAGAGCCCTCCTTCTCTGAACCCTGTTCAGCCCTGTCTTCACTGTTCACAATCCTATTGGCATTATGGTTTTCTGAGAGCCCACCAGATTCAGCCATTAAGCTCTGCTTATAATCAGTCTAAAGCCTTTCCAGCTTGCGCTGCTAAGCATATCAAAATTCTTCTCACCAATTCCAAAATGCTCCAAAAACTTCTGAACCACATGGTCAGATTAGTCACAGCAATGACCCCATTTTTCAGTACCAATTTCTGTTTCAGTGCAGATATACCAATCCATGGACAGCAGGTTTTATCCTGTGGTCTCAAGGTGAGGCCAAGAGTGAAAGGGGGAAGCAGTTCACATAGCGATCAGAAAGCAGAGAGAGGCTCCACTTTACAGATACAAATATACACCCCAAAGCCATACCCAAATGCCTACCTCCTCCAGTCACACCCTAACACTTGAGTTACCACACAGTTAATCCCTCTCAGGGGATTAATTCACTGATTAAGACTCTCACAACCTAATCATTTTTCCTCTGACCCTTCTTGCTTTGTCTCACATGTGAGCTTTTGGGGGACACATCACACCCAAACCATAACAGTAGTGGTTCAATGAAACTGAAAATTTTGTCCACACAAAAAAACGGTATATGGATGTTTATAGCAGTTTTATTCACAATTTCCAAAAGTTGTAAGCATCTATGTTCTCCTCAGATGGTGAATGGATAAATACACTATGGTACATGCAGATAATGGAAGTGTTGAGCACTAAAAGAAATGAATTATTGAGCCATAAAAATATCAAAAAACTTAAATTCATATCACCAAGGGAAAGAAGTTAAGGCATAAACCTATATACTGTATGGTTATAGCTATGGTCATCCATCTATTAACAACAGACATACAACCTGAGTAAAACATCATTAGACAGTTTTGTCATTGTGGGAGAAGCATACAGTATAATTACATAAACAAAGATGGCTACAATGTCTCTAGGCCATATAATTTTATTGGAGCACCATGGTATATGCAGTCTATATTTGACCAAATGTCATTTCATGCCATACTTGTGACTACACATGACATTCTGGAAAATAAAATGAAAACTGTGGAGACAGTAAAAAGATCAGTAGTTGTCAGAGGTCAAGGGGTAGGGAGGAATGAATGGAGGACACACATGATATTTTTAGCAATGAAGCTACAGTGGTGGATATACATCAGTATACATTTGTTCAGACTCATGAAATGTCCAACATCAAGTGTAAAGCCCATAATGCAAGCTGTATACTCTGGTCAAAATGTTGTTATCAATGTTCCTGCATCAGCTATAGCAAATCTATAAGTCTGGCAGGCTATATTCATAATAAGGTAGGAGATTTATGTGAGGGCCAGAACTATATGGGAAATCTACATTGTACCCTGAAACTAACCTAAAACTGCTATAAAAATACATAGTCTATTAAAAATAAATAATAGGCATATTTGCATGCCATTTTGTAGAGATGGAGATGGGTCAAAGTAAGAACAACCACTGTAAAGTTCCTCTTATATTCTTCATTTTAAAATGCAAGTAACTGTAATTATTTTAGGAACTTCACAGTGAAGAGGTATCTATCAAGTTACTTGCACAACTAACCCATAGGTGCTTGAGCTAAACCTTTCTTTTTGCTGTCTAACCTTCATTGCTTTTATTAATATTTGTATTCACATTATTGTGATATTTCTTATTACATTGTCCTAGCATAATCTGAATTGTAATTTTGAAGGAAATGACAGCAGGACATGAAACCCAGGTAAACACTGTAATATCTGTGGCTGCCCTTTATTTCTTTCAAAGACAGAATTAGACCTTTGACTTGTCAAAACTAATTAGAAAAAGGTTTTCTCCCTGTAATCTCCCAAGATCAAATGTGAACAATGTGGATGTGAGAAAGTACTCATGCTGCATTCTGTACAGGCCTAAAGATGGGGGAAAAAATTAATGTTTCTTTTACAAACTCTATCATCAAGATAAGCAAAAATAGAAGCAAAGGTTCTCTTCATCTTCCACTTGTCCTCTTTGTTTTACAAGTATAATATAGATGTAGATGTCTTCCCTAGGAGGAACAAACCATTTCATTAATCTAATTCACCTAGATAAGTGAAATCTACTGTTGTAAGCAGCAAATATGAAATGAAAAATATATTTGATGAACATATTCCTGAAAAATATTATACCTTTTTCTGCCTTTGAAAATAGAGTATGAAATTAATAGAGGTCTCAAAGAAATTTTTTGAAACAATACAGTACAATTTTCTTGAAAATCCTTCTCTTTCTTTATTATGTAATTATCATAGAAAATGTGTCAAGGAATTGCTATGTCTGGGCCTGTCTTCTCAGCCCAATACCAGGGTCTGGATGAGTGCTCACAATGGTCAGATGGTCTCATTTTGCACAGTGAAGTTGGAGAGAGAGAGCCCTGGCATGAGCAGAGGAGACACATGAGATTGTACATTAACTAAGGAGAAAACAGAAAACCACCACATTCTGTGTGCAAATCTTACAGAATAGGAGCAGAAGTAGGAGTTTTCAGATTCAGAAGCTAAGAGAGGAATCTGGACCAATGACCATAAGCTTTTTCTTACACTTAATTGAGAAAGGAGCTGAACTCCTTTCTGTGAAAGTGTTTCTATTCTATTCAAACCAATGATCCCATCAAAAAATCTACAAAAGAAAGAAAGAAAGAGAAAGAAAGAAAGAAAGAAAGAAAGAAAGAAAGAAAGAAAGAAAGAAAGAAAGAAAGAAAAGTGGATCTCATTGAAGAGAGCAGAATAACCCAAACTAATGCCAAATACTACTGTGCTGAGAAGGCTAGGAGAAGCTAACAGGACACTTCTAAAGCCTACCCTTGAGTGTCAGAGGCAATGACATGTCAACATGTCAGTATTGATTATATGGTCCATTCAAAACTACAAGGAAAAAGAAATAATGACTATGAAATCCTTTTTTTTTCCCTTTCTTATTTTTGGGCCTAAGAGATATCCTAGTACTGTTGCTTATTAACTTATGATGAGGCACAAACCTGAATGGGCAGGTTTCATGTCAGCAGGAATTGAATTTAGCTGATTTCATGCCACTTCCTTCATTCAGGTATATTTGAAAGTCTGTCTGAATCACAAGCTAAAACATACTGCCTTCTCATACTTGGAATAGTGGGTCTCTCTAGAAAACCAGTACTATTCGTAGAGAAACTGTGAGTGAATTGTACTATTCAAAAAATGTAGCAAGATATTTGAATAACTAGTATCAAAAATGTTTCAGATGTCAAAAAAGGAGCTTATTATCAGCTTGAGGACTTTTTATTTATAGATTCTGTTTTTAGGAAGAAATCCTGTTTCCAGGTTCTTGATGGCCTTATAAATCTTGAATTTACTTGTGCCAACAGACTTGTTCTCTTTAGTTTATCTTATTTGTCTTGAGCATTTCATGTTACCTGACAAGGATTAGTGATTACCCAAGCCTACCTTCATATGGGAATGACATTTTGTTAAGGATCAATTTAGGCAGCTTGATCATTCTGGAATGATGCTTATAAATCCAAACAAAAGCTTTCCATCTACACACACAGAAACTTTACAAATACTGCATGTTCTCATCCATTGTAGAAGCTAAAGAGATCTATCTCATGGAAGACCATGGAATGGTGGGAACTTGATACTGGGAAGTGGAGGGGGTAGGGGAAATGGAAAGAAGTTAGATAAACAGGTACCAAAACACAGTTAGGAGGAACTAGTTCTCATGTGCTATAGCATAGTAAGGTAACTATACGCTATAATTTATCATATATTTTAAAGTAACTAAAAGAGCCATATGTTTCCCAATACATAGACATGATAATTATTTGAGAAGATACAAATGCTAATTACACCAATTTTATCATTACATTTTGTGTACATGTATTGGATTATGTTGAACCCAATTAATATGTACAAATATTACATGTCAATTAAATAATAATAATGGTAAAGAACTAAGATCTCTTATGTGTTATATGTTGGGGCAGGTCAATAGAAAATAATTAGCTATTAGCAAAAATAATTATAAACCTATCACATGTTTTCATCATCCATTTAAATGAAAATAAAGCAGTAATCTTGCTGCCATCACCCATGGAAATATATTACATTTTAAAATATTAAAGAACTGACTTCTTAGAGCAATCCTGTGAGACAATATTCACTGAAAATTTTAATGAGAGTTGAAACTGAAATCCATAAAAAATTTCAGAAGTTTCAGGCTACCTATCCAGGTAAGTGATTGCTGCAGAGATTGTTCATTCCCTATTCTATTTGTCCAGCCTCAGCCTTGCCAAATTTGAAATGATGCAGAGCTCTTCAAAAACCAGCAGTGATTCACCACTTATTAGGAAATTTGTTATTTGTCATGAGAGTAAACACAATTTTCAGTGATGACAGACCTCTGATATGGCATGTCCTTGTCCTCCTCCTCTTCCCAATGAAGCTCTACATGTTGCTCACGGTTCACATCCTACAAGCCTAACAGTTATAATTCTCCTCATTCATAATCCCCTGAGCACTTCATAATACCACATGAGCATCATGATCTCACAATTTTAGATTTTGGAATAACATTCTACAAACCTTTGATTTCTCTCCCAACCTAAATTAGAAATTCCTTCAAATATGAATCAAAATCTTCCTGTTTTATATTGTCAGGGTTGACATTTCTCAGTGAGAAAAGGGGAGGAATATGGGCAAGCTCTTTATTTAGATCAAGCCCTAAATAAAAAGGTAACTAACAGCCTGCCTTAGGTGAACTGTCCCGGACACGTTACTGATTTCACATTAATGGAATATCTGAACTGCTTGAATGAGTTGATGTCTTGTCACTGAAAGAAAAAGATACAGTAAAAATTGCTGACCTAAAGCAAGAGCTAAGTCTATGGTTAGAGTTAAGTCTCTGAGGTCAATTACAATTGCAAAGCCAATCAGTGTTAAGGCATTGACACATTTCTAATAAAATTCTGTTAACTGTTTTGTTTTCATTTATGATGGGTAATAAATTTAAAAAATAGTCTAGTAACAATAGAATATATTGCATGTCATATGTTGTGGGATAATATATTATTAATAGCAGAATAAACTATGGCATCTAGAACCTGTCAATGGTCAGATGGTTAAAATCTGTCTCCCTGGATCAGGGATTTTACTACATAGAGGTTGAATATTGTTGGAAGGTAAAGTAAGAAGAAAACTAAAAAGCAAATAAATTGAACAAAAATACTTTAAGACTCGAGGACAAATTGGAACATTCCCAATCCATAAGAGCCATCACTGTCGCAACTCCACATATACCAGTACTTCAATTTAATTCTAGTGATAATCCCCTTTTCAGATACTTTCTCTTATTCCACTTTTCCTTAGTTTTTATATAGAGATGTAAACTTCAGAAAGTAATAGCTTAATTTACTTATCCACAGCAAAGGAAGATTTAAATTGAGAATTTTAAGACAAGCAGTAGTAAGAGAATTATTTCAATCATGCTGCCTTCAAAACAAATACAAAGCACTACACAATAAACTGTCTTTATATCATACTTATGCAACAAGAAAAAAAATTGCCATAACATGACTACCACTTAAAGGCTATATCCTTTGCTCAAATGAAAGAAAGTGAAATAATTTGGAGGTTGAGAGAACAAGAGATAATTTGACAATAAAATTTAGATTTGAGTTTGTTCTGAAAATGTCCTTATCACACTTAAGAGTAATCCTCTCCACCCACTTGAAGTAAAAGCTTCCTTGCACACAAAGGAGAGAAAGGGATTTTAAATAAGAGGATTTTCAGACTCTGTGCTATACTGTATCTCATTCTTAGGACTAAGCAACTACATCGGCACTAGAGATGTGGTTAGTTCAACCCAAGTACATAAAAAGGGAGTAATCAAAACAACTTAAACAGAATTCTTAAATAGAAACACCGATTTGTAAAGCTAGTTTATTTTTTTATAAACAAACAAAAAATGAGTAAATGGTACTTACCTTGCTGCTTCAAAAGCACATTTACAAAATTGAAAGAAAACATTCAATAAAGTCACCTGAATCCGGACTTCTTTAAGTCAGTGGCTTTTTTACTTTATAAAACCTTATTTTTGACCAACTTTATCTTCTCCAATTTATATATTTTAAGTCATGAAGCATTGAATTCACCTTTGCATAATTAATGGGAGTAAAAGAAGTTCCTGCATTCAGAGTTTCAGACACAACAATCACATGAGTTGTACAAAATACCAATGAAGCAATAATCATCAAGCACCTTCTATGTTCAAACAACTGTTTCAGCTGCTGGGATTATGTTGGTTTGAATTAGTTTTATTTCTATGATCAAAAAATTATGTGCATCACTAAATGTGATTAAGGCCTAATAAATAAATGCTATAATAAAACCATCCATTAACGTAGAAGACAAGAGAGAAGAAGCCAGTTAAGACCCACATTTCAAATGAAATTGAGTATATTTTCTAGGTGTTAGTCCAGCTTTCTTTTGCTGTTGTATAAATTTCAAGTGTGAACAATTTCATGGATACAACCCAACACTTAACAGTATTAGGAATGGCCAATTTATCATAAAAAAAACACAAGAGACACAGGGCATCACTCATTGAAACCTCCCTAGCACAATTTCTTCCACTAGATCTTATTATTTATTAATCTCTTACCTCAATGTTTGAAAGCTTTGCTGAGAAGAATATAACATGATAAATCATAGTAGACAAATCTCAGAAAGACAGCATAATAAAATACCTACATATACTCAAATTTATCATAGACTTCTACTTCAGCAATGGGACAGTACAAAGTAACACATTTGTCCTCTTTCTGCAGGAACAATAAGGTTCAACTGCCATTTTTATCCCTATAATTATAATAAAATCTTTCTCTTTGGGGGATTCAGTATACTAATTATCTCAAGTGTCTAAAAAACACCACAGCTGTATTTCCTTTTATTTAGTGCTCAAGCAAAAACAATTTTTATCTGCCTGTGTCTGTTTCCACATTCTCCTGTGTGTTTAATATTTGCTAGGTACAAATTTCACAAGCATTTTGATTGGGAGCATCTCTTGCACAATGCCTTTTTTTTCTAATTTCTCTTTTAAGCAATTTATATTTTTGAATATTTATTAAGTGTTGAGGGCCACAGACCAGTCAAGATGGTGCCTGGCACTTTGCCAGGATGAGTGGTTTGAGAAGTAACGCCAGGGAGCCGTTAAAATGATGGAGATTCCTTAATGACTGACTGCTGTGTCTAGATTATGTCAATTAAGTTAAGCTGTGTATAATTATTAAGATGATGAGGATTCCTTAATGACTGATTGCTGTAACTGGATGATGCTAAATTGAGTCAAGCTGTGTATTCAGTTAGGTATAAATACGTCTGCTGTCCTACAATAAAGCAGCTCCCGCTGTATCAACCTTCAAAAGTTGCTTGTCACCCCCCCCCCCCGGTTATTTTGCCCAGCGGGACTGCGGCAGTTAAGTAGCTGAAATTTGACTAGCTTTAAGCTATAGATAGAAATAGTGATTGGAAAAAAATTTGAAGGTAGGATTCATTAGCTCCCTTTAACTAGAGTGGAAAAAACTCTGGACACAACTTAAGTGATTTGCCTTAGACCATGCAGAGAGTAAGCAAAAGACACAAAGGAATTATCCAGATATTTCTGACACAGTATTCTTCACTTTCTCAACTATTTCAAAAACAAACAAACAGCAACAACAACAAAAAACTTATGACCAGTAGAGTAGCAAGGAAGGAGGTGCGGAGGGAAAGTATAAATACTAGAGATGAAGAATGCACCAATACTACAAATGCATTTATGATTGCATCAAAAGGAACTCCACTGTACATATAACTGTAATGCACTAATAAAAAATTTATATTTTTTTAAAAATTAAAAGAAAGAAAAATTTAGGAGATGTTTGCTCAAAGAGACCAAGGGACATGAGAACCACAATCTTATTAAGTATTCTATCAGTAGAACTAAGTATTCTGGAAAGGACCATAAGGACCAGAGACACTGCTTTTATGAGGGGGGAAGGGGACCAAGGATTGAATTCAGGGTCACTCAACCACTGAGCCATATCCCCAGCCCTATTTTGTATTTTCTTTAGTGACAGAGTCTCATTGAGTTGCTTAGTGCCTCAGTATTGCTGAGGCTGGCTTTGAACTCTTGATGCTCCTGCCTCAGCCTCCCAAGCTCCCGGGATTACAGGTGTGTGCCACTCTGCCCGGCAGACACTACTTCTTATTTGACCACTGTATTCCAAGAAATAATATTTTGTTTCAGAGAAAAAGAAGAATTAGAAATCACAATAAATGAGAAAAACTGTGCTTGGATTAGCTGTACAAGGCAGTGAATGCAGTAAATGCACACTGTTGTAAATAATGTTGTTGGAAGTGGGCCTGTCTTTTTCAGGCATTCAATAACTATGTTTTGAAATAAATCAACTCAAATATAATTAAATATGTCTATTAATTTTCTATAACAAAAAATTTTTAAAACCTATTAAATATTTCATTCCTATGAAAACATCAGGACATCCCCATATATCCTTACATATGCTGGTAGAATAGTCAATCAGAAAATTATCACTTAATTTGCTTGCTGAACATATAATAAAGTTTACTTTCAATGCATAAAGGCCAGTCTAGCTAGGCATGTTGAAAATAAGACAATAAGCCCCGACATGATGGTGCACACCTGTAATCCCAGCTACTTGGGAGGCTGAGATGAAGTGTCGCAAGGTCAAACCCAGCATCAGCAACTTATTGAGGTAGTGAGGCCCTAAGCAACTGAGTGATACCTTGTCTCAATATAAAAAATAAATAAAAAGGGCTGGAGATGCAACTCAGTGATTAAGCACCCAGGTTTCAATCCCTAGAACCAAAATAAATAAATAAACAAAAAAAACACAAATAAATAATATATAACAAGGAAAGTCAGAGGCCTAAATCTTCTCCCTAAATAAAACATGCAATTCTTCTCATGACTGAATTTCATTCCACAGGTCTAATATGCAAATATTGCTATTAATGAGAATACCATCACATAAATTATCATTTATGTGCCCAAGGCTGCTATCAAACAGGTTTATCAGGCCTCAGAAGAATGAAATTGTCCTGGGAGTCAGAGAATTGACAATGTGAGTCTTAGCTATGCTACTTACATTTTGAGTGAACCTGACTAATATTATTTTGGATTGTCATTATTCTATAAATTACTTTCCATTGAATAAGATTTTCTTGAGACTCTGGTGATATTTGGTAGAATTGATGATGATGAGGCTTGATTATGATTAAAACAGTAAATGGAAGGGAAGCCTTCTTTGAGTTTAAACTGAATTCCAATATATTATGGTTCAGATATTCACCAACATTCAGGACAGTAGTGTTACTTTGTCATGGAGATGTTGAGCTTTATCCCGATATTCACCGCATTGTGATGACATAGATGAGTTCTTAAAATAATGTATATTTAGATTACATGCTCCTGGTTTGATTGCATGAAATGAGTGAGAAGTATATGCATATTTAGAAGATGTAGTTCGAATTGAATCAGAATAACAAAGATTGTTTGTTTACATACTGAGTGCCTGTTTACGTGATATCCTCTAGTGCAGTCTACAAACAATTTAGAAATAGAATTCTTAATTCCTGTACTTTTTTTCACTTTGAAGAGGTTATATATTCCTTTGTAAAAGGTTACACTTATATGAGAATTTTTGTTTCTTCTTTAACTACATGGGGTGATTCCTGAGAGAACACATCACTTGTAAGTAGAAGCTTTCCCAGTAATTGCATATACTTTAAGCCACCAATGTGGATTATATAGCAAAATCTACATACAATAGATCCATTCCACAGGGTTTTCATGTTTTTATACCAGTGTCTTACCTGCCATTCCTTTTGATGACTGTATTCTTATTTGTTACTGTGTTCTCTGATTGATGTAACACTTCTCAGAAAGTAAGAAGGTGAAGTCGGGCAGGAACTTTAAAAGACTTTTCAGCTTTTAAAGGAAAGATATAAGAAAAAAAAATCTTTCTAAATACTAACAATGTATTTTTTCTATTTATAAGCATAAATTCCCTGGTCTATTCCTAAAGACCGCATGGTTCAATATGTAACCATGTGTTCTATAACTTTTAAATGACAGTTCTGTTTTAGAATGAATGTCAGTCTACCTCTGCTCCAGAAGGATTGCAGAAACTTAAAATGGTGGTAATGGTGATTTGGTATAATTGTGATTTGATTAAGTTGAGACTGAAGCAAGTACTCACCCCATTGCTTCTATCCAAGTCTTCTCCCTCCTTCCCACGTGGGCAGCTGACATTAAATGACAGATCCTGGAGGCAAAATATGAACTTCTCAGGAGCTTTGCATCACACTTCATGTTACCACTAAACAATAGCAGATCTGTGGCAATATTATTTTATATAATCAACAATTCTAGGTGGTTTTCTAGGTAAGTGTCATATTTTGAATAAGATAATAATGAATTGGAAATCAAAATTCCATGCATATCCTTATGCATATAATAACACAGGTCATAGATTTCAAATAACGAATGCAATAGCTAGCTATTGCATGAACTAATAGCATGAATGATTAAGAAATGTTAGTTTTAAAACTTGAACCCATTAGAAACAAACATCATCCATCTTTCTTAATCACCTCAACACCTCCCGTATCTTCTGTTTAAACTTGAAGAGAAAATTTTTAAAAAGGAAAATACTTAAATGAATTTTCTCATCACCTTCACTAACAGTAGTTTAATAATGACAGTATAATATGAACTTAAATATCAGGCTCTATTCTCCCATTAGTGTGAGCTTCTCTTCAAGGCCTGCATCCTCTCAAGTTTAAATGACTTTTGAGGCAATGGGCTGATTTAAATTAAAAGTGAAGCATGGGGTATAGTCATTATTTTCTATAAGTGAACCATACAATGTCCAAACTTAGTTTTTTATAAAAGGAGGTCCACTGTTGATTTTGGGCCTTATGACACCGAGAGAGATGGGAAAATTTAATTTTCTTTAGAAACATGCCTATCAGCTTATGGCACATACTCCAACTTAATGCAGACGCATTAATCCTGAGAGACTAGAGTTACCCCTAAGGGTCTTTATTTTAGGAACATGGAGACTGGAATTATTACATGGAATTTCATATTGTCTAGAATGCCATAACACATTCCATTTAATTAACTGTACAAGAGAACTCATGGTGTACTTTAAAGTGGATAAGAGCCAAAGTCAAGTGGAATAAACATGTTATTTCAGAAGATAATCAACAGAAAAGAATTCATCATTTAAAACCAAGGTTCACTGTTTGGTTCAGAAACCAATCTGTCTCTAGTGATTGACACAGAACTTCACCTTTCCAATTTCTAATTTAACAATTAGCAGAAGAGTAGTCATAAACCAAAACATATATAGATTTTGTTTATATTTTTAAAAATGAAAGCCAGAAGGTAAAGTTTTATCTATTAACAGGAATTGGGAAGACATCCACCTTAGAGGAGAGTGTCAGTATTTTAAAAGAACAAAACTAGTTGATTTTTCATTTTTCATAGTTTAGAGCAGTTGTATAATGAACAAAGGTTAGATGATACAAGACTATAATTATGCCACAGTATAAATTGAAAAAAAAATTGCACTGAAAACTAACTTTAAATATTTTGTTAATTATTATGTTCCAAGTTCAAAACTGGAAATATGGTTAATTGTTGCCTAAATAATAGTTACCTTCAGCAGCTTTTTGAAATATTTATTATATATACCATTCTTTCCTAGTATGTAATATTTTTATTGATTTTTTAAAAAAATAAATGACAACAGAATGCATTACAATTCTTATTACACATATACAGCACAAGGAATGAAAATTTCAGGCCAATGTTGTATGCAATTTTCCAGAATTTTATTAAGAAGTTTTGCATTAATGTTCATCGGGGATGTTGGCTGTTTAAATTGTGCATGTCCTTTTGACTCAGTTTGAGTAGATCCTATGCCTCTAGAAATTTGCCAGTGTCTTTGATATTTTCTATTTTACTGGAGTATAAATTTTCAAAATAGTTTCTAATTGTCTTCTGTATTTCAATACTGTTGAGATATTACCTTTTTCATCACAAATTTTAGTAATATGACTTTTCTCCTTCCTTCTTTTTGGTAGGGTGGCTAAAGTTTTTTCAATTTTACTTATGTTTTTAAAGAAGAAGCTTCTTGTTTGGTCAATTTTTGAATTATTTCTTTTGTTTCAATTTCATTGATTTCCACCCTGATTTTAGTTATTTCCTGTCTTTTACTACTTTTGATGTTGGTCTGTTATTCTTTTTCTAGGGCTTTGAGATATAATGTCAGGTCATTTATTTGTTGACTTTTTCTTTCTTTATTGATTTTTTTAAAAAAATAAATGACAGCAGAATGCATTACAATTCTTATTACACATACACAGCACAACGAGCTTAATGCAATGAACTATCCTCTTAGTTGTATCGGAGTTCTCATTTACCTCTAAGATTTTTTTGTCTCCTCCCTGATGTCTTCTGTTATTCATCTGTCATTCAGTAGCATATTATTTTCTTATAGTTAAAGCATCATCCCTGGGTTTCATAAATTGCACAATTTAAACAGCTCAATTTAAAGCAAGGAAATAGAAGACACCATCAAAAGCCTAACAACAACAACAACAACAAAGCCCAGGACTATAAGACCTATAAAGAAAAATTAATACCAATACTCCTCAAATTATTTCATGAAATAGAAAAGGAAGGAATCCCTCCATCCTGTTACCAAAACCAGATAGAGACACATCAAGGAACAAGAAATTCAGGCCAACATCCCCAGTGAACATTGATGCAAAAATTATTAATAAAATTCTGGAAAACTGCATACAAAACATATTAAACAAATAGTGCACCATGATCAAGTGGGGTTCATTCCAGGGATGCAAGGTTGGTTCAACATACGGAAATCATTAAATATAATTTATCACATCAATAGACTTAAAGATAAGAATCATATGATTATATCAACTGATGTAGAGAAAGCATTGACAAAATATAGCACTCTTTCATGTTCAAAACACTAGAAAAACTAGGGATGTAGGAACATAACTCAACACTGGAAAAGCTATATATGCTAAAAGCAAGGCCAACATTCTAAATGGAAAAAAATGGAAGAATTCTCTCTAAAAACTGGAACAAGACAGGGATGCCCTTTTTCATCACTTCTGTTCAACATAGTTCTTGAAACTCTAGCCAGAGCCATTAGACAGATGAAAGAAATTAAAAGGATACAAACAGGAAAAGAAGAAATTAAACTATCATTATTTGCTGATGACATTATTCTATACTTAAAGGACCCAAATACTCCATCAACAAACTTCTAGAACTAATAATAAATTCAAAAAAGTAGCAGGATGCAAAATTAATATCCATAAATCAAGTGCATTTCTATACATCAGTGATGAATCCTCTAAAAGAAAAATTAGGAAAATTACTCCATTTACAGTAGCCTCAAAAAAAAAAAATACTTGAGAATCAACTTAACAAAAAATGTGAAAAACTTCTGCAATAAAAACTACAGAACACTAAAGAAAGAAATTAAAGAAGATCTTAGAAGATGGAAAGATCTCCCATACTCTTGCATAGGCAAAAATAGCACTATACAGATTCAATGCAATTCCAATTTAAATCCCATCATCATTCCTCATAGAAATAGAAAAAGCAATCAAGAAATTCATTTGGAAAAATAAGAGACACAGAATAGCCAAAGCAATCCTTAGCAAGAAAAGCGAAGCAGGAGGTATCACAATACCAGACCTTAAACTATACTACAAAGCTATAGTAACAAAAATGGCATGGAATTGATACCAAAATAGACACATAGACCAATGGTACATAATAGAAGACACAGAGACAAATCCACATAAATAGAGTTATCACATACTAGACAAAGGTGCCCAAAACATACACTGGAGAAAAGATAGCCTCTTCAACAAATGGTGCTGGGAGAACTGGAAATCCATATGCAGCTAAATGAAAATAAATACCCATTTCTCACCATGCACAAAACTCAAAGTGGATCAAGAACCTAGGAGTTAATCCAGAGACCCTGTGTCTAATACAGGAAAAAATGGGCCCAAATCTTCATCATGTCGAATGAAGGCCTCAACTTCCTTAAAAAGACTTCTAAAGTGCAAGAAATAAAATCAAGAATTAATAAATGGGATGGACACAAACTAAAAAGTTTCTTCTCAGCAAAAGAAACAATCATTGAGGTGAATAGAGAGCCTATATTTTGGGAGCAAATTTTTGCCCCCCACACATCAGATAGAGCACTAATCTCCAGGATATATAAAGAACTCAAAAAAACTTAACACCAAAAAATAAAATAAAATAAAATCACCCAATCAATAAATGGGCTAAGGAGCTGGACAGACACTTCTCAAAAGAAGATATATATTCAATCAACAAATATATGCAAAAATGTTCAACATCTCTAGTAATTTTAGAGAAATGCAAATTAAAAATACTCTAAGATTTCATCTCATGCCAGTCAGAATGGCAGTTATGAAGAATACAGACAACAATAAATGTTGGCAAGGACCTGGGGGAAAAGGCACACTTATACATTTGCTGGTGGGATTGCAAATTGTTGCAGCCAATCTGAAAAGTATTATAGAGATTCATTAGAAAACTTAGAATGGAACCACTGTTTGACCCAGGTTTCCCACTCCTCAGTCTATACACAAAGGACTTAAAAATAACATACTACAGTGATACAGTCACGTCAATGTTTATAGCAGCACAATTCACAATAGCTAAACTGTGGAACCAACCTAAATGTCCTTCAATAGATGAATGGATAAAGAAACTATGGTATATATACACAATGGAATATTACTCAGCATAAAAGAGAATAAAATTAAGGCATTTGCAGGTAATTGGATGGAGTTAGAGAATACCATGCTAAGTGAAGTAAGCCAATCCCCAAAAAACCAAAGGCCAAATGTTCTATGATATGTGGAGGCTGATGCATCATGGGGGGGGGGGGATGGGAAAAATGGAGGAACTATGATTGGGCAAATGGGGGAAGGGGAGGGGAGAGGGCATGTGGGCAGAAAACATGGTGAAATTAGATGGGTATCATTACCCTAGGTACATGTATGACAGCACATATGATGTGAACCTACATCGTGTACAACCAGAGAAATGAAAAGGTGTGCTGCAATTGTGTACAATGAGTCCAAATGCATTCTGCTTTCATATATGCCTAATTTAAATTAATTAATTTTTTAAAACTCTCAATAACAAAATAACAAATAGCCTAATTTTTCCATGAGTAATAACCTAAAAAAACAGTATTTGAAAGCAGACATGCAAATAGTTACTAAGGATATGAAAAAAATTAACATCCTTCATCATCAGGAAACACAAATCAAAACCACAAGAGCCACTGACTCTCATCACAAAAATTAAAGATGACAAGTGTTGTTCTCTCTGCTTCTCCAGCCTCTATCGGTTCCTCAGTCTAAAGTTTATATTATAACAGCTCCTCATCTCAGAAAACAAATTTTACTTCAGTTATCTTTTGCTGGGTAGCAGACTGTTCAAAAAATAGTGATTGAAAGAACTATTTGTTTTGTTTCTTGCATGATTATATAATAGCTGAATAGTTGTGTTAATCTAGGTCAGACCCGGGTATTCTCAGCTAGAATCTGTCATGTGGTTATGGTCACCAGGCAGGTTGGCTGGGAACTGGTTCACATGTATTTTGAGTAGCTGACTGGAGCTGGGGCAATGGTGGTGATGGTGCCACATTCATAATGTCATTCAGAGGTTATGCATATGATTGCAGCAGTATTTAAAGAAAAGAGGTCAAAGTACAAAGGTCATTTGTTCTAGCCTCAGAGCAGTCACACTGTAAGTTCTATTAGCAAAGAGAGTCACAATGCCAGATCATATTCAAGAGGTAGAGGATTACATTCCAACCACAATTGGTGAGAAGAACTACAAAGTCACACTGCAAAAGTTGCAGATGAATTCAGACTGATATGAAGAATAGGGCCATTTTTGTAATTAGTCTTTATAGGATACTATACATACCTGAAAATGACTCAGGGAACAGAGTCACCTATTGACAAAACCACCAACATCTGGAAGATGGATTGTTATACATTAATTTGGCAACTATTTATAAATTCAGTTTTCTATTTTGCTGAACTATTATTTAAAATATTTTGTATTCTAAGCCTGTCATTTAAATTTTGAGAATAAAACCTAACATGTTTTAGTTCATGAAGTTAAAAATCATCAAGAGTAATGTTCAAAGTGTGACCTGAAGGTAAAACTGTTTACTGTAATGATCTGAAAAATAATTTTATTTTTTAAATTTTGATGATCTTGAGGTCAGTGCGAGTTTCAATACCATTTTTTATTGTTGTTCAAAACATAAATGTAGTATCAATAGAATGATGGGCTGGAATTATGGCTCAGTGGTGGAGTGCTCGCCTGGCTTGGGTGAAGCACTGGGTTCAATCCTTGGCATCACATAAAGATAAATAAAATGGAAGTATTGTATCATATACAATTTAAAATATATAAAAAGGGGCTGAGGTAGTGTGGCTCAGCGGTAGTGCGTTCACTTAGCATGCGAAGGCACTGGGTTGGATCCTCAGCACCACATAAAAATAAATAAATAAATAAAGTTATTATGTCCAACTACAACTAAAAAATTTATATATATATATATATATATATATATATATATATATATAATGATAATCAAAATTAACTTCAAGAGAATTTTGCATGATCATTATTGGAAAAAACTGATTATGATCAAGAATGAACAGCTCTGATCTAGGAAATGTATGCTCTACTTGTGATTTCATTCCTGGACCAGAGAGAAAGGTAGAAGCATGGAATCTGTCACTTATCTAACGGCATGGTTGGTCCTGTGGCAGAGTGTAAGCAGCAAGAAATTTGGGAAGCTTCCAGAATCCCCTCAACCTGATACTAGGATTTTTTTTTCCCCTGGGTTCTGCTCAAGACGAAGAATGGCACTAGAAAGTAGAGTTTCTTTTTCAACTACAGAGAGAAATAATGCAGATTGCCAGCTCTGGCAACATTTTTGCATTAGACAGATTATCTTCTCTGCTCCTCAGAAGCATTTGTATCAGTATCTTGGAATAAATAAAATGAGAAATCTTTCTTAACATGATGATTTCCAGATCCATCAATTTTTCTTCAAATATATATTTTTTCTTCTTTATGCTGAATAATGTATACCACCCTTCTTTATTGATTTATCTTTTCATGGACACCTAGGCTGTTTCTACAACTTGACTACTACGAAAGGTGGCATGATGAATATAGGTATGCACATAACTCTAAAGTATGCTCAATTTTATTCCCTCAGATAAATACTAAGGAATGATATAGGTAGGTTATATGGTAGTTCTATTTTTCGTTTTATGAAGAACTTCTATACTGATTTCCAAAGTTAGTGGCTATCATCATGTTAACTGATATAAGCAGGCTGAAAAAGACAAGTGTTGTGTTGTATTTTCTTTCATTATGGAAGCCAGATGGGAAAGGGAGGGCAGGGAAATGTCATCATGAGGGTAGCAGATAGACCTTTAGTGTAGAGGAGGGGAATCAGAGGGAGAGGCAGCGGGTAAAGGGAATGTTTTAGTCAGCTACTTTGCTGCTATGACTAAAAGACCCAACCAGAACAACTGTAGAGGAGGAAAAGTTTATTTGAGGGATCCAGTTTCAGAAGTCTTAGTGCATAGTAAGGCCGGCTCCATTCCTCAGGGCTTGAAGTAAAGCAGAACATCATGGCAGAAGACTGTGGCAGAGGGAAGCAGCTCACATGATGATCAGAAAGCAGAGAGAGACTCCACACTCCAGATACAAAATGTATATAGACCATGCTCCCAATGAACCACTTCCTCCAGCTACACCCCACATGCCCCCACTTACCACCAATTTAATCCCATCAGAGATTAATTCAGTGATTAAGTTAAGGCTCTTGCCCAATCATTTTTCATACAAACCTTGCATTGTCTCACTTGTGAGCTTTTGGGGGACACCACATCTAAATCATGACAGGGAGATATTAGGGAGTGCAATTGATTCATGGATGAATATGCTACCATAAAACCCACTGTTCTGTATAATCAATATGCATCCATTTTTAAAAGTTACCTTTCTAAATGGGCAACAAGTCAAAAGTGAAAGTCCCTGGCCACTTGAAGAACCTGGGAAGCTCCCCGTCTCCCAACAGGAGATGGCATATTAAAAAAAAAAAAGAAAAAATGGAGTAGCTTACCCCTATGTTTTCATTTCTCCTGTCCCTGGTAATTGGTTGAGTGAAAACCAGGGAAAAGAATAGATTTTCTGGAGACTCAGAATCCTATTGAATATATGTGAAAGATGAAAACAGTAGGAACATTTTTTATAGATCCTCAACAAGTGAAATAAGATGATTTAATAAAATACACCAATGCTAAAGCTATTTCCTTGATACAATACTAGGCTGGGGATATAGCTCAGTTGGTAGAGTGCTTGCCTCGCATGCACAAGGACCTGGGTTCAATCCCCAGCAACAACAACAACAAAAAGATATAGCTTGGTAAAATACCATTATTCCTAAATGGCGACATCAAATGGAGAAAGAATGCAGAGAATTATAGACAATAGTCAGAAGGTAGTGAAAGACAATACACAAATACCTAAGTACCTAAATACTTGAGAATACTTTAAAATATGAAAATCTCACCTCATGAAGTTGTATTTATTTAATAGAATAGTTATCATGCATAATTTTTTAAAATAAGTATTTTATTATTTGCTACCATCTGGAATATAAAGAGCAATTCAAAGCAAACATTCTTTCTACTGTCACAACAAGCTGATTGCTGTAGGGTTGAACATCAGAATACAAGTTGATTTTCTCTGCTCAGAAGCGGGATTTGGTCTGAAAACTTTGTTGTCCAAGATTCCTTATACTGTAAAAAGTCCAGCAAGAAAATAGAGTTAAACTCTGTGTGCAGCAATTATTCTTGCTGTCAGCAGGAGCAAAATTTACTACCAAAGGAAAATCTGAAGAGTCAAACGTACCATCATGTAGAAGTCAAACTGCCCTCCTGAGTTCTTTCTTCGACTCCTAATAAAAGTCTTTGGCAAGAACTACCATGGCTCATCGTTTAATGAATGTGGGTGAAAACAGACACAAGCAGCAACTTTTATCTGAACAGGAAGTGCATTATTCTCCATAAAATTCTGGCTGGGGGCGGGAAGCAGCTGTGAGTTAAGAGTGGCTGTTCGCCCAAGGTGTCTACTTCCCTTTCATACACATTTTAAGAGGGTATTTGGCATCTTACCTAATGCCTACATGCTCTATGTCTGTCCATTTTCCATAGGTATAACCCATATTTGTACCTTCTGGCCAAAGTACTAATAAGGGACCACCTTTCTTCTGAGAGAAATAGCTCACAAAGCACATTTCTTTGGTATATCTACTTATTAACCTCAATTTATGTATCCTCAGTGGCTATCCCACAGGAAACTAGGAAAATGTAAGCATGAAAAGTTACTGATAGACAAAGGGACCAGCTCTTCTGGGACCACTGCCCAAGAGGATGCCCTGGCAGCTCCTGGGTCTTCTGCTCTTCACCTAACATGGCCACCAGACAAGGTGCTCTTTAGCTTTCTATCTCCTTCATACTATGGTTCTCACAGTCAGAAGTCAGAATTGTCTTTTATTTTATTTAAGCAATAACTACCCCGGATTGCCAAGATATCCCTAAACCTCCCAAAAAGTATGAAGGATGTACTTTCTTAAAAAAAAAAAAGTGTTTTATTGTCAATTTTCTTGTGAAGAAGAGGTATTTGCTTTGTTTTCCAGAATTGGAGACTTCATTGGCAAAGCATTTCTTTCTAGTTTAATTTTGCACTTTGTACTTGCTGATCAGGTGTAGCAAGTGCTTAGAGATCTTTGGAGACTGACTGTACTTGAATTAAAACATGTCATTATTCAGGGCACAGCTTATCTGGAGACTTTTCTGGTGATTATCTGGAGACTGCCCCAAAAACATTTTAGGAGGCTTAGTGTTTGAGAAAGAAGGTTGCAGTCAGCAGGGGTGGAAAGCAGACACTAAGGAGAGACCTAGAGGAAGGAGCAGCTGTAACAGAAGGGGAGACAGAGCAATAGGCACAGAGTGAGGGGGCTGGGAAAGGCAGCAGCCTCTGCATCCACACTGCCCTGTGAGAGGCAAGACTCCAAGGGTCTGTCAAAGACAGATAAGCATGCATGCATGGAATTCAATTTGTGCTGGCCCAGAAGTCAGCGATGCAGTGAATGACACCCCCCAAGAGCCTCCTTGAATAGTTGAGAAATTAAACCTCCTTTTCAGACCTGATAAGTAGCAGGCAGGGCAGCCCTGCTACAAAAAAGAGAAGGAAGAACAGCTAGTGTGGGCTCTCCAGGGAAACTTCTATTTTGTGAAAAAAAAAAGTACATTAGTTACATAAAGTGAAGACACTGGATTCAAAGTACTGGATTCAAAGTTACTGCAGTTTGGGAACCTGTGAAGCAAGATTCCCAGAGGGAGAAGCCAAGTACCTGTCTAGATCCAACACGTCTACAGATTAGAAATGCACCCATGTTGTGAGGAGTCCAGATTCCTGCTAGTGAATATTGCTGCAGGTCCCGCAGGCTCCCTGCATGAGCAGAAGCTGCACACCAAGAGGAGTTGTGTTTGGGCCACAGAAAATGCCTTGGCTGCACTCCCTAACTGATGCACACATTGAATATTCAAGAGGCTAGGACAATTACACAGCCTCTACCCAAAGGAATGCATGTTCTTCACAAGAGGACAATGCACTCACCGTGCAATTGCCTCATCTCTTGATCCCCCTACTGAACCCTCTGATCCCTCCAGGCTGGACTAATTTCTGGTCCCTGGCTAAGCCAGGCTCTCTCTGTGTATACTTGATTTTCCTTTGCCTGAATTTTTCCCTCTTCCCACACTGCCCCTACCTTACCATTAACCCTCCTACATTTCAGATCTTACTTCCTGTAGAATCCTTTACTGATTTGTTGGATAAGATGTTCATTCCCCACCCCAACTCGCCTTCTTCCTCATAGATTTGCAAAAATTATGTGCTTGCATATTGTCATGTCTATTATATTCTCCTTTCATAGGTACTCCTCTCTGTAATGCCCCCTATATTACAATTCTCCCACTAATATTTTTGGGACCCAGGTTTGTACTTGGTAAATGGCAGGAATTTAGTAAACAATTTCTGCCTAAATAAATTAAAACATTAGGAAAGAGCTTTAAATGGCTTTATGTTTTTCTAATTTGAGTAATGCCAGCACTGGACTGTTTTTTCAAAAGTCTACTAACTCCTGAGGAATCTCACCAGTTTTCAGAGGAGAGGAATAAAGGGCTTTGGTATCAGTAAACTGAAACAAAGTAATTTGTCGAGTTTTTTAATTGTCTTTTTGCAGGATTGTTACACTGCATCTAAATGTTCTTGCTTTCTTCCCTTTCAACTTCATATCCCATATGCCCACATGATCCATACTCCATGCTGTAAATTGAGCAGCCACCTTAAAACAAAATTCTAGACAAATTACTCTGCCTTCATTGCTCACCCCATTTATATTGATAACCCATATCCATAGGATAAATTTTAATCTCCTCAATCTGGAACATGCTGTCTCCAGTTGTTTGAACAGGTTTTATCTCATCAGCACCAAATCTCCCCAATCCATGCTTCAAAATTTATACTCCAACGAGACTGAACCCCTTATTGCTCCTATTCCTATTAGTATATTGCAAATATTAAAATAAAATAAATGATATCAAATATCTTATATACTTACCTGAACTGTAACCTCTACTTTCAAAGCAAAAATATGAGAAATTGTACCAATCCTTCCACATTCTTTTCAGTTTACAGGCAGTCCTGTGGCTGAACTCTTTCTCTTTTTTAATGCTAATTTTATGTCCATTTTAAATAATCTCATCGGTGTGGAACTTTTGGAAAGGAAGGAGCTCAATGTTTAAGCGTCTCATCTACAGCACCTGAGAGATGAGTCCACATCCTCATTTGAGGGATATTGGATCCACATCAGAGTCTTTGTGTACAATGAACTGAGGTTGAGGGTACATGAACAGAATATGGTAATGTCCCTCATGACCAGGAGTTTATTCTTTTAAATGTATGTGATTTACATCCTATATCCCACAAAATACATGGTTATACTAGAACCCTTTACCACCTTGATATCCACACCTACAATAGAGAACGGAATAAAGAACATTGTTTAAAAACAAAACTGCTAAACAGTTTAATCAAAAATGTATTGAAATACAAATGTATCCAGACTTGCTGCTTCTCAATGCATGCTCAGAGAATTGCATACATTTTGTGGAGTGAAGCACAGTGGAAACAAACTAGCCCTTGGTAATGCAGATGTGAATCAAAGTCATGCATTATGTATAAATGCATAACTTTTAACTACGGAATATTGCTGGGATAACGCAGATGTGCCCCAGCTATATTGCTGGAGGATTTCATCACCTTTCACATAAAAGCTATTTATTTCTAAGAATGGCTTAGTTTGACTTAGGTTGCAGTCATCATGACAATAACAAATATCTTGTTAACTGAGATACTTATTTTACTTTGAATTTGACCATCACATTTTAAAACATAATACATTATTAATAATCCTAAGAAATGAACGCTCTTCCCTTGTGACAGTCTACCCTCTCTTTAATATATTCAAATATCCCCTTTAAGATTATGTTAAGTAATATTAGAATATATTGCCAATCCTTTACCAACTAATTTATATGAAAAGGAGATCCCCATGCAAGAAGTCATAGAAAAGGGAAAAAAGTTCAAATTTGAGGCTTATATTTTTCCTCCTTTTTATAAGGCAAGCTCAAATGTCAACACATCAGCATATCATTTTCTTTTCATTGAGCTGTTTGCCCGGTATTCACAAATCCAATTACTTTTCAGTAGCATCAAACAAGATTCTTACATGATTTTATTCTGCAACTCTGAATTTACTTCCTGCTGCTTTTTGCTTTGCTTGCTTAAAAAGAAAATCTGCCATTTTTGGGTGATGTATCAGCAGGTTTTATCCTCATCATAGGTGAAGCAAACATTCATCCAAGAAGTGAATAGCAGCCTTGCTTCACACTTTGAATCTAGTTAAGATGAGATTTTCTTGAGTAGCTATTTTCATGCCAAGGATAAGCTTTAGCTTATGACAGATCTGAAACACAAGTACTCACTTTACAGTTTATTTTTACTAAAGACCCGATTCTGTATTTTCTTACAAATTAAGTCTTCTTAACCTTCAAGCCTCCCTGCTTTGCAACAATATTTTTGTGTTTGCTGTAACAATCACAGTGTGCTTACATGTTAAAAAATTACCATCCTTTTAAAGAAAGTAGATACAAGTCATTGCTTCAACTTGAAAGTGTTATTTGCACTTGTTGCTTGCCATTGGCCAAAAAGAGAACATGATGAGAGAAGAGAAACAGATTAGCTCTACATTTGGAATTGCATGACATCGGAGCTATCTTTGAGTTGTCTCATAGTTATGTCTACCTGTGTAGGCGTTTCCTAGAGTTAGGATCGTTAGAATTTCAAAAAAGGCAAACATTGAAAAGCTTCAAACAAATGAATGCTGTGAGAAAGGTAGACAGTTCACAACATCAATTTCAAGCTATCTCCCTTAGTGTTCCTGCAATAGGAACCAGGTCAATTAAGCAGCACTTTGGCATTAGCAATGTACTCTGTGGCCAAGGAATAATGACAATGTAGGACTAAAGCTATTCTTACTTCTAGATGAAGTTAAAAAATCCTCAATATAACCTATAAAGAAGTTTGCAATCAGGTTCATTGTGTTTTGTTTTGTTGTTTGTTTGTTTGGTTGGTTTATATTATTCTATGTGAAGTTTATTGTCAGAATTTTGAAGGCTTATCAAAATTGTTAACTTGAAACAAAAACCAATAACATGACTAATAGTTTACACTAGGTAAATTCCTCCCGTGAGTATTTTTAAAGTTATTTTCTTAACAACTTTGTAAGATGTAGCTATATCCATTTTGCAACTGTAGAAGTGGGATCAGAAAAAAATGAAAAGAAAAAAAAAACTTTAACTGTCACATGATTAAGTGACAGAATGTTGGACCATCTGATTCTGCGACCACTATCCTCACTGTAAGGAAAATAATGATAAAAGATACAGTCCTTTCCTTTGAGAGAATAGTCCTGCCCTTTATTTTTTTAGTTCTCATAAGTATACTTTGTTATTGGAATAACAATTTGGAAACTGTAGCTGATTTTTATCTTTTTATGCTGATTTACTTTTAATCACATCCTTGCGTACTTTCATAGCATCAACAATTAATTATTTCTATGCCTAACACCACCCTAGCAGGCCACCTAGAAATTATAGTAGTGATCCTTAGATGGCACATTGAAAGGGATATTAGAATCTTTTCTTCTTGTTGTTAATTTCAAGATGATAGCAGTTGAAAAAGTGTTATGTAACTAAGTGCCTTCCTGCCACAGGAATGAGTTTTTGATTTGTCTGAGATAATGGGCAGATTCTTTCTGTGTCTCCTATGGTTACAGAGGTGGAAACAGACTGCACAACTCTCTCCTCAATCACTCACCGACCACGTGCCTTATGCAAACCTCAGTGGATAATTTCTTTTTACTATCTTGTGTCTTTTTTTATTAAAATGTTTCTTTTTTTTCATTCTTTGATTGGATTATAAACAGAAGCCAGCAATTCTGGTAGATGGCACTATTTATTCTCTCTTGTGGTTTAAAATCAAGTCATCCATTCCCACCTTGCTCCAGGTATATTTCCCCATTTTTTGACTTGACCACATAACTTGTGCTAAGAAGATGCTAGAAGATATGCTTCAAGTGAAGCCTTGAGACACCGTTACTTAGTATGGCTTCCATTTCCAGCACTACTGATACTATAGGGAAAACATGCTCACTGGTGACAGGAGGAGACAGGAGACATGGGAATCTTGGCTAAAGTCCCATGCTGAGCCTAGACTAGACTGCAAACCCCAGACAGCCCATGGATCTGTGATTAAAATGATTGCTGTTTTAAGATACTGCATTATGGATTTTTTTTTTTTTTTTTGGTGGCATTTAACTAACTACCTATTGTCTTTCACTTCTTAGGATTTCCTCAAAGCTGAAAAAATGATTTGCCCTCATTTAAGAAAAAAAAAAAATGTTGGCTGCATTGAGTTCTGCCCTGGGATATAATATGAGGTCTTGAATGTTATGTAATATTCACTTTAATTTTGATATCTTTGATGAATAAACATAGAAGAATGCCAGTATTTACAAAGCTAGAAAGATACAGAGATGGAATTCTGATCTCAAAACCAAAGTTCTTTCCAATGTGCTATTGTCTCTGATACTGAAGGTAATTTGCCAAAGTTTAGGATCTGTGCCAGACAAAACCTCTCTCATAAATAACGTCACAAAATGTGTAATTGAAACAAATACATTTGAATACTATTCATGCTTTTAGGAATTATATTCTTACCTGAAATTATGGTTTTATAAGTGTAGTAGTCAGAGTTCCCTAGAGAAACAGAACCAATAGGATATTGAGAGATCTATAATGGGTGCAGTAGAATACGGAAGTCCCATCCCAGGAGAGCTTTCCCTCCTTCCTCCTTGTCTTTTTTTCTTCCAGTCCTCAATGTGTTACCATCCTCATTGGTGAGCAGGAGTCTGTGTTATTCAGTCTTCTAAGTCAAATGCTAATTCCATCCAGAAACTCTCAGACACACCCAGAAATAATGTTCCACCAGTTACCTGGGCATTCTTGGCTCACTAAGTTGAGACACAAAATTAGCCATTATAATAAGTTTCTACCATTGGGTGGGTTACTGTTACGTTTTCCACTTCAACTCCCATAAATCATTACAAACCAAAAAATGATTCAGCACCAATGCATACTATTCATCATACATTTAAAAACCAGCTGTGAGACTATCTCTATGCCAGCACTGTTTTCGCCTAGAGGGTTAGCATCATGGTATTTTCTTGGCAATATTTTTAACTTCCAAGTAGAGCTTTGGGTTCAAATTACAATATGGACCTTTTCATTTTACAGTGGTATCTTAACGTGGTAAAGATAACATTGTTCAATTAACTTCACAGAAAGAATAAGGCAAGAAGGAAACATGATGTGCCAAAAACCTAAATACTATCTGATTACAAAATGTATATATGCCATAGTAAGGATTTCAAATGTAATCTGAGACTCATGGGAATCTAAGTTCATTTCCTAAGGCTTTGCTCATATATTATAAAAAAGTAGGTAGCATAAGGTAAATTTATTCTCTTATATCTAGGCTAGTAGTGCAAAATCAAGTTGTCAGCAGGCCATGCTCCTTCCAAAGTATCCAGAGAAATGTCGTCCCTGTCTCTTCTAGCTCTAGTGGTCTTCAGTAGTCCTGACTTTCATGGCTTGTGACAGCTTAACTCTAGTGTCTGCCTCCATTTTCACATGGCCATCTTCTCTCCATCTCATTCTGTCTAAATTTGCCTCTTTTTCTATAAAAACATCTGTCCCTGAACTAAGGCCCACATAATCCAGTATGACATCTTCATTTGATAATACCTACAAGTAAACTATGTCCAGTTCACAGATTCTGGTAGACATAGATTTGAGGGGAACACTATTTAGCCCAGTACAGAACCACATATTTGACCATTGATCTGTTATGTGCATATCTTACCGTCATGTAACTAAAAATATTATTATTTGGGGTTATGTTTTAAATGTGGAATCTTATTTAATTATAGACTATATATCAAATATCTTGATTATAGTAAAATGTATACTATATAGAAAATCAAAATACGTTTCACTAAATTAGTCTGTACTTTTTAAAAAAAGAGAGATAACATAACTAATTAAAACAAATAAAAAATTTTAAAATTTTCAATTATACATGATGGTAGAATGCATTTATGCACTTTGATATATCTTACAGAAATGGGATATAATTTCTCATTTTTCTGATGTACGTGTTGTAGAATCATATTGGTCATGCAGTCACAGAATACATACAGTAATAATGTCTGTTTCATTCTACTATCTTTCCTATCCCCACGTTCCCTCCCCTCCCCTTCACTTCCCTCTACCTAATCTAAGGTAATGCTGTTCTTCTCTAGTGCCCGCCGCCTTATTGAGAATTAGCACCCACATATTTAGAAAACATTTGGCCTTTGATTTTTTGGGATTGACTTATTTAATTATTACATTTCTGATTCATCTTTTAAATTGTCACTATAAATTTGTTTCCCCAAATTTCATCATCCTATAATTTACTTGTGTGCACACACAGACATACTTGAGACAGAGATTCATATGTATATTATATATCAATAGCAAGTGAGAATTCAAAAGCTTCAAGGAAAAATTTAAAAAAACTAAAATGATGATAAAAACAGTTTGTACAATTTGAATTTTATTTGATATTTTCATTGCTAAGTGCATTGCATATGTAATAAAAAAGAATGTACTTCCATCATATCATAAGGTTTCTGGAATGTAAAGTTTATTATCAAAGAGGGTTTAAAAACTCAAATGAATCCCTAGATTATATAATCTTAAATTTGCAGGAAATTCAATGAAGCATCCCATGAAAATATATTTTTGTTAGAAATTCTGATGCTTCTTTGATAATCCCTGGAATAATTTAAAACCCAACTTTAATTAATTTATACACTTGAACCAAAAGATATATACAAGAATATTTCAGTGGTGTCATTCATAACCCAGGCATCCACCCATGAAATTCAGTATCATACAATGATAAAAGAACAAATTATCCAACTGCATCACTGCATTGATGAATCTCACAGACATGGTGTTGACTCCAAAAGACCCAAACACACTAGTGTATACTTTAAAATTCCCCTTAAAAACATTCAACAGACAGGAAAAGTAATCTTTCTGTCAGGACTTGTAATAGGGATCCATCTTATCCTTTAGACTAGGATGTTTTAAATTCTTGGATACGTGAGCCATTGGAGACTCCATGGATGGGTGTCTTGAGTCCGTGAACACCCTGAAGTTATTTGTGGTTTGTGTGGGGAGAAATTATTAAAGTCATCATCACATCTTTGGATGAAGTAACATAGGGAAATGTTGCAGAATTTGCCTAATGAAGACTTACAAATATCAAAAAATAATCTCTCACATCATATAGGTAGAAAATTATCTTCTGTGGTTTCAAGTAATCTGTACTTGTATACAAGATTTGATTTCTAATTCCTATGAATTTAAGAACCTAAAAAAAATCTCACCAATACCAGGATGGACTTTTGTACTCATATCTATTCTACTAAATGTATTCTACCAGCTCTAAGTTTTGAACAGAAGTATCTCCAAAGGAGGTCTGCAATGGAATCTACAATTAGCCTACTTACAAGATCATTAATGTCATGCTATAATGAAATATTTGAGCATAATACAGCTATTTTTAAAAAATTCCTAAAATCGTGCTGTTGGAGCAGAAAGAAAAGTAAATTGAAATTCAATTAGTTCCTACTTTTAGAATTCTTTATAATTATCAGGTTGAAAACCTTCACCAATTGAATCCCCATTCATTAGGGGAATGAAGTTTCAGGGTTCTCCTAAATTTAACATACATATAGAACCTTCTGCTATGTGAATCATTTAGAAGAATTGCTCACAAGTAGAAAATAACTGGGGTAATGTAAGTCACATTAAACACAGACATTGCTCTAAAACTCTCCCTCAGGACCCAGGATTTCACTTTAACTCCTCACCTACACATCACACAAGCTTCAGCTCTTGGGAGCTGCTGGAGACAGGATTAACAGGCGAAACAGGTTATCAGTAACTATTGGAAAGGCTGCCTGCACAATTTGGCTTTGGGTCTGTGCTGATATGGACAAGTAAGGCAAAAGTCTTCCCCTTCTGTCTCACAGCTTCTTTCTTTCCCTGTTATATTTTCTTCTCTTCCAAACAGAATTGATAAAGGACCATTTCTAAAATACACATGGGAAACCCTACAAATCAATTTTTAAGAAAATGTGTAACCCAGTTTAAGAAGGTAAGCAAAATATTTGAAAAGGCACTGCACAGAGGATAACCAAGTGTGCAGTAAGAAAATAAAATCATCACTGGTAATTGAAAATGCACATTAAAACCACAAGTGGACTCCACTACCTTCTCATCTAAAACACAAGAAAGTAAATTTAAATAAACCAACATTCTGAAAGGATATGGAACAACTAAATTTCTCATAATATATCTAATTTATGTGTGTGTGTGTGTATATATATATATATACACACATATATGTATATATAGTATTTGAACCAAAAAACATATGAGAATATTTTTAGCAGTATCATTCACAGCCCATGCATCCATCCATAAAATGCAATAATACAATGATAACTAAGAAGAATTTGTGGAAGTGTCTCACTGCATTAATAAATCTCACAGACAGGTACTGATCCCAAAAGGAATCTTCTCTGATTGGTTTCCCAAACGTATTCCTAATAGTAGCTCATGCTCACATAGGGAAGTTGGACGAGTAGATGACTGTAAGACTTTGCTATTCTTTGACAATCTGCCCATCTTCCAGCTCAAATTCTCGTAATAACTATGATGAGCATGTCATATACTTTCTCCTATATATGATTTTGTTAATTCTGACATATGACTCAAGCATATTCAGATCAACAATGAATAAGTGTAAAAATTTTTCTTGAACAGCGTACTAACTACAGAAAACAAAGACATGGGTTTGGAAGCTTTTTGAACGAAGTTTACATAAAGGATTCTGTATTGGCCGTTGCCAGTGCCTAGCAGATAAAGATACAATAGGACACGGTGACTAGAGACAGAGTTTTGCGTGCCCGGCGCAGCTTCTGGCTTGATGAACATGTTCAGTGGTATTGAAGAGCAAGGTGGTAACTTTGAAGGATTCTGTATCTCAAGTGAGAGGAAAAAAAAAATGTCTGACTTCTGCATATGCAAAAATGTACACCTTCAGGGTCAGTAGACATCAAAGAAGTTTTTAACCTTGTTGACACAATAGTTGTTTATTCATTGGGTTATGATGAAAGAGGCAAAAACAGTTCAGAATCAAGGTAATCATAACAGGGACAAGGAAGATGACATTGTTAACAATGTAGAAAACCATCCCATAGTGACATGGTGAAAACGTGTGAAGGGCTTAATGACAGCTAGAGCAGTGCAGCATAATAGAACAAGAAATCGTGCTGCTTAATAAAATCAAAGAGAATTTCTGAGATGAAACCTACAACAATGAAGCTGAAGACACTGGAGGAAACATTTTTTTAAGGCCATTCAGCAAAATGCCTCTCTATTCCTAAAGAAATTGCTTCCTGGATCCTCAACTTATGATGTTTCTCCTTACCCCAAAATAATAAAATATAAGTATAGCAACTTTTCAATCAATACAAAGTATGGTAGGTGGAGACAAGCTATAGCTTGTCATTGCTGGTGGTACTTAGTAGCTGACCCAGGATGCTGGTGATATCTCTGTGCTGTTCACTTACCCTCAACACATGAACTTTTTACTGTATCCATTGTCCATCATGATTTTTCTGTTAAGTCCTTATGTGTGAATAAGCGTAAGAAAATGATTGTTTATAGTAGCATATAAATTCAGAGTCAGGAGTGCCAGTGATATCAGAAGGCCACAGATTTCCCACCAGCAGCAGAGCTAGGAACACCTGTGCTTTCTCATGGTTTAATGTTCTGTAAGTGCTTTACGCACAAAATTATTTAAAATATTGCATAAAATTATCTTCAGACTCATGGTTTCAGAGGTCTCAGTTCATAGATGGCAGACTCCACTGCTCTGGGATCAAGGTGAGGAGGCACAGCAGGGGGAAGGGCCAAGGGGAGGGAAGCTGCTCCTGGCATGGCAGCAAGGGAGCAGAGAGAGGGTGGAAGGGGTGACAGGGAAAATGAACCCTTCCAGAGCAGATCCCCAGTGACACTCTTCCTCCAGCCACAACCCACTTAGATGGCCCATTACCACTAGGATGGATTGATCAGGTCACAGATCTCACAATCCAATCATCTCACCTCCAAATATTCCTGTGTTACACAGGAGCTTTGAGGGGACACCTCACATCCAAACCATAATGGCACCTCATAATTATTCATGCCTACTGAAGTGTCTATATTATATATTCCAAGTATGCAAAGGGCTTTATCAGACATTTATTTTTTGAATTACTGACTTATTTTTCCTTATCCCTGGAAAGTTTCTTGCAGGAAGACCACTGCATAGCCATTGGTTCAACAAGAGATCTCTCTTTGATCCTCACATGATTAAGCTTTTTGTTGCTCTTTTGTCTGCATTTACTTGGATGATGCAGAAGCACTATTTCTTTTGATTTTGGTCTAAATGAATGTATTTTGTGGCTTTGATCAATGTGGCTGACACCCTGTGTCCACTTAGCCACACCGTGTACCTCAGGTATTGTGCAGTCATTAACATGGCTGAGGATATATGGAAATTACATCATAACTGAACAGGAGACTCGTGAGTAGAAAACACGAACAGCAGTCAAGAATACTCAAAGCTATCCCAAATGTTCACAGTGTCCCTTCACCTATTCTGGACTTGACAGAAGGTTTGATTAAAAGCTTTCTGCATTGTTGTTTTAATTCTCTAACATTAACATGAGAAGAAAGAAAACCTGATTTGGGTGAAGTACAAACATTTACACATGTGCATAGATTCAATGCCAAATATAATTTCATGCTTTGATTTTTACACAATATAGTGTTTTTTAAAATCCACATGTATCATTTCTATTTCTGTATCACAATTTACCATTAATTTAGTAACTTAAACTGTACAGATTTATTATCTGACAGTTCTTGGCTTAGCAGAATTCTCTGGTTGGGTCTCACAGGCTATCAAGTGTTGGGCCAGGTTGCATTTTCCTCTGAAAGTTCAACTAAGGAGGAACCCAATCTCATTTACGTTGCAGGCAGAAATCATTTTCTTGTACCTGTATGCATAATGGCCTTCATACTGGCAACTGACTCGAGGTCACTTTCAGGCCCTAGAAGCCAACCACAATTTTCTGTGATGTGATTCTCTCTCCATAGGCAGTTCACCACATGTGGGTGGCTTCGTGGCCAGAAGGAGGGTCTATTGCTTAGAGTCTGCTCAAATAGAATTTTATATAACATAGTACTATTCCCAGAGTTAGATCCCATTATCTTGTCATATCAGGTAACATACCTAATAAGACGGACATTCATCATTTCACCTTTACTATATTCCATTGATAAGAAGGAAGCCACAGGTGCTATCTGCACTCAAGGGATCCAAGTATACAAAGGCTTGGGTCCCTGGAGGGCAGGCATTAGTGGGAGTCACTCTAGACTCTATCCATCACTCCACAAATATTTACTAAAATATGGTCTGTTACCAAGAATTTGTAGCATTGCTTCAAAGTATTTTTAAAAATTACCTATTCTAAGCTATCTAAGTACAAGACAAGGCAATTTTATTGAAAACACAATATGTGAAAGTGTTCTTATGCCTCCTTAAATTGATTATTTCTCCATTTATGTTCTTTGGAAGAATATGACAAAGTTATTTGCTTTACTACCCCCGAAAATGTTGATTATAGTAAATGTATTATTACATAACTTATTTAAAACATAATCTTTAAAGAAATGTAATTGAAGGTATGAGTCAAATTTTGACCATCACATTTTCATAAATTATAGAAACAGACCCTTTCCAATAAATAAAATCTAATAACCAGATATAAACACTCCAGGCACATTGGCCTTCTACTCCTTTCAGCATCCCTTATGGAGTTTACTGTATATCTGATAATATCTCATATGGAAACTCAAATTTTCAAGCAGAGGTGAATCTGCCACATTTATGTGAAGTTGAACATACTTTTGAATTTCCCTCATCCATCTTACCGGTCCCAGGTCTCCATGATGCTTCTGTTCTAGATGTGATGATATTGCAGAAACAAAGACCATCAGATACGCCACCAGAACACGCCTGTCTTTTTCATGTAGTGTCTCTAGGGGAGTGCTTTCCTTCACACAGAGAAAGAAATGACACTGTGGAAACCAGTGTCCAATTCATCATGCCTATTAAGTAAAATATCAGTTATGGATTAAATGTTTATTTCAGTGGTTTTTATAAATTAAACAACTTGTTGAAATCTCCCTTCCAAAGCTAGAGTAAAACTGCTCTATTGCAGTAGCTAAGCCCATGCCTTCATTGTGAGATGATTTCTGTTTTTTTTCTCTTTGACCAAAACACATTTCTTTACCTTTTTCAAATCTTGGAAAAGAGGGCTGAGAATTGAAATTTGAATATAATATAACAATATGGGTAATTTTCTTCTGGTTTTACTGCATTTGAAATCATAAAATGGGAATAATAATTACACTTCTCTCTGTGGGGGTAATTGTGAGGGTGAAGAGGATCTTTGCATCTGCGACAGCAAGAACAGAGCCAGGTATATTTAAAATACTAGATCAATTGTAGCTAATATTATTGTAAGTTATGAAATCATGGACCAAGCATTTTAAATATCACAAAATTCTAATTACAGAATCCGAAGAAAGAGAATTGAAATAAAAATAAGTTGACTCGTGTTGAGAACAATGAAAAGATTCAATTTACCCATCATTTTTAAATTTCATAATATTTATTTCTCCATGTGGTTGATGAGTAACAAAATAAAAAAGAAAAAGAGCCTCAAGACCATTTCAAAAAACAGAATACGTCCCAGGCTGTAATCACAGATTGTTGAAACGGAGAGATTCAGGTTCTAGTCAATATAATGCTTGTAAATCGAAAGTATCTTTCAATGCCTGTGCTTTGTCAGGTGAAAACTCAAACCCATCATCGGTAGATGTACTTCCATCTTTCTGATGGTTGTTAAAGGTGACAAGTAAAATGACTTCTGGCAGTTTCACTCAGATCCCCAGAGAACAAGAGTCAAATTCAAGATACAAGCAGTAAAAGAATGTTGTATGAAAGTGATACAGGGCTTGACAGATTGAAACACAGCCTCAGTGGGATTGAGAGGAGAGAATAAAGCAAGTCAAGTCCTGTTAAATTGTCTGTAGGGCTCAAGGTTTATATAATTCAGGTGGCAAAAGTGACAGAGCATTTTGTATTGGTTCTCTATATCAAAAAGTTAGTTATTTATTTTTTTAATGTTGGGCACTTTAGGATCTCAAATCAAGCCCTCGCTATGGCAACTGCTTTGTGGTTGAATGAATAGTGAGCAATGTCAACAAGCTGAGGATAAAATTCCTTAGTTAATGTACCCATCTCTTGTTAGCATGTATGTTCTCATGTGTGTATGCATTTGTGCATACTTCACCTCCTGAAATCCAGCTTACAGATAAGATTTTTTTTTTTAATTTGGTATCAGAGATTGAACCCAGGGGCACTTAACCACTAAGCCACATCCCCAGTCCTTTTTTAAAATATTTTATTTAGAGACAGGGTCTTTTTATGCTGCTTTAGGGCCTCACTAAGTTGCCAAGGCTGGCTTTGAGCTTGCAATCCTCCTGCCTCAGCCTCTCAAGCCACTGGGATTATAGGCATGTACCACTGTATCTGGCACAAATAAAAATTTGCTGAGATTGAGAGATAGAAGTTTTTGAATAAAGGGGAGTCCATTTCTTCTATAGTTTCCTTATTATTGTTATTATTATTTAAGCATTGCAAATTAAATTGAGAAAAATACAGTTATTTTATTCTGGAAAGTACTTTAACTACATAGTTATAGGTCTTTTAGTTTCCTTAATGTCAACCCTCTTCACTGCTGAATTTTGGTTTGGTTTGGAGGTGTGGGATCCAAACCACTCATACACTAAGTAAATATTCAGTAGAATTCACTACAGTGATAAATCTGACTTTTGGGGAAATTCTATGAACAGCTTTAGCAGAGGAGCAACATTCTCTCACTTGGAGATCAGCAAGAATGTGCATCGGTGCATATAATGGCCCCTTATTATATCACTTCAGAGGAGAAACTGTAGTGCAAGCCTGATATTAGACTCTGTGGTCTAACCCACCTATACATTATATAGGTCTGTTTTTATAGCTATTTTAAAAGTCTTCAGAGAGCAGTAGAGAAGAGTAAACTGCACAACTTGAAGAGGCATTTACCAAAGGTGAACACTTAATTAGTCCCTTGTTCAATAGGGTTGACCTTCATCATGTATCTACTAAAAATGTCCCTGTAGTGAAAACTGGACTTGATGTTGTTCTAACATTTCTTTCAGAGAAGTGTTACAGAATATTCACAGAATAACTTGCAGATCAGAGGGTAACAGTTTACATTGTTATAAATAATTCCTGATACATTGACATTTTATTTTTTACCAATTATAGTTTCCCTGCCTTCAATTTATATGCTAGGCTTACACATTATACTATAGAAGGAGAATTTTTCTGGTTGTGTTTAGTCACTAAGTAAGTCATAACATTTATTGGAAATGATAACATGACAGGATGAGCCTAAATAAAAATTTTAAAATACCACCATAAAGTATATTAGCACCAAGTACTTGACAGATTCTCTTTGACTTCATTATTTCAAACATATATTTTGTTAATCAAAAATAACAATGTTAAAGTTATCCATGTTTAATTAATTATAATCAGCCACATATTTGACAACGCTGGTATTGGAATATGAGAAAGACATCTGAAATCTGAAAACTCTCTGTCATTCTATTAGTTTGAGCCCTCTGAGAAGCTTATCTCATGATGGCATTAAATGTGTGAATATGTTAGGTAAAATGACTATGAGAGAGAAAATAGGGAGAATCAGATACAGCATGGGGAAGCCATCAGATGCAGGATAGATCCTGAGAGAGGGAGACTGCTATGTGGTAGGATGTTGTGCAATCTGAGATTATCATGACAAAGCCACTGGTTCCCCATGCCAAAGTTTGCAGAGGAGTCTGGTAACTCCCAGGGATAGTTATACCTGAGCAACTTTGCCACACTCAAGTATTGGAAGAGAATAGTCAACTTAGATGTTCAGATTCCCAAACATAATGTCAATTAGACTTCATTGTCTTTTTCATGAATATTGCGAGAAATAGATAAAATATAGAAAATATCTAAAAGGTTGTCAAACATCTTGGCTCTTTTTATTTTGGACAGGTTTTACTCCTAAGTAGTTAAATAGTTTTACTTTATCATAAAATTTGTATTGTCTTTATAAAGTTAAACTAAAGAAGGACTTAAAACAACATATATGGAGGCTGAACATCCAAATGTTCATGATACTTAAGTTCCAACATTGATGTTACATTAAGTATTATAGATAATCTAGTGATTATATAAAGTGTGCAAGAGACTGCACATAAGTTGTATGCACATAGAACATCATTTTAAGGAACTTGAGCATTTGCAGATTTGGTATCCATAGAGTGCCTTGAACCAGTCCCCCATGGATAGTGAAGGAGAAATGTAGATCTTAATTTGTGTAGATGTAGGGGAGGAGGTGAAGAAAGGTTTGACTCATAGGTCTCCAACAGAACAAAAAAAAAAAAATGGAAAGTGTTTCTTTATATTATATAATTCACTAGTTATGCTATTTTAAATATGTTAAATATAATAACAAAGATTCATATTCCAATTGAAGAGCTAGTAAAAAGTCACTCAATGACATAATATTGATAAAAATTGATCAAAATATTTTCTGCAATTCTTACCAGGAAAAGCATTTCATGCTATTTTAACATTAAGCTGAATACTTCATCTTATCTTGTATCTTCAGGATTTTTGTTAATGTCCTTATTGGACATTCATATTCTTCATTGGTATTCTTCACTCATCCAGTCATGGAAGTCAATGACCATCTCAGACATGGGCTATAAAAGTTTTTATTGTTCTCCTAATTAGATTATATTGTTCTGATCACATTTAAATTTTCAGATAGAATATCAAAATGTGGATATACAGAAATATGTAACTTTAATATATGTTATATATAATATAATGATTTTTTAAATTTTCCATAGGGAAGTCTTACAAAAGGTGATGCATTTATGAGTTTGTTATATTGCCCCTTATTTAAGATGTTCATTCATGCAGAAATAAAATTGTGCAGTTTTCAAAATTAAATTTAAGAAAACTGTCCTTATATGAAGTGAGTTGTGCATAATCCTGAGAATGGGTGGTGACAGAACAGACATATTCTGTATTGTTAGTGTGCATAAGGAGAAGCTCTAGGGTTTTCCCTTAGGATGCAGAGCAAAGGAAATCACATTGTAAATGCCAAAACCTGTCAGGGAATGAGCAGTTTGACAGGGAGAAGTTTCGAGCATCCCAGGGAGAAATGCCAACCATGGTGGGACATGTTCTCCCTGTCCACACAATTTTCATTTGGGAAGAGAACCTGACCACAGCAGGGGAAGTGCCTGCAGCTTTTGATTTCTTTGTGTGTGTGTTTGTGTGTGTGTGTGTGTTTTGTTTTTGGTTTCGCTTTGTTTTGATCTTCTTGCTTTTTTGTCACAATGAAAGAATTGCTTGATGCAGAAGAAAGAATTAAAGGTCTTGAGCTATATTCCCAGCTCCTCCAACAAACTCTACAGTTTTGAGCAAGTCACTGAACATTTCTACCTCTTGGGCATTTCAACTGCAACGTTTGAATGATGAAAACTCAGGGCAATTAATAAGAGAAGACATAAAATTTTGTAATAGTAAAACTCAGCAATTATAATGGGGCCTTCCAGCATTTCATTTCTGTGGGAAACAATGAATAATATAAATTAATATAAGAACAATCAGAGAACCTTGAATTTTCACAACAGAAAAATTATAATATGCAAGTCAATAGCAATAATAATATTTCATTCTTTTTCTTTCTTATAAATATCACTATTATATTTGCAATTTACTAGTGAACATATAAATTCAAGGTTACCATCTCTCTAGTTAGAAAAATAATCAGAACTTGTCAACAATTAAAAACCACCACAATGAACTCATTTTCTATGGTGTTTGAGTGTACTTTTTTTTTTTAATTTTAAGCTTCTCTACCATTCCTCTTTCAGTGCCCTCGCTTTGCAATTCCACTTGGCATTCTCAAGGTTTAATATAATGTTTTTCATTTGAAAACTGTCATTGACATAACACTGCTCTGCTGCCATCTGCCTTATGTGACAAATCTGAACTAAACAGCTTTATTGAGGTCTCACCTATCCCTGAACATACCATTTATTCTTTTCATCCAGGTGCATTGTAAAATGCCTAAGGTGGAATATAAATATTTCTACTGGTTCATCAAATTATGTAAGTGAGTTACATCTTATGCTGAAAACGTGACATAGAAAAGATAGATAATAAAGTGAATAAAAACATCCATGCCCTTGTTATTTATGAAGATCAACAGATTGTCAGTTTAATAATTTCCTATCTCCTTACACATTCCTTTAGTGTAAGTGTGAGATTGTGTGTGTGTGTGTGTGTGTAGGTGAGTTGTGTCATCTAACAAAGGGGGCTATTTTCTCTTGTGTGGAATAAGTTTAAGTGTATGAGCTTTGTTTATCCTTTCCTCCTTCTGTAGCTAGAGTAAAGGTCCTTTACTGCCATCAACTGGAATAAACAAAATCAACAAAGGAAAACTAATGCAAGGGTATTTTACTTAAATGCCTAATGTGTTCATTCATGAACATTTACCATGTGACCATAGCATTGTCTTAGCTGGTGGAATATAGAAAGATATCAAAAGAGGAAAAGAGGAGAAAATTTAGTCTCCAGGTATAAGAATTTATAATCTCAAATGCATAATATATGAACTCTGATAGAAATAAGCTACTTCTATGATGTTTCACAATTCACTACTATTTTCCAATTGTACACAATTATTATAATTCCCAAAAACTCACTTAAGTGGCTCACAAATTTAAGATAAAGTTGCAATTTGTTGGGAAGGCAAAAAAAAGCATTACTACAAAGATAATAAAACTTGAGACATGAGGAAAAGTCTCAATTTTGACCAACAACCATTTGTACAGATACTCTGCCAAATAATTTCTTTTTTTTTTTTTAATTTTGAACCTTGGAAACATTGATTTGGAAAACTTGGTTGTAAACAGTCATAGACATCCAAGATGGTTAATTTTTTAGGAGTGTCAACTTGACTGAATTAATGGATGCCTAGAGAATTGCTAAATCATTGCTTCTAGATATGTCTGTGAGGGTGTTTCCAGAGAAGACTGGTAGTTCCCTCCCAGATTAAGGAAAGTCCACCCTCACTGTGGCTGGGCACCATCTATTGTGGAGGGGGTGAGCAGGAAAAGAAAATATTCTCATCCTCTCCCCGCCCCCCTCCCCATCTTTTCTCCCATTCTTCCTGAGCAGGTTCATTTTCTGCTGTCGTGGCATTTGGACATCAAACCCCAGGTTCTGCTGCAGCCTTTGGATTCTGAGACTTGGCCCCGTGGTCCTCCATGGACTCAGGTTTTTGACCTCAGACTGGGGGGACTGCATCACTACCACCCTACCAAGTCCTAAAACATCTAGCTTCTTGGACCCATGTTCGGGGTTTTCCTGGATCTCTAGCTTGCAAACAGCAATAGTGGAATTTTTCTGTCATGTTACTATTTGAGCCAATCTAATAAATACACACACACATACACACAGAGAGAAATCTTTTAAAAAAATCAGTAAATTTAAATTTGTATTCATCGTTCATAAAGCAAAATGTAAAATTCTCACTCCATTTTTAAGAAAACTAGCTTGTCCATTTAATGGGAACCATGCTGGAAAAGGGAAGGTCATGAGTGGATTATTAAAATATCCTGAGAAATCTCCATGCTGCTTTCCATATTGGCTGCACCAATTTGTAGTCTCACTAGCAGTGTAGGGGTGTACCCTTTCCTCCACATCCAGGCAGTATGGAGATTTCTTGTAAAATTGGGAATGGAAACACGATTTGACACAGCTATCACTCTCCTCGGTCTATACCCAAAGGAATTTAAAAAAGCCTACTACCGGGACACAGGCACATCAATGTTTATAATAGTGTTACCGCTGTTTACTGGTGACAAGTCCTTGCTTCCCCGAATACTGAAGTATAACACCAGAGAAGCACGCCTAGGCAAGTGGAGAGTGGAAATTGGAAGGCTTTATTAAAGGACAGCAGAAAAGACTTCCTCCCCAGAATCCATGGAAGGGCGAGGTCTTCCCTTTTTTTAACTAAGGTCTTCTTTTAGTCCTCCCACATTCCTGTGCTTTATTTCCCTTTATCCTGCAGTGATAGAATGCAGGTGGGAAGCCAAAAGGTGGGAGATAGGTGAGCTGAAGGAGTAATCTGGGCAGGAAGGGCCTGGGGTGCTTTGATTAGCACTTCCCTTTTTGCTGGGAGCTGTTTCATTAACAGTTCCTTAGGATGGGTTCTGGGCCTTGGGGACATTAACATTTCAATTTCCCCAGGTGCTGTTCTAGTTTCCTGGACTCTGTTTGATAATGGTCTCCATTTTCTTTATCTTACTTAATATTAGACCTGATTTACCTAACTACATTAACTACCTATCTTTAAAATTGGCTTTAAAGATGCCCTTCAATAGATGAATGGATTAAAAAATGTGGCATATATATACAAGGGAATATTACTCAGCAATAAAAGAGAATAAAATCATGGCATTTGCAGGTAAATGGATAGAGTTAGAGAAGATAATGCTAAGTGAAGTTGGCCAATCCCAAAAAACCAAATGCTGAATGTTTTCTCTGATATAAGGAGGCTGATTCATAGTGGGATAGGGAGAGGGAGCATGGGAGAAATAGATGAACTCTAGATAGGGCAGAGGGGTGGGAGGGGAAGGGAGGGGGCATGGGGTTAGAAATGATGGTGGAATATGATAGTCATTTTTATCCAAAGTACATGTATGAAGACAGGAATTGGATTGAATATACTTTGTATACAGCCAGAGATATGAAAGATTGTGCTCTATATGTGTAATAAGAATTTTAATGAATTCCACTGTCATATATAAATAAAAACATTAATTTAAATAAATAAAAAATATTCTGAGAAACAGGGACTTGATTATGGTATTAAAAAATAGGAAGACATAGGGAATATTGTAGGCACATAAATAACAGAATTTAATATTCAATTGGATGTGGTAATAAGTCCAGAAAAACTTAATAATTATAAAGTAAAGATTTCTAATAATTTAGGGAGTAGAAGAAAATAGAAGTACTGGTATTTTTTAAAAAATATCCTTTAAAAAGTAGATATAAAGAAAAAATTATGTTTAAGATAATAAAAATAAATATTTTGAATGAAAAGATATTAGAAATTGCATAGATCGAAAGAGTCAGCTGGCCTTTACAGATAAACAATTGGAAACTAGGATTCCCGACTGAACTCATGTAATGAAATGTCTACAGACAGGTGATGGTTCAAATCTTGAGCAAGGGTGAGATTTTCCTTAAGAGCCGGTGGGGAAGTGGGGTGAAAGGCTTTAGAAATAAAGTGCTTTTTGAAGCTATAAAATAGTGAGCAAAAGACACATACTATTTATAATCACCCTTATGCCCTGATATAACTTTAAAACACCTCAGCTAAATCCCCACATTGATATTTTTTACTAAATTTGTAAGAATTGATGTTTGCCCAAAGTTAATTTCCTCCTTTATTACCATGGACTGTAAACTTACTCAGCAAATCATTATTAACAAGAAATTGTCTTGGAGATCAGTCATTATTGTTTGGATATTGAAAATTAGTCTCAAAGTTTATTATCTCTGATAATTTTAAAAGCCTGATAATTTTAAGAGATAAGGTAGTGGAGATTATGGAATACATTTACTTGACAGATAGGCCATATCTGACTGTGACCCACAAGCAAATAAATATACAGTACATCCACAATTCCTCTAACAGAGCAGCTCACTGACTCTAGCTTTAAATGAGTACAGGAAAGCTGAATGGCAGAGAATGAGGATACCATTGACTTTCAGGGGCTGATCCCATGGGAAATAATTGCAGCTAGAGAATTCCATGGAGACCAAAAAGGATTTTACATTGGTTGGAGCATGCACTAGGACATTTTTTTTCAATTCAGTTAAAGCTCTTATAAATTAATTTTGTATTTGAGCACCAATAAAGTACATGTAAAAGGGACATATTTCATCATCCTTAAGTACCCTTGGGTACAGAAAATATAAGACTTTCTTTGCTACAGAATAAGAAGAGAATGAAGAAATTTTGTATTCCCTAATATTTTACAATGTCTTTCAGCAATTATCAAGAAAACATGCAAAGAGTATTTTTGAAATTTTTATTACCAAGTGATTACATATTGCTTTTTAAGGTAATAGTACCATGATGTTTTATAATGTAGATTGCTGATGATTTCACTGCAAAAATCACATCAGTTTCACAAAATCACATCCTTTATTTTTTTCCAGAGACCTGTGAATTCGTGGCAAATAAATTGTTTACTGTTATAGGATCTAAAATATCCTGGAGTATCCCATAAGCACAGAAATTCCTTAATGTCAGGCTGCTAAATCATAGATACAATATTTCTGGAAGTTGCCTTCATGTATAATTAAAGGGAGGAAACCAACTAGAATTTTCTATCTGCTTACCCACAGCATATTAAATAATCACCTGAAAGACTAAGATCAAATATCCAATTTACGGTTTGAATTATGTAATAAATTGATGACCAAAAAAAATCTCTAGTCTAATAAGATACCGTAGATTGCTTTCCATGAACAAATATCACTCCATACCTTATGAAGCATATAGAAATTAGTAAGCCTCACACACTAGACACACATCATGGAAGGCCATAAACATTTTGGTTAATAAAGCGAGCTCTGAAATCAAACTACCTGCATTCATATAGTGGTGCACAGAAGGTTCTAATAAATGTTCCTTAATGAATTGCTTAACTAAATTGTTATGCCAAGAGAGAACGTGTACAACAGCTACTGTCTAAAAGTGACTCTAAAATTCAATACATTATTTTATCTGAAAAAAAATGTTTAGTTTGCTTATTTTAACAAAGTCTTCTTTCTGACATGACCAAAGAGCTCAATTTCCTCTTATTTGCTTCTCACTTATCTTTCTTTTATACTTTTGATCCTTGAGAGATGAAGAAAGATAATGAAAGCGAGACCAATAACCTTGTGTTTTAGCATACTGTGAAGAATGAATGGTATGGGAAAGTGAAGAAAATGAAATGAGTTTAACCTTAAAAAGATGAAAATCATCCTAGAATCCAGAGAGGGCACTTTAACGTGGACCTTATCATCAAATCTTGGAAATGATGGAAGGGTACAGTAAGTGGAGTCAGAGTGAAACTGGAAAGCTCTGAGTGAATAAATTGTTACTTATGAACAACGTAAAGAGAGTTATTTGTGGGAGACATTTCCATTTCTGTCTGTAAACTACATTTTAGGAGAGCAAGAGTATATTTTATCTATGTTAGCAAGCCTTTTCCTTTCCATTTATGCCATTATTTTGTTGACAACATTTTAGTTGCTCATATTTGATATTCACCAAAGTAAGTTCAGAAATCATCAGCTAGAATGTTGTCTTTCTCAATTTACATGAATGGCATGCAAACATTTTTTCTTCATATTACAATTTTTTTACCCAAGAATTTACCTTAGTCCCTGGGGATTACAATGAATATATTTTATCTCATGTAGACAGGGATCATTTATCAGCTTGAAATGTCAAAGAAGTCTGCTCCAGAGAGGACAGGAGATATGAACTCTTCCATATCAATAAGCAGATCACACACATCATTGAAGTCAGTCAAAAGAATATAGTAAACACCCTTCAAGGAAGAGAGAGAAGAGATAACCTGCCTCCTCAGAGCACAGGCCTTGGGTCTGTAACTCCATTGAGTAATTTGCATGTATTATACATTTTAAATATTGTAACTGTCTCTGAAGGAGATTTTAATCATAATTTCCATTTCACTTCTGAGAAGCTAAAGCTAAACTAAATGGAGATTGATTGGCTCAAGATCTCACATTCTACAAGTAACAAAATCTAATCATTATAATTAAAAATAAAAGCAAAAGCAATAGTAATGGGAATTATGTTAGTTACAGCAGACATGCCTATAATTTACGGGACTCTTACAATAAGGCAGCCAATGAGATACCAATTCATGTGCACTAGTTGACCCTTCTACCCTCTAGGTACTTGGAAATTAATGGTTTAAGTAAAGAAGGCATTAGATGCATAAACGGAGACTTACTTTATTGCCTGGCACTGGCCAACACTTATTATGTAGTGATCAATCACATTATCCTTTCTCTCAAAAATGGTCCCCAAATAAATATGAGGGAAAAATTGTCGTGGAATCATCCAGGTATAGTGCATTATAATAAGGGAAATAACCCAGATGCAGAAAGACACATACTGAATGATATCGCTTATTTAAAACTCTGAACTCATAGAAGCAGAGAATAATGGTGACTGCCAGGGGTTATAGAAGACAAAAATGTGGACCTATTGGCTAACAGGTACAAACCTTCCTTTATAAGATGAATAAGTTCTAGAGATCCATGCACAGCATTGCAATCATTGTGGACAATAACACTTACTTGAAATGGACTAAGTAGATTTCACATGTTGCATCACAAAAAAGAACAAATTTTAAAAATAAATTTCAAATAAATATCTAAATTATGATATTGGGTCAGTCTGAGGATCACATTTTGATAACATCTGATTAGATAATGGTATAACAGTTTCCCTCATAATTATTTGTGTATGAATATTATTTCTTAAACAGGAATAAAAAATGGAACTACAGCTAGTTGTCATACACATAGAAACTTCTAAGGGAAAGTAAATTGAATTGATTATCACCTTTCATATGTGCATGTACATTGAATGCAGGAAGGTAGGGAAGAAGGAAGGAAAGGAAGAAAGATAGGAAGAGAGGGAGGGAGAGAGGGAGGGAGGGAGGAAGGTTCAGAGCTACACAGTTTGGCTACAATCTCAGGTACACCAATTACTAACTTTTATATTCTCCATAAATTATTTTAATTTTCAGAATTCATTTTGCATTTCTGTAATTTACAGATAATATACCCTAATTCTCAGGGTCACTGTAAAGATTAAATAAAAGTTTATATAAAGTATCCTGATATATAGCCTGTGATTTGGAACACAATAAACTATAAGCATCACTGCCAACAAGCAGCCGGAAAGAGCTGCCAGTCACCATTCAAAATTCCTATTTCTAAGGAAAAAGAGACTTGAGTATAAAGTAATAAGTATATTTCATTTTAAAGCAGATGAATTAATTAATTGATGACAAGTGCATATGAGTATATAGTAAAAGTAAATAAATTTATATGGACAGTAAAAATGTTTTAAATAATAATTATTTGAAAGTTCCAAAGTTTAAGACATTGAAAACAAGTCACAAACTAGGAGAAAATCTAATCACATATATGATGAAGGACTTGTATCCAAAATATACAAAGAGTTCTTGAAACTCAACAGTAAGAAAACAAACGTCACAATTAAAAGGTGGACCAAAGATCTATGCCGATACTTTACCAAAGAAAATATGCAAATAGAAGTGAACATTTGTAAAGATATTCAACATCATATGTTATTAGGTAATTACAAATTAAAACAATGGTAAAGGCACATCTCTGAGAATAGATAAAATCCAAAGCATTGACCAGGTCAAATGCTATCAATTATGTGCAGCAACAGGAGTTCTCATTCATTGTTGATGAAATGCCAAATGACACAGTCATTATTGAAGACAATTCACATTTTCTTACAAAGCTACTTTTACCATATGATCTAGCACTTGAGCTCCTGAACACTAATTCAAATGGACTGAGATCCTATTTCCACACAAAAGCCTGCACATCAATGTCTTTATCAGCACTATTCATCACTGTCCAAAATCAAAACCAAGTAAGATGTCCTTCAATAGGTGACTGAATAAACATGGCGGCACACCCATACAGTGAGATATTATTTCATGACAAAAGAAAATTAGCTTTTATCAACACCCCATGCAAAAGAGGCATGAATAAACTTTTAATGCATATTTGTTGAGAGAAAGAAGAATTCATTCTGTAAAGGCTACATAATGCAAGATTTTAATGTATGGCATCCTAGAAATGGCAAAATCATAGCAGTGGTCAAAATAGTAGTAAGAAAAAATCAGTGGCTGCTAGGGATTGGGAGGAATGAGGAAGGGATTGGTAGTTTGGCAAAAGAGATTTTTAACTCAGTAAAACATTCTATATGATTTTGTGATAAGAGATACATGACAGTTTTTATTTCTCAAAATTCAGAGAACTATGCAACACAGAAAGAGTGAATAGTAATATAAACTATGGACTTTCATTGATAATGTTGTATCAATATTATCCATATACCTCAAATATTTTATATTAACAAAAGCTGTTAGTAATAGGGAAATCTAGGGGGTGGGAGGAAGGAGGCTATTTGGAAACTCTGTACTTTTTATTAATTTTATTTTGGCAAATCTAATACCATTTTTAAAAATATTCTATGAATTAAAAAAAAAACAGGAAAAATCCACAATGAAGATGGTCTCTAACTAGGTAAACCTAGGTGAAATGTTTTAGGAGACCCTATATACCATTTTTCCCCTCTAAGAGATGAAATTGGGTTAGTATATTAAAAGTTGAAAGGACCTGAGTAAATAAATAATTAATTTTAGCTCTATGTTTTCCAAACACTTTTAGAATACTGACCCCCATTTATTCTTAATATCTATTAATGATCCGTAAACACACTCTAGGAAACGTTGCCCTGGACCTCTCAAGGTTCCTTTAAAATACCTTCAAAAGAATGTCTCCTGTATCTTGCATTTAAATATATGCTCAAGTAAAGGAAATCGTAATTACACTAGGGGGTTCATTATACAGTGCACACTAATCAAAACCCTACAGTTGTCTTCCGTCACCATCTCTCTTTGAAAAAACTGACTAAAATCAATGTTGCCCTTCATATTGGTGAATGCAAAGGTCATTCCTCCATTCTAATCTGAATAAACAGCTCAGCACCTTTCAACATTATTGACCAGTTTCTCTTTCAATGCTTTATACCTTTGTTTCCTCTAATCTTCCTCCTACCTCTTTGGCAGCTCTTTCTCGGTAATCTTTACCAATCTTCCTGTATTCAACCTCTGAATGTTGAAAATTCTCCAGGGTTCAGGCTGGGTCCTCTCTTCATCTTCTCTCAGCTCTCCTGTCATCTTTAGCTTTCCCCTTCAGAGCTTGGGTCACCATTTCCAGGTGTGCACAACCAGGCCCCTCCAACTCAATGCAGCATCTGCCTCCCATTAGGCATCCTAATAGACTGCATATCCAAACCTGGTTCTCCTGATGGAGGATCTAATTCCCCGAATGAGTTCACCATCTGTCTAGCTACATTATTTAAAAAAATAAAATCACAAAACTGGGAGACACACTTGAAATTTCCCTCTCCTTGGCCCTCACCTGATACCTTGTACTTCTTAATTCTCTTTCCCTTCTACACTGCAGACACAGAGCTCCTGTCTCATCACCACAATCCAAGTAAACATTTTAAACTGGCTTCACAGTAACCTCCTAACCGGTAATTAACAATCCCAAACTTGAATCATTCATCCATACTCCATAAAACAATCTTTTAAAAGTATATACTTGAGTCTCCAGGTCCTCAAGTTTTCTCTGATACACAGATTCTAATTCACAATGTGGGCTAGGGAAGAATAGAGTTACTTTAGATTAGGTAGAGGGGCGTGAAGGGAGGGGAGAGGATATGAGGGTAGAAAGGATAGTAGAATAAATCAGACATTATTACCTTATGTATATATATAACTATAAAACTGGTGGGTTCTACATCACGTATAATCAGAAGAATGAGAAATTATATGTCATTACATATGATTTATCAAATACAATGAAGTTATAGGTATACTATAGTTAGTTATACTGTCATATATAACTAATTAAAACATTTTTAAAATATATATTGAACAAATAAACTCTTTCTTTAAAACACAGGAGTGGTTTTTCTTCTTTTTTAATAACACATTGTTGCAATTATGGATCTAGAATGTTCTCCAAAGGCTCATGTATTGAGGCTTGGTCCCTAACGTGGCAATGTTCAGAGATGGGCTTTGAGTAGTGATTGGATCATGAGGGTACTAACCTTATGGATGGATAAACCCATTGATAGATTCACAATTTGCATTGACTATTGGGAGGTGATGGAAAATATAGGAGGTGGACCTAACTGAAAGGAGCATGTCTTGAGGGCCGGGACTTTGGGTACTATATCTTGTCCCTTCTCCCCACTTCCTCTGCCTCTCTGCTTTCTGGCAGCCATGAGGTGAGCAGTTTTGCTTCATCGTGTCCACCTATCAGTGTTCAGACCTACCCCATCCAGAAACAATGGAGCCAGCCATCCATGGACCAAAACCTCTGAAACCATGAGACACAATCTTTTCTTCCTTTTAAATTGCTCATATTAGATATTTTGTCACTTTGATAAAAAGCTGACTAACGAAAAGGCCAAAGTTTTTAATAAGTCAAAGAGATACTATCTGGCCCCTGCTACCTCTTTGACCTTTCTGTACTATTTTTCTGTCGATGCTATGATTTTAGCACTCAAGACATCATTTCTCCAAAGCTCTGTGTGTCCTCCTGCCCCAACATGTTTGGAAATTTCACTCCCTCTAAATTGAAACATTTTGTTTATTTCTTTTTTTAAAACTATTGTTTTAAGTTTTTAAAATTATTTCTTACATACATCACAATAGAGGAGTGTATTACATTCATAATTTTTTGCATTGCAATTCTTAATACACCTTTATAACACAATTTATCAAATCTCTGTTTGTAATTAAGGTTTGTTGACACCAAATTCACATCTTCACACATGAATTTTGTATAATGATGACTGTCTCCTTCCACCATCCTTGCTATTCCCATTCTCCTTCCCTTTCCCTCCCACCCCTATTCCATATCTAGAGCTAAATTACTCTCATTATTTTTTTCATTAATTACAATTTTATCACTATACTATAAGCCATTCAAGAAGAATTCATGTAACATTTTATTATTTGTTTACCTTACAGACTACCTGACTCTGAATAAGTTTTCAATAAATATTTATTGAAGTTATTTCTAAATTCTATAGCTTACATTCAGTACATATGTGTCTGCAGATCATATTAACATGAGAAAAAAAATGCTGATTCCATGAAGATCCTACATAGTGTAGTCAATAAGGAGAAAATAATTAGGAACTATCCACTCAAAAAAAAAATGGAAAAAAGCTGGCAAGAGTTAGAAATTGTTATGGTTTAGATATGAGGTGTCCAAAAGCTCATGTTTGAGGCAATGCAAGAAAGTTCAGAGTAAAATGATTACGTTATGAGAGTATTAATCTAATCAGTTTGACAACCTACTGACAGAAATTAACGGGGTGGTAATTGTAGGCAGTTAGGGTGTGGCTGGAGGAGGTGAGTCATTAGGGGTATAACTTTGGGGCTTATATTTTGTCAGTGGTGAGGGAGTTTCTCTCTGTCTCTCTCCATGCTTCCTGGCGCCATGTTTCTAGATGCTTCCCTCCATCACATCCTTCCGCCATGATGTTCTGCCTCACCTCAGGCACACAGAAATGGAGTCGGCCATCTATAGACTGAGACCTCTGAAACTGTGAGATCCAAAATAATTTTTTTCTCTTCTAAATTGTTCTTGTCAGGTCTTTTGGTCACAGCAGTGAAAAAGTCAACTATAAAAATTAGTGGTGAAAACCACAGGTACTTAATATAATATATAAGGCAAAAGGACCTTTTTCTTTCACATATATTCTCAGCTGAGATAACAACTGAGAGTGTGTTGAGGAGAGCAGTGTTAACACAGGGATGGAAATCGTAAGGTAGCCATATGTGGCCATCAGGAACGTAAACTTAACACAAAAGGATTGAAAAGATTAAATAAGTAAAGCCCTTAGAATCCCTGGCAAATAGTAAACTCAGTAACTATTAACTATTATCTCTTTAGAAAGAGTCAACTGATAGTAGTCCCACTCACCTGGATTTGTTCTACGCTCAGAAAATTGACCTTTAATCTGTTAAAAAGGAGAAGGAGAAAAGGAAGAGGAAAACAAGGAGGAGGAAGAAGAAAAACCATTCTAAGCATGAATATGTGAGTCCGTTTTAGATGTTTTCTTGCAATCTGTTAAATAGTTGTAGCTGACCCTATTTTTCAGGCAAGAGAACTGGAGATAAATCAAGAGATTAATGATTTTTCAACAACTCTGAAATGTAATGATAGGGGAACTGAGATCTAATTTAAATGTAATTGACTAAATTTTTTCCAGCTATTTCCATTATATCACAATATTTCTGCATATTTTACCAGCTTCCCAAAGTCATTGATTCCTTAAAACTTAATAATAGCATAATCCAATAAACATTTTAAAGAATTTTCATTGTTACTCAAAAAATTCATAATTTAATATATAATGTTGCCGCAGTCTGGCTGGGCAAAATAACCGGGGGGTGACAAGCAACTTAACCTTGAAACAGTGGGACCACTTTATTGTGGGACAGCAGAGGTATATATACCTAACTGATTATACACAGCTTGTTTCAATTAACATCATCTAGATACAGCAAATCAGCCAATAAGGAATCTTCATCATCTTAATGGCTGGGTGGCGTTAGCTCACAAACCACTCCTCCTGGCAAACTGCCAGGTACCATCTTGACTTGGTTGTGGTCCTCAACATCTCCCCCCTTTTATTTTTAAACAACAAGTATGTGGTTTAGGGACCATGCCTGTTTTAGATTGTCCAATACTACATATGGTCCTTACCTGTCATTGAATGGTCTGACCTCAAATCGTCAGCCTCCTGTCTTAGGTTGGTACCATTGTAATTGGATCTTACCCGTCTTTGACTACCAGCCCAACACACTTTGGTTGTTATCCACAAGTATGGCTAAGTGGTTTTTACACAAACACCATAAATAACCTGCTACAAGCAGAAAGAAGGAGGATAAAAAATGCCACGATACCAAGCCAACTGACAGCTCCAAGTAAGAAGCCCTTGGAAAAATTGTACCACTGATGACACTGTTAGCAAAGATATCCCAGTACTACCACAATTCCTTGCATCAACAGATAGTTCACAATGCATGTAAGTGATACATAGTCCAGGCAAGTTCTGCAAGCAGTTTAAAGCAGAGGAATCCATTAATATGTCCATTTCCTCTTAAAGTAAATTGACTTCTTGACTGAGCATCACCTGCTGAGCCACACCATTCATTGATGTATCAGTTTGTACAGTTCCTGTGATAGCTATCCCAGAAGCTGTTACAGCAGCAGCAGAAACAGCAACAGCTGTGATGATGGTAGCTGTAATTCTGAAGTCTCATTTGGTTCTCAGCAACACTGGAAATCCCTCCACCCTTGTCCTCACCAGCACTGGGACGAAGGCAGGAACTCTGGCAATGATGGCTAATGAAAATTGTGTAGCATTCCAGCAGGCACTAAGAAAACAACCTTCTGAACAATTTAGTACATTATCTCAAGGTTTTTCACATTTGAAATAGGCCTCAATGGTGCTCATTATTTATTAGCCTCCAGGTGTGGGAGAACCACTGTAGCTAAATTGGAGTTCTGGATATCAGCTTTTATGGATTTAAGATATTGCTAATCCTGCATTTATCCACAGAAATAGTGAGGAGTCCTGTGGCAGCACCTGCAGCAAATAGGGAAAAACTGATGACTCATTAGTTATTGGCATTGGAAATGACCAAACTTCAGGGGCACCGGGCATGTCCTCCACCGCCAGCTTTCAGTGTCCCCCGGCAGCCCCATGACAGGGGTGGGGAAGAGCCAGTGGCGGCCGCCACCGGCTGGAAAGTCCCTGCTGCACTGTGACCAGCTTGCGCAAGCGCCGCCTTACAGCACCACTTCATGCACCCTCTGGTGACGAAAAGTGTTTAATAGCAGCCTTTTGTTGCAACTCCTTCCCTGATAGTCCTTTCTCCTCTGAACTTTCTTCCTCTTTCTGAATAAAGTTCCTGGGATTTTATCAACCTATGCCCTGACTGTTCTTGGTTTTACTGGGGTGCCTCCTTCCTTCACCAATTTACTTAACACACTTTCGGTTTGGTTCCCACCAACTTCTGATCCCATATTTCCGTAACAAAGACAATACAACACAAGGAGACAAAACAAGACAAAAACACACTGTATCAATCTTCTCCATTTTCTTGAAATGGCCATTCGTTCTCTCACCCTATCTGCTTCTAGGGACGAGCAGCTTTGCTCCTATCCTATCTATTTCTAGGGACAGGCAGTTTACCTTGTCACTTACCCCCAAGCATCCTGGGGCTCCCCGAATGGGCCACCATCTGCCACAGTCTGGCTGGGCAAAATAACCGGGGGGTGACAAGCAACTTGTGAACGTTGAAACAGTGGGAGCCGCTTTATTGCGGGACAGCAGAGGTATATATACCTAACTGATTATACACAGCTTGTTTCAATTAACATCATCTAGATACAGCAATCAGCCAATAAGGAATCTTCATCATCTTAATGGCTGGGTGGCCTTAGCTCACAAGCCACTCCTCCTGGCAAACTGCCAGGCACCATCTTGATTTGGTTGTGGCCCTCAACATAATGTGTTAGTTCTGCCCCAAAGTTCAGGTCAGGTTCTACTTCAGGAAAGGAAAGACCTGCCTATCAGAGTTCATGTTCCCATACATGGTGTTTTTTATGAACATGTGTTTGACTATAGCCACTATTTAGGTAAATACAGATTTGAAAACCAGTTATTGACTGTGATTTCTGTTTCCTTATTTAAGCATTATGTTACCAATACTTAATCCCAAGGTTCTCTATCCCCCTTATTCTTAAAGCAATAAATTAAATATCCTCAGAGTAAAAAGAGGCTAGAATTGTTATATCTCTTAGAATGCAAGATAAATTTATTTTTGTTCCTAGATTCAAAACAAAGACCCTGCATCCAGTCTCCCTGGATTCATATTCCAACCCTGTGACTGTCTAACTTTACAATTCTGGACATCCAGAGCTGGCACATAGCAAGCTCTCAGTAAGCATTAGCAATTATTGCTATTATTTTTTCTCAAATACCAGATTTTTATTCTCAAAAAGTAACAGAATCTGAAGTTTGACACAAAGGCAATAAGTACCACATGGGGTGCATTGGACAATGTAAAATCTAGTGTTAAAATTGGGAAAGCTGTGGGAAGGGTGTTTTACTTTGCCAACATGGCCCTCTTTATTTTCCCAAGTTCTTCACATACTTCCCCCAACTATCAACTAAGATCACATATGCAACAACTTTATCATTTAGTGTACACACACACACACACACACACACACACATTAGTGAATGCTTTTAAATTACTTTGTGTAAATATTAATTTTCCTCTAAGATATAATTTAACTCAAATCTGGGAAAAGGAATTATAAATGTTGGGCTGACTTCTGAAAACAATGTTCACCCTTTAATCATCTCACATTATAAATTAAGAATGTGCTGGTTCAATTAATATTCCACTGGAATAAAAAAAAAATGTCCTACTCTGAAATTTGAACTTACCATAAAAATTGGTTCTACAATAATAAAACATTTATGTTAACCATTTAAAAATTCAATATTAATTTTTAATTGTCTGTTTTACCCTACTAGTGCTAATCCTAATGATATAAATTGGAACATGAGTATATCATATGTTTCTTGACAATTTTTTGTAATTACATAATTATAATTAATGCACCATTAAAAATGTGACTGCTATCAATTTAAGATAAATTATCAGATATTATTAATTAATCTAGTACTCATTACACTTAGATTAATCATGTTATTATGGATGTAAAATATTATTTCAGAAATATACATTAGTAACTGACTTAATTGCAACACTTTAATATCTCCACTCTATAAAAGTTTATAATTAATGGTTATTCTTCTGGAATATATGTGCACTTCAATGAATGAACATAAATTTTTTATTACGTTTGTGTCTCTTTAAGTAGACTTCCAGTAAGACTAATGCCATTAGCATTTATTAACTCAGCTGGCTCTTTATAATGGTCCTGCTGAGAATGAACTTCCCATTATACATATACATAGTTTGTTCATTCATTGGAAGATTATGACTACTCCCTAAATTTGTTACTCCCTATAATATCATTTTGATTATGAGTGCAAATAAACTTGAAGCCATGCATAAAATGTGCTAATCTTATTCAAGTTAAAGATTTTTACCTATGTATTTGTTGTTCTTGATTTTCTTCATAAATTTAGTTGAAGGTGACTTTTTTGTGTATCCATAAATTGGGAGGCTAACAGCCTATCATTTCAACTCTATACATCTGTGATATTTTAATTCAAATAGTTTTATATCAAAAACACAATATAAGCTTACATTAAATACGTAAGTATTTTTAAACCAAACCATGTGTATATATTTTTTAATTTAATATATAATTGCACAGCATATTAGTTTCCTAGGGATGCTATAACAAAATACCACAAAACGGTTTGCTTGAAAAATCAGGTATTTATTGTCTTAGTGTTCTGGAGGCTACAGATTTTCTTTGTTTACACATAATAGTTGTACATATTTATGAAATACAGTGTGATGGTTTGATTCATTCAATCATAGAATAATGACCCTAGCAGGATAATTAGCAAATCTATCTCCTCAAACATTCACGATTTCTTTATGATGAGTACATTCAAAACCCTCTCCTCTAACTATTTTGAGATAAGCAATGCATTATAGTTAAGCATATTCACCCTACTGTGCCACAGAACACAGAACTCCTGTCTAACTGTAACTTTGTATCTGCTGACCAATTGTTAGCCATGCTTCACCCCTCTACTCTCTAATCTCTGGTAACACCTTTGCTATTCTCAATCTCATAAACATTTTTAGATTCCACATGTGGGTAAAATCATGCAGTATTTGTCATTGTGTGCCTGAGTTATTTCACTTAATGTCTTCAAGGACTATACACATTGTTGCAAATGAAAAGACTTTATGTTCATTGTGACTGAAGGATATTTCATTGTGGAGAGATGCATCTACCTTTTCTTTATCCTTTCATTGTGGATGGATATATATACACTTACTCCATAGCTTGCCAATATGTATAATGCTCCAATAAACATGGCAGTGCAGATGTACTTTCAACATGTAGAATTCACCTCATTTGAGTATAAACTCAGTAATAAGATTGCTGGATCACATGGTAGTTCCATTTTTAGCTTTGGGAGAAATGGCCATATAATTTTCTATAATAGCTGTACTAATTTACATTCCCATCAACTGTGTAAAAGAGTTCCCTATTCTCCATATCCTCACCAGCATTTAATATTTTTTGTCTTTTTGATTACAGTCATTTTATCTAGGGTGAAGTGGTATCTTATGTGGTTTGATTTACATTTCCCTGATTATTAGTGAAGTTGAACATTTTTTATATTTGTTGACCAGATCCTTTTCTTTTCAGAAAAGTTATGTCTATCAAAGTATTTAGCCCATTTTTAAATCATATTGAGTTTTTGCTTTTTGTGGCTTATTATGTTTGTTTTTGTTATTGCATCATTTGAATTCCTTATACATTTTGGATATTAACATTTTGCTTGATGTTTAGTATAAAAATATTTTCTCCTATTCTACAAGATATTATTTAGCTCTCCTGCTTGTTTCCTTTGCTGTACAGATTTTTAATTTAATGTCGTCTCTTTTGTTAATGTTTTTGTTACTAATGTCTTTGGGGTCATATCCAAAAAGTATTTACCCAGACCAATGTTCTAAAGCATTTCCACTATATTTTGTTTTTGTAATTTCATAGATAAAGGTCTTACGTGTAAATTGTTAATCCATTTTGAGCTGATCTGTAACTGATGAGAGATGGAAATCTACTTTCACTCTTCTGTATATGGATATCCACTTTCCCAGCACTATTTATTGAAGAGAATGTCCTTTTCTCATTGTGCAGTTTGGTCTTCTTTGTCAAAAAATGAGTTAGTTGTAATTGTGTAAGGTTGTTCATGGGATTTTTATTGTGTTTTATTAGTGTATTTGTATATTAATTTTATATATGTATATATATATATATATATATATATATATATATATATATATATATACACACACACAAACACATATTACACACATATATTTAATTTTCACCAAATCACGATGTTTGAGTTACCATAGCTTTATGGGATATTTTGAATCTGGACAGTGTGATGATTTCAGCTTTGTTGTTTTTGCTCAAAGTTACCTTATTATTCAGAATCTTTTGTACGATTTTTTTTATTTTTGTGGATAATGAAACTGGTATTTGACAGAATTGCATTAATCTATAGATTTCTTTGGGTAATATGTACATTTTTTTTAAATTTTTTATTGTGGGTTGTTCAAAACATTACAAATTTCTTGACATATCATATTCCACACTTTGATTCAAGTGGGTTATGAACTCCCACCTTCACCCCATACACAGATTGCAGAATCACATCAGTTACACATCCATTGATTTACATATTGCCATACTAGTGTCTGTTGTGCTCCGCTGCCTTTCCCATCCTCCCCCCTCCCCCCTCCCCACCTCTCCTCCTCTCCCCTCCCCTCCTCCACCCTCCCCTCCTCTCTCTCTACCCCCTCCACTGTATAATCCTGAGGGTCTCCTTCCATTACCATGCAATTTCCCTTCTCTCTCCCTTTCCCTCCCACCTCTCATCCCTGTTAAATGTTAATCTTCTTCTCCTGCTCTTTGTCTCTACTCTGATCTTAGTTACTCTCCTTATATCAAAGAAGACATTTGGCATTTGTTTTTTAGGGATTGGCTAGCTTCACTTAGCATAATCTGCTCTAATGCCATTTAACAATATTATTTCTTCTGACCCACAAATATGCTCACTTGTTTTTATCCTCTTCAATTTCTTTCATCAGTGTTTTACAGACGTCACATCTTTCATCTCCTTGATTAAATTTATTTCTAAGATTAAACAATAATAAAGGTGGTCAAATATAAACCATTTCTAAAAGTTGTACAAATGGTTTATTAAGATTAGTGATAAGTTCTCAATAAAGTCTATTAAAAGACATTGATTTGATAAAGTTTTGATGTTAAGAAAAACTTGTAGTAGTTTTTTCACTAGTATCTTTGCTTTCACAGCAAAAAAAAACCCTTATTGAAGTTTTATAGTCATTCCCACCAACTAACCTTATAAAAAGAAGAAATCACATTAGAAGAAATTGAAAGATTTTGTAATAACTTTGGTGACAAAGTTAGATTTGTATTTTCCAATCTTCAAAATATTAGTATTTCTTCATGTGATATTTGTCCTGCCCTGTTTTCTTATGTGTACCTGCTATGATACCCATGCATTCATCTCAGTGGTCTATTGTGTCTTATTCTCTGTGGACAATAATCATCTGAATGCTAACAGAAGCATTTGACAGTACCAAAATGGTTCCAAAATCAACAATGCCTTTTAAACCGAAAAAAATCGTTAAAAAAAAGAACAAAAAGTATTTTAACAGAGGATGTCTTAGAAATTTCTAACATGGATTACCAATAATAAATGATGCTTACTTCCTTACAAATGCCTTTTGGTTACCTTTCAGTTTCTGTACACTATTTTCCATTGCAGAAACAAAACAACTTTCCAGTCTTCATTGGATATGTTCCTGTCTACCTTTCAATCATTTCACTTGCAGTATACTACCTTCCACTGAAATATTCCATACAGGTCACTTCTAGTGGATTCTTCAGCAATTAGACAATGTTAAAGTACCCCCTCCACAAAGGCTCATGTGTTGAAGGCTTGGTCCCCCATGCAGAGGTGAGGCTTTAGGAATCATGAGATCTCTTGACTTTATCCGTGCAGTAAGCCGCTGATGAACTGATAATTTAATGGCATTATGGGAGGGAGTAGAAACTTAGGAGTGGGGCCTACTTGGAGGAAGTAGTTCACTGGGCTCACGCCCTGGAAAAGTGATTCCTGTGCTCAACCCTTTTTTCTTTCTCTGCTTTCCTGGCTGCCTTAAGCTGAGTAGCTTTCCTCTTCCCTACCTTACTGCCATGATGTTCTTTCTCACCTTAGACCCAAAGCAATAGAGCCAGCTGACCATGGATTAAAATCACTGAAACTGTGAGCCATAATAAATCTATTCCCTTCTGGTTGTTTTTCTCAAGTATTTGTCACCGAAACAAAAAGCTAACTCAGCAGTAAATAGGTGCAAGGGATTTCTTTGTCCGGTACACCACTCGAGATGGAAAATTTTTATTCACTTATTTATTCATTTTGCCTGCATGGCAGTGAATAAGTCAGTTCCCAAACCTCATTGCACTGGCTGCTTTCTGAAATCATTCCTGGCACAACTTGTGTTAGTTCAGTTCTTCTAAGGAGAAGCCCACAGTCTGAGATGTACAAGGGATTTATTGAAGAAAATGCTTGTGAGAGAAAATGGAGAGAAAACCAGGGGAGACCAAAGGACCATTGGATGAGAAATGAAGACCTGTACTCTTTGAAGGAGAGAGGAAAGGAAGAAAGCATTCATATGTAGAGCCTTAGATCACTGTGCATTTGTAATAAAGTTTAGACAAGGCCTCTGGAGAGTCCTTGAGCTAGAGTTACTTGTCAGTGAAGTCTCATTCTCAGGGGAATAGACCTGCCTTAGTACCATGGTGATGTTCAGAGTCTCAGAACAGTTTCTTGGAAGTGTGACTACTTCATAAGCTTGGAAGTGAGTTCAAAGTCAATAAAAAAGATCTAAAAGACCCATATTAATGGTTACCACAACTTAAAAAGAGCTCTTAGTTAAAGAAAAAAAAAAGTAGCTACAGAATAATTTTGTGTCTCTTTTATTCCAAACAAAGAAGCAGTCTGGAGATGTAGGCTTTTCTGTGAGGAATTTTACTCCCAGGTCCTTCAGAGTTATATCCTGGTCCTGCAGCTGCACGAACTGTATCCCTTCTGCTTACCATGAAGCAATATTCCTTTTGAAAAACAGATGTGTCAGAAAGGAATGAAGATGATTTCCTCTATTCAAAGTTAAATTTGCAAGAGATACATATTCAATGTTATCTTAAGCACCCATCCCTCTTCTATAAAGTTTTTACTTTTAATTATACCATTCCGAGGATAAGGGAAAAGGATTGGCTCATTGAACTACCATTTTCTTTCCACATGTCATCTTTATTTGCCCTCTATTTCCATTAACTGGGTACAATTTCTTTATGCATGTGCAATCATTCAAAGCAGTGGAAGGGTATCAAATAGGATATCATTATGAAATACGTTGTCACAAAGCAGCAATAAATCCTTCCTCTTCCTTCATCGTTTGCCTGTACTGACTGAACAATACTAGAGATCTGGATTTCTGTGCTTCACTAATTTCTGTAACACTTTATTTCCATATTTTCTACCTTCTCTGGATATTCTCCATACTCTTTCTCCCTTGTCTTAGTTGAACTGTTAATAGTAGAATAGAAATGAAAACTTTTGACATTTTTATTTGCAGAAATATAGATTGAACCCAAGACCTCATACATGCTATACCGTTGAGCTCATCCCCAGTCCTAGGATAAATTTTACCCATTAACTTAAAATATATTTTCACATTGTTGATTGAAGAGTCATCTGAGTATAATTTAGAACATACCATGATTTCTATTCCTGTCAACTATATGCCCACATCTATAACTGGAATTGAAACTGTGAATCAATATTTATTTACTCCTTTCATTATCCCAAATAATCATCGGCCCTCCCTACATCTTGAGGCATAGAACAATAAACTAATTTGTTCTTCACAATTTCTCCATTTTCTTATGTAGTCACACTCCACTTACTTGAAACCTCCACTCCCTGGTCTTCAGTACTTATCCACGGAGACCCAGAATGCACCACTACAGGAAACCACTTCAGTTTGCCTCTCCTCTTCCTCACAAGAGCCTCATTCTTACCACGGATGAGGACAGAGCTCTATGTCAAGGTGATCTTTAAGCAAAGCCTTGAGGTTAAAGTACTGTATGATTATCTGCTGTGGCAATTTGGCTAAAGATGTTCTTTTTGTATTGCTATGGCAAAATGTCATAGACTGGATAATTTATAAGGAACAACAATTTATTCCTCATAGTTCTAGAAGTGAAAAGCTCAAAATGATGGCAAAATGATGAAAGTTTCCTTGTCTGGTAAAGGTCTAGTCTCTGCTTCCAAGATGACATGGCATCTGGAAGGGAAGAATATTAAGTCCTAACATGACAAAAGGAGGAAGAGTAAAGGGGACAAACTCTCATTATCAAATCCCTCTTTAAGAGCAATTAATCCCATCAAGTCACAATACATTACATTGGGGATTGTTTATTTCAGTAATATTCTGTTTTCTCATATGGTCGTCTAAATTTCTCTATATACTATCTTAACTCATCCCAGAAGTTATGATATACTGTGTTTTCTTCTGAAAAAAAATTATATATTTTAAAAATACATATATGTCTTTCTTTTGTTTTTCTTTGTTGTTTGTTTTGTATTAGGAATTGAACCCAGGGCCTCTTAACCACCGAGCCCCATTTACAGCTCCCCAGCTCGGTTTTATTTTTTTATGTTGAGAAGGTCTCACTAAGTAGCTCAGGGCCTCACTAAGTTGCTGAGGCTGACATTGAACTTACAATGCTCCTACCTCAGCCTCCCAAGCCACTAGGATTACATTGACTTAATGAATTTACACTTTGGTTATTATAAAATGTTTTTCTTCCTCTCTCATAAAACATCTTGACTTCAAGTTCATAGTAGCTGGTATGGATATATAGTCATTCCAGTTCTCTAAATGTTAGTAAACTTGCAGAGAAAACCCTAAACAGTAGTTCACTTCTAATTTAATCTTAGGTAATTCTTTCAGCTTCAGTTTTCTAAAATGTCTTTATTTCACATTAATTTGTAAACAACATTTACACAGCGTACAAAATTCTAGTTTGCCACATTTTAGCTTTTGTTTTGTTTTGTTTTTCTGTTTCAGCTCATGGGAGACATTCTTCTGCTGTCATTCAGACTACTTTTTTTGTTTGTTTGTTTAATTTTTTTTAGTTGTTGATACACCTTTATTTATTTATACACGGTGCTGAGAATCAAACCCAGTGCCTCATACATGCCAGGCAAGTGCACTACAGCTGAGCCCCAGCCCCAGCTCTGTTATTTGTTTTGGATGAGAAGTCTGAAGTTAACCTTAACTCATTCTCATTTGTCCTATTTCTTTTCTCTGCATAAATTTATATTTCTCATTATCCTTGTATTTCAGAAAAATTATTAGCATAGTCTTTGCTACAGTAATATCTGTGATTAGGCATGAGGGTCACTGACTATTTTGATTTATAAATACTGGTATCTATTAAAATGTATTCCTTCAAATGTTTCCTCTTCTCCCATTAGAACTGCAACTGTGTTTATGCCCCATGTATGATATTGTACCACAGGTAACTAGGGCTCTCTTCACTTTCTTTCAGTTTTTTTTTAATATTTGTTTTTTTAGTTTTAGGTGGACACAATATCTTTATTTTATTTTATTTATGTGGAGCTGAGGATCGAACCCAGTGCCTCGTACATGCTAGGCAAGCACTCTACCACTGAGCCACAACCCCAGCCCCTCAGTTTTTTATTTTTATTTTTTTTTAAGCTGTGTACCTTGGCCCAAATCACGTCTAGTTCTAATGCCTTTAAGTTCTCTTGTATTGTTCATTGTTTCTTTAGCATCTTACATTGTCTTCTGCTCACTCAGTGAATTTTTCGTTTTAGACATTGCATTTTTCATTTTTAAAAATCCTCTTTGTTCTTTTCCTACATATTTCTCATAATTACAGTATTCCTTCCCTTTAGATCTCTGAATATGTTGTATTTATAAGCTGGTTTAAATTCTTATTTAAAAATTCCATTATCTCTGTTATCTATAGGTATGTTTCTATTAATCTATTTCCCTCTTTGGTTATGGGTCCCTGTAATCCCTTCTATATGTTCAATAATTTTGTATTGCATGCTTGACATTGTATGTTTAACATCTAGTGTTTAAGGCAATCTCCTACCTGGCTGAAGGGCATGCAAATATTTCCCAGCACAATGTGAACAGTATGAATTATTTAATTTATAGGTTCTTGGGAGTTGTTCTTGCTGGGATTCCTGAAAATGTGCAGGCCTAGATCAGTAAATAACCTGAGTCAATCTGCCCAGCAAATTTCAGCTGCTTCAACCTCCCACAACCTCTCAACAGAAGAGAAATTTTCATAGCTCTGCTTGTGTCCTCTTTTCTTTCACTATGGTCAGGGAAAAAAACAATGCATACATTTAAGAAGCCCTGTGCAATTTTAAGACTAATTTGTGTCTTTTCGCTTCATGTTTGAAACCCTGTGTTGCCTGTTGTACCAATGCCTAAAAACAGACATTTCATATATTTTATCTGTTTTTCTTTGCAGACTGTGAGTTCTGTTCTAGGAATATATGAACAGAAGCAGAATTTTAAACATAATATTTTAATTGCAAATGTTATCTACCCAATACTCTTACTTCATTATCAAGATACAAAAGTTTGTTTTAATTGCCTCATGCTATGAGGCAGAATTCTGACCTAAACTGATAGTTAAATCTGTAACAGACAAATTTAACCTGTTTAATTTAGTAAAGACCTATTTAATCATCCTGGTTTCCAAACTTACTAATTCTTTTGTATAAATATCTACTAAGTTTATCTCACTCCCTCAATCTTGCCCTTCCTGAATAAAACTTAGTTAACAGTTCAAGTTCATTACTGAATTCATTATCATAAAACCTTTGTTTCTAAGTTCGTCAGCTGGGCATGTATCCCTGATCCATAGATTTGTGAGAGAACCCTAAAATATGTCAAGTCCAAATGCTATTTTAGGTTCACTGTACAAGTTTATTAGGAACAACAGTAGCAATGAGAAAGACAATGTATGAACTCTTAAAAATTTTCTTTAGTAAGTGATATCATAGGGATTAATACATTGTCTATAATAAAATATAATAAATCATTCAGGTTCTAGTGATTGCCACAAAACAATTTAATATCAAAGAAAAATAGCTAACAATATTTCACAAAGACCTGAAGATGTATTTAAAAACACGTAAATAATTTATATTTATTTATAAAATGCCCTTTAATAAGAAAACAGTAATTACTAAAGGGTATCTTTGGAAGAAATATCTTCATATTAGAATTTATTACACCAGCAGCAGATAGTCCTTTAGCTAACAGACTTTGTGTGCTTTGGGGAAATTTTCCGTGTATGAAGCATTGCATGTGTTTAAGCAAGTTTGTAGCAAACAGAAGGCTTTCAGAGCACCTCAGAAGGAGCATGTTCCCAGTGTTTGCAACTTAGCTAGCTTGCCATGCATAATTTATTGGAGGAAAAAAAAGCCTGTTGGAATATGAAGACTACTGTGTTTTTCTTTAGCTGAATATGTATTTTTTAAATGAGAAGGGTTTGAAACCATTTGAATTTTAAAGACTGTCTTCATTAGCAAACATTTATGACAATTGTTGAAATATTTTGTCTTCACTTGTATGTTTCCATAAGGATTCACATTCTGGCAATAATTTCACTAAACATCTAAGATAACTTTGTCAGTCTTGCATTGAATTAAAATAAAAGTTGATTTTTAACAGCTAAAATATATGCTCAAGCATAGTGTCTGTGATAATGTTAAGAAAAGAAACTCAAATATGAGTTGCAGCATTCAAAGTAGAGTAAGAAAAAGAAGATTAATACCATAAGATGAAAATCTTTCCAGCACAAACATTTATGAGCATATCTTATCTCTACATTAGCATTGTATTAGCACTTACACTAGGCAGGGTTGGAGAAATGATTAGCTTTCAGTGAAGTAAATATCCTGAGTCATAAGAATAAGATTTGTGTCAGGCACAGTTGCACACATCTGTAATTCCAGCGACTGGGGATGCTGAGGCAGGAGGATCCTGAATTCAAAGACAGTCTTAGCAACAGCGAGGCACTAAGCAACTCAATGAGACCCTGTCTCTAAATAGAATACAAAATAGGACTGGGGATGTGATTCACTGGTTAAATGCACTTGAGTTCAATCCCTGATACCTCGCCTTCAAAAAGAATAAGATTTGTGATACAAAAAAATAAATAAGGAAATAAAAATTGGCAACTTATATACAAGCCACCTTAAAACTTGGGACTAAGTGTATGTTAGTTTACACAATGAATGAGTAAATTCAATTTAATGAAAGTGTAAACAAAGCTAGAGACTGTTGAAACCCATTAGTGATTTGTTTTTAATTAGAATATAACTGATTTTGTTTCATGGTGGCACACGAATCAGCATCCAGAGATCCATCTATGAAAATGCGTATATGAATTTAAGGGCATAACTGATATATAAGCCAGATAGTTTAATGAATTTCGTTTTGCATAATCAGAGCAGAGTAGTGATCACATAACAGCATATTCTAAACAGAAATAAAAGCAATTTTGAATTTTTTATTTCAGTATAAATTTTAAAATTTTATGTAGTTACAACAAATCTTTTATATGAACAAAATGTTGAATTTCTTATGGCTTCATTGCAAGTAAATATACAGTTGCTAAGCTAAGTGCAAAGTGTAATAGGTTAGAATCACAAATAATTTATAATTACCACCATTCCCTTTAATCTATGAAAGTAAATTTATTTCTTATAAGTTGAAATTATTTAATAAGCTCTGTTTTTCATTAAAATAAAAACTTGTGACAAAGTTAGTTTAGTGTCCACATTGTTGCACACATGTTTTTAATAGTCACAATAATAATAAATGATCATTAGGGTTTTTTATCTCAGAAACAAATATATTAAATTTAGCAGAAACAATAAGTATACTTATACTTTAAGACTGTCTAAACAAACAGATAGTTTAAACATATAAACTACTATGTTATAAAATTAACTTCAATAGAGATTCACTAATTTATATATTTGGGGAAAAGAATTTATTTGAAATTTTTCAGCGTTTCTGAGGTGTTTCCATATGTTCCTTATTTAAGCTTTTCCAACATCTGGGAACTTATTTCTTTATAATAAAATAATACAAGTTCAACAGTAAGGAATGGATTCATTCTTCCCTGTGGCCCATATGCTGTCTCCATTCAAAGCAATTCTTCCTTTTCTTTCAACCAGTCAATCCAAATCAAATAACAAGTGATTCCATTTTCCTGACATTTCTCTTCTTATTAAGAGTTATCATTTCTCCATTGTGTATATATGCTACATTTATTTTATCCATTCATCTACTGAAGGGCATCTAGGTTGGTTCCACAGTTTAGCTATTGTGAATCCTGCGGCTATAAACATCGATGTGGCTGTGTCCCTATAGTATGCTGTTTTTAAGTCCTTTGGGTATAGACCAAGGAGAGGGATAGCTGGGTCAAATTCTGCTGTCATGTATTTTAAAAATAAAATCAATTAAATCAAATGAGTTATCATTTCTCCTCTTTGTACAAATTCTTCTAAGACTCTAATTTTCCTTTTATAATTCCTGAAAGAGCATGAAAGTTTCTTTTTATACTAGTGTTTTTGTTCTGAATGCACCCCAGTCTGTCTTCTGTTAAGTAGTATCAAGAATTGTTTCATTCCTAAATATAGTACATTAGAGTTCTTCAGAAAAGCAGAACCAATAGAAGACTCTATCTAACCCAGGAGAGCTACTGTGTAGCATCAATCTGAGTCTGAAGACCTGAGAACCAGGGAGCAAATGGTTTACGTTCCAATCTGAAAACCAACAAGATGAAGAAGAGTGAATGTACTGTCAGACTTTGAGTCTAAGAAGACCAGTGTTCCAGTTTCAATAATCATTCAGGACTCTGATTGGATGAGGCTCCTCCAATTAGGGAAAGCAATCTGTTTTACTTAGCCTATCAATTCAAATGTTAATCTCATCCAGAAACATCTTTACTGACATAACCAATAATATTTGATCAAGTGCCTGAGTACCCATGATCCAATCAAGTTGACACATAAAATTAACAATCAAATTCATATGATCTTGAACTTTTATAATAGAATTCAAACTTTTTAGACAAGTTTTAATATCTCAAGTTATTGAATTAATGCCATTCACACATATATGATATACATATATATTTGCAAAACATATTTATTAAAAAAATATATTTGCAGAATATATTAGTAATTTTGTAACTGGAAACTGTTTGAATCAATTTTAACTTATACAGAAGGAATTGAAATTGTGATTTAACATTATACCCAAACAATGGAGTAATAATTAATTGTAAAAAAATAATATAAAAAATAACCCTAGAAAACTATATGTTGGAAATTATATAATGTGATTTTTTAAATAATAAATTTTAAATAAAATCAAGGTAAAAAGTATGTGTATGTATATGTGTTTGTGTCTGTGCTTATACATGTGAATACATATACATATTCACACATTTGTACAATATTATACATACACTAAAATGATGCATATATCAACTTAGCTAAGTTGGAACTTAGCTAAATCTTGAAAATTTACCCAAGATTTTCTTTTGCAGGTTTCAAGGTTAGAGTTTATCATGTGTCAGATTTAGAAGGTCACACTGAAGTAACAGGAATGTTTATGTTCTGAAGGTCACTTCAGGATTCTAGGTATTGTAGTAGTTTGTCAGCATTACTGTTGACCTGTTGGGTTATTAGGTTGGTATGAGGTAGTGCTCACCCCTATGCTCCTCCAGCTTCTGCTTAATAATATCATTCAATTATTCAGATATGTGCAGCTCTGTAGCAAAGGAACCCATCACCTCTGAAGATCACTCAGCATCAAAGCAAAAAACACAGATCCAGTTTGAGTGCCAGTGGTCAAGTGGGTTCAGTTTGCCCCCATTGATTTGTTTGTTCTTTCAGTTTCTTCTTGTCATTATTCTTTAACACATCCACTCTTCCTTCTTGAATACTGGTGGAACTTGCCTATGGTCCGAGCCTCACCAGTAGACACAGGAAATGCCCACCAGCTCCCATGATTGCATGAGGTCTAATTACTTTAATAAATTCTTGATGACCAAATCCTACCTGACAGCAGTTTGATACTGGGATGTTAAATACTTCCATAACAAAAACTAAAATAGGTGACTTTGAGACTGAAGAGCAGTGCAGAAAGGAGTGAGCTAGAAAGGAACTTAAAAGGCTCTTTTTCAGGAAAAGCTGAAGGATTCCATGAAACATGATAGTAGAAACCTTAAACAACTTGACAGAGATTCCAGAAAGTCTTAAAGGAAAGGAATGGAAATGTGATTAGGCACTAGAAGAAAGAAGATGGCTAACAGATGGCTTTAGAGAGTTTTTTTTTTTAAAGTTTCCCATAGTACTATGAAAAATAGAAAAAATACTAATGGACTTAATTAAGAAAATTTTCAGATCATATGTTAAGCGTGCTGTCTGGTTATGTTGTATTGTTTTGTTGCATTGAGTTGTGTTTCAGCTTTCCACATTGAAATGAGAAAAAGAGAAATATATGAAAGAATGACTATGTTTTTCTTGCAATCCAGAGAAAACATAAAAGATCGAAGCAGTGTTTTAAGCCAGCAAAAAAGGTTCATAATTACTCAAATTAGCACTATTTGCCGACGATATGATTCTATACCTAGAAGACCCAAAAAATTCCATCAGAAAACTTCTAGAACTAGTAAACGAATTCAGCAAAGAATCAAGACACAAAATCAACACCCATAAATCAAAGGCATTTCTATACATCAGTGACAAATCCTCTGAAAGGGAAATGAGGAAAACTACTCCATTTACAATAGCCTTAAAAATAAAAATTAAAATATTTGGGAATCAACCTAATGAAAGAGGTGAAAGACCTCTACAATGAAAACTACAGAATGCTAAAGAAAGAAATTAAAGAAGACCTTAGAAGATGAAAATATTTCCCTTGTTCTTGGATAGGCAGAATTAATAATATGAAAATGACCATACTACTAAAAGCACTATACAGATTTAATGCAATTCCAACCAAAATCCCAAAATGACATTCCTCCTAGAAATAGAAAAAGCAGTCATGAAATTCATCTGGAAAAATAAGAGACCCAGAATAGCTAAAGCAATCTTTATCAAGAAGAGTAAAGCAGCTGGCATCGCTATACCAGACCTTAAACTATAGTACAGAACAATAGTAACAAAAACAGCATGGTATTGGCACCAAAATAGACTGGTAGACCAATGGTACAAAATAGGGAACACAGAGACTAACTCACATAATTGCATTTATCTTATATTAGACAAAGGCGCCAAAAACATATTGGTGAAAAGATAGCTTCTCCAACAAATGGTGCTGGGAAAACTGGAAATCCATAAGCAATAAAATGAAATTAAACCCCTATCTCACACCATGCACAAAACTCAACTCAAAGTGAATCAAAGATCTAGGAATTAAACAGAGACACTGCACCTATTAGAAGTAAAACTGGATCCAAATCTCCATCATGATGGATTAGGCCCCAACTTCCTTAATAAGTCTCCTATAGCACAAGAATTAATAAATGGGAACCAATAAATTGGATGGATTCAAACTCAAAAGCTTCTTATCAGCAAAAGAAACAATCAGTGAGGTGAATAGAGAGCCTACAGCTTGGGAGAAAATTTTTACCACTCACACATCAGAGCACTAATTTCTAGGATATATAAAGAACTCAAAAAGCAAAAGAGCAAAAAACAAATAGCCCAATAAATAAATTAGCCAAAGAACCGAACAGACACCTCTCAGAAGATGATATACAATCAATCAACAAATATATGAAAAAATGTTCAACATCTCTAGCAATTAAAGAAATGCAAATCAAAACTATTCTATTTCATCTCACTCCAGTCAGAATGGCAGCTATCAAGAATACAAACAACAATAAATGTTTGCGGGGGGTATAGGGAAAAGGGCACACTCTTACATTTCTAGTGGGACTGCAAATTGGTGCAACCAAGCTGAAAAGCACTATGAAGATTCCTTGGAAAACTTGGAATGGAACCATCATTTGACCCAGCTATCCCACTCCTCGGTCTATACCCAAAGGACTTAAAAACAGCATACTACAGGGACACAGCCACATCAATGTTTGTAGCAGAACAATTCACAAGAGCTAAACTATGGAACCAATCTAGATGCCCTTCAGTAGATGAATGGATAAAGAAAATGTGGTATTTATATACAATGGAATATTACTCAGCATTAAAAGGGCATAAAATTATGGCACTTACAGGTAAATGGATGGATTTGGAGAAGATTATGCTAAGTGAAGTTAGCCAATTCCAAAAAAAAACAAATGCTTTCTCTGATATAAGGAGGCTGATTCATAATGGGGTTGGGATGGGGAGCATGGGAGGATGAGATGAACTCTAGATAGGGCAAAGGGGTGGGAGGGGAAGCAGGGTCCATGGGGGTAAAAAAATGGTGGAATGAGATAGATATCTTTACCCTAAGTACTTGTATGAATACAGGAATGGTGTGAATACACTTTGTATACAACCAGAGATATGAAAAATTGTGTTCTGTATGTGTAATAAGAATTATAATGCATTCTGCTGTCAGATATAACAAATTAGAATTTAAAAAAATGTTAAATGTTCATGATTTATCCTGCCTTTCAAAGATCAGACTCAGGGTGAAGCTGAAAGATTCTTATTATGACCTCAAAAATATAATTTTATCTGCCATTTCACTGAAAAATTTTTTGTTAAAGAGTCTTAAAAAATGCTCCCAGATCCACTCTACTCCATTATATATGCAAGTTTTCAGGAAATTCTTTCACAACATAGGACCCCACCACCACCAAAATAACAAATGCCTTTCTCAAAAATATTTTATGGGTCTTTTTGTCTATATTTATTGATAATAAATTACTATTCATATGTTTTAATCCCATAATGTTTTGAAAAAATTATCAGATTTTACTGAAAGAAACAGGAAGAGTGAAGATAAAAAAACATCTTTGGATCCCCTATTTTTTTTTCAACTGGCATATTGTTGGCTGGACAATAACTCACTTGGAAATACAAGCCATTTATTATAGAAAATAATGGATGATTAGGAAAAAAGAATCAAAAGTCCAGGGAATACAGCCACAATCCAGAGAATACACATCGTCCTAAGAAAGACCAAATCCTAGTAAGGGAATGGAAGACTTGTCCCTCACTGACTTTCAGAACTGCTATGGCCAAATATCTATTGTTTGCCTCCTGTTTCCTCAATTTTTTAAGAAGTATATCCTTGTTCTCCCATTGCATGTTGGGCATGGGCAGATAAGTCTTTTTAGGTTACCAATCTTTAAAAGAGAGTCTTTAAATAAAAAGAGAGATCAAATGGAGAATTCATCTGAGGATCATTATACAAGCCTTGGCCTAATTGAAATGATGATATCCTGGACCACAAGCCTGAGCCTGATTCAGTTAAAACTCATGTGCATTATTGAGAGGAAGAGAATCTACTTTGAATGTGGTAAGATGTGAACTACTATGGCTAGTGAATAATTCACAACTCAGTTTACTCTTGGGTCTAGTGGGTAGTATATTTATTTTCCATGGATATGTGTAACACTATTTTGCATCCAGTACCATCTTTAAGAAACTTGCTATTCTATCATCCAAGAAGTATAATTGCCCTCATCTTAGAATCTGGGCAGGATTGTGATTCACTTGTGGCCAATAAAATGTGGCAGAAGTAATGTTTTGTGGCTTTTGAGGTTAGTTCTTAAAAAGTGATGCACTTTTGTGGTTTCGTGATGGAACTTTCAACTTCAGATGACTGCCCCACCATGTAGGCAGTTTTGGCCAACAACCCCAGTCAATATCCAGAGTCATCAAAATGCAGATTTAAGGAGCCTCCGAATTATAATAGGACCAGTCATTATGTATACCATTATTCAAGACTTCCCAAGCCAGAATCCAGACATCATGGAACCTCTCCATGAGCCCTAAATGGATTCTGAATTTACAGGGTCTATAGACATAATTAAATGGATTTTTATGCTATTGAGATTTGGATGTTTACTTCAGTTGGCAAAAATAGAAGCTGAAACAATATTGATAACTTTCCATAAGAAAAAAAGGCAGTCATCATAAAAGAGAATATCAAATAGTAATAAATGAACCAAACCATACTTCAAATAAATACACAACATCCACACTGAAAAGTGAAGAAAGAACTAGTTCAAATAACATATTTTGTCCAAATACAAAACAAAACTGAAAAAAAAATACTGACTTCTGGTTAACAGGCATCTTTACCATAGTGCCAGTGGACTTATCTGTTCTGCATATTTCTGCAGAATTAATCAAATGAGGAACCATGTTATAATTATGGAGGTGAAATTTCTTGAAAAAGAAAGGTACCCTTGGAGAAATGCGTTTCAAGTATAGAAAATTTGGAACTAGAATTAACTGTTAAGTATCGGAATTGAAAGTCTCAGAATACATTCATTTGTTTTCTTTTTGTAGATAACACAGATAGATGACAGTCTCCTACCATTGTTTGCAAAGAAAGCTTAGAAACAATGATACCCTAGGAGATATAGTTATTAATATTGGTTCCTAGATACTTTTTCCTCAAAAAGAACCGAGGGCCTTTGAAAAAACGGTTGATTGCCAATCTAAGCACAATTAGTACAAATGAGTATGAAATACTTTGTGACTTAAGGAAGCTATCAAAAAATGATGGAAAGGCTGGGGATATAGCTTGGTTAATCCTACCACCACAAAAAAAAATAAGATTAAAGGATGTTACAACTGAAAACAATCTAGAATTCCAGATCAGGTTCTAAGCAGAGAACAAAAATAGCCATAGATGACATTAGCAGGACAATGAGCAAAATTTCAAGATGAGCCGTGGGTTACATAATAACCTTGCTAAATATTAAATTTCATGATTTATATCATTGGTTCAGAAAGAAATTTTCCTTTGCTTTTAGGAATAAAAGGAAATATTTACGGTTAGAAGTGCATGCTTTGATGCTGCAACTAATTATTTGTGTACTCTCAAATGATAGCGTGCATGTGTGTATGTGTGTCCATAGAAAAATAAAGAACAGGAGAGGATGAGAGAAAAGAACAAAGAAAGGAAATAAGAGAGTGAGCAAGAGTGAGCAAATGCTAAAATAAAAAGTAAAATGTTAACAAATGATGAGGACAAGCAAAGATCATGTGGAAATTATTTGTACTCTATTATTCTTGTAATTTTTCTCTAAGTTTAAAGTTATACTGAAATAAAATTTTCCCCCACTAAATATGTTAACAACAACTTAGAATTTTCAAGTCTTTCAGGCTAAACACATTGCAAGCTTAAAAGAATAAATTCTGCCTTTATAACTTAATTATTATAGGAAAATAACCTTCCTCTGCACATCTAAACTATTATAATCATAAGCTTATGTGTCAGCATACAATATAAGCATGTTACCAAAATAGAATTCGTTTTTACTCATATACTGCAAGAGTATAAAATTCCAATTCACAATATACAAAGTCATTACACAGACTTTTTTTGCTTCCAAAATATTTTTTTTCTAAAATTTAAGTGCCCACAGTAAATTTTATGTACTCAATAATTTTGAAATGTAAATATAATTTATGCTAAGCTGACAATGAAGTGTTGAAAATTGTTCATTAGACATCGCATCATTTGGAAATAGAAGATTTTGAGAATTATGGGATACAAATGTAATGATATACTTTGAAATACAACAGATACATTAATCACTTTATTGAAAATGAATATTGAAATTATTTATAATAAGATACATATTTAATATATTTCATATATTATATATTTTAATATATAATATTATATATTATATAATACATCATATTATATATATTACATATTATAATATATTTTATGTTATATATTATATATATGATAAAAATAGCAGGAGAAACAAAGTGCAATAGGAAATTAATATTAGTGTATTAGATTCATATTATTCATATGGCATTAGCTAGACAACATACTTAATGTGTTATTTAATAATAATGACTTTCCTTAGAATTTTTAAATAATTATAAAAATTCCCTGGACATTATCAAAATAACATTTAAAACTTAAAAGCACTCTAATAACAAAGTTTTGTTCTTATTTCTCAATAATGGATAAACTTCATTTTGAAATTTTTCCTTATTGATACTCAAACCTATCCCACAGGAAGAAACACATTAGCTAAATCTTGAAGAATAAACGGATGCTTGTGAACTGAAAAAGAGAGATACATGTCATTTCAAAGGTCTAGTTCTGAAGGACTTAGCATATTTATTGAAGAGCTCAATGTTTCACAAGACTTTAAATGGAAAGAAGGAAAGGAAAACTTTGGATTATTATCAAAGACAAGGCAGGCATGATGGGCTAGTTTAGATTATAAGCGGCCTCATAAAATCAAAATAAGGAACTTAGATTGTATCCTATAGACAAAAGAATGCATTAGCTGTTTTAAGGAAATTGAATTTTTTGGTAGAAAAAATTGGAAAGAAAACTCTAGCAGGGGGATGAAAATGTAATATATTAGCCAAAAACAGAAACTTAGTCATAAGACCAAATAGGAAATTATTTTCATAGATCAAGTAAATTATATCAAAGGCTATAGACTACATGACACTAACAGAAAAATAGAATATTTAGTGTTTTGTAATTCATTGGATGTTGTACATATCATACTGGTTTCGGGGCTTGGAGACTGGGTAAATAGCAGAGCCAACACATCTTAATTTGCAATTTGTAGTGTATGGTGTTTTTAATGGTTCTTAAATGCAGTCAGTAATTGGAAATATAAACCATCTTCATACTTCCTCTGAATAACTCAATGAACTATATAGTCCATGTGGACAAAGCCAATTAAGCTTTTAGTTTCTGACCTAGTTTTGTGTACATGTGATCCTATGGAAAATGCTACACAAAGTCTTACACAGCCAATGGGGCTGCTGTACACAGATCTCTACAGCAAACTGCCTCCAGGATTGGAGAACAACATTATTCTCTGAAAATACACAAAGTCAACCTTCCCTGAATGGAGAGTACTTCAAATAGAATTTATGCACCAAATTCACATACAAGAATGTATTTTTGTGAAGTTCTCAGGCAATTAGAATTCAACTTTACAGAGTAATTTTGGACAAAAATATTTAAAGGGGTTTTATTGACACAGCTTGGTGGAAAAAGAAAAAGCCTAAATAATATCCTGATCTTTTTATTTTTTTAGTTTACAAATAAAAATCATACATGTGCATCATGTACAACATGCAGCATATGTATCATAGACAACATGCATAATTTGTGAAGTGGCTGAATCAGGTGTGTGGTGATTTCTTAACTTTGGTTTTCATTTGTATCTCTCTGTTGATTAAACATGTTGAGCCTCTTTTCATGCACCTGTTGGACATAGATGTGTCTTCTTTTGAAAATTGCTTTCACAAGTCTTTTGTCCAGTTTACTCAATTGTGTTGTTTTCTCTCTATTGAGCTGAGTTCTTCATACATTTTAAATATTAATCCCTTATCAGATATATCATTTGTAAATATTCTCTCCCATTCAGGAAGCTGTCCTGCATGATTTCTTTGACTGTGCAGAGCACTTTAATTTGATGTTGTCTCATTTGTCATATTTGCTTTCATTGCTTGAACTTTTGGATTTGTATCTAAAAAGAAAATCATTGCGCACAAATTATTTTTAAAGTATGGAAATAGTCAAAATTTACCTATGATTATTTTTTCCTTTCAAGAATGTATTGACAGAATAGTCAATAAAATAAAGAAAAATAACGTTAGACTAAAATTATAAGTAAACACATCAATAATTTCCCATTATAACTACTAACTCATTACTTCTAAATATTATATCACTTGTATCAGATCCACAAAATATAAATATTACAATGCTCAATACAAGCTCCCATAGGGGTCATTTCTTTCAGGAAAATCTTGAATTGTGTGTGTGTGTCAAGAGTGTGTAGGAATGTTTATGTTTTATTAGCCTCTAAAAACCGATTAGTTGGGACCATGGATTAAACAGCAAGGAGATTTCCAAAGATTTTCTCTTTTACTTATTTAAGTATTATCTCAGATGTATTCTATTTATTTTTCATAATCCACAAGTAACGTGAAGTTAGTGTTAAGAGTAAAACAAAGGTAATCACTGAAAATATTTTACCAAAGAAAATTTTCCTTTCATTATCTGTGCTTATGAAATACTTCAGTCTGTTTTTCTGTTTTTATACTCATATGTTTTTCTGGATTTATACTTTTCTGACTTTTATAATTATGACAAAATGAATCCTAATGTTATGCATAATAAAAAACAATAAAAAAATAAATTATTTTCTGGAGAGTACAATTATAATGATTCTTAAAATTCTGCAAAATAAAATCATAATTCTTGGTAGGCTATTCAATGCTCTAAAGCTTCGTTGAAACAAATTAGATTTTATTTCCTTTGAACACAAATAGACTTTCATTAAAAATAATAAATAAATAATATTCAAGCTGTTAAATAGAACACCCAGAGATCTGCCTATAACATCTTGCCTATCATTAACAATACTCTATTGTACACTCAAAATTTCATTAAGAGGTTAATAGCTCATGTTCAGTGTTCTCACTTTAATATATATATATATAAAAGTAAATTTATATATATAATTTATATAAAAGTAATATATATATATATATATATATATATATATATATATATATATACATAAAAGTAAAATTTAAAAACCTTTTCATATTGGTTATCTTTAAAAAAAGCCCAAGTACATAATAAAAAAGATAATACCCCAACTATAGATATAAAATAAACATATAATTATAAAATGTATAAAAATAGTTTTTATATAACTATACCATATATAAAAATGCTCTATCTGAAGTGCAGTTTGTTAAGATTTTCTCCCATTCTGTAGGCTCTGTCTTCATGATCTTGATTGTTTCCTTTTTTGTAGTGCAGCCATTATGACAATATTACTTCTGCCTATCGGAGAACATGGGAGATCTTTCCATCTTCTAAGGTCTTCAAAATCTTTCTTTAGTGTTCTATAACTTTATTGTAGAGGTCTTTCACCTCTTTTGTTAGATTGATGCCCAAATATTTTTTGGAGGCTATTATGAAATGGGATAGTTTTCCTAATTTCTCTTTCAGTTGTTTCATCATTTATGTATGGAAATGAAATTGATTTATGGGTGTTAATTTTATATCCTGCTACATTGCTGAATTCATTTGTGAGTTCTAGAAGTTTTCTGGAGTATTTTTCAGTTTTCTAAATACAGTTGGCCAATAGTGAGAGCTTGAGTTCTTCTTTTTGTACTCATATTTCTTAATTTCTTTCTTTTGGCCATTTGCTTTGGCCAGAGTTTCAGGATTATGTTTAGTAGAAGTGGTGAAAGAGAGCATCCTTGTCTTGGTCCAGTTTTTAGAGGGAATGCTTTCATTTTTTTCTCCATTTAGAATGATGTTGGCCTTGGGTTTAACATATATAACAATGTTGAGGTATATTTCTACTATCCCTTGTTTTTCTAGTGTTTTGAACATAAATGAATACCATATTTTTTTCAAATGCTTTTTCTACATCTATTTAGATAATCATATGATTCTTTAAGTCTAGTGATGTGATGCATTACGTTCATTGATTTCCACATATTGAACCAAACTTTCATCACTAGAATGAACCCCACTTAATCGTACTGCAAAAAACTTTTAACATATTTTTATGTGATTTGTTAGTATTTTATTAAGAATTTTTCATCTGTGTTCATCAAGAATATTGGTCTGTAGTTATCTTTCCTTGATGTTTCTTTGTCTGGTTTTGGTATCAGGGTGATACTATCTTCATAGAATGAGTTTGGAAGGGCTCCCTCCTTTTCTATTCCATGAAATAATTTGAGGAGGAATAGTGTTAGTTTTCTTTGATGGTCTAGTAGAACTTGGCTGAGAATCTGTCTGGTCCTGGACTATCTTTTGTTGGTAGGCTTTTGATAGCATTTTAAATTTTATTGCTTGATATTGATCTGTTTAAATCTTCTATGTTCTTCTGATTCAGTTTAAGTAGGTCATATGTCTCTAGTAATTTGTCAATGTCTTCAAGGTTTCCTATTTTATTAAAGTATAAAATTTCTAAATCGTTTCTGAATACCATCTGTATGTCAATAGTGTCCATCATGATATTTCCTTTTTCATTATGAATTTTAGTAATTTGAGTTTTCTCACTCTTTGTTTTCATTAGCTTGACTAAGAGTTTAGTAATTTTACTTAATTTTTTCAAAGAACCAACTTTTTGTTTCATCAATCAATTTTTTTTTAATTTTGGGGGGTTTAATTTCACTGATTTTAATTATTTCCTGTTTTCTGCATTTGGTGTTGATTTACTCTTCTTTTTCAAGAGCTTCATTATGTAAATCTATGTTATTTATTTGGTGAATTTCTATTCTTTTAATGACTGAGCTCATTGCAATGAACTTTACTATTCGTACCTCTTCATAGTGCCCCAGATATTTTTATATGTTTGTTGATATTCTCATTCCCTAATGACTCAATATTCTTTCATATTTTTCTATTTCATCCCTGATTTTCTCAGCTATTCATTGGTCATTTAATAGCATATATTTCATTGCCAGGTATTAGAGTAGCTTGTATTTTTTAGTTTATCATTGATTTCTAATTTCATTCTGTTATAATATGATAGAATGTGGATTATCTCTATTTTTTTGTATTTGCTAAGAGTTGCTTTGTGGCATAATGTATGGTGTATTCTATAGAAGGATCCATGTGCTGCTGAGAAGAAAGCATATCGAGTCATTGATGGATGAAATATTCTATATATTATCTCTATAGTCTAAATTATTAATTGCATTTTTATTCTATAGCTGCTTTATTTTGCTTTGTTTTGAATAACTATTGATGGGTGAGGGAGGTGTGTTGACATTATCTAGTATTATTGTGTTGTGATATATTTAATTCTTGAAATTGAAAAGATTTGTTCAAGGTATGTAGATGCTTCATATTTGGGGACATAAATATTTAGAATTGTTGTATCTTGTTGATATATAATTTCCTTAAGAAGGAAGAAATTACCTTCTTTATCCTTTCTGATTAACTTTGGCTTCAAGTCCACTTTATCTGATATGAGACTAGAAACCCCTGCTTGTTTATGAGATCCATATGTATGAATGATATGTAATTTCCCATCCATTTACTTCAGCCTGTGGATGTTTTTGCCTATGAGGTGAGTCACATGGAAACAGCATATTGTTGGGTTTTGTTTTTTAATCCAATCTATCAGTCTATGTCTTTTGATTGATGAGTTTAGGCCATGTACATTCAATGTTATTATTGAGAAATGGTTTTTGTTCCCTGTCATTTTGTATTATTTCTGGTGTTTAATTTGAATTAGTTGCTCTTTTGATTGACTTTTCTTCTAGTGTAGTTTTTTCCTTGCTGGTTTTCAGTTTTATTTTTGATTCCTTCTTCATGAAATAACTTGTTCAGTATGTTTTATAGTGCAGGCTATTTAGTTGTAAATTCTTTTAAATTTTGTTTATCATGGAAGGTTTTTATTACTTTGTGAATTCTTGAGCTTAATTTTTCTGGGTATTATTCTTGGCTGGTATCTATTTTCTTTCAGGGCTTGGTGTATGTTATTCTAAGACTTTCTACCTTTGAGGGTCTGGGTGGAGAAACCAGCTGAGACCTGGATTAATTTCCCTCTAATTGTGACCTGTCATTTTTCTCTGGAAGTCTTTAAAATTCTATCCTTGTTCTTTATGTTAGGCATTTTCATAATAATGTTCTGTTGTTTGGTCCTGTTGTAATTTTGCATATTTGGGGTCCTGTAAGTCTCCCATATTTGATTTTTCATTTCATTTTTTGGGGGATTTGGAAAATTTTTCTGATGTTTCATTGAAAAAAAATTTACATTCCTTTGGTTTGTATCTCTGAGCCTACATCTAGCCCAATAAACCTTAAATTTGGTCTTTTCATGCTATCCCATATATCTTGGAAGTTCTGTTGTTCTCTTAACATCTTTTCTCCATGGTCAACTTGTAATGATTAATTTGAATTGTCAAGTTGATTGGATTAAGAGATGCTGAGGACTGAGATGCTATTAGTGTATCAATGAGGGTGTGTATAGAAATGATTGGCATCTGGGATAGCAAAATGAAATGGAGACACTCCCTAAGCATGGAAAGCACTGTCTAATAGGATTATGGCTTGGATAAAATGAAAGTTGAAACAACAAGGAAGCAGCAGCTGATGTAAGCTCAATTCTTCTTGAATGGGTTCTTGATTGTTACTTCGATTGTCTGAGGATATCTGACTCTCGCTTCTTCAATCTTTCAAAGTGGACTCTACCAGTGATTCTCCAGAAGCCTTCAGTCTTGGACTAGGGTAGCATCATTGATACTTCTTGTTCTGGGGCTTCAGCCTCTTGATCTGCTCAGCTACTGGTTCTTCCAGCTCCCCAGCTTCAGACTACTGTTGTGGACTATCCAACTTCTGGTCATGTAAGCCAACCTGATAAATCTCCTTTTTATAATTATGCTTCCTGTTGATTCTGTTCCTCTAGACAACTCTGATTAATACAGTAAAGCTTAATTTTAATATTACATATTTTGTCTCCATTGCCTGAAACTTTTGTTGGAACATTGTGTTCCAACAGTTCTAGCCTATTGGTGATGCTTTTCATTGAATTTTTAATTTTTTTATTGATTCATTTATTTCAATGGTTTCTTCTTCATTTATTTCAGAATTTCTCTTTATTGAAGAGAAATTCATCTTCCACTTCCTGTATTTTCACTCTGATTTTACTCCTTATATCATCCTTTATCTCACTGATCACTTTTACTATGTGTATTCTAAATTTTTTCTCTGATACTTCTTCCACTATGGCTTGAGGAATTCTATTATTGAAATATCTTGGTTTGTTTAAGGTGATTTGTTCTCTGTTTTTTTCATGTTGTTTATAGGTATACTCATCTAACAGTATAGATCTGAGCCAGGAGAATTTCTACCCTGTGGAATTATAGCATCCCTGAAGGTTTCCCCTACCTCACCATTTAAGGGGAGACAAATATTAACAATCATTAAAACAAACATTTCCTGCTATGATGCCTACAGTGTTAATTATCACAATAAACAGAAATTAAGGTAAACTGGTAAGTGAGAAATATATATATATGAGAAAATAAAATATATAATAAAATTTAAAATATAATATAATATAAAAATAAAAATAAAAGATCACAACACAAAACTGAAGTATATTATTCAAATATCCTAGGGCTCAAAATGACTGATCCATGAAAACTAACTGGCTGAAAAAATGCTAGAAATGAGAAAAAAAAACAAATATGAACATGTATAAATGTTCACGAACCACTAAGGTCACAATTAAACAGAGAAAAGAAAAGAATTGATGAAAAGTTAAAGAATGTTTTTTTCCTGGTGTTCTCAACTTCCCTACTCATCAGTCTTATGTGGGGTTGTCTGGCGTGTGATGCTTGATCCACCTTCAGGGTGGGATTGCTGGAAAGAGGTAATCCTGCAGGTGAAACTCCAGAAGGTAGGGTTGGGGTTGAGGCTTAAGTAGGCTCCAGACTCTTCACTGAATGCCAGATGGTCTGGAAATTTTAAATCCGTGCACCTCCAGGGCCCAGCAATTGCTGGTCCACCCTGAAATACTACATATCAGGCATATCCTCTGTATTCTACTCATGTAGTGGAGGAGCCAATTCTTAGTCCATTTTGTTACCTGCAGACCTCATTTTTCCTGGTCTTAGGTTCAATCTCCAAACTAAATCTCTCCCACCATCCCCCTTCAAATTCCTGGCCAGGCATGTCTCTCCCAGCCTGTCCAGCAAGCAGCCTAGGTGGGGGGGAAAGGGGATAGCAGCCAGGTGCATTTCCATAACTAGTAGTATCCTGTGTAAACCTCTCTCCACATTTGATTTTCTCCTGGTCACTTAGGCACATTCTATGTCATGCAGTGTGGGTTTGCCAGGCCAAACTTCCAGGAATCTGCTACCCCAGCTGCTGCCCCTGCACCTTGGCTGCAAATTGATTTCTCCTCTGTCTCCACATGCAACTGGAAGAGATGTGGTCTCTTTCCTGAAAAAGGATATTGTGTAGCATATCCTTTCAATTTACTTGGGTAGTTTCGTTGATCTCTAAACTCTCCATACCCAGACATGCCTGAGGCCTCCTAAAAATTCAGGTTCCTTTAATTCTCTTATCTCTCCACTTGGCTCATTGGAAACTCTGATTGGTGCCTTGACCATGGCAGCAGCTATGGCTCTGGGGAGTTCTTCCTTATTTTCTTATATTCAACCTCCTGAGTCCCTTAAGTTTAGTTTAAATGAATTTATAATCATGTCTTTTGCTCAATTATTCATGTTATTAATGCCAGTGACTTTCTTTAAATGTTTATTTGGATGGGATATAGTATTCACTTTTGGTATCTAAATGATTTATATATGAAAATTCATCAACTATATGTCTAGAAATAATCAAGAGGCCCACATACAACATAAGGAGGCATTGAGTTCAATGAATTTTAAGAGCCAAATATAATTTATATCCTTCTCATTTAAATTTCTACTGTAAACAAATAAACATCCTAATTTTTTTAAGATTCAGTTCACCTTCCCCAGTGTTTTTTAAAATAGATATCATATAATATGTTAAATATATTTACATATTAACTAGCTTTATCTATTTAGCATATATAATGATGAGAAATTTCTCAATCTATTTGCTTTCACATTTTAAATAAGTTCTGCATTTTAAGTAGGTTTCAATGTGTTATGTATGCCTACAGCTCTGTTTAAGTTACATGCCTTTCCTTCATACTTTTAAATTACTTTTATAGTAGTTACACTCTGCTTTGACAGCTATTTGCTTATGGAACATATTAAGAAAATACCTTTTTTCCTTAATTTTTACTGTCTCTTTGGCTTTGAATTACATTTCAGACAACACATAATGCATACAATTGCATGATTTTTAGTAAATTGACACAGTTGTATAACCATCCACAGAATTCACCCTAAATATTTCCATCACTATAAAGAGGTCCTATGTGTCCCTTGAAATTGGTAGCCTTTCCACCTCTGTCCTATCCTGCCTTCTCACACTCTGCAATCCTACCTCAACACTAAAATTCATCTTCTCTATATACAGAAAATCATACACTATATAATTATTCGAATCAGACTTCTTTCATCTAATCCTTTTGAAGATCATCTATGTCCTACCTTGTCCCAGTAGTTTATTTCATTTTAGTGCTGAATAGTGTTCAACTGAATGGAGAATCTTGTTGTTTGTTTGTTTTTCTATGTACAAGTTGATGGACATTTTAATGTTTTCCCTTTTTGATTACTTGAATATTCTTTCTACAAAAATCCCAGTGTAAGTCTTCGTGTTGATAGATGTTTCCATTACTTAAGAGGTAGAGACCTACTCATGGAATTATTGGAATGTAAAATAAACATATATTTCACAACTTTTAAAAACTGCTAAGCTATTTTCCAAGTGGCAGTACCAGTTGACATTTCCATCAGTAAGGTGCAAGGTCTTTATTTACCCACATCATTGCCAACTTTTGTTATTGTTCTTTTCATTACTATTACTATAGCCACCTCAGGGGTTGTAAAGTGATACTTCAGTGTGTTTTTAATTTTCATTTTCCTCATAAATAATGAATATCTTCTCGTGTTTATTAATGTGTATCTTTTTGTTGAAATGCTACTTAAATATTTTGCTTTTGAAAAAATGGGTTGTGCTGTTATGATTTATTTCTCAGAGTTCGTTTTATGTTCTGTATGCAAGTCTTTTATCAGAAATCTATTTTCCAAATATTTTCTCTGAAAATCTGTATTTTTCATCTTGTTGAAAGCATATGTTGAAGGTCAAATGCTTTTCAATTTTGATGTTTAATTCATTTTTTTCTTTTTTGTTATGGTTTTTATTAGCTTAACCTAGGTCTTAACAGTTATATTTTTTCTGAATTTTATAAGTGTTTATAATTCTACCATTATGCCAATTATTCAGTGAGATTTGGGGATTTTGTTTTGTTTTGGTGAATGCAGGTAGTATGAAGTACAATCAAAATTACTCTTTGTGAATGTGGGTGTCTAATTGTTCCTGTACTGTCGGTTAAAGGGACTATCCTTTTCCATTGAATTATTTTTGTTTGTGTTGGAAATAAATTGAACATGAACATAAATTTTTATGGATGATTCTGTTCCATAGATCCAAATATTTATGCTTATGTTAGTATCACATTGTCTTGATTAGCATCACTTCATGATAAAAGAAGAAAGTGTAAATCCTCCTATTCTCATCTTTAACTTTTGTAGCTACCCTGGATCCTTTGCATTTCCATAAATGTTAATATTGGTATGCCCATTTCTGCAAAATGGAGTTTTTAAGAGATAGTCATTCTTAACAATACTAAGTATCTTCAAATACATGAATGTGAAATACCCCTTGATTTATTTATATTTTTCTTAATGTCTTTCAACAATATCTGTAATCTTCAGTGTACTAGTCTAGCACTTTTTGTTGAATTTACACCTATGTATTTTACTCTTGATGCCAAGGTAAACTCCCTGGTGATTTTTAGACATTATTCTTGTGTCCAGGGAGCTTGCTGAATTTGTTTATTAGCTCTATAAGAGGTGGTATGGATTTTTCAAGTCTTTCTGCTTATACAGTCACGCCACCTGTGAGTAAGGACAAGTTTACTTTTTCCTTTGTAGTCTAGATGCCTTTGTTTTCTTTATCTTCCCTTATTACGGTAGTAAAATCTTCAGTTCATTGTTGAATAGGAACAGTGAAAGCAACTTTTCCTTGTCCTGAATTTTATGGGAATAGCTTTCAGTCTTTCATCATCACCAGTAAGTACAGTGTCAGCTGTAGATTTTCATAGCCACCCATTAAAACGGTAAGAGATTTCCTTTATGTTCTTAGTTTGATAGAAGTTTTTGTTGAGGATATGTGTTGGATACTGTTAAATGATGATAATATAGTTTTGTCCTTTATGTTGTTAATACTATATGCTAGTTAATGTTCTGATGTTAAACCAGTCTTGGATTCAGGTGTAAATTCTCCTTGGATAAGGTACAACATTCTTATCATGTGTTGCTGGATTTGATTTGCTTATATTTTTGCTAGCAGATTTTATAACTACATGCATGACTAATATAGACCCCAATTTTTTCTTGTGATATTTTTGGATTATATATTATCAGCATCATAAAATCAGTTGAGAAGTGGTTTCTGAATCTGTATTTTGCAGGGCATTTTGTGAAGTACAGCTATTACTTCTTCTTTAAAGATTAGAAAGATTGATTCCAAAGTCTAGCTATTGTGAATTGTGCTGCCATGATCATTGATGTGGCAGTATCCCTATAGTATGCTCTTTTAAGGTCCTCAGGGAATAGACCGAGAAGGGCAATAGCTGGGTCAAATGGTGGTTCCATTCCCAGCTTTCCTAGGAATCTCCATACTGCTTTCCATATTGGCCGCACCAGTTTGCAGTTCCACCAGCAATGTACAAGTGTACCCTTTTCCCCACATCCTCACCAGCACTTGTTGTTGTTTGACTTCATAATGGCTGCCAATCTTACTGGAGTGAGATGGTATCTTAGGGTGGTTTTGATTTGCATTTCTCTGACTGCTAGAGATGGTGAGCATTTTTTCATGTACTTATTGATAGATTGTATGTCCTCCTCTGAGAAGTGTCTGTTCAGGTCCTTCGCCCATTTGTTGATAGGGTTGTTTGTTATCTTGTTGTTTAATTTTTTGAATTCTTTGTATACTCTGGATATTAGGGCTCTATCTGAAGTGTGAGGAGTAAAGATTTGTTCCCAGGATGTAGGTTCCCTATTTACCTCTCTTATTGTTTCTCTTGCTGAGAAAAAACTTTTTAGTTTGAGTAAGTCCCATTTGTTGATCCTAGTTATTAACTTTTGTGCTATGGGCGTCCTATTAAGGAATTTGGAGCCCAACCCCACAATGTGTAGATCGGAGCCAACTTTTTCTTCTATCAGGTGCAGAGTCTCTGATTTGATATCTAGGTCCTTGATCCATTTTGAATTTACTTTTGTGCATGGCGAGAGATGAATGGATTAAAAAACTGTGGCATTTATACACAATGGAGTATTACGCAGCACTAAAAAAAATGACAAAATCATGGATTTTGCAGGGAAATGGATGGCATTAGAGCAGATTATGCTAAGTGAAGCTAGCCAATCCTTAAAAAACAAATGCCAAATGTCTTCTTTGATATAAAGAGAGCAACTAAGATCAGAACATGGAAGAAGAGCATGAGGAAAAGATTAACATTAAACAGAGACGAGTGGGGGGAGAGAAAGGGAGAGAGAAGGGAAACTATGGAAATGGAAGGACACCCTCATTGTTACACAAAATTACATATAAGAGTTTGTGAGGGGAAAGGGGAAAAAAAAACAAGGGAGAGAATTAAACAACAGCAGATGGGGTAGAGAGGGAAGATGAGAGGGAAGGGGAGGGGGGATAGTAGGGGATAGGAAAGGTAGCAGAATACAACAGTCACTAATATGGTATTATGTGAAAATGTGGATGTGTAACCGATGTGATTCTGCAACTTGTATTTGGGGTAAAAAATGGGAGTTCATAACCCACTTGAATCAAATGTATGGAAGATGATATGTCATGAGCTTTGTAATGTTTTGAACAACCAATTAAAAAAATTCATAAAAAAAAAACAAATAACATACAGGCTAGGCACCATTGGAAAAGTAGTTGCACATAGGTAAAATGTAGCATAATTTGTTTTTTAAATATAACCATGAAATAAAACACATAACTTTGCAAAAAAAAAAAAAAAGATTAGATAGAATGGTTTCTCTTCTCATTCCTCTCAAATGTTGATGTTCCAAAGAATAGGCACCAATTCTGTTCTAATATTGTTTTTCATATACTTTCTTCCAATAATCTAGCCTATACCCATACTGCCAACTTCCATTATAACCTGAGGATTTCCAAATCTGGATCTACCTCTTGAATTTTATATTTCTCCCTCCATCTGCCTATTGATTACTTAGTCCTAATTGTTCACTGGCATTTCAAATACCCAAATTATATGCTCTATGCTGATGGCATAAAAGCCACCTAGCTGCTCTCTGAATCATGGACTTTTCCACATATTGTACCACCACATATTCAATAATTATCAAATGTTGCAGATACAACCTCCAACATATCTCCTGAACTTTTTCAACTTTTATCTTCTGACATTGTCAGAATTTCTTGCTTAAAGTATTCACTCAGCAGCATTTTTGTCCCTGTTTTTCATCTAATTCCAATTAAGTTTTATAAGCAGGAGGCATCATTTGGACTATTAGAGATAGTTACCAAAAATCCTCTAATTAAGGGTGAATTCTTTGATACAATACCTGTATTAATACTGTCTGTATCCCCCGGAGTAACCAGCTCTTACAGTTAGGTCGTTGTCAAGAATATTAACAGATACTTTACTGGTATATATTTCTCTGAATCTTGATAATGTAAAAGCTTTGCAGAAAATTAATACTGTCATTTCCCATTCAAAAATGCATCTTGTCCTTAATTATGTCCTAGAAGGGGGTTTTAAATTTATATGCTCTTCATCTAAAAACTTATATCCATAAGGAAAGTTATCATGTATATATTAATGGCAGAAACATAAGCAATATATAGCCTTTTGTATAATGATTTCTTTAATTTGTTCATTTGAAAGACAGCCTATACCGTTTCCCTAAAATATAATTTGCAAAAAGGAATAGTTTAAAAAGAAAAAAAAATTAAAGCTAAGTATAAATATAGAGAGATGAAAAAGTCAGGAAAAGAAAAATATGAAGAATAGAAAAAAGAAATCTTTATATCCATAACCCTCAGAAAGTTAAATTCAACATATTTATTTGCTTGATGAATGGATATTGTAGTTAAAAATCATAAAAAGCAATTACAATAACACTTTTTAGTCATCTGCATGTACAATGCCAATTGTGCTGAGATGCTCACAATTATGTATTTAAAGTAACTGCTGTTAATAAAAGTGCCTGCTTAAAATGAAAATCAGTTCACTTTACAAATGAAACAACAGTTAATACCAATTACCAGTTGTCAAGGTAACAGCTGAATACTAAAAGGCAGGTATTTTGCTCCTTTGGCTTATTCAATCTGCTTCCTAAATGGGGCACAAGGTATAAAGTTAAACATCTATGAGATTACAGTTCTAGGGTCAGATATTTTTCCCTTGGCATTTACACACTACTATTAAAGTTATACTGCAACACTATTAATTATGTCTGATTACCTCCTTGTCTAGATTTGAAAGAAAATAATTGCAGAGCATTTATATCCTGAAGCCTTCCTTTATTGCTAGTTAGAAAAATATTCTTTCCAATATTTTGAGAGTTCTTCTATTTTTAAAAGAAGTCACTTTATTTTACATTAAAAAGGAGGTTCAATGCAGCCATTTCCCTTTTACATAAATCACATACAAAATTTAAAAATCAAAACAAAGTCTATACATGAGACCTTAAAATAATCACTCTGCGGTAATTTTTTTATATTTTATGATTTTTTTTACTTTAAAGATTTGTTTATAAGAAAATAAATTATACAACCTAGTTTTTTTGTTTGATGTAAATCCTTTCATATAGTTTTAAATTTTAATTGTGTAAATAATGCATACTTTGTAGCACTGGTATGACAAAAATTAATATTTCAGTTCTAATTTCCTCAAATTTACTTATATTGAATACATTTTATATGTTGGCTTTTAAAATTCTACTTACTAAAAGTCTTACTAAAATCTAACTAAAAGTCTTTAGTAGGTGGCAAATATATTCATTCATTATTCTCATTGTGTCACTATGATTGCTATGATTAATTACAGAATAATCAACATAGCCACAAAATTTGTATGGTAAGAATATTAGAAACTACCTAGACTATGGTTCTTAAAGCATGGTCCAAAACAAGTAGCATCAGTATCACCTTAGAACACAGTAGGAAATACCAACTCCCAAACCCCAAGCAGACATATGGAAACAGAAATATCATGGGTGGAGCCTAGCAGTCTGTTTGAAATGGTCCTAGTAGTTATGTAACAGAGTACAAAGTTTGAGAACCACAAGTCTAGGCCATTTGTAGAATGGTAGGTATTCATAGCTAAATTATACCTTTAGCATTAGAGGGGAAATAAGCTAGTAGCAATTGCTAAGAAAACATTAAAGTTTAAGATTAAATCTCATCAAAATTTTCTGGTATCCAATTTTCCACTCTTATGATGGTAATAGTAAGTCTCTTTAAAGTTCTTTTTTTTAAATTTTTTTTTATTGGTTGTTCAAAACATTATAAAGCTCTTGACATATCATATTTCACACATTAGATTCAAGTTGGTTATGAACTCCCAATTTTACCCCAAATACAGATTGCAGAATCACATCGGTTACACATTCACATTTTTACATAATGCCCTATTAGTAACTGTTGTATTCTGCTACCTTTCCTATCCTCTACCATCCCCCCTCCCTCCCCTCCCATCTTCTCTCTCTACCCCATCCACTGTAATTCATATCTCTCCTTGTTTATTTTCCCATTCCCCTCACAACCTCTTATATGTAATTTTGTATAACAATGAGGGTCTCCCTCCATTACCATGCAATTTCCCTTTTCTCTCCCTTTCCCTCCCACCTCATGTATCTGTTTAATGTTAATCTTTTCTTCCTGCTCTTCCTCCCTGCTCTGTTCTTAGTTGCTCTCATTATATCAAAGAAGACATTTGGTATTTGTTTTTTAGGGATTGGCTAGCTTCACTAAGCATAATCTGCTCTAGTGCCATCCATTTCCCTGCAAATTCTATGATTTTGTCATTTTTTAGTGCTGCGTAATACTCCATGGTGTATAAATGCCACATTTTTTTTATCCATTCATCTATTGAAGGGCATCTGGTTTGGTTCCACAGTCTAGCAATTGTGAATTGTGCTGCTATGTACATCGATGTAGCAGTATCCCTGTAGTACGCTCTTTTAAGGTCTTCAGGGAAAAGTCCAAGAAGGGCAATAGCTGGGTCAAATGGTGGTTCCATTCCCAGCTTTCCCAGGAATCTCCATACTGCTTTCCAGATTGGCCGCACCAGTTTGCAGTCCCACCAGCAATGTACAAGAGTACCCTTTTCCCCACATCCTCTCCAGCACTTGTTGTTGTTTGACTTCATAATGGCTGCCAATCTTACTGGAGTGAGATGGTATCTTAGGGTGGTTTTGATTTGCATTTCTCTGACTTCTAGAGATGGTGAGCATTTTTTCATGTACTTGTTGATTGATTGTATGTCCTCCTCTGAGAAGTGTCTGTTCAGGTCTTTGGCCCATTTGTTGATTGGGTTATTTGTTTTCTTATTGTTTAATTTTTTGAGATCTTTGTATACTCTGGATATTAGGGCTCTATCTGAAGTGTGAGGAGTAAAAATTTGTTCCCATGATGTAGGCTCCCTATTTACCTCTTTTATTGTTTCTCTTGCTGAGAGAAAACTTTTCAGTTTAAGTAAGTCCCATTTGTTGATTTTTGTTATCAACTTTTGTGCTATGGGTGTCCTATTAAGGAATTTGGAGCCCGACCCTACAATATGTAGATCGGAGCCAACTTTTTCTTCTATCAGACGCAGAGTCTCTGATTTGATATCTAGCTCCTTGATCCACTTTGAGTTAACTTTTGTGCATGGCGAGAGGAGGGGATTCAGTTTCATTTTGTTGCATATGGATTTCCAGTTTTCCCAGCACCATTTGTTGAAGATGCTATCCTCCCTCCATTGCATGCTTTTAGCTCCTTCATCAAATATAAGATAGTTGTAGCTTTGTGGATTAGTCTCTGTGTCCTCTATTCTGTACCATTGGTCCACCCTCCTGTTTTGGTACCAGTACCATGCTGTTTTTGTTACTATTGCTCTGTAATATAGTTTTAAGTCTCGTATCGCTATACCGCCTGATTCGCACTTCCTGCTTAGAATTGCTTTTGCTATTCTGGGTCTTTTATTTTTCCATATGAATTTCATGATTGCTTTATCCATTTCTACAAGAAAAAAAATTGCATGTCTGCAACTTTATGTTCATTCTTAGTATTTCACTTGTATTGCATGTGGACAAGAGGGCCACTGGTTTGGTGGTAAGCAAAATATTAGTCGATATAAAACACCTTTATCCCTAAAGTAGGAAACTTACCCACAAGATTAAGGAAACTTCTCTAAGACAAGTAGTTACCTATCTGGTAGAGTCACAAAACCCCAAATCTCTCTACCTTGGAATCCAGTGCTATTTTAATGTAGTATATTGTGTCTCTCAGATAATGGCCGAGTTTAAAATTACATAGTTTGACAGGCACTAGAAAAAAATATGACAAGGTCTGTGGGAAACAGAAGTAACAATACATAAAATACAGAAGAGATTTGATCAGAAAAAAGAATAAAAAGGGTCCTCGTGGATCAAACAAGTCTATGCATCACCAGAAACAAGAATTGCATCACCAGAAATGATCCAACTTCACCTGCACTTAGTATTTCGCCTCCTTTTAGATTCAAATTTATATATATATGTGTGTGTGTGTGTGTGTGTGTGTGTGTGTGTGTGTATACATACACACACATACATAGAGAGAGAGATGCTATTGGTAAATGATAAAAATAAAACAAAATAGACTTCAATTGCAACCAACTCATTTTTTTGGCAAGACATCACAAAATCTTCATACTTATAAACTTATTACTGATTAGGAGAGATTATATATGGGTATAATTACTTCATGCTTAGCAAGATGATGCTATATTTAAAAAGCTATTATTCAGTAAATAGTGCCAACTAATCTACTATACTAATATGATAGATGTATTCAAAACCAAAGCAGCAGAAAGGCTCAGATTTAATTGAGAGGGGAACAAATACATATTGCAGAAAACCAAGTTTCTTGAACTATTGTCCATATGCTTTATGGCTTTATATAGTTTTTATTTTCAAACACACACACACACATATGTGTGTGTGTGTATAATGTTTCCATTCGGTGTCTCTACTAAAGTAAAACCAGTAATGAAATCAAACACCTAAAACACATTTTCCCCTAACATCACCAAGAAACCCTTCGGTAAGAATGAAATAGATGACTGCCTACATGTTCTGAATGGAAGAATTCTGGACATGCTACCTCTGCAGATAGTCTTCTTCCATTGATTGAAGAAATTTTGCAAATCATAGGTCATTTCTATGTGTTAGGCATTGCCTCTTCAATATACTCCCAGAAAAATTTTGGTTTGCCCCTGACCTTAACCTATCACCATAGGAAGATTACTAAATGATTTCTTTTCTTGTCCTCTTCCAACATATCCAAGGACAACTCAAGAGCACGTGTCTCTGAATTTAGAAAAGGTAGATAAGTTCACAGAAGAAATACCAATGCTACCAAGCATAGCCCTGGCCTTGCCTTCTACAGCCTTCTTGAGTGTTATGGAGTTTATTATTGACAAGAAGCCTTATGGGGCTTTAGTCCTACAAATGAGGGCCTGTCTTTTCAGTTCACAAAAAGTGCTGTCATCCACGTCAGCAACTACCTTCACCCAAATCGAATGGCTAGACTTAGATCTTTGTAGATCTACTTACAGCATTTAAGGGGGGGGGGGAAAAACCCTCATCATTTACTTGCATCACTTTGCTTGCTTTTCAAGGAAATGCTTCAAGCAACCTGCTTTTATTCTCGCTCACTGAGGACTCGTTTCTTGTTGCCCAGCCCTCTTAAGGCTGTTCATCTCAAGTCAGTCCTTGGTTGACTCCTCTGTACTTGTGCTTTTTGTGAGCTCCTCAAGTCTTGCAGCTTTTAACAAAGTCTGCCTACGCAGAAGCCTGTCTTGCCCTCACACCAGAATTCCAGTCTAGAAAACACATTGCCTATGCTCATCTCTATGTTAAGCTCTACCAGGATCTAAATTACATGTTAAAAATAAATGCACCTCACCTTCCTCCCCAAATCAGCTCCCTCAACTTTTCTCATATCAACTGTGAGAAGTTCAATTTTTCCAGATCCTCAAGCCAAAATCTAGGCAGGTATCTTGGACCCCCTTGGATCTACATCCCACCTGTATCTGGTGATCAAGTTGACTCTAGCTTTACCTTCTATGCTACTTCCCTGGCTGATTTCATGCTTGTTTTATACTTTTAGCCTCCTAACTACTCTACCTGCTTATTTTTCCCATACTCCACTTGGTCTCTTATCAACCCAATGGTGAAAGTCATATAATTAAAACACAACACAGATCAAGTCACTCTGGCCAACTCCTCTGATCTCTCCTAGGACAATAGCCAAAGCTTTTGTTCTCACTTGCAAGTCCCAAGCTGGATTAGCTCTTGCCTTATCTCTCTGACCTTCCCCCCACCACTTTGGTACCAGGGATTTAACCCAGGGTTGCTTAACCACCTAGCCACATACCCAGCCTTTAAAATATTTTATTAGAGACAGGGTCTGGCTCAGTTGCTTAGGGCCTTGCTAAATTGCTGAGGCTGAGTTTGAACTCATGATCCTTCTGCCTCAGCCTCCCAAGTCGCCAGGATTAAAGTGTGTGCCACTATGCCTGATTACCTCTCTGATCTTAGTGGCTGCTACTTTATCCTTTCTCCTTCAAGTACAAATACACTAGCTTCAACTATTTTCTTGAACATGCCAGAAACACTTCATATTTGAGGACTTTGGTCATACTCTTTCCTAACCATAAAGCATACTTCCCCCCAAATCTATGGCATGCTCCCTCACTTCACCTCCTATAAGACTTTGCCTAAAAGTCCTTTTCTCAGTGAAACTTCCTTCCCACCGTGTATTCATTGAACCTACCAAGGCTCAGGTGAGCTTTCCTGGTTGGACATGCTCCACATGTACTGTCTCACAGAAAGGCTGGCAAAGGAATGCTATCCATGACTCTGGAGACAGGACCATTAGAGGCTCCACTTTGGGGTCCTTCCTGCACTCTGCACTGTGTACTTTTCCCTTGACTGACTTCCATCAGCATCTTCAGCTATAATAAACTGAAACTGTGAGTATAAAACTCTTCAGGGAGTCCTATGAGCCCTTCTAATGAACTCTCACATATGCAGGTCATCTAACTTCAAAATGATAGATAAAAAGGGATTAAAGAAACATAAATGAGAAACCTGACAATCAACTGCTAAGGTTCCCAAATTTAGAAAGTAAAAATAAAGGATGCCTTGTTTATTTTAATTCTAGATAAATAATTTTTTTACATAAGCACATCTCAAAAAAATTTCAATTTAGTGCCACAACCTTTTATTTATAATTCTGCCTGCAGCATACTTATCCTTAAAAAAATGGATTTGTATCTGAATTTTAAATGTAAGTCAGTTTCCTATATTGTATATAGCAATTCTAACTATTTTACATCCTTCCTAACAAAATTGAAGAACAAGCCAGAAACAGGCATTTTTAACTGCTTGACAAGTGGAAGCCCAAAGTTCTAAGGAGATATTCAACAACATCATAAATGCAAAGACAGCATCTAATGAAAAGCAGTCATGTCCAAAAATCAGTGGAAAAACACAAAAACATCAAATTTCATTTACACATTAGATAAAATTCATTGAATTGAAACAGAATAAGAAATAGTAGAAATATTACAATCAGCAAACAAATTCCTTAAATAGCTATAACAAAAATACTTTAGGATTTGATAGTAATAATGAATCTAAGGAGAAAAATATAGGGAAAAGGTATACAAACTCACACATACACAAACATAATAATGAGTAGAACTTGAAAATTTCAGTGTGAAATGAAAAATATATGGTTGAGGTTAAAAGCAAATGAAACACCACAGAAGGAAAAAAATCAGTGACATTGAAAATGCAATGACTTCCAACTATACAAATTTAATACACAAAGTATTAAAGGCAGCTACAGAAAAAGTTTGAGTAGTTTATGGGTCAACATTAAGCTGCTAAAGGACATGCAAGTGAGGTTTCAGAAAGAAGAGAAAGAAGATGAGGACCAGTAAAAAAATATTTGAAGAAAAGTGGCCCAAAACTTTCCAAATTAGATGAACACTATAAGCTCACGTATTCAAAACTCAACATACCCCCTAGAAAAAATAAACAAGGAAAACAGGATTCCAAAATGAAATTATTGCAGATCAGTGATAGTATATGATATAAAAACATATTGCTATATATAATATTCACTATATAAATATATATATATATATATATATATATATATATATATATATATATTTAAATATATCAGTACAACGGTATTGAATAAAGAATGAAAATCTGAAAGTCTATATTTCTCAAGAAAATAAAAGAAAAACTACATATGTCAAACAATATTTTCTAATGAAAGCATATCATGACTCAATATGTTGTTCTTCATTATTTGTCTCTTTTCTACTTATGTTCGAACAGTTAGTGTTCAACACAACAAGACTGTCATTTTCAATTTGTGAATTTAATCTATAAGAATTGCAAATCACTAACTGGTAATAATGAAAATGTTATGCATTTTATAATCACAAACCCAATCTTGGTAAGGTCAGGATTCAGAGAAATTCAGGAACAACATCAACACATTTGCATGAGTAGTGTGCTACATTTATCAAGATTGTTTACTTATTTTATTGATGTGCCCATTTAATTTCAATGAAATTAGTGAATACAGATTGCTTAATGCATTTCCCATATTTTATCCAGAGTTCTGAATGTAACCAGATTAAGAGGGTCATTTTCTAATGTTAAAAGTCTATATTTTAACAGATATGATGATGAGGGGGAAAGATTAAATGGATGTGTAAGTCATGAAAACCCATGTGTCTATGGATTTCCCAGAAGCACAGGCAAAACAAGATGCAAATTAATAAGCAAAAATCAATTTCAGTTAACCAATTAGAGCTCAAAGTGGCAGATAGATTATGTTCACACAGAGACTTTTTAAAAAAATTTGATTTCTTCCTTCAAGCAAAGCTGAATTCAAAATATACAAAAAGCCTCTTTTAGTTCTTAAAGATGGTTTTCCTCTTTTTTAGTAGTTATAATGATTTTTAAACCTTTTTGCTTTCTCTTTACAACTACACAGAATAATCAGGAAAGGTCAAGGTCAGCCTCCTGTATTCAACTGGCCTCATACTTTCATCAGTGTAGTTTTGATAATGATGCCTCGTACCTTAAAATATTATTACATTGTGGGCCCAGTGAAAAAAAATACATGTGAACATTTTTTGTACTTAATAATGCTCTGTATAAGTAGATGTCATCAGAGGCGGTAATAAAAAATAAATTACAATCTAGGAACTTTATATTTTAAATAGGCTCTACAATTTACAGCAGATTAAATAAATTAATTAAGCTATATGATTATTTAAATAAGGCTAAAGAACCTACAATAAATCTGCTGGGTAGGTGCACAGTGCTACATTGTAAAAATTTAGATAACTAAAGATGTTGTATCACTTAGACAAAGATAAGCAACCAATAAGTGGCTGTAGAATGGTATAAGCCTCAGTGACAGAGCTGTGATGAATAACACCCTTGGTATTCAGCACTTCATGGACTGGCTGGGATGCTCAGGGGAAGTTGTAAATGACATGAATAACGTGAAGTTAAGCCTCCAGTTCTTTGTTCTCCATTTCAGTAGGTCTTAGCTTCAGAATTGCAGCAATTTCATGAAAACATAGCCAATTTCAGGTCCTTGCTCTCAGTTCATAACAACACATCCATTCCTCACTCAGCCCAGAACAAAATTGCCATTGGCTCAATCTCCACTTCTCCGTGCCATAAAATAACTTCTGCATTAGCTTGCTATGGCCAAGCTCATGCTGAGAAGAATGTGAAGAGAGATCCAACACTGGGAAAATAGTTGAGAAAAAAAAGCAGATCCTCTTGAATTGAATTACAAATTTCTACTTCTTCACAGTTATTTGAGGGAAATAAATTAATCCTTTCAAGCCATGGTTCTCAAACTTTTGGTCTATTGGAATCATTTGAATTGGTGGATAACGATCACTAGGCTCTTTTCCCCAGAAACTCTGATCCAGTAGATCTGAGATGAGTAGGAAAGATGGCGGAATGAGAAGGTCATCATTACCCTAAGTATATGTATTGATTGCACAAATGGTATGACTCTACATTGTGCACAACCAGAGAAATGAAAAGTGCTCTGCTCTGTTTGTGTACAATGAATCTAAGTGCATTCTACTGTCACGTATAACTAATTGTAACAAATAAAAATCAAATTTTAAAAAATATTCAATGGAAGAAGCTTACTATAATGGTTAAGCTAATCGATTACAGTTAAACTACACAACTCATATTCCTGTTGTATTATTAACAAATCTCTCAACCTGGAGCAATTTCTTGGTTCTTGGCTTCTTTGTTCTTGAGCAAAATGGAAGAAATAATAATATCCATCTGGCTGGTTTGCATCAGAATTGGCAGACTTTATTTCTTTACCTGTCATATTATACTCTGTTAATCCTTCACTTACACACACACACACACACACATGTAAATCATATGTTACATTGTAAATTGTCAGATAGTATGTTCCTCAACCATTCAGAATGAGTAGTGAATCTAATATGATAAAAAAGCCTGATAAATATTTATAAAATTACATGTGTCTTTCAAAGTGAATTTTTTTTAACATTTGCAATGTATTTCCTACCAACTTTGGAAATCAATTTAAAATTACAATCCAAACAAACTAACATATATTTGCATTACATTTTTGTATTTGTTCAAAACACTGGAAAAATAGTTTCTACAACTGAAAATTAGAAATATTTCTGGAGTCATGGAGATTGCCTGTGCAACAAAGAGTGCCCTTAGGGTTCTACAATAACTAGCTTCTATTTCTCAGAAGAAGCCAATTGAATTATTTCATGATTCAAATGAATGTGAAGACTGGCCCCAGAGCCTAAACTTTTCATATGCTTCCTTTGGTGACTTAAACCAGACTGGAACTCTCTTGTTCTGGATTTACATGATAAACATAAACTGGGAATACAATGAATTTGGTTTTTAATTATTATAACAAATATTAGTTAGCTCTAGTAGGGTAGTCACTTTACTAGTTGAGCATGTGAAGAAAACTAAGTTGTAGTTTTTGTTCATTAGAAGCTGATGATTTAGTGACTTTTTTCGGGTGAAATTCTAGAGGACTCCAGTGGCAATTCTAGCATAACACAGAAATGCTTGCAAAGACCTGGAGCTTAGCATAGGATCTCAGAGAGAATGCTGGGACTTAAGCCCTGCCCTTTAGCTGTATAAACTCTACAGATATTTTACAACTTGAGTAAACCACTTCTGTTATCCCAGGGTCAACTGGAAGTCTGGAGCTGACTCTTGATCAAGGGAAGGGAACTAGTAACTTATAAGATACTATTTAAAGTTCAAAACTTCCCCAGGAGTGCCAAGCCGGTATAGTTATTAATGGCTTATACCTGGTGTTTTGAGTGAAGCAACCTTAACTGAGTAAGTGATCAGGAAGATAAAGGATACCTCTGGAAACTTCTAGGGAGATTTCCCTAAACCAAGGTTTAACACAGATATCATGGTTCATCTTAGAGGTGAAGATTGTCCCAGGCAAGTAGGAGAGATTGAGGCACTGTGTCTGGAAAATCTCTGGGGTCTTTTCTGATCTTGCCTTTACTTAGACCTTCCATGTGTACATTCTGTGGAATCTTGTGAGCCCTGTCCATGATGACACCTGATGGAATCTGTGCAGTTTGCACAGTTTACTCTGTCCCAGTTATGGTGAAGGATCTGTTGTGGAATATTAAAAACAAGGAGGCGGTCAGGAGCGATTGTTGACGTCAGGACTCTCTGCCCATCCCTAGCATGAAATAGCACAACACTTGGTTGCAACCATGGTTAGCAGGAAATGCCTATCGGTGGATGCTTGAGAAAACTTCCAGCTTGGAGTGAGAATTAAATAGATTGCAAAAGAAATACAAAAGGAGCAGAAGATAACTAAGTATACTATCCTTTGTCTTGCTCCTTTCTATTCCAGGAAAACATGATAGTAATGGAAAAACAGGTGGTGTCTTCCGGGGGTACAGACTTCCAACATGTGATTCAACATGCAATGCCCAAAGGGAAGTCAGGAGCTATATTTTAACCCAAATATGGTCCATGTGTGTACGAAAATCATTAAATGCTTGCCCATGTCAGCTGGGGAGGGAATACAGAGGTGACAGAAATACAAGGACATGGAGTGAAGTGGTTAAACCATTTTGTAGATTATAAGAAATTCACTTCTGAACTTCTACCAAAATCAGTGTTGTACATGGGAAATCAAAGTGCTCTTTCCCTCCGGTCAAATTCTGTCAAAAGGACAAGCATATTAGTGCTTACTCAGGACCCTCACTGACTTCAGCTTTTGCAAAAAAGTGAACAGAGGAGCAAACTTCAAATCTGTTAAGCCCTGTAAAGGTAAATAACATAAGCCTTGAAAAAGAGAACCGTCAAAATTCACACTTCAATTTTAAATATAATATTCCTGAGACCGCGGAAGTGTTGAAAATATAAGCAACTTTTATTAACTGGAGTAATTCTCAAGATCCTCCTAACTATGTACTTGTGGTCAAGATATAGTAAATGCTGTGATGTGTCAACCTGCCTGGACTATGACTTTATTTACTATTGTAGGGACAAGATGAGGTGAAGGACACTATAGTGGGGGAGATTGTCTTTGCCAAGATACCAAAAATGGGAGCTCATGGTAGCAAGTGATTAGGATTTGAAAAGAAAGGAAAAAATAAATGGGGGGGGGACTCAGAAAAATATAATTAAATGTAAATGTGCAAAAGGTTGATTAAAAGTAGCATTTGGCAGGGCATGGTGGTGTATGCCTGTAATCCCAGCAACTTAGGAGGCTGAGGCAGTAGGATTTCGAGTTCAAAGCCAGCCTCAGCAATTTAGCAAGGCCCTAAGCAACTCAGTGAGACCCTGTATCTAAATAAAATACAAAAAGGGGGTGGGGGGCTGGGGATGTGGCTCAGTGGTCAAGAGCCCCTGAGTTCAATCTCTGGTACCAAAAAAAAAATTATATATATATATATATATATATATATATATATATATATATATAATTTTAAAAGAGGAGACAGAAGATATATACTTAAATTCAATTCTCCAAGTTGTAGATTTTGTCAAGTTACCCTAGCATTTACAAATTCTTTAAAATATAATTATTGTACAGAAAGGAATTTATAATCCCTCAGGGTCAAAGTCAATTATAATTGTGCAGTACAAAGAAGTGTGACTTTGGGATGAAAGAAGGACCATGGTCACTTGGCTCAACCCTCAGCAATGGATCCAAAGCCATTTTACTTAGCTTAGGTAGAATGACCAGAGGGTGGGAAAGGAACTATAGTCAGATTATTTGATTCTGGTGCCCAATATAATGTCATGCAAACCTGATATTGAAAAGTTCACATGTAATATAATTAAATTGGATAAGCAATTGCACAGGATATCAGGTAAAAGTACAGCTAAAAATCTAGAAATTTATTAACAATAGTTGTTTACGGTTGCTTTCTCACTCTGCCAAAATGTATGATTGAAATGAATCTGAGATTCAAATGAAGGACTCTTATCTAAATTGTTGGGAAAAGTTGTCCTGCAAATCTGTTTTTCATTCTCTTTTAATGGAGCATGGCAGATGGGACACTTTAGATTTATGTAAGCTCATTCGACTGGCTAATTTAAAACAATTTAAAAACTAGACAAGAATGGAATAAGGTTGGATACCTGAACTGCATAAAGAAATTTTGATTTCAATTAAAGATTTTTTAGATACATGTGTATCAATACACTCAAATTCCCTGTTTAATGGCCTGTATGAAAAGCTGATGAATACTGGAGATTCACTGTATATTATAGAAATATTAATAAATAATAACCTAATGCTACAATAGTGCAGAATATTGTATTAACAGTTCGAGCTGTGCAGCAAATTAAAGGAGACTGTTTTCTGTGACCAATTTGCTTTCTTTTCCATCTCTTCTGAAGAAATGCAAAGCCAATTTGCATTCATGTGAGATGGATTAAAAAATATACACTTACTATGCTGTCTGGCTTATTGATCTACCTGATAAGACAGACTTGATTGAATTTAAAGGTACTGATATGCATTAAATTAATGATATAATGTTTATAAATCAGTCTGAACACTAAACTAAAACTGAATTATAAATGCTTATCAGTCATATTATCCCAGAAGATGTCTGATTAACCCAACTAGAGAACAAAGCTGAAAAAAAATGATGAGTTTCCTAGTTCTCCCATGGACAGAGATCCCTCCGACAACTAAAAATAAATTATTTTTCTGCAGATACCAAAAGTCAAAGCAAGGAGCACAAAAATTGACTAGATTATTTGGTTTCAGGGAAAAACGTACAAGAATCATGTATTAGCCTCAATTCACAAAATTATCCAGAAAAACAACTGAAATTGAGTGGGGCTTTAAGCAACAGCAGTTTTCCCCTATTTCATCACTTCAAAGAACCATGCTGTCACTCAATTTTCAAAGAAACCCTTTGTGATCTACTATCCCTATGCTCACCTTGAGACTCCTCAGGCTGAAGTGATTTTGAAAATATCCCATAAGAACAACCGTACTCAGCCATCCTTACATTTGGCAAAAGCCCATGCCTGACACCTAGTGGTAACTACTGGTATTTTGCACTGGAAACATATTGCAATTTCAAGGGAAGCCCAAATTGAAAATAGTTCTGGGCTTGTTATTGTTATTGGTATTTTAGTTGAAATTGTTTCTATTGAAGAAGTACATTAATTTATTTTGAGACACTGTCCTGGGATTCCACTATAAGTGAGATCACATGGTTTTTCTGTGCCTGGCTTATTTCAATTAACATAATGATCCCCAGTTTTATTTGTGTTTCCACTAATGCCAGAATTTTTTTTATTTCTTATGACTAGATAATATACCATTTTGTTTTTATACCACATTTTCTTTACTCATTCATTCCTCACTGGAGACACCTAGTTTGTTTTTATGTCTTCCCTCTTCTAAATAGTTCTGCAATAAATACGCAATAATCTCTAATGGTTTCATGTCCTTTCTGGACCATATGATAGGGTGTTTTTTGGTTGTTGTTTGTTTGTTTTGTGGCAGGGATTGAACCCAGGGCACTTAACCACTAAGCCATATCCCCAGCCTTTTAAAAAATATTTAATTTAGAGAAAGGGTCTCACTAAGTTGCTGAGGGCCTCATTAAATTGCTGAGACTGGCTTTGAAGTTGTGATCAATACTCCTGCCTCAGCCTCCTAAATTGCTGGGATTACAGACATGCTCTACAGCACCTTGTGGTAGTTCTATTTTTAATGGTTTGAAGAACCTGTATACTGCTTGCCACAAGAGTTGCACCAATTACATTCCTACCAAGAGTGTGTAAGGATTCCCTTTTCTCTACAACACCTATCTTTTATCTTTTGAATACTAGACATTCTAACTGGAGTGAGTTGATATCTCATTATAATTTTCATTTCCATTTCCCTGACTAATGATGTTTATGTTTTATTTTGAGAAATGTCTATGTATATCTATTGCCCATTTTTTTTTAAATCAGGGTTTTTTTTACCTATTGAATTTTTATGTATTCTAGATATCAAACCATTGATAGGTATAATTCACTAATATTTTCCCCATTGTGTTCTTTTTAAAAATTTTTTAGTTGTAGATGGATACAATACTTTTGTTTTATTTATTTTATTTTTATGTGGTGCCGAGGATTGAATCCAGGGCTCTAGCAAGAGCTCTACCACTGAGCTACAACTCCCACTGTGTTCTTTCTTCATGCTGTTAATTGTTTCCCTTGTGAAGAACCTTTTTAGTTTGATGCAATCCTTTTGTCTATTTTTATTTCTGTTTCCTGTACTTTCTTGGGGGGGGGGGGGATACAGAAAAAGTCTTGCCCATTCCAATATCCCAAAGCCTTTCCCCTGTTTTCTTCTGGTAGTTACATAGTTTCAGATTTTACCTTTAAGTCTTCAATTGAGTTGAGTTTTGCACCTGGTAAGAGAGACGAGGTCTAGTTTCATTCTTCTGAATATTGGATATCAAGTTCATAAGCAACATTTATTGAAGAGACTGTACTTTCTTTAGTGAATGTTTGTAGAAACTTGGTTGAACATCATTTGGCTGTAGGAGCTTGAGTTTATTTCTGTTGACTCTATTCTATCCCATTAGTCTGCATGTATTTTATGCTAACACCAAGCTGGGGTTTTTTTGTTTGCCTTTATTGTGGTGCTGGGGATTGAACCCAGAGCCTTCTGCATGTGAGGCAAGCACTCTACCAACTGAGCTTTATCCCCAGCCCAATAAGCTGTTTTGACTACAATATGTTTGAAATATATTTTATAGTCAGATAGTATAATATAATGCTTCCTGCTATGTTCTTTTTACTCAAGTTTACTGTGGCTATCTGGGAGTGTGTGTGTGTGTGTGTGTGTGTGTGTTTCCAATTTGGATTCTTTTCTAATTTTTTAAATAATATCATTGTTATTTTGAAAGATATTACATTAAATCTGTAAATATATTTTTGGAGTATGAACATTTTAAAAATTTTGATTATTCTAATCCATGAACATGGGATGACTTTCAATTTTTGTATGTATGCTTTAATTTCCTTTATCAATGTTTAATAGTTTGTGTTTTTGTCCTTCATTCTGTTGTTGTATCACATTTTTGATTTACATATCTTGAACCTTCTTGCATACCTAGGCTGAATCACACTTGATCATAGTGAATAATCTTTTGAATGTGCTATTGACTTCAGTTTCCTAGTATCTGTTAAGTATTTTGCATTTGTGTTCTTTAGGGATATTGGCCTGTAGCTTTCTTTTTATGTTGTGTCTCCATCTTGTTTTGGTACCAAGGTAATACTAGCCGAATAGAATCAATTTGGAAATTTTCCTTTCTCTTGAATTTTTTGAAGTAATTTAAGAAGAATGAGTGTTTGTTCTTATTAAAATGTTGGTAGAACTCAGCAGAGAATCCATAAAGTCCTGGGGTTTTCTTTGATGGGGACTTTTTATTACTAATTTAATCTCATTATTCATTATCAATCTGCTCAAGTTTCTATTTCTTCATGATTCAGTCTTGGCAAGGTGTATGTGTCATAAATCTGTCCATTTCATCTAGGATAAAATATTTGTTGACAGTTTGTTCACAATAGTCTTTAATAACCCTTTGCATTTCTGTGGTCAGTTGTAATGTGTCTTTTTTTGGTTTTTGTCTCCAATTTTCTTTACTTTGAATCATCTCTCCTTTCTTCTTAGTTTGGTTTGATAAGGATTTGTCAATTTTATATATCTTTTTTAAAAACACAAGTTTTCATTTCCTTGATACTTTGAAGGTTTTTAAATCACTATTTCATTTGTTTTTGTTTTGATATTTACCTTTTTTTTTCCCCCATCTGCTAATTTGGGGCTTGGCTTTTTCTTGTTTTTCTGCTTCCTTAACAAGCAAAAATAGGTTATTTGAGATCTTTCTGCTTTCTTGATACAAGAACTAATTGTTATAATCTTCCTTCACAGTACTGCTTTTTCTACATCTATTAGGTTTATCTCCACTTTTATTTGTTCCAAGAACTTTTTAAATTTCCTTGTTAATTTCCTTTTTCTTTCTTATTTAGGAGTGGCTTGATTAACTTCCATGTTTTTGTATAGTTTCCAAACTTTTTCTTGTTAATCATTTCCAGCTTTATTGCATTAAATAAAAAGAATGGTTGGAAAAGAGTCTTGCTATTGTTTTAATTTTTTAAAGTTTGTCAAGAGTTATTTTGTGGCTTCCCATCTGATCTATTCTGGAGAATGTCCAATGCACATTAAGTATAATGAATCAAAAATGCATCCTGCTGTCATGTATAACTAATTAGAACAAATTGTTTTTTAAAGAAGAATAAATGTGTATTCGTGACTGTTGGATGGAATATTCTATAGATGTTTGTGTGCTCCGTTTGGTCTAGGATGCAATTTAACTCTGTTAAAAAAAATGTTGATTTTGTGTTCAGATGATCTATCTGTGACTAAAGTGGGTAGAAAAGACCCCTATTATCATGATATTGGGGCTTTTGTCTCCCTATAGGTCTACTAATATTTGTCTATTGTAATTAGTGCTACAATATTGGTTGTATGTGTATTTTTAAATATTATTTCCTCCTGTTGAATTTAATTTCTTTACCATTGTATAATGATCTTCCTTGTCTGTTTTTAATGCTTTTGACTTAAAGTCTGTTTAATCTGATAAAAGTGTAGCTCTTCTACTTTCCTTTAGATCTCATTTGCATGAGATATCCTACTCTATTTCTTCACTTTTAGTCTGAATGTCCTGAGAAATGAAGTGAGTTCCTTATAAGCAGAGGATAATTGTGTCTTTTTTAAAAAAATTTATTCACTGACTTTAGGTCTTTTATTTGAAGAATTTATTGCATTATTGATTAGAACTGCCATTGTTCTACTTATTTTATAGTTTTATTATAGTTCCTTTCTTTCTCCTTCTACAGGCTTTTTTAATGGTTAAGTGGTTTATTCAAGGGGTACTTTGATATCTTCCTCATTGTGTGTGTGTGTGTGTGTGTGTGTACTATAGAATTTTGTTTTGTGGTTCCCATGAAGCTTACAAAAAATCATTGATTATAACAAGTTATTTTAAAATTATTAAAGTTATTATTTATGATTTTAATATTCATAAAAATATAAATGTTATATAAAACAAGTTGCTAACACTAGAGAATTCTTAATTTGTTCTCGTATTTACTCTTACCGGTGTGTTTTATATCTTCTGAGGTTTTCTTCTTATTAGTCTTTTTTTCAGTCTGAAGAAATCTTTTTATCATTTTTTATTGGAAAATCTAGTGGAGATATATTCTGCCAGCCCTTCCTTGTCTGGGAATGGTCTTTATCTCCTTCATTTCTAAAAGATAGCTTTACTAAGTACAGTATTCCTGGTCTGCAGGGTTTTCTTTCAGCTCTATGAAAACTCTCTTCCTCCTTCTACCTGGCCCATAAAGTGTCTGCTGTCAGATGAATTGGAGTACACTTATGTGTTCTTTCTTTTCTCTTGCTGCTTTGAGAATCTTCCTTTTTTCTTTAAATTTTAAAACCTTGACTATAATCTCATGAGGTAGACTTGACTGAATAAAATCTGACTGGCAACCTTGAACCTCTCTGAATCTGGCTATTTGTATCCTCCTCTAGATTTTTGCAAAGGGTTCTGTGGATGACTTTCTAGCCCTTTGGCATCTCAAATCACTCTTGAAACAAAAACTATTATGATTTGAATTAGGTGTCTCCAAAAACTCACGTGTGAGACAATGCAAAAAGTTTAGAGGTTAAATGATTGGGTTATGAGATCTTTAACCTTAGTGCATTAATCCCTACCAGGGGATTACTGGGTCAGGACTATAGGAAGGTAGGGTGTGGCTGGAGGAGGTAGGGGCATGTATTAGGGTTTGTATTTTGTCCTGTTGAGGAGAGCTCTCTTGCTGTTTCCTGGTGCTATGTCCTGCACCACTTTCCTCCACCACACCCTTCTACCATGATGTTCTGCCTCACTTTAGGCACCAAAGAATGGAGCCAGCTGTCTTTCAACTGAGACCTCTGAAACCCTGAGCCCCCAAAATAAACTTTTCCTCCTTTCAATTGATTCTTGACTGGTCTTTTGGTCACATTAGTAGAAAAGCTGACTAAAACAATAACCGAAATATTTGCTCTTTTAACAGTGTCCCCAATTTCCCACAAGCTTTTATCCCTCCTTCTTTCTTTTTTTTTTCCTCCTCCAGCGTGTTTTCAAATAGCCTATCTTCAAGTTCAATGATTCTTCCATTTGATCTGGTTGGTGTTAATGTCTTCTATCATGATTTTAATTGTGCTCAGTGTACTTTTAAGCTCAAGAAATCCTATTTGATTTTTTTAAATTACTTCAATCTCTTTTTAAGTTTCCCTGATGGAGTACTAAATTGTTAGTCATTCTGTATTATCTTAAACTTCATTGAATTTTCTAAACACAGCCATTTTGAATTCCAAGAGTTCTTATTTATTGATTGATGCTATGTTGGGTGTCACTAGTCCAGAACCAAATTTCAAGGCAAAGTCCTAGGCTTATTTTCCTGTCCATTTTACTCTGTGGTTGGAATGTTGCTCCAGGCTGTGCTGCTCCACGTTGTGAGAGGGGCTCTCAAGGCAATCCCTTAGTCTAATGAGTCCAGAGGCTTGGTCTGTGAGCACTGACCAGGGAATAGGATCTGTGGGGTTCTTCCTGATACTGGTTTTCACCATTGGAAGGCCTGCTACTAAATCGTAAGTATCAGGCCTGGTTTTAATACCCTCTTTCCATGTTTCATTGCTTGAAGTTGGGGTAGGAGCTAAATGGACAATTCCTTACTTCCTGGCTTTTTCAATGTCTTTTCTTCTTATCATAATATAACCAGATTCTGTGTTATCTCTCACTTGGTTTTCTTAGTTCTGATGAAGATAGTTTGATGCATGAGTAACAGTCCAAATTGAGATTTTTGGCGGGAACATGATCTCTGGAGGATCTTACTCTACCACCATCTTGTTCCACCTTTTTGTTTTGTCAATTTGGGGGTATTATAATATGGCCCCCAAAACAAGTCTGATACAATAGAAGATGTAGTAACCCCAACATAGGGTTCTACATTCTGAGATTTACTATGGAATTTGAGGTAGAAAAAGAAAGCCTTCCTCAAACAACTCCCAAAGTAACATTGTCAACAATCATTGCTGGCTAGTCACACTGACTTAGCTACATAAGCAGGGAATATTCCACCAGATGCTTCTAAACTCTCTCCCAAAACAAGGTTATTTGCATAAACAGTAGTTCAGTCAGTTCAATATGAAGATGAAACATGTCCTGTGTGAATGAAATGGACTTGGTTAGAGAGGCCCCTAATGTTTGCCTGAAGTCTCTTTATCCTACATCCTTTACTGTTAAAAGCCTTACTGCAACAATGCTCTGTGGATTTTTGTAAGTTCTTTCAATTATATGAATCTAATTTTTATTTTGTGCAATCATCATTTATATTCAGAACAATATTTCATAGGGTTATTCAAAGGAATAAAATAAATCATTTAAAGTGTTTAGAAGAGAGCTGGCACATTCAGTGCTTTAAAATTGTATCCTTTATCTCTGGAACAATGGCATCATTATGTATAAACTTGCAGTGTAAGGAACAATACATACTTGGAGATATATATATATATATATATATATATATATATATATATCTTTTGTTACAGTCACACTTTATGATGGAAACATATTTTACTAAAGACATTTCTTATTTTTAATGAATAAGAGTAACATATATACGAAAATAATAGTTTCATATTATGATATGAACTTCATTTATTGATTTCAAGAAGAGTTCATTCAAATTCAAGGCTGTGCTAATAGAAGATTTGCTCCATAAAAACATAGTCTTTGAAGATGAATAAGACATTTGTATGTAGTTTGTTTCAAAAACAAAAGAAAAAAGTATTTATGAACCAAAGGGTAAATTTGATCAAGAAACATTTGATACAGCTTTTAAAGATGCTTTGTTTTTAGTCTTAATATCACCTATTAATAATATTCAAAAGAGACAAGTTTCAGAGAACAAATACTTTTCTTTAATAATAATTCTCTTATTTCCAATCTCTATGAAATATATGAAAATTACTATTCTAGGGATGTGAACTTTGTTTCAAATTAATATACATGACGAATATACTAGAATATTAGTCATGTTATTTTTTTCTTCAACTTTTAATTAAATTTATTCTACAAGGATTTGGAGATATGATTTGGACAATAATTAAAATCAGGTTAATTTTATTCATGACTATCACTTCAGAATGGAAAGGGTCAGTGGAAATTTCCAATTAGATTGAAATTTGAACTTGAGGACATCAAAATATATACACAGTGTAAATGTAAAGATATTTTTTGAAATCATATTTGTGTTATTTATAAAAACATGGATATCTATTGTATATTGTTTGTGAAATTATCTAACAAATTGCTTTACATTTCAACACCAATTCTTCCTGTCAATCCATAAAAAATAATAGTGGTGTTTCGAGTAGGATTATTGTAGTATACATGATAAAAATCTGTTGCTACAAATAACAAACCATATGATTCAAGAAAAATTACTTTTGCTATTTTTCTTGAAAAAGAATCTTAGAGAAGACAAAGAATGATGTTAAACAGGTTTTGGGTAAAGTAACCAATATTACATTTTTTTAAGTTCTTGAAGTAGAAATTCAAACAAACAATGCAGAGAATCTGCTGACATATATCATTAGTCCTTAAGTTTACACATGCTTTGATGCATACATCAGAGGTTAAGAGAACTAGCAAAGATCATAGTCACCAGGAAAATTTTAATGATATTATAAAGATTATCAATGGTCTTACTCTCAACTCCAAATTCTTAGAAAATCAAATTTATTTATGACAGAAACCATTGTTGAAAATTCTTATGTTTTAAACACTATGTTATGTACTATAATTCTAGTAGCGAAGAACAAAAAAAAATTGTCTATTTTCATAAAGCTTATTCTAGGGGTAAAGACAAATTTAAAATAAAATAAAAATATAATTTCCACGAGTGAACAGATAAAATAAATCAGAATAAGGTAGAGATAAGAATGCATGTGGAATTTATAGTAAAGGTGACTGAGAAGAAACAAGTCAAAACAAAGCCAAGAGAATATGGTGTCTCAGAGAAATGTGTATCAAGAAGAGGGAATAAGACAACTGTGTGAAGAAGAGAGAACAAGCCATTTGCAAGATGATCATCATTCTTGACAACAGCAGTGTTAATGTAGTGGAGGAAAGATGATTGACATGGTTTGCAGCAAGACTAGTCAGTACAGAGAGAAAGGTAACAGTTTAAAGAAACTTTTCCTGTGAAAAGAAAAAGAAAAATGGAGTTGTAACTGGTAGAGAGGTCAAGGGAATTTGTTTTCTGTTCACTTGCTTTCTGAAAATAAGAGTTAATATAACATGATGGTGCTGAGTAGAAATGGGATGACTTCAGGATGTAAGTCCTTGGGTCAATGAGTGAGAATGCCTAAGTTCAGTGTATGAACATTGGTAGGAAAAGGGGTGAAGTTAAAAGCAATGAGTATGTTATGTATGACAGGAGGGTGGTGAAGAAGAATGCCCATAGTAAGTGGATGGAGAAAACTACTAGTGTTGATGGACATTTTCTCAATGAAACAATAAAGAAGGTATCAAATGAAAATCAAAAGAACACTGGAAGAATGTGGGGGTTTGCAGTTTGATGAAAACAGAGGTGTGTAATAGAGCTTCAGGAGAGTGGAAGGCTGACACTCTTGATATTTGCTGTCACATATTAAATTGTACCCAATCAATATAATGGATTTATCATGTATGTGTTTTCTATATGCATAATCACTTCATCAGACACATTTCTCCACTCACCTGCATTTCAACCTTAGTAGGTGACTCACTGAACTATGTGAATTTTATAGCAACCAATTCACTTAGTAAAAATGATTAATATAATGTGTAATCCCTGAACTCTTAGTAGCAGAGCAGTTATTAATTTAATTACTGTCAATATCTACAAAGTCAATGAACTAGCATTCTAAGAACATCAACTTATGTATGGATAAGAGACAAAAAATCTTCTACTGTATTCTACGACGTAATATCTAGAATTTTAGAAAACCAGCTTCATTCAATTAGAATTACTCTCTTTCATCTCTTCTCCTCCTCTTCTTCCTCCTCCTCTTCTTCCTCTTCCTCCTCTCTTTATCTCTCTCTCCCTCTCTCCCCCCTCACTTTCTGATGTTAATATGCTTCTCTGTCAATCAAAATTCTTAATTATTTTCAAACATTATATTAAATTACTACATAATATTTCTCCTACTACATAATGTTGCTATAGTGTCCTTTTGTCTGCTAGCCAAGCCTTTTCAAGAAACTTTAGATAATCAAGAAAATTAAATATAGGTATTATTATTTAGACTTTATTATCAGGTGACAGAAGTAGTTAGACTAGTAGGTTTCCTTTTCATAGGGTTACTCTTCTCCATTATGTCTATTTTTAATTCTGACAAGACGATCCTAAAAAAAAAGATAACCACAAAATTAATAGTTAGAGCAGTCTTGCTTTTTGACATATTTACTAGAAACTGAAATAATTTGTTTCAGCAACTTAATAACAAATTCTTCTGACTGGTTTTAGTAACTTGGCTGTTGTGAATTGCACTGCTATAAATATTGATATGCTTGTAGGGCGTTGACTTAAGTTCTTTAGGATAAATACCAAAGGTGGGATAGCTGGGTCGTATGGCTGTTCCATCCTAGTGTTTTGAGGAATCTTCATATTGCTTTCCAAATTTGCAGTCCCACCAGCAATGTATGAGTACACCTTTTTCCCCCATAATTTTGTCAGCATTTATTATTGATTGTATTCTTGATGATTGTCATTTTAATTGGAGTGAGATGAAAGGTCAATGTAATTTTGATTGGCACTTGCCTGATTGCTAGAAATGCTGAACTTTTTTTACATATTTGTTGGCCATTTGTATTTCTTCTTTCAAAAAGTGTCTGTTTAATTCTTTGATTGGGTTAATTGGTGTTAAGTTTTTGAGTTCTTTATATATTTTGGATATTAATCCCCTATCAGAGGACCAACTGGCCAAGGTCTTCTCCTTTTTGTGGGTTCTCTCGTCACACTCTCTTTTCCCTTGCTATGCAGAAGCTTTTTAATTTGACACCATCCCATTCATTGATTCTTGGTTTTATTTCTTGATCTTTAGTGGTCTTGTTGAGAAAGTCAGTGCCTGTGCCAATATGTTGGAGTGTTGAGTTGCAAATTATAAAGAAATAGAAATAAGACCAGTAGAGAAAGAAGAAGAGAGAAGGGAAGAGAAGAAGGAAAGAGGAAGTACTGGGAACTGAAGTGCAGCAAATGCTATTCCCTGAATGTATGCCAAAATGAACTCCAATGTAATGCATTAATTATTAATTATAGTGCATTAATAAAAACATTGTAAAGAAAATGTGGCACACAAAAAATATAAAACTACTTGGCCATAAAAATCTGAAATCTTGTCACTTGTGATATTATGGGTAGAATTAGAGAGGATTCTGTTAGGTTAAATAAACCAGGCACAGATAGACAAACACTGTATTATCTCACTTATATGTGGAATCTAAGAAAGCTGATCTCATAGAAGTGGAGAGTAGAGTGGTGGGTACCAGGGGCTGGTGACAGTGGAGTGGAGGGAAGGTTGGCAAGAGGTTGATCAATGGGTACTAAGTTATTATTAGATAAAAATAAGAAGTTCTGGTGTGTTATTTCACATAGGGTGACTCTAGATAACAATTAAGTAATGTATATTTGAAAAAGCTAAAGGAAAGGATTTTAAAAGTTTTCCCCATAATGAAATAATAAACATTTGGGAGACGATATGTGTAACATGATTTAAACATCACACAATGTATTTAAAAATTACATTACTCCCTTCATATGTACATTTTTATGATTTATGTCTTAGTTAAAAATAAATTTAATAGATAAACATAAATAAAAATGTATTGATCACATATCTTGTAAAAGGTTTAACCAAAAACTTCTAGAAGCAGCAATATGACTTTGGTGTAGGCAAAAAATTCTCAAAATAAAAAGTATGAAATTAAATTATTAATTGGATTTTATTGAATTCTAATTAAACAAAAGTATATGACACCATTTTAAAACTTAAGAAACAAAGCCACAGACAGAAAGCAAGCATTTGTCAAATCAAAACTAATAAAGAATACACATACTCCACTGGTCTTCTTTCTATTTTCCTGAGATCCACAACTTTTTTTTTCTTATTTTGTTCTGGCTTCTGTATGAGAGAAACATTTGACCCTTGATTTTCCGAGTCTGTTTTTTTTTTCACTTAGCATGATATTCTCCAACTCCATCTATTTATCAGCAAATACCATAACTTCATTATTTTTTATGACTGAGTAAAACTCCAAAACTCTAGAATTTTTAGGACTCTGTTACAACCCAACTAAAGCTATCAACTAGGTTGAAAATGAAGAAAAAATGTGAACAATTTACATAAGAACATGTAAAAATGGCCATTTAACATATTAGAAGATTACATTCTTAGTCAAAAGGAATTTCAAATTAGAAGAAAAAATATAACACAATTATGTAACAGTTTAATTACTAAAATTTAAAAGTGATAATGTCAAATGTTAGCATTAAATATTCTTTATTTATAACACTTAAATGGTCTTCAACAGGTAAGTATAAAAATATGTGGTATATCCATATGATACAATATTACTCAGCAAAAGAATGAAAAGACCTCTTCATACTTAAATGACTTTTGAAAATACTATGCTGTAAAAATCCTCAATGTTTACTTCTATTTACATGAAGTTCTATGTAAAGCAAAGCAAGGTCACCTGTCGCATGGGGGTAGAGGAAACAAAAGGAAATGGAAAACCTTTGTGGGTGATGAAAATGTGAACTTTAATTGTGCTGCTAATTTCACAGATATAGATAGATAGAGATATAGTATATATGGAGAGATATAGTTATATATAGGTATATATACTATAAAGTAGTATACGAGCGCACACACACACACACTTTCTACATCAATAGCGCAGTCTAAATTTATGGTTTACTTTAGATAATTTATACTTCATTAAAGTTGTTTATGAAAATAACAAAAATTAATAGAACCCATGACTTCCAGATTTAAATGAAAATGGAAATCTCTACAGGCAAGATTAGAGAAATAAATTATAAAAGTGATTTATGTATGATAAGGTAAGACCCCAATAAAATTCAGACAAAAATTACTGTGTGATGAACGTCCATATAAGACAGAATGGAAATCAGAATTCAAAAAGATAGGAGAAAAATACAGATCATTCAACTGTTACTTAAGAACTCATTTTATATATCTTTAATGAATTGCTATGATTTTTAGATCCCCCTGGATGCTTTTAGAAGAGTAGAAAAAAACTGCAGCTATCTAAACGTGAATGAAAATATTTTATATGACTACTTTTAAAATAACAGGGAGGTACACAATTTTTCAAAATCCTTTGAGTAATATTGACACTAAACAGTTATCTACTTGGAAGACTTAAGTGTCTAATTGGAAGGAAATCTTTTTCCATTTATAGCCACCTTCTTATAATTAGCTAGTTTAGGTAATTTCCAGTGCTCAAGGAGGCAGTGTTAATTATACATAAATACATATAAATTTAAATTAACTTATGTTAGGTATACTTTTTTCATCTTGTGTGAAATAAATATTCCAAATCATTAGTTAATAAATGCAAATAATGCAAAGCAGGGGTTTTTCTCTGTCTTGTAGGTGAAGTATCTCAAACATCTATTATACTGTGTAATAAATATTTGCTAATAAATTGCATGAATGATAGAAAATGAGACTCAAAGGACTAGCAAATGCTTGTTAATGTGGTACACTAGACAGGAATTCAAATTCTACCCAGAAGCTGACCATAGCCACAGGACAGAATGGGAAGCTGCTGTGGGTCTTCACACAGACAAGCTGAGTAGACACTGTACCTGCACCAGTTCTCTCCAAGAGAAAGCCAGAGTCTACTTGAAGGACCTCTCCCCAGTGGATACATGGGAAAATATCCATATCCGCATGGATAGGAAAAGCAGAATACTAGCTGCATCCTGAGTCTGAAAATCAGGAAGGTCTCCCAGCTGCATCCTGATGGATACAGGGTCTGGACCACACATGTGGCTCTCAGTTATTACAAACTCATCAGAAAGTTTAAGAAGCAGCAGGGATGGGGTGTAGGAGCACAAAGAACAAGTGGAAATTTTAGGCTTTGTGGCTGCTCCCAAGGATCACAGCCCAGAATCCCTCCAGCTTCCAACTTCCTCCCCAAGGATTAGGCTGCACACTTTTCCAGCAGCTCGCAGATGTTCTGGCCTCGGAAAAGCCTGTGTCTGGGAACCTATGTCACAAATAAAAATGAACTTTCTCAAGCCTATACAGGAGGGGCAGCACTGCCACGTGTTTTCTTCAGCTTGTTCCAGGGATCAACCCCGCAGTCTCTCATTGGAAGCAAGATGAAATTGCTCCCTGTGACTGATTGGGAAAGTGGGTACTTCCCTGCTTTCTTCTCTGGTTGCTCTGGCAATAAATGTAAATGTCCCCGACTTGTAAAGTAAGGGACCGGCTTATAAATTATCTAGCACTAGAGGGTGACAGACTCTGAACTTCTGAATCTCCCAGACCAAAGAACAAAAGATGATTTTGAAACTTGCAAACATTCAGTGACTATCTTCAGAATGTGCAATCTGAACCAGAGTGAAAGCATCTGCTATAAACCCTTTCCTTGGTACAGGGGAAAGAAGAATCTGAAACACACATCTAAGACCCCAACCCTTACAGTTCTATCTCATGGGACTAGCTTCTATCCTCTACATTCCCCCCCCAAAAAAAATCTGTTTTACTGATAAATTCAGTGGAGTTGCAGGTTCCAAAAATCAACTTACAAAAACTAGGCCAGCCTTGGTACATGCTTGTAATCCCAGCAGCTAGGAAGGCTGAGGCAGGAGGATCTCAAATTCAATGCTAGCCTCTGCAATTTAGCGAAGCACTAAGTAACTCAGTGAGACCCTGTCTCTAAATAAAACATAAAAAAGGGCTTGGGATGTGGCTCAATGGTCTGAGTTCAATACCTAGTATCCAAAAAAAGTAACAGTTCTATGCAATAACAATGAACTATCTAAAAAAGAAGTTAAGGAAAAAAATTATTTACAATAGCATCAATTTTTTTTAAAACCTTAGTAGTAAACTTACACAACAAGGTGAAAGACTTGTACACTAAAAAAATTTTAAAATTGATAAAAGTAACTGAAAACCCCACAAATGAATGAAACATATCCCATATTCATGGATTCAAATTAATACTGTTAAAGTGCCTATACAGCCCAAAGTGATCTACATACTTAATACAAAATGCTGATGACATTTTTAACAGAAACAGAAAAAAAAAAACAACACTCAACTTCTCATGAAATCACAAAAGACCCCAGATAGTAAAATCAATTTTGAATTAGAAAAAACAAAGCTAGACAAATCATATTTTTTGAGTCCAAAATATACTACAAAGATATTTTAATCAAACAGCATGGTACTTGCATAAAAACAGACACACTAATCAATGGAAAAGAACGGAGAGTCCAGAAATAGACATAATTATGGTCAAATGATACTTGACAAAGGTGTCAAGAAAACTTAGTCTCTTCAATGAATGATGGTAGAAAAAATGGATATCCACATGCAGGAGAATGAAATTGGACCATTATCTCACACCATATACAAAGATCAACACAAAATAGATTGAAGGCTTAACATTTGAACTGACCCTATAAAACAGCTAGAATAAGACAGTGGGAAAAAAGCTTCATAACACGATCTGGGCAATGACTTCTTGGGTCAAGAATCCAAAAAGCACAGACAACAAACATTGAAACTAGATCCAGGGAATTGCATCAAGTGAAAAACCTTCTGCATGAGGAAGAAAACAATTATCAGAATGAAGAGACAACCCACAAATTAGGAAAAAAAAATATTCGCCAACCATATATCTCTTAGCTATTAGCTATTAGCTGGACACTCAGAATGCTTGCCCTATTTTTCTATTACTAACTGACTGACCTTCCTTTTCATTTATCCTCATTTGACTTTTAAATAAACTACTAACTTTGAAAGGTTACAATCATGTCTTCCTAGCCCAGAAATCATTCTATCTTTTTAGATTCACTTAGCATATCTCCTCTCTAGTTCAATTTGTGCTGATTTATGCCTAGGGGACAATATTAATTTAAGATATTAGCTGCTGCTATTATTACTCCTTTGTTGAACTTTAACTCCAGGTTGAATTTTAACTCAAATAAATGAAGCAGAAAAAAAATCATTTTCTTATAGACACATACAACTAACAAAGCCAAATGCAGAATTAAGACAATTGTAATACATACCTCATGCCTTCTACCTCCCTGATCATCCCTGTGTTGGCTTTTTTTTTTTTTTTTTTTTTTTTTTTTTTTTTTGGTTTCTGGACCTGGAAGGTCTTTGCTTCCATTGGAAAGTCACATTTCAAATGCTAATTCATCTGTCTGTGAAGGCTCCTTCATTTACTTACTGCCTAAAGTAACTTGCCTCAGAATTGTCTGTCATGTTTTATGTGAATTGCTCCTGGCATTTACCTTATCTCATCTTGTATTCTATTAATTTTCTCTCCCTATTACACTTGATTCTTTTTGAATCAAGAAACATGCTTTCGTTTTTCTTTTTAACAGTTGTTTTATTTTATTGCCTAACCCAGTGCTGCACAGCAGAAGTTGAGGTCATAGGTTCTGACCTTGATTCACCTATGTTCGCAATGCGTTCTACCACGTCATAGGGTGTGATTTTAGACAAATCTCCTGAATACATAGAACCTTCATTTCCTCTTCTCTAAAATATGGGTCACAGTGCCTAGCCCACAGAGCTATTGTAAGGATTAAATTTATTGACCCAGGAATATTCACTTGAAACAGTGCCTAAGATAGACTAAAAGCTCAGTCACTGATAGTATTTATCATTCTGCAAATAGCAGATACTGAAGCCACATTTCAATATGAGTCAGTCAAGCCCAAATGATTAAAAATTTTAATATGAAAAAAATTCAACATACATAAAAATAGAATAATCTAATAAAATATTTTTTTTAAGATTTTGCCTTACTGACTCCATGTCTCACTTAACATTTTTCTATGAAGCATCATCATGCAAAACCCATAGCAGTTTCATTTGGGGATATTCTTTTAAAACTAACTTACAAAGTAATAGTAAATAAAAATGAATACTAAGTAACCAGCCATTATTTGGGAGTATTGTCCAAATCTCTTTCCTCTGACTTGTGTAGTAACATTATGAAAAATATTTTGGCCTTAAATATTTTGACAATTTTCATTTCACATTGATATAGTTAGTCTATAATTAAAGCCATAAATCCCACAACTTTTTAAATTAATCATAAAAAAGAAATAATAGTGATTTTAGTTGAAAACACTCTTTGCTTGATTTCTGAGTCTTATATGCTTAATAAGTGTCTGTGATTTAAGAATCACTATATGCTTCTAAATATTCACAGAGAAAGCATGAAACTGCTTCAAAAACAAATACACTTGCACAAAGCATGATTCAATAGATTATAATCTCTCTGCTAGCAGGTAATATGCTTATTTATATCTTTCATAGTACCAAGGATATTAAGTTAATTCAATTATATTATGAATTGAATGCTGGAGAATGTAGATATTGTGTTGTTCTTTGTATAATATATTACATTAAGACATCATGCATAATGATTTTTGTTCATATTTTAATACCAGATTTATTTTGAGCAAAGAGTTCTAGAATTATAGTTGTTGATTAGTTGATATTCATTTCATAATATTCTCTTCTTGCAACCAAGAATTATTTATCTCTAATTCTTCAAAATCTTTTAAATTTTTTACAGAATAAGTGAATTCTGTATTGCTCATTAATTGGCAAGTAGAGGGAAAATAATATAATACAAATAAATTAATTATTTTTAGAATGACATATGAAACTTATGAGGATAGACAGTTCTTGATACTATATTGGACTTTGACAATTTTTTTACACTTGTTTCCATAAGATATAATAAAATATTAAAACAATATCCTTGAAAATGAAGTGTGAAAAATAATGGTATGTTTCTCCAAATATTTTTATTGCTGGGCAATCACATCTATCCTAATATATATGGGGGAGGTGGGTGGGCATGGGACAGATTCCCACAGAATCTAGAAATTTGAAATATGAAACTTGAGTTGAAGTACCTGAAAGAGCTAGGATATTAACAATCATTTAACAGAAAATAAATCATTAACTTTGGAGCTAATTGACTTACCTTTCTATGAGTCATTAGCTTTGCAAAAGTTTATACTTCTTCCATTGTTCAGCTAATTTATTCCTCTTAAATCAACATCCAACCAAGGGTCAGGCTAATGGTTCTATTTATTTTGTGCAATAATTCTGCCTATTTACCTATGATTGATAACTAAGTATAAATTCTGGATCTTGAGTCCTGCTGTGTCCATTATTGGCCCTACTCTCCTGTCTGAGAGACTGAAGTGAACGACTGGACATCTTTCACTTTGATTCAACAGTGAACCTCAATTCTTTCTGGCTTCACAGTATAACTGCTCTATGTAATTGATCACTTACTAGAATCCTGTGATCTACGCTGAAGTTATTCATTATCATCAAAATGTTTTGTGGGAACTATGTAAGTATAATTGTTATTTCTGCAAACATTTCTAGTCTTTTATAATTTAACCCTTATTTTTTTAAAATTTTATGTGTTACTTGACATTTCCAATAGGAAATATTGATGTTTTAGTTTGTTTTCACTAAAGCTTTAATTAGTAGATGCTTAATATCACTATTAAAAGAAGGTAATATCATTAAATCTTAAATGCATTATCCCATAGAGGCAATCGAGTTGCTTCTACTTTCATAATTAACCTGACTCAGAATTATGACTGAAGTTATAAGATTTTGTTTCCATAAATAGCTCTGTCTCTAAAAAATTTAAATAATTATTTATTTATTTTTATTCTTAAAATAAACTGTTTTTATTTTACAGCCATTATCTGTTCAGATTATCTAGATTATTTTAATTAATTTTATTTTTTTCTTGTCTGAATCATTCTAATCTAACAACTCTTATATTTTACTAAATTTTGAAGAGCTAACATAGAGTTATATAGATTATTTGAAAAGATATATATGTTATATGGCCTTGGAAATTATATATGTGAGTGGGTTGATGATTTTTTAAAAAAATCTATATTATAAAAAAGATCTTTCCAGGAAGATTTTATATAAAAAAAACACAGCATTATTTATTTCATTAAACTTTGGCACAAAAACCGTTCTTGTTTACTCATTCCCAAAGTATTATTTTCTAGAAAATTTTAATTATGTACCTTATTTTTCAAACAAAGATTGAATGAAGGATTCAAATATGACTACTTTCCATCACTGTTGGTTTAACAACCTTACTTTCAACTTGAGAGCCAAGATCTCATTTTTCAGTTGAAAGTTATGAATATTCTTTTACTAATTGTATGGCAACTTTATTTCACTACAGAAAAATAAAAGGTATCAAGTAATTTAGACCAGCATGGTAAATGATTCAATTTGTACAACCTATAGTTTTCTCTCTTTCTATTTATTTGAGCACAATACTTTGGAAATAATCATATGTTATACACTATATACTCTTAATATTTATGTCAATTTATCATTTAAAATATGTAAATTATATTTCAAAGTTTTAAGCTCCCATGTTAGCAAAATTTTTGAGAAATGTAATGATTTGCTATACTTCTAGAACAAAGAAATATGAAAGTTGAAAAGTTAGATTTAAGCACATCTCAAAATTCATTTTAAGTATTTTATGTTAAACATATTAGAGATAAATATTATGATTAGAGATAAATATTATTCTTTATGTATAATCTCAGCAAGTGTGGATTGTAAAATTGTTTTACATCATCAATGTTGAATTTTAAAGCAATTCTTTCTCTTCCTCTCTCTCTTCCTCTCCCTCTCTCTCTTCCTCTCTCTCTTTCTTTCCACACACACAAATACATTTTACATATATATATATATATATATATATATATATATATATCATATATTATATAATATATGATATATATATGTATGTACATATCTTTAGACTATATTCCCCTAATTCTGCTAAATAAATTGTTTGCTGATTTGTCCTGTTTTGCTGCCAATTGATGCCTCCCTTTTTATACAGTATCATTTTATTTATTATAGATTCCTTTTGACATCTATGTTAACTTTACTCCTATTCCCTTTTTGATCCTTTTGTACCTTTTCATATTGCTACTGTATTCATTGACTGGCAGAAACATGTTAATCATACCAATATTAAAAGTAGTATATCATACATCTATAAGCTTCATACATAGATAACATAATGTGTTAGAGAAATTATATATTATTATTTGATATCTATGAAAGAAAGTTTCTGTATTACAATAGGAGCTTTGTATAACTTTTCTAATTTTGTACTCAGCAAATTCTTTTATAAGAATATAATTTACTGTATAAAATTTGGAAATTCTTCTTGGAGGTATTAGATTTCTACTCGAGGATTTGACATATTATTTTTAATCCTCACAACTTTCAAGGAAAGTAGCACTGTCCTCATTTTCCAGATGAAAATATTAAGGCTCAAAGACATGACTATTCTTCTTGGGGATAAAAGGCCATAAAGTAGCAGATATGAGATATAGACTACCTCCAAAATCTTCCATTTTGACAGAGGGAGAGAAAGAGATAGAGAAATGCCTAAATATCATTATCCTATATAATTTCTATCTTTATGTTCAGACTGCAAAACCATCCATTTTTATAGAGAAAGAGAGAAAGGAGGAGAGAGGGAGTGAGAGAGAGATGCCTAATCTTCCTGCATAAGATCAGTCTTCATGTTAAGAGACAAAGAGTAGATTCTTTGTGAAACCAATTTAGAGATGTAAGATTAGATGCTGTTACCCACGTTTGCACTAGAATGACTCAAGAACACCAACATCAGGCAACAGCAACTTAGGCCAGGTCTACTTCAGGCCAGGAAAAATTCGGCATATTAACCCAACTAGAATCGAATAGCACTGTTTTTAGCAATGAACTTTGTGGAGTGAAAGAAAAGCACTCACTATCTGAAACAAATTCAGGGCATATTATCCAGGAGTGATTATAGGCTGGGAAGATATCACACGGGAACAGAGGCTGTTGATAAGGCAAGATTATTTTCAAAGCTGACTTTTCATATAGAAAGGTGTTCCTGGGAGAAAAACTTGCACTGAAGAAATCCAACTTTGATTGTTTATCTGCAATATGACTTACTGAACAAATATTATTAAAAGGTTATTCATACTTTAGATTGCTTTTCACTATCACAAGACCATATTGTCTGAACTTTACACACTTTGATTCAACAAAAGTTAGGAGTCATGCTGGTTATGGCTTCAACCTTTACTGAAGCTTCTGTGGAACTAATAAGTATTGGACTTCCTTTAAGTTAAAGGGAATAACTTTTACCTTGAAGTGAAATATGAAAAAAGAAAATGAAAAAAGAAAAAGTTATCATTAATAAAAAAAGAAAAAGTTACAACCACCTTAGGTAGATTTTAATACAGGGGCTGGGCACACATGTGTACAGAACAGTGGGTTCAATAGTTAAAGCCCACCTTGTTGCCTAGATTACAGGATCATGTGAATGAGGACAATTTGCTTATCTTCCTGCATCTCAATTTTCCTACTTCTTAAGAGGGTGTGATAGTGCCTATCTAATAAGGGTCTCTTGAGAATTAATTGGCACATAAATTACTAAGAATATCTGTAACTTAGAAAGCACTTCCAGAAGGTAATCAGCTAGTACATGAGCTAATATTCATGGTTTCATGAAGTACCAGTGCCAGAGCTTGAATCCAACTCTCTAACTCCAAAACCCAGAATCTGGATACACTGCATTTAGTGAGGTGGTGCATATCTTCATTAATCAATATCTCAATATAAATGTATATGTATGTATGACTATTCCAAATTTGGGGGGGGGGCGGTACTGGGTATTGAACTCAGGGGCACTTGACCAATGAACCACATCTGCAGCCCTATTTTGTATTTTATTTAGAGACAGGATCTCACTGAGTTGCTTAGTGCCTCACTTTTATTGAGGCTGGCTTTGAATTCACCATCCTCCTGCCTCAACATCCTGAGCCAGTGGGATTACAGGCCTGTACCACCACACCCTGCTGACTATTTCAAATTATATGAATAAATTTTAGTAACATCAAAAGTACCATGAATGTAAGTATATATTCTGTTCAAGTCAGTATAATCTTTATTTGTAAATAGAGCCTAAATCACTGAAGAGGGCATTTTTAAGAAAGCCTTTGGTCCAAGTTTGCAAGCTCTTAGAATATTTACCATAATAACAATAACAATGATAACAATTAAATTTGCATTTCCCCAAGTACTTTCAGTATACATATCAAAGGTCTTACAGAAGATGGGACACCTCTCTAGATGTACTGGTTTTTCTGCAATGCTAGAGAGCTTTCTGATGATTATTCAACTGTCTGGAATATTATTTTGAAACTTTAGCTCTACTATTAATATTAAATCATTGTGCTCATTTAAAATATTACTTTAAACCTAGAACCCTCTTTAAATTTGAACATTAGGAGTTTTAAAACCCCCAAAGAACAAAGAAAAGTTGGTAAATGATATTTTTAGTGTATTTATCCTAATGAATCAACCTACAAAACAGTACAGGAAGGAAGTCATCAGATTATCACAAATCACAACCTTTGAAAAACTATTTCTTTCATTAAATCACAAGATAAAAGTCTTAGAAATCATATTTGAGCAATATGAGTCATAGTTATTTTAATGAGTCATGAATTTCTGTAATTAGGTGGAGTGGAAATGGCAGAAAGAAGTCGTTTCCACAGTATTACTAATGATGTTTTCATTGTAGTTCAGCCTCCAAAGCCAACACCCAACCCTCTATCTGCTGTGGAATTCTTCTCTCAGCAGAAATTCTTTATCATCAGCAATAGCTCAGCCTTACTCAACAAAAAGAAAGGGGTCACAGGAATTTTTTTAAAACTAGAGTTCACATTGTCCATCTCTTGGCCTAGCCTCTTTTTCCTTACCTTTAATGATTAATAAAGGGTCCCTTATACCTTGTGAACTTGCTATTCTCCTGTAAGGAGAAAGAAGAATTGCTTCTTAGGGCTTGTTTTCTTTTTCAGCCTCACCCATATCACAACACATAATTATGAATATTTTCTTTCTCAATTATGCTTTAGTTGATGTCCTTCAGACATTCTTGTTACTATGCTAAAAGAAATCAGAAAAAAAATAATCAACAGACCATGACAAAATTAAATCATGTATAAAGCATAAAATTAATTTGTGTACAAGATTTTGTGTTTTACATATTCCTAGTCTGGATAAAGTAGGAGCCAACTTCACTTACAGGCTGCTTTGCATTGGTTTTCATCTCTATTTTATGGCAATTTACAGTAAAGCAACTGGATACCTTAATGTATTTATCATTTTCTCTCTTAATTGGAACATTTGTGCTATTGTAATTTTAAATAAGCCAGAATTGAAAGTACAGTAGCAATATTGCACATTAGGGAAAAAAAGAAATCACTTTAACCCCAGTAAACACATCACTCTAAGTACTATGTATTAATAATGGTTTGAAAGGAAATGTAAATCATATTGTATTTTATAGCCGGATCCTTCTTTTGTAATTGCTGTCACTTAATAATTATTGTCCCACTCTTTGAAGCTGTTGAATGTGTGTGCACATTCCTCTAGGCATTCATTTAGCTGCCAGTCTCAAAATGTCCTTGTTTTAAAGGGTAAGAGAACAGACAAGGTGCTGAGAGATAGCACACTGGTGCCTGGGGGCACACACACCTTCTGTGTACCTTACATCACCTACTGTGCTGACTGCTGGATGCCTGATCAAGCATGGCACTCGAATATAGAAAAGTAAATACACTCAGTGACTACAGTAGTCCCTGCGCAGCAAAAGAAGGTTAGATTCAGGAACATTCAGTGAGAGGGGAATTTCCATTTTGAAATGTGTGTGTGTGTGTGTGTGTGTTAAGAAAGGTCACGAATGACTCTCTCAAAACTTAATAGTCAGTAGAAATTATGGGGTATCCCACACCCCTGGAGTTCTGATTGTCATTTATCCCAGAAATTATGAATACCAGCATAGCTGTGTCTTCTTCCTTTAAGACGTTAATGACTTCTAAATTCACCATGTAGCAGTCTTGGCCTTTTTCTTACATCTGATACTGATGGGGTAATCTGAAGCCTTCAGAGATGGAAATGGTTTCTAGAAACCATAATGTCAGCCATTCAGTGATGCTCCTCAGAACCACAGGTTGACATGTCATTGGCACTGGCCTGCCAATAATTACAAAGCAGGCGTGTTCCCTCTCAGCTCTTAGGCTTCATTCCTCTCTCTCAAAAAAATGCAGGGGTGCAGGTATAAGACCTATTTTGATTTCCTTTGTTTGCTTTCACAATTCTTTTTATATATTAAGAAAATATTCAAAGGAAAACTCACATGACCTAAAATTTGATGGGAACTAATTGTTAGGCTAAATGTAGTCAACTCTGTAGTATCATTGAACGGTGTTTGGGACTTAAAAGCATCTGGTTAATTTTGACTGCATTTAGTCATATTTTTAAATTGACATGTTTTTCTCTCTAGTTTCAAAAGACATGTAGACAGGATAAATTTTTTTTTAAATGGTATTATTCTTCTGTCATGCCATTTCAATATGTAAGAAGTGTCTTGCTCCAGAGTGGGATGTAGAATAGATTCACTTCAGAATTGCTTTCAATCTGATCAGTGGGGCAGGACGTTTCTTACAATTATATGATTATTGTCCTTTATCTATTCATAAGCTCTTCCCTCTATAAGTGCCCCACATAGGTCTCCTCAGCTTTAGCTCTAAGCACTCCACTCTTCCCCCTGCTATAGTTTGCTCTTTGGATAGGACTTACAAGCACTTGGGCCCCTTTACTTCCTGCTACACCCCATTACCATTCTCAGGTTTGAGCTTCCAGCTGCCAAAGGTGGGGAATCCTATCACATTACTATTTGAACCAAAATTCAAACCAATGTAATAATTTCTCATTTAATGGTTTCTCATCTTTGAATTTGTGAGAATAGAATCATACTTAAAAACTATTTTTTAACATCCTATTTGTAGGAATTTTAAGACGGACAGACAAGTTGTAAAAATAATTTGGAATTCCCAATGACCCTTCCCCCAGCTTTCCCTAATGTTTACATTTTACATGAGCATACTGAAGTCACCAAAACTAGGACATGAACATGAGCATTGTGCTTTTAATTAAACCACAGATTTGATTTAGAATTGACCAGGTTTCCTGCTAGTATTCCCTTGTTTGCCTGTTCCAGGAACTAAGAGTTCACATTTAGTGGCCATGTCTCTTAATCTCCTCTCATCTGTGACCGTTCCTCAGTCTTCACTTGATTTTATGATCTTGAGACTTTTAAAAGAGTATTCATCAGTTATATGCAGAATGTCCTTTAATTTGGGATTGTCTGAAATTTCTCTTCATTCAGTGGAGGTTGTACATATTTGGGAGAAACAGAATAGATACAGTATACCAAGGGCATAGTGACAGAGGATGCCTGATAGTCACCTGTGGCTCCCAGCAGTGACAACTTAGGTAACATGGTGTCCTGTGGGTCTTCCACTGTGAAGAGTCCACAGTCTCCTCCCACTTTGACTTTTTGTAATTAACAAATATTTGGGGTTAGGTGCTTTCAGTATATCCCATTACTCTCTTCTTCTAAAAGCTCTTTCTCAAGTGATTTTTGCCTCTTTAGAGGATTTTATTTGCAGAATTATTCTTGTAGTAGTACAGTGGTGTGTGTGTGTGTGTGTGTGAGAGAGAGAGAGAGTAGCTTTTTTTCTTAATTGCTCTTATAAGATGTCCCAACTTCACCTTGTATTTCTTCCTACAGTGGCCCTGGAATTACTCACTTTTCCATTACTGGTTATATGATCTGTTTGTGGACAATGCAAAGAACTTTATAAGCAAAGCCGTTTATCTACATATATCTATGTTTATATGTATCTTATCTACTTTTCATCTATCTTCATTCTCATACTTCTAATGTAATCCACATCATAATCCCAGTCTTCCTGATTATTTGTAAGTTATTTTTCACATAGCAAAAACCATGACTATCCATGTGAGTCCATTTTTTCTCACTGACTCAAAAAATTCAAGAAGGAAAGGTTTATATTGTCTCACTTTTTTGGAAGTTTCAATCTATGGTTGCTGGCTTTATTTTTCTAAGCCTAAGATGAGGCAGACCATCAAAACAAGCTTGCCTTTAGCAAAGTACAGCTGTTCAGCTCATGGCAGTGAGGAAGTGTGTGTGTTTATACAGGACAGAGAGAGAGAGAGAGAGAGAGAGAGAGAGAGAGAAGGAACCAGGGACAAGAAGATATAGTCCCCAAGAACATGCCCCCAGTGACCTACCTCCTCCAACCATGTCTACAGTCACCACCCAATAGTCCATTCAGATTATTAATTCATCAAATGGATGAATCCACTGATGAGGTTGGAGCCCTCATGATCCAATCACTTCCTGAAAGTCCCACCTCTGGATTTTACTGCAGTGCCTTTGACACATGAGCTTTGAGGTGATGTTCCAGATCCAAACCATAAAACTATCAATATCTGAAACACATTTGTTCATTTATTGAACCATATCGTTCAAAATTTGCTAGCCATTACCCTGTGAAAAGAATTTTAACAAGGAGAATATGCCAGTTGTGTTTTTCCCCCGAATGGATATCAGGCTACAGATAAATATTCACATTCTTGAGTGAGAACACTTCCTGACTCGTTGTGTGGAACTGAATCACACTGACACCAAAACCAAATCAATGTTATAAGAAAGGAAAGTTGAAGAATAGGAATCCTGATGAATATAGATACAAATACACACCCAACCCAAAATGAAACTCCAATACAATAATATAAGACAAGAGCATTGTGGAACAAACAAGTGATTTTTATTCCAATGATACAAGGTTGGCTCAACACTCAAAAAATCAATCACTATATTTCACCATAGGAACATATTGAAAAATAAAAGTCATATGGTTAACAAAATATGATACATAAAAAGCATTTCACAAGTATACCACCTTTTGTGTTAAAAACTCTCAGCAAACTTGGAAGAGAAGTCAACTTCTTTAATCTGATAAGATATTTACAAAACCCTATGCCTAACAGAATAGCTAAATATGGAAGACTGAATGCTTTACCTAGCCTTCCCCATCCACCCAGCCTGCCCTACACCAAGCAAGAATGTCCTCTCTCATCACTTCCTCACAATCTTTATTTTTTAAAATAGGAAAACAATTGTTAGCAAAGTGAATAAAAGAAGACTAAGAGATAAAATATATCAAAAAGCATTGGATTTAAAATCAGAACATTCTTATTCCAGGCTTCCAATTAAGCCAGTGGCTGTGTATAAATATTGAGTCATCATTCTTCATATGTAATATAAAAATAGAAACACGTGCCATGCATTTTACAGTCTACCAATAACATCAAATTAGAGAAAGAATATAAAGATGCTGTTTAAATTGCATAGTAATTTAACAAATAATAAGTGTAGTGTTTGCTTCCCCTCTGGAACATCAGGTTTTGCAAAATACATTTACACACTATTCAGGGCACAGATATGTTCATTAGATTTAAATGATTTTTTTCAATTATTTTAAATTAACAAATGATTAATGAAAATAAAGAATGTTATGACATCTTATTAAGAATTAGACTATTCATAAGGAATTTTAAGTAGCAAGCACCATGATAATTATCTTCTAATATAAGAAAATAATATAATAGATTTTGGAAAATATCCTATAGAATAAAAGAGCAGGGAGATTACAAAATATTATGTCAAGGTGATTCCATTTGGAAATAAATATCTTACGACTATGTGTAAGGATATGAAAGGCACAAGAAGAGCACTTGGAAGCTTATTTCTTCTTAAGACAGTGATTAAAATATTTAACAATAATCTGAAAACAAAATTATAAATGGTTTTCCAACTTTTTGTTCAAGAGTTCCTTATTTGCCAAATTGTTTGTATTAAACATATATGAGATAATTATCCAATGGTAAAAATGTCTCTATTATATTTCTTCGGATGGGGAGTCAGTTCAGTGGTTAAGAGCATGGGCTTTGGAATCATTTAGACATGGGTTTGAACCTGAGGTCCATTACTTACTGACCACATGCCTAGCAACAGAAACTAAACTCTCTACATCTCAGCTTCTTCTGTATAATCTAGGTGGGTCATAAATGTTAGCTAGTAGCAACTCCATTTGTTTGTATGTTTTATTTTCTAATACCTGGGTATTAGAATGTGTTAGTCTATTTCGTACTGCTGTAAGAAAATATCCTAGACTAGGTAATTTTATACAGAACAGGAATTGATTTTCTCATAGTTCTAGGGGCTGAGAAGTCTAAATCAAGGCACCAGCCATTTCCTTGTCTGGTGAAGGTCTGATCTCTGCTTCCTAGATGGCACCTTCAAGAGTATGTTCTCCACAGTGGAGGAAAACTGTGTCCTCACACACAGAAGGTGGAGGGCCAAAAGGGACAAACTGTCCCCTCCAAGACCTTCTATTAGGGCATCTAATTCTATTCATGCGGTCAGTCACCTCCCACCCAGCTTCGATGCCATCACTTGGTGATTAGGTTTTGACACAAATTTTGGAGAGGACATCACATTCAAACCATAGTATATGGCAATGTAAATTATTTAGCATAATTCCTGACACATATTGATATCTCACTGAATGTTGACTACTATATTTTCTTATTTTACTTCTATACACTGTGTTCTCTTTTTTCTTATTTATAATGTGATTGAATCAAGAACTTTTTACCACTGAGCTATGTCCCCAGCCCTTTTATTTATTTATTTTTTTTAGACAAGGTCTTGCTAAATTCCTAAAGCTGGTCTCGAATTTGATATCCTCCTGCCTTAGCCTCCCAATTGCTGGGATTACAGACATGTGCCACTGCCCCCTTTCACTTGCTTGGAATTATTCTGGAGTATTATCTATTAGAAATGATTTACAAATGATATTTTCCTTTTACTTTTCTTCCAAATTATAGTTTTGCTGGTTTAAAACTTTTGAGTTCTAGATCTTTTCCTCTTGATTCTGAAAAGGATCAAATGCCTTCTCCCATTTGATTCTTTGAAAGGGAATTCTAATGCCAAAGTATTTCTTTTATAAATAACCTGAATATATATAAATGTAAGGTCATAAATATTAATCTTAGTTTTTTATTCTATAATAGTAGGTGATTTATTTTCATTTAAAGATGTGATTTTTTTCATTGCCTGTAAGTTTTTCTGTATTTTTTATTACTGATCTTCTTTCATTGCCTTGTTATTCCAGATGTATACACATCATTTGATGAAGGTGTTAAGGGGCTTAAGATTGGGCAACTTTGCAGCATAAGAGTTTAGGATTGCAAAGACAAGGAATCCAAAGTGAATGCATTCATTTCCTGTTGCTACTGTAACAAATTATCACAAATTTAGTCTGGCCTCAACTGATAAAATTTATGTGCTGGTGGTTCTGGAGATCAGAAATCTAAAGTCAACCTCTCTAGAGTGAAGTCAAGGTATCAACAAGCCTGGTCCTGCTGGAGAGTCTAGGAAAGGAATGGCTTTCTTCTCTTTTTGGAGGCCACGTTCTCTAAACCAGTCTTCTTATCGTCAGCAACATAAAATCTTGCTTTCATTGCTGTGCCCCTTTCTCCTTTGGCAGTTAAATCTCCTTCTCTCCTAGTCAATGTATTTGGAGTAATATTTGTGGCCCATCCAGATAACCCATGATAACCTCCAAATACTTAAGTTAATCGTATCTGCACAGTCCATATGGGTTTGCCATGGAAGTCAACATTCATAGGTTTTAGTTATTAGAAACTGGATATCTTGAGCCTTGGAGAACGAATAGCACTTGATGTTTTCTATTTTACTTTAATTGGGTTATGTGTAGTGGTCTTCTACAAAGATAAAGATATTTTCAATCCCATCTTCCTAGAAATTGTTTCCTAAGGTAATAAAATCATGTCAGTGAACACGCTTTTTACATGTTAATTGAAAGAGGCTATGTGGATGAAATGAAGTCTCTCTTTCTAAAATTCCTTGACATCTAACTATGAAGTTGTAAGGATTTTATGACAACTAATTTAGAAATTGCTTCAAATTTATAAATATTTCTGCATCAATTTTAAAACTATTATGACTAAACCTATCTTAATCTCACTAGCTGTGCTAGTATTAATGAGCTAGTCATCTGTTCACTAAATTTTATTTTGATTAGATAATATATAGATATATCTTTTGGGGGACTAACACAGATGTATGCTAAAGTCATACCATCCTTTGAGATTTAAATTAAGCTCATAAAAATCTCATCCCAGTGACTCTGTCTCCCTAAAGATCTTTTTCTAAGGCTACAGGAACACAGAAAATGAAGGTTAGAGTCTCTCTTGTTCACTTGAAGCTCTGTTTCCATTTGCTTATTAGTTTAGAAGGTATGCAGTCAGGCTTCTTAATGCTGGGTAACCCCACCGTGGCACAAACCCCTGATACCTTCACTCCTCCAACATGCCATCAACAAGAGGCTACTCCAACAAACCTCTACTGGGAGTTCATGACAACAGGGGGGTCTGCCTTGGTATTCTGCAAATAACTTTCAATTAAATGTCAGACATTTTGTTCTAAAATGCATTTTGGTGATCCAGTTATGGAATTTTTTTTTTAACTATCTTTCTCAATCCCTCTTCTAACACACCACACACACACACACACACACACACACACCACAGACACAACTTTCTTCTTTCTCTTGCAGCAACACAAAAATGAGGGCTTGCGCTTTTAGAATGTTGCTTTTACCTATGGGGTCCTATGCAAGTGAAAATATTTTTTTTTCTCTTGAAAAGATGAAGAAATAATTGAATAGTACATGTTATTTTATTTTACATCAATTACAACTATAATGGAAAGGGCACTAACCATGAAGTTAAATTTGGATTTGGATTTGAGAGTTGGCCTCATGTCACACTACCTGTGTGGTTTTCAACAACTTACTCAGCCTTACAAGCTCCTCATGTATGAAATAAGATTAATAGTATCAGTCTCACAAGACTGCTGAGATGATTACTGAGGAAATGCAGGTGAAAATGCTTGAAGCATAGCCTGCCTATATGAATAATGAGTTTTTAAAACTACTGGGTAAACTAAAGATGTCACTGTGGGACATGGAATTTTATACTTAATAAAAACTCTTCAAGCCCACAGTATAGCTAAGGCACTTCATTAGATGCTTTGTAAAGCAAGGAAAAACTTACTCGTGCTCTGGAAGTCTAAAATTTAGAGATAAAAACAAATGCAAAATATGGAAGTTCACACGTAATAGGGATGCAACGTGAAAATAACATTTGATTAAATCTGAAAAGATTTCATGTAAGAAATGGAGTTTGAACTCGGTTTGGAATTTGGGGTGGGATATAATCCATATAGATGGAACAGATGCACAAAGAAATCATTTTCTTCTTCAAATCTATGTCTAAAATATCACTATTAAACAGTCTATTGATAAGCATGAATAAAATCCAAAAATTGATTAGAGTTATGACGATCTTAGAGATTTTTCACAGAATCACTGGATTCTAGCTGTCTTTCCCCAAATCGGTCCATTTTTGTACAAATTATATTTTTAGCATCCCTCTGAGCCAATTATATTACATATGGGCCAGAAGTAGGTCAGTGACCATTTACTTTGACAACAGCTAGAGATGTGAAGTTTATTACAGCCGCCTTTATCATCAGGATAATAGAAAAAAATAGTATCCGAAAAATAGCTGGAACTATCAGTGCCTAATCTACTAAATCACACATATCTGAGAGTTTTTAACATTAAATTAACAAAAGGCACTATATTAAAATATATTTTGTTTGTAATGATTATGGTAATTCAATTTGTATGCAACTATCAAATGTTCTAATAATTAGGAAACATTTTCATTATTGAATTAAGGTGATATTAGAAACTTATGCCATTCTTCATATATAGTGACTAATGTCAGGGTTCAGCAGGGCAGATACTTTTTAAGAAGCAGGTATCAGTTTACACCAAATCTATCCACAATTGTTAAACACACACTCTTTGTGGAGTTCAGATTATTTAATCCATAAGACATTGAAACATGATACAATTTACAAGCAATTTTCTTCAGTTTTAGAAATTGCCTCTAGATTTGCTAATATCATACAGTATCTTTAACACACATATAAAATGGTGTTAAATAGCTCTATTACTCTACATATAATTAGTCCCAACTTTAGCCTTTGTAAATATCAATTTATGATTAACTTATAAATATTCAAATATCCCAAAGGCAACTCTGAAGTAGTTTTCCCAAAATGAGGTTTGAACATTGGAATAATAGTGTGTCCTCCAAAATAACTTCTTTCAAAAATGCACCTAATGATTAACACATAAATACATAATAAAAATAATAAAAACATAAATACATAATACATAAATACATGTTCTACTGTTCTTATTTTTAGCAGAAATAACTCACATCATTTCATCATTTCTTTAAAACCCTCTATCACCAATTACATACCAAACTTCCTGAAGTAGGGACTGAATCCCCATGTGTACCTCCGCCATTGTACAAGGATTAGTGACTGGTGTTAAGCTATGAAGACAGAAGGAAAGGCATGTGCCCTTATTCTTATTAACATGGGATACTCATCTACCAAACTCATCAGCCTTTCCACTCTTTCTGCTGAAGCGATTAGACAATCATCTGATGATGGGCCTCACAGCCAGAGATCCCAGGCTTGTATTTCCTGTACTGGGGAGGAAGCCACATTAACTCTGCAGGTTCTTAGTGGTTTATGTGGAACTCTTAGCCCCTGAAAAAAATCTTTTTAAACCAATGGAAGGGAGAAGTGACTGTAATGGGAGTACTTTGTGAGAGAGTAGAGATTCTAAGATCTTAACAGTGTTCTGTCTTTTCTAATAAGTCATACAAATGAATGGTGAATTATTGCCAGAATTTTTTTTGGAGGGGTGCGTATGGGGGATTGAACTCATGGGCGCTGGACCACTGAGCCGGACCCCCAGCCTTATTTTGTATTTTCTATTTAGAGACAGAGTCTCACTGAGTTGCTTAGCACCTCGCTTTTGCTGAGGCTGGCTTTGAACTCACAATCCTCCTGCCTCAGCCTCCCAAGCCGCTGAGATTACAGGAGTGTGCCACCAGGCCCAGCTTTGTTGTTAGAATGATTGAGAACCCAACTTGTATGTCCCTCAATGGAGGTGTTTGAAGCTTTACAGAATGTATTCTGCAGTAAAGAGGATTTCTCCTTTTGAGCCATTTCATGATGTAAAAGGAGATTTTTAGAGATTTACTTAAAAGGAAACATACATATATGTATGTGGTCATTTTTAACGGGAAAAGAAATCATTCTCCAAATAATATTAAAAAGTATAAGGAAACATTTATGGCATATTCTTTATTTAAGAATAAGGACTTTCAAGAAATAAAAATTATTATTTATGATTTTCTGTGTTTCTTTATCAGTATATTTTATACTATCAATTCTAGTAACAAAGAACATTTGTACAAAGAATAAAAATGATAGAAATTCTATCAATCAGGAATATTTTCATATTTATAATTTTTAAATTTATCTACTAGTAGCTTTATTTTTATCTAATGTTTTCCTTGATATATTTTTTCCGTGATGTGTAAAGTTACTTTCAAAGGTTTTTGTTCTCATCTTAGTTCTAAGCATTTAGTTCTTATTGAGATTTGTGAAGAGAAAATAAGGCTGAAAGTAATATGATATAGTAAAAAAGGAGCTATTAGTGTCAGTTCATAAAACTCTCTCAGGAAATGAGGTGGAACCATATAGAGAAACCCTAGTAAAAAGAGTTAAAAAAAAAGTCCACATTGCACATCGATATAATTGGAAACTGGCTAAAAATAGCAAACTGAGAAAACCTGTTAGCACACGCACTTGCCTCATAAAGTGCTTTCTATTTAGCAGATTCTTCTCATATACAGCTATATTGAAGCAATTGCCACAGAATGATGGAATTTTAGACTTTAAAAGAGAGTCAGTCCATAGTTCTTCCAAAGCATCCAGCCACCCTTCTATGGGACCATGTTTACACTGTATGGTTTACTTCATCTCCAGGTCCAGGTACCTGAATTTAATGGCTTATTCTGAGTTTTGCAGTGCAGATGAATACCTACCAGAAAGTTTAGCAAAGAATAAAAGACTTTAACATGTGTTTTTAGATGAGCTAAATTTGAACTATGTATACACTTCAAATAATCAGTTAGTTACGAACCCAGGCAGAGTACTGTGAATTGTGTTTTGAGAAATAGGAAGTGCTGTATAAATTGTCTTCCCTAATTAAGAGGTGTGTACAATTAGGTTGTGATCCCCAACAAGTTACTGCTGTGATAAGGCATTGCTACACTAAAGTTTATACCACCAAAATAAGTGGTGTAAGAAATTGCAGAGGTATTTAAAAAGTATTTCAGCTTGGCACCCAGGTAGACCGACATTGAAGTTTCCTCTTTGTCACTAAGTATCTGTGCAACCACATCTAGCTCCTTACCTTCTCTCTGCCTACTTTTTCATTTAAAAAATAGGGAAAATATAGCTTTAATATCATAGGCTGGCTCTGAGGATGCAAATACCATACTGTGAAACAGAACTTTGTGCAATGTTTGGTTCTTTGTTAAATGGTAGCTATTGTTGCAATTATTATAGCAAATATTATAGCAATTCATGAAAGAAAATTTTAATTGTGGTAATCAAAAATACTTCAGGGAGATGGGATTTGAGTGGAACGTTGAAATATATATACATGAATCTTTAGAGATATGAAATTCATAGGAGGGAAATCAAGTATGAAGCTTTGGTTTTAGAAGTATTTCTAGGTATAACAACTTGTAAAATCAAATTTATTTAAACCCGGTCTCCCAATAGTACGAAATTTCCAAATAGCACTTTTCTACCAGTTGAAGGCTAATCAAACATGAGATTTTCACCGCACAAAAAACACCACCATTCATCTGCACTTCTTGGGGAAAAAATTGTCAGCAAAACGCAATTAAGAAAATAATAACCATTCAGGAATAGAAAAGTCTAAGTAAACTGGTTGATTATAAGACTTAACTCCATCAGGGCATTTCTAGACTTACATTGCAACACTTTTGGACAACTTCCAGCATTATGGTAATGATACACACTGTAAATGTCATAACTTTTGATGGTATAATAATAATAATACTAATAACTAACAATAATGAAAGTGGGAGGAGAGGAATTACAAGACATGTATGCAGGAGAATTAAGCCCTTGTCTTTTGTATCACATTTATATTTCAACCCACCCAAAACCAGAACATCATTCGTAAAATATAATGATTCCAATTATATAATGTCTTTTCTTAACCAGACGGTGAGATTTTTAAAATAGTATTTCTAATGCTCTAATGAATTTTTCTAATTCATTATATTGTTCACTATCATTAATCTTTTTCATTGCATTTAAGTAGTATTTATCATAATTGTGCTTCCTAAAATATATGTATTTCTTGCTGGATATCTTCATCTAAGGCATACTACAGGGGAATATACCTATTAAAAATCTGTAGAGCTGTATACTTAAGATTTGGTATTTCATCATATATAGTTATCTTTTCAACATAAACGTTTAATAAAATAACAATTTTATCTTTTAAAATGCCCTTCTATTTGTTTATTCAATTGATGTTTCTTATGGTTACTTCTGAATAGTGAGATTTAAGGGCTCTTTTTCCTTTTGTGTTTGCAATTCTCTGCACTACTTATATTCTCTATAGCAAATATGTGGTGTTTACACATAAAAACAAGAATAAACACACCTCTTCCCAAAGCCCTTCTTTTGACCATTGTCCTATTTTTCACTTGAGGACTCTCTCCTTCAAATTTTCTGGTATTTTGTTAGACTTTTCTGATATAATTTATCATCTTTCTTTTTTTTTCTTTGTTTCTTTCTTTTTCCCTCCTTCTTTTCAATTAGTGAAACTAGGAAATTGAACTCGGGGTTTTGCAATTGCTTGGCAAGCACACAACCTCTGGCTACATACCTAGCCTCATCACCCTCTTTCTTGAATCAGTTATGTAGATGTATTTCATTTATATTAATAAAATTATTGACAGTAAATAGCTCAACCAATTACATAGATTACCTGTTTATTTTAACAGAATAAACAGAATAATGAATAACATGACTGGGGATGTGTTAAGCTATCACACCTAAAACTAGAATCAATATTTAAGTTGTCTTGTTATGTAGTAAATAAATGTATAAAAATAAAGTTATTTAAACTATGAACTGAAGATTACTTATCTAATTATTCAAATCTAGAAAGTTTAAATCCTATAAAATTTTAATAAGTATGAGCCTCAATTTAATCAAAATGCACATATTTTTTTCAAGCTAATTATCTCATTCTCTTTTGATAATACCAAAGTCAATCTCAAAACTGATTAAAATGCATTATTAATGTATTAAATGCTTCAAGTAAAAATTTTATTCTACTCACTAACTTTTAATCTTGGGTGTTTGGGAATATAAAATATCAGATTCTCACATTCAAAAGGGCACACCAAAAATATTTTTCTTTATTTCCCATAGTGTCTCATTTTTCCCCTTAAATATGCTCTTTAATTCATTGTCTTCAGTTGATCAGATCTCATCCTCTATTTTCATCTTCAACAAATAAAGCCCATTCTCTAAAATCCATACCAATTTCTGTCTCTTCAAGTCCATAGCATCTTGATATTATTTCTGAACTTTCTGATATTATTAGAAATAAAAGGGTAAAAAGAGGATGGAAAGGGTGTTTCTTACAGCCATCAAGTGATTAGGAAATAAGTAATTTCACTGGGAATTTCCACACATATTTTAAGTCCATCATAATCTTCTATAATACTAGAACAAAAGTACAGAGAGACAAGAACTAAACCTGAAGTTAGTATATCATATTTGGCCAAATTTCAAATTGATTTTTGTAAAGGAATCTATGTAATCAAAGTTCTGGGAATTCCATTGAAAACTTGGAAAAGGTGAAATCAACAATCACTTTAATGTCAAATACCATGATATAAAATCCAAACCTTTGAGAATGTATAGTCTAGAAGGCTCAGGTAGAGACTTGTTCCATAGACCTCGTGGAGGTCTACATGTAAGGTGACCTCAAACACGCCAGTTAAATGGTGTGAAATCCAAGCAGTACAGAAAAAAAAAATTAATCATGATATCACTAGTAAATGAGAATATTTAAAAAGAAGACTTAGTATAGAGACAATCATGGTATAGACTTACCTACTGTCTGTAGATAAGGGACATAAAATATAATTAGAAGTATTAAAAAGTGAAACCATACAACAAGTACATAGTACAGCAATATATAATACTAGATTTGATAAGTTTTAACAACAGGTAATAAATGAGAAAATATAAGGTACTAATTACAAAGAAAAAAAATCCCTGAGTTCAAGAGAGAGTGAAAGAAGACTCAGAACAGATTCACCTCCTACAGGACCTGGTTGGTACTGGGTGTTAAGGAATGCACGGGAGGTGGCTAGTCCACGTTGGGGGGTCAGGGGATATGCAAGGGAAAGTCAATGTAACCTCTAAACAAATGGTAGCTCTAGATATGGTAGTTATATAAAAGTTAAGAAGAGACTTTCACATCCCAAAGCAACTAGTAAACTTTCAAATAATTGCTCAACCTAGGGAATAAATGAAGTTAAGACCTGTAATTGACCCTTTCAGTAGATTCAACTGGTCAGTTCAGTCAAAATGATCAGTAAAAGACAGAGTGAATATTCCAACAACAAAATAAGTGAAAGTATGTGCTTTCCATGCAAAAATGTGGCTGACTTCAACCTTACTGCGGCATAATTGGCATTGAAATGAATTTAATGATATAATATGCTAGATAGATACAAATGACAAATGTTTACTTAAAAAGTGTGTTTTGTGCACTACTAAATACTTTTTTAATGTTAAATTATTCAAAAAAATATTCTAGAGTATTATTTTAAGGAAAATTGGCAAAAAACTAATATTCTTAAATGGCAAAGGAGATAACTGTAGAGAAAAAAAATTCATACATTCTACAGCAAAATTACATTGTACTAGTAACCTGTACAAGGATTTAGGGGGAAAAAAACCACAGGAAGAAAAACGTGGAGTACAGATTGTCTGATAAATCACTATAGACATTTCTAACTTTCCTTATCTGTAACTTTCAGAGCTTTTTTTTTTGCTCCAAAAAGGAATATAGTTTCATTATAGCTATACACCAGTAGAAATTCGAATAAACTCTAGGCAGGCCACTAATGAGATGTTTTCGGGCAGACATTTGTTCAGTCCATGTGAGAAATTGTCTAGATAACTTACACCTACTTAACAATATATCTTATTGTCTTCAAGGACACTTTCTCTTTTAAATCTCAAAAGGTTAATCTGCCTTTGACTGATAGCACTCAGTAAGATTAAGGCCATCCAGACAGTAAGTGACAATGTTCACAGAAGTGTTCTATCTCCTAGTAGCAGAAAATAAAGTATGCCTTACTCATTCCTCCAAAAACCTTTAACAGCATGACAGGTGAAGGAAGCCCAGAGATTCCTCAGGGCATTGAAGCTGTTCTGTGTGATATAATGGTAGGTGCATGTCATTATAAGTTTGTTCAGCCTCAAAAAATGTACAGCAACAAGAGTGAACCCCAATGTAAAATACAGATCGTGGGGGATTATGACATGACAATGTAGTTCATGCGCCAAGTGTACCGCGCTGGTAGGAGATGTTGATAATGGGACATACTGTGCATGTGTGGGAGTACAGTCCTTGGATAATCTCAATATCTCTGTTAATACAAAATAGCCATCTTCTTGATGAAGAAGAACATAGATGAAAAGAACTTAGTAAAAGCCAGTAATAAATGCAGACTTTCACCTTTAAAGTTAGATGGCTATTGTTTCAATCTCATGCTCCTCTAGGCTCAAAATACTAAAAAAAAAAAAAAAAAAATGCTTGAGATCAGGAGAATCGAACTACAAATTTACTTTAGAGTCTGTGGTCTGAACTTAATTTAATGAAAGAAGAATCAGTCTATTGTCTTAATAGAGTCTCACCAGATGTGACAGGCTAGTAAATAGAGATAAAACCAAATTTTATTTGTATTTACTCTGTTGTTTCCTGATACCTTTCCTATGTTCTTTCCTGATATTACTATGTTCTTCCCTGAAAAACAGCTTCTAGATTCAGAGATTAGCTCAAGAGAACTTTCTTTCTAGGCCATCTCCAATAAATTTGAGGTCTCATGTAGTTCATGATTTATAGTCTTATTCTCATTAATTAATTTCATAATATTAGTATATATATAATAAACATTATATATATACTATTTCATAGTATTATTTTATCTTCAGCTATGATTGTATTATTAAGAAAAGCTCAGTGAGTGTCTGAGTTTTTCTTAAGGCCTTGTAGGCTCATGCACTCTAAGAAGCCATCTCCCACCCCCTCGATATTTTGGGACATAATGACAACAAATAGGGAGAGTTGTCTTTCTTTTTAATAAATTTTGACTGACAGCTCTCTCGTGCTGTTATGATATTGTACCTGTCCTGGCTGGCTCTGTCTGAAATAATAGACATGTGGCTCCAAAGCCTGCCTTAAATGTTCTGCCATTTTATTCTTGGCAAGAGAGAGAATTTAAATGAAATGTCAGTCAGGTTTTTATGTTTTTCCCTTGCAGCGAGCGACAAGTTTCAGCTAAATTATCTATGCCCTATCTGTATCACCCAGATCTTTATGAATCCTATAACCCCAATTCAAATATTTTAATTTTCTTTCATGTGATTGAGGGCCCCTTAGGTGCAAACGAGCTGTGGCAGGAAGTGCCACTTCTTCCTATGAATGACATGCATTGTCCTAATATAATTCTTTTCAGTTCTGTAAAATGGTCTCCAATTCATAAGAAAATGCTATTGTTTGCTAAGAAGACATACAGGGCTGGGGATGTGGCTCAAGCGGTATCGTGCTCACCTGGTATGCGCGGGGCGCTGGGTTTGATCCTCAGCACCACATAAAAATAAAATATAAAATAAATAAATAAATAAAATAAAGATGTTGTGTCCACCGAAAACTAAAAAATAAATATTAAAAAATTCTCTCTCTCTCTCTCTCTCTCTCTCTCTCAAACAAAAAAGACATTCATTGTTTACTTTGATCCTCACATTTTTCTAGCATTGGCTTTAGTATCTCAGTTTTTAATTTAAATAATAGACTTCAAAATCATAGAGGCCAATGGATAAAATCAACCCCATCAAATTTGCTCTCTATACTTAGCATATAACTAGGACCTTTGTTTAAGAGACTTGTATACATGTCTTCTAGTATTTAAAATATGTAGAATATATCTTTGTATTCATTTATCTGGAGAAATATTAAAGCATTCATGTGAATTACTATAATCTCTTTCTTATCCACTTTTCTCACCAGGTGCAAGGAACCATCTTTCCTGCTCCCAATTTCAATCCCATAATGGATGCCCAAATGCTAGGGGGAGCACTCCAAGGATTTGGTAAGAACAGAAATTTCTGCTATCTTTTATTGCAATATTGGTTTTGCTTTACCTTAAGTCTATACTATGGGTATAAAATAGCTGATGTTTTACAAAAAGCAAATGCAGATTAAACAAAAAACTGGACAAAGATAAAAATTGAGAAGAAAAACAATAGTAAAGGATAATCATGGTGAACACATTTACCTTGCAAAATTGCAAGTCTGATCTTGCTATGTTTGCCTTAAGTCCTTAAATACCTTATCACTAACTACTAAATGAAATTCCAAAGCATAACACCTTAATCCAGCATTGAACATTCTTCCTGCCCTTTGCATTTGTTTGCTTTCTGCCTATTTCTGTTGCTATCTTCACTTCCAGCCAAATCAAACTTGCTAGTCTCCCAGATGCCTCTGATTTTTCACATCTCTGTAAATTGGCCCAACAATCTCCCTGCCTGGAGTGTTATTTTCTTCTCTTGACTTTTCATCCAACCTCTCTTCCTTCAAGAATCTATTGCAATCAGCCTTCCTCTTTGCCTTCTTCTCTGAGCACTCCAAAATCAACCAGGTGCACCATCTCAGGTCCCTTGCTTCCTGGCTCCCATCCCTGGCCTCACCTGTGCTGTGCTTGTGCTAGCCTCACCTGCTGACTGGACTGTGAGCTCTCAGAGTTCCGAGTTTGGCTCATTGGTGCCAAATAGATGTTCACTGAACGACACTGGAGAAAAAGACTACAAAAAGGAGAAAGGAAGAAAATTATTGGATTTTTTTTAAAAAGATTTGACCTTTACAATACGATGCAAAATAATTAAATATCCACATATTTTCTTTAAAACCCATTTTAGGAAAAATTTCAGTGAGCACAGAGATAAACTCAGACTCAGACAACATTAAAGAAATGTTTGCATAAAACATTCAAAACCTTTCATAAGAAAGCAAGCTCTTGACTAGAAAAACAAGGTCACTTTTACAGGAACTCTGTGTGTATGTGTGTGTGTGTGTGTGTATACATATACACACATTTGTGTGTTTTAGTCACTAGCAGCATCCCATAGGAAAACAATAAAAACCTTTTAAATATGTTCTCTAAAGTTGACTTTAAAATTTCCAATGCTTTCATGCCTTTTAAAATATCAATCATGGCAAAAAAAAAATATGTAGGGAAAAGATAAGGAAAAGTTACAGATTAACTTTTTCTTCCAGAGTATGATTTTTTGCTTTAAAACTATAGGTCAGAGCAATCTATTCACCAAACAACAATATTTTTTCTTTGTTCCAGTTTTGATTCTCCTGTCATTGCAATTTTAGGGTCAGAATATGGATTCATTTTGACCATCGTAATTTTTTGCTTGTCAATGTTCAAGGCTGAAAGATTTCAGAAGCTTCTGGTTTTGATTGCCTAGTGTCCACTGTAGCGTGCCAGAGCAAGAACACAGCTCAACCCGCTGTCCATCCATTTTGATGACTCGGGCAAAGGGCAATTGAAAAGGACGATTACTGATGTTTTCCCTGGAGCTTATTTGATTTAGAAAAAAATCTGAAAGCAAAAATATATTCTTAAGCAAATGAAAATGAATAGTTTTAACAAAAGTTGTATTAAGTTGTGTGAAAACTTAACTAATTTGAATCTAAAAGGAACACTTCTCAGTTAACATTCCCTAACTGTGCAGTTCTGCTTTCTAATTCCCTGCTATTAGAAGCTGTTTTCTCTACCTATGAGTTTTTTTATTTACTGAACTTTTTTAAATTTATTCTTTTTAGTTGACATGACAGTACAAGGTATTCTGACATATCATGCATACATGGAGTATAACTTCTCATTCTTGTGGTGTACATGATGATGTGGAGTTACACTGATTATGTATTCATATATGCACACAAGGGAGTTATGTCTGATTCATTCTACTGTCTTGCCCATTCCCTTATCTCTTCCTTTCCTCCCATTGCCCCCTGTCCAATCAGATGAACCTCCATTCCTCCCTCTCCACCCTCCCAGTGTCCTATTGTGAGTCAGCATCCACATATCAGAGAGAATATTTGGTCTTTGGTTTGGGGGAATTGGCTTATTTCACTTAGCATGATATTCTCCAGTTCCATCCATTTACCTGCAAATGCTATAATTTCATTCTTCTTTATGGTCAAGTAATATTCCATTTTGTATATGTACCACATTTTCTGTATCTATTCATCTGTTGAAGGACACCTAGGCTGGTTCCATAACTTAGCTATTGTGAATTGAGTGATGTAAATGCTGATGTTGCTGAGTCACTATAGTATGCAGATTTGAAGTCCTTTGGGTATATTCCAAGTAGTGGGATAACTGGGTCAAATGGTGGTTCCATGCCAACTTTTCTGAAGAATCTCCATATTGTTTCCAAAGTGGTTGCACCAATTTGTAGTTCTACCAGCAATGTATGAGTGTGCCTTCCTCCTGACATCCTCGCCAACATTTCTTGTTACTTGTATTTTTGATAATTGTCATTCTGAGTGAGATGAAATCTCAGTGTAGTCTTAATTTGCATTTCTCTAATTACTAGAGATACTGAACATTTTTTTCATATAATTTTGATTATTTTTAGTTTTTTCTGTGAAATGCCTTTTCAGTCCCTTTGCCCATTTATTGACTGGGTTATTTTGTTGTTGTTGTTGTTGTTAAGTTTTTGAGTTCGTTTTATATCATGGAGATTAAATCCCTATTTGATATGCAGGTGGCAAAATTTCTCTCCCATTCTGTAGGCGCTCTCTACATATTCTTGATTGTTTCCTTTGCTGTGAAGAAGCTTTTTAGTATGATACTATTCCTTTTATTGATTCTTGATTTTACTTCTCGCACTTTGGGAGTCTTGTTGAGGAATTCCTACACATGAGTTCTTGGGACAACTGTGTTTATTTTGTGTCTGTCAGCATATGCAATTGTCAAGTTATTTCTGTGAGATCTTGGACAACTGGAAACATTTTTAGCCAATTGTCCTAAATCTCTACAAAGGAGAACATAAATCAAAATGAATCTTTTTGAAACACCCAGGACTTTTTGAAACACATAGATGTTTTAAAAAATTTCACTTTGTTCTTGATTCTTCTCCCCATTAAGTATGATGCTAGCTGTAAGATTTTAGAGATGTCCTTATCAAGCTGAGGAACTTTCCTTCTATTCCTTGTTTACGGAGCATTTTTACCTTTAATGGGTATTGTATTCTGCACAATGTGTTTTCTGCATCTCTCAATATAATCATACAATTTTTCTTCTTTAGACTATTGATGTGATGGATTACATTGAATGATTTTTAAAAGTTGAACCCACCTTGCATACCTATATATAATTCTTTCTACACATTTTTATATTTTCTGGAATATATTATAGAGAATTAATATTTTTTTTCTTTAAACATTTGGTCGAATTTACTAGAGAATACATCTGATCTTGTACTTTTTTTGTTTTGGCAGGCTATTATTGATTCAATTTTTTTCACAGAGAAAGCCTTTACAGATTGTCTATTTTTCCTTGTTTGAGTTTGGGCCAATTGTATCTTTGAAGGAATTGATCCACTTTATCTAGACAATCAAATCTGTGGGCACAGAGGTATTCATGATGTTCATTGATTAGCCTTTCACTGTCCATAAGACCAGTAGCAATGCCCCCCCCCGCTTTTGTTTTGGATATTGCTATTTTATATCTCTCTTTTTCTTAGACTGCCTAGAGGTGTGTACATTTTACTGATCTTTACAAAGAACCAGATTTTGGTGTTATTGATTCTCTCTATTGATTTCTTTTTTTTTTTCAATTTAATTGATTTTTACACTCATTTTTATGATTTCTTCTGTTCACTTTAGGTATTTTTGTTGTTGTTTGCTGTGAAAGTAGAAGCTTAGTGTATTGATTTCAAATCTTTCTTCTTTTCCCATATATGCAATCTATGTTATAAATTTTCCTCTAAGCATTACATTCACTGTATCTCACACATTTTGATGTGTTTTCTTTTTCATTTTATTTGAATTTTTAACATTCATCATGATTTATTTAGAAGTGTGTTGTTTTTTCTACCCTTTTCTAGCCATATTTCTGTTGGCTTCTAGTTTAATTTCCTTATAATCTCAGAGGAAATTTTGTGTGTTTTATATTTTTTCTAAATTTGTTAAGTTTATGTCCCAGAATCTGGACTATTTGGTGACTTTTTCATGTGAACTTCAAAAAAATGGGTTTTCTGCTGCTATTGCTTCAATATTATACAGATGTCAGGAAAAGTTAATTTCTTTCTTTCTTCTTTCTTTCTTTCTTCCATTTTTTGGATATAAGATAAACTTAAAAGTACCATGTCTTCATTCACCATTAAGTGTGAAAAAAATAAAATTTGACATAAAAATATGAACGCAAATATGAATGATTTTAGAGAAATAAAGTTTCCTTTCATTAGCAATAAGTTCTACTAATCTTTACTTAATGTTTTAGAATTTGGTGGATTCATGTTAGTGATGAAAAAAACCTCTCATAATCAATTCCTAAGTTTCTAGTAATTTTAACTAGATGTTTTAAGAAAAATTATATTAAAATTCAAGTAATTATCATTAAATAATTATTCTGAAATATCTCTGAAAGGTTAAATGGGGAAGAACAGCTATGAAAACTTTAAAAAATGAAGAGTAATTCCAATGGTAGATTGTGGATAATTTCAACAGAACAGAAAGCAGAAAATAATAATAAATATGTAATTAAAACATAATGATTATAAGACTAATACAGCGGATGTAAGTGAGAAAACTTCTATTAATTATTTAAAATATGTACATTTTTGAAAGGAGGTAACAGACTTCACTGTGTCTTATTTTCCTTTGACTCTGTGACTTAACTAGGTTAGCCCCAGACAACACCACATCATACTTCACTCTATTCCTCTTCTCTCAGAAGACACTATTTTCAGTCTTTGGAGCTGAGTCTATGCTTCCCTCCCTCCTTGTACAGCTTCACGACTATTTCACATAAACAAAGTACCCTGATCTTTTCCCTCACGCCCATTGATTCTCAATGGCACAGTCATCTATGTAAATGCTAGTCACCTGTCTCATTCACTGGACATTTCAGGACCAGACTCATAACTTGCCCGTGACCCTAAGACCACCCAGGATGGATTTAGTTTTCAAAAAAAAATGACTTGCTCAACATTCTGATATTTTAATTTATTTGTCTCACTATCCATTTCATATATCACCTCTTATCAAAGAATAATTGTACCAAATAGGATTAAACAAGCAAGGAGACTGTATTCAGAGCTGCTGTAATGGAGACCAAGATCATTTCAAGAGAGAAGGGAGCCAGAGCTCAACCCCTCTGATGTATGGAGTAGGAGAATGAAGCCTGGAGTGACCTAGTGCAAAAGCAGGAGGGACTGGAATGGGCTTGGAGCTTGGCCAGTGTGACGAGGCCCTCTGTGATGCTGACCAGCACTCATCCAAGTTTAGGTTCCTATGTCCATACAGTGAATGGGAGGTAGAGGCTCCATCTTTCTGGATAACATTTCAAAGATGGCCCCCAAATCCTTGAAAAACATTTCTGGGTAGTAAAACCACAAGAGACGGGAGAAGAATTACATCTTGAAGGAGAAGAGAAAGAATCTACAGTTGCTAATTTTCAACAATAAATGCCCTAGGGAAAAAGAAGTCTGAGAGTTTTAGTTAGAAAGAAACCTATCTAAATATTAGTTAAAATCAGGGAAAGGTTAAGGTCATCCTGGTCCACCTACTATGACTATGATTACAGGTAAATATGTCTAAACTAGTTGTCCATTAAGTTGGTCCATTTCTCTGTGTGACAACATGACATGAGATGGAGGATGCACAGCCCAGATACTGAGCCTAGGTCAGGAGTGAGAGAGACCATGCTCCATGCAAACCATGAGGGTTCCCAGCATCTGTCAGAAATGTGCAGACCATGCCTCGCACTTCATAATTTCCTTCTCTGATACTACTCCTTTCCTGGAGGTCCCAACAAGAGCAGCCATGTCTTCATAAACCATGTTCCTTGTAAGCCATGGCTAACTGTACAGTGGGAAAGATGTGCCCATTACAAGCCATTCATCCACTTGCAAGTCAGGGAAGCCCATTTTTGATGGGATAGGACAAATAACTGAAGAAAAGCTATATTTTCTTACTCTCTTGAAGGTTTCATCTGTTCTTTATAAAGAAAGGAGAACAATCTGTACTATCCGGACTAAAATGAGAGACAGGAAGAACCCAGGCTTCATAGAGCATTGATGTGTGACTTCCCATTTTTGTTAAAATTGCTGTTTTAATGTACCAAGAGGCATAACATGTGCACATTGGTTTTTATCATGAGATAATGGATTCCTTCTAACTACAAAGTAGTAGCTTCACTAATCTCGGATATGATTTTCTCCCAGACTGTGACAAAGACCTGCTGATTGACATTCTCACGAAACGCTGCAATGCGCAGAGGCTGATGATTGCAGAGGCATACCAGAGCATGTACGGCCGGGTAAGGAGTCTTTACCTTGACCTGTTTCACCTCAAACTCCTGAGAACTAACAAGGCTCTTCACAGAACTGGGTCCACTGTTTTTTTTCAGTCTTGCAGATTATAAAGTTTTCAGACCTCACTGCGGGTTAGAACTGTCCATGCCCGTCTCGCATGCTTCCGAAATAAAAGCTGTACATGTACATGATGTGTATGTGTGTGAGAGATGATCACAATCACGGTGACCACCGGTCCTTTCTGAAATCATAGAGCATCCCAAAAAGAAAAGTTTTGATCACCTTCCACTGTCAGCTGGTCCAATTAGGCTTAAAGCCTTGTTCTGGAAACGCCCTGGTATGGAGCTTTAGGGACAGTGGAGAGAGCACTAATGATCACCAAGTCAAAAAAAAAAAAAAAAATCTTTTCTAGGAATTCTCTGCAGGTCCTCACCTAACTCTCAACCAAAGTGAATTCTCTACTAGCTTTTCTTCTCGACAGCATGCAGTTATAGAGACCATTAAAAAAGAATGGCAGTTTAAAAATAGTTGAAGGCAATAAAACTATCCATAATGTTTTAAAGTAATCACATTCTAATTTCAAAGAAAGTACCATTAAAGATTCCTTGCTTTTGTTATGCATTTAAACCACAGATTCAGAACAAAAGCTCTTCTGGCCAAAAGGGCCTGAAACAGCAATTACTTTGTCAACTGAGTATTATCGATGAAACACTATCATAAAACTTTCTCTATAGTTAGTCCATATAAATTTACTCCGTCTCTAAACCTCAGCCTTTGAACAACTATAATGCATGAAATAAAAGATAACCCTCAGTTTTAGAATCTATCAGTAATCCAAAAAAAGCCACGACTAGTATTTGACATTAATTAAATGAAGCCAAAGGAGATCAGGTATACCTTTTTTCCACGTAAAACCAGTGGTCCCTTGACACCAATGCTAGTTTTCTTTTCAAAGAAATATAACACCTATAAAAGTTGTATCATTGTTAATATAATATAGTTTTAATTTGTATCGCACTATAAAGGAATGTTGTTTTTCATTAGTTTTTTTTTAACCTAAAGGTTTACATAGAGTTTTTTTTTATGTATATCAAGGTAGTCTATGCTAAAGCATTTCTTTACCAAGTTCTACAAAATTATGCTAGGGCAGATTAAAATAATTAAGCAGTGAGGTACTGACACTCAAGGGATTTAAACTCCATTATAGAACTTAGACTGGAGTGCTTTTTACTCTCTGTATAAGATCTCAGAGTTTGTTAAGCCCTCATTTTTCCTAAATAATCACATATCCTGGGGAAAGCTTGGCTAATCACTGAATTGTACAGACTGGAAAACACAAACCCACACTTGTCCCTTTTCTCTTAAATACCCTTGTCTCTCAATCAATTATCAAGTCCTGTATCTTATTTCTCCTTTTTTTTTTTTTGGTGCTGGGGATTGAACCCAAGGCCTTGTGCATGCAAATCAAGCACTCTACCAACTGAGCTATCTCCCCAGCCCCTTATGTCTCTTCTCGCACTCCTCTCTTTTTCTCACGTACACAATCTTGGTTCAGACCTTCATCCTTTTGTGCCCAAATTATGCTGTCATTTATAACTGGTCCCTGCTACCCCCATAGGGTCTGTCCATTCCAGTCCACTATCCAAACTCAAGCCACAGTGACTCGAAATCTAAATGTTCCCATGTGACTTTGCCACTTTCCTCCCTGCATGTTTAGCCCATGCCCCTCTCATAAATATCCCTATGTTCAGGGAATAAACCCAGTGCCTCCCCAGGGCATGGAAGGCCTTGCTTACCTCATTTAAATTTCCCATCTTAATCCTTTCTTTGCTTGTCTTGACTTCATCTGTAGCCAAAGGAATTATTTGTAGTTCCCTAAATTAACCCTGCCGGCTCCTTACCTCTCGTCCTGGTGTTTCATCTGTCCCCAGTGACACGATTCTCCATTCCACATCCTGCTCACCTGTCATCCTCCCAGACACAGGACTCCAATTCAGCCCACCACACCTTACATCCAGTGGAACAGACTCGCGCTGCTAATGCCACCTTTTATAGCTTTCTCAAAGTACCTGATGACACATCTGTGAGTTTGCTTCTATCAGTTTCACATTACCAGAGCCTGAATCTTGAATCTCAGTATGATTTTTTTCATTCCAAATCTTAGTACAAGTGTTTAACACACTGCAGTGGCTTTGTTGATGTTTGTTGAATGACTCTGGGACGGCACAGTTAACTGCAACTCCTCCAATAAGAGGCAATCAGGCTTTAGCTCCTCCTGGAGACCTACCCAGCCTGTTGCTCTCACCTTCTGCCCTGGGTTAGGTGCTTCCTGCTTATTTTCCAGAGGTCTTTGTCCATAATGCTAGAAAGCACTTGCCGTTCTGGGTTTGTTGGTTTAACTTTACATCTTGCAGAGAACACTCATGGAAAAAAAAAAAGGGATTAGATATTTGCTCCTATCCCTCCAGAGCTCAGCCCTGATCTAATATAGATGAGACACTTCATTTATATAATAAAATAATCTAAAGAATTATATTCTGCCTTTTAGCTATTTTCTGGTGGATTTTTAAGAAAGGAAACTATACTCTTATTATGAACTCTGGTAAAAAATCAATGCTCATCAATTGCCTAGATATCTCAAAGCCCTCATTCCTGGCTACACCTGCTCCCAGGTTAATGTGCTGACCTTCAGTTAGACCTCCTTGACCTTCCCCACTGTTCACCTTCAGAATTATTTCTTCCATCTTCTGTTTGCGTCATTCCACCTTCTGTCCTGAGAACACTCTGTGACTCCTCTCTGTGTTAATCACTGATACTTTCATTTTTTAATAACATGGATAATCAGGAGTTGACAGAATGATTTCGTTAGCTTCTGAGTTAAGTGCAGTCCCTGGCATGCTCCATAAATACTCCTTACTTGATATTTCACAGTAGTGCAGGGCAGCTGAATTTCATCAACAATTTTGTCTTACCCAAGGCAGAAGCTAATCCTGGAAAGCAGCTGATTGACATACTTGTAAAGATAATTAGTATGGTTACTATTGATCTTTCCCACCAAAGCAAGTGCTGATCTGTTGACAGTGAAATGAAACCAAGGAAATAACAAACAGCCTTTAGAAATAGGGAGAGAGCTGCCCCTACCTGACAAGTTTGATAATCAGACAGTGATTCTTGAAGAAGTTCAAGAGCAGCATTGAAGCAGTTTGTTTTCTCATTTTTCATCTGTAATGGGAGGGATAATCAGCTCTAAAACATGCTGGTTTCTGTTACTCATTTAATCCACGATGTTGATGGTGCAATCTGGTACAGAGGCTGATCTGCTTGAAGGTAGAAATCCAACCACATTTATCTGCCTCTAAATGGCATCTTCTATAGCTTCTCAATAATACTCATTGTCCTTAACTGAATAAACACCAGACTTAACAAGGGCAGATATCTATCTATACTCCAAATTGTCTCACATCCTTCAGGGTTTTGCTCAAATGTCAACCACTGGAGGACTTGGTCTATTTTAAAATGTCACCCACCCCAAGGCTATCACTTCATACCCCTCTTACCTGTTCCTATTGTTCATCCATAACAATCGTTATCTGCTAACATACTATACATATACTTTTACCTATTATAGTTACTATTTATTGTGTGTTACCTCCCTCTTAAAAATAAACCCCACAAGGGGAGGAACCCCTGTTTTGTTCACTAATGTGTCCCAGGAGCCTACAACAATGGCAGCCACATGGTTGGTATTGTAGACTGAATTGTGTTCCCCAGAATGTTTACCTTAAAGCCCTACCCCCCAATATTATTACATTTAGAGTCAGGCTTTTAAGGTCATAGAAGTTAAGTAAGGTTAAAATCATAATAAGGCCCTTAATCTAGTAAGAATTATGCCATAAGAAGAGGAGACACCAGGGATATATGTGCACAAAGAGAAGTGACCATTTGCAAGGTAGGAAAAAGGGCCTCACTAGAAACCAAACCTAAAATAAGATGTACTCCATGTTTGTATAAAGACGTCAAATTAGTGGCTAGGGATATAGCTCAGTTGGTAGAATGCTTGCTTCACATGCACAAGGCCCTGGGTTCAATCCCCAGCACCACCAAAAAAAAAAAAAAAAGTCAAATTATACTCTACTGTCATATATAAAAGAACAAAAAATAAAAATTAAAAAAAAATAGAAACCAAACCTGCAAGACTTAGACCTTGGACTTTCTGCCTCCAGGACTGTGAGAAAATGGCTTTCTGTTGTTTAAGTCATCAGTCCCTGGTATTCTCTTAGGGCAGCTTAAGCTGAGTAATGCAATTGGTACTTAGAAACAACAGAAAATTGTTTAGGAAAAAGCTGTCTAGGAGAGAATTAGATGTGAATAGATGTTCACATTTTGAACCTACATTGTTCTCTTTTTTTTTTTTTTTTTTTTTTTATTGTTGGTTGTTCAAAACATTACATAGTTCTTGATATACCATCTTTCACACTTTGCTTCAAGTGGGTTATGAACTCCCATTTTTACCCCATATACAGATTGCAGAATCACATCAATTACACATCCATTGATTTACATATTGCCATACTTGTGACTGTCATGTTCTGCTCCCTTTCCTATCCTCTACTATCCCCCCTCCCCTCCCCTCCCCACCCCTCTTCTCTCTCTACCCCCTCTATTGACCTTCATTTCTCCCCCTTGTATTATTTTTCCCTATTCCCCTCATTTCCTCTTGTATGTTCTTTTGTATAACCCTGAGGGTCTCCTTCCATTTCCATGCAATTTCCCTTTTCTCTCCCTTTCCCTTACATTGTTCTCATTACATATTTTCTCCTATGATCTCTCAGATTCATGGCTATAATACTGATACTTAAGATTAACATACCTAGGAAATGACTTGATAGAAAATTATCTTATTTACTTTACAGGTAGAATTAGCACATCACTAGTACCAGTTACAGGTATTGTGCTTTCTCCTCCCTTTGGGTTTGGGAGAGGTAGAGGTACCCATAGTTTAGGCCTCAAAAGCTGAAGCTCATTATGCAATTTATCACAGAACAATTTTATAAACATAAATTAAATATAATTTAAAATTATACAATTACTTTATCTTTCAAATATATAATATGTTAAATAAATGCTTTTGTGATGAGCCTCGGATCTTTACCACCAGGAAAAATAATATAATTTTTTAAAGTTTATCCATAAAAGTAAAGTTCTGTAAGTTCAGAAAATTACCTGTGCAAGTTTGTTGTAGCCTAACACCTTACTTCTCTTTGGAATAACATACACAGTCTCTGCTGAGGCAGGGAAGAGGAATAGGAGGAGAGAGGGATGAAAAGAAAGGAAAAAAAGAGAAAAATAAAATTAGATTTACTGTTTAAACCAGCCTCATTCAGCTTCAAAATACTCTCTACAGCAGTTCTATAAATTTACACCTCCACCTGCATTATATATTGATTCCCTTTTCTCTTAAGTTCTTACCAACATTAGGTAACATAAAATTTCTTTAATTTGATTAATCTGTGACTGATCTACATTATGGGTATAAATGGCATCCCATTGTAATCTTAAATTTCATTTTTTCCTTTGAACATCATTTCATATGTTTGTTGAGCATCATTTCATATGTTTGTTAATGGTTTCTTCTTTTAGTTTAGCTCATCATATTCTTTTTGTATTTCTCATTCAGTAAATTGTCATTTATTGATATATATATATATATATATATATATATATATATATATATATATATATATATATACAATTATTTATAAAAGTTTTACACTAGTAATTTCTTGAATATGTATATTGGAGATATTTTCTTCAAATATATGGATGATTTTTAATATTCTATGTTATACTATCTTGGGACAAGAACTGAGAAAAGAATAAGATTTTAACCTGTCTATAAGGTATCAAGTTAATCAGCCAAGATGGCATGGCTGCTGGTAGAAGATTCCCGGGTCAGAGACAAAAGAAAGTTTGCCACTTATAGTAATACTGGTAGCCAGAGTATTATCACTGTTATAATAGATCCTGGAGCCTCACTTTCTATGCAACAATGTGAATTTGCTAGCTTAGACACCTGCACATGCCGTGGGTTATATTATACAAGAGAAACCATGAGATGAGGAAATTTGAAACTTTTATAATGGACAGAATGCATGCCTATCCTTTACTCATTAAGAAGACACTGTATCTTCCAAAGCTGTTGATTACACAAACATCCTTGGAAAGGTAGCACAGAAAACAAAACACTATCAGTGCCTCAGTTTATATAGCATTCAAAAATATGACACCCACAGAGAATTGCCATTCCTCATTTCAATGCCACCTTTACTACTGACAATTTTTTCTTTGAGTACACTAGACCCTATTCTGACCAACAGAGGCTGAGAACAAATCCATCAATTTGTCTCAAACAGTATTTAATTAAAGCTTCTATTGCTATGACTCCACACAGTGAAGGAAGATAAACTGGCTGTATTGACCTCAACCATGCCCCCATGGGGTCCTAAACCCAAGTAGCTAAACAAATTCTACAGATTACTAGGGCCTGCTTGTAGAAGGCTAGGAGGATTTCTCTCTAAGTTCCAATAATGATCCTTCCATTTGGTTGATATATTAATCTGGATATTTCAGCAGGATGTATTAGTTATGGCACAGACATCACCTTAGTCCACAAGAAGGAAGTCTAAAGTAAATCTATCATCCATAATAATCCTAGCTAATGAGTTAAAACTTTTCTGAGTGCCTTCCAGGGTCAAAATGGAATAATTAGACATTCCATTCCCCTGGCATCAAGGTTGCTGTTTTTGTTCTACAATCGGAAAATTTTCCAGTCCCTTTCCAGACACTAACTTCACCTTTTTGCCTATTATTTCCGATGTATGTCCAGAATTTTTATTTGAAATGATCAGGTTACAGCAGGGGCACAGGTGTTTTTACAGAATTTTCATAAAGACATCATGTCACACACATGGGCAGTATACTCAACTGAGAAGGCCTTATCTTTATGATCTAGGACTATGAAAATTTAGTGAGCATCCAGGTGGCTGAACTAGAACTAAGTGTGAATTCCTATGCCCACTTTTGGCACCCATCCATCCAGAGAGTGGACCAACCAGTATGCCCAGAGGTTGGTTAGGAGACATAAAGAAGCATTATGCTCAGGAATGTTTCAGGTAGAATCCTTGATTTTCAAAATAGGCCTGGGTAACCCTATTCCCCCTAAATCATGGGCATTATCCAAAAGGAGACTGCAAGAGGTGATCCTTTTCCAGAAACTACTTCATTCAGTGACTAAACTTCCTACTAAATTGGGTCACTCAGAAGGTGGCTGTTTTAGTCAGTTTTTTCCACCACTCTAACCAAAAGCCTGGGCAAGAACAATTTTGGAAGGCAAAGTTTACTTTGGAACTCATGGTTTCAGAGGTCTTAGTTCATAAATGGCCAACTCCATTGCTCTGGACCCAAAATGAAGCAGAACATCAAGGTGAAAAGGTGTGGTGGAGGAAAGCAGCTCAGGATATGACAAGCAGGAAGCAGAGAGAGAGAGTTTCACTAACCAGGGACAAAATATAAACCCCAAAGGCACACCCCCAATGACCTATTTCCTCCAGCCACACCCTAGTACCTACAGTTACCACCCAGTTAATCCATATCAGGGGATTAATGTTCTGATAAAGTTAAGGCTCTCCCAACTCAATCATTTCACCTCTCAACTTTCTTGTATTATCTCAAACATGAGCCTTTGCAGGACACCTCATACCTATACTGTAATAGAGGCAAAAGAGAGAATCAGAAATCTTACCAAATTGATCAGTCAGTGACAATACCAGGAGCCTAGAAGTGGTGGAGAGCATGGAAGGTGTATTAAACACCTGCCTCTTACTCTGTTGTTGAGTGGCTTTTGTCATAAAAATTGCACTACAGTCAGACGGCAAGTAGTCTGGAAAGCTAAAACCATGCTATAGCTTGGTCTCAAGGACCATGAGGGTTTCACTGGAGTCAGCTGGTTGAACAGAAATAGCAGCCATGGGATTTGACCAAACACCAACTGCTGTAGTCGCTCTTCCAGTAGAGAATCAAAGTCTAACACAGTCCATCTACCAGGACTATTAGGGCAATGCCCTGTGTATCGACTTCCTTCACCATGAAGAAACAAGCCATATTTGACGGGGGTCACAAGATTGGCAAGCAGGGACGGCCTTGGTATCAGATGCATATAATTCTTTGCTACAAACTCAGTTTGTGATGGTTTAGGTGTGGCAATGCCCACTCTGCTGATGGACCCGCGTAGCAGTGGAGTAATCCAGACAATGTAGACTTGATCTTCAGCTAGATTCCAGCTTATCTCATCAGAAAACAAGATCTTATTATGAACACCTGCAAACATGAAAGCCATTATGAGAAGGCACAGTTATTTTTCCACATACTAGAAACTCAAAGAAATCCCTTTTGAATATGCAGTTTGTACTTTTCCAAAGAGGTAGACCTAACAATCCAAATTTCAATAAAAAGATCAAATTTATTAAGCAGAGTACTGACCCAAACTATGAGAAGAACCTTGATTTTTGCCTATGGGGCAGTAACCATTTACCGTTGCTTCTGCACATCTGAAGCTGGGTAGAGAAGCCAAAGCAGCCCTGTGAACGCTGTCTGGTTTTCAGCTTATCTGAATCAGGGGTGAACCAGGCAGAAGCATTTAAGACAACTGATTGAGGTCCCCATTGATTCAGTAGCTTGCTTCAGGCAAGAGTGAAAGTTTGAACCTCCCCTAAAGGAACAGTTGCCCCGTCTTTTCGTGTAAAGGCAGGATGCTGCTAGGTCAGGCCAGTGTGTTTTTCCATATGCCATTTCCCTTTGACAGGTGAGACCCGCTGGTCACAGGGTCCCAGTTGACCCACCTGAAAGAGCATCAGGCAGGAGAGCCACAGGGCCTCCTCAGATTAAGCATTCAGTTCCTCCAAGAGTCTAAGAGCAAGTCAAACCAAAGGCTGTTTTTCAAAAGTGATGCACCTGGAAGTTATGTCAGGAACTTAAGGAGTTTAAAGCATCCAGATGCACCTTTGGGAGAATGCCTTCCCTTGCCAGAGGCTCCAATCAGCAAACCATCTGTCACTGAGACTTGCAGCTGAAAGTGATCACTGGAGTCAGGAGGTCCATAGGTAGCATCACTGCCTTAATTGTGGCTCTTTGACTGCTGACAGCATTTCCTTCTGGGATGTATAATCATTAGCAGGAAAAAATAAATAAATAAAACCAGGTAAAGTTGACAGTGGAAGTGAATATAACAGGACACTCAGTCAGCCCAAAAGGTCCCAAAATCACAAGGTCCTTCTGTTCCATTTCTCCCCTTCAAATCTTCTTCAAACACATGACTTGCATTTGGGTGTACTTCCACCGGTGTGTGCAGAGAGTGTTGACTTAGTTAACAAGTTTTCTGTATCCAATTAATTCATAAAAACTTGAATTTTTCTGCTTCCCAAGTTCCCCAGCACAATCAAACAAATGTGCATGGGAATAGGAAGACCTGGGTTCTTGGTTACACACAGATGCTGCAAGTCACTTCTCTCCTGAAAGCAGAACACTTTGGGGTAGAAGAGAGGGAAAGACCAGGGAACCATGGGGAAGCAAATGGTTCTACAGCAGTAAGCAAGAGGCATTTATTTTTGGTGTGAAAGCTGTGCACATCTCAATCAAATAAACTTCCAATGCTTTTGACCTACACAAAGTCCTGGGTTGGGAGACAAGTTCATTATGACAACACCATATTTCAGCTTTGTGGAATATTGACTCAGTCACATTTCTTTCTGGTCACAGCCAAAGGGATTGCTCCCTTCACCTGAATTGGGTTTGATTCACATAACAAAAAAAAATCATAGTAAAAATGGACCCCATGGCGTTAACTGACTGGGGAGGCAGAATGACAAGGACAGACTTCTGTCCCATAGGACTTAGAGAAGGAGAGAAGAAAGACAAGGGCCAGACATGCAGTTCAAATACCTGTTTCTAATCTGAAGATTTTTTTAAAAGATATTCTTTCCAGTTTACTAGTTCCATTTTCGAGTCTTTATTAGCTACTCTTTAAGGTATGTTTTTTAATTCCAGAAGTTTTCGATTTCTAGAATTTCTGGTTCTATTACTTTTTTCATGGTGTTTTTTCATGGTGATCACTATTAATTGTCACAAATTCATGGGGCTTCGATTCTGATGTCTGCAGAGTCCACTGTCTCTCTGAGAAATTGTTTCTAAGTATACATTATGGCATTTTTATTGTGAAAACTCTTAAAATGAGGTTTGATTTTTTTTTTTTAAAGTAAGAATCATTTTCATTCTGGAGAGTCAGAGAATTTCTGAAGATGGTTTTGCATTTGCTTCTTCCTGATGTCCCAGGAGAATCACCCAGCTTAGGATCAACTTTCATGATGATTTATTTTCAGAGGTCTCAGTTCATATCAGTAGAATAAATCTGAACTTCCATCTCAAGGTTAATACAGCTCTATTGCCTCAAATTATTAAGGAAAAAATCTTTCTACTCAAAACTCAGACAATGACAGGTAAGCTTTCTGCTCATTTTTCAACGTTGAATGATAACTTTTTCCCAGTTTTTACTATTACCAAGAGTAATAATAGACTGAAAGTATAATCATTTGAGGGTTCTAAACTCATATGTAAGATTTCAAAGTTAAAAACCTGTATTATGCCATCCCAATAAATATTCTGCCCTTGTGTAATGCCCTACACTGAGCATTAAAATCCATCAGTCCTCAAAACCAGTCCTTATCTTCCCCAGTAACCCAAAAGATCAACCCCCAAGTCAGCTCATTTGCTTATCTTTTGGTTTTCATCTTCTCCTTAGATTTTTTGTACCCAGAGGTTCCTGTTTCTTCTGAGATGATGTGTACTTTTGAAAGAATACTTGGGCTGGAGATGTGGCTCAGTGATAGAGTGCTTGCTTGGCATGCATGAGGCATTGAAAAAGTTTTGTTTTTTTTTTAAGAAGAAGAAAAAAAGAATGTTTGCTGTAGTTTATCTTTGCGTTTGGAAGAGAGGTTAGCTTTGGTATTAGTCATCTTTCTATCACTATATCAAAATACCTAAGGTAACCAGCGAATAAATAAAAAAGGTTTATTTTGGCTCATAGTTTTGATGGTTTTAGTCCATGATTTATTGGCCCTGTTGCATTTGGGCCTGTGGTGAAACAGCACACCATGGTGGGAGAATGTGGCAGAGCAAAATTGCTCACCTTAAGGATGGGAAGCAAAGAGGAAGAAAGAGATTGGAGTGCCAGTCTTCCTTTTAAGGGCATGTCCACAATAACCTAAACACCTCCGACTAAGCCCCACCTCTCATGTGTTCTACCCCCTCCAATAGCACCACACATTTAATACGTGGGCCTTTAAGGGACATTGCAAATCCAATTGATAGCAGCTTTAATATGCTGTGTTCCTTTACTAACATATTATTATTTTTAGATAAAAATGAACACCCCAACTTTCATGAAAACTTGAATCATTAAATAAACTTGAAAGACTACTCACTTCTGCAAAGTAAAAAGGAAACTTGTACAAATGATTTTATAATATAACATCAAATTTTGCAAGTACTTACCCTGTGATTGCTGGAGTGGGTAGCGTTGAAGACAAATTCTAAGTTCCAGGTTATGTGGGTTTGTATCATTGAGTGTTTAAACAGTAAGTATCATGTTTATGATAATAGAAAAAGGCATATAGGCATATAAGTTTAAAGCCTATGAAACCGTTCCCCTGAGTATATTCAGACAAGCAAAATATTACTCAGACTTCTGTATCTTTCCACTCTTCTCCACTATTAAGATAAGGAGAATAAGGAATGAGAAACTGCCATTTTATTTTTAATTAAAGTGGAGTGGTCAGAAGAGGTGCAACATGGGTAATCTGCAGTTTCATCAGCCACATGAAACAGTTGGATTTGAAAAGCAAGTACTCATTAGTTTAACGTAAGGTCAAGCTGTGACTCTGGCAGAGTCTGCTTTAGGGCAAGTCTTGGAAAAACAGAAAAGCAGACGCAGTAAGGCTGGGTAGACTTGCACTCCAAAGGTGGCATCTGAATAGTTATTTATATAACTCCAAGTGAGAATTTGAGACCCTAATTAGAAGGCCTATTTCAATGCTCCTCTTTGAACTTGCAAAGCTTAGTTATTTAAACATATTATTCAATATTTATCTTCCCAACTGAAAGTAATATTTCCTTCTCGGTACCCTGATAATATCACACTATTCCCACTACTGTATCCCTCACCACATTTTGCATTGTAACATAATTATTATGCCTGTATTTCTACACCATCTGCTCAAGGAAGCTTCTCGAGGATAGGTTTGCAACACATTATTGAACATCTTAGGTGGAAAAAGATTTTTGGAGTACCTGGTATGTGCCAAAAAATATTTTAAGAATTTCACCTAAGTTAAATATTTTAATACTTTTATCAACCCTGTGATGTAGGTATTATTATTTTCTTTCCAAATAAGGAAGCATACACAAAGAAGTTAACTAACATACTGGAAATCTTATAATTTTTCCTTTACAGAGGGCTGAAAACTATATATTTTAATACAGTAGAACAAACGTAATACTGTTTCTTTTCATTAAATTGTGATATTTCACTGAAATAACACACACACACGTTACAAAATATGGATAAATATCGCCATCTAGTGGCATTACTAATCTCAGTCTATAATGGAATACATACAAATATTCAGTATTTGTATAAAATGGTAAAATTCATAAAATTCATAAACTAAAGATATTGTTATAAATGTATAGGATAAATAAATGTAGAGGATAGAGATCAAAGAAATGAAAGTAAAGGTTAAATAAAAGGCTTTTTCAATGCTCAAGTCCTCTTTAAATATTGCCTTTATTCTTTATACAATTGGTTAAGTTTTTCATACCACATTCCTTTACTCATTTTTTATTCTTTCATCTGTCTATAAAATAATTTATATTGTATAGTCTAATTTTATATAACTATAACTACAAGGACTAAATGCTGAATTTAGGAAAATTTCTGTGAAAGTCTGTCACGTCTCATGATTGAATCAGTCAGGGTCATTCCAAGTGAATTTGGGGAATAAATAAAGACACAGACAAAGGAAGTACCTTTTCTTTGGGTTCAGTAACCACTCCTCAGCTGCAGTTCCTACAAAGGGGGCAAGGCAGGCAAGAAAGAGAGTGAGTAACAGGTGCTGAACCCATTTATTGGGGATAAGCCATTCAAATGAGGCAAGGGGTAGGATTACAAAGGGACAGGTGAGTGTAACTCAACCCCTGTGGGTGACACCTACACCTGGAGCCACCCCAAGTTACTGCAAGAGCTGGCACTGTCGTTCCAGACTGAAGGCAATAATTGGTCAGTGTCCTGGGGCATCAGGACTTGAAGGTCTGCATCCAGGACAGCTCCTGACAAAAGTCCATGTCCAGATAGACTTTGAGGGTGGGCGGGGCTGGGGGGGAGGATGCAACTCAAATGTTTATTATACAACATGATTGTTAAAATGTAGTATAGCATATTCAAAGAGAGTGGTGGAAAATAATCAAGGTAGGATTAGAGAGAGACTCATGAAATAGGTGATAATTGTAATGTCTCACCTTCCATCAGTGGCCAATTACCATTATCCTCTTATTATGAATGTATATTGAATTGACCTATTTGCATTCAAACCTTCAGTAGAGTGTCACCAGATCTAAGTGTCCAGAAATGCCGCATCAACCACCTATATGCAAAATTCATCACCTTGCTTATGTATCATTTATTGTTTCCTATGGCCTACAAAAAATAAGAGAAATTGGAGGGTCAGAATGCCTTGTTTCAAATCCAGGCTCCATCACTCAGATGGAGGTCCATAAGTTATATGGAGCTAGCTAGGTGACCTCTGTGTGCAGATTTCTCATCTACACAGTATGATGAACACAGCTCCTAATTCATAAGTGGTAGTAGTGAATTATTACAGTTTGTCTAACCCTAAGAATGCCTTCTGGCAAATAGGCAGCAGTCTAAAAACATGTCTAGTTATTATCATCATCACCCTCTTCTACCCACCTGGTCAAACTTCCACTGTGAAGGCCTTTCCTCTTTATACTTACAGGGAGGTTGGAATAAATAACATCTGAACTTAGATTTAAGTAAATCAAAAGAATTTAGATTTCAAATCAATCCAACACTTGTTTAAAACTACCTTGAATATTTCATACACACATTCTACTCTACCCAGAACAGGGCCTTTTCTGTCCTAAAACATTGTCTATTTTGATATCTTCTAAGCCTTTGCCTGACTGAATACCACTTCATCTTTCAAGGATTCACTTATACTACACATTCCATGAAACTCCATTTTACTCATATTATCTCTTTTTTGAATTATTACAATTTTCTAAACTGTAATGCTCTACCCTTCAGGGCCTCTTTTTGGTCCTTAATTATATTCTAGATTGTAGAATTTCTCTAATTGCATATGTCCTGATTTTTCCATGTCAGTGATTTTCAGCTGGAGCCAACACATCCCACTTCCAAACAGGATACTGTATGAATCTCATATGATTAATTCTAGAGACTTCTCCTGTCCCCTAAAGCATTCTCACATGTCCTCCCTCTCAGCCTTATTAAAGAATCACTGCATTAGCAGGGCATCATGGTGCACATTTGTAATCTCAGCAACTCAAGAGGCCAAGGCAAGAGGATCACAAATTTAAGGCCAAGATCAGCAGCTTAGCAAAAGCCTTTCTCAAAATTAAAAAAAAAAAAAAATTAAAAATTTACAAAAAAAGGTTTGGGGGTGTCACCTGGTGGTAAAGTGTCCCTGGGTTCAATCTCAGTATCAAAAAAATACATATTCATATATTCTCTGCTTTATGACACCAATCAAGTGATAGGGTTTGTGCTTTTCCTAAAGTACACTAGAATGGAATAATGATAAAAACTGCCAGAACAGGATAAATAACTTGAAGCCAGGGGTTAAGTAGTAAGGCATATATACAATAGAGGACCTAGTTTAAAGGTTAAATATGTTGAGGATTTAGAAAACATTCACTTTATATATGTTAAAATTACATTTTATCAATTGAAACTTAAAAACCCATAACAATGAGTATAATCTATATAAAGTAAAATTCATTGATTTTGGTGCAGTGTGATCACAATCTGAATCAAGATACAGAGTATTTCTAATTCTTTCCAGGTTGCTCCTTCACAGGCCACGTGTCCAGGAAACATTATTCAATTAACACCTGAGTTTATTGAGTTCCTTTTGTGTGCACGAGAATTCAATCTCCTCAGGCTTGAACATTCATTCATCTCTGTTCATTGCGATAGCTCCAACACCTGAAGAATGTCTGGTTCGGAATGGCCCCTTGAGGACTATTCAGTAAAGGAGTTGGAAATGTACCACAGAAGATTGCAAGGAAATTAAATAGGACAGGAGATATCATGTGCTTCTTACTCTACTCCAACCACCTGGCACAACTTCAGACATTTATTAATTGATCATTAAAGAAACTGCATTGATTGGCCCTAGCAAAAAAAATCAAAGAGTTTCAATTTTAACAATTAGCACTTTGTGGATGAATGCTTTTATTTGTTAAAATTAAAATCCATAGCATAGAAAAGGTTTTGTTGGATAATACTAAATGAAATTTAAATTATGATCATTTTGTTGTTATTCAATATAATATATGATGCCTTTTTATTATCTTTTATTTAAATTCTATTATTGAGAGACCATGGAACTAAAATACTCTTGTAGATTTTTAAGTAAAATTAGATATTTGCACATTTTAGCAAAAGGCAGTAAGTTTTAAACATCTTTCAGATGTCTTGAAACTACAGAAAATTAATTTGGCACGTACTTTTCTTAATTTCCTTTCTATACTAGAAAAATAAAAGGCAAAACATTAAAAATATCAATTTCATATTTTTTATGCCTGCATTCCAAGAACAATGAACACTGAACATTTTTCTCTGGAAGCATTTAACTTTCAATATCTTGAATAATGCAGCTGTTGATTGAAGAAAGTTCTAAGATTATTTAATCAATTTATGTAAGTTTTTAGCCATAGCATAACTAAAGACACCCTGCTAAAAAAAAAAAAAAGACTATTGTGATGATAAAATACATGTTTTTCTTAAGAATTTATTTACTTTTTTTTAATTCTACAAAGAAAACCAAGAACTCTCAACTAAAATGTTTTCAGGTTTCAAGTTCTATGTATTTTCATAGAGAGATCAAAAGGGAAGGTTTGGGATTGGGGAATAGGGAAAGAAAATTCTTCTATGTAGATATGACCACAAGTCCATGTGCTTTATCATGTAGAGACAAGATTAAATCAGTCATTTTCAAACCCTCAAATCAATCCTCTTGGGAAATCCATAGATATATGCATGAATTGAAACAGATTTCTTACTATGTGAAATAACACAGAAAAGTAACTCTTAATTACAGACTTCCTGCAATTATTCCATTCCTCTTGTAAGTTTGGTAACTAATATAATAAAAATATTTACTTTCTCCCCCACAGAACCTGGTTGAGGACCTAAAGGAGCAGCTTTCATCGCATTTCAAAGAGGTTATGGTTGGCCTCATGTACCCTCCACCATCTTTTGATGCTCATGAACTGTGGCATGCCATGAAGGTAGTGATCTATGCAAAAATTATACCTGTAGCAGGCACAACCTGATGTTTAATAGATGGGAAACTCTCCGGTGATGCTCCTACATACTTTTATGATTGGCAAGAGAGGAGAATATATCTAAGCAATGATGTAACAATGGAAATATTGTGGTTGGGGAAAGGAGCCTTGTTAGGAGGAGGAAGTCTCCAGAGTCCTGTGGCTAGGATCAGTCTGTTCTGTAGTTGTAGACACTCAGACTTACCAAGCCAACTCCAAACTCAGCTATGAAAGAAAGAAAGGAAGAAGGGAAGGAAGGAAGGAAGGAAGGAAGGAAGGAAGGAAGGAAGGAAGGAAGGAAGGAAAGCCAGTCTTCAGGGTTATTCATATTTGTCTTTCTTTGATAGGTATTCATATATTGAAGAAGATATCTTAAAAATTCATGTGAATTTCTAAAATCATTTGTAAAAGTTTGGTTCAGATTCAAAAAAAGATACTGAATCGGAAACAGAGAACATCTTTATTTTTATGATCTTATAGAGGACAACTTTTTAAATGATATTAAATTAGTCCTTTACAAAAACTATTGCTCAAGTGTATCAAATTTTACTTTTGAAGAATTAGAATGAATTCACCTTACAGAAAGAAATTGTTAAATCATTTCCATGAAATAAATTGACTACAGATTTTGTTGTCTAGGGACATGAGAAAAAGAGAGCTATTTCCTTCTTTCCAAAACTGACATTAAACACCTGCAGAATCAATTATTCCAATATGATGCCTGACAACCACCAGAATACCACAATATGTGAGCGATGTGTGACAGGAAAGAAGCAAGAGACAACATAATTAAAGGAACATAGATTTGGGCCATCATATTTGCTGATCAAAATAGATGTTGTCTGAAAGTCATACAAATTTCAATTGATCACTTTAAAAAAAAATGTTTCATATCCATTTTTGACAAAATTACATAACTATAATTTGAAATAAAAAGTCCTATGTTGTGGCTGGGATAGTAGCTCAGTGGTGGAGCACTTGTGTAGCATGTGTGAGGCACTGGGTTCGATTCTCAGCACCGCATATAAATAAATAAAAATAAAGTTCTATCGACAACTAAAAATAATTTTTAAAAGTCCTATGTTGCTGATTAGATGAAACTAGTATATTTTAATCAATATTTCCTAGAATGGTAATGATTCCTGAGGTTTTCCTGAAAAAAAAAAAGATGTGGTGTCTTTAAAATCACTATCATAGACTAATATATTTATCTCTGTATAAGAGCCCACAGAAAGCTCCTAACTCAAATGCTAAGGAAAATTGTGCAAAATTACCCATCTAGGGAGAGGCAGAGCTTGATCCCCAAAACGTCCTTGGGAAAGTAGAAGACATGTGTCCTCTTTTCAGTTTGCTTAAGAACTGATTGCCTAACAACACCTGGAATTTCAAATTCCATTCCAGAAACAGATGGAAATTCTCAGTGTCTTTTTCCACATTGGTTAGAAATACCCATGCTGTTTTACTCTCAAGGAAGGAAAAGAATTTCCTTAAATAATATTATCTTCTCAGGATTAAACGTGAGTAAGTGAAAGAGCCTGAACTGAAAATGGGCTATTTATCCCAAATGCTTCCTTTCCCATTTGCCGCCTCTCAGAACACCAGAATGCTGTATGCTTTCACTGAATATCAGGTTTCTTATTATCGCAAATGTAAATTGGCTTATATTTCTCTCTGTCTCTCTAGGGAGCCGGCACTGATGAGAATTGCCTCATTGATATATTGGCGTCAAGAACAAATGGGGAAATTTTCCAGATGCGAGAAGCTTATTGTTTACGTAAGAAAATTTCAATATGAGCATATATTGTGCACACAATACAACTTCATGTTTTTCAAATAACATAAAAATATTCCAATTTATATATTTTAAAGAATTTTTAAAGACATTCTCCTACATGACGTATGACTCACAGGAGTAGAATAGTGGTTACCAGGGACTGAGGAGAGTGGGTGGGAGGCAGGACTGGGAGAGGCTGGTGAGCTGGTACAGATACCATCAGGAAGAATCAGTTCTGGTATTCTGTTGCACAGTAAGGTTGACAATAATGCATTGTATATCTCAAAACAACTAGAATAGAGGACTTTATATGTACTCACCATAAATAAATGATGGAAGTTTGTCGGGTATGGTTGCAATGCCTGTAATCCCAGCGGCTCAGGAGGCTGAGGCAGGAGGATCATGAGTTCAAAGTCAGTTAGCAAAGCACTTAGCAACTCAGCAAGACCCTGTCTCTAAATAAAATATAAAAAAGAACTAGGGGGATGTTGCTCAGTGGCTAAGCACCTTTGCGTTCAATCTTCAGTACAAAAAAAAAAGGAGAGAGAGAGAAAGAAAAAGAAATGGAAATTTAGGATGCTGGCTATGCTAATTACCTAGATTTGATTGTTGCACACACAATGTATTCATAAATTATATTGTACCCTATAAATATATACAATTATTGCATGTCAATCAAAAGAAAAAAAATAAGACAAAAATGTTTGTTTAAAAAAAAAAAACCAATGACTCAAGACCAACAAACTCATTAAGGAGAAAAGGATGATTAGCATATAAAAATGATAGTTCCCTAGAAAATCAAACCAATTTTCCAGGAAAATAATTACAAGAATCTACGCAGTGAATATTTTACCTATGACAGGAAGGTGTCCAGCATCTTGGTTCAGAGGGCATTGTATCTCTTACTCAAGAGAGAAATGGAACCCCCAAAAAGGAAGCAAAGTACAATCATTGTTGGAGAATTCTAAAAATACATCTGCTTCCACTTTACATAAATTACATACTCCCTGTAATCTACTTCAGAATCCGATCTTACACATTCAAATTAATTTTTATTATTTTTTTATTATTATTATTATTATTTTCAACAAGTTTTAATGCCTTAAGTTCCATTCCATAATGCATTATGCAATATTGAACATTAAGAAATTGATGTAGACAGTCACCTCTATTGCTTCCTAGCAAAAACAAGACTTTTTCAAGGAGAATGAAGGAAGAATCTTCACTTAAAATGTTAAAATGAGACAAAGCACTTGGGAAGGGTACTAGACTGGGAAGCAGTCTATGTAAATAGAGTGCATAATTCTGAATTTTGAGAATTAGAGAATGCGGAATGATTTTCAACTCTTTTCTTCAATGTTGTAATAAAGATAATTTTTAAGACAACAGACCTATGCCAAAGATACCATTAGTTGACAGATTTCTTGAACAGTTTGTTGACAAAGAAATGTCATGAGATTGTTCAGTATTTCCTGTACTTTCCATTCACAACTGGGGCAGGTAGCATTGACTTAACCAAAGCATATTGGTCTGTGGTTCCACAACCAATCACCTTTAATGTGCATGGTTTCTTGCCTAGAATACAGCAGTAACCTTCAAGAGGACATTTATTCAGAGACCTCAGGACACTTCAGAGATACTCTTATGAACTTGGTCCAGGTATGCCATTCCAAAATTCATATTATTTTCCAGTATTAAAAAATAGTTATGTCATTTCCAATAAATATAACAGATAACTCCAGTATAGCACAAAGAGTAAGTTTTATATAATAACATTTACTGAATATCATCCATGTCCCAGGAACTCAATTAGAAGTTTGACTTGAGTATAGAAACAAATATGCATACACTGAAACCATATGTAAGTGATTATAAATGTGCCTACATACATAAATAATTATATATGCTAAGAGAGTTAAGAGATTTGAAATGTTACAGATATATTTTTTCAATTTAAATTAAAATTAATCCCATTTTTTAAAAACAGCTAAAGGGGATAAGCACATACTAACTTTCTTGAGTTATTGCTAAGTGCCTGGCACTGTGTGATAAGAGAAGCATACTATTCATTTATCAACAACAAAATACTGTAATATAGAAATTCTTATAATCACTTTTAAAATGAAGAAATAAAAAATCAAAATATATAAGGTTTTTAGCTCTGACTGTTCAGTGAGCTAAAAAGTAGATATTCAGAATTTGTTTGAATCCTGTATACTCTTGAGTGCCAGCATAGGATCTCAGTGCTACCTATAAAAATTCTGTTATGCTATACTTACCAAATAGGATACTATACATTACTTCAAATTAATATTATATGTTGTCACTTATCTTATTTTTCTGTATAGACTAATTGGTATGAGTTAATTTCCATTCAATTAACATTTCCTGAAAACATCCAACTATTAGCATTGTAATAAGAATAATATTTTTAAAGTTATAATTGTCTTTTTAAATGTGTATTCTCAAATGTGTCTGTCATCCTCTTTAGCAAAGCCATTCAGGAAAGCAAAAAGAGTCAGTGTTTCATGCTTAACTACTAAAAGAGAACCTAAAAAATGTCTTAAGAGCCAATAATTCAGTTTGGTTTTGTGTATATGTGTGTGTGTGTGTGTGTGTCTGTATGTGTGTGTGTCTCTGTGTGTGTGCATGCACACTTATGTGTGTTTGAAATGAAAGGATTTCTGAATCCATAAAATTTTCCTTTATACATCAAAAAACAACTGAGTTGTGTTTAGCAAAGAATTTCACTAAAAGCCACAGACAGGTGGAATTTTGCACATGAGGATGTGGAACTAAGAAGATTCCACAGCCTCTAAATAAAGAAAAATATATGAAAGTCCATTGATAGACAAAAAAGGACCCTGCAGGAGGAAACTGGAGTGACACTCCTTGAAACACCCTCAGGAACCCAGAGACGCAGACCTTCGGTTGAGGAGTTGGAATCACCAGATGAACACGCAAGCTGGGCCATCATGCATTCTTTCTTCTTTTCTCTAAAACACTCCAGTACCCGTTGCTTCTCTGAGTTCTGGATTGTTTTTAACCTGTTGACACACTGGGAGAGGTTCATGTTTATCCTTCAGCCTTCTTGGCTAAGTCTGAGGTGATGCGCTGGGGTTTATCCTCTTGGAGGGTTCTACCTCTTTCACAGATCAATTTGGCAAATTGAGAGGTCTATAGGTTTGTTTATGGCTTCAGTGATACACTTTTCTTTCATCCAAGTCTATGAAGTCTTTGAAAATGAGCAAAATCTTGGAAGACTTGATACCTACTTGCTTTCAGTGAGATTCATGTACCACTTAACCACACCCAAAGTTTTTTCCTAGATCTGTTTCTCCAAAATGACCTACTTCTTTTTTGCATCCTTGCATTCCCCTTTTGTCCTCATTTTTTTTTATAACTTAAAGACTCAGACAGTCAGTAAAATTAGCTGAGTGTTCACTGCAAGGTGAAATCATAAAATGTCCTTGTCTTTCAAAGCCTCTAGAACTCTCACGTTCACACTGAAATAGTTTCTCCTTCTAATTCTTCGAGGCATCAAATTTCTAAACTATCTCTTTTCTCTCTTATTTCTGCTTGCAAACTGACAATTCATTTTCTGAGCTCATCTCTGTCTTGTGATACATGGCTAAAAGCATAAAGTAAATACTATTTCTCAAGCTCACCTGAAGACCAGAACAGATTCTACTGATTAGAGAATAGCTCTCCTTCAAGAAGTGATCCAGATGCTCAGTCTCTTTCACCTTCCTACCTGGCCTTTAAGCTTATCACAGCTCTCCTCAATATGCAGAAGCAGGACAATGGAGAATTATTCATGGAAGTTTTTATGAGCTTCAATGTGCTGCATATAATTTTTGCTCAAATTCCACTGGCTAACCCTCACATAAATCTACTTAATATCAAAGGTGGTACCAAAATATAGTCTATCTGTTTGTCTTCACTTTTGAACAATGAGTTATCAGCAAGCACCAAAATTTCCAAGAGAATTGGATGTTGCAATCCAGATAGACAAATAAACAGCAGAAGATGGGAAGAATGAAGATGCGCATGACAAGAAGTTGAAAACTACGAAGATGACTGTCTCAGGCTGAAAGAGAATTTCCAAAAAGGTAGCAAATACAAACAAAAAAAAATGCAAAGTTCTGTGCAATCTTTCTTACAAGTAGTTTAAACAGAGAAATGCCTTTGCATTTATTTATTTATTTATTTATTTATCTTTTATTTATTTATTTAAATTAGCTTATTTATTTTAATTAGGTATATATGGCAGCAGAATGCATTTTGATTCATTGTACACAATTGCAGCACAACTTTTCATTTCTCTGGTTCTACACCATATAGCATTACACTCTATATGCAGTCATACTTGTACCTAGAGTAATGATGTCCATCTCATTCCACCATCTTTCTTGCACCCATACACCCTCCCCACCCTCCCTCCCCTTTTCCCAATCACAATTCCTCTATTTTTCTCATGTCTCTCCACTCCCCATTATAGATCAGCATCCACTTATCAGAGAGAACATTCAGCCTTGGTTTTGGGGGATTGGCTTACTTCACTTAGCATGATATTGTCCAACTTCATCCATTTACCTGAAAATGCCATAATTTTATTCTCTTAATGCTGAGTAATATTCTATTGTGTAAATATATCACAGTTTATTTATCCATTCATCTATTGAGGGGCATCTAGGTTGCTTCCACAGTTTAGCTATTGTGGATTGAGCTACTATAAACATTGATGTGACTGCATTACTATAGTAGGTTGATTTTAAGTCCTTTGCATATAAGACTGAGGATTGGAATAGCTGGATCAAATGTTGGTTCCATTCCAAGTTTTTTGAGGAATCTCCATACTGCTTTCCAGATTGGTTGCACCAATTTCCAGTTCCACCAGCAATGTATGAGTGTGCCTTTTCCCCCACATTCTCACCAACATTTATTCTTGTCTGTATTCTTGATAACTGCCATTCCAGCTGGCGTAAGTAGTTTTGATTTACATTTCTCTGATTACTAGAGATGTTGAACATAAAGCACAAGAAATAAAATCAAGAATGGGATGGAGTCAAACTAAAAAGCTGCTTCTCAGCAAAAGAAACAATCAATGAGGTGAAGAGAGAGCCTACATTCTGGGAGCAAATTTTTGTCACATTTCAGATAGAGCACTCTCCAGGATATATAAAGAACTCAAAAAACATAACACATAAAAAACAAACAACCCAATCAATAAATGGGCTAAGGAGCTGAACAGACATTTCTCAGAAGAAGCTATGCATTCAATCAACAAATATATGAAAAAAATGTTCAACATCTCTGGCCTTCGCATTTTTATCTATGCTTATTTTTGGGAACATATTCTTATTATGTCACCATTTCAAATGACCTTTTAAAAGTTCAGTGTATAAAAGTTTATTGGTCCTACCTTTAATCTTATTTGGAGAGTGATGGTGCTTATTTTAGAATCAAAGAGGAAATTAAATATCAAGAGCAAGAATGGACTACTTTAATCTGAATGTATCAGATTTCTACATAATTAATCCTACCGTGAATAATTAGATTCTAGGAGATGAATGAAAATCCAGAGATACTGCTTATTTTCATCTTTCATTTCTTCTGTTTTCTTTTGGACATGAAGTATGTGTAAAAATTTTGGTCGAACATTTGCCTGCATTTTTTTAATCTTGCTGATTTGTTCCAACAAAGAATCAAAAAAGCAAAATATTTAAAATGCTGAAATGGAATTAAGTAACCATTTTCCATCATATGTCTCAAGGAATCTATTATTCATGGCCTTCTTCTACTCCATGAGGACTTCTCTTCTTCAAGACATTTATGTGCATTTCTGTTAAAAGAATCTTATCCTATGAGAACTACAACCATTCTATCCCATTCAGTTTTGCAATCATAACTAAGCTCTGTACATGGCATATGGTAAGCAATTCATATTCTTTGGAAATAAATAACACAATAAACAAATTATTTAGAAAAAAAATCCAAGTGAGCAAAATTCATTGTTAGATAAAGAAGAATGCATCCTGTGTGATGATTCTTTAACAACACCCTGGAAGTTGAGCACCATTTGCATGCAAGCAGGGTAAGGAGAAGATGCCCAGGTCTATGGAAAGGTGATGCATAAGCAGGCTGGCTGTTTTGAAGAGCTCTGTTGAATAGGGAGAGTTGGTCTGATTAGAGTGCTGGCTGAAATGGCATGCAGAAAAGGTTCCTATAAGCAGTAAAGAGCCACTGGAAAATTTCTGAGCAGGATGTGACATGGCAGGGATGACTTTAAAATCATACCCATCACAATAATTTACAATGACAATGAAGGAAACTATTAGTGAGAGCCTCACTTGTATCCAAAATTAAGAAAATGTGATTTATTAAAAATAAAAAATATTTTTCCTTCTTAATATCTGTTTAATTTCTGTACTTCTATTCTTCTCCTTAAGATTATACTAATCAAATCAATAGATGTGCTCAGAGTATAAGCTGAAATAATACAAGAAACAATGAGAAAATTCAGTAGGAAGCAAGAGACATACATTTACAGAGGGGAAAAAAGCTATTAAAAAGCATTCCTCTATGTTATTGCTCAAATTTTCTTAATGACCATCTTTTAAAAGTGAAAGTTGTTAGATTCATGCTCTTCCAGTTCAGATTACAGGGAACAAGGAGACACTGAGGTGTGGTGGGGGTGCGGGGAGCGGAGATGCAGAATATTTCCCAGCTAGTCAGCAAGAGAGACCAAAAGCCACCTGTTGAATCCTCACCTGCAAATTGCAGATTTTGAAATCTTACAGAGAATTCTATTTTGTTCTTGTTGTTTTATGAAGATATTTTCAAAATGGACTTTTTTTCTCCTTCTGAAGTAAATTTATGATTTCACACACAAGAGGAATTATTCCTACCTTGTCTAAAATCACCTGTTTATGGAAAATTGTCAAATTGAAAAAATGGCTATTAATGAATAACTAACTGTTCCCATTTACAAGTTTAAGTAACTACCATTTCCTTTCTTTTCCTGTATTATACTGTTTTCTGCCTCATTTGGGATAGATTAACACATCCAAACACAGGAGATGTGGATTTCTTTAATGTGTATTTATTGTGACTAAAACTTCATGCTGTACTTCACATATAATTTATGTGATTCAATTAATAATGAATAAACATATATGCCAGACTGGAACACAGATTAATGATTCTATTCATTGCCAGGCAACATGGATTTTCTATTATATCCTTTGTGCATGTGTGTATGTTCATGCATCCAAGTTATTGTCAATTATGAACTAAGAATAGGCAATTTTTTTTAAATGCTGAGAAAGCCAAATATTAACTACTCCACACTGAGAAAAAGTCTGGTAACTTGTGCTGGTTGGATTCTGTCAAATTGTTCAGCTTTAAAAAGTGGCATGTTACCAAGAAAATTCATTGACCTTTCAATGAAATTAAAATATTCAGTTTTACACAAAATTATTAGGAAAAAATCAAGAATTTGCTTTATTGTGTTTGGTTTTAGTTCGTATTTTGCTTGGTTTGGTTCTACAGTTCACAAAACTGTCCATATTACCAACCTCAATTTTTCCTATTCTAAGGCTGTTAATGTTGAGGGACATGTCAATGGAAAGAAGATAATTCGGTTTGTCAAATTGAGACCTCTGGGTAAGTTATTATACAAATAAGGTTATGTTAATTTGTAACAGAGGTTTAACCCATTTATAGGAAAACTCATTTTTAACCAGTTACATAGTTTTGATATCTCACTTGGTAATATGCCTGTTGCATATCCTCTTTTACTTTTCATGAGATCGATTTTAATTAAGACATTCTTCTCAATACAGAAGGAAATCATCTTTTTAAAATTTTTGAGTAATGCTGCATCATATAAGTTAAAACAACAGTTTTCACTCAGGGGTTCTCCCTGACAAAGTTGTTACTCATAATAGATTCAAGTCAACAGTCTCATTATAAACCCATGAGCTGCTTCCTGATGTCAAACAAGTTTTTTGTTTTTTTTAAATATCCAACTAGAAATTTATTTCAATTAATTGAAGAAAAATGTAAGTTTTCTAGTAGAAAAAAAAAATTATTTTCCTTGGGATTACATTTAATTCCATGAGGACAGCACCATGGACCCTCTTCTCCCTCTACCAAATCTTGCTTCTTGTGCCTCGCTTTCATTGATGTTCATTCCAAATGCATTCCACAATAAATAGTCTGCAGAAAAAATAAAAAACAAGGAAAAAATAATGAACTGTGCCTCCCCTTGATTTAACAGCACAATCAATCATTAATAATTTCAGTTCCTCATATCTGAGTTCCTTACATCCTTAAACAATGGCGCTTTACAGTGATAGAATATATATGTGTGTGAGTTTGTGTGTCTATCTCTCTATATATGTATCATACTTTTACTTGTAAATACCTACACATATTTTAAAATAACCACACAATAATTTATTTTATTACTGGGTTTCATCTAATTTGGATTATAAATTTACAGAACAAAGCATCGCTTCTTAAATTTGATTTCTGAAGTTGTAAAGTACATGCATGTGTATATGTGTGTAAGTTCAGCCTTGAAATCATTTTGATGTTTAGTAAATTTTTTTTCAACATAGAATACTGAAGAGTAAGGGTGAGTTGAGACTGTTTTTATAAAAAAACAAGGAGAAATTTCTTACTTAATTTTCCTTGCTTCTTCTCAGTCTTAATTTTTAATTAAAACTTGCTTATATTTAGTTAAATTTACTCATTTTACTTTCTCCTGCTTATTTTTTAATTTTGCTTCTTTTTTCTTAACATTATATACTTATAAAGTTAAAAGTACATTAGCTTAAAAGGTAAACTATACAAGTATACAATAATACATATCTCATAGAGATTACTTAACTCTGAATATGGAGGTAACAGACTTCTACATGACTTAATATAATCTCATTTAATAGCATTTTGGAAAATCAGAAGTTGCAGATTTGCTTACTAAAATGTAAATGATCTCTCCTCAGTCTATACTCGAAAGATTTAAAATCAGCATACTATAGTAATGCAGCCACATCAATGTTCATATTAGTACAATTCACAATAGCTAAACTGTGGAATCAACCTAAATGCCTCTCAGTAGATGAATGGATAAAGAAACTGTGCTATATATACACAGTGGGATATTACTCAGTATTAAAAGAGAATAAAATTATGGCATTTGCAAGTAAATTGGATGGAGTTGAAGAATATCAGGTTAAGCAAAGTCAGCCAATCCCAAAAACCAAAGGCCAAATGTTTTCTCTGATAAGTGAATGCTGATCCATAATGGGGTGGGGGAGCATGGGGAAAATGGAGGAACTGTGATTGGGCAAAGGAGAAGGAAAAGAGGAAAGGGGCAAGAAAGATAGTGGAATGAGATGGACATCATTACCCTAGGTACCTGTATGACTGCACATAGAGTGCATGGTGTACAACCAGAGAAATAAAAAGTTGTGCTGCAATTGTGTACAGTGAATCAAAATGCATTCTGCTGTCATATATACCTAATTACAATAAATACATGGATAACTTTTTAAAACATAAATAAAAGGTATGATCTCTGTGTATCATGAAATACATGCTATGTTTTTTAAATATTATGAACTTTTTATTGACTTCTTACTTCTACATTAATGGCTGTTCAGGGTGAAACCTCCGATTTAGGACTCAGATCAGTAAATTTAGAAGATGGCGGCAGGGGTGGGGGACCTGTAAAGTAAATTCAGAAAATGAATAAGTTTATTACTTCTCTTGACCACTCTCTGTCTATGACATACACCATTCCAAAGAGAATCTGTCTCAACATATTATAAAAAGGAAATGGAATTTTTTCCTAAAGGACTATGAAATTCTGAGCTGATGAGTTCTAACCAGTTATCTGTGGGGCACTATAATAGGACCAAATTTTTTCTTAATCTTTCCTACGCTTTTTTTCTCCCACACTCTAGCTTGACTCCTTGTTCCTCCCTCCCAACCTCCTTCTCTCTCTCTCTCTCTCTCTCTCTCTCTCTCTCTCTCTCACACACACACACACACACACACACACACACACACACCAAGATAGAGATATATAGATAGATAGACAGACAGACTGGCCCTCTGGACTTCATTATAATTCAGGCTCATATCCGTGTATTTATCATTTAACTTTCTCGAGATTCAGATCTCTGCTCTGTGAACCTGAATGTGAACTAATCCTCCTGTCAGGGTCTTCCTAATACAAACATTCTCTAATTTTTCTGTTGTTATAATCATGTAATCATTTTTCTCTGCTTCCCTGTGCATCTTCACTTTCAGAATCAAAGTCAAGATTATTCCTGGCATTTATCTTTTTAAAATTATTAAAATGCAAAGATGCTCTTTTTTGTGTGAATTAATAGAGATTGGAGGAATTGGCGCATATGAGCTTTAAGGTATTCACAAAAGAGAAAGGGTTGAAAATAAATCGTCATATTTTCTGGGAGAATAAGGTGTTTTGCTTAATCTATAAGGGATTTTCTGAGAGGACTATTTCTACTAAGGAAACAGCTGATCTAGAAACATTCTTCTTGAAAACTAGTACCAGTCATTAAATTGACTCCCAACACTTCTTGCATACTTTTATTAACTAGATTTACAGAAGATCTAATTATCTGTCAAATAATGAAATATTAGCCACTTAGAGATTAATTAATCAATATGTGCAAATTACACTGGAGATGATGTTTTTTGCAGAGGGAAAGAATGGAAACTACCCAAGTGGGTACTACCTCTTCACCTTAACTTTCAGGGTTCTCCTGAGGAAAGTTTCTCAAACTTGAATAGTGAGGCTTCTGGGCTGTGGTTGCCGTCAGTTCTCCTCCTAATTGTCTGTAGTCAATTTACAGGCTCTTACTAAGTGACTTTTTTTAATCCAACAGTCTTTTTAAAGTGCTCTTGATAATTAACTGCATAAGAAAATAAACAGATGGGCACCATTTCAAGTTAAATGCCCAAGAATATTATCTTTTCACACCAGAATTCAGACACACACAGAGAACTGCAGAAAATTCCACAATATTTATCACAAGTTTTGCAAGGGTAGAATTTTACTTAGTTACATAGTTAGGTTGAATATCATTAAGAAAACTTCAATGGTTTAGAAAATCTTCCCCATCTACAAATTAATCTTTGAACTCTGCTGTCTGAGAACTATTTCTTTATCTTTCCTAAAGGGGATTTCCAAAATATGACTTTTAGGCACTTAGGAATTATGGGTGAACAAAAGAGACAAATATCCTACACTTTATGAAACTCAAATCAATCAAGGTAATAGGAACAATTAAATAAGTCTAATAAATAGGTACATAATAGAATTTTTAGGAGGTGATGTAAAATATGTCAGAGAAGGTTTGGGATATAGCAATTACAGGTCTGGGCAGAGGGGCTAGATTGTAATATTATATAGCCTAATCAGGATAGATTTTATTGAGAAGATGAAAAGTAAGCAAAAGTATGAATAAAAAAGTGAATGGACAAATGAATAGATGGGATAGGGAGTTCCAGGTGAGGTGCACAGCTAGAGAAAACGTTGCAGACTAGAAAATCGCTAATGGCTATGGGGAATAGCAAAGAGCCCCACAGAAGCCCATTTGAGCAAAGGAAAGACAACAAGGTAATAGATGTGTAGATGCATAGAGGAACTCAAAGAAGCATCAAATAGGGAAGGATTATGTCAAATTTTATAGTCATTAGGAAAACTTGGTTTTGTTCTTAGCGAAATGGTAGAGAGAGAAGTCTTCACCAGTTTTTGAATAAAGAAATGATGTGATGTTATGCTTTAAGGTATCACAGGGAATGCCGAATTCACGGTAGGGAGACCAGAGTGGAAACAGAAACCAGTGGGGAGGCTGTGCCAGCAGCAAAGCCAAGACATAGTGTTAACTTGGGCCCATTTGAGAGCAATGCAAGGTAGAGTGCCTGGATTCCAGATGGTCCACGTTATTTCCTGAGGAATAAGGTGTGATATATGAAAGAAAATGAAAAGAATCAAAGGTGCCTTTCAGATTTTCAGTCTGAGTGACAATAAGAGAAGTGGAAAATTGAGAGAATATAAAAGGTAGAAGGAGATCAAAAGTTGATGTTAAACATGTTGAATTTACACACACACACACACACACACACACATATATATATATGTATATATATATATATATATATATATATATATGAAAATCAAGAGAAAGTATTAAGTTAGCAACTGGAATATGCTCAACTGAATTTCAGATAATAGATTTCTTTTTTGTATTTGTTCTTTTTAGATATACATGACAGTAGAGTGTATTTTAGCATATTATACATTCGTGAGTATAACTTACAAAAATAAGGATCCTATTCTTGTGGTTGCACGTGATGGGGAGTTAAACTGGTCATGTATTCAAATAAAAGTATGAGAAAGTTATGTCTGATTAATTCTACTATCCTCCCTATTTCCCTTCCTTTCCCCTTCCCTTCATTCCACTTGGTCTAATCCAATAAACTTCTATTCTTCCCCTCCCCACTCTTCTTCCTTGTTGTGGGTTAGCATCCACATATCAGCCTTTGTTTTTTGGGATTGGCTTATTTCACTTAGGATGATAGTCTCCAGTTCCATCCATTTACATTCGAATGCAATAAATTCATTATTCTTTATGGCTGAGTAATATTCAATTTTATATATATACCATATCTTCTTTATCTATTCATCTGTTGAAGGGCACCTAGTTTGGTGGAATAGCTTGGCTATTGTGAATTGAGATGATATAAACATTGTTGTTGCTGCATCAATATAGTATGCTGAGTTTATGTCCTTTGGGTATAGACCCAGGAATGGGCTAACTGGATCAAATGGTGATTCTATTCTAAGTTTTCTAAGGAATCTCTATTCAGTTTTCTAGAGTGGTTGCACCAATTTGCAGTCCCACTAGCAACATATGAGTGTACATTTCTCCCCACATCCTCGCCAACATTTATTGTTGCTTGTATTTTTGATAATTGCCATTCTGACTAGAATGAGATGGAATCTCAGTATGGTTTTAATTTTCACTTCTCTAAAGGCTAGCGATGTTAAACATTGTTTCATATATTTGTTGACCATTTATATTTTTTCTTTTCTGAAGTGCCTGTTTATTTCTTTTGCTCATTTATTGATTGGGTTATTTGTGGGGTTTTGTTTGTTTGTTTGTTTTGGTATTAAGTTTTTTGAGTTCTTTGTATATCCTGGAGATTAATGCTATATCTGAGGTGCAGGTGGTAAAGATTTTCTCCCACTCTGTAGGCTCTCTCTACATTCTTGATTGTTTCCTTTGCTGTGAAGAAGCTTTTTAGTTTGATACCATTTCATTTATTGGTTCTTGATTTTACTACTTGTACTTTAGGGGTCTTATTGAGGAAGTCTATTCCTAAGCCTACATGATTAGGCCTACTTTCCTTCTAGTAAGCACAGGGTCTCTGGTCTAATGTCAAGATTCTTGATCCACTTAGTTGAGTTTTGTTCAGGGTAGAGATGGGGTTCAAATTCTTTGTACTAGATATAGATCCATTTCCCAGAACTATTCGTTGGAAAGGTTATCTGTTCTCCAATATATGTTTATAATGCCTTTGTCTAGTAAGAGATAACTGTATTTATGTGGGCTTTTCTCTATTGGGTTTGTCTTCTATTCTGTTCTGTTCCATTGGGCTTCATGTGTGTTTTGGTGACAGTACCATGCCATGTTTGTTTTTTTTTTTGTTTTGTTTTGTTTTTTTTACTATGACTCTGTAGCATAATTTAAGATCTGGTATTGTGAAGCCTTCTGCTTCACTTTTCTCAGAATGAATTTCTTTCGCTATTCTGGGCCTCTTATTTTTCCAAACGAATTTCACACTATTTATGTATTTCTATGAAGAATATCATTGGAATTTTAATAGGAATTTCATTATATCTGTATAGCACTTTTCATAGTATGGCCATTTTGACTATATTAATTCTGTCTATCCAAGAACATGGTCTTTCCATTTTCTGAGGTCTTCTTCAATTTTTTTTTCAGTAGTGTTCTGTAGTTTTCATCTTAGAAGTCTTTTACCTGTCTTGTTAAATTGATTCCCAAGTATTTTTTTTAAAGCTATTGCTATTGGTATATATTTCCTGATTTCTAGTTCTACTAATACGTCATTGGTAGATAGGAATGTGATTGATTTATGGGTGTTGATTTTATACCCTGCTACTTTGCTGAATTCACTATGAGTTCTAGAAGCTTGCTGATGGCATTTTTTGAGGGGGTCTCCTAAATATAGAATCATTTCATTGGCAAATAGAGATAGTTTGTATTCTTCTTTTCCTATTCTTAGCCCTTTATTTTTTTTCTTTTGTCTAATTGCTCTGGCTAGGGTTTCAAGGAATATGTTGAATTAGAGTGGTAAAAGAATGCATCATTGTCTTGTTCCAGTTGTTACAGGGAGTGCTTTCAATTTTTCTCCACTTAAAATGATGTTGGTGGTTCCATTCCCAGCTTTCCAAGAAATCTCCATACTGCTTTCCAAATTGGCCGCACCAATTTGCAGTCCCACCAGCAATGTGCAAGTGTACCCTTTTCCCCACATCTTCGGATAGTAGAGGATAGGAAAGGCAGCAGAATACAACAGACACTAGTATGGCAATAGGTAAATCAATGGATGTGTAACCGATGTGATTCTGCAATCTGTATACGGGGTAAAAATGGGAGTTCATAACCCACTTGAATCAAAGTGTGAAATATTATATATCAAGAACTATGTAATGTTTTGAACAACCAACAATAAAAATTTTTAAAAAATGATGTTGGCGGGCTGGGGTTGTGGCTCAGCGGTAGAGCACTTGCCCAGCACATGCAGGGTCCTGGATTTGATCCTCAGCACCACATAAAAATAAATAAATTAAATAAAGGTATTGTGTCCAACTATAACTAAAAAATAAATATTAAAAAAAATAAAATAAAATGATGTTGGCCTTGAGTTTAGGGTATACAACTTTTACAATGTTGAGGTATGTTCCTACTACCCCTAGTTTTTCTAGTGTTTTAAAAATTAATAAATGGTGAATTTTGTCAAATGCTTTTTCTGCATCTATTGAGGTAAACAGGTGATTCTTTAAGTCTATTAATGTGGTGAATTATATTGACTGATTTCTGTATGTTGAATGAACCTTGCATCCCTGGAATTAACTTCACTTCATTATGGTGCACCATCTTTTTAACATGTTTTTGTATGCAACTTGCCAGTATTTTATTGAGAATTTTTGCACCTATATTCATCAGGGATATTGGTCTGAAGTTTTCTTTCCTTGATGTGTCTTTGTCTAGTTTTGGCATCTAGGAGATACTAGCTTCATAGAATGAGTTTGGAAGGATTCCCTCCTTTTCTGTTTCATACAATGATTTGAGGAGGATTGGTGTTATTTCTTCTTTGACGGTCTGGTAGAACTCCACTGAGAATGCATCTGGTCCTGGTGTTTTCTTTCTTGGTAGGCTTTTGATGGTGTCTTCTATTTCATTGCTTGAAATTGGTCTGTTTAATATGAATTGTAATACATCTGCTGTCATATATAACAAATTAGAATAAAAAATAAATAACTGTATTTATTAAAAAGAAAGAAGTTGATCTGTTCAAATTTTCTATGTCCTCTTTATTCAATTTGGGTAGGCCATTTGTCTCTAGAAATATGTCATTTTTTATTTTAATTTGTTATATATGACAACAGAATGCATTACAATTCATATTACACATATAGAGCACAATTTTTCATGTCTCTGGTTGTACACTGATTTTCTATTTTATTAGAGAATAGATTTTCAAAGTAGTTTCTGATTATGGTCTGTAGTTCAGTAGTGTTCATGGTGATATTAATTTTATTTACTTATTTAAAGAACCAACTTGTTGTTTTGTCAATTTTTAATTACTTTTTTTGTTGTTGCTTCAATTTCATTAATTTAGGCTCTGATTTTAATATTTCCTGTCTTCTACGGCTTTGGGTGTTGATTTGTTCCTCTTTTTCTAGGGCTTTGAGATGTTAAGTTAGGTTATTTATTTGGTGAATTTGTATTCTTTTTATGAATGATGTCAATGCAATGAACATTCCTATTAGAATTGCCTTCAAAGTGTCCCAGAAATTTTGATATGTTGTGTCACTATTCTCATTTATCTCTAAGTATTTTTTTAGTTCATCCCTGATTTCTTCAGCTATCCATTGGTCATTAAATAGTATACCAGTTAGTTTCCAGGAGTTACAGTAGCTTATTCTTTTATTTTATCATTGATTTCTAAATTTATTTTATTATGATCTGATAAAATGCAAGGTATTAGCTCTATTTTTTTGTATTTGCTTAGAGTTGCTTTTTGGTCTAATATATGGTCTGTTTTAGAGAAGGATTCATGTGCTGCTGAGAAGAAAGTGTATTAAGTCATTGATAAATGAAATATTTTTATATGTCTGTTAAATCTAAATTATATTTTTAGTTCTATACCTTTTTTATTATTTTTTGCTTTGAAGATCTATCAATTGGTGAGAGAGCCATGTTGAAGTCACCCGATATTATTGTGTTGCGAATTATCTGATTCTTGAGATTGTGAAGAGTCTATTTGATATATAGATACTCCATATTTTGTGGCATAAATATTCACAATTGTTATGTCTTCTTGATGTATAGTTCCCTTAAGCAGTATGAAATGGCCTCCTTTTTCCCTTCTGATTAATTTTGACTTGAAGTGGACTTTATCAGATATAAGGATAGAAACCCTGCTTGTTTATGAGGTCCACATGAATGGTAAATTTTTTCCCATACTTTTACTTTCAGTCTGTGGATGTCTTTGCCTGTAAGGAAATTCTCTTGGAGACAACATATTGTTGGGTCATGTTTTTTAATCCAATGTGCCAGTCTATGTCTTTTTATTGATGAGCTTAGGACATTTATATTCAATGTTATTATTGAGATATTATTTTTATTCCCTGTCAATTTGAATTATTTCTGGTTTTTAACTTGAATTAGTTGCTCTTTTCATTAACTGTTCTTCTTGCATAGTTCCTCCCTTTGCTGGTTTTTAGTTTTATTTTGAATTTATTCTTCATGAACTATTTTGTTGAGAATGTTTTGTAGTGCAGAGGTTTTAGTTGTGAATTCTTTTAACTTTTGTTTATCATGGAAGGTTTTTAGTTCATCATCAAATGTGAAGCTTAATTTTGCAGGGTCTAGTATTCTTAACTGGAATTAATTTTCTTTCAGAGCTTGGTATAAATTATTCCAAGACCTCCTAGCTTTGAGGGTCTGGGTTGAAAAATCAATTGAGATCTGACTTGGTTTCCCTCTACATGTGACTTGTCTTTTTTTTCCTCCTCTGGCAGCCTTTATAATTCTATCCTTATTCTGTATGTTAGGCATAGTTATAATAATATGCCTTGGTGTGAGTCTGTTGTAATTTTGTATAGTTGGGGTCCTGTATGCTTCCTGTATTTGATTTTTTATTTCATTCCTAAGGTTTCAGAAAATTTCAGATATTATTCCATTTAAAAGATTATGCATTCTTTTGGGTTGTACCTCTGAGCCTTTGTCTATCCTGATAAATCTTAAATTTGGTCTTTTCAGGTTATCCCATATTTCTTGGAAGTTCTGTTCATTGTCTCTTAACATATTTTCTCTGTGGTCAACTTTATTTTCAAGATTATGTATTTTGTCTTCATTGCCTGAGACTCTTTTTTCTAAGTGGACTAGTCCTCTGGTGATACTTTCCAATGAATGGTTTATTTGGTTTATTGTTTCCTTCATTTTGAGGATTTCTGCTTGTTGTTTTTGTTTTGTTTTGTTTTGTTTTTTCATTGTTTTTGTTTTTTTCAGAATCTCTATTACTTTTTCAAAGTCATCTTTTTCTTCCTGTATTTTCTCCTTTACATCATCCTTTCCCTTGCAGATCAATTTTACTATCAACATTCTAAACTCCTTCTCTGGCATTTCTTTCACTGAGATGTCAATGGATTTTGCTTTTGGTGTATTTTGGTTTGTTTCAGGTGATTCATTCCCTTGCTTTTTCATGTTGTTTGTATGTCTACCCATCTAACAGTTGGTTTTGAGGCAGTAGAGTTTCTACCTTATGGATTTATGTTCCTAAAAGTTTCCAGTACCTCACTGTTTAGGGAAAGACTGATAATAAAAACCATTGATGCAAACAACTTATAGCATTAAACCAAATATGAAATCTACAATGTCAATTGTCACAATAAACAGAAACGATATGATCAGTTATTGCCCACAGCAAAAACAGTAAGTTTATAAAAGGGTTTACAATTTCAGGTGGTGACCAGGGATAGAACAGAAGTGATATAGAATATGAAGTCTATGACAGAGGATAATAAAAAAATAGAAGTAAAATATTTAAAAGAAGAGTGAAAGAGAGAACATAGAGAATGGCTATTAGCAGAGGAAAAGAGAGTTGAGGGAAACTGATAAGTGAGAGAATACATGCATAAAAGTCTCAGGCAATGAAAACAAAAAAGAAATAAGATTATAATACCAAAATTGATAAATACTAATCAAACACCTTAGTCCTCAAAATGTTGATCCATGAAAAATACCTGTCTTCAAATAAAATGGTAGAAGTGAGAAAAAATAAAGATATATGAATGTATATAAGTGTTCATTTAAAGATAGAGTTTTTAAGAGGAAAGAAGTGATGAGATGGTAGGAAAGGGTTTGTAGATTCAAGAGGTGAATAGAGCAAATGCAGAGGTGACATAGGATGTGTTTATAAGGGGAGGACCAAAAAACAGAAGTAAAAGAAACAAAGGATGAAAGAGAGCAACAGTGTTTGGCTGTTAGCAAGTAAAAAGAGAGAAGTAGGAACAAAGGAAAACAAAATTGTGAGAAGACAATAGAAAACCAACCCAAAATATACTAATCAAAAACCCAATCCTCAAAAAAATAAAGCATGAAAAAATAACTACCTTAGAAACGCTAAAACTGAAAGACCAGAAACAAACATGTGCATGTATAAATGTATAAATGTCCATCATGTATCATCAATCAGTACACGCACAAAAACAACAAAAACAAAATAACAGAATAGTCAATGAGACCATTTGCCCACTGTCTATGCCAAAGTGCCTTTCTGTTTCTCGACTTCCCTTCTCAGCGGGATGGCGGGAGGAGCTGTGGAAAATGTTCTCAGCCTGACTTCCTGGGTATTGTCTTTGGGTTCTGTGAGATGGGTTGCTGTAAGTGAAGCTCCCAGGGGTGGGTATTTGGTCTGGAGTTGCCCCTGGTGTTTTATTATGTGGGGAGTTTTCATTAATGAATCAACATACTTCTAGCACTGTACCCCACTAGTCCCCCCAAGGCACCACTTTTGGGACTGGGGAGTTGGTCCTTCACTGGTTCTGTTGTTTGGGGATACTGCCCTGTTTTGGCTTCTCAAGACTGTTTCTGAGCACTGAGCTCAGTCATTCCGCCCTATTCAATTTCTTCCTGCTACTTGTCCTGCTAGCTGCTGGGTTCAATCTGATCTGTATTACCCCCAAGCAAAATGGTCTCTGTGCCAGAGATTCTCTTGATTTGTTAGGTTCATTTAAATCTCATGGTTGGCATCTGCCCAATTCATGTATTAGTTGCATCCCCAAACTCACAGATCTAAGTTCTGGGTTCTGAGTCCACACCAGTCTCGTGGAGGTATTTCCAACTTGGGCTCCTTGTAGAGGGCTGGCAGATGATGACTTTCCCTGGCCAGTTTGTTGGGACTGATAGCACCTGGGTCAGCCCAGGGGGTGCTGCCCTTTGGTCCCTGGATTCCCCAAGCCAAGATTTTCCCAGCACTTTCAATCATTTCCAACCTGGTGTATTTTCTCCTCTTCCACCTGGATCAGCTCCAATTCTGTTCCTTGGCCTAATCTGATGTTGTACCCAATCTTCAAGGCTCTCTGTCCAATATTGAATATCAGTGGAGTGTTTCTGTTTTTGTTTTTGTTTTTTCACTTACCTCCCAAAGAAGTAGTTTCCCTTCTGTTTGAGTCCCAAGTTATAGAGCTGTGAGAAAAGCCACATCTCACTAATCCACCATCTTGCTTTCCTCCAGATAATAGATTTCATTTAGAGATACAAATGTGGGTATCATTACAATACAGATAGAACTTAAAGCCCCGTCACCAGATAAGATTACCAAGAGAAGGGAGCATAACTACAGGCAAGAAGACAATTAAGGCCTTACCATAAGAATCTTCCAAAATAAGAGATTGAAAAGTAAGATAAACCCATTCTCAAGATTGAGGAGTTTGGGCTGGGGATGTAGCTCAGTGGTAGAGTGCTTGCCTAGCATGTGTAAGGCACTGGGTTCAATTCTCAACACCGCATATAAATAAAGTTCCATTGGCAAATAAAAAATATTTTAAAAAAAAGAAAATGCAGATCTCAAATTAAAAAAAAAAGATTGAGGAATTTGCAATGAAAGAGATAGAAATAAAAAGAGATCCTGGAAGCCAAATAATGAAAGTATAAAAGGAGAACACAGAGCCAATTGCAACCAAGTCTACTGAGAGCTCAAATAACATGAAGACTAAGAATTACCACGATGAGCTATGTTATTGAATGAATAGTATAAAATCTGAGAAGATAGAGCATATTTATTGTTTTTCGTTATTTGTCATTTGGTATAAATTAAAACCATCAGAGAGAATTTGAAAAGAAACCAGAAGAGATTGTCCAAAAAGAATGGGTTCAACCATGGTTAACCAGATCTCACAGCCAGCGATGCCACTGGAATCTAATAACATTCTTCTCTAGGATTCAGACCTTGAACAATTCACTTAATCTCACTAGGTCCATTTATTTTCACTTCTAAAATAAGGAGAGGAATTTATGAGCCCTCACATCCCTGCCCCTCAATATTTTTATGATTTAAACATAACACCCATAATCCTACCTCCCCCACAAATTACTTTTATTATTTAAATATCATCTTCTATTTCTTGTTAAAATACATAAAATGTGTGCATGCATAAAATGTATGGGTGCATAAAATACACATATCATACACAAAAGTGCACCGCTTTTAAGAACAAGAATTACATGTGTGCATTGTTATTCCCTTGGTATGTTAAGTAAGCAAAGAAAACGAGGCAGGAGAAATGTGTCTGATAGGCTCATTTCTTTTGCCTATCATCTGCTCACCTTCAGATGATATACAACTTCTGAATAGAGGCCAGCCTAGTGAGACTCTGTCTCAAAATAAAAAATAAAAAGGGGATAGAGAACTACAGTGATGCAGCCACATCAATGTTTATAGCAGTTCAATTCACAATAGCTAAATTATGGAATCAACCTAGGTGTCCTTCAACAGATGAATCAATAAAGAAAATGTGGTCTATATATACAATGGACTATTACTCAGCCTTAAAGAAGATTCCAGGGCTACAAATTTACTAACAAGAAAATATGGCTTATTTATTTCTCTGTGAATAAATTGAGCTTTCTCAGATGCCTCCAGCTTTGTTAGTAAATAAAGAAAAAATACCTAATATTAGTTTGAAATAGCAAATTTAATCCATACAATACTTTATATAGTCAACGGGGGTTCACATTCAATGTCACTTATAGCTTTTTTTTTTGAGTAAAGTATGAATCCTTAGAATCCTTAGTGTTTTGGCAATCCCCAATCCTTCTCTCCAAGAGGGCACTTGGTAGGAAGCTATATGCATGGTTCATGAGATGTCTTGGTAGCAAGAAAGTGATGGTCTCTTCAGATCATCAAGATATTATTTTGCATCTTTGCTGGTCATAAACCTTTTTGCATCGAACCTGAATGCCAGTCTCAAAGCCAGTCCTAGGCAATTCTAAACATGAATCACATGAGTGTTGATGTCCAGGTTATGGACCCTTCTCACTATTAGCTGCCGAAATGTGCAACTAGTTAATCATTAATACTTCCTCTGTCTCTGTTTGGTGGAGCCAAGTAACCCCACATGATGATTTAGCCTCACTTTTACTCTCACTGGAGCTGAAGAGTCCCTCTGAGGTCTAACTGTGTCTCCCACACAGTTCTAGTCAATGTGGTCTACCTGTATCCCTTGATTATTGCAAAACCTTTTCCCTGTCATGATATGAACAACTCCATCTGGCAAGTTATCCCACCAGGTCCTTGGCCAAAGTGTAAGACCCTTGATCAGGATCAGATAGGAAATTTGAGGTCCCATTCATGCTACTTAGGGATTGAGGTTAATTCAAGGGACTTTTATTCAGGACCTCTCTCTGCCTAATCTTGCTGCCGTACTGAACTCTGTAGCTATTTCCAGAGTCCTAAAAAATGATCTGGGGCAGAAGCCATTGTACCCTCTGTCTACTTTCAAAAGGATTTTTAACAAAGTTTTCCTGCCCCATCTTGACCCTAAAGGAAAGTTAAATAAACTCTGATTGCATGATCCTTTTACCTCTTTCTCCTTTCATGTGTGAATTCTCCTTGGGGACCAATGCATCTTGCATTGGTTAGCCCCTCTTCCTTCTGTTTGAAATGGTCGCGTAGACTACATCTGTTCTTTATATGATAAAAAAAGTCAGTAAACAAATTTACAAATACTCTTCTCCACAAAATCTGGATGTCAGGACTATTTTGTTGTTGCATAAATTCTACTTTGTGAGCCAAATGATGACTCTTTCTCTGCATTTTCACTCTAACAGTGGTAAATTCCACCCCTGCCACCCACTGCCAGGCAGTGAATGCTCAGTTTAATGGGGGAGAAAATTCTATGGAGAATTGGAGAAGTGAAAAATACCACAGTGTCTTTCAAAGACTACCACTGTTGCAAAAGAAAAAATATGAATTTTCCTTTATGTTAGTCAGCTTTTTGTCACTGTGACTAAAATTCCCAACAAGAACAACTTAGAGGAGGAAAAGTTTATTCTGAGGCTCAGGATGTCAGAGGTCTCAGTCCACAGACAGCTGACTGCATTGCTTTGGGGCCAAGGTGAGGCAGAAGGGCAAGGGCCAGAAAAGATGCTCACCTGATGGCAGCCAGGAAGAGAGAGAATGAGGGAAGAAGTAAGGGGTCACAGGAAAGATGAACCCTTCCAGGGCACACCCCAGTAACCCACCTCTTCTGACACACCCCACCTACTTACCATCGCCACCCAGTCAGTCCATTCAAACTAGGAATGGACTGATTAGGTTACATCTTTTATAGTCCAATCATTTCACTTCTGAACTGTATAAAATCATTTCACTTTTTTTGCCATATAAAACCCAAAGCTTTGGGGAGAAACCCCTCATATCCAAATCATAACACCCTTTTAAAAAAGCCTATATAATATTTCAAAAAGTATTCAAGAAATGGAGACCGTCTTGTTCCAAATAACTTGAGAACTTCCTCAGGAATTACCAAAGAGTTCAGTGGTTCAAGGATTTTTGATTGAATAATACCACATGGGGGAGCTCTATGTTCTTAGACTCAAAGTTTGATAAAGTACCTATTCATGTGGTGACAATGTGTGTTGATTGGCTAGGTTTCTCCCATATGTTTTATACAAAAATGGAATTGATAAACCATTTTTTCACAAAATCATTGTGTCAAAATTGTTCTGTTCGTGATGTATTGAAAATATTTTCCTCAGCTTTTGAAATTTTTTAAAAATCATAATCATTATTAGAATAGTCTTAAAGTAGAAATTGGGAATATAGCTTTATCATGATTGATATTCTATGTTATATTGAATGTTAGATGTTATCAATTTGTAATAATGCTCCATTATTTTATGATATACCACTAAGGAAGGAAAAACTCCTTGAATTAATGCCATCAATTATAGGATACATCTACATTTCAGAGATGTTAGAATATGGAAAAATATGCATTTAAGACCAAAATGGGGTAGTAGATTTGCTGGAATCCTTTACTGAATACTTACCACGTGCCAGGCCCTGTGGTCAGTGCTTTTACTAATCAAGAAATCTTATCCTCATATTATAGACATGGTCCCTGAGGTTTACAGAAATCAAATAATCTGCCAAAAATATTTAGAACTAACAGAGCAGAGCTAGAATACACACCTAGATCTTAATGACTCTAGAGCCCACACCCTTACCTAGATTTAATGTTAGATTTATCAAACCTTTCTGCTTTTGGCTTAAAATTCCAACTTTTGGTGGTCTTTTATTGATATAGTAACAGTAATTTGTACAATCTTTTAAAAATTATTTTTCGTTGTCAGTTTCTAAATAACTTGTTAGAAAATTTAAGTTAATGTACTAATTAATGGTCCATCAGAAAATTCTATTTTTCTGTCTGGAAATCTTCATAAAGAAGGAAACTTTTTGATGTTTTATAGTATAACACTATTAAAACAGAACTCAATTTAAAAAATATTTATTATGGAAATCCTCACAAATACACAAAAATAAAGACAACAGTATGATTAAGCCCTCCCCCCCCCAAAAAAAAAAATACCACATGGATTGTTGATTAAGAACATTTAAAAGGAAATCTATGTTTACTTTACAGGGAACCAGGGAGGAGGGATACACAGACCCTGCTATGGCTGCTCAGGATGCAATGGTAACTAGATCCAGCCCTCCAACAGGCTCTAAAGAACCTTTGTTCTGATGGTCTGAGCTGATTCTGATGCTCCTTCCTGACTGTGGGTTTCAGGTCCTGTGGGAAGCGTGTCAGCAGAAAACTGGAGAACATAAAACCATGCTACAGATGATCCTGTGCAACAAGAGCTACCAGCAGCTGTGGCTGGGTAATTAGAAATCAATCTTCTTTCCAGTTACTTAACTGATTATATAATAAAAAGCAAGTAGTTAAGTAGAAAAAAAAGAGAGAGAAAATGTTGCATAGAAATAGAGGAAAATTGGCTATCACAAAGACAATTATTTTGGATTATAAGTTATACATATATGCCTCATTTAATGACATTACTAAGAAAAAAGTTTTCCCCATAATTTTATTTTTCTAATAAATGAATTTTATAACTTCCAAATATTGAATCTCTTGAAAATTATCACTGTTTTAGAGCTGTATTTGCTATTTGCTACTGGGTATGTTGTCTATATGTTATCTTGAAAAGTGAACATAGTTTAATCAGCGCATCATGAGTCAGGTTCATTACTGATATCATGATTTATGCAAAAGAGGTAGCATCGTATTGGTTTTAGAGGTAATTCATATTCATTTGCACTTTGTTTGAGTTTCTTCAAATTATTGTACTTTTCTTTTTCCCCCTATGAAAAAAAAATTTATGTAAAACACAAAAGTCATTAAAAATTTTTAAAAGATGACCTACCCTAATTGAACTCCCATCTTTATATTTTCTAATGTCAATTATATATATAAATACAATAAGACCATACCTCCTTGCTTCTAATTTGCTATAAAAAATGGAGAACTAAAAGTTTCTCGGGATAAAACCACATAAGTAAATTCCTAAATAAGAAGCTTAATTAAGCACAATTTTGCTAATAATGCTTATCAAAAGGTGATTTCATATTTCTCAGAATATTCTTTTTTATGCTTATTTTTTAGTTGTAGTTGGACACAATATCTTTAATTAACTTACTTATTTTTATGTGGTGCTGAGGATGGAACCCAGGGCCTCATGCATGCTAGGTGAGCGCTCTACAGCTGAGCCACAACTCTAATATATATATAATATTCTTTATAGGTCTTATGATCACTGTTTTAATCATCACTCAGGATTTTTACAATAATTTTTCATATTTAAGCTCTAGCAGAAAATTTACTGTTGAAATAAGTCTGATTTATTTCTATGTATGTCCTAAACAAATGGCTCATAAATAATGTCTGGTCTTGTGTTTCCTCTGAATTTAAATCAGCAGTGAGTCAGTGAGTCCTACTAGAGGTGGCAGTTGTTCCCAAGGAGGACAGAGCAAAAGCAAGTCTTTGAAGATTTATACCAACTCCACTAACTTTTAGAGTATTGTATTTATTTCAAAGCATAGAAATCAATACTACTGATGGTAGTATTTTCAATTATTTTAGAGAAAATACCTTCAGTATGTAAAACAATCTAATCAATATCTATATTTAAGTTTGGAATATTTACAAAATTTCCTTTGAATTACATCAATTTTTTTTGAAGTTTTCCAGGAATTTCAAAATATTTCTGGGCAAGATGTGGTAGATGCCATTAATGATTGCTATGATGGATACTTTAAGGAGCTGTTGGTGGCAATTGGTAAGTAATAATTTATTGGGTGCACAGCAGAACTTCTATTTCACAACAAATGCTGACTGGCTCTGACCGAATTGAAGCTCTTTATTGAGTCATTTTCCCCCTGAATGCAACTATTTAAAAGGGTTGTGAACTCTGTAGAAGGAACGTATATCAGTTACTGATACAGGGCACTAAGCTGGAGGCCTAATGGCATTAATAAACTGACATCTTCCCCTAAAGGCTGGTTCAGATTTCATTCCGGGAAGCAGAATTATCTGATGTTTTCTATCAGGAATGACGGTTTTCATACTGTTAAGTTCATTTTGTATTTATTGACTTCCATTCCTTTGTCCAAGAGCAGATAAATTCTAGCAATGTGGCTTCCTTTCCTCCCAGAAGGAAGAGGGTTTTGTTGTTGTTGTTGTTGTTGTTGTTTTTGTTCTTTAGTTTTGGAGGTATTTTTGTTTGTTTGTTTTTGGGGAGCATGAGTGTGTGAGAGAGAAAGGGAGACTTTCCAGTATATTCACCTTTAGGAGTCAGTCCTACCATAAAAGAGACTTACCAAGTTGTTACTCAGTGGTGAATTCTACAAGTTACTATGAGAGAGACACACCTCCCAGGCCTTCCTAAGGAATGAGATCTCCATAGAAGAAAAAACAGTGGTAGTCATTTGTAAAGCTACTATGGAACTACTCATGCTTTATCTTGTGCTGCACTTGAACTTGAGAACACCCAATCCCAGACCTATAAATGAAAAGTCATTGTGAAATATTCCCCCAGTAGTTATTTATCTAGTGAGCACTTGGATAATTGTTGAATAAGTGAATATTGAGATTTCCATCCTTGTCTTGGTCCAGTTTTTAGAGGGGATGTTTTCAGTTTTTCTCCATTTAGGATGATATTGGCCTTGGGCTTAGCATAGTTTACAAGGTTGAGATATCCCTGCACCCAGCCATCGCAGTCTAGCAGCCACTCCAGAGTAATCACAAAGGACTATGGGTGTAGCTTAGTGGGACAGTACTTACGTAGCATACCTGATACCCTGATGCCATTCCTAGTGCTTTGAGGGAAAAAATGATTATCAGGTTAACTTTTCTTCAAAGTAAAAATAATAAAAGATAAGGTTATGTTCTCACAATCGAAAACAATTACTTGAATTAATTTGTTATGATGATTTTATTTTGGCTAGAAGTTATAGTCTCATACATTATTCATTTATGTATTAGTCTATTATTCAAATAAATAATACTGAATGGCTAAAATCAACAGTGCACATTCATCAGGCTCTAGGTCTTCCAAAACTATGACCATTTCAATTTGATGACATATAAACTGGCCAGGCCTGTTATCATCCTTACTGTTTCTTCTTAAAAGACTTTGATATACAATCAATCAACAAATATATGAAAAAAATATTCAACATCTCTAGTAATTAGAGAAATGAAAATTCAAACTACTCTAAAATTTCATCTCATTCCAGTCAGAATGGAAGTTATCAAGAATACAAGCAATAATAAGTGTTGGTGAGGATGTAGGTAAAAGGCACATTATACATTGCTGGTAGGACTGTAAATTGAAGCAACCAATTTGGAAAGCAGTATGGAGGTTCCTTAGAAAACTTGGAATGGAACCACCTTTTGACTCAGCTATCCCACTCCTGGGTCTATACCCTAAAGAACTTGAAAACAGCATACTACAGTGACACAGACACTTCAGTGTTTATAGCAGCACAATTCACAATTGTTTAACTGTGGAAGCAACCTAGATGCCCTTCAATCTCAAAAAATCCAGGGGCCGAATGTTTTCTCTCATAAGTTGATGCTAATCCATATGGAGGAGCATGGGATGAGTCGAGGAACTTTGGATGTGGCAAAGGGGAGGGGAAGAGGAGGCAAGGGCTAAGAAAAATGATGGAATGAGATGGATACCATTACCCTAGTTACATGTATGATTGCACAAATAGTGTGACTCTACTTCATGCACAACCAGAGAAGTGAAAAATTCTGTTCCATTTGTGTACAATGAATCAAAGAGCTTTGCACTGTCATGTATAATTGATTAGAACTAATAAATAAATAAATAAATAAATAAAAGAGACTTCAGAGCTTCCCAGGAATCTATAAGGAATATGAATGAAGCCTCTTAATGAGAAATCACGTGGACCTTAACTATAATTTACTTTGAAAAGTCATATAAATGCATAGCCTTCAGAATGAATCACATGTGGTCTTTGTTACATTAAATCCTTTGATAATAAAAATCAATAATAGTGGTGATAACCTAGGGTTTTTTGAAGCACTGTTTAATTTTCAGTTGAAAAAGATAAAGTTTTCTTCATCAGTTAGAGGAAGAAGCTGACCAAGTTCCAAGAGATAGATGAAATGAAAATCTGAATGGATCATTAGAATATTGTTGCTGTGTATTTTTTTGATGAGCTATAACATTGCTATTACTCTGTGTGGATACTATAACACAATGTGAAGATTGTAACATGAACAAACATGTTCATCTTATTTCATGAATTCTTAAGAAATCATGTCTCTTCACTAACATTACTTTTCTAATTTCTCCCAGTTCTCTGCGTTCGAGACAAACCAGCCTATTTTGCTTATAGATTATATAGTGCAATACATGTAAGTAAGACCTGCATATTTTAAAAATTTCTTCAGCTATAGTATCTGTTTTTCTTCCATTATTTAAATATTGACTCATATTTCCCTCTTGTATTTAAATACATACATTTCAAAGAAATATGCCCAAGTGAAAATAATGTGCTATACACCAAAAAGAGGACCCATTGTGTAAAAATAATGCTTTCCACAACAAATTTAGATACCTAAGTAATACTGTTCTTTGGAGTCTCTGTCCTTCATGTGCTTTAGAGTTTCTTGGCATTTAAAGAAAGTGGTAAATCCAAATGCTTTTGTATATATCCATAGACCCGCTACCTCATACTTACACGAGTATAAAACATATGACATCATAACAAAATGTTAAACCATTACAAACTCTCAGAAAAAACAGCTATAAGTTTGAAGTTTAAAAACACAAAATAATGTCAGTGATTATCTTAAAGCATGAAGTATTAGCTTTTCAAAAATTATTTAGATAACTAGCAAACAATAAACTCTAAAGTTATTCTTATAATTAAATGGGAATGTTTCATGCTTTAATGTGATATTCAATCACACATCCTTTGTTGCAATCATGTTTGAGGAAAGTAAGTGCATCAGGTAGTGTACATTTTATCCATAATGTGTATGAAGCATATTTTAAAAAAGAAAGGGTCTCATAAATGTCACTCTACATATTTCATAGCCTTGAAAACTTGATGAAAATTAATAAAAAACAAGCTGATATTACAATAAATTTAATAATCAGGGTGTTTTATCTTTGAAGTAATTTTTTACAGGCCAACTTCTTGGAAAAAGCCAGTGCACAGGACAGATATGTTAATACCAAGAATATTTAACTGTATATCTCATGCTTAAAGTTTGTTTTACTGATGCATGAGGAAAATCTATGCCAGCTCAGAATATAGGAGAAAGAACCAACCGCTACAAAAACAAAATAAAGCCTTACTTGTGAATGATCCTGGAAAAATAGAAGCAATTACTCTCAGTCTGACTATGTTCAAATTCAGGGACACTTATTTCAGTGATAACTAAAACTATATCTTTGCTCAGTGTGTTACCAGAGATGAAAGAAGGTATCTGTATTCACAAATGGTTTGGAGGTAAAGAGGAAGGGTGTGTATTCTAGTAATCAATTTTTTTTATACATGAGGACCTCAAGTGTCAAAAAACTCTTTTCATCACCCTTTTCCCTCAAGCACTCTGAAGTATCTACAATTTAAAATAGGAAATTTTGTTAAACATTCATCTTAGTCACCTCTAATTATTTAAAAAAAAAAATCGTTAGATCTACATCTAAAACATTCACATCAAAAAATCAGATTACACTTAGTGGCCACCAGATGTCATCATAACTCCATTTTTTTAAAAAAAAGTCTGACTCCCCCCCCCCCACACACACACACACCTGCCTTCATGAATGTTTCCGGGGGCTAGTGCAAATGTGGACTTTGTTTTTCAGTATTTGAATTTTCACCAGCAAATATTTTAAGTACCTAGAATTCTTAGTTTTACAATATTTCAATAGTGAAAACGTAATTGCTGTCTCAGACTGGCCAATGCTCACGTGAGTGCAGAATGTATCCCCACAGGGAAGCAGGTTTACCTAGGAAGACCTGTGATCAGATGTGCAGTTCACCCTTCAGAGGGAAGGAGACAGTGTGAAGACTGAAGACTGGGAAAGGCCGGAACTACTACAGAGGGCTGGGGGTCAGAGTCAAGGGCATGACCCTGGGGTTTAAGTTAGGAAGACAGATGGAAGAGGATGGCTCAGTGTGAGAGCACGGGAAGGAAAGTGAAGTCACAGGGCATCTCTCAGGCTCTGACCTGGAGATTGTGGGGACAGTGACCTGGAGATTGTGGGGACAGTGATGTGTTTACAGTTTGAAGACCACGGGTCAAAGAGCAGATTGCTGCAGAAAGAGATGAGTGGCCATTGGACATGCTGACTTTAAGGCACTGTTTTCTTGTTTTTCCTCCCTTTTCCTGAATCTTTTAGGACTTTGGTTTTCATAATAAAACAGTAATCCGGATACTAATTGCCAGAAGTGAGATAGACCTGATGACCATAAGGAAATGCTACAAAGAGAGATATGGAAAATCCCTATTTCATGATATCAAAGTAAGTCTCCTACTTTTTGAAACTGAGATAAAAGCTTTCATTTAAATAATTTCATTTACAGTCTAAAAAATTAACTCTTCTGATGGGATTAACTGCTTTCACAGTTTAGACAACCTTTAATACATGAAATGAACAGGTTGGAAAGAAAATCCTTTTACCAGACAGAAGATTTTTTGTCTTTATTTTAAGCAAAATCATTGACACCATCATGTAAAATATTCATCCCCTGTAATTGTGCTGCAAGAGCTAAATTCTGAGGTTTGCTCAGATCTAGAAAAATGTATCTTGCAGCAAGACCCCATAATCCTGAAGAAGATTCTTATTTCGTTATCATGGAAGGCAGGGCAGCCAGTAAAGTACCATCAACTGTGATCAGGAGGAATTTAACATTACTTGTTATGTGAAAATCTGCACAGCTTTATCCTTTTAACCTTTAGAAAGCAAAGAAACCATGATTCAGAAGTAAACAAGCAATTGCTTCATTCTGATCCTTCTGAACTTTACCCTAGGTTTTTTTGTAAAACCTAGCAAAGAATTACCAGAGTATGTGAGACCCTCTATCTAATTTTCGGAGTGGGGGTGGGGGGCGGTGAAAAATAAAATGCTTGGCCCTTTCTTCAAACAAAAATCACAAAGACTTTCAAGATGGTAGAGCAGAGAATTTAGACCTAGGACAGGGTACTGAGAATCTATCTTCATGTATATTTTGCACATAGATAAGCACTGTTATCTGGCTCACGGTGTTTGCCACTGAAATTTCTAATAGTAAGAAACAGCTTTTTAGTTTACTGACAGAGTAAACCAGAAACAACTCAACAACCCAAGATCAAGAAACCACAAAATCCAGAAGATCTTATAAGCCCTTGAGAGCCAAAGTGGTTCTAGAAGTTGATGGAACAATTAAAAGAAATCTTATTCCTCTATCTTTGATAAAACTCTCATTATATCCACCTTCAAAATGCTAAACTCTTTCAGTGATGATGAACATTTCCCACTGAGAAATACATATCACTCATTTTCTAGATGAATAAACTATATCTTATACACTTCTTATAATTAATCACAGCCATCTTGAAGTCTACTAGTATTTATGATAATTAACGTGACTTTACTATGTGCATATAAAGCAGTGAATCATAAAGACACAATTTTACATAAAAGAACATTAATAGTTGATTTTTAACAAAGTTTAGTTTTATAATATTACTTATTTTTTTTTGTTTTGGAAAATTTGGAAACTATGAAAAAAACAAAAATGCCCTAAATTCTCTACCACAGATAATCTATAATAAAATATTGTGGCAGGTGCTTCTGTGGTCAGAATTCTTGTGTCTCCTCTATAGTGATGGTGTTAGGAGGTTGAGTATTTGAGAGTTGATTAAATAGTAAGGATAAGCCCAGGGATGGGATTAGTGTCCTTATAAAATAGACACAGGGAGCACCTCTGTCCCTTCTTCCATGGGAGATCAGAAAGAGAAGAAGGCTGTCTATGGGAAGCAGGCAGACACCAAATCTCCTGGCACCTAGACCTTGAATTTCCCAGCCTCCAGGACTGTAAGAAATAAATAGCGATTTGCTACCAAAAGGGGATATTTTTATTGAATCATGGTATCCTGGTGTATAAACTGTAAAATACAAAAACTATCTTGCATATTGTACATATTATTTTTCAGTTTTCACTAGTATATATAATAATATCTTGATTATAGTCTTAAATCTCTGTGTTCATTGATAACTGATAATAGATTCCTAAAGATATATTTCTTAAGTTAAAATTACAGCATTCATGAGTATAAATATTTTTAAATCTTTTGAAACACATTATCCATTTGCTTTCCAGACTCTATACTGATCTATAATAATAACAATATCAGGGCACCTCTTTCTAAAGTTGAAGAAAAGATTTCATTTTAATGTAAGTTTATAGTACTTACAAATACACATTAGGGCTCCACTGTCTTCATATAAGCCACATACTATTGACTATAACCATGTTATAATTTTTCAATACCTTTAACTGAGAATAGTTCTCAGAAAATATTGAATCTTTAGATTAAAACAATAAATAACTTTAGAAAGACTGATGGTCCATGGGTCTCTCATACTGCAATGCAGAAGAATAATGGGTCTTTTTTAGAACAACTATGAGATTTTATTTTATATACATTATGTGTTTTTCTTTACAGAATTTTGCTTCAGGCCACTATGAAAAAGCACTACTTGCTATCTGTGCTGGTGACATGGATGACTACTAAAATAAAGAGAAGGAAGAAAAGGAATCAAAGGGCTATGCATTCCCTTTCATGCGCACATCAAAGGACAGACTTTCTGCTAAATTCATTATTATTAGCACGATATCAAAACTATAGAATCATATTTCTTTTCTATCATCTTTAAAATTATTCCAAGACAAAAAAATCTACTACTGGAAATATATAATCCTGGATATGCATCTGTATCAATCAACAATTCAGTAAATTATGCATGATGGAATAAGAAAAAAACATGCTATTGGAAATTTTTATTTAAGGGTGAACTGTCGACACCCTACAAGAATGTCAGCTCAAGATTGTCTGTGGCATGTTTGGAGAGATTAATGAAAATTCAGTATGTCCTCACTGTCCTTAGAGAAATTTTCTAGAATCTTGTACAAATGCAATAAAACTAAAATGAGCACCTAAAGCAGGCTGTAAAAGAAAAATAAAGATATAAAACAGTAAAATGCACCAAGATACATGCTTATCTGGTTTAGATGTACAAGAAACTTATATGTAGACTTACATGCAAATAGTGTGTTGGGGAGGGGGCTGAGTGTGTGTGTGTGTGTGTGTGTGTGTATTTAGTTGTATTTGCAGATACTCTGATAAAGGCAATTTATCTCTAGCTATTTTTTTAAAAATTTTTAATCAGTACTTAATCAACTATTTGCCCAAGCAATGCCAGAAAAGGTGGTTCACTGTCTTTATTCCTTAACATCAAAGACTTTTAGAAATTACTACATGCTCTATGCTATCAATGCAGCCTAATTCCTTTTGTCTCTCATGATACAGTAAATTAGGAGTAAAAAGGAGACAATACTCACTGATATCAGCTACTGGGAGGACCTCACTGATATGGCAGTCTTGCCAAGAATGAAAGCAGAGGCAAGTACATCTACCACAGAGGACTCCCAGTCCAAACAAAGTAAACCCCAAATCCAATACCAGAAAGCAGAGGTAGTGAAGTAGGTGAGGTAATGAATCTAGATGAACCTGTGGGGACAACAGAAGTTATTCCTCTGCATGGAACCATTTTCAATAGCCTATGGCTCAGACCCCGTGGATCGGCTTCTGCTGGTCTCAGGGGGAAGAAGTACCTGGCATCTGATAGGGGATGAATTGAAACATTGAAAAAAAAGGGTACAAACATTAAAAATTTAAGAATAATTAGATTTGTGAGATCACTGTCCAGATTTTAATTTAATACTATGGTAAAAGTATGATGTCATTTTAAATTGGGCTTGATTTCTCTTTTTTAAAAAATCATGATCAGAATTTCAAGCCTCATACAATAATTGTTGAAGGTATTTAGCATACCTACTACTTTTGTCAACTAAAAACCATAAAGAAGAAAATGTTAGAATTCCTTTTTAGAATTTAGATATTAAAAAAAATTGAGGCTGGGGTTGTGGCTCAGAGGTAGAGTTCTCGCCTAGCATGCCTGAGGCACAGGGTTCGATCCTCAGAACCACATAACATAAAATAAAGACATTGTGTCCTCCTATAACTCAAAAATAAATATTTTTAAAATTCCTCACTATGGTATCTTTCTGTAAGTAGTTCAATACTTATGAAATCTCTATATTGGCTAGATACTACATTTTCTTCCTTAGGTACAACATGCTGTTATCAAATCAAAAGCAAATCCTAAATTGGGTCTCAGAAGGAGACATTATTCATAAAGACTATGGCAATAGGTGTACAGGGGCCTCTGGAATGGAAGAAGGGGGCTAACTGCGATAGAAAAGGGGGCTACTGTGACAGAGAGGAAACTCTGACCAGGAGATGTACAGGGACCTCAAAGATTAGTCAGAAAAGGGATTTTTTTCTGATTATAGGGAGGAATAAATAAAATCAGAAAGAATGAGGTATGAGAGAGTAAGATATATACAAAGTATGATTAAATTGTCTATCTGGGAATGGCTTTGATTGATATTCTTCGTGACAGCTGATCTATACGTGGACAGTTGATCAGGAAAATTGATCAGAGAATGCCACCAGGCAGATTTCAGGAGTCAGAGCTAAGGAGTAGCTGTTCATCAGAGGCTCAGTCTGAAGGTGAGTCAAATTCGGGAAACTCTAGGGAGGGAAGAAGCCTAACTAAAATTTGATGAAGTCCAATTGTCTAAAAGGCTGGGTGGTGTGGGGGGGGTGTTGATCAGTTAACTTATGAAACAAAGAATGGGAATTTGGAAGGTATATCAAGGATTACCTTTGGAAAATAAAAAAAAAGAAGTCTTGAATTTTATCTAAGTCATATGAGAAAGAGTGGGCCTCACAGAGCCCTTCATAAGTCATTTCCCGAAATACAAAAGGACACTACAGTAAAGTTTAATATCGTCAGCATCTTCTGTTTTCCCAAGCACTTGGGTTGAATGCCTCATTTAGTTGTTTAAATGCTGATATAACACTATTGTTTTCATCATCACATAAATCACTTATTGAAATTCTGTGAAAAATTTAGTGTTTGAATTATCCTCATTGGTATTTATTTATGCTTAAATGATGCTGCATTGGTTATATGATCTTCAAATGCAGAAAAGTTTTCTGGATCTGAAACCGAATAGCAAATATAAAGTCTCTGATTAAGCTAAAAGCATCTCCCATATTTAGCTTGGTGGAAAAAAAAATAATAATAATAATAAAGCAATATTTAAGAGAATAAAATGAGAATAAAATTGTTTCTACTATGCACCCAACCTAAAGAAAAGGAAATAGTAAACATCCATTGAAATTCTGGCTGATCCAGAAACACAATGAAACCAAATATAGAAAGAGGAGAAGTGATCATGCCCTTTCTATGCAATATTGCACTATAGTTTAAGTATAAATTGATTAACAGAGAGGCTAATAATTAGACTGAAAAATACAACTTTGAGTACTAGCATATTAATATCATCAGACTTAAATATTCCACACATTAAAACATGTGTCACATCGTGAAAATAGCAGAGCAGGCAGCTGCAAGATGTTTTGCAGAAACATCCCAAAAAAGTGAAACAAAAACTAATACAATCAACTTGTCAGACTCCCCCCACCCCCCACCCCCCAAAAAAAAGTCAAAGTGTTAACTCTGAGTGAATAGGGTTGGTGTTTTAGCTTGTTCACTGCTATAGCTAAAAGACCAGACAAGAACAATTTTAAGCAGGGAAAGTTTATTTGGGGACTCACAATTTCAGAGGTCTCAGTCTACAGACAGCTGGCTCCATTCCACAGGGCTTGAGATGAGGTTGAACATCAATCATGGCAGGAGAGTGTGGCAGGGGGAACCAGCTCACATGATGATCAGAAAGCAGAGAGAGATCTCCACTCATCAGATACAAAATATATACCCCAACACCATGCCCCCAATGACCCACCTCCTCTACTCACACCCTGCCCACCTTCAGTTACCACCCAGTTAATCCCATGAGGAGATGATTTCACTGACTGGGTTAAAGCTCTCACACCCCAATCATTTCACTTCTGAATGTTCTTGCTTTTTCTCACATGTGAGCTGTTGGGGGACATCTCTTATCTATCCCATAACAGTAGGAAAACTGTAGCATTATATTTTCCCTTCCCCTACTCTCCCTCCCAGCTCAGTGGCAGTCTTCAAGACAGTAGCCTGTGTTTCCAGGATGGGACCTTGGTCCCATTGTTATGGAATGTGTCTAAACAGCATTCCATTGTCTATTATGTATTTTCATTTGTCAATTGACACCTAGCTTGATTTGGTATCTTGGCTCTTATGAATAATGCTGCAGAAAACATGAGTGCAGATGTCTCTTTGATCGAATTACTTCAATCCTTTGAATATACACAATACTGGGATTGCTAGATCATGTTAGTTCTATTTCTAGTTTTTTGAAAATTTTCCAAACTGGTTTCCATACTGGTTGTACTGGTTTACATTTTCACCAACAATGTATGAGAGTTCCCAACTCCCTTCATCCTCTCTAGTACTTGCTATATTTTTTTTCAAATTTTTCAATATAGCCACCCTAACTGGCATGAGATAACATCTCATTGTGAATTTGATTTGCATTTCCTTCATTATTAGTGATACTGAGTATTTTTTCATACACCCATTGGCAATTTGTGTATCTCCTTTTGAAAAATGTCTGTTCAGATCTTTTTCCAACTTTTTGGAAGTCAGATTACTTGGGGATTTTCTTGTTTTGCTTTGTTTAAAGTTCCTTTTATATTGTGGATATTGATCCCTTGTTAGATGAAGAATTTGCAAATATTTTCTCCGATTCTGTTGATTATTTCTTTCTTACACAGAACTTTAGAGTTTGACTTTAATAAAATTTCCTTTGTCACATTTTGCTTTTGTTGTTTTCACAGTCATATCTTAAAAATAAATCTTTGTGCAGACCAATGCAGGCACTTGCAATACTTCCTGTGGGCTTACTGTGAAGAGTCCCAGAATGGTAGAAAAAAGATGTCCACCTCAAACTCACTTATTCCAGCATAGAAACTATTTGAGTTCAGAGAACTATTCCATGTGTAGCACCCACCCACTTGGGAAAGACATGTGTGGTTTAAAGAGATCTGTTTCCCTTACTGTCTGCTCATGAATTTTCTTTTCTGAGATAAAAGAGATCATTACAGCCTCCAATACTGACTTCTATGACAGAAATTCTGAGTGAAAGCATTACTACTGGATAGTTTTTAGTTGGTTTTCTGTAGAGGGAAAATGAATCCAAATAGCTCCTACTTTATCCTTTTGCGAATATCCTACGCCTAACCTCACTCTTTAGAAATCATTTCTGATTAGTCCTTTTGCCTTTTTAAAATTTACTTTTTAATTTGTTGTTTTTAGATATACATGACAGTAGAATGTATTCTGATTAATTTTTGCTAAAAATCAAAAGGGAAGCTGCCCCATTGGACCCATTTCAAGGAGGTTAGGAATAGTTCCCATCTTTCAAGAAGATTTCAGCTGAAAAAAAATAACATTATTTATTGTCTAAAAAGTAGGAAGCTAGATTGACTTAGTCATATGGGAAAAAAAATCTTCATGTCTCAATTAGCCTCATAACTACAAGTAGGGAGGACAGTGTGACAATATATTAATATTGTACATCACTGTTTTGAATACAGATTAAGAGTCAGCAGAAACCACCTTATTTTCTAAGGGTCTTGGTGCTTAGAAATTGTTGTAGTGCTTCTTTTAAATAATGAAAATGGATTTAGCCGGACGAAAGCAGAACCTTCTAACATGGCACATGAAATGATGTGCCAGATCCAGGGAATCAAGCCTTATTCTGTCTCCAGAAAAATGTGACACAGGTGTTTCCCAAAGCCAGTGTAAAGTATTTATAAATAATGTCATGCAAAAGAGCAGGATTCAGTAAAACATTGAGGTGGCAGGAGACAATAGACTCTTTGTTCTATGTTCAAGTTAACAGTCTAGACTAAATATGAGAACTGTGATCTGAGACTGAAGCTAGGGAGAGAAAATTATTATACATAAACTATTCTATATGTATCATATAAAATACTATATTATGTACGTATGTATATGAAATGTATAAGTGCAAAAATGCATAGATGCATATAATTCACACAGTGAATAAATACTAAAAGATTTAGTCCATTTTATTTTATTTTTGGTTTTCCAGACATGTATATACAACTAATATAAAGCAAATCATCAGATGTTTTCTTTTAAAGCATCACAAAATTTATACCAAAACTTTCATTCGTAGTTTTAAAAGTAGTTTGTTTACTAGAATGTGCATTTCAATAGCTACCTATCTAAATCATGTACTACCACTTAGGTTAATTGGTAAAAATATATTTCAGTTTTTGGAAACTGCAGTCATTTCTTCAAGCCTTAGAAACTTTTTACAAATCTTCACAGTAGAGAGAAAAATATTATAAATGTAATATTTTATAGATCTTATAGAATAAAAATTGTTCTTCAGTCACATACAAATTCTTGTACATTCTCAGTCAATCCTCAACATACCTGAGACATAAGCAATTATGCATTATCCAACTACAAAAAGAAACTAAGATTCAGATTTACTAAATGATTTGTCTAAGGGCACTCGTGATAGAACGTGACAGCATCGACTGCTTCTCCTTAACTTGTGCTGTGATTTCCATTTTGTCACATACATTTTTCTGACAAAAAGCACAAGAATAAAACACGACCCATAAAACTTCTATGAGAATATTTTAAAGTGGTTTTTGCATAGACTTTGTTTTCAGACTTTGTTAAATTTCTCGAAAAAGGTTTCACTCAGTTGTTCAAAGGCCAGAACAACATTGTCATCTTCATTTTCACATAGCTCCCGCAAGGAAACACTGCAAATAGAAAAAAAAATATAGAAAGTACCCATTTTAATAACATTGCATACTATAAGGGCATTCCCTGGGTGGGCAGAAGTCAGCAAATCCCTTCACATGACCCAACAATGTTGGCTAAATATGAGAGATAGTGATAAAGGAATAATATTTATTCAAAAAAACCTTACACATCCATAAATAAATAAATAAATAAATAAAGACAACTCCCATTAGGTTCCTCTACTACTAGGAGTGTTGAAAAGCCACCAAATTCCATGTAAAACTGATCCCTCCTCTCTTTGATAATGCAGCACATTTTCTCTGTAAGTATCTTAGAGTCATATTTTGTTTTTTCTGCTATTATGCCCAAGATATACTGAAACTCACAGACAACCATCCCTATGGAATGAAAAAAATGTTTGTTTCTTTACATATATGTATGAGAAAATAAGAAAAATGATGGCTCTCTAGGTATATCCCCATCCAAATCCCCTTAAACCTATGAACATGTTGTAGTTACACAGCAAAGTAGAATTATGGCAGCAGATGAAAATAAAGTTGCTGATTGTCTGACCTTAAAGGGACTACCATGGATTGCCTAGGAGAGTACCCAGGACTTCCTAGGAGAATACCCTGGATTGCCTAGGAAGTACCCTGGATTGCCTAGGAGAGTACCCAGGACTACCTAGGAGAGTACCCTGGATTGCCTAGAAGAGTACCCTGGATTTCCTAGGAGAGCACCCTGGATTGCCTAGAAGAATACCCTGGATTGCCTAGGAGAGTACCCAGGATTGCCTAGGAGAGTACCCAGGATTGCCTAGGAAAGTACCCTGGATTGCCTAAGAGAGCACCCAGGATTGCCTAGGAGAGTATCCTGGATTGCCTAGAAGAGTACCCTGGATTGCCTAGGAGAGTAGCCAGGAAATGTCTAGGAGAGTACCAAGGATCATCTAGGTAGGCCTTATGCAATCCAAAGCTACACAGGGGTAGAAGACCCGAGACAGTGTCAGAGGCACAGTGTGAGACTCTACTGACCACTGCTGGTCTAGAAGATAGAAGGGACCCAGGACCAAAGAATTCCAGCCTTCAAACGTTGGAAAAGGCAACAAGATAGATTGTCTCCTAGAGGCACATCATTTTGAACCCAGTGAGTCACATATTGAACTTCTGGCATCCAGAACGGTAAGAGCAAATTTGTGTTGGTTAACACCATTAAGTTTAAGGTAATCTGATATAGCAGTATTAAGAAAGGAGAGAAGAGATACACAAATGAAAAAATGTAACTGGGTTGACCAAAGGTTGAAAAAATCAGGACATCTTATTAGCTTTTCACTATTCGCATCATCTTATTTCCACTAGGGTTCATTTTTTTTTTAAATCCTGGTGTCTTCACTGAATTACCACCAAGAATGATCAGACCTGGGGTCTGTAATACTGAATTTGCTCCTGAATTACAGACCTATACTTGTAACTATTGGACATTGTCTCCTGATGGTGTCCCCCAGATATCCCATAATAAGGATAAATTCTAACTCACTATTTTTGGTTCTCATCCCCAAATATTGTCTTCTCTCTCTCTCTGTTTTCTATAGAGTTAACTAAAATAGAAAACTCCAGCAGCTTGAAATTTAAACCAATCTCTTTGAATTCATACAATTTCCCTAATTACTCTTCTGTGTCATTACTTCTATTTCATTAATTCATACCCTCACTTATTCTTGCTTTTTCACAGTTATGAACTTTGAGACAACCATATATAAACATATATAAACCACAGATATGCCACACTCATGCTCATGCACTGCCTAAGGCCAATTTCTATAATATGACAATTAGCATCCTTCCTAATATAGAACCAAATTCCCTGTTGCTTACAGCAGCCCAGTATCTTCACAAGTCCCATATTCTATATGTCACCATAGTGAGCTTGAACCCTATCCCTGGAACATCAGAACATTTCTCATTTGTACACTCTGAAAACCCTATCTCCTTTGTCCTATGCTTTTAGACTTGGTTTAAAAAAAAATTCCTTTCAAAGTCCTCTATATCCAAGCAGTGTTTGTTACTCTGTATCTGCCATGATAACTCTTACAATATTTATAACATCTACAAGTCTCCGTCTTTCACTATGCAAGTTTTTTTTTTTTTTTAAATGGGGATATATTTAATGACTCTTTCTATCCCGGATTTTTAAAAGGGCCTTGAACGAATAATACATCAATGCTTGTCACATGAATGCATGAATGGATTATTTCATAAGCCCATTTCTGGAAACAGCTCCAAAATCCCTGGAGTTTCTTAGACCATTTTGGAGATTAAAATAACTTGGGGCCATTTTGAGCTATTCAAGGAATACTCTATCTTGAGTACTCCACATGAACAAAACCTTTCTCTTCTGCTCTAGCATCCTTAAATCTTCACTCTCTGTATTAAAAGTTCATACAGGCCTGATTCAGCTTATATCAAAGAAACAAAAAATGATGACCTGATTAGCAAAAACCCAATAATAAAAAGATTTATAGCAAATTAAATGTATATAACTAACTGACAGAGTGAAGGAACATCCGTAAAGAATTGAAGTACATGCAGATTTGAGGCTTGACAAAGATGGTCATCTAACTGGGCAGCTTTAGATGGCCAATGGACCCTAAAGGTGTGGACCTCCATATAAAGTTTGATATCACTTGGTTCCCCAGTGGATTTTGTTAAAGATGAAAACAGAAATCAACATGAGAGATCCGAGTCAGATGAAGCCTGGAAAAAACACTGGGTAAAGTAAGAGATTCAAGAGTATGCACGTGGATATAAACTAAAGGCCTGATGGAGCCCCAAGGGGCCTTCTGAAGTATGTTGACACACTGCTGGTGCACAATTGAGAATCTTAGGATCTGGGGTCAGGGAGGCTTTGGAATTTCCTGCCTATTGGTGTGTAGTGCCTCAGTACATTAATAATGCAACTTCATCTCAGATGGGCTTTGGAATTAATTCTGTTATAGAAAATATGCAACACGGTGTTGAGGAGACGTTCTAAAGACCCTCTGGGAAATTAAAATGCATAGAATGTGTAAAGAGGCTCAATGGCACCTCCAAGTATCTAGCTCAAAGGAAGACCTCAGTGTATTTTTGAATTGCAGTTAAATTATTGAAAAATATGAATGCAATATTTAAATACACAACATACCTGATAGATCTAATGGTGAGTGCAAAATCTTTCAGCAAATGGTAAGCGTCCCCTTGATGTAACCTAAACAACAACAAAAAATTGAAAATTAATGGCACAAATGTATTATTTACTAATGTAACACCAATGCTTATTCACAGTAAGCAGATCTAAAAATAAAAAATGCTCTACATTTCTGAATGCTCTACATTCTGAAAAATGCTCTAGAATTTCAGAATTTTAAAATATTTTAATAAGGATTACTTAAAATTTTATGTAAAATGCATATTGAGTTCCTACTCTGGTGAACCCATCTCCACATCTATGTACTCAGAACCATGTCAATTTCTCCATTCCCAGGTAAATTTAAAAGTGTATAACCCTGCTTATTACTTTTGATAATGGTATCCCTGACAAAGAGCTAAAGCAACTGTCACATCCTCAGAAGTGTGAATTACATACTCTGTGTATACTCTTCTCAGATATAAAAGAGAGCATAGGATGGTCTTTATTTGTCCTTCAGTTTTAAAATATCTAATAATGGATAAATGGGATTGAAAGAAGTAAAAATATATTTGAGATCTATCTTTATGTCAAGTGAGATGGCCTAAGTGCCAACATGTTATTGGTAAAGCACAATCAATAGTACAGAATTGCAGGGCACGATGGCACACTCCCAGCAGCTGAGGAGGCTCAGGCAGGAAGTTCACAAGTTCAAAGCCAGACTCAGCAACTTAGCAAGGCCCTAAGCAATTTATTGAGACCCTGGCTCAAAATAAAAAAGTAAAAACAGCAGAGAATGTGGCTCAGTGGTTAAGTGCCTGTGGGTTCAAACCCCAGTAATATTTCCTCTCCACCACACACACACATAAAAGGATAGAATTTGTCATTTGTTGCCATTAGTCTGTAAAGCAAAAGTGTTATATGTTTAGCATGACTAACCTCTACCTAAAACTGTACAGAGAGCTTTCCCCTAAAATCCACTTAATTGATTCATTCAATGGAAGTGGAGGCAAGAGAGAAGACATACCTATTGTCCTGGGATAATCCTACCAGGGAACCATGCTTGTAGAAATCAAGTGCATAAGCATTGAGTGGCATTTTTCTTCCTTGGCTGTCAAAATTTTGTGGCCACAGCACAGGGGCTTGAATGTGATTGACACCAACTGTGTGCAGAACGACCTGAAGAAATATACATATCAATTAGTTACTTATGTGTAAAGAAAATTTAGGATTTATTATAGCAAACCTTGTAGTTACTTCCTTTAATCAATATTTTTCTAGCACTCTCTTGGTGGGGAAAGAGGAGGTGTCTTTCCCACATCTTAAGCAAGCCTAGAGTACGGATGAGCTCTACCCGCGAAAATCACTGCTTCCACAGTAGACTGATGGCACGTTCAACCATCCACCACTAGACTGACCGGGAAAGAAAAACTCATTTAAAACTCGACCACTGTCCTCATCAGGACAGGGAATACCTTTGCAAACAGAAGACCAAGGAGCTAGAAGCTTATATGTAACTAGAGAAAAATCAACTGAACAACTTTTATTCTGGGAATCGGGTTCTAAAAGGGGGATAATAAAGAAGGATGAGAAGAAAGACCACAAAGAGAGGAAGAAGGCAAGTAAATGGTTTTCTGTCTGCCCCTTTCTGTGAACTGTACTTTACGGGGTCAATGAGCCTCTAGGATACTGCTAGGGAGACTACAAATGGCAGCAGGCTTTTATACCAACTCTATTTGTAACAGAAAACAAAAAATTAGAAACAGACCAAACAATCATCAACAGGAGATAGAGCAACAGGTTGTGTTATATTATGAAATATCGTGAAGTAGGAAAAATAAAATAGAGCTTCAAGTCACAACCTGAATGAATCAGGGGCATAACATGGAATTTTTTTTTAAAAAAGCCATTTTTGGGAAACTCCAGTTGGGAATTCCTTCACTTTTTGTAAAATTAAAAGCAAGCATATGTTAAAAGTAAATTTGTAATATGACATTTTTAAGAAGAAGAATGAAAAACAAAGTTTAGGAGACTCTGGAGAAGGGAGGAGAAGGGAGACAATGAAATAGAGGAGAAACATATGGGTCCTTAGTTCTAAGGGGTGTTCATTATAGTTTTATGCTTCATCATTCATCTACACGTTCTTTAAAGAAATGTAAGTTTACATATTTAGTATTAAACTGTAATAAATAATAAATAGGAAGTTTTAAGAGATTATATCTTGCACTTGACTAGTAAACAGTGTAAAGTGAGCTGAGTAAGGCAAAGTGCATTACCATCAAGCAATGCTCTGTAAATATTCACCTGTGCAAGATGCTTCAAAATAGATATGGAATCATTTAAATAAAATATAGGAAACAAAGCTTTCTAGAGTGCAATCTGTAATAATTTGTATGCCAGAATCTGGCACACTTCAAAAGCAGTATCTTTAGGACATCACTGAGAATGGGGTAAAGCCGTGCGGAGGTTTATTAACAAACCCCACTCTTCACTTACACGACTTGAGATTTCTGATTGAAGTAAAGTATCATCAAAATTCCCGGAGAGACAAACAAATGGTGAAATTGCTGTTCTTCCTTCCTTGCAGTTCATCAAGTGAGATACGAGTTGGGAGTCTTCACATTCTTTACCTGTGAATTCTGACCAACAGGAATTGGGATAGGTTAGTTTTTAGAATTTAGTCATAATGCCAAACATTGTGTACCTGCTCTAGACCATGCTAGAGGGGGGCCATTCAACTTCTCAGGGACTGTCACGGTGGGTGTAGACCGAATGAACTGTCCTGCACAAAGTAAGTGGCACAGCTAGGGTTAGGATACATTCAACAAGTGTGAGCTGTTAACATTAGCATTGATGCTTTAAAAAATGTGCATTATGTTTTAGTTGCTTGGATCAACAGGTAGTAAGAAACTGAATTTACATTGTTTACTTTTTTTTTTTCTTTTTTGATACTAGGGATGGATTGAACCCAAGGGCACTTCACCACTGAGATACAGCCCAAGCCCTGTATGTGTGTGTGGGGTGTGTGTGTGTGTGTGTGTTTTAATTAGAGACAGGGTTTCACTGGTTTGCTTAGGTCATCACTAAGTTGTTGAGGCTGGCTTTGAACTCACAATCCTCCTGCCTAGGCCTCCTGAGCCACTGGGATTATAGGCATGTACCACTGGCCCAGCTCACATGGTTTACAGAAAATGATCGTTACCTTGGTACTTTAGCTATCTGAATTCAGACTGGACCTAGAGTTTTCTAGACAGGGTATGCCTGTTGAGAGCCACAGCTGAAGGGGCCCCAGCAAACTTCCAGCTGCCAGCAAACTTCCAGCTGCCAGCAAACTTCCAGCTTCTAGCTGATGATTGGCTCACTGCAGCCCCAGCAAACTTCTAGCTGCCATCTGATTGGCTCCTCTGCGGTGATGCTCATTGGGCTGTTTCCCCACCCTTTCAGACCACGGAGCTGCTCATTGGGGGACATTTTTTGGCTCCGCCCATGCGACCCAGTCAACCGGCCTCAAGAGCAGGAGGAGTGGGGGAGGTGGAGAGGCTTGTGGGAAGCCAGTGGTGGCAGTTGGGCTCTGAGGGAATTCCTGAAGAGCTGTGTGGTCTGGCGTGTGTTCTAAAAATAAAGTTCGTTCCTTTTGACAAATGGCTCCTGAATTGTGCCCAGCCAGACTGCGGCATATGCCAATAAGCCACTATGAGTAGGTATGGGGATTGGTGAGAAAATGTGCATTTCCATTCACGCTCTTATAAAGCTCCAGGTCATATATTCAAACTGGGCTCTCATATGCAATGGAGGCAGAATATTCACATGCTCCCACTTCCCCTCCCTTGGGACATTCACTGTCTGCTTTTGTTCATGCTGCTTCCTACCTTAATAGGACCTGGAAAGCCCTAAGCTCCACCTCCCTGAATGTGTCCAATGGAGGATGTTAGGAAATAAGGAAACCAGTATATAACTACCTGAAACACAAACCTTTTCCTTTATCTCTGTCACCTTCTCCTATTTATTTCCTCCAGAATGATTCCATCTATTAGTCATAAAAAAGAAAAATGAGACAAATGCTCATAGTAAACTGTGCCAAGCTCTCTTTTAAGATATTCATATATATTAATCATTTAAAGCTCACCCAAACTAGTACTATTCTCTCACAAACCTATGGAGAAAACGAAGTCAAGATCATGAGGTCACATGCCCCAAATCTCACTGCTAATAAGTAGCAGAACCAGGGTTTGAACCCAGAAATCTGACCAGAGCCTATGCTCATGAAAAGTAAGTATACTTCTTCTCAAGAAAAAAAGAAACATAACTAATTAGTCTCTAATTTCTCTTTATCCCCCAGATGTCCTTACTTCATTTTCCAGGCTTGACTCAAAGGCAGCCTTTAATCAAGATGATTTACTACTTAGTTTCATTCTCCACTACCCGTTCAACTTCTAATAATCAGTTTCTTTCTTTGGAAAGCAAAAGGAATCCCTTTTTCTAAGGCAGGCTGACCTTTCCAGGGTTCCAGTCCTCCTCTGAGATTAAAAAGTATGTTTTTAATTAAATAATTTTAAAATATTTTGATTATAGATATGTGTATATACATGTATGTATGTAAAATGTATGTGTATGTATAATATAAAATAAAATATATTAAAATATAACCTTTTAATTATATACGTCTCTGTGTGTGTGTGTGTGTGTGTGTGTGTGTTTACACTTTTTGTTTTCAAGTGCTAGGGATCAAACCCAGGACCTTGAAGATTCTAGGCAAGTGTCCTTGCAAAAAGCTACAATCAAAACCCTGAGATAAAACAATCTTAGGCAAGACTTTTTATTCTTCAACTATTCCACAATGCAGTTAAAATATACTTACCAATTTTTGACAGTGGGAGTTGATATTCCTGTTTCATATCCGCCAATCCGGACACAATTAGCAGAAAACAGGCAAAGTCCTTTGTAACTTGCATATTATAGTCATCTAAAGCAGCGCTGAAATCCTCAGGAAGATCATCCAGGAACACCTAGAAGACAAGCAGATTTCAGAGCAATCCATGTATTTTCCTTAAAAACTGAATTGTTGATATAAAAAAAGGCAAAAAACTGTGCATCATAACATGTTTATTCAACAATCCCATTGATTCATTCCTTCATTAGTGGAATTAAAGTAAAATTTATTTTTTGTTTCTATTTACATTTTTAAAAACAAATTCTATATTCTTTGCTCTTAAAAGTTTGCTTTGACACAACTCAGTTGAAACTACTTTTTAAGTAGAAGCATACCTTCAAGTAGACATTAAACTTCTCCAAACATTTCAAAGACTCTGATGACACATTTAGAGAGCGATTAACAAGATAAAGGATACTTGCATGACTGGAATAAACTTCACTTGGTTTTTTAACCCTCACTAGATTCATTGTATAAATATTTTATTAATTATTTTTCTACCTATATTCATGAAAGATATATGACTCTTTTCTGTACCATTCTTTTTGAGTTTTGGTATTAAGATTAAATTTTGCTCCTACCTAGAAAGTGTAAATATTTCTTCTTTTTGATTTTTGTTTGTTTGGTTGGTTGGTTGGTTTGGTTTGGTGCTGGGATTGAACTCAGGAGCACTTAACCAGTGAGACGCATCCCCAGCACCATTTATTTATTTATTTATTTAAAATTTTATTTTGAAAAAAGATCTCACTAAATTGCTTAGGTCCTCACTAAGTTGCTGAGGCTGACCTTGAACTTGTGACCCTTCTGCCTCAGCCTCAGCCTCCTGAGTTGTTGGGATTATACTCAAAACCCAGTTTACCTGCTTCCTAAGACTGAGGTTTTTCTCTTTTTCCAGTTTTATTGAGACATACTTAATAAATAAAAATTGTACATATTTTAGGTGTACAATCTCATGCCTTGGCATACATACACATATTCTTTAAATATTTGAAGTAAATGACGAGTGAAGCCATCTGAGTCTCTGGTATTTTAATAGAATAGTTTGTGGTTTTTTTTTTAATGGTAGATTAAATTTCTCTAATTGATATCAGACACTTAAAATTTTATTATATCCTGCTTAGAAGGTTTTGGAAATATAAATTTTATAGGAATTTGTCTATTTTATCAAGTCAGATTTGTTAGCATAAAGTAATTCATCATGTCCTTTTTCTTTTTGATATCTGAAATAATGTTCCATTTTCTTTCCTGATATTTGCATTTTTGCCTCTCTTTATTCTGAGACTTGCTAAATATTATCAATATTATTATTTTTTTTATAAAGACCTGACTTAGGTTTTGTTAATTTCCCTTGTGTACAGTTGTTTTCAGTTTACTTTAATTCTGCTCTTATTTTATTATTTCTTTCCTTCTATATGTTCTAGGTTATTATTTTAGTCAATTCTGTGCAGTTGTGACCAAAAGATTTGACAAGAGCAATTGTAGCAGAGGAAAAGTTTATTTGGGGATCATGGTTTCAGAGGTCTCAGTACTTAGATGGCTCACTCCATTGTTCTGGTCATGAGGTGAGGCAGAGCATCATGGCGGAAGGGTGTGGTGAAGGAAAGCAGCTTAGGACATGGAAATAAAGAAGCAGAAAGAGCTCCACTCACCAGGGACAAAATATAAACCTTAAAGACTTTCCCTCAGTGACCTGTTGCCTCCAGCCACACGGCTACCTACCTGCCTACAGTTACCTCCCAGTTAATCTATTAGTGAATTAATGTAATGATTACCTCAAGGATAGCATAACCAATATTTTCATCTCTCAACTTTCTGCATTGTCTCCCACCTAAGCTTTTGGGGGACACCTCATGTCTAAACTGTAACAGGTTTTTTCCCAGCTCCTTAGGCTGTTGTTTTTCAGACTGTCTTCTTTTTCTAATATGTGATTTGGATACTCTAAATATTCCTTCAAGCATTGCCTCATTATATTTTATTAGGATTTGTATGTCTCATTCATTCATTGTTATTAATTTAAAAAATATTTTATAATTTCCACTTTACTTCTTTTTTGTCCTATGTGCATTTGGAAATTAATTTGTTTAATTTCCTGGCAATTAAAGTATTTCTGGTTAGTGTTTAACTGCCACATCCTTTTTCAACATTCTACTTCCAACTTTTCTTGAGATATCATATCAAAAAATGCAATATACTTGTGTTGTTTGTAAACACATATTTGTGTATTCAATAAAGTATATGGCTTTATTTTAAAATAAAAATACAATCTGAAAATCATAGGATTTTTACTTGGTATATTTAGTACATTTATATTTAATTTAATTATTTGGGGCTGGGGATATAGCTTAGTCAGTAGAGTCCTTGATTTGCATGCACAAGACCCTGGGTTCAATCCCCAATACCACCAAAAAAAAAAAAAAAAAAAAAGTATAATTAAGTTTTCTACTTCATTATTTTTTCTTATTTGTACCATCTGTTATGTAACATTTTCTCCTCTTTTATTATCTTTCTTAATTCTGTGTTCCTTCTATTACTCTCTGTGTGTTCCTCATTCTCTTCTGCATTTTTATGTTTCCAAATTTCATATTTTTTTCCATCTGCCTACAATGTGTGATATTTCTTTTTTGCAAACTTAACAGCAGAAAATTCAGAACTCATGCTGAACACACAGTAATCTCAAGTTACTTTTGAAGAATATATTTAGATTTCAGAATTAAGAATTACTCAGCCCATTAAATATATTATTCCATTGCTTCTAGCTTTCATTAGTTTGACCTAAAAGTCAGGTGTCATTCTAGCTATCACTTCTTTGAAGGAAGCATGCTGCCATTTTGTATCCCTGTGGTTTTCAGCAGTTCTTGAAATTGACGAAGTTTTTGAAACTATGGGTTTTCTGTCTTTCATCAACTTGTAAAATTCCCAGTCATTAGCCTTTTTTGACTCTAGTGTCATGTTTATTCCTCTTCTTCTTTTCAGATTCCTGTGTGTGGTCCACTTATCTTTTATGGCACCTGATTTTATTTTAATTTTTTCTCTCTGGGTTATACTTTGGGTACTTTATATTGAGTTATATTAACTTACTGATCCTGATTTCTGCTGCATATATTCTGGGAGTCAAATATTGTATTTTTAGTTTTGTAATGTCTATTTATCACTTTTAAATATATTGATTATCTAGTGAAACTCTCCATCATTTTTACCAATTTTGTCTATGTTTTTCCCTATTGCAACATATTAGTCATACTGAAAGTCCTTGTTTGTATTTTAACTCCAAATATGTGGGTCTCCTACTGTTACCTGCTTTTCTTCCTGCTTATTGGGAATATATTACTGTTTACTCACTTCTTTAGAATTTTTGTTTTGCTTTCAAATCAGAAATAACTTATAAAAGTGTTTTATAGGCTTAAGATGCTATCTTTTATCAAACTAAGTTTCCCCATCTTTGTACTTGGCCAAAAGAGAAAGCAGCAATGAATTAAGAATTAAGAATTACTTGAATCTCCATTCAAGTAGACTGAAGTTAACTCTCATTGTTTTGGAATTTTAATAATACTCAGTTTATATCTGCTTTGTCTCCATTCCTAAGTCATGGTTCACTTGGGATTCTGAGCACAAAACTTGTATGTTACAGAGTGATGAAAACACATTACATGATTGTAGTCTATAAAATTTTTAATCTGTAACTTGAGCTCTATATAAGCACAAAATTTTATCGGCCTTCTTTATTCTCACTGGAGAGGCCCTCTAAATATGCTAACTTCAATTTCCACCCATGTCCAGGGTTGGCAAGTTCTCTGAGACAAAACCTATCTTGGAAATTTCTATCATATCTGGGAAAGTTCTTGCCACTATGCAATTTCAATACATGTAGTCATCATTTCTTTCATAGCTCTCTGCTGCAGGAAGAATGACAACTATCTACTGAGTATATCTTACCTGGAAGCAGAAGAATTTCCAATCATCATTATATATATATATATATATATATATATATATATATATATATATAGAGAGAGAGAGAGAGAGAGAGAGAGAGAATGTTTCTATTCAGAATCTACTTTTATTGTATTTATATGATGGCCTTCTTTTTAAGAATAGAGACTTAGTTCTAAGTAAATACAAATTTATTTAAATAGAACAATTAAATAGTATTTCAAGAATGTACATGTTGTGGAAAAGTGTGATAATATTTCAATGACTAATGTTGTGTTCACTGATCTAGAGGATATTTAGTAAGGGCACAGATTTCTAATTCAACATTGTAGGATTAGAAGATGTAGACTGAACTCTTCTCTTTTTGTTCCATAGCATCTTTCCACTAAGGCTATCTGGTATAAACTAGCATATCCTACTTTCTCAGATTCTAATGAACTACATCAGTAATAGTATCTGAAATAATATGAAATCATGACCAAAGAAAATGTTGCAAATAAAATAATAAAATTGGAAAAGAGTTTCTATGATTTTGGTGTCTGTGAGTAAAGTGATGATTTCCTAGATGACTAGTCTAATGCTTTCTCACTGAATGTGCTATACTTCACAACATATAGTACTATATGCAAATAGTACTATATAGTATTATATTCCAAATTGTACCCTCAGTCAACTTTTCCTCAATAATTATAATAGCAATTTTATCTATTATATCAAGGTAAAAAGATCCTAAGAGAACTGTAGATTCAATCATGGGGATGGTTGTTTCACTTAAATGTGTAATTACCCATATCGATTATTTTAGTCTCTTAATGCTCTGATTTAATACAAGCAAATGAAAGATATGAGTAAGATTTCAATCTTATTTTTTACTCAAGGCATTTAACTTTTTAATAGATTTACAGAGGACAACTTTTGAATTATATATTAAACATTAAACAAACTATGAAAAGAACAAATTATTCTACAAAACAAATTATGAAAATAAAACCTTACTGCTGCTAAATCATTCTGGGACTATCTATTTAATAACCTTAATGAATAAATTTTATCACCATCATACACTTTACCTTTGATTGATAAAACTTCAAGTTAGCATCTTGGAACTTTGCTGGAAGATATCTTCTTCCAAAGAGGTGTGCCAGAACTAACACTAGTTTTTCCATAACATCTTGAGAAAAACGTTTTGAGCCTATGAGAAACAATGTCTTATTATAAATGTGAAAAGTATCTATTTTTATGTTTAAATTGATATTTATATTACATTTCATTTCACAGAAATTAAAAAATTGAGACAGATATAGTACTACAGAATCACTGTACTGATAACAGTTTTCATCTGTGCTTTTATTTCAGTCTTGCTCCTACCTGAGTTCAGATTCGTGTCATCCCAAACATGAATTGCCTTATTTCCTCACTTTGGTCTATTCTAGTAGAGGATCAGAATTCTAATCATGTCTCTCTCATCTACTCAAAATTCTCTGACTCAATGACTGATAAACAAAATCCAACTTTCTAAGACTTTCTAAAATTTGGCCCAAAATAGCCACCTGGCTTTATCTGCCTGCCTGATCTAAGTTGTCGTCAACTTGAGTTGCTATAAGTTCATGACACATGAACACTATACTCAAGTGATAAAAAAAAAAAAAAAAAAAACTGAAATGTTCTGGGTGTGGTAGCTCATGCCTATATTCCCAGCAATTTGGGAGGCTGAGGCAGGATTATTGCAAGTTGGAGGCCAAACTCACCAAACTTAATGAAACTCTCAACAACTTAATGAAACTCTCAACAACTTAGTGAGACCCTGTCTCAAAAATAAAAAATAAAAAGGGATGGGGATAGACGTCAATGATGAGACACCCCTGGGTTCCATCCCAGTATCCAAAACAAAAAAACAACAAAAAAGTGATGCTTAATAACATTGGCTCTAGATTCAGATTGCTTATATTTCAATCTTGATTTTGAATTACTAAAACTGTAGGACAGAACCATGCCAATTTGTTTAGCTTCTCTGTATTCTGTGTGGCTTAGTTTCCTAGTTTACAAGACTGATATTGATATCATCTCCCTCATAAAGTTCTCAAATTTTCCATATTCTTGTTTGCAATCATACACACCTATCTCCACATCAATGAATGGAATTGTACATCCCATGGATTGAAGTTATTTCCCCTCTTTCACACATTTTTGAAGAACAGAATTCCCTGAATAACCTTATGTCATATAACAATGTATATTTACAACACACCAACTACATCTATTGTAAAAATAGAGTATTCTTATCAACCAATATAGAAGGTAAGGTAATGTAAAAGGCATTGAATTCAGCAGGCATTAGGAAATGTAAAAATTAAACACAAATATTATGAGAGGGTAACATTTATTTTAGGGATACTATGTAAGGGCTTTATTGTTTAAATGAAATCAAAATCTTTTCATAAAAATTGTGTTAAATGGAAATTATTAAAAAATTTACATGATATGGGCAAAATTTCATGTGTTTACTAGTAAAACAAGATTTTAGATTATATAATTAATATAATATCAGTTATTTAATTATTCCATACAATTATATTCGAAGAAAATATTCCCAAATACTAATAGTGATTATCTATGGATATTAGAATTCTGGATAATTTTCTATTTTCAACATACTACTTTCCTATATCCTTTTTTATGATGAGAATATATTTATTCTAAAAATTGTATATTATTCAATATGTTCTGAATCCTATAGGCAAGGAGTCCCTGAAGTTAATAGTTTCAAGAAGTTGACATTTTACAGTAGATGTCACAAAATATGGTTGCTTCCCATATAGTCGATATTAGTGAGTGTTTTATTTTGTCTAATTTGGGGTACTGTAAATTACATACATACTAACTGTATTTTCTTTGTAGAGAAAAACATTCATGAAGTGCTAACTTTCTATAAATCTATTGCTACTTTTTGGAGATATATGGATAGATAGATAGACTCCAAGCTTACCTTTCTCAGTTGGCTGACAAAGCTTATGGAAAAGACCTCTCACAAGAAAATTGACAAAAACAAGATTAGAAGGTTCATGATAATGCAAATGTGATACAAGTCCAGCAAACCCCATAGGATTGCCCTCTTGATCTATATATCCCTAAAGAAAAAGAACAAAAAAAATATTAGTTTAAAATAGTTATTTAATGCCAATATAAGAGAGATTGCTAACAATTACCTGGCCCAACTTTGATAATTATAAGTAATATTAATGATGAATGTAACCTTCTAAAGATTACAATGAGCTTGACATGGTAAAAACTCTAGATGTTAGCAAACCTATTTCATAAAAAAAAGAAAAGAAAAAGAAAGAAATGAAAAAAAGTATAATCATACCTCTTTCACCAGCAACTGCAAAGAAAATAAGAAGTAGAGTTTTAACATCTCCATGGCTTTGGGTCGTTTGAAGGACAGCAATGAGTGCTTTAGCACTGACAGCACCTATTAAAAAGAGCACTTTTCTTTACCCAAATTGATAAGCATGTGAAATAAATACACTCCTAAGTGGATAATATAGAGTAGGTATTGTCCATATCTATTGTACACATGGATATCAGCAATATCCAAGATTCAACTCGATTTCACACAATTGGATTCATCATGTTCCTACACAGATATCCTGCCTATAACAAAACAGAGCACATGGAACAGAACATAAGGAATAAAATGTATTTCTAAGCAATCTAATAACAAAAGTCATTCCAACTTAAGAGCGTATAGGTCTTGATCTGGAAGAGCAAAAAAAGATTTATTATTCAGTATCCTGCAGTATTGTTGCAAAAATAATGGAACTAGGTTGATTAAAATCAAATAAATAAAAATACTGATTGGTTTCCAGAGTCAAACAGCAGTGAACTTCACATAGCTTTTGAGGCCCCACGAAAATGTCTATATAGTCTCAATAAAAAAAAAAAAAACAACTTTCTAGCATTACCAAAATTTAAACCTTGCTGCTTTTAGGATGGAGAGTTTATAGAACCAAGAAAGAATTTGTACTTTTGGTAAAGGGAATGGACTAAGTAGAAGGAGGGAAGGGAGAGAGGAAAGCAGGAAGGAAAAGGGGGAGAAGGGTGATACATTTTAAGGGCACTAAAAATGACCTTTTCTACAGTCTTTTTTTGTTTACCCATGTGCCACTTCTACACTAGTCAGAGATTGCAACTATCAAAAAACAGCAGAGTAGTTACGAGGTGATGAACTCATAGTGATTCACTGTGACCTTAAAAGTGTAGACCCCATGATGAGCCTCACCAAGATGAATAGATAAAGAAAATGTGGTATATATACACACAATGGAATACTATTCAGTATTAAAAGAGAATAAAATAAAATCATGGCATTTACAAGTAAATGGATAGAGTTGGAGAATATAAATGCTAAGTGCAGTAAGGCAATCCCAAAAAACCAAAGGCCAAATGTTTTCTGTGATATGAGGATGCCAATCTATAATGGGGATGGGGGGAGCATAGGAGTTATGGAGGAACTTTAGATAGGGTAAAGGGGAGGGAGAGGAAGGAAGGGAGCATAGGGGTAGGAAAGATGGTGGAATGAGATGGACATCATTATTCTAAGTACGGGTATGAAGACACGAATGTGTGACTACTTTGTGTACAACCAGAGACATGAAAAATTGTGTTCTATATGTGTGCTGAATTGAAATGCATTCTGCTGTCATATATAACAAATTAGAATAAATCAATTTTTCTTAAAAAAAGATGATTTGAATCCTAAAACATTGCACATTGTAGGTTATAGTGATTAACAACATCATATGATCCACACTTTGAACTTATATGCTTAGTTATGCATTGTACTATAAGTACCTATGCATATATGTATGTTTATTTATATCTATTTATATTGTGTTTTTATTTTCTCTGACCTAGTACAAGGTAAGTACTCTAAGGCCAGTGATACTTGTTTACCAGATTTTTTGGTGTAGATTTAATAAATATTTGTAGCATGTAGTACTTGAATAAGAATTGCAATGCAGCCATCAGGGGAAGCATTTGTCACATAAGAGGGGTGGTACGAGTAGACATCACTGAAAGTAATGTTAGAACAAACAATGTAATGTGGTAAGGCAATAGGCCAAAGCATGTATCTGAAAAGAAATAGCAGGAACCATTGTTCTCAAACTATTATGTGCCTTACTCTTGATGAAGCAAGTAGTGGGCAAATGGGACAACAAAAGACAAGTTCAACAAGTTAACCAGAGATCAGATTCTAGAGAACCTCACAGACTATGATAAGAACATTGGTTTTTACTCTAATTTTTAGAGTACAGCTATCAATGTTGGTAGGTCTCATCTATGAAATTTGTTTCATACATGCAGCAAAAAAAATCATTTTGGAAAATTATTTGACCTACTTAATGAATATCAAATAATACAGTTCTATGAGAGAAAGTACAATGGCATGTATATAGACAAGATAAATTGATATTTTTAAAAATAAATGCATTATTTTGACATGAAAGAGAAATATATGATATAGTGAAAAATTTTAAGAAAACCAAAAGTCTAGTAGAGGAATTAAAATCCACCTTTGTATTACTAAAGAACAGAATTGACACTTTGAGGAATGCATTAGTGATGTGGAAAGTAAATTTTATGTTCTCTTGTAACGATAGTAATGTTAGAGCAAAGAATTTCATGTGGTCACAGAGTGAAGCCAATCAATAGAGAGTAGGGGAAAAATGGTTTTACTTTTTAAAAATTGCAAATTTTCATGAATAAGAAACTGAATTAAAAAGAAGCAAATAGGATTGGGGTTATAGCTCAGATGGTAGAGTGCTTGCCTTGCATGCACAAGGTCCTGGGTTCAATCCCCAGCATCACCAAAAAACAAAAAAGAAGAAGAAGCAAATAACAAGAATATAATTTAAGAAATACATTTTTTGTTGTTGTTGGAGGAGTTCACTGGCAGAATGGAGAAGGTTGCTTTTCTGGCTGCTCTGTGGTGTTAAACCAAGAAGGCAGACAGGCAGCTTCTCAGCAAGGTGGGTAAACACAGGCACGGGGAGGAGTGAAGGAGGGGGACTCAACTGGAATTTAATACTGCACATTCAAAGACAATTGGATACTCAGAAGGTTGGATACAATAAAGTAAGGGAAAAAAATCACCAGGGCCACAGTAAGAGTGATCCCTCTTCAAGCAAAGTGGAGGAATGAAGGAATTAAAGGAATACACATTTTCAGGATGTCTGAGGCATGTCTGGGTTTAGAGACTAAACTGAAAGGCAGACTGCACAATATCCTGTGTGGGACAGAAGCCACCTCTCTCCCAGCTATGAGCAGAAGACAGAGGAAGGAACCATTTTGCAGCTGCAGCATAGGGGCAAGCAGATGGGGGAGTGATTCCTGACAAACCTGAGCTTGGCCTGAAATACAGGCCTGACAAACCCACACTGAATGACACAGGGTGTGTCTAAGTGACCAGGAGAAATGTGGACAGAGGTTCACACAGAGGTCTAATGGCTGTGGAAATAAAGGTCTCTCCCTCCCCCTCCAACCCAGCTGCTTACAGGACCAGTGGGGAGAGACACACCTGGCTGGAAATTCAAAAGGTGAGGGCAGGAGAGATTAAGTTTGGAAACTGAACTCAGGAGACCAGGAAACATGGGGTCTGATGGTCACATAGTGACTAAAGATTGGCTCCTCCACCACACAAGTGGGACCCAGGGGAAATCGTTGGGGTGCAGTCTTCCAGCATGGACCAGCAATTGCTGGGCCCTGAAGGTACACTGATTGAAGACCTCCAGACAGATAGGCATTCAGGGAAGAACCTGGAGCATACCTAGGCCTACCCTTCCCCCCCAGGAGTTCTGCCTGTGAGATTACCTCTCTCACTCCAGCAACCCCCCTCTAAGGATGGAGCAAGCATCACACTCCACCTAACACTCCTGAGAAGGGAAGTTGAGAATCTTCTGAACTCTAACAGAAACAATTCTTTAACTTTTCATTGAGAACATTTTTTTTCTTTTCTTTTTTTAATTGTAACCTTAATGGTCATGGACATTTATACATATTCATATATATTTTTTCTCTTTTCTAGCATGTTTGAAGCTAGTTATTTTTCAAGGATAGGTATTTTGAGGACTAGAATGTTTGATTAGTATATTTCAGTTTGTTTTGTATTATTTTATCTTTATTTATAATGTTTAAAATTTTTACTTTATATATATTTTTATATAACTTATCCACTTCCCTTCAATCTTTCTCTTTTCTTCTGCTAACAGCCAATCTCTACATTTCTCTTTCACTTTTCCTTTAATTTTTTCCTTCTCTCTTCTCTCCTCCACACTCATAATCATCACTTCCTACATCACTTCTGTTCTCTGTTCACCATTTGAAATTGAAAACCCTTTTGCATATATACTGTTTTTATTGTAGGCAATAACTGATGGTATCATTTCTCTTTATTGTGACAATTAACATTGTAGACTTCATAGCAGGAATTATTTGGTTTATTGCTGTATATTGTTTGCATTGGATGTTGTTATTATTGGTCTCCCCCTAAATGGTGAGATACTGGAAACCTTAAGGAATATTGTAAGTCCACAGGTTAGAAACTCTACTGCCATACTGTTAAATAGGTAAACAAACAAACTACATAAAAAAATCAAGGGAAAAAATGTCCTAAAGGAACCAAGATACTTCAAAACAGAATTCAACAACACCACAGTGGAAGAAATGTCAGAGAAGGATTTTAGAATGTACATAGTTAAACTGATCCATAAGGTAAAAGATGATTGATGTAAGGAGTGAAATCAGAGAGAAAATACAGGAGGTGAAAGCTTATTTCAATAAAGAGACAGAAATTCTGAAAAAAAAATTAAGCAGAAATCCTTGAAATGAAGGAATCAATAAGCCAAATTAAAAATTCAAAAGAAAACTTCACCAGTAGACTAGACCACTTGGAAAACAGAGTTTCAGGCAATGAAGATAAAACTATAATTTTAAAAATAAAGTTAATCATGAAAAAAAGATTTGAAGAGACCATGAACATAACTTATAAGAAATATGGAACAACCTGAAAAGATCAAATTTAAGATTTATCAGGATAGATGAAACCTCAGAAATACAAACCAAAGGAATGCACAATCTTTTCAATAAAATAATATCAACAAATTTTTCAAATCTAAAGAATGAAATGGAAAATCAAATACCGGTGGCTTGCAGGGCCCAAAATATACAAAATTACAACAGACCTACAGCAAGGCACATTATTCTGAAAATGCCTAACATAGAGAATAAGGATAGAATTTTAAAAGTTGCCATAGGAAAGTGACAGGTTCCATTTAGAGCAAAACCAAGTTGGATCCAGCTGATTTTCAACTCAGGCTCTTAAAGCTAGAAGTCACTGAATAATATATACCAATTTATGAACAAAATGGATGGCAGCCAAAACTACTACACCCAGCAAAACTAAGCTTCAGAATAGATGATGAAATAAAAACCTTCCATGATAAACAAAAGCTAAAAGAATTCATAACTAGAAAGCCTACACTATAAAACATACTCAATAAAATATTTCATGAAGAAGACATTAAAAATAAAAGTGAAAACCAGTAAAAGGAGGAAATACACTAGAAGAATACTCAAAGAAGAAATTAATTCAAATTTAAATGCCAGAAATAAAGCAAAATGACAAGGAATAAAAATCATTTCTCAATAATAATGTTTGAATGTAAATGGCCTAAACTCAACAATCAAATGACACAGGCTGACAGGCTGGATTAAAAAATAAGACCCAACAATATGTCATCTCCAAAGACACACCTCATCAGCAAAGATGTCCACAGACTGAAGGTAAAAAGATGAGAGAAATAAGTATCATTCACATGGATTTCTTAAACAAGCAGAGGTTTCTATCCTCATATCAAATAAAGTTGACTTCAAGCTGAAGTTAATCAGAAGGGACAAAGAAGGGTATTTCATATTGCTTAAGGGAATTAGACATCAACAAGACATAACAATCATAAATATTTATGCCCCAAACAATGGAGCATTTATGTATATCAAACAAACCCTTTTCAAGAATCAAAGAGACCATTACACAGTAATACTGGGTGACTAGTATACCATGATAAAATGGAGTTCATCCCAGGGATGCAAGTTTGGATCATAATATGGAAATCAATAAACATAATTCACCACATCAATACACTTAAAGACAAGAATCACATGATTACCTCAATAGATGAAAGAAAAAGCAATTGACAAAACACAGCATCCATTCATGTTCAAAACACTGGAAAAACTAGGGGCACTAGGAACATACCTCAACATTATAAAAGCTCTATATGTTAAACCCAAGGCCCACATCATTTTAAATGGAGAAAAATTGAAAGCATCACCTCTAACTTCTGGAGTAAGACAGGGATCCCCTCTTTCACCACTTCTATTCAACATAGTCCTTGAAATCCTAACCACAGAAACTAGGCAGAAGAAAGAAATTAAAGGAATATAAATAAGAAAATAAGAGGTCAAACTATTCCTATTTGTAGATGACATGATTCTATATTTAGAAGACCAAAAAAAAAAAACAAACAAACTCCACCAGAAAACTTGTAGAACTCATAAATGAATCCAGCAAATAGCAGGATATAAAAGTAACACTCATAAATTAATTACGTTCCTATACATCAGTGATGAATCAATGGAAAGGGAAATTAGGAAGACTATCCTATTCACAGTAGCCTCAAAAAAAATAAAATAAAATTTGGGTAATCAAACAAATGAGTATGAAAGCCTTATGCAATGAAAACTATGGAACACTAAAGAAAGAAATTGAAGAGGACCTTAGAAGGTGGAAAGATCTCTCATGTTTTAGGACAGGCAGGATTAATATTGTCAAAATGGCCATTCTACCAAAAGCATTATACAGATTTAATGCAATTCCTATTAAAATCCCAATGACGTTCTTCATAGAAATAGAAAAAGCAGTCAGGAAATTCATTTGGAAAAATAAAAGGCCCAGAATAGCCAAAGCAATCCATAGTGAGGAAACTGAAGCAGGCTAATAATAATGATCACAAAGGACTCTGGAGTTCCAAGTTTGTGAGTTATTTGAACCTGATCTCATAGACGTAAAAGTCTTCGTAACCTCTGACATTGATAAACTTGATCTGTTTTTCACTGATAGGATTATGAGTTACCGTCTTCATGGTTTCTCAGAGACTGGCTAAAATACGAATTGCTTTTGTGATAATTGTTTACAAGAAAAGTAATGCTTTGCTGTCTTGGTTATTGTTGTCTTAGCATGATCCCTGCCCTATGTGAGCCTTGTCCAGACTCCTGCCATCTACCACTGTGGACCTTTGTACTACTCTGATGTTGAATACTCTTAACTCTTCACACCCAACCTATTAGAGAACAAAGACTTTGGGATACTTCCTCCAACACTGCCCTCTTCCAGCAGGAAGCAGCTTGAGATTTCATTGCCTATTTTTCCATAAAAATGAAATGTAGAAATTAATTGTGGGGAAATGTAACAGTGGTCCACTTTATGCTTTGAATATAGTCCTTGGTGCTTCGCTACCGCAACTTATTTTTAAAGTTGATATGTTTCTTTCTCTTCCTGTTTTCCTGCGTCTCCCTAATCTCTTCCCATCCTGAATCTCAGAGGAAACAGGATAACCTTTCTTCCCCATCCTAGGCAGAGCCATCTGGCCTTGAGTTCACAGCCACCATAGGAGCAAAGTAATCCAGAATTTTGGGGATGGTACCAGAAGATCTCAGAGATGACTATCTCCAAAATTAACAAGTGAATTACAATTCCAACAGAGAACACACAAAATGTAGCCTTTGAATGACCTCTTTTAAAAACCCCTGTTTCTGCTGATGGGCAGAATTATAGCCTCTGAGACAGGAGTCCCCTGTGTTTCTCTTTTGCTAACAAAAACAAACAAACAAAAAGTAAAGCAGAAGGCATTACAATACCAAACTTTAAATTATACTGCACAGCTATAGTAAAAATATGGTATTGGCACCAAAACAGACATGAAGGCTAATGGAACAGAATAGAAGACACAGAAAAACCTGCATAAATACAGTTAGCTCATACAAGACAAAGGTGCCATAAACATACATTGGAGAAAAGATAGCCTCTTCAATAAGTGGTGCTTGGAAAACTGGAAATCCATATGTAGTAGATTAAAATTGAACCCCTATTTCTCCATCTACACAAAACTCAACTCAAAGTGGATTAAGGACTTAAGCATTAGACCAGAGACACTGTACCTACTAGAAGAAAAAAGTAAGCCCAACTCTTCATCATGTCAATTTAGGAACAAAGTTCCTCAACAAGAGTCTTATAAGCTCAAGTAGTAAAATTAAAAACAATAAATGGGATGGTATCAAACTAAAAAGCTTCTTTACAACAAAGAAAACAATCAAGAACATGAAGAGAGAGACCCTATAGAATGGGAGAAAGTCTTTGCTATCTGCACCTCAGGTAGAGGATTAACCTCCAGGTTACACAAAGAACTCAAAAACTTAACCCCCCTGAAAAAAAAAAAAAAACAAATAACCCAATCAATAAATGGGCAAAGAAACTGAACAGACTCTTCACAGAAGAAGAAATGAAATCATTAAAATTATATGAAAAAATGTTCAATATCTCTAGCAATTTGAGAAATGCAAATTAAAACTACACTGAGATTTCATCTCACTCCAGACAGAATGGCAATTATCAAGAATACAAGTGACAAGTTGGTGAAGATGTGGAGGAAAAGGTACATCATACATTGCTGGTGGGAGTACAAATTGGTGTAACCACTCTGGAAAGTAATATGCAGTTTCCTCAGAAAACTGGAAATGGAACTACCACTTGACCCAGTCATCCCACTCTTCAGCATACACCCAAAGGGCTTAATATCAGCATACTATATTAACGTGGCTACAGCAGTTCAATTCACAATAGCTAAGTAATGGAACCAAACTAGGTGTCCTTCAACAGATGAATGAATAAAGAAAATGTTATACACACACACACACACACACACACAATGCAATATTACTCAACCACAAAGAAGAATGAAATTATGGCATTTACTGATATATGGACAGAACTAGAGACTATTATGCTAAATGAAATAAGCCAGTCCCAAAAAAACAAAGGCCAAATATTCTCTCTGATGCACAGATGCTAGCACACAATAAGGGGAAAGGGGAGAGAAGTTCATTGGGTTAGACAAAGGGGAATGAAGGGAAGGGAGGGTGGGTGGAAATAGGAAAGACAGTGGAATGAATCAGATATAACTTTCCTATGTTCATATATGAATACATGAACAGTGTAACTTCACATCAGGTACAACCACAAGAATGGGACATTATATTCGATGTATGTATAATATGTAAAAATATACTCTATTGTCATGTATATCTAAAAAGAACAAATTAAAAAATCTTTTTTTGATTTGGTAATTATATTAAATGGATTCTGCTGTTATGTATAACTATAAAGAACCAATAAATTAAAAAAAGAAAAATACCTCAGCCTTATAAAACTATGTGAATGTATTGAATACTACTAAACTGTAAATTTAGAATGGTTAAAATGGTAAATTTGGCATTATGTGCAATATTTTCCCTACAAAAATAAAAACCCTCACATCAGGACTGAAATATCTCATCATGTAATATCTCAAACATTGATTTTAAAAAGGATTTATAAAATAGAAAATCCTGGAAAAAAATCATTTGAAAGAGGATAAAGAAAAAGGGTTAGGATAGTTATATCATCAGAAAAAAAAGAAGAAAATTATTGCAAGAGGAAAAAAATAAACCTGGCTTCTTCAGCTGAGACCCCAAGAGTTTTCTCCTGTAACACTAAATGCCAACAGGCAAAGCAGGAATTAGTATGACATGATGAGCAAAAACAATTTTGAGAATTTTATTCCCAGAAATCAAAATGGGCATACGTAAAGGTTACAGATAAGTCTTCTCCAATATGCTAAGGCAAAGAAAATGAATCACCCTGACAAACTTCTTGAAAAGAAGAACAAGGATTGCTAGAAGACACACTCCTTTCTACAGGGAGGTGAAATTACCACCTCAAAAATGGGGAAATTTGGGTCTAAAATCACCTGTGCCTGCAATCACCTGGTTGGAATTGGTCAACCCATCACAAGAGTCCTAGAATTCTCAGCTCAGCAAACTGTATCTGGTTTATCTGGGACACTAATTGACATCCAAAAAAGAAACAAAAGGGAAGAGGGGGTCCCACTGTCGTTTGAACATGATCTGTTCTCCAAATTCATACTCATTCCCCATTGTGAGGTATTCAGAGCGTAGAAACTTGATCTGACGGTGGTATCTAGAGGTGGGGCCCTTGGGAAATTATCAGGAATGAAGTCATGGGGGTGGAGTCCCCATGATGGAATCCCGGTGGCTTTATATGAGATATCAGAGACACACATGCCTGCTCCCTGTCTTTTGCCACATGATATTCTGTGTCACCTTGGGACTCTGACAGAAAGAAGGCCTTCAGCAGATGCCACCCCTCTATATTGTGAAACAAAATAAACCTCTTTTCTCTGTGACTCACACAATTTATGGCATTATGTTAACAACAACAACAACAAACTAAACTAATGCAGATCCTTTCAACAATGCATTTTCATCAATGAAAATCAAGTTAATTATTAATCTTAAGGCTTCCATTGTGTGATTGGACACAAAATATTTATCTCAGTATAAAATATCAGATAAAGTTTACAACCATACTCTGAAGTTCAATTACATTCATCAACATTATAGAAAACCAAATGCATATCCATGCCTTAGAAAAATGATTGAAAAAATAACAAAATGATAATGTTATATACCCTTTGGGAAGCAGAACTAGGTATGGATATCTAGTTTTTTCCTTCTTTCAACTTTCTATATTTCCTAAATATTCTTTAATGAACTTGAGTTCCTTTTTATGAAAAATCAATTTTATTACAAAATTATGAAAACATACCTCTTGGTTTCTAAATGATAGAAACCAGAATCTAACCTGAATCTTTTCCTATCCCTGGCCAGCACTCTTATCTGCCATCTGATGATGTCTGTCACACATGGAAACTGGAATCCTATTTAAGTGATTCATAATTCCCATCCAGCCCCAAATTTTATGTCAGATAGTAGAAACATGCAAAACTAATCACTATCCCCCTCAGCTTCCCCAATCCTCTCAGGAGGACTTTAGGAAGAACTTAAAGACCATGAAAGTGGTGGTCTTTTGCAGTCTAGATTTTAGCCAGGCCCATGATAAAGGCTGAGCCTCAGGCAGTGCCCAGCACGGTACCTTTGCCTTGCCATCCTCTGGGTCATCCCCCTTGGAAGCCAGCAGCATGAGTCGCAGAATCAGGGCTATGCTGAGAGGGAACTGTCCTCTCAGCTCAGGAACTTTGGATTTGATGAGTTTTCCTATTTTGGGGAATGGAATATTAAAGAAATATACATCTCCAAGCAGATCCTGACCTCGTCTTCCAGCACGACCAGACATCTGGAAACAGAATAGAACCACAATGTGAAATTCCCCTAAGTGCTTTTCCTATCATAGTATAAGTATTGAGTCTTTTACAGTGTTTTCAAGTTTGTAAAGTATGCCTATATCCGAACATTAATTAACTGAAATCGATGTCGAACTATGTAGGGCTTAAGAAATTTACAATGTCTGAAACAGTTGGAAAATGAGACATTTGTCATTCTTATGTCCTTATTCCATGCCATTAATGTATCAGGGATTTGTAAAAATGATCTACAGAACAAAAACGGCCACAATGATGAAAGACTAGACCCTGATTTCAACTTCACTAAAAACTGAAATCTGTGATATAGATTTTCTCTCCCTCCTCATCTCGTCTCATTTCATCTCATTTCATCTCTTTCTCTCATCCCTTTCTCTCTTGCTTTCTCTCACATACAAATATGTTGAGCTGCGAGCCATAAAATAAAAGCTGTGCACAAATCAAGGAAATACATGAGAGAGATAAAATTCACAAACGATACTTGCAAAAGCAAGTTAAGAACAAACTGCAGGGGTTATATTAATTTCATTATTAACTGTATAGCAAGCACTAAGTTCTTCTTTTTTCCCCATATAGAACTGACAACAACATATGAGATAGATATAATACTATCCCCATAGTACATGTAGAAGCTTGGGTATTGGGAATATAAGAAACTGACCCAGCTGGCGCATAGTGGGGGTGGAGGGAGGACACCTGTAATCCCAGTGGCTTGGGAGGCTGAGGCAGAAGGACTGCAACTTCAAATTCAGCCGCAACAACTTAGCGAGGCCCTGAGTAACTTAGTGAGACCCTGTCTCAAAATAAAATAAAAAGGGCTGGGGGCTGTGGCTCAGTGGTTAAGTGCCCCTGGGTTCAATCTCCAGTACTGAAAGAAGGAAGGAAGGAAGGAACTGACCCATTATGAAACAACCTGAAAGCAGGAGATCCAGAACTCAAACCCTGGCATTTCAATCCCCAAATCCATCATTTCAAATATCTCAACACCCTGTCTCCAGAGCCTTAAATACCAGATTCCCAAACATGAGACAAGAGGAGTGTTTATGTAGAAGTAAAGAAAGACAGGGACTGGTAAGTTGGTGGGGAATTACAAGCATGTTATATTGGGTAGGAAGAAGCCCTATGAGGAGATTAAGAAGTACTAAGAGGAGCTGGGGTGGTGGCTCAGTGGTCGAGTGCTTGCCTGGCATGTGTGAGGCACTGGGTCCGATTCTCAACACCGCATATAAATAAATGAAAAAAAAAATAAAGGCCCGTTTAAAAAACAAAAAAGAAATCTCTTAAAAAGAAAAAAATGGAAGTACTGAGTCGAAAAAAAGGAGGTGCTTTGATAAAAACTTGAATGTTGGGTGACATCTAAGTTTGATGTAGCCAGTAAGAAATCTTAACCAAGTGTCCCTAAACAGGGAAACAATATGAAGATAAACTATGCTGTCTTCAGTAGAATAAGGCAATAGAGAATCAAGGAAATTGATCTAATAATATAAGGCCAAGATCGTATGAAGAAAGATGGTGGATTCAGAGACTGCAAGGCAAAAATCCAATATCACAAAGGAGAGTAATGGAGTAGGCTTTGTTAATAGGCCATGTGCCAGGAGCAAGGAATATAAAAGCATTAAAGATAACTCCAGGGTTCAAACTCTTGTGCACAGTAAATGAACAGTGAATATTTATCAAGCATCTTTGATGGGGATCTTTCTTGCAAGTCACTTCATTTATTGCTTGAAAATGTATAAGACAGCAATCATCACCCATACTCTGAACAAAGGAAAAGAATATCAAGCAGGTTATACGTCCTATCCAAGGTCATACGCCTGATCAGCAGTGGTCATGTAATCCCAAACTCACATGCTGTCCACTATACAACAGCTAAAAATGGTAGCCAGGCAGGAATGAACTGCAACATGTTTGTAAACTAATGATCCATGGTGTGGTTTGGATTAGTTTTTCTATTCTATGGCCATATTTTAGCAATATATTGAGAAGTTTATGCATAAAGTACCTGTCTGTAATTTAAGGCATCCAGATAGACTGAGTTTTGTGCAAAAACCACAGATTTACAAGGCATGTTGATTCCCAAAGCAAGTGTTCCGGTAGCTGTTACCACCTACAAAGAAGATAAAAACAATTAGCTCCTGAAATAGTGTTTGAATAGAATGAACCTATTTCCTTCCACAAAGGTCCTGAAAACTTTTTCAGTGTCTCTTTAAGCTGGGGATGCTAGACACATTGGCATTCTTTCTACTTCACAAACACACAAAGCACATTCTCAAGTCAAGGTCATTATTTTGTGCAGAATATATTTTCCCCAAACACTCATTTGTATGGGTCCTTTAATTGTCTGCTCCAATGGATCTCGGCATCTAAAATAATCATTCTCTATCATCATTATCTACCTCTCTGTCCTGCACTATTTATCTTCCTATTGTCTCTTAGCAACTACCTCAATAACATGACTATCTGTTTACTTGTCTTATACCAGAATCTAAGTGTCATTCACCACTGTATTCCCTGCACCAAGAACTGTCAATGGAACTTTATTTTTATTTGTTTATATGTGGTGCTAAGAATCAAACCCAGTGCCTCACACACGCTAGGCAAATGCTCTACCATTATGCTACAACCCCAGCCCACCCAACTTGTTCATTTTTTAAACCTAATTTTGGATATTTTAAACAATTTTCTCTTTACTTTGATCATCATACATGCCCTTGTTAGTGTTAAGTTCATTAAGTAACTTTCTCTAATTATTCTGTAATTAAGTCCTATGCATCTATCGAAATGTACCATGTCATTTATAAATTATTTTTAGTTCTTTAATAAGAACAAAAATGAAGAGAAAGCAAGAGCACTGAATTTAGAAAATGAGTAAATGCCTTTTTAAAAATGTGTTATTGTAACAAATCTATCACTATTCCCATAGATACTTTCCTAGAGAGATCTAATTACTCATTTATCAAGCTATTAGTAATGTCACAACTACAATTCATCAGACACTATTTTGGACACAGGATATGCTGATCAAAATAGAGTGTCTCCTTTCCCTCAATTCACAATGCAGAATATTTCTTTCTTGTTATGAGTCTTTAACAAAAATAAATAGTTATTAGTTAAGAGAAAGGCTAAGCAAAGTTGTTAATGATATATTCTATTTTTTCCAGATAACACAATTAATTACCCTTTACCTACAATGTAAGATTCTCTGCAACATGTAAATTTATTATGATTAAAAGATACTAACTACTAACTAGCACAGCAGGATCCGTCTCAATTTCTCCCATCTCTCTCTCTCTCTCTCTCTCTCTCTCTCTCTCTCTCTCTCTCTCTCTCCTCCCTCCTCTCTCTCTCTCACACACACACACAGTCTATGTCATACAAAATTAAAAACAGATAATTTTTAAGTTGGGGTCTATTTTTAAACATTAGTCAAGATTCAAGCTCAAATTATATAAACCTTTGTGTGAATTTATCCAGACTATCCTCATGTCCTTTCATGGGAAATGCTAAACAAAATAAAACAAGGGTTTGGCTTAAAAGTTATTTCACGTATTCCTCCTCTTGTCCACACTCAGTGATAGGAGAGAGAGCACTGAGTGACATACCAAAAACTGCGAGATAAGCAGCAGGCCCTGAGGAAGCAAAAGATTCTTGCCCTTATTTCAGCTAATGCATTAGAAAAAGATCTGATCAATAACTCTGCTCTAAATGTCCTCCAAACCCACGTTACTCCATGATTTTGTGGACAAAATCATATAAACAGCTGACAAAATTCCCTAGATCTTACAAACAAAAAAGCAAGAGGTTGTGCTAAGATCAATATAGGTATACTTCATAGCAGAAATATTTAGAAAATTATCAGTTAAGGAAATATTTTTATTCTCATGAAAAGGTATAAACTGAATAGTACACTACAAATCCCCTCTCCCTTTTAAATGAGATGGGGATGCACACACATATCATAAGTTGTAACAAAAAACAATGACAAAAAAGGCCTAATTATATGAGGGAAAAAAAAGAAAAACAACAGCAATATTTTACATTTCATGAACATTCAGCTAGCATAGTTATAAGTTCAATTTTTAGAATAAAAACATTTACCTACCCTAATAAATCCTTTCCTAAAGAGAATTTCAACCAGCTGTTTTTCTTTGTTACTCATGGACCTGTGGTGATAGCCAATGCCCCTTTCTGCCAAAGCTTTCAGTTCTGATCCTTTTCTTTCGAATCTTACCCGATGAAACACCTTCTGCAATGACTGAAAGAAGCAAAAGATTTAGAGATTTTCATAATGTCTCATCTAACTTTAATTTAAATCATAATAAAAAAGTTTAAGTGAAAATAACAAGCATACTATGTCATGGGGGTCAGGGGTCAGGGGTCAGGGCAGGAGCCTTAGGAGTTCTCCCCAGTGACATAGTCTTCTCAAAGAAAACAGAGAGGGGGGGCGGGAGGGAGGCGGGGTGGGGGGGGTGTTGGGGAGGGTGTCTCTGTCCTAGAAGGTCGGGGAACCCTGAATGGCCAAGAATGGTCTTAAAAAGATCCATCGATGTCCTAAGGCCAAAATCCAGCTATGTCCAGAGTTACATGTACAAAGATAAACACTACTTATGGTGTGTGTGCGGGGGGGAGTGGGGGTGGAGATGGGTGCTTACGTTTCCAAAAGCCAAAGGTTGGCTGCTGGTTATTTTAATTATGCAGTTGCCCGTGGAGTGGAATATCAAGGATCCATCAAAATGTGTTGTGAATACGTGGTTATGAAAAGGGAAGAGACCACAGAGTTTACAAAAGAAGGTATACAATAAAATGAATGTGTGTGTGCGTGTGTGTGTGTGTGTTCTCCAATGCCTTTTTGGCAAAATGTTTTAGGTGTAGTATAAAAAGCCTCTAATTTTGAGAAATTCTATGAAGACTATTTGAAGGGTACTAGGCCATGAAGACCCACATTTTCAAAAAAGGCATATGCCATGGAAGTTCAGAACTCAGCTGTGGAAACAAGAAAGATCGAAAGAAACAATGAAAGGGCGCATGCTCTCAAGGGTGCACAGTTATTAATCAAGACATAATCTGTAAATCCTTTACCTCTCCTTCTTAGATAGGCACTGGGAAGCCATTAAGAGTTACATGTAGCCCCAGATTCTATACACAGATTTCTCTTCTGGTAGGAATTACATTTAGTTATTATCCTAAACACTGTCCATAATTAAGACGCTCAAGCTGATGGATGATAACATCTCCAAGAGAAACACCCCCCTCCTAAGCACTGACCTCAGTGTCCATCACTTTTTGATCAGCATACGTGCAGTCCGGAGGGATTTCCAGGTTCTTCTCCAGACTCTTCAGTAGATTATCATGTTCAGCTTCATGTATGAAGTTTTTATCCAAGTTTCTGGTTTTTTTATGGCTTTTTTCATCTCTGTTTGTAAAAACGAAATTTTAAGAAAGGAAAATTCATGTTCCGCCACCACTGGAAGCCTAGGACTTGCCAAATGGCTGCCATACACATCAGTACTCTCATGACTCTGTCTCCTTCCTCAAAGGCACCTCTGGAGTTTAGATCCTAGTGAGAAAGCTCCACGTGTATGTGTTTTCCTGGGATGTGATGTTGTGGCCTCTCCAAGTCCAGTTCTCCCAGATGACCTTGCTTCCCCTTGCTAAATGGAGACTTTCTCCCTTCCTCGACCTTCACGACACTCAGCTTGGAGTAAGACATACTCTCCTTGCCAATTCCTGGTCAATCTCCATCCTAGAGCAGAGGCCATGACTACCCTGATTTGGTTGCTGAAAGTACCCAACTGCACCCATTCCCTGAAGAACTGCCCCCAACTGACCAGAGGCACCTGAAAATTTCCAGCTTCTGTTAAGGGTGAGGACGTGGCCCACACACATGAGTGTAACAGTGGTACCTTCGCCTCCTGAATATAGCCCTCATTGCTCTAAGGCTTATTTTTTTTTAAGTTTTTTCTCTCTTCTCCCCTCTCCCCCTCGCTAAGAAGATTGGGGAGACGGTTAATTGCCCTTGAACACACCCACTACAGGGAGGCGATGCCTGCTGAGGATCTGGGAAGTGAATATCTCCCAAATTAACAAGTGAATCCTAACATGCAGACAGGAAACCCTGAGACCCCTATCAGAGCGCACCTAGAATGTAACCCTTGAAGTTTATTTAAAACCTCCCTGTCCCTCCTGATCCAGAGAGTCACAGACTTTGGGACAGGAGTCCCCTGTGTTTCTCCTTTGCTAGCAAAGCAATAAACCTTCTTTTTCCTTTTTCTCAAAACCAGTCCTCATTACTAAATTGGCATTGATTGTCACAGGGGACAAAGACCAAGCTGAACTTTCAGTTACATGAGTTCTAAACGTCAGCCCCCTTGATGCAGGTGGGGATTCTGTGGTATTCCACAGCTTCCAGAAGGGCTAGGCACAGGCTGTTTTCTAGCAGAAAGGACACCCTGATCTTTTCCTCTTCACCTCCCCTTTCCTGCTTGCCTCATTCTCTATGTTACAGTTTCCTCATGAGCACACCCCATCAATGAAGCACTTACACAGATACCCACCCCATCTCATCATGTGCCGCTAAGGGCATGTGACCTAAGACACACCTCCATCAACCCTTAGACTCTTGGGTCTTCACACTGTATTCTCCACTACCACCGCTCAATGTAATAGACTTTTGGTTTGGGTTTTTTTTTTTGGTTTTTGTTTTGTTTTTTTGGTAGCAGGGATTGAACCCAGGAACGCTTAACCACTGAATCACACCCCACCTCTTTTTATTTTATTTTTTATTTTGAGACATGGTCTGGCTAAGTTGTTTAGGGCTTCACTTAAGTCACTAAGGCTGGCTTTGAACTTGCAATCCTCCTGCCTCAGCCTCCACCTCCTGAGTCACTGAGATTACAGGCATATGCCACCATGCAGGCTCATAACAGCCTTTTATATAGACTCAGATCGCTTATTTTCTTTGAGTTATTTGTCCCTCAACTGCGCACAAGAGATTCTAAATATGAGAAGGTGAGCTTACCTGTATTCCATCAGTCAGTATCCTCACCTCTAGATAACGTTACCTTTAACTCAGGGGAGAGCAGTATGACTATGAAAGGTCCCAGCCCTGTGTTTGCACAATATGGAGCAAAGCACTTATGGAGGCCCACATACTGTTGTCCATAAGTTTTTAATCAAGATAATAAACTATCCAATATAATGCATTCTATCCTTCTACCTTAACAGATATAGCCCCAGAACAACCTAGAATTTAAAAGGGTGGGTGGTCATGTCTCCTTAGCTCCACTGGCTCCTCCTTCCATGGAAATGGATGCAGTTGGAGGAGAGTCACAGTGGTACTCTCTAATGTGTAATAAATAAGACAATCCCTCCTTACATTCAGTACAACAATAATGTTGAATAAGACACTGAAACAGACTTGAATTTTTATAGCTTGACTTGTTGGTCTCTAAATCCATCTTGAAATATGGCTCCTGGAGAGCTAAAGAAAGGTGCTAAGAAAGGCTCCTGCTGTTCCCAGCTAAACTCATCTACTCTCCTCCTGCTAGGGACCCAAAACAGAGGGAATACAACCAGAAGGATCAGCAGCAGGTTCTAGCTTGCTCTAGGATATGGAATATCTAAGTCAGAGATGCTCTACAAGTTGTTGCAACTTGAAGGGAAACAGTCACTATTCTCTGAGGAATATTTCTGGAACAATTATCTGCCAAGCTGTGTCAAGCACTAGAGGTAAAAAGAGGAAATGGATAGTTTCTGTTGTAAAGAAACTTAAAATTTAGGAAAAGAAATGAAGATCGAGTTACCCATATCCAAAATAGTTGGGACCAGATATTTTTAATATTGGGGGACAAATTAAATCAGTAAATAAGTAAACAAACAAACAAAGAAATCAGATTTCTGCAAATAATGACAAAAATTTTTAGTCCATGTTTAGGCGGCAAACGGGAAGGAAGGCACTGGGGGCAGATAGGTCAGTTTAAGGAAGGAGTGAGATGAAAGAGAATGTCATGTGAAGACAAGGATAAATGTTGAATATTTCTAGAGGGATGTGGTGGGAAGAAGTAAAGACAAAGACTAAAACGTTGAAGCCAGAATTAGGCAAGGGTCGGATCCAGAAAATGGAGGGATTGAAATGTTAATTCCTTCAGAGCCCTTTCTCCATCCTTATCAAGAACCTGCCCCTGCTCCTACCTGTAGCTAAGGTAACCTGTCCCCAGGTATTGTCACTCCCTATAGAGGTTTTTATTTAAGCCTCCTTCCTGCTGGATCACTCCTCCCCAGCCTTTCAGCCCACCTGTTTCCCAACTTTTGGCCAGCCCAACGAGCATTTCCTAGGCCTAGTCACATATGCAGGAAGGAGAAAGATAAGGGAAAGAGAGCAGTAGAACAAAGGAAGCCTAAGACATATAAAAAAGGGCAAAACCCCTCACTTCTTGGGATACCAGGATACCAGCTATGGCCCCCTTTTCTCTCCCGGGAGATGTCTATGCTACCCCTTTTTAAATAAGCTGTGCTTTATATGCTTGCCTCCATGTGCTTCTCTAATGTCATACTTCAACAGGTGAGAGAGGAGAACTTGTCATCAGTAACCAGCAGTATCAACATGTCGGCATACCAACAATAGTCAGGGCTTAGACTTCACTGGTTAAGCAAGTAAGAAGGAACAACACTGAGCATGGGGTCCTTTAATCAGTTTGAATGTTTGCAGGAACATTTGTTGGTTAGATTGAAGAATTGTGAACATCAAGATCTGAAATCCAAAAAGTAGATCTGTGCAATCATCCAGAGAAGACATGAGGAACACCTAAACCAGGCAGCGACTAAAGATGGAGAGGACCCACAGGGAGAGCATACACATGCTGGCCCTAGAGGTGACAGAATTGGACACTGAGAGCAAGGAAGAGGGGACAATAGCAAAGCCCTTGAGATAACTGGCATCTCAATCAATCCAGCCCCCAGCTCATACTAAGAATCACACTGTGATGCTTTGTTTTGACCTGAGACAAAATATTCAGACAACGTTTAAGTCTTCTGAGGACCCACTGAGAGAAAGAATTCACACATGTCTCGGATGTGCTTCTTTTGCGGGATGATTACCTAGGGTTATGTAAGCTATCCAGACTGATGGGTTGTGCTCCTGTCTCTCCCAATCTTGAATAAAACTGATCCGTGCCACGAATATATGATAATGGTCACTTAACTTTACCCCATTCTCCCTCTCAAATTTGCAAATAAGTCCAAACAGTAAGTAGAACTTCTTTGCAGAGCACCTTCAGAGTCTATTTCCCACTGGGACATGTGAGGCATTTTTAACTCTATGATGACCAACTCATTTAGTGAAATACTTACATGAGCTTTTGTTTCTCCATGGACTTTTTAAGTTTTTGAAGTTTGCTAGCCATGACATGGGCTTCCTTATCAGCTTTGGGGGGCCTTTGCATCTCCTGCTTTTTCTCCAGGGAAGCACTCACACTTTTGGCACTGCCTTCTACAGCTCCTAAGTTGAATCTGGAAACAAGAAGAATGCTTGCCTTGAAAATAATATCATAAGTAAAATTCAAATCCTATTTCCATCTACTGCTGCTATCCTAACACATACCTGTTCGGTTTTTAAAGCCCATGTTTCTGAATTTTATCACGAATTACACACAAGATGTTGTGGATCCACTAAAGTTTTTTAGTTAACTCCTTTGTTCCCTTTATTCCCCATCACTCATGGGAATTATTCCCTTAAGAGTCGTCAGACATTCCGGAGGAGAACATTTAGATACATAAGAGAGACAGATATTCCATCCTTCACAACCCTGCCTGAAATTAAGGGGGAGAAAATGTTTTTTGGCAATCAAAAGGTTTGTTTTTGGCAGGTTGGAAAGAATCATAGGTTCTCACCCTTGACTTTTGTAACATGATGACTTCTTTCCAGAGATCAGATAAAACCAGGTGTTGTGCCTTTACCATCCAGAAATGCCTCCAAGGTCTAGGCTTTATATTTTTGGAAATGTAAATTTGATCTTTAGCCATTTTTTCAATTAATTGATCAGATACAAGAGAACCAAATGGTTACTAATTGAAAAAATGGCTAAAGATCAAATTCTCATGGTAAGTGAAAAGTAAAATATTAAGTAAAAGTATGTATTCCTATGTTTACATCACATGCATTTCCCAGCATCTAGAATCTACAGCTTTCTATAGGAATCCTGAAATAAAATTCATGAAAGTTTTTATTTTGCTACTTAAACTTGTTAGAAAATGCTGTAGCCAGAAGTAATCACTAGGCATTATCATTATTCCAGCCAGAGCTTATTATAGCAAATAATAGTCTGGGTCATATAATAAAGTTTTAAAGTCTAAGTTGTGAGGCACAGTGCTTTTCTAGCAAAGTCTTTGTAGAGTTAACATTAAAAGGAAATGTGGTGGACTGGGGTTGTGGCTCAGTGGTGCAGCGTTTGCCTTGCCCATGTGGGGAACTGGTTTCAATCCTCAGCACTACATAAAAATAAATAAATCAAAATAATAGTATTATGTCCATCTACAACTAAAAAAAAATAAAATTAAAAAAAAGAAATGTCGTTAGCTAGTGAAAATTAAATAAACTGGCACACTGGTGAGGTAAGGACTAAGAAAATGACAATCTATGCCATATGGCAAGACATTTAAAATTTCAGACAATAAAATAATAATATGAAATGTTTATATTATACTTACTATTGTCATATACCATTTTAAGTGGCTGAAATTATTTTAAGTGGCTTAAATGTATTAGTTCAGGCACTATTACTGTCTCTATTATGCAAATACAAAGGGAGATACAAAGAGATTGAGTGACATGCCCAGGAGTACCCCACTTGACAGTGGAAGAGTCTAGTCTCCAAACCCATGTTCTTAACTATCATGTTATGATGCTTCTCTTTTTGCAATAATGTAAGTTACTGGGAACTAAGCATATGTTTTTTTTAAATACCAGATTATTTAGACATCATTTTGTCTTTTATTTTTTTATTTTTTTAAATATATTTTTATTTTTTTAAAATTTTTATTGTTGGTTGTTCAAAACATTACATAGTTCTTGATATATCATATTTCACACTTTGATTCAAGTGGGTTATAAACTCCCATTTTTACCCCGTATACAGATTGCAGAATCACATCAGTTACACATCCATTGATTTACATATTGCCATACTAGTGTCTGTTGTATTCTGCTGCCTTTCCTGTCCTCTACTATCCCCCCTCCCCTCCCCTCCCCTCTCCTCTTCTCTCTCTACCCCCTCTACTGTCATTCATTTCTCCCCCTTGTATTTTTTTCCCTTTATCTATATAGAATGAATACAACCTAAAGATTGGACCTTAGCCAATAATATTCAGTAGTAGTGTAATAATTGCTTTCATTCTAACCCCAACCCTGTGCATTATGTTTTTTTATCATCTCATCTTGCAAACGAGAAATCTAAGGCTTAAAATCATCATGTATTAACACAGCTAATGAGAAATCTGAGGCTTAAAATCCTCCAGAAGTAACACATCTAATAGGGGGCAGAGGTGGCATTCAAGCTTGGGCCGGGCTTTGAAGTGTATGCCCTTAAGCACACACCGATGTTGCCCAAATAATGGGTTCCACACATTTTTTTTTCAGAGATCAGACTATAGAAAGTTGACAACTACACTACTCTTTGAAAAGCTCTTAGAGGTAGCACTTGAGCCCAGACAATTCTCAGGTCTCTGAGAAATTAGGAATACTTATGACTAAATCACACTGCATAAGACCAAGAATTTTCACAATTTAATTTGTAGAGAACCCAAGATTTCATAGAACGTTACCAAGATTTAACTCCTTGAGCAGAATTAAGCCTTTGATGTTTTTGTGAAATATTCTCTTTTTTATGAGTACTTTATGTACATCCAGATGTTCAAAGCATGTCACCCCAAACTGTACTATTCTAGCATATTAACTAATTTGAGTTAAAGGCACTTGAAAAGTAGCAGGTGGAAGAACGTGTTCATAAAAGTAGGAGACCAAATGCGCATATGAAAGACATTCTCCTCATACCAGAAAAAAAAAAAACCTTATCATCAAGGATGAGAAGTTGAAGCCAATGAAAATCTCATATAAAATTGGTTGAACTAATCCTTATCCTGCTAGTCAATCTTCCACCCAATTAATCACCCAGACCCAATCCTTTTTCGTCAGGTCACATTTTCACAACTTCTTACTCTTTGTCCATTTCAGCATCAAGTGTGCTGCTCTGTGTCTTTGGATCTTTGTTTCCTTATGAAAGATCCCATGCCAAATAAAATTTAAATTAATTTATAGGATTTTCTCCCATTGAACTTTTTTATGTCCATTTCATTCACAAACCTAGCATGAAAAAAACCTAAGGGGACAGAGGTAAAATGTTGCCTCCCCTGCATTATAAATTTATGAAAACAAACACTTATTTTTTTTTCTATTTTGTAGAAAGACATTTATAAATATTCCAGAGACACAGAATGATTTTTGTGTCTCACTGACATCCATGGTGATGCTTGAAAATGAGAGAAGTAAGCTGTATGAATTCTTCATGGTGAAGAAATTGATTTTCCTTGTCCCAATAGTGAAGATAAAAGTAGTGATTTTTATTGTAACCCTTAAAATTTCCAAATACAGCCTTACATTCACCTATCATCATTACTGTGAATGTACACTACCAATGATGATTCATTACTATTTATATGTGAACAAATTACGCTAAACGTCAGTACCGGAACAAGATTACGTGTCTTTGTTTATATAAAGATTTCAAGGCCTAAGTGTAGTTAGAAAGTATCTAGAGTGAATCAAGTATTCTATGCTGATCCCAAACTGTATTATCAAGGTTTATCCAGGATACAGAATATGATCCACTACATAAATTATATATTGATGCTGGACTAATTGAACTCCTATATTTAAGTTATGTTATACGATAACATATAAAATTTAGCAAGATATCAATGCCTCTAGGTGATAGTGTTCATTATTATGAATTAAAAATACTAAAACACCCTACCAATAAATAATCTAGAATATTGTAAGATATTTTATGTGAGACAGTAGTGTGCATGTACATTTAATTTGTTTTACAAAAGATCTAGGTATGTATTGAAAGTTAACAAGATCTAAAAATAACAACAACAATAATAATAAAGTAATGAAAAGCTTATACAAAAAAAGAAAAAATATCAAAGCAAATAAAGAAGACCATTTGTAATAGCACAACTAAAATATTTTATAAGAATTGAGCTAGAAAGGTATATTTTTAAATGACATGCATTTGAATAAAAAAATGGGCACCAAAATAATAATAAATACTATATTACAGCATTGAAGTTTGTATAACTCTCCTTTAAAGGGATGAGTCTAATATAAATTTAAATAAAGAACAAATTAAATTAAATAACTTACAAAAAGAACAATGCAGGCAACTTCCCCATTGTCTTTAGCTTCTCAACAAGAAGTGGAAATAGTTCTAGCATATTTCCTGAATAAGAGCTTGAGTGCGGACTCAGTTTTCTCAGTACCTCTTTGGCCTGTGGAAGGAATAAAACACTTGTGTTTAGTTCTGCATAGTAAAGAATAAAGTCACTATTTCTGGCAAAAATATTTCCATCGTCATCTTATCCTTCTTCATGGTTCCTTAAAATAGTCGTAAGAGGCTGTTATGAAACTACGCCAAGAACCTCCAAAGAAATATGCAGTCATTAGACTAGAAAACAAAGATTTGTTAGAAACATACACACACACACACACACACAATGTGTAACTTCTAAGGCAGCTCAATCTGTCAGAAAGAGGAGGATGGCTCAGTGATTAATGCTTGTTCCACTATGGCAGAAGTTTATGGGAAGCCAGTTCCTCCCCCCGCCATATTGGAAAATCACTCTCTAACATATTTTTAAAACTCTTTTGTAGTGAAACAACCAAAAGAAAGTGTGAGTTAATTGTATTCTGCTTCTTCCTGGAAGAAAATCAAATTAGAGTGAGAAAAAAATATCACATGAGCAATTTCCATATACGTCACTCCTAAAACAATCAGAAACCTCCATTTGTGAAAACATATGACAAATATAAAAACCATCAACTTGTTTAAAATAAATATGTATAAAATAATGATTCCGGGTTGAGTTCTTAACACAGCGTTTATTTCTCTAATTTGAAATAAAAATCAAAAAAAAAAAAAGAATTACAAGATTAAAAAGGAAAGAAGAATAAAATCTCTCAGCTCGTGTGAGTCAGGTGTCTGCTGTGGAGGCATCAACACCACAAGCACTGAGGATACTGACTCTTCTTCCTCTTCCTGTCCATAAAAACACCCAAGAGGAATCAACAGCCTCTGGGTCATGTTTTAGGGGTCACTGAGAATCAGGCTAACACCAAATTCCTTTCTCTCTTTTTATTCCATCTCTGAATCACTAGATTTCCTGTTCAACATAAAATTCTAAAATGAATATTGAAAATTTAAAAAAAAACACAAACAGTATTAACCAAGTACTATAACTCAAGAAAATGATAAAGACTATTGAGTGCTTTCCAAAAATGTGTGAAAATTACCTTTTCTTCATTGCCATTTTTAACCCAACTTGTTAATTCTGCCTTTAAGCTCTCTTCATATTTTCTAGCGTCCAACTTTTTAATGACTAATTTATTCTTAAAATGAATGAAATTCTCTGGACACAGTTTCTGGAAAACAAATACCACAACATTACATAAAATTATGCCAGAAAATCTAAAGATGTTTTCAACTTCTGCCTCATTGACAGCAAACCCAAGCTTTTAGGGGTAAGAGAGGTGAAGTTCTTTTTATCTCCCTGTAGCTTCTAAAACATAAAACAAAGAGAATGCAAAAGCTCTTCAAAGGAAAGGGTTCAGAACAACAAAATCAAAGAAGGAAACAGCAATTGGGACACAAGGAGGCAAGTGTTGTGAAAGACAATAGCAGACCAGAAATCCAAGGTATAGGAGGGGACCAAACATTGTCATATCCCAGAAGCTGAAAGAAGAAACATTTGCAAGATTTAAAATAAAAAGCCAATTAAAAACTATTAAAACATAAAGTGTTAGGAAGAGGAATGTATGAGAAGGAGCCATTTTATTTTGGAAAGGGTCCACTAATAATTTTAAAAGGTCAAATACAAGTGACAAAGGGTGAGAGCTTATCATTCTAAACCGCAGTATTACCATCCTCTTTAATGACATTAATTCAATGAATACTATTTACCTGGGCATCCGGCCAGTTGTTCCAGGTTTCAAGCATGGTGTCATAAAGTTGTACGCTTTCTCGAGGTGAAAAGGTTAGATCAGAAGGAAATCCACATCTTTCAATCTATGTTTAAAATAAAATTGAACATTTTAATATTCTTTTTCTATTTTATCTTCTGACTTACTCTTTGCTACAAGACATTGAGAGACACTAAACTAAAATGTTCAATTGTTGAGTGATAGGTATTAAATGCTAATAAAATACTTTCCATCAGTGACCCTGAATTACTAAAATAGAAAAAAAAAGAGTTTACCAAAAAGCTTTTATTTATTTCCTAAAACTTTGCAATTAGGCTGATTTTTTTTTGTAGAATGCTTTTATAGTTCAGCTCAGAGTGATGGGAAGCCAAAAGATTTGTGGACTCTGTTTAAACAAGACTACACAAACTCTACCCTGCAATTGAAATTAATTTAACTAAGAATATGAATATTCTTTTTTAAGTGTACTGAGCAAGGCTAAGAAGGGGAAATCTTTGCCTAAGTTCTAAGACAGAAACTAGGTCAGCTTCAAGATAAAAGCTCTCAGACCACCTTCAAGACACTCCAAAACATTTCTTCCATAGACCACTGACGGGTATGCTTTAAGTCTACTTGGATGTGCCCACCATTCTGTTTTTCCACAAATATTTTAAGTGAAAATAAAAAAAAAAATCTGTCCTCAAAAAATTTTATTGTGATATGCTCTACTGATTTCAATGTTACTATTATAAATAAATTTCATGTGAAATCTTGATCCTTGAAATGTTAATAGGTATTTGCTCTAAACTGAACATTTGTGTCCTTTCCAAATTCATATGTTGAAACCTAAGCCCTAATGGAGGCAAGCCCTACTGGAGGCTTTTGGAGGTAATATCTTTGGGAGGTAATTCAGTTACGAGGGTGTAACTCTCACAAATAGAATTAATTTTGTTATATAAGAAACCCCAGAGGGCTCCTTGCCCATTATGCCATGTGAAGATATAGCAAGAAGGCAGCCATATAAGAATCAGACAGTGGGCCCTTGCCACACACCAAATCTGCCAGCACCTTGATCTTGGTCTTACCAACTTGTATAATGTGAAAAATAGATATTTGTTTTCTAAGCCATCTAATCTCTGGTATTTTTGTTATAGGAGCCTACTGGATGACCCATGATAATATCCCTCAAACCTCTGCCAAAAAAAGAAAAAAGAAAAAAAGAAGGAGGAGAGGAATTTTATGTGTCCTATTCAATAGGATTCCTTAGATTTCTCATTGGGAAAAATGTTAAACCTCAAAAAAGCAATTAGACTATGAAGATTTCTCCAAAAAAAATCAATAATAATTCACTTGTTTTAGTAAAAACTTGTTTTAAAATCCAGTTTTGGAAGTTCTGGGCAAAGGGAGCCACTACAAATACAACATAACTGAAAAAAAAAATGGAGATGATATTTGGTAGAACGGAAAATTCAGAAGAGTTTAATCAGATGGTCTGATTCTAATTCAACCTCTAAATGCTAGTTGCTTACCTTTAATGTAAGAATTAAAATACTTATACTTCCACCACTTACAGACCAGTAAGAGCAAACAAATAAAATCTGCTCACATGTTCTTTAAACTTCTAAAATCAGAGGATGAAAAAACTGCACGGAATAACCAATTAGCATCACTCAATCTGAGCATTTAAAGCAGACTCAATGGTAAAGACTACATTATACCAAAATTCTAAATGAACATAGTATTTTGGAATGTTGCCATTTTGTTCTTTTATCAACTATTACTTGAAAGTTGTTACTTATACTGCCTAATTAAGACGTAAATCCCATTCTTTTATAGAGGCCTGACTTTTCTCATTTCTAAAATGGATAATTCTGCTGAGAGCCACAGCCGAGTCGGAATGGCCCCTGGCATTTTGCCAACAGTATTGGTTGAGAGGCAAGCCATTAAGATGATGCTGGATTGATTCAATTGTATATTACACCTTTACTGTCCACCTCGGCCGCTACTTTGGAGTTCTTGCTACTTTGGAGTTCTCGCGGGGATTCCTGGAGAGTTCGCATTGGTTGGGAAAGTGCTGGAGGAGGAATTTCTGGTTGGTGGTTCCTGGAGGAGTGGCTTGGGTGGTGTTTGGGAGAGTTCCCCGGGGAGCGTGTGTGGAGTGTGTTGGTGGAGTTCAGAAATAAAGTTTGTTCCTGCTTCAGTGGCTCGTGATTTGTGCCCAGCCAGACTGCGGCATAATTCTGCTTATGCTATTGGTTTGTTGTGAGAATTATTTAGATATTATATGGAACAGGCCTATCAGAATGCCTGGCACATGACTTCAGCTGTTAATATGATCCATTAATTATCAACTTATAATTATTAATTTTAAAAATCCATTTAGCAATTCTGTGGCTAAAAGCTGGGAATTCAGCTTAGTTGTTTTCCACTACATAATAACTAATGAACTGGGAAACTTGAGGCAGTTTCAGTAGACAATGAAGAGAAATAAATGGTCACACATTTGTACCATCTTTTACTTAGAAGCCCAGTGGTGTTCTACCATAATACTATTTTTGTATCCACATTGCCCAAAATGTCACAGGTACTGGTAAGCATTGATCCACACTGAGCAGGGAGAGATAGCATTTCTTTCAAGGGCTTCCTGGGCTGCTGGCTCTCCGAAAGTCAGCAGCTGTCCCTGTGTGGCATGACAATTGGTGGCAAAAGCCAGACAAGGCTGTGCTTAGCCAGAAGCAAGTCATATATGGGCTAAGGGTGATCCCTTGCCACAGCTGGATTAAGGCCAGCTCACTTGTCCTGTACCATCCCTTCCCTTCTGAAATCACTTTTCTGATACAGCTAAAGAGGAAAGAACCAAGATGGATGGTTCTTCTCTCTATGCTGTCAGAATTTATTATGTTTTCTTCTTACTTCTCAGTTCTTTCATATTAATTTGAAGTATATAACACAAGGTTAGAAACTATTTACCCTTTGGGAGTCTATTAATTTTTTCATCACTGCTACTTTAGGAAATGTCCTACATAAACCCATGTTATGCACACAGTTGTCAAAACATACCTAATAATGCCAAAGCCTTTGTATCTATTCACCCTGCCTTCTTCCTACAAAAGTCTAGGAGTCTTAAGAAGACTCGTTCAACAGCATGCCTTTTGCAAAAGTCATATGGGGTCAGAGCACACTGCAGCAATTCCCTTGCTTTCCAGTTACTCCATTAATAGCTGCTGAGAATAGAGGAAAGGCACTTGGACCAGAATGACCATTTCAGCATGTATTCTGAACCACAACACTCATTGCTGCTTAAGATAACCCGCCTTGAGTGCTGGGGCTGTAACTCAGTGGTAAAGCACTGGCTCACCTATGTGAGGCACTGGGTTCGATCCTCAGCACCACATAAAAATAAATGAAGACACTGTATGTTCACCTACAACTAAAAACATATTTTTTTTAAAAAGAGATAACCTGGCCTTGTACAATTTTATACAAAATAAGTATTTTTAGAGTACTATACTGTTTTAAAATACCAGGTAATGATGAAAATGTTAGAGAATCTCTGTTCATCAGAAAGACTGCGAGGGAAGAAGGAAGGGAGAAAGAGAGGAGGAGGATAGAAGGGTAGAAAGAAGGAAGGGAAGGATGGAAGGAAGGAGGGAGAGAGGAAGGGAATTATTGTATTATTAAGTCTAGGATTTTTGTCTATGTTCTAGGTTTGGGGTGTGAATTAAGTCACAGGAGTGTTATTTTTATTTTAGCCAGAACATTGTCAAAAATAAAAAGAAGCTCCCCTCATAAAATCCTATTCGAAATTTACCATCATTCCCATGACTTTAGTTACTTTTGGAAGCCATGGTAACATAGCGTGAAAGTTATAAAGTGCATTCATTCATTCAGGATTTTGTTCAATATATCCTCCAAAGAAGCGTGGTGAAATCCATCTGTCTGAGATTGCATCTTGGCCCCATTTAGCAATTCAATGTCTAGTAAGTTGGTTGAGTTCTCTGTGCCTGACCTTCCTCATTTGTCAAATGAAAATAGTAACAGGACATCTATCATACAATCATGATGGCTAAAAGAGGTGAAATATGTAAAACTCAATTTTCGCCTGTTCATTAGTTATTGTGTACTAGAAAACAACTCAACTGAACTCCTAGCTTTTAGCCTTAGAATTGCTTAATGGATCTTTAAAATTAACAATTATAAGCTCATAATTAATTGATCATGTTAACAGCTGAAGCACAGTCATGTGCCAGGCATTTTGATAGGCCTGTTACATATAACATCTAATTTAACTCTCACAACAAATCAATGGCATAGGCACAATTATCCATTTTAGAAATGAGAACATGAAGCAAATGCTCAATTTTGGTTGGCTATCCTTATTTAACACACACTGAGTAAGTACTTTTAACACACATAGCAGTTTGTTAGGAACCACAGGAACATAAAATGTGTCTTTATCCTGCAAAGATAAGGAAGAAATGAATGTAAATCTACTTTAGCAGCAAGCTGGTTGGTGTCACATAAGAAACAACAACAAGAGGCTGTGGAGAGAAGATGACCTAGCTAAGGGAGTCACTGAAGGATTCTGAGAATATGTCATATTAGAAGAGCCATGAAAGAATGATATCTAGATCACTAGCATTTGGCATCTGGGGTGAAATATTCTAGTAACAATGTACAGCATGAGGGCTTCTGAGTAAGGTACACCTAATAGATGAGTGAAAAAGATACTGAGGTGACGTCATAGAAGACCTGGATTGTGAAGCTACAGAACTATGCATTCAAGCCCTCTCCAAAGGAAAACAATTAATGTATTGGAAAGACCAGGATATGCATAAGGAGGCTTAATATGTAGGATATGTTTAACTTTTCATGTTGTGGAAGGCAGACACACTATTGACTAGTTATCACTCAGATAGGAAAATAGGAGTTTAAGTGGACCATTTATGAGAATGGGATGAGAAATATGCAAAAATAAAGTTTAAAAAATCAATCCTGACTCATACCCCAGCACCCTAGCTGAAATCCTTTTAAGGCTCCGCCTTATTGGTTTACTATCAAATCATACCGCAATGTTAGTGAGAACTGTCTTTGTCTCAATTCATAATGATCAGATTCTCACATGTACTGATTAAGTTTAAAATAGGCAGCTTTTCAATTATAATATATGCAAAGAATTTATATCACTCAAAGCAAATATGGCTGAAGTATTACTTACATGATCTGTTGTTAATGCGGCACATGGGTGAAAGTGATCAAAACAAATGTCATCATTTTTTACTGAACATAAGTACTTCTCTAAATCATTGTATCTCTCTCCATAGAGCACTAGAATTAAAAGCAAGAATTTTTGATAATGAAAACACAATGTCTGGAATAATTTAAAGTGAAAGACAAAATTTATGTGAATATATCAAACATACCAAGTCTAACTTTATATGACTGTTTGGCTTGCCAGTGGTCTTTGGGAACAGTGGCATTTTTCTTAGAAGCAATTCCTCTTGCCATTACATCATCTTCTTCTTTCCAGTAATTTTTTACTGATTGTAACCACCTAAAAATTAAATCTACATATTATTTTGGTAGAAAATGGGAACATTTTCCCAAATTAAAAAGTTTAAGCAAAGCAAATTTCCTGGGCCGTTAAGGAAATTGACTCAGGAGCCAGACTCTGTTAGATGGAATCCTAGTCTCACTACTTCTCTTTGTGACTCTCAATTGATCACTTAGTCATTCTGTGCCTCATTTTAAATACATTATTTACATTATTACCTGATAATGATAATAATGAAAATAATAGTAAATCATAGAGGTTGCTTGTTTTTAAAATAAATTAGCAGATGCAAAATACTTAAGAGTAGTACCCACAATAGGAGGTATGGAATACCTTATTATAATTGTTATTAGTTGGCAAAAAACCCCAGTGACAAAATGATCTTTTATTCCAACTAGTAAAGCAATCTTTCTAAACATTTCTACAAATTAGGAAAATAGAACTCAGGGCTAATGGCTGTTAGTATGCCTTTTTGTTTGTTTGTTTGTTTCCTGGTGAAGGACAAAATAGGAAGATATATCTATCATTTCTTCTTAAGATTTTTTGAGGTATGAAGGGGAATCCCCTACTCAATTGCCGATCTGGCTGGGGGAGTCCTTCATATTTCTTTGTACAGGGTGGCTAACACCTGTCAGGAGTGCTATACAGACATCATCTTCAAGATCCAGAGATAAACTATTAGTTGATAACAAAGTCATGAAACTTTTTAGATCCCATAAAGTATGAAATTCAAACATTCAAAATAGGTAAAAATTCTGTCCAGACAGAACCCAGTTCCTACTCAGTGAGATGTTCGGGGTTACTTATGGTAGCCGAAAGAGCCAAAAAAGGACATCGGATCATGACAAGGAGATGCTCCCAGATTTCTGCTCCAATTTCTCCACCAAGACAATGGACCTATTAAAGTAAAAAAAAAATTCTCAATTTAAAAGTTCATTATAAAAAATAGCAAATGAAAATAAAACATGAAACCTTAAAATCATCATACATATTTTCCATTACCTTTAATCAATATGCCAAGTTTAAAGAAGTATTGGAAAATCCACGTAATAGAAAATCTTGTCACCTAAACTTTCCTCAATCCCCATAACCACCCACCAATAATTCCTCTTTAATTTTCTTTCAAAACTATCTTTCCAACCTATGCCTTTCTATGTGTACTGCCAAACAAGCTGCAGTTACATTTTAATTGCACAACCACCATATTCTCCTAACCACAGTCTTACCTTCCCTTCTTGCGCCCTACTTCACAGCCAAAATCATACATTTCAAGGACAAATTACATTAGGCCATGTCCCTTTAAATTTCTTCCATATTTTTTTTCCATTGAATGTGGAACTAACTAAAAATTTTTTAATAGGATGCATGTTAGGGTTTAAATATGAGGTATCCCTCAAAAGCTCATGTGTGACATAGTGCAAGAAGGGTTAGAGGTGAAATGATTGGATTATGAGAGCCTTAACCCAATCAGTGAATTAATCTCCTGATGAGCATTAACTGAATGGTTACTATAGGCAGGTAGGGTGTGGCTGGAGGAGGTGGGTCTCTGGGGGTATGCCTTTGGAGTATATATTTTGTCCTTGTAAAGCAGAGCATGAGCACATGCATGTTTCTCTCTCTCTCTCTCTCTTTTTCTCTCTCTCTCTCCCCCTCCCTCCCTCTCTCCCTCTCTCTCTCCTTCCTGGTATTGTTTTGGGCTGTTTTTCTCCACCACACTTCTCCGCCATGATGTTCAGCCTTGAACCCAAAGAATGGAGCCAACCGTCTATGGACTGAGACCTCTGAAAACCTTTCCTCCTCTATATTGTTTTTGTCAGGTCTTTTGGTTACAGCAGTGAAAAAAGCTCAGTAAAACAATATATAAAGCCTGGCATTATTTGGCTACTGCTGCCTCTCTCTACCATGGGTACTATGACTTATTTTCTCTTCTTCAACCTACAGAGTTCAGCCCCACTTCTCTCCTTAAAAATGACTTTTCTGACCCCCATTGTTGAGCCATGCTCCTAACACACCCTGCCTTTAGATCCCATAAATTATGAAATTGAAACATTCAAAATAGGTAAGCATTCTGTCCAGATAGAGCCCAGTTCCTACTCAGTGAGATGTTCAGGGTTATTTATGATAGCTGAAAGAGTCAAAAAAAAAAAGACATTGGATCATGACAAGGAGATGCTCCCAGATTTCTGCTCCAATTTCCAGGTGTTAGCCACTCCTCTCTTCAGAGTAGGTACCAATGTGGGTTTTCAGTCACTTGTGTGCTTACATGTTTAATCTCTCTTTCTCATTTAAACTGTAACCTTAGACCTGGGTATTCCTAGCACGGACACAGATGGGGCACTAAAGAGGCACTCCATAACAATTTGCTGAATAAATGAATGGATGTCTTTTGACCTTGACAAATTAAACTAGATTCAAGAAAGATTCTCAAATGTGATCTTAATTAAGCAAATTAAAATAATGTATCTGGCAATCAACTGAAAAGGATTTACTATGAGAGGTAGGTATTTGAAATATATAGATGTAAACATAGGTATGGATATATACACACATACATATTTTGCACTGCCCATTTTTTTTATTCTGGTCAGATGACACACTGCTTTATAAAATACTAATTATTTGCACTGGTTAGTTAGCACTTTTCCCTGACTACCAGAAGAGATATTAGGTTTCAAAGCCTTTCAGTTTTACTATTATATAAAATCGGGAAAACAGAGATATCCAATGTCATATCACTTCAAAGTTTCAAGATAAGACTATAATCTAAGGCTCTCAATGGCATAGACAAAGTTTTTGGATTTTTTTTAAACATGAATACTCAAAGCCCTCAGAATAGAATACATACTGATTAACCAAAAATAAATACAGCAAATTGGGATCACACAAATCAAAAGCACAATCTATTTGGTAATTCCAAGTTTATGATAAGGAAAATGGAAGTTCCATATAAACTTGTTATCTTTTCCCCCACTTTAAATCGAAAATACCTTGGAACAAGAGGATAGATCATTTTATAATATTTTAGTCTCTTTAAATATCCTTAATGATGCTGCTCTGGAACTTTGCTAAACATTTTCCATGTGACTTATAAATCTGCACTGTTTTTTATCCTGCTCTCTCTCTAACTCTATGAGGTACCTATATGTTCATGAGGACCCCCGTGTTCTCTGGTTCCATTGGATTTGGTTGACAGAGAGCCTTGGAAGGGGATCAGATTAAGAGAGGAGAAAGAGGCTGAGGTCTTCATTCCATTGGCTGCCTTAGTCCAAGGTTTCCTTGAGCCAGGTGTTTTCCTCAATGGCGTAACTACTCCTGAGATGTGGCCAACATAATCAGAATCTCCTTTTTTTTTTTTTTTTGAGTTTAATGCTTCCCTACCTTGTCCTCTTCAGCCCAGGGACACATTACTACCTCTGAATCACTACATTAACACTTATAGATTTCATCACATACTACTTTGAAATTTATGCTTCTTGAATTTTGAGTGTGGCATTGGTTTTCCATTGGCACCATGACAGATAAAGTCATTTGGGTCATTGACATCATTGGCAGAGAACCAATTTTATTGCTTTAGAGATCAAAAATTGAACTTTGAAATCTTTCTCCAGGGAAACTTATTCCTGGATGTTTGAATTCTGTTTCTCCTAAAACAAAAGTCTCCAATGAAAGTTTCCTCTTGCACACAGAACTGCATGGGGTGAATAAACCAATATGCCCAATTGAGAAAAGGGGAGCCAGAAAACTGATTGTGATCTACTAGGGAAATGGTTCAGAAGAAAGTACCTTCCTAATATGAACTTCAGCCAATGGGAAGATACAATGAAGTATGAGAGATATTAACCCAGAGAAATAATATCTCACCTACCTCATCAAATATAACATATCGGATCCTTTTTACCCAGTTTTGGCGATGAGGAGATAGCAGAAGAATTTCAAAGCAGGCAGGCACTGTAACAAGCACCTAAAAATAATAATATAATGTGAACTAACATTTTGAGCACTTATTATGTGCCAGGATAGTTATAACACTGTATAAGATAGGCTTATGAGTTCTGAATGTGCACACTGATAAGGAGGATATAATATTCCTTCTGAGAACTGTTTTCATTATATTGTGATATTCATTGGAACCATATGAAACTTCAGTTTTTGTAGTCCAAAATAGTTAAAATATAAGATGTGAAGTTTAAATTCCTTTTTATAAAAAGAGATTAGAAAGAAGAATTATTCATTGTCACAGGCTTGATTCTTTAAAACCTAACCCTGACCTAGTTTGGGCAGAATGATATTAGCTAAGAATCAACAAGGGATGTAGCATGGTGCAGAGGGAGAGGCCAAACTATCAACCAGACTTGAAGGAAGCTCAGCTCACCTGGCTCAGGACTCTAGATGAATATAGCCATCAAGCCAAAGTAGCCCATTTTTTGTCCCCCTCTCTAGCTACATCACAGAATATGGACTATGGAGGCAGAACTGGGGACATTAACAGCTGGTGCTATTTTGACCATACTCCCACATCTGGGCAAAAGTCCTTCTTGAAAGCCAATCTAGGTAGCGTAATTCCATGTGTACTATACTATGTTCTATGATCACATGTTCATCTTCTGTTAAAGTCTTAATCACTGATCTACAAGCTCAATAGGAGCTTTAATTAACTCCAGGTACACTATCCATAATGCAACATTTAAGAAATTATGTTGAACATACTTAGTAAGTATTTATCAAGAGAAAGTAATTATGATTGAAATTGATTTTTCATAACTTGAGAATTCTCTGGATGGATTTTGAATTTGTTTATAAACCAAGATGATATAATGAACTACAAATGAAATCTGAAATGAAAATGTAATTACCTTAGAGAAAGGTGAGTTCTTTCTCACTCTTTGAAATGTAACAAAATCACATTTTCTCTAAAGCCATTTTTGTCTTTCATAAATTCAAGGAAATTATTTTCAGAAGACCTTGTAAAGGCATTAAGTTTTTCATCAGAGATACTTAAGTACTATCATATAATTTTATATCAAGTTTATTAATTAACAAACCCACCTGACAGTTCAGGGCATCTTGACGATAGTCCCGTGTAAAAACTCCACATAGAACTAAACCACCGGGCAGATTTTTGGTATAGCGATTCTGAACCGTCGCTGCCACTTGATTAACAAGAGCCTGATTGACAAGGAAACAAATCCATAGTCACATGATAAAGTGGAGATAGGTGAAATCTCAGGGGACAATAGGAGATATCCAAAAGTATGTCCAGCCATGACTGCAGAAAGCTTAATAACTTCTTTCCTTTACCCAACTTTCTAAGTAGCATGTGCTCAAGTACTTTCTTTGAGATACTGGACTAGGCATATGCACTTCACTAATAAATTTCAATCTAAAGTAGAACAGAAAAGTCTTCTCCTGAAATAAAAATAAGAAATGCCAGGCTGTGGGTGTAGCTCAGTGGCAGAGCACTTGTCTAGCAATGTGCAAGGCACTGGGTTTCATCCTTAGCATAGTATACAAATAAAATAAAAGCATTCTGTCAAATCTACAACGAAGAAGAAGGAGGAGGAAGAGGAGGAGAAGGAGGAGGAAATAAATGCTGTCCACACAACAGAAAACATAAATGAAAAGCATAATATAGTTGGATGACGAAGACTTAAAAACCATAAGTTTACCGTTGAAGAAAGTCGAGTGAGGACTAGCCAAGGTACCTTGTCCCTCATGTTTGGGAAATCCCCCAGATGTCTAAAGTTTGAATGTATAAATGCCACATTTTTTATCCATTCATCTATTGAAGGGCATCTGGGTTGGTTCCACAGTCTAGCAATTGTGAATTGTGCTGCTATGAACATTGATGTAGCAGTATCCCTGTAGTACGCTCTTTTAAGGTCTTCAGGGAATAGTCCAAGAAGGGCAATAGCTGGGTCAAATGGTGGTTCCATTCCCAGCTTTCCCAGGAATCTCCATACTGCTTTCCAAATTGGCCACACCAGTTTGCAGTCCCACCAGCAATGTACAAGAGTACCCTTTTCCCCACATCCTCTCCAGCACTTGTTGTTGTTTGACTTCATAATGGCTGCCAATCTTACTGGAGTGAGATGGTATCTTAGGGTGGTTTTGATTTGCATTTCTCTGACTGCTAGTGATGGTGAGCATTTTTTCATGTTCTTGTTGATTGATTGTATGTACTCCTCTGAGAAGTGTCTGTTCAGGTCTTTGGCCCATTTGTTGATTGGGTTATTTGTTTTCTTATTGTTTAATTTTTTGAGTTCTTTGTATACTCTGGATATTAGGGCTCTATCTGAAGTGTGAGGAGTAAAAATTTGTTCCCATGATGTAGGCTCCCTATTTACCTCTCTTATTGTTTCTCTTGCTGAGAAAAAACTTTTCAGTTTAAATAAGTCCCATTTGTTGATTCTTGTTATTAACTTTTGTGCTATGGGTGTCCTATTAAGGAATTTGGAGCCCGACCCCACAATATGTAGATCGGAGCCAACTTTTTCTTCTATCAGACGCAGAGTCTCTGATTTGATATCTAGCTCCTTGATCCACTTTGAGTTAACTTTTGTGCATGGCGAGAGGAGGGGATTCAGTTTCATTTTGTTGCATATGGATTTCCAGTTTTCCCAACACCATTTGTTGAAGATGCTATCCTTCCTCCATTGCATGCTTCTAGCTCCTTTATCAAATATAAGATAGTTGTAGCTTTGTGGATTAGTCTCTGTGTTCTCTATTCTGTACCATTGGTCCACCCGCCTGTTTTGGTACCAGTACCATGCTGTTTTTGTTACTATTGCTCTGTAATATAGTTTTAAATCCGGTATCGCTATACCACCTGATTCACACTTCCTGCTTAGAATTGCTTTTGCTATTCTGGGTCTTTTATTTTTCCCTATGAATTTCATGATTGCTTTATCTATTTCTACAAGAAATGCCATTGGGATTTTGATTGGCATTGCATTAAACCTATAGAGAACTTTTGGTAATATCGCCATTTTGATGATGTTAGTTCTGCCTATCCATGAACAGGGTATATTTTTCCATCTTCTAAGATCTTCTTCTACTTCTCTTTTTAGGGTTTTATACAGCACTAAAAAATGACAAAATCATGGAATTTGCAGGGAAATGATGGCACTAGAGCAGATTATGCTTAGTGAAGCTAGCCAATCCCTAAAAAACAAATACCAAATGTCTTCTTTGATATAATGAGAGCAACTAAGAACAAAGCAGGGAGGAAGAGCAGGAAGAAAAGATTAACATTAAACAGACACATGAGGTGGGAGGGAAAGGGAGAGAAAAGGGAAATTGCATGGTAATGGAGGGAGACCCTCATGGTTATACAAAATTACATATAAGAGGTTGTGAGGGGAATGGGAAAATAAACAAGGAGAGAAATGAATTACAGTAGATGGGGTAGAGAGAGAAAATGGGAGGGGAGGGGAGGGGAGATAGTAGAGGATAGGAAAGGTAGCAGAATACAACAGTTACTAATAGGACATTATGTAAAAATGTGGATGCGTAACCGACGTGATTCTGCAATCTGTATTTGGGGTAAAATTGGGAGTTCAAAACCCACTTGAATCAAATGTATGAAATATGATATGTCAAGAGCTTTGTAATGTTTTGAACAACCAATAAAAAAAAGAAAAAAAAATAAAGTTTGAATGTATACAAGAATGAGTACAAAACCCTCCCCAAGATCAAGTATGTATCTAGTCCAGTGAAATCTACAAACCTGTTAGCATCTATATCACACTTAATGACAAATTTTTAAAATCCATACAGATTAAAATGTAAATTTTATAACATAACCATGAAGATATTAGAAGTAACACTTCATGTATTCTCATATATTTTAACACATAAAAACCTATACAAATACTTAATATTATCATTAAAATAATCATAATTATCATTTATCAGAAAAAAATATAATTTTTTCATTAAATATTAAATATTTCACTAAATATCTAAAATTTTCATTAATGAAAAGATAATACTTTTCATTAACAAGAAAAAGTGGGTAAACTTATTCACAAGTAGTTTATTAATAAAGAAATGTCATTTTCCCCTAAATCATTCATAAAAGTGGCCAAGTCATAAATCACAGAAATGCTAATTTAAATATGAGATGATAGGTTTCACCTATCAGTATGGCAAGCACTTACTAAATGACAATAGGAAGGCTGGAACAAGTAAGAGAAGGTACAATATCATATACTACTAGTGGGAATAAAAATGAATTTAAATTTTAGAAGACTTGTTTGGCCGTATGTAGTATCTTGAACTTATCTAATCATCTTAACTTTTATTTCATAGATTTTTTAATAAAATTAATTACTGCTTTCATAAGCATAAAAGCAAAATAAAATAAAGTGAACTAGATCTACCAGGTGACTGTGTGCAGTATTTTTAAAGAGGCTCAGGAAGGAAAGAAAATATTCCATTCTCCTGAGCGCTACCTTTGTTGGTGCGACATACACGACCACCCCTTCATCGCTCTCTTTCAGCACTTTCTCCATGCAGTAGTAGGACACATAGGTTTTGCCCGAGGATGTTGGGGCAACAATCACCGCTGACTCATGTTTATCCACCACGTCCAGGAGCTCTCGCTGTAGGGTTCAGAGCACAATTTGTTCCAATTACATGAACAACATATACCAAAACAGACGTATTAATACATTTCCAATATGATTTTCTGAACCTCTGATGGAATGACTAAGAGTTGTTGACACAAGGAAAATCTCAAGGGCTCCTGCCATTTTCTCAGAGGGTATGATTTTTTATGCTCTTGAGCATCTGAAAGGTAAGCTTGATGTGTGAAAACTGGAAAAGTGAATCTGAATGAAATATCTTAGTGGGAAGATTTTTATTGCTTAGTTTTCATTTAGGAAGTGCAGACTAGCTTTGAGAAATAAAGGCCCCTGGAGCAGCCAATATGCATTTTGTAATGACGCAAATGAAAAATGGATGAGGAGGAGAAACATCAAAGACTCTTCACTATACAGCTTATCTTCTACTTTCTATATTGAAGAATGACAGGCGTCTACTCGGACGGCAGGTAGACTTCAAAAGAAATGTAAACCTACCTGAAGAGCAGAAGATGGAAGAACACTGGAAATCCCAACATGCTCACCTCTTCAATCTGGGCCACATCCCAGAGTGAAGTGGGCATCCGAATGACAATGCGTATGGAATTAAGAGAACATCTGACTGTCTCATGTCCTGAACTGAAATAAGGAGCTGGTTTTCCTGCTCCTGCAAAGGCAGCATGATTTTTTTTTTTTAAGGTAACCCACCGCGCTCATCAGAAGAAAGGTAAAGTCCAAACTCTGGTTTGGATACGGTTTTAGTGTCCATGAAGCAACCTGGAAGTAGGAGGGGTTAGGACCTCTAAGAGATGGGTCTTAGTAAGAGGACCTGAGGTCACTGGGGGCATGCCTTCAGAAGATGGTTCTTATGAGACTTCTTAGTAGTTCTCAAAAGAGGTTTATTACAAAACCTTGAGCCTGGCCCCACTAGCTTTCTATGCTTTTTGTTTTTGAGATGTGATGCTTTCTCACACATTTGTTCCTACTGTGACATGATGCCTCCTTGGGCTTTGAAGCTCCAAAACTGTGACCTAAATAAACCTCTTTATAAATTCAGGCCCTCTCAGGTATCTCACTATATTAATGAAAAGCTGACTAACACAGTCTGATTCTGAGTGGGACAGTCTATTATATTTAACCCCTGAAATTGCATTTTTATAGAGAAACATGCTTACTTTATCAGAAATTTTATATGGTTCATTGTATGCAAAAGCAGATAATTTTCTTCCAAATGTTATAGCCATCAAATTTTGCTTTATGTACATTTATAGAAGAATAACTACTATGGTGGCAGATGCAGTGTGTACATAACTAAACAATTGTCTTTACTGTTTACCCAAATTTTTCTGTGTGCCTTTGTATGTTTACATATGAAATCCTGTTGATACAGGGCCAATCTGGAGGCTGTGTCATAGGATTCAGAGGGATGATAGAAACATCTTAAATTTCAAATTGATGTATGTGAATTTGTCAAATACCTTCAAGGAAATTGTCTATATATTAAATGAAAACTTTTCTTTCTTTAAATAATAAAATAACAGTGTATATTTGTCATTTTAAATAACTAAGTATTTTTAATGGCATGATTCAATATTCAATATTTAAAAGCCTATACCAAATATAATACATAAAACAATAATGAGCAGCTCCAAAGTTCACATATAATAAGAAAATGCAAGAATATTTTTTGCATTCACATCATTACCTGCCATGTGTCAGGAATAAAATCCTGGACCCTTGGATCTGGATCTTTTCTTTCTTCTCTTATCAAATAATGGCCCATGTATTGCAGTTGAAACCGAGCTGGCCCAATGCCAATTGAATATTTATTCTTTTTCTTCTTTTTTATGTCATCCATCACATCCTATATTATTTTAAAACATTATTTTGAAAGTGATTTTAAATTACAACATTATTTAAATGATTAAAATATTTAATATTGAGTTCCTTCCATGTGAAAAGTATTTAACCCCGTTTTAAATTTCATGGACATGTTACCACTTAAATCATTTTCTTCATTGTGAATTAACTAGTAGACATCAAGACTTCCAAATATCCATCATGGTATTTGTGGCTATGAATCTGATAAATAGTTAAAAACAATTGAACAATCACACTATAGTTTTGAGATGTTTTGATAGAATTAAGATTAGTTTAAAAGATCTTCAAAATTATCTGGCTTTTAATTTTTATGTCCAGGTAAGCATTTGTTCAAGATTTGTAATTTTAGACTATACTTCAAGATTGGGCAGGTATATTACTAATAATGATAATATTTTCAATAAAAAAATCTAAAAGAGATGACTGTATTACCAAGACACTTTATAACTCATAATTATTCTATTAAAACAAAGTTGCTCTAAAAACATTACCTTGGTTGGATGTAAAGAACATGCCAACTCCTCAAATCCTAAGTACCTAAGGCATCTGGCTATGAGTTGCCGATCAGCTTCTTGTAAATTCTCTGAGTACTTTTCCATCAAGGAGTGGATCCTTTTCATCATTTGAATGGGTATCACCAAATCTTTTGTGGTTTTACCTTGGTAAAGAATGAAGAAATCAGAGACTGGGATTGTAGTTCAGTGGTAGAGCCCTTGCCCCTCACGCATGAAGCACTGGGTTCCATCCTCAGCACCACATCAAAATAAATAAATAAAACAAAGATAGTGTGTCCATCTACAACTAAAAAAAATATTTTAAAAAAGAATTTTTTAAAAAATCAAATTTTTATTAAAGGCATCAAATTAATAAAGTTTCATTATCCAAGAGTAATTATTCTAACCTATCTTATTCAAATTTGTTATCTTACTTGGCATTTATGGAGATTTGGGAGTACAAAGGCCTAAATAAAATAAAATTAAAGTTTAATTATTCACGCTTCATCTGTATGTATTATTGAGAATATCTGTATCAGGGATAAAAAAAGAAAAAGAAAAATCATGTAGTTCATGATTGAAAAAAGATCATTAAATGTGAACTTTGTAGAAATTTAATGAGAACAGTAAATATTTTCCTCATTATTTTCATGTTTCTTCTACTATGTTCAAAAAAATATTGGTACAACTTTAAATATTTGGTAAAAACTTAGCAACATTATTGAGCACAAGTGTTGACCATAAGTATTTGGTATAAATATTGGAGCCCTTCAATTCAACTGCCAGATCCAAACTTTGAAATCTCTCTCCATTTCTTATAGCCCCGTGTATCCCTTTTATTCTTCCCTTCTGCTAATCTTTTTATTCTTACCATATCAGGGCTCTTTGGACTCCATCTTTCTTTTCATTTTTATCTATTTAATAAATATTACCAAACACCTACTGAGTGCTATAGGAGACTACCCAGGAAATTTAGTAGGGAGTTCTGACTCTTCAGGAAATTCCAGTTCACTTAGAAAGACAATGTGTGTTCCCTGGTTGACCCTGTAGGTATTATGGGAACCTGACTACTGAGGGAGGCTTTATGGAAAGACATTTCATGAAATGGATTCAGGGAATAAGCGGAGTTTCAGTAGATGAAAAATAAGGACGAGGACATTTTTTGTACCAAATGCTTCTTTAAAATTCTCTACTCAACATTCCTTATTTAATTCTCTGTATTATTGGGAAGTTCGACATACCCGAGTAAAAGTCTACATTACCAGAACCATTGTGGTTGGGTGTAGTCTTGTGACTAAGTCCTGATGAAGGACTTCTAAGCAGAAGTTGATAGCTAGGAAAGCTTCTGAAAAGAGAGACACAGAGCTGCAGAGAGGAGATTCTGCCTTCTTCCCTTTCTCCTAATATTTGCTAGAATGCTGTCATCTAGGGAAACAAGATAACTAGAAGAATGTCAACAGGGATAAGGGAATACAAAGATGAAAGAACCTAATGTCACAAAGCAGCCCTGGATTGCCTCATTTAAATGAGTGAAATAAAGTAGGATTTTCTTAAAGCCACTGTGAATTCTGATCTCTCAGTAGCAGACAACTACAAATCCTGATTCAATACCTTAGTTGAAGAGAAAACACGCTAAGCTAAGCCTTTGCCCCTGGCTGGGATAAAATACCCAGTGAGAGGCTGGCTTTGCTAAAGCAGATTGAAGACAGTAGAATGAAAGTCTGGGGCCAGGAGAACCTGGGAATCACGTGAGTGTGGAAATGCTCAACCTGACAGATCCATTAGGCTTACTCAAAAAAACTGTCATGTCAGAGGTATTATGAAACATGATTATTTCACTGCTATTGATTTGCACATCTCTACTCAGTTCTATTTCACCTTGTCTTCTTCTTTCTGCCTCTTTTCTTTTCTACTACTTGCAATTTTAGTAGAGCACATGGAATCCACAGAAACTTTGGGAGAACCAAGCATGGTAGACCAACAAGAATTTTTATTTATCCAGGAAGAAAGTATTTGTTTTGGAACCCAAAAGCAAATGACAGATTCTCCCTGGGTGCCTCGTTGTCATTTCCCTTAGCACTACTTGGCATATAATGCTTATAAATCTCCTGGGTATTTACTACTGAAACCCTTTCTACAATGTCATTGCTCATTAATAAAATAGTGATCATAGTACCTACATAAAATCAGACAACGTATGTAAGTCTTTTTTTTTTTTTTTGGTACTGGGAATTGAACCCAGAGGTGCTTAACTACTGAGCAACATCCCCAGTCCTTTTTTTTTTTTTTTTGAGACAGGGTCTCACTAAGTTGCTGAGGCTAATCTTGAAGTTGTGATCTTCCTGAGTCAGTCTTCCATGTACGTTGAGTCCTATAACACAAATTTCCAGCTAATAAATGACAACTGTCATCATTACATTTGTGTTAATTCTCCAACTCCCCCAAATAAGAAAAACAAAATCACATACCTTCATCTCGGCAATGTTCCTTCCATGCTTTCAAGCAGGCAGTTAACCCTAACATTTCAACTTGAACTTTCACTGAGTTACTTTTACATGATTTCAGAAAATCTTCCAGGTTCTTTATTCCAGAGACTAAATTCTCTTTCAATTTTTTTTCAATAGAACATGACAGAGCATTCCATTTTTGCTCTTCTTTTTGTTCTTCCTTTTCAAATAACCTCTTCCTATTCTCTCTAGTAATTATTTCAGCCTTGGTCTCCTGCCCAAGAAAAAAGAAACAATATTTTGAAAAAAGTTGGAACTATTCCAAGATGACACTTCATGAGTGGGCCGATATTTGTAAGTGCGTATTGATGATTTTGACCATCTTCCCTTCTTGAATGAGCATTAAAGAAGATTCTTTAAAGCTTTTTTCCCACTGTCTTATTCTAGCTGTTTTATAGGGTCAGTTCAAATGTTAAGCCTTCAACCTATTTTGCGTTGATCTTTGTATACGGTGTAAGATAATGGTCCAATTTAAAGAATCTTCTTTAATGCTCTTAAAATTAAGCCTCTACCAATGAAAAACGTATGACAAATCAAGTTAGTAAGTATAAAGGCTCTCTGTAGGTAACTTCTAATTTTCTAGTTGGTATAGATTATACATAAAAGAGTAAATGTAATGAAATCAAAGTAGCATGACACCACTGCTCTTCTGTATGTCTGTACAGTGGCATATCATACTCTCTCTAGCATGGCCAACCCTCTTCCGTTTCTCCCAAAGCACCTTCCTATCCCTACTGGCTCAAGACATTTCTACCACCAAGCTCTTCCTGACTCTCTCATGTCCAAGTCATGTTATCCTTCCTCTGACCAGGCATCTATCAAAGCTCTCATCAGTGTGTACTGCAGATGTAATTCTACTGTCATACTTCACTAGATTGAGATCCTTGATGGGACTATGCCATAGATGTTGCAGATGCCAAGCACAAAGCATTTAGTCCATAATGTTTGATGATTCCATAAAGAAAAAGATGATGGACAGGAGTGAATAGAAGAACCAACATAGAGACAAACGAATTCCCCTACCTAGATAAATGGTTCCAATTGACTTCAACACCACACAGACTCATTTTTACCTGCTTTTAGCAATCCGATCTATTAATCTACAAAGACAAATTGGAGTATTGTATTGGCAAAGGATTCTAACAACCCTTCCACTGTTCTGGTTAGCCATGGAATTAATATGTAAATGTTTGCCAGAGTGGTGGTGCACACTGGTAATCCCAGTGACTCAGGAGGTTGAGGCAGGAGGATCTCAATTTCAAAGCCAGCTTCAGCAATTTAGCAAGGCCCTAAGGAACTTAGTGAGATTCTTTAAAAAAAAAAAAAAAAAGAGGAATGGGGGGGTTTCTGGGGATGTGATTAAATGCCCCTGGGTTCAACCTTTGGTACAAAAAAAAAATGAAAGAAACATTTGCTTATAATGAAGTCAATTTTAATTGTCATCTCTCTTTAATTATTTAATTCAAATCAACAATATTTGAGCTTTCCCAATCTTTCACCTTCTAAGTGCTCTGTATTATGAGTCCATTCCACATAGTTCAGTCTCAAAAAAATAAGAGTAAGCCATAGTTCCTTGACATACGCAAATCTCATTTAATCTGAGTACCTAGATTATTGTTGGTAGGAGAGTATATTTATAAAATTATAAAGATGTTTTAATTTCTTTGAAATTATTTAATTTTTAATATCAGGGGAAAGGATGAGATCTTTTTTTAGTCTTCATCTCTTATACTGTGTGATGAGAATATTTGCAAATTTACTGTTTTATAACATATCTCAGAAAAGGAAAAGATGATTCATGGTACTCCTAAATAAAAGTAAAAGTTTAATTGAGTGGTCTCACTGATAATAAATTTTGCTATAAAAATGAGAAGGTCATTATCATGAAAAAGAAATAACCATCACAGGAGGGCTTAGTGAGGCTTCTTTTTGACTATTAAAGCAAAAGCTGAAACATTCTCCATATCTGGTTGCATTTTTGAAGCAGTTCAAGGAGAGGCTTCACAAAAGCACTGAGAACATTCTAGAATAGTTCATGGTATTTTTGGCATTATCTTGAATAGAATATAAAAGAGCTGTTTAGATGAATCCTCAAACTGTGGACTGATGTCTGTTGTCACTCCCAATTTGCAAATTAGAAGCATACTGATATGGAAGTTTCTTGATCTTGCCAAAATTTTCCCAAGTAAGTACTCAGAAGTGAGACTGGGGATTGGAGTTGTGGCTCAGTGGTAGAGTGCTTGCCTGGTATGTATGAGGCCCTGGGTTCAATTTTCAGCAGCACATAAAAAGATAAATAAAATAAAGGTATTGTGTCCATCTACAACTAAAAAAAATTTTCAAAGTGAGACTAAAGATTTTTGTTGTTGTTTTCTTTCATTATCTTTTCTTTTCTTTTTTGGGTGGGCTGGGTGGGATCTTCATATGCTTCATTTCTGATAACTTCACAATGCTTGCTTCATTCAATAAAGCACACAGGTGACAAATGTCTTTGCTAGGATTGGTGTTGTTTATCAGGCACTCTCTAATATATTGAAACCTTCAATTCTAGAGGATATCTTTAGTAAAATAAACACTTTACCTAATCTTCACAGAAATAGACTAAATTCTAATGAGTTGCTCATTTTAGTAAAAAAAAAAAAAAGAAGAAGAAAGTAAACCTTTGCCTAAAATCATCAAATCAGTAAATTCAGTTTTAACCAAATTTTCTGTACTTAGATATTATCAAAGATATTGTTAATTTTCACATGATAAGCTATTAGTTTTAAACCAGACATAGGTTTGAATCTTCCTTATTTACTCCATTCTCAGTACGGTCCTCAGTAGAAAAATGACATTCCAAGGAGGAAAACAGTAAGATTGCAGGAATATAATGCACAAAAATGAGGAGATGAATAATTCTAATCTTCCAGCCAAAAAAAGTGGTATATTAACTCATAATTTAACTGCTTTGGAAGAGTGTAGACAGTCTATTAAGCAAAAATGAGCAGACAGTTATTTCTTCCCTATTTTACCACTTATGTAAAAAAAAAAAAAGGTATTGAATGTCATTAACTAATCAACAACTATACTCTTACTGTTACTTCAACATTTCTAAATCCAAACCTTTAGTCACTTGATGTCTTTTATTCTTTTCTACATAAATATATGTTGTTATGTACAGAGGATTGTATATAACATTTTACATGTGGGTTAGACTTTCTTAGCAAGTAAATAGGACATTAAGTAATCAAATGAAAAAAGTCTCACATAAAAATTAACCACCAAAGGATGAACAAACATCAACTTAAGTAAAGTAAAAATCCGTAGAATTTGTCAAAACTTACACGTGTCTTTTTGCTCTTGGGCTCATGACTATCCTTCTTTGGCTTAACACCTTGACTTATGATGAGTTTTGAAGAGACTGATTCTAATGAATTCCCATAAAATCGTTGAAAAAGGTGATACTTTTGCAAGGATCTAAGAACACGAGGATCTCTAGATTTTTCTGAAAAATGAAAGATGAACATGTAATATTGCTATTTTTTTTTCTAGTGGCATTCTTACTAATTCTTCCCACCAGCCCATAGACATGTACTTTTCTTTCTGATATGAGACAGCCTGAATTGAGATTCTCTTAGCAAAAGGAATCAGCTCAAACTACTGTCTCTTCTTCATAGAGTCATTTCCCATCCTACTTACAGAGGTGACAGAGCACTTTTCATGGCCTACTTCCAAAAACAAATATTAGGATACTACCAAAAAATGACACATTTGGGACATTATCTCTCACATGCCTGGGGAATGAGGTTAAAAGAAAGGTAGAAGCAGAATCAAAAAAGAAAACCATGTAAGATAGTCTGACTTCTTGCATCACTCTATGGGAAAAAAAAAATCCTTACTCTGGACCACAGACACAGACCAAGAACTTGGCAGCTAAAGAAAGCTCTCTTCATTCTAAAAACCCAATGTCACAGCAAGGCCCAACAATCAGGGTATGAATTACTCCCATATCCCCTCACCCAAAAAAAGAAACTTCAATGTTCAGTTGAATGGAATAACCACGCTGGTTAATTTCTCTATGTCTGAATCTATATACATCAAGTCAAACCACTTTGAAAGACGTGAATGGTTCATCTAAAGCCTCTCTTCCTATCTTACAGGAATCTTGGTAGCTATTTCTATAAGCAGGCTGATGAGTATTTCATAGGAGCATACTTACTGGGCAATCCCTTAACGTCTTCTGAAAGTAAGTTTTGTCAACTCTAAGGAGGTGGGGGTAAGCATAGAAGTAGATTAAAGGTGAGATGAAGACAAGGAATGAACTGAGGAGACAAGATTCCTAATTCAAGCTCTGCTGATCTACTGGCAGTGGTTCTGTGGCTTCCTTTTGTCGCTTGAACCCCTAAGCACAAAGGCAGGTGGCAATGCTTGTATTTGTTACATGCAGTCCACAGTGAAAGTTGCTGGAAAGACTAGGCCTCACCAGATTTGACTCCACGGAATACACATACCTTTTAAATCACAAACTATCTTTTCTTAAAACCGAGCCCAGGTCTTGAGGAGACAAATGCCATATTTTTGCACCCTCTCCTAAGACACCTACAAACCATCAGGACACAAAATGAGAATTTTTCCATTACCATCCTTCCTGATGTACATCTGAATACTTGTAGACTATTTTAATTTTAACTCATGGCTCATAATGTGAGAATTTTTCACTATAAAATAAAACAACAGAGAGTGAAATCAATTTCAATTTCAATTTATTTCATCCCAGTCCCTGGGCTCACCATCATATTGGCACTTTGTCCTGTCATAATCGTCACTAAGAGGTCTGTGAGAATGCCAATGCACAAGTTCATCAAATTCCTTTTGTTTCACCAGGGAGGTAACGATGGGATCATCACTGTGAACAAACAGAAATACACACATGTTTTAATTGCTTGCCTCCAAATATAACAGCACAGATTTCATTTTGTAATAATTTCTGAAAATCATAGGTTTCTTTCTTCTTCCTGTGATATGATACGAGTGGTAGAATCCAAACAGCAGTTTATAAGAGGCTTAAGAACCCAGAACCACTCCATGTTTCTAACAGTCCCATCCACATCCACAAATATTCATTAAATAAAACATGGGGCTAGAGTGGTGTACTCTAAGATTAAAATCACATACATGTTTACACAGGAGTGATCAAAGGTCTCTTCTCTCTCTGTCTCTCTTTCTCTCTCTCCCCATTTATCTACCTATCTATCTATCTATATAGATATAGGTAGATATAGAGATAGATAGATAGATAGATAGATAGATAGATAGATGTACTGGGGATTGAACCCAGGGGCACTTAACCACTGAGCCACAACCCATCACTTTTATGTTTTATTTTGAGATGTCACTAAGTTGCCTAGGGCCTCCCTAAATTGCTGAGGCTGCTTTGAATTTGGGATCCTCCTGCTTCAGTCTCCCAAGCAGCTGGGATTAGAGATATGTGCCACCATGCCCAGATCATTGAATATTTTGATATTAAATTCATTATATACTACAGCACATATTACATGTAGTGAAATATATTTCAAAGAATCTTTAATAAGTAACTCATCCATTTCATGCAAGTGTTTATTTATATAAAGCTCATTTTGGGCCATCTACCTCTTTAGGAAAGGAAAGTCCTTCAAAATGTCGCCAGTAAACTTATCGATCACATCAGATGACACTGGAATAAAACCCAAATTAGGCAGCTTTTCATTAGAACCATCTGTAAACAAAAATAAATAAATAAAATAAAACAAGGATAGATGTGAAATATTTATACAAGAATATAATATATATATTCTAAAAACTTCACATTAAAAATATTTGTCATTAATCCTATTTACATTTATCAATTTCAGTCCTGCGTATTAAGCTATTTCTCACATTAAAACATTCTGGAACACAGCAGAACAGACAGAAATTAAGCATATTGGTGAATAGGTAGGTAGATGGATGGATGAACAGAGTAATCTGTAGGTATATATATATATATATTTCTTATTTGCAAATATTTTTGCTTTTATTATTCCCCAGTATGAGACAAGGAATCTCAAGATGGAAGTTTCACTCAGATCAAACATGCGCGCGAGTGCGTGCACACACACATACACACACACACACTCTTTTATGAAATGAAATTAAAAAGAAGTAGGAAAAATATAGGTAGTAATGATATATTTTCTATCATTACAGTATTCTCTTGGGTCCTCCTTGATATTATAACCTAACACACACAGAATAGCTAGACAGATGATTGATAGGTAGGTGGATAGATAGATCAGTAGATATCATAGATATCAGATATATCTGGCATCTATTCTGATATATCTACGATAATGGGCTCATGAATGACTTTTTCTATGGCGCCTAGTTCTTAATTCTAGGTACACCGCCATTGCTCTTCCTCTTGCTGTCCCCTGTTCCTGTGATTGCCCTGATACTTTCCTGTCCTAAGCCCCTGCAACCCTGGCTGAGCACTTTTCTACCTACAGCCCAAGTGGAGCAGACCAGAAACACTAAAGACAGCCCTTACCCACAGTCACAACAGGAGTTTATTGATAAATACTTCAATTATCTTGCTCTTCAGTTAAGACACCTCCTGGGTACTTTGTACCTTTCAAGATTTTTAGTGAAATTTACTTGGACTTGCCTTCAATGGAAACCAACTCATGAGCATTTCCTACATTGGTGCTATTCCCTTCTGAATCTTATCTAAGCACTCTCTTACTGGATATTCGTGGGATCAATAAACTACTTGCACTCAATGGTCTTTGTCTGAAGGAACTCATACTGATAGAAGAGTATATTTTTCCCTAAATTATGAAAAATATCCTTCTATCAATATATCCTAAGTATCCTGTGGCTCTCTCTCTCTCTCTCTCTCTCTCTCTCTCTCTATATATATATATATATATATATATATATATATATATACTTTTATTTTATTTATTTATTTTTATGTGGTGCTGAGGATCAAACCCAGGGCCTTGCATGTGCTAGGTGAGCGCTCTACCACTGAGCCACAACACCAGCCCTCTCACACTCCTTTTGAATCATTTTCTTTTACCTGAGGTTCATCACAAAGAAACGTCTTCAGTGATGCTGTGATAATGAATAAATCAATTTTTGTTTTTCTGAAATTGTACCTATTTCTCATTCATTCTTAAATTATATTTTAACAACTACATATAATTCCACTGCATTCTGAATTCTATTATTGTTAAAGGAAAATTTATTAATAGATTAATCTTTTTTCTTTGTAGGTATCACCGGTACTTTAAGATTCTTTATTTTTTACGTTCTACAATTTCACCATGTTGTATCTACCATACATATTTCTAAATATAATATTTAATATTATTAACTATATTCCTCATGTAGTACAATAGATATCTAGAGGTGCATCCTACATAAATGCTAATGTATATCCTTTAAACTACATCTTCCTGTCCCCCAACACAGGAATGTTGGGTGTCTCTTAATCCAGATTTCAAGCATTTTAAACTAGGAGATTTTTTTTTTAGTTAATCCAAATTTCCATACTGCTGAAAATAGAATTTCACATATATCTGGCTCATTTTTTAAATTGGCAACAACACTAATTGCAAACAAAATATAAATCTTCCAAATTATAGTCATTGCATACCACCCTAAACATATGACAATTATTAAAATGTATAATACCAGAAAAGTATGTATATTTGCAGCATTAAGTCAGTGGTACTTTCAAAACATTTTCAGTGAAACAATGCTTATATTTTGAATTAAATTAGGAATCTGTTACCTTTGATTGGTGATGGAGACTTTCTAAGAAACTGAAGTTTTGTTGTCCTCAAAGGAAATGAATTTCCCACATTAAACTTTCTTACCAACTTTGATACAGTGTTCCAGAGATGTTCATAATCCTTCATAATAGCATTTCCCAAATTCAAATGTAGGCCTATATAACAATGAAAAACACTATAGATGCATATATTTTGACTAAATTTATGGAGCTCTAACTATATGTCAAATAGTAATGTTTTCAGTGAGATACATATTAGACCTAGAAGAAAATGGTCACTGGTGTTGACTAAGAGAGCAGATTTTAAAGTTGTTCTTGTTTTTCTATTTGATAAGTGTTAAAATTATAACTATAGTTACTAAGTATAACAGATGGTGAATATTTAATGTTCTTCATTATTCTTTAATGCTTTTAAGATGTTATAGCATACATAACTTTACAGTCAATAAAAATGCATATAGCTATGATTTTGGAGAGATGAAAAATTAGTAAAAGACCACTGAATTTACAGGTAGTCAGTTCATTCCAATGTTAGCAATACAAAGCAACCAAACCCAAGCTGTCAAAAAAGCTTCAGTAGGGCTGGGTTGTAGCTCAGTGGTAGAGCACTTGCCTAACATGCGTGTAGCACTGGGTTCAATCCTTAGCACCACATAAAAATAAATAAATAAACAAAATAAAGGTATTGTCTCCATCCACAACTGAAAATATTTTTTAAAACCTTCAATAAAGCTCAGTTATGGTTCCATGACAATGGTTTTTATTTTTCTTTAACAAAAAAGAAACGTCAGTAGACTTATTCTAAGAAAACTATTTAAAAAAAAAGATATAAAAAATGACACATAACAAATATATAAAAATACTTGTCTTTTAGGAAAAGGGTACTTTTTAAAAAAATCTACTAGCAGAAATCACATTAATTAGAGTAATTTTATTAAGAAATATTATGCATGAACTTAAAGGAAAAATTTAACTGGTAAAATTATCTGGAAATGCCTTATACATAAATACATATTTTTCCCCAAAATACTTTTGGAGTGATATTAAGTGAAATAAATATTTTGAAATTCAATATTCATTCTGATTATCACTAAGTAAAAATTATTTACATAAATGAACAAAGATTAAAAGAAAGGAAAATAATTGCTTTTATATGCTAGAAGTTCAATAAAATTTCTTTGAAGATTTAAAACCTCTGCAATATTTATCTCCGCATGAAAGCTTAATTATCATTATATAGTAAGGTTATACCTTTTACATCCTCATTTTCATAGTAAAATGCAATATTCTTCAACAAAGGCTCATCACTTAAGTCGGAAAGGTGAACTAAATTCAGATTCCAAGATTCGAAAATGTTTATATTACTTAGGATGGAATATTCACACCACCTTTTCTGAAAATGAAAATAAAACCAATTTATTTACAATTTTAATTTTAGCAATAAAGTATGGAATGACTTTATACATTTCTGTAATTCAACTATAAGGCCCGTGGGCAAGACTGTTTCAATTCTTATTAATATATAAGCCCACTCAGGCTGGGTGCTGATGAACGCTTCATTACTTAAAAGATTAAAGCAAAAATTAAATTCAAAACTTCCTTCCAAGTGAATTCAGTACAGTTCTTTATTCCAAATCAAGGAAACCTGTATTCAATTTTCAATATTTTTTCCCTTCCTCTGTGATATGTAGATAGAGTCTCAAAGCTATAGAAATACTTCGGCTTTCAAATATGCCTCTATTCTTACTTAGGTTTTAATGTTTTCCAATTTTACTTTCAGGTCGAAAGACCATTTTAAAAAGCTTTTGATTATTCAGGGATCTAAAATATGCTGAATCCCCTTCAACTCAAAAATTCCCAGGCACCTTGTGCACCCACTGGGTTTAGGCTGGGAGGCTATATTCCCAAAGGGCACAGGCAGAGTGTCTTCACTGATCACACTGAGTTCCTGGTAGAGTGGACCCAAATCAGAACCTAGTAAAGCTTTCAATGAATGACAATTAGCAGTCATTTTCAGATAAACTGAAAGAGGAGACTGAAGCTTCTCTACCCCCACACCCCTTAAAAGCAAAACACAAGTGCGTTGCAAATGGAGACAATTCAGGAACAATTAATTTATCTCTATTGATGTGGAACTTTAACCTAGTGCTGTCCAATAGAAATGAAATATGGGCAAGTTGTCCTTCAAATTTTCAAGAAATTATATTAAAAACAACCTGAAATAAATTATAGTAATTTATTTGATTTAACACATAGATTTAAAATATTATCATGTTAGCATGCAATTAATGATGAAAATATTAACCAACAGTTTGCATGTTTTTCACACTAATTTTATGAAATCTTATATTTATTTTATTATTTATTTATTGGTTCTTGTTATACATGACTGCAGACTAGATTTTGATATAATTACAAGCGTGAAATATATCTTATTCTATTGAGAGTCCCAATCTTCTGGATGTATGACGGTGGGATTCACTGTGTTGTTTTCTTATATGTACATGGAAAAATTATGTCAGATTCATTCTACTGTCTTTTCTTTTCCTATCCTCCCTATCCTTCCTCGTTCCCTATTGTCCAATCTACTGAACTTCCATTCTTCCCCTCACGCTCAACCCCTGCCTTATTGTGGGTTAGTTTCCACATATCAGAGAAAACATTTGGCCTTTGTTTTTTTTTTTTTGGAAATGGCTTACTTGGTTTAGCATGATAGTCTCCAGATTTATTCATTTACTAGCAAATATCATAAAGTCATTCTTTTTATGGCTGAGTAATACTCCACTGTGTATATATGCCATGTTTTCTTTATCCATTCACCTGATGAAGAGCACCTAGGTTCCATAACTTCGCTATCATGAATTGAGCTGCTATAAACATTGATGTGGCTACATCACTGTAATATGCTGATTTTAAGTCTTTGGGGTATATACTCTGGACCAGGATAACTGGGTCAAATAGTGGTTCCATTCCACGGTTGCTGAGGAATCTCAATAGAGAAGTGCAAATTAAATACAACAGACCCTAGTATGGCAGTATGTAAAAACGTGGATGTGTAACCGATGTGATTCTGCAATCTGTATACGGGGAAAAAATGGGAGTTCATAACCCACTTGAATCAAATGTATGAAATATGATATGTCAAGAGCTATGTAATGCTTTGAACAACTAATAATAAAAAATAAATAAATAAATAAATAAATAAATAGGTGACATTTCAATAACCATTTGTGGAAAAAAATATTCCTATTAAATTTCAAGTGTTAAGTTAAATGTAAACAATAAAAGTACAAGAGATAAAAAAAAAACTACACTGGGATTCCATCTTACTCCAGCCAGAATAGCAATTATCAAGAATATAAGTAATAATAAATGTTGGCGAGAATATGGAAAAAAGGGCACACTCAATACATTGCTGGTGAGGCTGAGAATTGGTACGATTCTGATATTTTTTTAAATGTACAACACAGCCTGGTTCTAACCACATAAGTTCAAGGAGGCTGCCCAAAGTTCACGATGAAGATAAAAATATCAAGGGAAGCAGGAACCTTTTACCTATAGTTTAGTTATATCTACAAATAAACCACCAAAAAAGCTGCACACAGCCATAGAACCATGGTTCTCAAAAGTTAGCCTGAGCCTCATCTGGAAGGGTTGTTAAATAAAACACACATTGCTGGGCATCTGACTCAGTAGGTCTCAGGGGAGGCCTAAGACTCTGCACTTCTAAGAAGTTTCCATGTGCTGCTGACACTATTGTACAGGAACCACACTTTGAGAATGACTGCCATGTAGTTTTCCCCCAGATCTCTTTCCCATGATGCCCTAGAGTGAACCAAAGTATTTGAAAGCATCACAGTAATGGGGCCTCACTTCATCCACTTGATACAAGAAGTGCCTCTAGTGTGGCCTCCACTGCCAAGGTCCACAGTAGACCTCCCTGAGCTATCCCACAGATTTTCCCAGTTACTTTTTCCTGAGTTCTCAAAAACATCCTCTATTGTAAAAATCTCAGGGGGTTCCTGAAATTACATTTCAAGCTACAGGATGCTTCCAACAGCAGGGACTATAGAGTATGGGAAAGAAGAGAAGGGAGACTGACCATGGAAAATCCAGACACTACTGCAGAGGTCGTATGTTCGAAGCTGGACAGGGCAGAAGTCCTATCTCATCGTGGCCATTTATTACTTGTGCTTGTGGGTCACTTTCTTTCAGCCCCAATTTTTCAATTTAAAATAAAGAAATACGTATCTAAATGAAGTGATACAAATAAAGGACACACATGTGGAGCAAGTGCAGAATAAATAGCGGTGTTGTTATCACTTCCAGCAATCCAGGTCATCCCAATTAAAGACTGATATTTCTATCACATAAGTTAGAAAGCATGTTCTTCAGGGCCATCTTAAAACCATCCCAAATTTATAGAATTTTACAATGTCATTTTTGCCTAATTCTTTCAAATGCATTTTTAAACAACTACATAGAACATTCTTCATAAAAGACAACTTTAAGTTAATTTTTTGTTATTTACCTGTAAATCAATACCACAAGTATTACATTCATACCCTTTGGTAGTTAAGTACGCATAACTTAATCACTATAACTTCAACAAAATAAAGTTAAATATTTCTGAGAAATGGATTTACAACAAAAGCTACAGCATAATAATACTGATGCTATAATGTCTTATTTTACACATAGTATCACCAGGTTTACTATATTAACCTAAAGGGATTTAGGTTAAAATGTCTAAAGTAAATTAAATAGGAGCTAGAAATGGAATCTTCCTAACCCTCTTTTAATGAACCATAGACTACAGCCTCCTGATAGACTATCAAAATACTTAGAGGAAAGTTCTGCAATGGGATTTGGAATACAGGTATGTATTTCCTCATATAAACATCAACAGAAATCGCATGGTGCTATGGTCACACCATCTAATATTTACTGCATCCCAAAACTCTTTAAAAAGTTTTTAATTAAAACAATTATGAGTGTTCAAACACTTAAAATATTCAATAAATGTGTTTTTCTATACTTGACCTTCAATTACTGACCTTATATCCACATGGTGCTAATATAATAAATGCAATCTATGCACTACCCAGAAAAATTAGTCCAAATCAATTCCTTTTTAATCATGGTCAGTTTCCTTCATGAATCTCCTGTATACCTCACATGCCAGTCTTTGATGCAAAGCATTTATGCAAGTGCCATCCTTGTTTCGGTAAGAAAGGGGTGCCCACCACTCAGTCTGGCTGTGCTCAAGTGTACATCACTCTTCAGTGTTCCACACAAGCAACATAACCAGATCCACCAATGGTCAAAGGCCACTTCCTTAGACCCTAACACCATCAATATCTTTACATGACTAAGGTAATAGACACACAATGTCCTCAAATCTGCTGTTTTGCCTCTACAATGTTCTGTCTACACTGCAAGGCAGGGATTTTTTTTAAATAAAAGTGCCCTTGATCTGCTTGAAACCAACCCCTTGATTCTCAGTGCTTATGACCAAGTGATATGGCCACTCTCTTATCAGGCCCTACAGGATCCCCTCTGACTTGCCTTTTACCTGCCTCTTCTGCTTCAACCCTCATTCTCTCTATTCCTATTAAAAGAGTTGGATCTTAACTCCCTGATCATATCATCCTCAGGACAATCACACATGCTGCTGATTCTCTCTGAATCCAGTTTTCCTTATTTCCCCATCCTGCTAACTCCTATCCATCCTTCAGGACTTGGTTCACTTTACTTCTTAAGCAAAACCATCCCTTGCAAAACTGGGTTGGATCTTCATATTATCAGATTGTAAAACATCCTACAGTTCCTCCTTCATAGCAATTGTTAAAAACTCGTTATCTGTCTTCTTTGCAAAATGTAGTTCTAATAAAGAGTTGGAGTGGGACAGGTAAGTTTTTTTTTCTTAACCTATCCCAAGATAAGCATGATACATATGCTCTAGGTAAATGTTTGTGGATTGGCTTCTAATTAATTGATTGGGTATAGAACACTTTTCTTGAACATATTGACTACATGTATCAATATCCTTAAAAATGTCCATATTATTTATTCTACTTAATTTCATTTTGGGTATCAAGCCAAAGTGAATACTCAAGTTAAAAGGAAAAAGCTCATACAATAACAGCATTTGTAGCATAAGTATCAAAGTCTTTTTAACATTACATAATAGAGAAATGAGTAAGTAGACCATTAAAAGATAACTAGTATTCACAAAAAAAAATAATGCTAACTAGGGGCTGGGGTTGTAGCACAGTGGTTGAGTGCTTACCTAGCAGAGGGGAGGCACTGGCTTTGATCCTCAGCACCACATAAAAATAAATAAAATAAAGATATTGTGTCCATCTAAAACTATATATATTATTTATGTATAATATATATGTATAATAACATACATATGTATATATATATATAATGCTAACCAGTGATGTGAAAAAAATATATATGTTTGTATTTATATATAAGGAAAAAATTATGTGCATGTGTGTGTTTGTGTGCACATGTGTGTGTGGTTCCAATGCAAAAAAAAACAACAGAAAAATCCATGCATTTGAACTCAAAAAGAATAAACCAAAATATTAACAATTGCCAGCAATGATCTGAGTGGTGGGTCTCTAGGGAAGTTTTCTTTTGCTTTTTCTTTCTATCTTCCTGAAGTCTTTATTTTCTATTTTCCTGAAGCCAGCTATCATCTCTAATGGACCCCAAAGTATTACATTGGTTTCTTCTGTTCCTTTTTAGAGTAGAAGGCATGGTCACCAACAATCTCCTACAGTGGATGATATAAAAACCTGATCTTGAAAGATATTTGAAGAAGGAAAGATAGAAAAGACTTTTTACTTTGGATATATATCATGACATTTTGTTATTACTGCCAAATGCAGTTGTTGAAACTATATAAGTGATTGATTTAAGCAATCAAACCTTTAAAGCCCCAAAGGGCCAATACTGTGCACCTATAAATCTGTTTTAAATATGATTGTGGTTTTTAATCCACCAAACAGGGGGAAACAAAAGAACAACAAACTAATAAAAGAGTATATTTACCATTTTCAAAAAGGGCTGAGTGCCTTTAATCCAATGGGAAGTGATAAATCTGGAACGTGCTCTTTGAGAAAGAGGCAAGTGGAGAAGAAACACCACACTGAGACAATGCAGTCTACACAAATCTTTCGCCTCCTTCAGGGTTAAGCAATGATCTTTCACCTAAATAAAATAGAGATGGTAAACCAGAGAACAGCAGCCTACAAAAAACTGCATCCTAAACATGCAGAACCACAATAGCTAGGAGCCACACTCTTTTGTGCAGGAATTAAAGCATTACCGCATTCTTCACTCTGCATGCCAAGACAGTACTTTCCTTAATGAACTTGACTGCATTTATGCATATTTGAGATAAAGTAAAAAGGAAGTTTCTAGCTTAATAGCTATTTAAGTAAGACATTTTTCAGGATTTTCAGTTAAGCTGGTCTTCACATGAGCTGATCAAGCTATGAAAAAAGTCAAGAACCCACAGGACTCTGTATGGATGGAGCCACATCTTAATTGGTCTAATTGCCCAAAGCATCATAGGTTAAAAGTAATATTGCAAGTTACCAGGGTGAGGACACCACATAGCACCTCAACATGCCCAATGACAACAAGGGTAAGGAAGTGGACACCAAGGGACAATACGTCTTTATTATCCTCAAACGTTTGCATGGTTGAAAGGGAAGCAAGAGTAAGACTCCATCAGGGCACCTCCAGAGGGCCAAATAGGGTCCAATGGTTGGAAGTTCCACAAAGGTCAATTTGACTTACTACTATTTTTTATGAGAATGATTTCAAATAGCATGCTGAATCATGGAGACATGTTTCACTAAGTGCATATTTAAAGAGATATTGAGCCGGGCACTACAGCGCATGCCTGAAATCCCAGCTGCTCAGGATGCTGAGGCAGGAAGATTGCAAGTTCAAAGCCAAGCGCAGCAACTTGGTGAGGCACTAAGCAAATTAGCAAAACCCTGTCTCTAAATAAAAAAAGAAAGGGCTGGGGATGAGGCTCCGGGGTTAAGCACCTCTGGGTTCAATTCCTGATACTAAAAAAGAGAGAGAGATTGAAAACAAAATAAACACAATGCTGAGGAAAAGATAATGATCGTGGTACACTTCTGAAATTGTGGAAGATAGAGGTAAAACTTCATTTTTTCCTTAACAAGGATTTTTAGTTAAAAACACCCCTGTACTAAGATTATATCAAAATAGCCAGTGTATATGTGGCTATGTGATGTGTATGCGTATGTGTGTGTGCATAAAAGAGTACATATATGTAGAGATGAATGTTTAGATGTAGAGGAAATCCAGGCTGGACCACAGATTGTTGACCTTACCAGCCATAAATAATTAAAGAACTGTAGTACCTCTTCAGTTAGAATGACATCAAAACAACACAGGAGGCATGTTCTTTCAGGACTGTGATATTATGGAATTTGCGCAAGACAAGCCTGAATTTAATTCATGTGGCTATTTAACTCCTTTGGCTTGAGGAATGTTATCTGGAATACCTGAAACTTAGTCCGTGTTCCCATATGTGAAATAGAAATAATAATGCCTGCTTTGAAAAGCTGTTGTAAGGATTATTGGCATGATGAATACAGATTCCAAAACATGGCAGCAGAGCAGGATTCCACCATGCGATAACACCCCTTCTTGTTTCCTCCCACTACCTGATTTAGACTAAATATGAACTAGGTAAAACATCTGTACAGTAAAACATTAAATCACAGAGCAACACAGCAGATGTTTCTTTATGGATATAAGTTCTACTGCTGTTCCTCTAGTTGAAGCTTATATAAATAAGGGGAAAACATGAGTAAACATGAGAATCAAATGGAGGAAATGGTGGATGAACATTACAGAACATCAAAGGGGAATGCATTAAAGCTGTCCATGTTCATATAGGTAAGAATAATTAATATTGTGCAAATATCCATGCTACACAAAGCAATACATATTCATAGCAATTCCTATCAAAATTCCAGCATCATATTTCATTCCTTGTTTTACCAGGAGAGGTAAAACAAGCATACCTTGTGGATCAGTGGTAGAACGCTTGCCTCGCATGTGTGAGGCTCTGGGTTCGATTCTCAGCACCGCATATAAATAAATAAATTAATTAAATAAAGGTCCATCAACATCTAATAAATACTAAAAAAAAAAAAAAAAAGAAGAAGAAGCACACCTGTTGGATGTCACTTACCTGACCAGAGGAGGACTTCTTTCTGTTTTCTAAAAAGCAATGATACATTCCTAAAGACAGCGAACATGAAGTAACACAGAGGACACGTCGAATGTCAGATCCTTCGGGCCAGATTTGCTTCAGCAGAGACATAGTCTCACAGGCCTGTCACAGAAGCAAAATGTAACTTGTGATTGCATTTAGATTTCTAAATGAATATGTTTATCCATAAGTGATCTTACTAGGATAAACCATACAGAAAAAAAAAAAACGGATAAATAGGACTATAAAACTATAAATGTAAAACTATAATTGTTTCTATTAAAACACTACAAACAAAATTTTAAGTGGGAAAATAATTTCAATGAAATCATTAAAATGCAGATGTAAAGAATGAGGCCCAGGACAGCCCCGCTGACACCTGTAGAGCCCACACTGGGTCTGAGCTGCATCTTTGAACACATCGCCCAATGCCACTGACTGGGCCCCCCAATCCAACCTGACACTCCATCGCTGAAAGCAGATGCCTCCATCTTGGGACACCTTCGTTGTTACCTATAGTTGTGGTGAATCCCAGCTTAGAACACCAGCTGGGCAGGTATCCATAGTCCCCAGCTGCTAACCCCGCACAGTGACTGCCCAATACAAAATAACTCTCCAAGACAGGTTTGCAGCCCCTAGAGTACAACCCATAAGACCTCCTGAAAGAAAGGTCCCTGATCAGGAATAGAAAGGGAGTGGGTGAGTGTACAGTTTAGAGAATAAATTAGAGACAAGGAACTCTGAGGTCTATCAGTGATATAAGGAGATAAGACCAGGTGCCCACATCACACAAGCGGTCCCCAAAGGAGATCCCTGGGATGCAATCTCTTCTCAGGGATCAGCTGGTGCCACACCCACTTCCAGGTGCTCTGCACCCAAGACCAACCCTCCCAGCCTGGAAACCTTCACATATGTGTTGTGAGATACCAGCTCACAACAGATGGCCCCGCCTATTGGATGAAAAGGGAAGCAGGAAACATACTGATCTCCAACTAAAACAATCCTTGTTTCTTCCTTTAAGAGTTTTTTTTTTCCTCCCTCTCTATTCTGCCGCCCTCACATCCCAACATTGGTGAAACCAAGTACTTTGCATGAATTAGGATACTAAGGACTGGGATGTCTGAATAGTATATTACAGTTGTGTTGTATATTCTTTTATTTCCTATTTTTGTACTTCTTATTTTTCTTAATATTTATCTGTGTTTGTTTGATATACTCTTTTGTCTTCCCACTTACTTGTCTCCCCAAAATCATTTCGTCTCCCTTCCCCTGCTACTAACCATCTTCTTTAGATTCCCTTTTCACACTTTATCGGAAACTATAAACCCTTTTGCAAACCTGCTGTTTAATATTGTAGAAATTAATTGAACTCACCATTTCTGTATATTATGACAAAACTGTAAATGCTTTAATAGAAACAATTTGGTTTAAGGTTTTATATTGCTTGCATTGGTAACATTGTTCTTCCCCTCAAAGAAGAGGTATTGGAATCCGGCAGGAGCACTATAAGCCTAAAGCATAAAAAAAGGGTAATGCTGCAGATCCTCAGTGCTAGAAGGAAAGACACACAAACAACTTGAGAAAAAAACAAGAGAAAAAGTGCCCCAAACAAATCAAGATACTACATTATTAAGATCCATGGCCAGCAAAACACAAGAAACGACAAAGTTCAGGATGTACATAATTAAAATGTTCTGTGAATTAAAGGATGATATAAGAGAACAAAAACAGGAAGCAAAATATCATTTTGATAAAGAGCTACATAAGCAAATACAGGAAGCGAAAGATTACTTCAATAAGGAGATGGAGGTTCTGAAAAAAAAACCAGAAATCCTTGAAATGAAAGAAATAATAAACCAAATTAAAAGCTCAATAGAAAGCATCACCAACAGATTAGACCACTTGAAAGACAGGACTTCAGACAATGAAGACAAAATATATAATCTCAAAAAGAATGTAGATCACAGTGAAGATGTTAAGAAACCATGAGCAGAACATTCAAGAAATATAAGACAAAATTTAAGAGTTATTAGGATAAAGGAAGACACAGACTTTCAAACCAAAAGAAATAGCAAACTATTCAATGAAATAATATCAGAAAATTTTCCAAATATGAAGAATGAATTGGAAAACCAAATACAAGAGGCTTACAGGACACCAGATGTACAAAATCACAACAGATCCACACCAAGGCACATTATATGAAAATGTCTAGCATTCAGAATAAGAGAGAAGAAACACATTACATATAGAGGGAAAACAATTAAGATATCTGCAGAATTTTAAACCCAGACCCTGAAAGCTAGAAGATCCTGGAACAACATATGCCTAGCTCTGAAAGGAAATGGATGTCAACCAAGAATCTTATATCCAGCAAAATTAAGTTTTAGATTTTAATGATGAAATAAAAACCTTCCATGATAAACAAAAGTTAAAAGAATTTATAGCTAGACAGCCTGCACTACAGAACATCCTCAGCAAAACATTCCAACAAGAGAAAGTGAAAAACAATGATGAAAATCAGCAGAGGGAGGGATTACACTAAAGGAATAACTAATCAAAGAAGAAACCAAGTCAGTTAAATACCAAAAAATAAAAAAGAATGGCTGGAAATACAAATCAAGTCTCAATAATAACCCTGAATGTTAATGGCCTGAACTCACCAATCAAAAGACATAGACTGGCATATTGGATTTAAAAAACAATACCCAACAGTATGCTGCCTCCAAGAGACTCATACAAAAAGACATCCACAGACTAAAGGCGAAAGATTGGGAAAAAACATACCACTCACTTAGACTGCAGAAATAAGCAGGGGTTTCCATCCTCATATCAAATAAAGTAGACTCAAGCCAAAATTTATCAAAAGGGATAAAGAAGGACATTTCATACTGCTCAAGGGAACCATACATCAAAAGACATAACTATTATAAATATATATGCCTCCAAACAATGGAGCATCTACAGTCACCAAAAAAACTCTTGTCAAGTTCAAGAGTCAAATAGACCACAACACAATAATTCTGGGTGACTTTAACACACCTCTTTTACCACTGGATAGATCTTCCAAGCAAAATCCGAACAAAGAACTATAAAACTCAATAAAACAATCAATAACTTAGATTTATCTGAAATATATAGAATATTTCATCTTTCAACAAGCGAATACACTTCTTCTCAGCAGCACATGGATCCTTCTCTAAAATACACCATAAATAATGCCACAAAGCAACTCTTAGCAAATACAAAAAAGTAGAGATATTCCCCTACATTCTATCAGGTCATAATGGAATGAAATTAGAAATCAGTGTTAACATAAAAAATAAAAGCTATTCCAACACCTGGAGATTAAATAATATGCCATTGAATGAATGAAAAATGGGTTGCAAAAGACATCAAGGAGGAGATTACAAAATTCTTAGAGGTTAATGAGAACACAGGTACAAGATATCAAAATCTCTGGGACACTATGAAGGATACTAATAGGAAAGTTCTTTGCATGAAGTTCATTCCTTAAAAGAAGAAAAAGTAAACAAATAAATGACCTAACATTACATCTCAAAGCCCTAGAAAAGAAGAACAAATCAACACCAAAAACAGGTGAAGACAGGAAATAATTAAAATTAGAGCTGAAGTCAATGAAATTAAAACAAAAGAAACATTTGAAAAAAAAAGATGACAAAACAAAAGGTTGGTTTTTTGAAAAAAATAAATAAAATTGATAAACTTTTAACCATGCTAATGAAGAGAAGGAGAGAGAAAACTCAAATTACTAACATCCATCATGAAAAAGGAAACATCATGACAAACACTACAGAAACACAGAAAAAAATAGAAATTATTTTGAAAATTTATACTCCAATAAAATAGAAAATACTGAGGATATCAACAAATTTCTAGCATCACATTATTTGCCAAAACTGAACCTGAATGATATACACGATTTAAACAGATCAGTTTCAAGTAATGAAATAGAAGATGCCATCAGAAGCCTACCAACCAAGAAAAGCCCAGGACTGGATGGATACACAGCTGATTTCTACAAGATTTTTAAAGAAGAACTAATACCAATACTCCTCAAATTATTTCATGAATAGAAAAAGAGGGAACACTTCCAAACTCATTCTATGAGGCCAATATTACCCTGATTCCAAAACTAGGCAAAGACACATTAAAGAAAGAAAACTTCAGACCAATATCTCTAAAGAACTTAGAAGCAAAAATTCTCAATAAAATTCTGGCAAATCAAACACAAAAACATATCAAAAAGATAGTGCACCACAATCAAGTGGAGTTTATCCCAGGGATGCAAGTTTGGGTCAACATGTGGAAATCAATAAATGTAATTCATCACATCAAAAGACTCAGAGATAATGGTAATATGATAATCTCAATAGATGCAGAAAAAAAGCATTTGACAAAATACAGGACCCCTTAATGTTCAAAACACTAGAAAAACTAGAGGTAACAGGTACTTATCTCAACATTATTAAGCTGTCTATGCTAAGCTCCAGGGCAACATCATTTTAAATGGAGAAAAATTGAAAGCATTCTCTCTAAAAACTGGAACAAGACAGGGATGCCCTCTTTCACCACTTTTATTTAACATAGTTCTTGAAACACTAGCCAGAGCAATTAGATGAAAGAAATTAAAGAGATACAAAAAGGGAAAAAAAGAACACAAATTGGCACTATTTGCTGATGATATGATTCTATACCTAGAAGACCCAAAAAAATTCCACCAGAAAACTTCTAGAACTAATAAATGAATTCAGCAAAATAGCGGGACATAAAATCATCACCCATAAATCAAAAGCATTTCTGTATATCAGTGATAAATTACTTGGGAATCAACTTAATGAAAGAAGTGAAAGATCTATATAGTGAACTACAAAGAGAAATTACAGAAGACCTTAGAAGATGAAAAGATCTCCCTTGTTCTTGGACAGACAGAATTAATATTGTCAAACTGACCATACTACCAAAAGCACTATACAGATTTAATGCAATTCCAATCAAAATCCCAATGACATTCCTCATATAAATAGAAAAAGCAGGGCCTGGGGTTGTGACTCAGTGGTATTGTGCTTTCTTTGCACACAGGGGCACTGGGTTCGATCCTCAGCAACATATAAATAAATAAAATAAAGGTAATGTGTCCTACAACTAAAAAATAATTAATAAAAAAATAAATAGGAAAGGCAGACATGAAATTCATCTGGAAAAATAAGAGACCCAGAATAGTTAAAGCAATCTTTAGCAAGAAGAATAAAGCAGGTGGCTTCACTATATCAGACATTAAACTATACTCCAGAGCTATAGTAACAAAAACAGCATGATATAGGCACCCAAAAAGACTTGTAGACCAATGGTACAGAATAGAGGACACAGAGATAAACCCACAGATATACAGTTATCACACACTAGATAAAGGCACCAAAACATATATTGGAGAAAAGACAGTCTCTTCAACAAATGGTGCTGGAAAACTGGGAATCCATATGCAACAAAATGAAATTACACTCCTATCCCTCACCATGCACAAAACTCAACTCAAAGTGGATCAAGGACCTAGAAACTAAACTAGAGACCCTGCACCTAATAGAAGAAAAAGTAGAACTAAATCTCCATCACATCAGATTAGGCCCCTGAATTCCTTAATAAGACTTCTGTAGCGCAAGAATTAAAATCAAGAATCAATAAATGGGATGGATTCAAACTCAACAGCTTATTCTCAGCAAAAGAAATAATTAGTGAGGTAAAGAGAGAGCCTACAGAATGGGAGCAAATTTTTACCACATCCACATTAGATAGAACTCTAAACTCTAGGATATATAAAGAACTCAAAATTTTAACACCAAAAAAGGAAATAACCCAATCAATAAATGGGACAGACACTTCTCAGAAGATGATATACAATCAATCAATAAATATAGAAAAAAATGTTTAACATCTCTAGCAATTAGATAAATGCAAATCAAAACCACTAAGATTTCATCTCACTCCAGTCAGAATGGCAGCTATTAAGAATACAAACAACAGTAAGTGTTGGCGAGGATGTGGGGAAAAGGGCACACTCATACACTGCTGGTGGGACTGCATGAAATTCACTGGAAACGTGGAAATATGCAGCCATTTTGGAAAGGAGTATGGAGATTTCTTTGAAAACTGGGAATGGAACCACCATTTTACCCAGGTACCCCACTCCTTGGTTTATACCCAAAGGACTACTACATACTACAGGGACACAGCCACATCAATGTTAATAGCAGCACAATTCACAATAGTTAAACTGTGGAACCAACCGAGATGCTCTTCAGTAGATGAATTCATAAAGAAAATGTGGTATATATACACAATGGAATATTACTCAGCATTAAAAGAGAATAAAATTATGGCATTTGCAAGTAAATGAATGGAGTTGGAGAATATAATGCTAAGTGAAGTTGACTAATCCCCCAAAACCAAAGGTTGAATGTCTTCTCTGATATAAGGATGCTGATTCATAATAGGGATGGAGAGGGGAGCGTGGGAGGAATAGATGAACTTTAGACAGGGCAAAGGGAAGGGAGGAGACATGGGGGTTGGAAAGATGGTGGAATGAGATGGACATTATTACCCTAAGAACATGTATGAAAACATGAATAGTATGAAAACACGAATAGTATGACTCTACTTTGTGTTCAACCAGAGACAGGAAAAATTGTGTTCTATTTGTGTAATATGAATTGAATTGCATTCTGCTGTCATACATAACTAACATAAGAATAATTAAAATAATTTTTTAGAAAGATGTAAAGAGAATCTGTAAATCAATAAGAAAATGTCCAAGCCTTTAATAAGTCTATAATTCTCTAATGAAATATAGATATTATACAAATATAAAAATATTTAGTTTTTTTAATAATACAAAAATAATTAGTGTATTTTACTTTCAAGTTAACAAAGTACATTTTAAGGTTAATAGGCAGGAAATCATGTAAGGTATCGTTTCTCTTATACTTTGTTAATGAGAGTATGAATAGATACAGGCTTAATGCAAGGGTATTTGGTAATACATATAATTATCATTAAATTGTTAATACTTTCTGATTGGCTATCCAAGTTCTAGGGATCTAGCCTAATAATCCAAATAATCCAAACTGTGCACCAAGATCTATGCACCAAGATGTTCATCAAAGAGTTATTTGTAAAAATCCAGTTTTCAAATACCTGATGAATGAAAATATCATGAAATCAATATAATGAAAATGGAGTGGAGAACTCTTGCAAAACTCAAAATTCCAACATAAATTAACTGATACAAAATCTGACATAAATTAACTAAGGGAAATGTCATTATCAATACCAAAAAATAACAACCACCATAAAGCACAAGCAATCTAAGTCTATAATCTAAATAAGGTTAACTAAAATAAGTGTTTTATGATATGAAAATGATCTTGATTCAGCAACTGACAAATTAGGGACAGAATTGAAAGAGAGAGAAAAATGAACAAATTAAATAGGTTAATTCAGCAAAATAATCTTAGAAAATGTAAAGCTACCCTGAAATAAAGATTGTATTCAACATGCTCAAAGGAGAACAGCCACAATTAAAAATGTAATAAGCAGCATTGATGAGAGTTAAGAAAACAATCAAATGACATAAAATATGAATTAAAAATTTTTAGAGGAGATTGTGGAAATGACAGATGAAATAATTTCAGACACTAAAAAACAAAACGATTCACAGAGCTATTATTTTCAATGATAATCCAACACAACTCTATCATATGTTTAAGAACCAAATAATTCCAAAGATCTATAAATAATTTCAGACTGTTAAAAAAAGAAAAACATTCTTTTTATGATGCATATAAAACACTGACAACATAAAAATAGACAATTACAGAAAAGTATCCCTCAGATATACCAGTGCAAAAATTCTAAACAAAGTATCAGTGAACAGAATCCAATACCACATTAAGAAAGTGATACATCATGACTAAATAGTATTTATACCAGGAATGCCAAGTTGCTTCAATGTAAGGAAATTTATTAATATCACGTAGAGTACTAATAAAGCTAAGAGAAAAAGTTATGATTATATCTGCACTTTCAACACATATTCATTTATGATAAAAATACTCAAAAATAGAAGCTTAGGGCTAAATTTTTAACATCATAGATCAGATAGATAGATAGATAGATAGATAGATAGATAGATAGATAATCTTAGTCCTGTTTAATGAGAAACACTAAAGACATTTCCACTAAAACCAGGAATAAGACAAAGATGCTCACTATCTCTGCTATTATACACTATATTCATTAACTAATCCAATCAGACTGAAGAAAGCAATTCGAGGCATAAGAATGGAGAAAGAAAAAACAAAATTATTTCTGTCTTTTCACAGATTATATGATATGGGAAACCCCATAAAATCAATGATAAAAACTAAACAAAAAACAAAATAAAATAATTTCCCACGCATGGTGTCACACATCTGTAATCCCAGTGGCTCAGGAGGCTGAGACAGGAGGATCGAGAGTTCAAATCCAGCCTCAGCAAAAGTAAGGTACTAAGCAACTCAGTGAGACCCTGTCACTAAATAAAATACAAAATAGGCTGGGGATGTGGCTCAGTGGTCGAGTGCTCTTGAGTTCAATCCCCAGTACCAAAAAAATAAAAAGTCAAAATAAAGAATTTGATGAAACTTAGAGTAAAATTCACACATAAAAACCAACAGGTTTCATAAGCATAAACAAGAAAAAAAGTAGAGAACATAATGACAGAGAAAATTCCACTTACAATGGCAACAAAAAAGATCACCTACTTAGGAAGAAATTAACAAGAATTATATACAATGTATATGAAGAAATTTTTCAAATTCTGAAAGAGACAAAAGTTGACTTCCAGAAACGTTAATACATTCCTTCTGCTTGCCTGGAACAACTCATCATTATAAAAATGCCAATTCTCTCCCAATTGAATTTATAAATTTAATACCATCCAATAAAAATATCAATAGTTATTTTTTGACATAAACAAGTTGAGAACAAAATTTCGCATGGAGAAATAAACATGCAAGAATAGTTTTGAGACCATTGTAAGAGAAAAACTTACAATGAAAAACTTACATTTAAGTGGAAAACCTAGCCCAATGAGACGTTAAAAATACCACAAAGTCTTTATAATCAAAAGAGCATAGAATTTGCAACTAAATAGTGGAATAGAGTGTAAAGTTCAGTATTATTACAAATACATAAAGAAATTTAGTATACAAACAGGTTTCATCTCAAATAATTTGGAGAAAGACACCTTTTTAACAAAAAGCACAGAGTAGTCATTTGAAAAACTCAAAAATTATATCCACATCTCACACTACACACAAGAATAAACTCCAATGGATCATGAATAAGAATGTGGAAAATATAAATATGAGAAATCTTAGACAACTTTCTCCTTCCTTTGTATAAGGAATTCTATCGATGACTTAAAATCTAAGATAATCTCCCCCAAAAAGATTAATAAAAGTAACATTAAATATTTTTAAGTGCATGACAAATGAAGTCAACTGACGTATCGAGAGAAAATATTCATACGTCTTTTATATGCAAAGAGTTAATATTTGTAACATGTAAAAACAGTTCAGAGTCAAACCCAAAAATGCCTGCAAAAATCAGTTTTCTTATTCCTTCTTCCATTAGGAACTTTGACAATACCTAACTAAACTTTATCTCCACTTATCTTTTCTTTCAGCATGCTATTTCTAGAGTCTAATCTGAAGATAAACCTCCAACAGTACAAAAATACACATGATATGGTTATTCATTAGAGCATAGATTGTAATTTCAAAGTATTAAAAAACAAAGTAAATCCTATTCCTAAGAGAATAACTAAAAAAATATACAGTATGTTCACACCTAGAAGTACTATGCAGCTATATAACATAATGCTGATATGTATAAACTGTTTTAAAATGATTTCCAAAATATTCTATTAAGTGCAAAAAGAGAGGAAAATACTAATTAATACCTATAAGATATTGTAATAGATGGACAAGAAAAATTAACCTAAATAACTTTGAAAAACAGTATATTGACATATTTAAGAGCTACAGATAAAACTATTTATGCAAAAGTTCTTTAATCTGCTTAGGGAATGTTTCCCACAGGATAAAGTTGACAATTCTAAAACTAGTTTATGTGTGTACTAGAATTGAACAAATAAGTACATATATTGCAGACAATGAAAGCTGGATTTCTCACAATTCAAGAAAGAAATTACAGATAAAGGAAGGAATAAAATGAACATATGGAATTGAATTGAAGTGAAAGAAAACAGTATGAACACATGATATTTAATATAGAAAGGTAAGTAGGTAAATACCGAGGTGGAAATTCAGATAATTAAAATATAGACATTTGCACACACAAGGATTAGTATACATACATTTACCAGCGCTGTCTTCTGGGAAGACCTATTAGCAATGATACTTCAGTAGCAATGAACAGAGTTCCCATATCTGGGCTTCTTTTTGCCATTTTCCAATAAAAACAACCAGAACCCATAAGATAAATGATTAATTTCAGGGCTGGGACAGGAAAAATGTAAGACAAGACCAGAACATTTGGGGATTTCAAAAAGTAAGAAAATGTCCCCAAAGATTAGAGTCTTATAGAGGAAGGCAGGTGCCAACCTGGAGGAGCTTCCAATGTTCAAACCTGGAACAATCTGAGCACTAAAATAATTATAATACTGAATTTTAACTTTTAAAATAAATACCCATTAGTCTACATTCACATAATTAACCAAATAAACAAACAAATTGCAGAATTAGGACTGCTCTCTTGAAATAGAATTCCAGTTATGGAGCATAGCAAAGAGTGAAATAGAAAATCAGCATTAGGCAAAAATATCCAAAATAACTGCACAAAAGTTTCACTGATGGTGGCTAGAATTAGTTAGAAAAAGTGTAAGAAAAAATATAATTTGCATTGTCACAAAGAATATTACTGAAAATATTTATGAACTCTAAAGGGAAAATAATAATTTCTCACCAGGAAAAAGCTCTCAAGGCACCAAGCAACTTAGCCAATATTAAGACACACCAACATCATGAGCTCTGCTAAGATGCACTAAGAGCACAGAATTAATTCAGTGACATTCTTGCTAAAAATGCATAACCTCATTCCAAACAGTAAAGGACATCAGGCAAGCCCAAACTGAAGTATATTTTAAACACAACATCAATACTCTTCAAAACTGTCAAGGTCATGAAAGATAAGGAAACTCTGAGAATGATTACAGACTGGAAGGGACCGGGAAGACATAGCAATTAAGTAAATGGGGTATCCTATATACAATTCTAAATCAGAAAAAGTATATTAGTCACAAAAATTAGTGAAACTCAAATAAGGTCTGAAACTTAGTTAACAGTACCATCCCAATATTAATTTCCTGGTTTTGATTAATGCACATGGCTACATTAGAAATTAATATCAGGGCAGGGCATGCGCAAGGCCCTGGGTTCAATCCCCAGCACCCCCCCCCCAAAAAAAAAGAAAGAAAGAAATTAGCATCAGGGAAAGGTGGGGGGGGAATTATGAAAAATCTACATATTTTTAAGCTTTTTTATAATTAAAAAATCAGTTCAAATAAAAAATTTAAAGTTTCATTACCTCTTTCATCATCTTTTCCCATTTTAAATTTCCCAAAAGAGGTTCTAAGGCTAAAACTCTGCATTTTTCCAATTGTTTAAGCAGGGTTTTGTAAGTCTTGAAAATGCTCCCTGAATTCTGCAAGACAGAGGAAAGTCAGATAAATTGCCATAAATCAAATATATAATTATTTTCCAACTACAGAAAATCAGATACTTAAGGTATAATTATGTTATAATATATTTTCAGTAAAAATAGAAACTGTACTAACATAATTGCAGATGGTCAGCAATGTTTTGTAAGCTTGCCAAAGAGTACTATTTTATCTTTCCTAGGAAAATAATGCATTATATTTTTCAATAATTTCATTAAGGTATAAATAAAATAACATAAAACTCATTCATTTTAAATGTCCAATTCAAGGTTTTTAGCAAATTTACCAAATAGTGCAACAGGCATCACAAGCTAATTTTAGAACATTTCCAACACCCCCCAAAAAATCATCATGCGCATTTAATGGAATGTACTTTATTATGACAAAATTTCAAACATAACTACCTATTTAAAAGATATATATTGTAATAAAACATGTTGCATTAAATGAATAGCAAATAGCATAACCTCTCCACAGGTACCCATCATCCTCGCAACTGCCATTACTAATATTTCAAGTGCTCCTCAATTGGATTAATAAAATGCATTTTATTGAGTTCCTAATTCTATTTAAGGTGTCCACAATTGATTGATTAAATACCTCTTTAAATTCCAAAAAATTAGGAGATAAATCATTTTACCATAAATAAAATCCTCTAATTAAAAAAGTGTCCTTAAAGAGAGATTGGCCAGAATGTTTGCAGGACACTGTTAAAACAGATTCAGAAATCACTCTAACAGAATACAATGAACTGATTAGCAATACTTCCTCCCTCTCAATATAAAAACAAATGCCAGGGTTGTTCCTGCTCACAGTAGGCAACCAAAGGTGGAAATAGTTTGATGATAGGAATACTAACTAAAGCAAAATAAACTATTTTAACATTTTATGATAGTCACCTGGGTTTTGACACAATTCTCAAAGAGTGATAAAAAATTAATTGATCAAAAATTATTGTGATCAACTGTAGAATGAACTTCATATTCAGAATTTACTACAAGTAGTGAAAAATAAATAGAAACAAGATTTATTTATAAAGTCACTACACATTTTTTACTCTGAGAATTTCAACGAAGTAACAAACTTATCTCAGTTCCTTTTTTTTTCTTATTAGCTCACTCTATTGTGTTCTTATTGAGGTCATCATATTAACTATCATTTTAATAGTATATCTCAGCAATAAAGACAGAACTTTTGCCTCCAATTTAATACAATTTCTACCTTTATTAAACTGGAGTCAGTATGCCTCACAGTAGTTAAGGACATCGGGGCTGGAGTCATACTGTGTCCTTTCAACTCTGTTCTCTTACTCTTTCAATGTTAATAATGAACAGATTACTTATTCAAGTATCTACTTACTCATCTATAAAATATAGATGATACTACCAACTACCTTATGGGACTGTTGAACAAGTTAAATAAAAATCATTCATGAGAAGAGCCAAGCACTATTGAATAACAATATGTATTAATACTATTTATTACTATGATAATGATCATTATTATTAGTTTTCTATACTTCTCTGTTAAGCCCATGATAATTCCCAAGTAGGAAGTGGAAAGAAAACTGAGTCAATTAATTTAGAAATTTTTAATATAAATGTTGCTTTTTTGATATAAATTACCTTCCTAAAAAACACCTGATTCCTATAGTTGCTTGGCATAAGGTAGCCATAAAGTCGGAGAATATCAGATGACTGGCCTGAGAAAAGCACGACGTTGACCTCCATGGACCAGGACTGAATGATGAGAAGGTTGAAAAGATCTGTTTGCAGATGGTTCAGGCCTTCATCTGCGACTACCAGAAAATATGGGCAATTCTCTTCCAAGAAAACTTTCCACTCATTTGATAAGCATCCAGAAATGTTAGTGCAAACATTGACGGTGGTATTTTTCTGAAGATGAAGAATTAAAGCGGTCCTCAAAGAAAGAAGTTCAGGGAAGTTGAAATATGCGTACTCAGCATCCTATGGAGAAGGTGATGAAGTATATTATTTTAAAATGATCATGTAGTGTTTTTCTACTTTTGTTGGTGAAGACATACCATTAATGACATTACAGGAATCAAATCCAACTGTTTTGTTCTGTCATATAATCTTGAAAATAAACCCTAAAACTTTGACTGCCCTTCATATCAATATGCCATAAATTACAATTCAGATTTTAAAAATGCTTCCCCTGCAAAGCAAAACAATAATACTCAGGGTTTACTAAGGGTTTACCTCAGTCTTTCTTTGCATTATCTAAATCTTTCCCTCTCCAATCTCAATGCAAAAGAGACAAGAGAAATTATATAAAAAGCAGTGATAGATAGAAATTATCTGGAATGGAGAACTGAGATGGATCACATTGCTCTAGAGGACTGTTTTAACCCATTATGACCTCCCTTAGGGAGCAAAAGTTCCTCTCAAAAGACCAAAATTTGCATAGCCAAATAAATTGTATACATTAATCCAGAACCCTAGCTCTTCATTCAAAATATTGCTAGTAGGCAACCATCAATGTTCAAAAATATAACAACAATGTGGGTTGTGAAATGATTGAACAGACTCACACCAAACTCCTTGGGTAGTTAGCTTTCCTTTAGGAAAAGAATGAGGAAGGGGTGATATGGTTATACATTCAAAATTGTAAAATTTTTATTAATTATATTTTAATCAGAAAAAGATCACTAAATAAGGTTCTCTCAAACGTACTTACTATAGAGCAAACAATAACCAAGAACAGTTGGTGGGTTTTGCTGGGCAAAAACACATATTATTTTGTGCTCAAATAAACTTACTGCTGAGTTTTGAAGACAGAAATAGTTCTCAGAGCTGGCGAATTACAACCCAGAGATCAGATGGACTACTGATGAGGAGATTTCTCATCTACCTTCATGAATGTGTGTGTCCTTACAATAAAGTTCCATAATTGAAAATAAAAAATATAAGGTTAAGTGTTGTGATTTGAGAATATTAAGACTGTGGCTAATATTTTTTTCTTTTCTCCCCTTAAATATTCTAAACTTTTAAAAATACATTTACTTGGTTATAAAAGAAAAAAGTACAAAATAATTTAAACAATTTTGGATTGGAAACTCAAATCATAGAAAAGAACTCAATTGTCAAATTACCTTGAAGAAAACTATGGAAAATTGCCCTCCTTTACTATTAAGATCCATGAGATAGCGTTCCACCAGGTAGACAAAATGGAGATTCTGTCCTGGCTTTAATGATTTGTCAAATATACATGTGATAAGTAATGAATCTCCATCAATCAGAAAAAATTCAGATTCAACAAAATCATTGAATAAACTGGAATAGCTAAAATGAAAAAAAAACACAGAATTAAAACAGAAATCACATATAAATTAAATAATGACTCAAAACTGGGTGGCATTATTATTGAATATTCATAACTGAATCAGCTGAATATGTGTAGTTATATAGCTGTCTATTGATGTATTATAATGCATCTACATTACATACATATGTACATATGTATATATTGAGATACATATAGATAGATAGGTCAGAATAAGCTGAATACGGCTGGGGTTGTGGCTCAGTGGTAGAATGCTCACCTAGCATACATGAGGCACTGGGTTCGATCCTCAGCACCATATAAATGTAAAATAAAGATATTGTGTCCACTTAAAAAAACTAAAAACTAAATATTTTTTTAAAGAATAAGGCCAAATAGATGTATAAGAAGCAGGGAATATATGATTTCACAGCTCTATATAATTACAAAAATACTCACTCAGCTTCTGGCATTTGTTGCAAAATGAACTGTGATATTATCTCTGAGAACACAGTGTCATCTATAAAGACAAAGAGAGTGGATTATTTTCAGTCCAACCTTTTTAAGTCGGTTTTTGAGAAATTAGAAACTGTGATACAGTTACTTTAATTCCATTAAATCTGCATAGCTTATATTTTATAATTCTATAAATATTTTAAGTTAAAAATTACCCATTCTGATTGCTGCCATGTCTCCAATCTGAACTGGCAAATATTAAATATATACCAAATGCTCTTTCCTCTTGTCCCTTTAAAAGGTAATTATTAATGAAAATGGCGGACCTGCAAAGAAAGAAGAAAAATAAGAACATTTTTATTCTATCAACAAATAGGTTCTGAATGACTATTATGTGCCAGGCAAAATACTAGTCGATGGAAATACCAGAATGAACCAAGTCAATGTGCAGTTAGTTCTCCAGGAGCTTAAAAACTATCAGGAAAGATAGTTATTAATCACATAATCTTATAAACGATGGAAAAAATCTCAAAAGTAACAAAGAGGTCCGAGCAAGCTTCCCTAAAGAAGTAATGCTGAAGATGGTTTGCAAAGGATTAAACAAGAACTAACTGAACAAAGAAGGAGAACGTAGCATTCCAAGCAGAGGGAGCACTAAAACACCACGTGTAAAAACTCTGTAGTATGAAGGTACACAGACAGAGCTGCTCTTGGAGTTGCCAATGGAAATGGAGTGGGGAAGGTGAAGAAGGGCCCGCTGGGCTAGACAGATCTGGACATATAGAAGGGCATGCAGGGCCTTCGAGGGCATATACAGGATTTTCTCTCCATCCTAGAATACAAGTTTAGCCACTGATATATTTTAAGCAGGTGGCATTCTAATGACTGCATTTTGCAAAGATGACTTTGGTGACAGTACAGGGAACAGATAAGAAGAGTGTAACATTCTTGTTAGTAGAGAAGAGAGAAAGCTACTCTTCAGGACAATAATGATGATAGTTTCACGTAATCGTAGTTTGATGGGGGTTTGTGTTAGTAAAGCTGGAAAGATGTGGATTTCTTCGAAGGTAATTTAGAAGGTGAGTTTGACATAATTTGGTAATGGATGAAGAAGAGAGGAAAAGGGGACCATCAAGGATGAATCAGGATTCTAGCTCATGCAATGAAATGGATGATAGGTCATTTCCTCATCTGGAAACCCTGTAATGAAACCTTGTAACCTTAAAGCAACAATTATGAGTTAATTTGTGGACAACCTGATATTGCAGACTTTCAAGACTTACCAGAGGCCATGTCATGTAAGTAATTAAATATATAGGTCTAGAAGTCAAATTTCAAGGTCTGAGCTAGATCTGAATAATTGAGTCATGAATGGTAAGGGAGCCACTGGCATAGATTAGTTTGCTTGAACAGCAGGAGATATCCTCATGGAACAAGAGAAGGAAGCAAAAATCTAATTTTGAGGATTACTAATATTTAATAATCAGCAGAAGAGAGGTGGAAGAGTCTGAAAAGATAACATAAAGAACTACGAAAGAGGCAGAAGAAAATGCACTTACCCATCTTGTCATGGAAACAAAATAGGCATGTGCCAAACAGTGTGTTAAGGCTGTTAACGTTAAATATAGAGAGATGATTGACAGATGAATGTGTAGATGTAGATTTCTTTTTCACAACATGAAGGAAGAAGAACATACAGTGGTGATGCACTCTGATAAACTAAAATAATATTAAAAAATCAAAAAGAAAGAAGGTATAGGACTTTAAAATTGAAACAGTTTGAAGAAAAAAGAAAATTTTTTTCTTTTGTGGGCTGGGACATTGAGGAAACACTTAATGGAAACAGGAATATAAACACTGTCGCCTGATCACCCAGTTACCATCTTTTTCAGTGAGTGATAGATTATCTACTCTTTGCCAGGCATTGTACTCGCTGCAACACAGGCAAGTGGGTATGGAGAGTGGTCCTCACACCCTGGTGGGGATTAAGGAGAATGAAATCAAACAATGCAGTATGATGGACAGATGAAGAATTTTATGGAAGCAAAGATGTTGCAGATAGCAAATCATCACCGGTCTAATACACAGAAATGTGGAGTTGCATGACAAGATTGAGACTCTGCAGGTCACTCTACAAGGCAAAGCACCAACTGGAGGTGAGGCTGGAAAGGCAGGCACAGATCAGACTATTAAGGGTCCTGTGCCCAGGCAAGGACTTCAGACATTTTCCTGAAAACTTGCTAACTTCACATAGCTGTGCTGTCTTCCTTCAATTCTCCAAGTCTTAGGCAGCTCAAAAGGAAAAAGACAAGTCAGTCAGACCTGAACAAGCAAAAGAAAATTAACTCTGAGGATGTCACAGAAGAAAAGAGAGCATCAGAAGGGATAGTGTCTGATTCTGCAAGATGTAATAAGCTAATTTATAAGTTTCCAGACATTCACAGCATCCTTAGTGGCTCCAGAACTTTTTTTTAATGGAACTGCTAGGACAAAATAATGACCTAATTGTTTTATATATTAAATAGTTCACCCCCAACAAACTGAGTATTTTTGTCCTGACAACTCAGAAAATATTTGAAGAAATAACCCACATAAATTGAAAAGACCAGCATAGTTTTCTATAAAAATAATCATAATTTCTAATGAGATGTGGGTATCTTCTGGACACAGCACTATTTTTTAACAGTAACCATGGTGGCAGAATAAAACTCTCTTTACTTTGACAATTAAGGGATTCCAAGGGTCCACAGCCTGCCTGCCTACACTCCTCTCACATACCCTACCAGAAAGCTTCTGTATTAAACTCTATACTAAACACATACATGCCTTAACATTTGTATAGAATTCATGGTTCTTATCCACACTTCTCCCTCATTTCAGGAAGAGGCATACTATAGAAAAATAGCTGAATGAACACACACACACACACACACTAGAATCCCCAAACACCAGAGGCAAAAAGAAAATAAGAAATCAGATGACTAATGTGATTAAGAAACAGAATAGAGCTTTGAAAATTTCTAAGTAGTATTGTCAAAGAATCAAAAAATATATTATCAAATAAAATATTATCACAAAGAGAAACAGAGCAAGTGCTTATAAAAATTAAAAACATAATTTCAAAAAAAAATTAATGTTCAGAACAATAAAATGAACCTGCTGGAATCTCAAGTTAGTGATCAGGGGATTAAAGTCCAGGAAGTTTCTTAGAGGAGAGAAATAAAAGACAAAAAGATATAAAAATAATTGAAAAAATACTAAGGAATACAGATGACAGATGAAAAAGTTCTAAGGGCATAGAATGGTAATTCCAGAAAAAAAGACAAAGGAAAAAAAAGGATTCTAAAACAGGTGGACAGAAAAATTAATCAATATTTGCAAAGCAATATAATATTATTAGACTGTAATGAAATAAAAAAAGGCATTTAGGTTGAAAAGTTCCTCCAAGTGTTGAGCAGAAATAATGATAAAAAAGAAAACTACACTTTAGATTTACAGAGCTCTAAAAATAGAGAAACAGAGAGCTGAGAAGAAATGGATTCTAAAACATAGGTGAAGTGAATAAACTCATGAATCCTATTGACAGATGACCTGAGTTTTAATCGTAGTTCTCAAGCACACTCTATAGTTCTATTATTTAGACTAGTTATTTATTTTCTTTGCATTTAATCATCTGTAAAATGACAATAATATTATTTCCCTCTGATTGTTTTCAAGTTATTTAAATGTATGAACTAATGTATTCAAATGGCTTACCATAAGTGCCTGACATACAGTTAGAACAAATTAAAATAAGCAATATGCTGGATATTTTGATAAAAGAAAACAATGTTTTCAAATTTCTAATGGGGGAATAATTTGAAGCTAGAATTCTTCATCCAAATCGTGATTCAATTCATTGAAAAGGCAAAATGACATTAACTAGACTTTAAGTCAGAAGTTTCACCAACCATATATCTTAATGATAATTTTATGTAAAGGAAGTACAGAAAATGGGGAGGGACATGAGGATAATCAAGAAACAGTAAAACAAAAATTAATTAAGCTATAAAGCAAAGGGAGTCCACAATACTTTGAATTCAGTCTATTTCAATTGTCATGGTCTATTTCAAATAGTAGTCTCAATAATCAAGAACTGCATTTCCTAGCCAGATATATAGACTGTTTTGACAGGGAATAAATAATGTGTTCATAAACATAATTTTGTAACTGTCTCTTTATTGGTTTTCCACTTATGACTCAACATAGAAACAAATTGCAAGAATTGGATTCACAGTACAAAGTCTGGAAAACATAATAAACCTTTATGATATAATAATAATAATAATAATAATAATAATAATAAAATGAATCAGAGGTCTAGGAAAAAGAAGAATAGATGAATGCATGCTAAGTTCCTCATCTTTCACAACAGGAAGTCCAGAGATAGAAATTAAGGCTAATATGTGAAAAAAAAAATGACTTCTAAAATCAAGAAGTTCTGCCTTTCTTATAAGTACTGTATCATTGGATTACTAAGCAGTAGCACAGGGAGAGGTAACCCAGCTAATAAACAGAAGAGGAACTGTAGAATCTCACCATTTTACAGCTTCTAGTGCAGTAACAGGTCTTAGTATTTTTAGGTGAAAGTAGGACAAAAATAAAAGTGTCTTCAACATCCCTGAAAAACTCTGGCCCAATACCCCCACCCCAATCAAACCTGAATCTGATCAAGTCTATAGCAGTGACTACGAATTTACAAGACATTTAGAGGACAGAGAACCATGTTAAGTGACATCAAAAAGACTGGGGAAATCTCTACAGGACACACATCCAAACAAATAAATTATAAGGAAATTAAAGAAACGTTAAAAGTATATCATCTAATTACAGTATTGTCAGAATCGTATTCGCATTCTGATTCAAAAAAATCTTACAAAGGAAGCGGAAAAGAGGAAGAAATGGGAGTGGAAGGCAAGAGAATGGAAGAAGAAGGGAAGAGTAGGAAACCGTGGGTCATGTATTAGAGCAAAATGGTGAAGTGGCTGATAGAAACCCCGCCCCGGGAAGCTGATCTGAGGTGGCTGGCAGAAAGTGTAGATGGTCTCCAGGGGTCCACCGCCTTAGCATACAAGCCTTGTATAATCTCCTCCCCTGGAGAGTGGCAGGCCTGTGAACTTAATGGAACAGCCTCTCCCATGACTAGGTTACATTATGTAATAGACCCTTTGGTGGCAGACAAGGGAGAAAGTGTCTTGCAGGCTTGGAAGGCATAGCCACTTGGTGAGGGCCAAGTGGCAGGGACCTGAGTGAGGGTGGGAGCTAAAGGTTCAGAGTAAGCCCAACCAACCGCCAGCAAGGAAACAACAAAATTATGTTAATAATCCAGGGCCTGGGAGGGGAGGACAGCCCTTGAGTTCCCCTTGAGTGAGATACTGGGCAAGAGGACTCCATTAACCTTTGCCTGGACTTCAGATCCACAGAAACAATTAATTCTTATTGTTTTAAGGCACTAAATGTGGTAATTCATTATGCAACAATAGAAAAGTAATGCCTGCCTCTTGGCTCCTAAAGGGATTGAACCTGGGGTGCCTTATCACTAAAGTACATCCCCAGTCCTTCCTTTTTATTTATTTTTTTTTTTAACATAGGGTTTCACTAAATTGCCCAGGAGGACCTCAAACATGGCGATCCTGATCCTCTCGCCTGCCTCAGCCAACAGAGATGCTGGGACCATGCCCAGCAGTACACAACACCTTTAACCCTTAAGAGGTAAGCCATAAATTGTCTCAAGCCACTGAAATTTAAGGGTGCATAGGCATCATTTAGGATACCTTATTAAAGTGCAGGTTGAGATTCTGAAAGCCTGGAGCAGGCCCTGGGTTCTGCGTGGAGGAAACATACTTGTTGCTGTCAATACCCAAGGTCATCACATTGGACTTCCCTTAGTTGTACCTCAAGAGCCCAGATTCCCCTTGAAGAGGGCCCCTCAAATGCCTGTACTCGCTTCCTTCTCCAAACCTCCGCACTCACCTCCACTATCCCAACCCTTCCCTCTGCCTCTCCCCAAGCCCGGCCTCTGGGACCCAGCAGTCAGTGCAATGCAGCCTCTGCAAGTCCAGCGGGTGTCCTACTTCTGCAACTCCGGAGCCACTATCCCGACCAATCCATTCAGAAGTGGAAGAGACCTCGACCCTCCGCGGAATAGCTCGGCTCCAGCCCTTCCCTGGGGACATCCTTCACTTTGACACTCCCCATCTCCTAGCTGGCGCTGAAGCACCTCTCTCTCCTCACCTCGGACAGGGATCCCCGGACCCCAGACTCGGGACCGGAATCCCGGGTCCTGAACATGTAGCGTCCACAGAGCAACTGAACTGCACGCCTAACCGAGGGAAAGTGGAGGAGAGAGGACCTGGCGCCGAGCTCCAGTGGAAACTTCAGGACCTGGCGCCGCTGAACCTCTAAGTCCGACTGGGCGCACCTCTGCACCGCAGCCTGTCTTTATTCCTAGGGCATAGGTTTCAGTTTCCTTTCTCCTCTCAGCCTCACTTAGTTTCAGTTTCCTTTCCTCAAGAACTGGCTGATGCTGATTTGGAAAATATGGCTTTTAACATCGTTCTCTTCCATCTGAATTTTAAGGTAGAAAAAAGCAAAGGTAATATTAAAGGACATTGGAATTGGGGCATAAATATAGAGGAAACTGAAGCAGAGAAATCTGGGGACATCTCAATGCGACAAAATCAAAAAGGTGGTTGACTTAGACTATAACATGGTGGAATCTGAAATGCCAGGCGAGATATGGGGAATGTCTGGTCCCCAAACTGATGATTACTGTTCTATGTGAATTTGGAATTATTGTTGAAACCTCCGTTGCAAGCATCAACAGGTAAAAATAAATAGATAGATAGATAGATAGATATCAGCCTGGATGCTACTTTCATCTACTTATTTCAACACTAGGAACCTCCTTTCTTTTTAGTGACCTGATGTGCTTCATTTCATGAATGCTATAAATATGCAAATATACTGGAATTTTAGGAAGGGTTTAGGGGCCAGGAAGCAGTGGACTTGGGTAATCCTGGTGACCATGGGAAGTCACAGGCTGCTTTTTCCTTAAAGGCCTAGCCACTGGCTCTACTGCGCAGGGAAAACAGGACAGAGAGAACAAGGGGTGATATATTTTTAAGTCATAAATCAAAGAGTCAAGCTGTTCAAGAAAAAGGGAAGGACAGTGAGTGTTGGGAGCAAGCTATGTCATCAGATTAAACACATTTGAGTCTTTCCACAATGTCAGAATTTTTTTAATAACAATATATTCACAGGCTGCACCACTTTGGCAGTAGCAGTTCACAATATCCTTGTGGGTCACCTGATAATCAAGCTGGGCAAACATAAGTTCTTTTATTTCAATCTTAATTTTTAATATCTGTAACACTCAAGTCACTCATCTCACTTTTCACAATTGTGTGTGTGTGTGTGTGTGTGTGTGTGTCCCCACGCGTGCTATAGAAAGGCTAATAAAGGGTTAAGGCAGTGACAGGGTTTTAAAAGATCCAACTGACAGTAAAGGCAGAGGACAACAGGTAACAAATGCAAAGAGTCCCTACAGGTGGTCAGATAAGATTACAAATCAGCCAAAGTACAGGTTCAGGGCACAGAGCTGTTAATGCTCAGGAACTTACCCTAGGCCTTGGTCCAGACTGAGGGCAGTTTCAGCATCAGCCTGGAGTTTCAACTTTGAGGTGTCAGCTTGGAGCCAGCTGTGCTTGGTCCACAGATAAGAGAAACCGAGCCTGTGCTAAAGCCCAAGGATAGATTCAGAGGTCTGTTGTTGTGGTGATTTTCTTGAGCAAGGCTTATAAGGAATGACCAGGTGATGGGGTCAGTGTGCCCCCCAGGTTCAGTCTTGGGGTGCTCCTCCTTTTTGGGTCTTTGGTGAGAGGGTTGCTTCATTTAATGGTCTGGTGTATTCAACTAGCTCATGGGCCCACTTTTCGAATCACAGGGATGCATACGCTCACTGGTTGCCATTTTTATTAGCATAATTTATTATCAGTTTGTGCCTTATGATTGTGCTAGGCAGATAATGACTGTTTACTTGTACAAACAAGCAATAGAGTCTTTCTACCTCAGTACATAAAGTGAAAACGAAGCAGCTTATGGCACACTATAGCTTTATAAATTGAAATAACTCAGGGTAAGGCAGAGTCTGAGAACTACTGTTCTATTCATTGGATGAATATTCTATTCTGTTCTGTTCTATACTGGGCCGGCACTCCAGAGGGAGGAAAGGTATTTCTCACATCCATCAGGCATTTATCTACTCACTTGTTTATTAGAACTTTGTGTGTTTGGAACTTATTTATTGGAACTGATGTGTTTGTTAATAATGATATTGAGAAAGAAAATAAAAGAACTGGAATTTAGCATGTGATCTGTCCGAAGTCATCCTATATTTGTACCCATCCTTCACTAATAGTTCTAATGTGGTAGGCTGAATGTATTTTGACCTTCCTCCTAATCCCCTGTGAATGTGTTAGGTTTTGTAGCAACATATACTTTAGGGAATAAACTAAATTAAGTACCTTCAGAGAAGGAATTATCCTGTATTATCCAGTAAGACCCACAATAATTATAAGGACCTTTTTATATTAGAGAGACAAGTATCAGAGAATGTAACCTGATAACAGAAGTCAAGAAAGTGACAGACTGAAGATGCAGGAAGAACCACAAACTAGAGCATCAGATGTTCTTTAGAAGCTGGCAAAGATATGGAAACACATTCTTTTCTAGAACATCTAGAAACCAGCTTTATGACTCTTGGACTGGAGCTCAGTGAACAGGAAAAGAATAAACTTGTGAACAGCCCACAGGGGATCCAGGATCTCAGTAGGCCCAGTTCACCTCTCCTCTGGCAGGGCAGACACTGCCAGAGCCTAGCCTTTGGCACAGAACCACCCCTTCCTACTAAGCAAACTACCACAGGAGGTCAATCCCAGAGGGCCAGATCCACCCACTCCAACTTATGCAGGACCCAGACCCAGGATGCAGTAGCATCCATTGAGGGACACCAGCAGGGTCTGGAAGCCCAACATCAAGGTGAGGTACAGACAATCTGCACAGGTACTACAAGAATATAGGGAAGAAACTGTACTATCTCAGATGTACACCGCAAGAAAAGAAGACACAGAAACAAAAACAAGGGATGGAAGTGCCCCAAACAAACCAGGACACTATAATAACAGAATCTATGGACAGCGAAGTTGATGAAATGTCAGAGAAAAAGTTCAGAAGGTTCATAATTAAAATGATCTGTGAATTAAAGAATGACCTAAATGAGCAAATACAGGCAAAAATTGAGCACTCAACATTGAGATAATAGAGCAAATATGGGTAGCAAAAGATTACTTCGAGAGAGATAAAGACCCTGAAAAAAAAAACAGTCAGATATCGTTGAAATATAAATCAAATAAAAACTCAATATAAACTATAATCAACAGACTAGATCACTTGGAAGAAAGAATGTCAGATAATGAAGACAAAGTATACAACCTGGAAAATAAAGTTGACCACACAGTGAAGAAAGTTAGAAGTCATGAACAGAACATCCAAGAATTATTGGACAGTATCAAAAGACCAAATCTAAGAGTTATTGGGATAGAGGAAGGCACAGAGTTTCAAACCAAAGGAATGCACAATCTCTCCAGTGAGATAATATCAGAAAATTTCCCAAGTTTGAAGAACAAATTGGAAAACCAAATACAAGAGGCTTACAGGATACCAAATGTACAAAATTACAATAGATCTACACCAAGGCACATTATAATGAAAATGCCTTGAATACAGAACAAGGATAGCATCTTAAAAGCTGCAAGAGAGAGGAATCAGATCACATATAGGGGGAGACCAATTCAAATCTCAGCAGATTTTTCAACCCAGACCCTCAAAGCCAGGAGATAATGGAACAACATAAACCAAGCTGTAAAAGAAAATTGATGCCAACCAAGAATCTTATATCCAGCAAAACTAAGTTTCAGATTTGATGATGAAATAAAAACTTTCCATGACAAACAAAAGTTAAAAGAATTTACAACTAGAAAGCCTGCACTACAGAACATCCTCAGCAAAATATTCCAAGAAGAGGAGATGAAAAACAATGATGAAAATCAGCAGAGGGAGGGGTCACACTAAAGGAAACACTAATCAGAGGAGAAACCAAGTCATAATAAATACCAAAAATAAACAAAAATGGCTAGGAATACAAATCATGTCTCAATAATAACCCCAAATGTTAATGGCTTAAACTCACCAATCAAAAGACATAGACTAGCAGATTGGATCAAAAAACAAAAGACCCAACAATATGCTGCCTCCAGGAGATTCATCTCATAGAAAAAGATATTCACAGACTGAAGGTGAAGGGTTGGGAAAAATCATACCACTCACATCACTCATTCTTTTCCTGTACATTGGACTGCAGAAGCAAGCAGGGGTTTCCATCCTCATATCAAATAAAGTAGACTTCAAACAAAAGTCAATCAAAAAGGATAAAGAAGGACACTACTTACTTCTCAAGGGAATCATATACCAACAAGACTTAACAATTATAAATAAATATGCCCCAAACAACGGAGCAGCTATGTTCATCAAACAAATTCTTCTCAAGTTCAAGAGTCAAATAGACCACAACACAATAATTTTGGGTGACTTTAACACACCTCTTTCATCACTGGATAGATCTTCCAAACAAAAGCTGAACAAATAAACTATAGAACTCAGTAATACAATTAACAACTTAGACTTAACTGGCATATATAAAATATTCCAACCTTCAACGAGATAATATACTTTCTTTTCAGTAGCACATGGATCTTTCTCTAAAATTGATCATATACTATACCACAAAGCAACTCTTAGCAAATATAAAAAAGTAGAGATACTACCCTGCATTCTATCAGATTGTAATGGAATGAAATTAGAAATCAATGATAAAATAAAAAATAAAATCCACTCCAACACCTGGAGACTAAATAATATGCTACTGAATGAACAATGGGTTCCAGAAGATATCAAGGAGATTAAAAGGTTTTTAGAGGTGAATGAGAACACAGATACAACATATTGAAATCTCTGGGACACTATGAAAGCAGTTCTAAGAGGAAAGTTCATTGAATGGAGTTCATTCCTTAAAAGAAGAAAAAGTCAACAAATAAATGACTTAACACTACATCTCAAAGCCCTAGAAAAAGAAGAACTAATCAATACCAAAAGCAGCAGAAGACAGGAAATAATTAAAATCAGAGCTGAAATCAATGAAATTGAAACAAAAGAAATAATTGAAAAAATTGACAGAAGAAAAAGTTGGTTCTTTGAAAAAATAAATAAAATTGACACACTTTTAGCCATGCTAACGAAGAGAAGGAGAGAGAAAACTAAAATCACTAACATACATGATTAAAAATAACATTTCACAGCAGACACTACAAAAATACAGAAGATAATTAGAAATTATTTTGAAAATCTGTACTCCAATAAAGTAGAAAATACTGAAGGCATTGACAAATTTGCCCAAGTTGAATCAGGATGATATACACAATTTAAACAGATCAATTTCAAGTGATGAAATAGCAGACACCATCAAAAGTCTATCAACCAAGAAAAGCCCAGGACTGGATGGATACACAGCTGAGTTCTACAAGACCTTTAAAGAAGAACTAATACCAATACTCTCCAATTTATTTCAGGAAATAGAAAAAGAGGCAGCACTTCCAAACTCATTCTATGAGGCCAACATCACTCTGATTCCAAAACCAGGCAAAAGCACATCAAAAAAAGAAAACTTCAGACCAATATCTCTAATGAACATAGATGCAAAAATTTTCAATAAAATTCTGACAAATCAAATACAAAAACATATCAAAAAGATCATACACCATGATCAAGTGGAAATCATCCCAGGGATGCAAGTTTGATTCAACATATGGAAATCAATAAATGTAATTCATCACATCAATAGACTTAAAGATAAGAATCATCTGATCATCTCAATGGATGCATAAAAAGCATTTGACAAAATACACCACTCTTCATGTTCAAAACACTAGAAAAACTTGGGATAACAGGAACATATCTCAACATCATAAAGGCTATCTACACTAAGCCCCACACCAACATCACTGTAAATGGAGAAAAATTGAAGGCATTTCCTCTAAAAACTGGAACAATACAGGGATGCCCTCTTTTACCACCTCTATTTAACATAGTCCTTGAAACACTGGCCAGAGCAATTAGACAGATAAAAGAAATTAAAGGGATACACATAGGAAAAGAAGAACTCAAATTGGCACTATCAGCTGATGATATGATTCTATACCTGGAAAGACCCTAAAAGTTCCACCAGAAAACTCCTAGAACTAGTAAATGAATTCAGCAAAGTAGCAGGATATAAAATCAACACCCATAAATCAAAGGCAATTCTATATATCAGTGACAAATCATCAGAAAGGGAAATGAGGAAAACTACCCCATTCTCAACAACCTCAAAAAAAAAAAAACACTTGGGAATCAACTTAATGAAAGATGTGAAAGATCTATATAATGAAAATTACAGAAATTAAAGAAAGAAGATCTATATAATGAAAATTACAGAAATTAAAGAAAGAAATCAAAGAAGATCTTAGAAGATGGAAAGGTCTACCTTGCTCTTGGATAGGCAGAATTAATATTATCAAAATGACCATACTACCTAAAGACTACACAGATTTAATGAAATTCTGATCAAAATTCCAATGACATTCCTCATAGAAATAGAAAAACCAATTATGAAATTCATCTGGAAAAGTAAGACACCCAGAATAGCTAAAGCAATCCTTAGCAGGAAGAGTGAAGCAGGTGGCATCACTATACCAGAACTTAAAGTATACTACAGAGCAATAATAACAAAAACAGCATGATATTGGCACCAAAACAGACTGGTAGACCAATGGTACAGAATAGAGACTAACCCATAAAACTACAATTATCTTATATTAGACAAAGGTGCCAAGAACATGCATTGGAGAAAAGACAGCCTCTTCAACAAATGGTGCTGGGAAAACTAGAAATTCATATGCAACAAAGTGATTAAAACTCTATCTCTCACCATTCACAAAATTCAACTCAAAATGGATAAGGAGTTAGGAATACAACCAGAGACCCTGCATCTAATACAAGAAAAAGTAGACCCTCATTTCCATCATGTGGGATTAAGTCCCAACTTCCTTAATAAGACTCTTGTGGCACAAGAATTAAAATCAAGAATCAATAAATGGGATGGACTCAAACTAAAAAGTTTCTTCTTGAAAAAAGAAACAATCTGTGAGGTGAATAGAGAGCCTACATCTTGGGAGCAAATCTTTACCCGTCACACATCACTAATTATTGTAGGGACAGATGAAACAAGGCACCAAATATAACAGGAAATAGTTTTATTTGGCTGCAGCCAGGTTCAGAGGGCACAGCTTTTGCTGTAATCAATTAATTCCCTGAACCCCAAGTTCAGGTAGTTTCAGAGTTTTATACCCAGCATGTAAGGGGAGGGGTTCAGAAGTTCACAGTCTGCAGAAGTTCACATAAAAGCAGCTTTTTCTTTCATTGTTTTGGGCAAGTTAACCCTTCAAGGACAACACCTGAGAAGGAGAGAGCTTTTTCTTCCCTGTCTTTCCTCCTCCTGCCAGCTGTTACCATGGAGCCCAATTAGTAATTTATCTTAAAAATATAGACATCTCTGTGAAGCCCAGCTCAAGTCCAGAGGCCTTGCTTGCACATTTCTACAAACTACTATACTGGATATGTTTGTGAAAAACTAGTAAGGGGGTGTCCAGCACCTGGAGTGCTGGTATCTTCCCAGCCAGCGGCCAAGTAAAACAGGGGGACATGAAAATAGGAAGTTTATCTACATTGAAATCTTTTGCAGAGACTCCCTTGCTGACAGTCCTAAAATCAACCATGGTGATGATTTCTGGAGAATCCCAGTTAAGACTTTTCCATGGAGAAAGGGGGTGCCACTTCATAATCACTAGAGTATATAAAGAACTCAAAAAGCTAAACTCCAAAAAAAGCAAATAACCCAATCAATAAATGGGCCAAGGACCTCAAGAGACACTTCTCAGAAGATGATATACAATCAGTCAACAAATACATAAAAAAAATGTTCATCATCACTAGCAATTAGAGAAATGCAAATCAAAACCACTCTAAGATTTCATCTCACTCCAGTCAGAATGGAAGCTATTATGAAGACAAACAACAATAAATGTTGGTGAGGATGTAGGTGAAAAGGCATACTCATACACTGCTGGTGGGACTGCAAATTGGTGCAGCCAATATGGAAAGCAGTATGGAGATTTCTTGGAAAACTGGTAATGGAACCACCATTTGACCCAGCTGTCCCTCTCCTGGTCTATACTCAAAGGACTTAAAAACAGCATACTACAGGGACACAGCCAAATTAATGTTTATAGCAGCACAATTCACAATAGCTAAACTGTGGAACCAACCTAGATGCCCTTCAATAGATGATTGGATTAAAAAATGTAGCATATATATACAATGAAATACTATTCAGCAGTTAAAGAGAATAAAATCATGGCATTCACAGGTAAATGGATGGAGTTAGAGAAGATGATGCTAAGTGAAGTTAACCCCCAAAAACCAAATGCCAAATGTTTTCTCTGATATAAGGAAGCTGATTCATAGTGGAATAGGGAGAGGGAGCATGGGAGGAATAGACGGACTCTAGATAGGGCAGAGGGGTTGGCGGGGAAGGGAGGGGGCATGGGGTAATTAATGATGGTGGAATGTGATGATCATTACTATCCAAAGTACACTTATGAAGACACGAATTGGTGTGAATATACTATGTATACAAGCAGAGATATGAAAAATTGTATACAACCAGAGATATGAAAAATTGTGCTCTATATGTGTAATAAGAATTATAATGTATTCTGCTATCATATATAAATAAAAAATTCATGAAAAAGAATAAACCTGTGCTGTTTTTAAGCCCCTAAGTTAATGATAATTTGTTACAGCAGCCATTAAAAACTAATACACTATTATAGGTTAAGATAGTAGGGAGATAAATGCATATTTTCTAGCAGCAGAAACAATGGATTGTGTTGCAACAAGAGGCAGCATTCATTCAGGAGGCTACTATATGCTAAGCTATATGCTAACATTTATTATCTTATTATCATATTTCATTCTCACAACAATTTATGATCTGTGTGCTATTGCTTTTTTTCACTTTATAGATTTGATGAATTAGGAGTAAATGGATAAAACAGTTAAAAATTGATGTCAAGATCAAAACTTGCTCTAACCCCAAACGTGTATTTATAATATTCTGTATTACATAATCTCTGAGAAATGTTTCACATTCAACAACTGAAAGTCACTTAATGGACAAATTATTTCCTTTTGTTTCCTGTTTTGGTTAAAGTGTTCATTTTTTGGTTGCTTTGATTTTAGTATACATATTTTATTGTTGTTTTGTAAGGATGTTGTATGGTTGTTTCAACTTCTAATGACTTCAGTTTTATCAAATGAGAACTCAGTAAACTATGACTCATCCTCCTCAATATTCCACTGTCTTTGTCTGTTTTGTGTCACTATAACAAAATACCACAGATTAGGTAATCTGTAAAGAAAAAAACTTCTCATAGTTTGGGAAGGTGAGAAGTCTAGTTTCAACGGTCCAGCATGTGGCAAGGGCCTTCTACCTGCATCATCTCATGGTGGAAGGCAAGGGAGAGAGAGTAGGAGGTCCAATTTGCAGCCTCAAGCTCTCTAATTGGCACTAGTCTATTCATGAGGATGAAACCTTTATGATCTAAACACCTCCCATTAGACCCCACCTCCCAACATTGTTGCTCTGGGTTTACGTTTCCAACATGTGAATCTGGAGGGCACATTCAAACCTTAGCATTCCCAAAGTATGTAAATAACACAAAGAAGATCAAGCAAGCTTTTCTTTTCTACCTCAACATCCTACTCCCATGACCATGCCCTGGACTTTGTCTAAAATCTAGAAAACCACAAATTTCATTTCTATTTTTCACACCTCTCCCTGCACTTTACCCTCTTAGTAATCTTCAACACATCTTCTCAGGGTGAGCTCCATACACTAGCACATCATCTTCTCTCTAATGAGCACGTTCAGCTGCTTGAGTTTAACTGACTTTCCTCCACACTTGCCTGAAATTTGATAATCTGGATCAATTCAACTTCTCCCTTTGTACCTTTGGACACTGAAGAAATGGGCCCAGTCTATATTCCATCACATTGATTGCTTACAAACACAATGGGTGAGTGGTTACAGCAGGTCCACGTCAGAGTCTGTGAGAGCCTCTGCATCCAGTAGAGCCCAGGATGTGGTCAGTAGATGCTGTTCAATGACATACAGCACAGGGAGGAGGGGGCAGTATTTTTTATTGGAAGTCCATGGGGAAACTTCTTCAGACTCAACGAAGCAGGAGAGGTGGTTGTTAAAGCCCCTACAGTGGTGTAGTAAAGGAGTCTCTGAGTGCTTGCTGATCTCCACCCGGATGGATTTCATAGCATTTAATAGGAGCTTCACACACACACACACACACACACACACACACATTTAGGGTGGGCTGATTAACAAGTAAGAGCATCAGTAAAATAAAACAAGATTTGTAAATATAGAATGTCTTGCCTCCAGAACCAAAAAGTTTAGGAGATGTTGGACTTGTATTCACAGTGTGGGTGCTCAGAGGGACAAGGGTTGTGTTTTGACAGTGACGAGGATGGAGTGTAACCCTCAGCTTAGCAAATCCTTTACAGGAATTTAACCAGGGTGTCAGAGTCTTGCACTCCTATGTGGAATAATGACATTTAGTAAATTTATTTGTGAGTCTTTGCATGTCCTCAAGGAGTGTTCCAAATGAATCTCCTTTGAAGACAACGTCATCAATGCATTTTCATACCTGTGCTTCTGGAGAAAGGTGCCCATAGCAAAAATTTGCCAGCCATGATTGTGTGTGCTGAGGTACCCACAGTAGCCTGTCAGATGTGTATTATGTCCCTTCAGAGATGAAAGGAAATTGTAGCAAAGATACTGTTGAAATGGGCATTGAAGAGAATATTTGAGCTAAATCTTTAATAGAAAATTTACCAGTTTCTGATTGGACAGCATAAGTAATTTGAACACCATTGGGTATTAGCTATGAGGATTTAACAGGGCCCATGGCATTAAGGATGAGGTCATCCACTGTGAGGAGTCATTCATTCCTTTTCGATTTAAGAACAGTGAAACCTGGACTGCTAAATACAGAAGCAGTGAGGATTAGGTCTACATGATTAGGTAAAAGTTTAGCAATTTAACACTGTATTGTTTTGCTTTGTTCTTTTTCTCCGATTCAGGTATGATTGCTATTTCAGGAGTTTATCTGACCTGTGACTTTGGAAAGGAATTCAGTGCTACTTACTTCTCCAGCTATAACTACTAAATTTATTTTGGTTTGATTTGTATGATCATAACTTCAATGCTAAACTCAAACATCCGAAGTAAACCTTAATAAATTGATATGTGTGCTTATGAAAATAAATATCGTGTCAGTATCCATTTATTTTCCTCTTTATTTTGAAGAAAAAAACAAATAAAACATCTCCTTGCCCTGGAAGTAATAGATTCAAATAAAATCGTGGAGGCAATGTAAAATTAAAATGAGCACACAGGGTCTGTGATATTTCAGCCACAGGCTTTTTCAACACCTGTTGACCAGTCGATGAGAGGAAACGTTGGGAGCTAAAGCTATGCCAGTTCTGTGGAAATTCTTTCCCAAAATAGTTTTGAGCAAATTGCTAGGCCAACAGAAGTAGAGGAGGGCAGGCCTCAGGACTGTGTGTGGCAGAGCAACTGTCTTCAATGGTTGGCATTTTTTGAATATCTAAATTCTTCCTTGTTCCAACAGCTGATTTCCTCCTTTGTTATGTTCTTCCTTTCCGTTTTCCCAGGGAGTGACAGCCACACCTTTCCAAAGTGGGCTTCTTTGGGGAGCAACTTCCAAAATGGCTCCACAGCTGTCCTCAGTTATCTGGCACTCCACCCCAAGTTTGACATCCCCTAAGCACACCCGGGAGGCTGGCAAAATGCAAAGTCTGGGAGAAAACAAACAACACGTTAGTTTTGATTTAGTTCAAATGAATGTCAAAGCCATTTCATAATATCCAGTTATCTTTGTATACAATGCCTTTCCCCGCTAGTAGAGAAAAGTAAAATAAAATAAAATAGAAAACCAATCAATCTCATCCAGTCAACCCTGTACTTTAATTTCAACTTAATTTAAATCATTAAAATCTTTAGTCATAAAAAAGGGTATTTGTGCTTTTAAGTAATGTGTTCATAGTGTAAAGACAAGTAACTTCTTCCTATTAGCATCCTATAGTGAGTTTAATCTATTATGAGCATCACTTTCTATAGTCATTTTAAATTCCATGAGTTTCTTTAATCATCCCATAAATTGGAAATTTACATTGTTTCTATTTTTTCCTGTTATAAATGTTGAGATGAAGATGATTTCATATATGTCCTCAAAGTAAAGTCAAATGGAGTAAGCCAAAGGTTATGGCTTCAATAAACAGAAAATATTTTAAATAGATTATATTTTAAAGTATGAACCTATAAATGTGCAGAAACTAATGCACTTACAAAGGGATCTAGAGATTTGCAAATCCACAGACAAGAGCTGGCCTGGAGTAGAGGGCATCTTTTTAAAATCAGTGAGGATCATTTTTAATGCTCTGGAATAAACATAGACTGAATTCATGTATATCATATTTTAAGCCACTAAGTTGTAGAGCAATTTCTTATCCAGCAACAGATAAATGACACACAGTTTTGTTTGCTTGCTTGTTTGTTTTTATGATACTGGGGATCAAACCCAGGGCATTTTGCATGCTAACAAGCCCTCTACCACTTTGCTATATCACAGTCCTTTAATGCTATGTATTTTGATTCAGTATTTTGGAAGCAGAGCACATGCAATTGTGGCTGTGGAGCTAAAGGGTAAAATATGAATAGAAGTGAAGATCAATAGCTATAAACTGGTCAAAGAACACACATGAAGCATTTTTGGTTTGGTGTGGAATAAATAGATAAATGTGTGCTAATGTCCCCCTGTATTAATGGCAGGTCTTGGGGTAAAGAAGAGAACCATAAACTTACCTAATCCAAACTTCATTAAATAAAATAGGGTACAGGATGTCAGCTCCAATGACAAGGGATTCCAAAGTACAAGACTTTTAGTAAGATTTTTTGTAAATACATGGGACCCAGAAAAAGGCCCCTGATCCTACTTTCCAAATTCAGATGTACATGAAGATGGGCTCCAGTGTAAATGTGAAAAAAAGCCTGAGAAACTCAGTTCAGCCATGTGACCTGGGGTGAGGTGTGGTAAGGCCAGATGCAGAGCAAGACAGAAGAACTGGAAAAAGTTGTACAATTGTATTACTCAAGGTACTCTGGGACAGCACAACCACATGGGCCACTCAAGGAAGCATGAGATTTGGCCCAGAGGCAGAAGGAGAGGCAGGCAACTGTGGGCCAACACCTTTATTTTGGTTTCTGTGAGAAGAGACAGTCATGCGGGACAAAGATTTGGGACTAACTTGAATGATTTCAGAGGGCTCTGGGACATTGGGGATGTCTCGGCAGCTGGTCCTGGGGTAGTAAGAACAGGCATAGAGTGACCCTGTGCAGAGCACTTGAGGGTGTAGACTTAAAGGGCTTCCCAAAAAAGAGGAAGGGGCTGACTTCCAGCCAGGGCCTCAAAACTGGGCCGAGACAGCTTTTTTAAAAACTCTAAGGCCCCCATTTGATTCAAATGTATGATATGTCAAGATCATTGTACTGTCATGTGTAATTAATAAAAAAAAAAAAACTATAAGGCAAAACTGTATTACTTTCCAGGCACTAATCCCACCCTTAATAAATCATTCAAACATTGTTATAATAACTTAAGAGCTTTGGTCAAACTACTAATGTAATGTTTTTAAGAAAGAGAACTTTTGTATTTCAGAGTCTTGTACACTATTGCTTATGCAACATTTTTATCACAGGCTTCTCTCCATGATACATACCATGGAAAAAGGGTCATGTTGCTTATATTTAATGAAATCATATCCAGTTGGGGTTTTTTTTGGATAATCATCTTTATTCCCTGGTCAAGTTTAAAAATTTCTAAAATAAAATTTATGTCTCATGTAAGGGAAAATATTGAAAATGAGTTAAAATGTTATAGTATTCAGTAATTGGAATGTGAATCCTTCTCTTCTTCCATTTTAATAGTAAACCTGTGTATTTTATTATTAACTTTTATTCTAATATGTTATCTATGACAGCAGAATGCAATACAATTCATATTACACATATAGAGCACAAATTTTCATATCTCTGGTTGTACACAAATTAGAGTCACACCATTTGTGTCTTCATACATGTACTTAGGGTAATGATTCCATCTCATTCCACTGTCTTTACTACCCCCATGTCCCCTCCCTCCCTCTCCTTCCCCTTTGCTCTATCTAGAGTTTATCTAATCATCCCATGCTCCCCACCCACAACCCCACTATGAATCAGCCTCCTATATGAGAGAAAACATTCGGCATTTGTTTTGGGGGATTGGCTAACTTCTCTTAGCATTATATTCTCCAGTTCCACCCATTTACCTGCAAATGACATGATTTTATTCTCTTTTAATGCTGAATAGAAATCCATTGTGTATATACACTACATTTTTTTATCCATTCATCAACTGATAGGAATCTAGGTTGATTCCACAGTTTAACTATTGTGAATCGTGCTACTATAAACATTGATGGGACTGTGTCCCTGTAGTATGCTGTTTTTAAGTCCTTTGTGTATAGATAGAAGAGTGGAATACCTGAGTCAAATGGAAGTTCCATTCCCAGTTTTCAAAGAAATCTCCATACTGCTTTCCATATTGGCTGCACCAATTTGCAGTCCCACCAGCAATGGATGAGTGTGCTTTTTTCCCCACATCCTCGCCAACACTTATTGTTGATTGTATTCTTAATAGCTGCCATTCTGACTGGAGTGAGATGAAATCTTAGAGTGGTTTTGATTTGCATTTCTCTAATTGCTAGTGATGATGAACATTTTTTCCTATATTTGTTGATGATTATATATCATCTTCTGAGAAGTGTCTGTTCAGGTCCTTAGCCCAATTATTCAATGGGTAATTTCCTTTTTTGGTGTTAAGATTTTTGAGTTCTATATACGTTCTAGAGATTAGTGCTCTATCTGATGATATATATGAGGTAAAAATTTGCTCCCATTCTGTAGGCTCTCTATTCACCTCACTGATTGTTTCTTTTGCTGAAAGGAAGCTTTTTAGTTTGAATTCATCCCATTTATTGATTCTTGATTTTAATTCTTGTACTGTAGGAGTCTTATTAAGGAAGTCGGGGGCCTAATCTGATATGATGAAGATTTGGGCCTACTTTTTCTTCTAATAGGCACAGGGTCTCTGGTTTAATTCTTAGGTCTTTGATTCATTTTTTGAGTTGAGTTTTGTTCATGGTGAGAGATAAGGGTTTAATTTCATTTTGTTGCATATGTATTTCCAGTTTTCCCAGCACCATTTGTTAGTTTTTCTAAAGAACAAAAAGGATATGACAGTAGGAAATAACTGCTCCGTGAGGATTCTTTCAACCCTGTTTGAAGCTCCTGTCTTACCCTTCTTGTGTCCACAGTTTTCTAATTAAAAGTATCTGTAAGGAAGTGTCTGGTGCCTTAAATTCCTGAGTCTCTAAGACAAATTATTTGCATGTCATCAGTATGTCTTTCTGAAGGGGTTTAAGTTTCGACCCCTTCTGCTTTTTTATTATTATTATTAATATTCGAATGCATTTGGCAAAAGATTATACTAAGAAGAATTTTTTTGAGAGTGTCAGTTTTTCTACTTGGAATCATGAACTGCACTTGCAATTCAGTAAGAATATGTTAAAAGGGATGTGGTTATTTCTAGTTACAAGGTCACAGTACAGGGAAATATGTCTAAATCCTGTGTTTATCAGATGTATAAATACAGTCCCTTCTACACTAAGTGGTTTTAATGTCTATGAAATTAAAGTAGTCCCTCAGACCTGGGGCTACTTCCTAGCTCTCTACTGGGAATTCCTGATTGTGTCACTCTGTTGAAACATGAGTTCAGTTGCCGAATATAGCCTAGTGGAGTAAGAGGACAGATGACAGTCTGAGGCCACAGTTGTCTCAAAGTGACCACAGACCAAGCAGTCTCTACTGGATAGGCAAGGCCAACCTCTCCTCTCTCAGGAAAGAAGAAATGCTTATCTGAAATAAGCCACCACTTCAAAGATTTCAAACTGACCTCAGAAGTATTGAAAGGTCTGAAAGGTGTATCTTAAAATGTTAACAAGTAGTGCAACAGTTGAAGGTCTTTATTTAAAAAAAAATAGTTTTTTAGAAGTTATGATGTTGTTTCAAAGACGCCTTGATTTTGCTTTATTCAGAAAGGAAAGGCATTGGATATAGTCTTTTCAAACTGGACAGCACATAAGTTACACCTGCAGGCTATATATCTCCCTCTGCTGTCAGGGAACTTTACATTGCCCCCACACCCTGTAGGGTGTGGGCCTGTAGTTTTATTTCTTCAAACAAGATATGATGCAAGGTGAGGTGAGTGCTCTCAATCTCTAATTCCTGGCCTGGGTTTTATCCCCATATGTTCATTCACAGGATGTGACCTCCACAAGCCTTTGGTAAAGACGGACTTAGGTCAACTGTATGTTATCCTAGTGTAAAATTAAATTATTATATTTTTCACTACTGGGAAGGCTGAGGCAGGAGGATTCCCTGAGTCCATGGACTGAAGATCAGCCTTGAAAGGGAGACCCTGCTTTAAATATATATTATATTCAAATGTGTATATATATATATATATATATATATATATATATATATATATATAAAATATTAGTATATTTATGTAGATACATATATGTAAAAAATGCATTTTGATTAAAAAATGTATTCAGAAGAGCTTTTGCCAAGATTATAAATAGGATACGTTTTATAAAAAATAATAATGCAGTTATAAAGACCTTCACCCATACTTAAGCTACATACTGATGGCTAAATATTGATAACATTATATTTTTCAGTAATATTTGGAGATGTAGATAATACTTTCAAAGTATTCCTAAAACTAACTCACTAGGTATAACAAATCAATTAAGACACCATGTGCAGGTATTTAAAATTAAATTATTACATGAAGTTTACATATTTGTATTTCAAAAAGTTAAAGCTTACTAGAGAAAACTATTATATAGACTTTGGTGTCAGTTAAAATTAAAACACTACATGGAATCACCCCACCACCACCATTTTTTTTTCTTTCACATGTGAAAGAAAACATTTGACCCTTGATTTTCTGAGTTATTTAATTAGCATGATGTTCTCCATTTCCATCTATTTACCTGCAAATGCCAAAATTTTTATTTTTCTTTATGACTGAGTAAAATTCCATTGTATATACATAGCACATTTTCTTAATCTATTCACCTGAGTTCTTTCTCTCTCTCTCTCTCTTTTTTTTTTTTTGCATGTCAACATTCTTAAAACCTAAAACAAATGAAAGCAAATGCTTTGAGAGACTGCATATCCATTCACATCATATATCCATAAAGCAATATTATCTTCACATGTTGCTCAGTCAGAAAATATATGGTTTGCTGTATTTAGGAGCCAGTAACACTGCAGTCATTATAGGTTGAACCCAACTAAGAAATTTTTAGGATGTTACTTTCAAAGCTATAGGTTTACTACTATATTTAGAAAACTAACTTTGAAAAAGGAGTGCTATTTAGCTAATCAAGATTAAATTGAAAATAAAGACCAAATGGAAAATAAAGACCAAAAAAGTCCTAGTCTAATATGCTTGATAAGACTCAGTGTATAAACAAGCAAAAATAATGAGAACAAAAAAATACAACGCTCTAGGTACTGTTCTATGTGGTTTAAATAGAACATCACTGTGAATTTATGAGGAAGATAATTATATTATTTATGTTATGCATTGAGGAAATATATTCAAAAGGAAATTTTTAAGACCTCTCCAAGTTCCCATGGCCTAATAAATAATCAGATTTAAAACCAGATTAGAATCCTCACAACTCAGCTCCAGAGGCTATGTGTGTCACTGAAATGTTAAATTTACCATCTTGATATGGTATGATTTGTTCATTAGGATAAACCAACTTACCATTGTTATTGCTACCTAAAAAGCAAAGAGACGCCTGTGTAAAAGAACACCTCAAAACCACAGTTGTCTAAATATGTAAAAGACCATGTCTCTGTGTCTATCCCCAAACACGGAAATGTAAAGGGTAAAAGTGTAAAGACTGAAGAAGATCCACACAGCAGCACAGCCACACAGAAGTCATGCAGGGTCAGAGCACACTACCGTGGCTCTATTGCTTTCCAGTTACTCCATTAATAGCTTCTGAGGATAGAAGAAGGCACATGACCAAAACTGATGATCTCACCATGCACTCCAAGCTACTGTACTCACAGCTGCTTATACAACCTATCTTGAATCACCCTAAGCCGAGTAAAACATTAAAAAGTTGTAAAACGCTATACAACTAGAAATTTCCAGGGAATTCTATGAGGAATATCATTGAATGACTTAAAAAATGATGTGTATTTATTATATATGTATTCTTTAGGTGTGGGATCCAGGGGTAAAGAGAGGATGAGAGAAAGGAGTATATTTCATAATATTAGTATGAATTGTTACAAATTTTTAAAATGCTGTATAATAAATTCTATTTGAAAATTTTCATGAGATGGAATCAGTTGGGTTTTACATAACCTTAGTCATCACAGCTCAATGTCAACGAAGCCATTCGCATTCAATTCTTCACCCATGTCTTCAATCCACAAATGGCTTGGTAAAACACTGTGGTTGAGAACATTAGGCTCTGGGGCCATATCATCTAAATTTGTATACCAGCCCAACAATAACTAACAGAGTCTTTTGACTAAATGTAATTTTCCTATTCTTCTCGCCTCATCCATAAATTGGAAATAATCATAGCACATTTATTATAAAGACGTTGTGAAGATTAAAAGAGAAATATATATAAATGCTTGGCAAGTGCCTGTCACATAGTTCAATGTTCAACCTGAGTTGGAAATTGTCATTCAAGATATATTTACTGAGCAACTTTTATATACCTGGCATGATGAGATAGCTAGCTATAATTCAGGGGTGAAGATGTACAAACTTTTCATCAAGGAATTTACAACCTAGTAAGAAAAAGAAGACATCAAAACAAAACAAAACAAAAATTGTAACTACTGGCTGGTCATACATAGTTGGTGAGATAGGAAATGTAAATAACAAGTTAAATATTGTCCAAAAATACAACTAGTACCCTATGGGAAAACCATAGAAAGACTCCAAATAAAGTCCCACATTAGCAGAGACATGGAAGATAAACAGGATCTGGAAATCTAGAGTTTGGCAGGTAGGCTGAAGCATTTTGTTATGACATATTCAGAGTCTAGATGGACAGCAGAGTAGGCCTAGAGTTTAGAAGACCTCGAAGGCCACACTAAGAAATTTAAAACCTATTTGTTTCCTTTGGAGAAACACTGAAAGCTGTCGAGTAGAAAACAGGGAGGATTAGAATTCTATTTTAGGAGGTTTAGGAAGTGGCAGAATTGTGAAGATAGCATAATGCAAAGGAGACCAGCTATTGGCTAATATCATTATACCTTTGAGAGGTCACTTGAGCTTAAGTGAGCCAGTAACAGGAATGCAATCAAAAAAGCTATAGAGATAAAGAAATCATTTCACACCCACTCTCCAAGGCCCCAGAAAGGCTTCCACTTTATCAATTCTCCAGGGGGAAAAAAAGTCTTGGTAAGACTTTCATATTAGTGGAAAATGTTTCTTCCTTTTTCAGACCATTTGATAATGAGCAAATTCTGACATGAACAGCAGGTGCCAATATAGTGGTAGCTACACTGTCAGTCAGAGAAGTGGAAGACAGAAATAGCTGGTAAGAAACAACTAAGTAGGGAAAGACAGTGTCTCAAAATAAGCAGAAGAAAAAAGAAACCTAAGAAATCAAATTAGAATTCTCCATTACTATCTCTCTAGAGGCAGTCATATTAAAAGATAGAGTCCAGAGATATAGAAAGATGCTTCACAAATGCAGATATAGAGATGGATAACAAGCACATGAAAAAAAATGTACATCATTTTCTATTGGTTAATGCCAATTAATACATAAATTACACACCCACCAGCATGATTAGACTGTCCAAATAAAAATATTTGCAAGTATTTAAAACACTGGAACTCTCATTCACAGTAGGAAGGAGGAGGGTAAATTGGCATAACCACTCTGGAAAAAAGTTTTGGCAATGTTTTTCAATAAAATTAAACATAATCTACTCTATGATACAGCAATTTCAATCATAGATACATGCATATGGAAAATGAGAATGTATGTCCACACAGACTTGCATGTAAATGTGCAAGGTACTGATGGGTTTTAAGTTGGTTGAGAGTTGCATTTGGAAAACATGACTCTAGCTTTAGTCAAGACAATAGATTGGGTGGGGAAGTATATATAAGAAACTACTAACCTAGTCCTGCAGAAGATGGGGTGTGTTGAGATAATATGGTGATATTTAGAACTGGAGAGATGGATGTTTATTGAGGAACACTTTGAAGGTAAATTTGGTAACAGATTCCACCTGGGGAGGGAGAAGAAAGTTGGGGATATCAAGGACAATTCTGGGACAACAGCCTGGATAGTGGGGTTTGGAATAGGGCACCCTAAAAGGAGGTCAAGTTTCAGGGTTAGAAATGAAAATAGATGGGTCATCTGGCTACTAAAATTGATTGAAGAAATTGATGTAGATTCAAGAAGAAATCACTGTAGGCTAGAATTGTTAGAGAGAAGTGTGTAGAAGCAGGATTTGAACTTTGCTCTTTACAGGGTTACTTCTTTCTACCCTGAAATACTTATGAAACACCTATTTTGTAACCATATGCCATACTTGTTGCAAAATAAGCACAAATGCATGGGTATTACAAAGAAAAAAAACAGGTCACTGTGGTATGATACATTAAGCACTGAAACTGGCACAAAAAACTAGAGGGGCATTGAGTCAGGTTCCATAATCCAACAAGAGGCACAGTGGGAAAGGTCCCAGACTTTGATTTTTAAGGGGAAAGTTGGAAATGGTGACAAAAATCTGCAGAGAAATGCTGGGTTAAGGAGGGGTGAGTTAGGAATTAGCATAAAGAAGAGAGTTCCTCTTAGTCTGCAGCAACTTTTAGAATTTTACTGATCCTAAAAGCAACTAAAATTTTTATCAAAATATATGAAGTAACTATGCGATTAGAGATACCTACCAGAAACTGAGGATTCTCAGACCTTCCAAATGACAAAGTCAGGCTGGATCAGCCGTGTCCCCTGAATGATGGAAATAGTGCATTAAAGATTCTGGCTAAAAAGACCTCAGATCATAAGCGGGCTACACAAGCAGGGAACACTTGTCACCTCATTTTGTTTTTCTGGTGCCTCTCTCAGCTCACATCTGTGGCCTCAAATGACACCTAACTGACAAAGAGGGAGGGCAAAAAAACCTGTCCTGATTTCTGGATTTGTCACCAGGGTATGTTGATGCAAACTAAAATGAACTGTGTTTGTACCACAAGACTAAACAGCGTGACTCTGACAGACAGTGCTAGGAGGGAAATCCTTCCAGCAGGCAGGATCCTGGCTGTAGTTCTGATCAACAGGATGTGCAGGGAGACTTAGGAAGATACAATAATATACACAGACTCCTGAGCAGCCACAAGTGATATGGTTGGTTTATCAGGGGTCTTGAGAAAGCAAGGTGGAAAAATTGGAGATTAAAAATATCTGAGGAAGAAGAGTGTGGTCTGACTCATGGATGCGGGCGCCTAATGTGTACATCTTCATATCTCAAGTTTATGCCCACAAAAGATCATTCACTACTAAGAGGCCTCTAGAATCAGACAAACAGAATGATGCATCAAGATACCATCCCATCTCTGTCTTACTCCTGGACTGGTTGGGATCTACTGGACACATCATGTTGTTTATGTGGTTCTTTAGGGATTGCATGATGGACCATGAACTGAGTAGTCACAGTGGAAATGATTTGGCAAGGAATGAGACCATGCAGATGCCCAACAGCACAGGTACTCTTCCACCACACTGACTCAGCTACTGCCAACACCGAATATCAGAAAGATCAGCCGCAAAGCCTTCTGCAGTGTCTGATATTGCACCTGCCTTTGGGAAGGCCAGTCAGTCACTGGTAGCAAATGGATTCCATTAGATTCCTCCCTTGCTGAAGAGGGCAGCAATCCATCTTTATTGGAAATTGATATATATACTGGAGATATCTTACTTTTCCTGACAAAAATCATACGGAGTTAATTACCCACAGTTTCACACTCAAAGAATCATTGGTGAGATGCCATGTATAAATAATCCAGTTCCTTCTCCCAAGAGAAAGAAGTATGAGGTGAATGTTCTACAGAGGTTTCTGAGATTCTTGGTGGAATGAAGCTTTAGTTTACTCACTGTGAACTTTGCTTCATCATGAAACTTTTATTGACTGCTTCTCTCACCTGTCTTCTTCCTTATCTGATGACAGTGACCCCTGACCACTCTCAATCATTCCCCAAATGAACTACTTATCTTGGGACCAGCTTCTGGGAGGACTCACTTCCTAATTTCACACTGGTTTTTCTCAAGTTCTTCAACTACATCAAGCTCTTCCCTACCTACCTCGGGACACTACTACTTAGGGACCAAATTGAGGAAGAAGAATCATTGAGAATGGAGGAGGAAGCAGAAAACTAGGCTCAAGAGCATTTGACATAGTGGAAAGGGCTTTCAAAAAAGGATATTTGGCCATAACCATTAATAAATAAAATAAGACTAGAACTGAAAATTGCCAAAGGATTGTCAGGTAGTTAAATATTGTAGCCCACCCTCCCCCCAAAAAAGTACAGTCTCTGAAATTGAGGAGACAGAAAGCAGAATGCATTTATTCAGAAGCTATTTAATGAGTACCTGCTATGTGTCAGGCACTGAGCTTGATGATAGGCATATTGCAAGAAACAAAAGTCTTTTCTGCTGTACTCAAAAAGTTTATATCCCAGTGGACAAAGATAAACAAAAATTTAAATATTTGAAAGCTGTGTTGAATGCTATTAAAAACTAAAAGATCCATAAAGAATGAGTGTTAGAGAAGATAAGGCCAAGGAAGTGACATTTTAGATAAACCCCCAAGGAAGAGCAGAGTGGCCTTGCAAAGAGCCATGGAAAGTGCATTTCGACATGCAAAGCACCCTGGTAAGAAATAGGTTTGGTGTGCTCTAGACAGCAAAGAAGTCCACTGTGCCTGGAGCTAGGCCAGGAGAGCTAGGCCAGGCTGACTCAGCAGGATAGGAGCCAAAGGAGGAAGTTCACTGCAAGTACAGTCACTGTCCATTGTGTGGTAGAGAGCAAGTGGCATAATCTGATTTTCATTTCCAAAAGATGACCTTAGCTGTTTTTTGAGGAATGGCTGTGTGGAAGACAAAGTCAACAGTAAACAAGCAGACAGAAATGGTACCATCTTACTCATACATTGCTGGTGGGACTGCAAATTGGTGCAACCTCTATGGAAAGCAGTATGGAGATTCCTTAGAAAACTTGGAATGGAACCACCCTTTGACCCAGCTATCCCACTCCTCGGTCTATACCCAAAGGACTTAAAATCAGCATACCATAGTGACACAGCCACATCAATGTTTATAGCAGCACAATTAGCAATAGCTAAACTGTGGAACCAACCTAGATGCCCTTCAATAGATGAATGGCTAAAGAAACTGTGGTATATACACACAATGAAATACTATTCAGCATTAAAATGAAATAAAATTATGCCATTTGCAGGTAAATGGATGGAGTTGGAGAATATTATGGTAAGCAAAGTAAGCCAATTCCAAACAACCAAAGACCAAATGTTTTCTCTGATAAGTGGATGCTGATCCATAAGGGGGTTGGGGAGCATGGGAAGAACAGAGGAAACTTGGATAGGTAAAACAGGAGTGTGGGGAGTGGAAGTGGCAAAGGGGTATTAAAGATGGTAGAATGAGACAGACATCATTACCCTAGGCTCATGTATGATTGCAAAAATGGTGTGACTCTGCATCACGTACAATCAGAAAAATGAAAAGTTATGTTCCATTTGTGTACAAAGAATCAAAATATATTCTACTGTCATGTAAAAAAAGATATTTTTTAATAATAAAAAAGAAAAGAAATTGTAGAATCTACATCTTCTGGAAATTTATTCTTCCAGGAAAATACAGAAGTAGAAAGGCAGCTAGAAAGAAGGACGAAACCCTTGGAGGTCTTAAGGTGGAAAAGACAGACAGCCTGTTTTAGTCTGTGGGGAGACCAAAGACCCAGGCAAGATAAGGATAAGAGGAACCACTTTTAGTTCAAGAAGTGAGGGTGAAGGATACATCTGCTTCCCCGGCTCCCAAGAATTCACTGACATTTCAGAAAATGCACTTGTATATTTATGATTTAGAACTTATAACTGAGCAGGAAAATAAAAAGGAATCCCTGGGACTACATGACACAAAATGGGTAAGACTGGTAGAAAAATTCAGGAAAAAAAGGATAGCCCTGCAATTCCTAAAAGGGGAAGTGCTGCTCTTTGTAGGTACACTTGGGAATTTGGGGCAGGTACAATGGCATGTAACAGTGGGCTTCTGACATATTAGACGTCTTGAAAATCACAGGCAGGTACGTGTTCATCAATGGATGAATGAATAAATAAAATGTGGTATACATACACAATGGGGTTTTATTCAGCCATGAAGAAGAATGAAATTATGGCACTTGCAGGAAAATGAATGGAACTAGAGACCATCATGTAAAATGAAATAAGTCAAACTTAGAAGGTTAGGGGTTGTATGTTTTTTCTCACATGCTGAAGCAAGAGAGAACAAAGGAAAACAAAGGTGGAGTGGATCTCATGAAAATCAAAGGGAGATCAATAAAGGAAAGGAACCAACAGTAGGGAAATAGGCAAGGAGAGGGAACATGCTGGGGAGTGATATTGGCCAGATTGTTGTATTGTATGCATGAATGAATATGCAACAACAAATCCCATCAATATGCACAACTATAATGTACCAATAAAAAAAATGTGGAAAAAGAAAATAAAATCACAGGAAGTCCCAATTGTAAATAATTATCCTACATATTGCACTAGTTTTAAATATTTTACTGTACATTCATGTAAGTTAATTATTGATTTATGATTTTCTAAGGCTCGAATTAAATACTATTTTATTTGCAAATTTAAATGTGATTCTAATATAAGTGATGTGCAGCATGTGATTACATCATTATTTCCTCATGATATATCATGTTTAAAGATTTCCATGTAGATATGTGTATTATAAATTGTTTCTTATATAATCGTTTCTGCTGGTTTTTAAATTGTGTGTGAGGGTATGGGGTCCCAACCACATAAACTATAGGAGAGTGTCCCTGAATTAGTCCACCCTAAACACATGCTGAGGAATACATATTTAGTGCTCTCTCCTATTTAATGAAGAAACAGAAAATAGGGAAGCCCAAGTCAGCTTTGTTACTAACCACTGAAATTTTCTAAAATTTATAATGTGAGCACAAAAGTGAAAGAAAGGATCATCAGACATGAAATAATGATCAGACAGAAAATGAACCAAAAATGAAGAGAAACAACATAAATAAGCAGACTAAAGAACACCCATCTTCTGAGAACACAGATGATATAGAGGCCAGAAGAGAATCTCAAAAAGTTCCGAACAATCTTTACTTCCAAAAGAAGTAAAAAGATATTGAATCTAAGAAACTAAATTATGTATTATTGACAAGAAAAAAAATACAGGAAGATATTGTCCTTGAAAATTAACAAAATATAATAAATCACTCTGTTGAACAATAAACAGAATTCCAAGTTGGCAAACTAAAACAGAGTTTTGAATCTTTCAGAATGTGGAGAGATAAGACAATGAGATAGAAATAAGAGAAATCATTAAGACACATGAAAGTTGTCATACTATCACAACATAGTATGAGAAAATGTAATTTAGGAAGACTAGCCCAGAGCCAAAGAAAGACAAAAACAAAGCAAGTTTGATGAAAAAATGAGAAATCCGTGGCTGAACACATCCTGATAAAATTTCAGTGCTCCAAAGATAAAGAAAAAAACATAAAATCTGCCAAAGAAAAAGATAGCTACAAAGGAATGGGGTGAAAGGAAGGAGGGTGAGAGATTGAGCCCTTCAGCCTTCACGCCTGGGCTGAGTTCCTAAGTGTCCAACTAACTAGCTGTGTGACCTGAGACAAACTGCTTACCAAGTTCTCTCCTAGGCAAATCCAGAAGAATATTATTATCCTAGTGTTTCTGCCAAAAGAAAAGCTGTTACTATGTAACCTTATTTAATATTTAACCTGGAGGGAGTTAGAACTGATTAAAGTAAGGTCCTTCAACATCATGATCAAAACCTAATGCTCTGTCACAATGACCAACATTGTTCATCTTTTAGTACTATGAAAATTCTACTGTAGGGGCTGGGGTTGTGGCTCAGTGGTAGAGTGTTTATCTAGCATGTGTGAGGCACTGGGTTCAATCCTCAGCACAATATAAAAATAAATAAATAAAATAAAGGTATTGTGTCCATTTACAACTAAAAAATATTTTTTAAAAAAGGAAAAAGAAAAGTATAGTGTAATTAAAGTTTAATGATATAGGATACTCTTCCTACAATTTGGACCTGATCATGAACTTTTATAATGAGTTAGACTACCATGTTGAATACTTACAATGTTGTAAGTGTTGTTTATTAGTTTTCAATTTTTAGATTGAATATATAGATAAATAATGATGAACTTAATTTTTTCAGAGAACACAATGAAAATGATTTAAACAATCACCATGTAAAAGTAGAAAAAATAGCTAATTTGGAAAGTTAAAAGAAAGAAGAATATCAGGAAAGGAGTATGTGTCCTACCATCATATTATAATAATAATAATAATAATAATAATAATAATAATAATAATGAAAAAATACAGAAAAGCAACCAAAGATGATGTTATAGACTGAATGTTTATGTCCCTTGGGACTTTAGGAGGCAATTAGAGCTAAACAAGATCGTAAGAGAAGGATCCTCTTTTGGTGGGATTATTTATGTTTATGGAAAGAGAATGCATTCACTGACACAGGACACAGTAAGAAGGTGGCCCTCCACAGGCTCAGAAGTGGCTCTCCCAGAAACTGAACCAGCCAGAATCTTAATCTTGAACTAGTCAGTTTCCAGAACTATGAGAAATAACTTTCTGCTGTTCAAGTCACCCAGTGTATAGTATTATTTTGTTTTGGCAGCTCTAATAATCTGAGATGCTATATCTAAAAATAAAGATTTAAAGAATCAAGCAGTTATCTTGTATTTACCATTCAAATTGTATCCGTAATTAAGCAAAGAGTATGTAAGGAGACATTGGTCTTTATAGAAGTGACACAAATGGAAGAAGGAAGGTAGAAAAGGAAGAAACAAAGGTAGAATGAAAAGAAAGAAAAAAAGAATTTTTATTATCCTCATTTTGAAGTATCTAACGAACTAATGAAACAAGACATTAATAATCAATTCGTACTAAAATCCACAAAAATAAACAGCAAGAAATTACCAGTCTGAATAGAAAAGGACACCATCATAGAAACTCCTAGAAGGTGATGCACACCTGTAATCCCAGAGGCCAATCGCAAGTTGGAAGCCAGCCTCAGTGATTTAGCAAGGCCCTAAGCAATTTAGTGAGAACTTGTCTCAAAAAATAAAAAAGGGCTGGGGATGTGGCTCAATAGTAAGTGCCCCTGGGTTCAATCCCTGGTCCAAAATATAATTCTGACAAAGAAAATTTCAAAACTGATCATGCTTCAAATTACAAAAACTGAGAAAAACAAATATATAGAGATAGAGAAAGGGGAAAGAGAAAGAAAAGGACTGAGAAGGATAAAGGGAAGGAGAGAAGGAGGGAAAACTGTAGATTAAAAAATAGATTTATCTCCAATTGCAGTGTGAGAAATTTATTTAGGTTCTGATTAAAGTTTTTAAAAAGTGTTGTGGTATTGGGTCTGAGACATTTAGATGTCCACTAAAATTTATGTTCTTCCTTCCAAAATTTAGAATTATCACTGAGAAGTAGCTGTCTGGTCAATGAATAGTTTTCCCAGACCCTTTTACATATGGAAGTGGCCATCAATTAGTTCTTACCAGTGGAATTTGAGTGGCATTGATGGCAGAACTTTTGAGAAGTACGCATATCTTCTCTATTTTTACTTCCAGTCTAAAAATCTAGGTGCAAAGAATATTAAGACTCTAGGGCATGGTGGAACCATAATGTGGAAGGAGTTGGGTCAGATCAGGAAAATTTGCTTTGAAGAGAAAGATGTTATGCCACTGAGCAAGTGTTAACGCCACTGAAATTTTAAAATTCTAATTGTTACATAAGCTAGTGTTCTCTTAACTTCTACAAACCTGGTACAGAAGTGTCTGTCACTCTATATCACATAATTGTACAACACTATTGTTCTTGTTTTCTAATACAAGAACAAAAAAATGACTGAGGCATCATTGTTTTCTGGATCACCAGATTTTTCTAACACTGACAAATGCACTGTAACCACAGATTTGTAATATTCTCCTTGTTTCAAAGATAAAAAGAGAAGACATCGATTACAACAATCAATGAAATATGGTATGTATCTTCCACCTAGAGAACATATAACAAACAAGGAAAAGCTAGGCTTCCTGGGCTCAAAGCTGGAAACTCATGTGAAGCACAATAAAACATGTGTTGGACACCCATTTTTATTGTGGCAATATTCACAAGAGCCAAGATATGGAATCAGCCCAGGTGCCCATCAACAGATGAATGGATAAAGAAAATTATTTTGATCAAAACATGAAATAAGCACATTTGGAAACCCATTAATTTGTACAGAATGAAACCCTTTGATTTGTACAATTAATATGTCATAAAATTACAATGAATGTGTATTAAGAAGCAGATTTAACTCATCCATTACCCAAGACATTTGTTTTATTACTGTGTTTACTTTTGATATCAGCAGAGGTCATTTTGTAAACTCATTTTTTAAGCTGAAAATGTTTAGAGGAAATTCAAGATGACCACCTTCACTTGAATAATGTTTTCTGAGCTTTGAAATGATCAATTTCCATTTGCTCAGAAAAGTATTTATTCAGAAAACTAATTATCTAAAACAAGTCAACAGTAACAACAGTATCTGCCTCATACCATCTCCTGAAAACTAGGAAGACAACCTCATGCCACCAGGTCTCATGCACTCAATACAGTGATTGGAAAAGTTGAAGGTCAATGTCTGTTGCTTTTTATTTTCTTTTTAAGAAGTTATTACTAAAAAAGGAAATGAGAAATATCTTAGAAAAAAACTGGTTGGCTTGAAAGCAGAGTTAGAAGAAAGAGAGTTAAGAAATTTGGGTCTTGTAGAGTCCATTCTTTTTCCCAAATAAAAAAATGATATGGCTGTTAAAAATAAATAAATAAAAAGTTTGCTCAGAAACCCCATAAAGAGTCCTCAGTTAAACAGGATTTAGTCTGGCCACAGAGACTAGAGGTAGGAGTTACCTTCCCAGGCAAGACTATCATTCCAAATGAACTTGACGTAGACCCCATTAATTTGAGAGACATGCATGGAAATTAAGGATGAAAATATAAAATCTCTGGATGTGATTAGTGGCATAGCAAATTAACTAGAGCAAACAAAATCAGATGCCAGATATATTTAGAGAACTGAACTTCCTAATAAGCTAAAAGCTGCACTAAAAGGGGTTATGTCTGAGACAACCATGGGACCTACATACTGACATGAGCAGGAATGAGCTGGCAACAGGAAGGAAGGCTGACTTCAGCCCCACAAGCCGCATAGCCATGGAGGACAGTGAATACAGACGTATTGTTAAAAATCATAAAGCTAACCATGGAAATAATTTTTTAATGTCTAACCAATATTGGAAGAGGAAATTAATGGATATTGCTTTTATGGCATGGAGTTAGCAGACTGTCTTATTTTGATAAACCAAGAAATAGAGATTATGCAATTATAAATAATCAAGAAATAGATTTATAAAAATACATTTACCATGAAAACCCTGAGGAGAATTAAAACTGTAAGACTAGGTGTGAGGGTGCAATAATAGAAAAGGCCATTTATTTATTTTTTATGTGTTCATATTCAATTTGAAATAAAATTACTCAGTTATGATACAATCAATATACGATGAGATATCTCACAGCATTCACTAAATGAGACTGATATGTACCAATAAATCTTTAAGTAAGAAAAGCATGCTGTTTAGCATGATAGCCAAAATATGTTTTAAAAGTGTATACATCCGGAGATGGACATATGATAGAAGGCAGGTGGATGATCGATAATTGATAGATAGAAGCTATAGACATTTAAACATTTTTTTCTGAGTAAGATATCAAGAAGGATACACACCAAACTATTCAAACTATTCTCATTCTCTTTTTTTTTTTTTTTTTTTTTTTTTTGGTAAGGAGGAGCAGGAACCTTCAATGCAGAAACCCATCCTCAATTATTTCCACACCCTCGATAGCCAGCACCTGTGGTTTTCTATAAAACTGAACATTTAGATTCCTTGGGCCATATGCCACCGTTTTCAGGAAGAGTACTCCAACTGCTGAAGTTCTGTCCCATGGATATGACCGCTTGGATCTCTGACTCCTTCTTTAAATGAATTGCTTCTACCGGGCAATCTTTTCCTGCTCTCCCTGCCAGGTCCATCCAGGTGTCCACCCAGATGTGAAGAACACCTGGGATCCCTGCAGAACAGCTCTGCTCTTCCGGCCCCTCCCCAGGGAAAACTCTCACCGGGACAACCGGAACACCCCCGGAACACCCCCGCCGGGACCGAGCCACCTCCCGCTCCTCACTCGGACTTCCACCCGGGACCCCTGAGCGCCAAGCGCGGAGGTGCTGAACGGTAGCGGAGCCCGAGGATCTGCAGCGGAAGCTCCCGGGAGACCCCGGACTCCAGCATAGACCTGTCGCTGCCAGCCGCCGCTGCGTCTTTCCAGTCTGTGGAGTGAGTTTGGGTTTCCTTCCTCCACCCAGAAGCCTTTGGAGTTTCTCCCGATTTGCTGGGGTCAGAGTGTGGATCTGAGGGTGAGAGATCACCACATGCATTCGTGTGCTCTGAGAATCGTACTGGCGCCATGGGAGGGAAGGAAGGAAGACTGAGCAGTCTGGCAATCTAAACAAGAAAATGAAGGAAATGAAGAGACATTAAGTGCAGGTGGCATGGATGGTGAAACGCCACCGACAGGTGTGGAGTTTCCTGCGGGGTGCTGGGCTTGCAAAAATGGAATAAAACTAGAATACAAATAATAATAAAGGCTATAGTGTAACAATATAATAATATAAAATAAATAAGTACTATACCATAATAATAAAATAGAGTAGAAATAATAATGAAATACTCTTGATGTGGGGGAAAGGAACACTTAAAACACTGTTGATGGAATTGTAACTTAGTGCAATCCCTATGGAAAACTGTGTGGAGGTTCCTCCAAGACTAGGAATGGTACCACCAATGTGACCCAGCCATACCAATCTTTGGTATTTACCGCCCAGAATTAAAGTCAGCATACTATCGTGATACATGCATACTCATGGATATAGCTGCCCAATTTACAATAGCCAAGTTATGGAACCAGCTGAGGCGTCTGTCAGAAAATGAGTGGATAGGGCTGGGGATGTGGCTCAGCAGTAGAGGACTTGCCTCACCTGTGTGAGGCACTGGGTTCGATCCTCAGCTCTTCACCTTCAGCCATCCTTCAGTACCTCCGCGCTGGGCACTCACCGGGTCCAGAGCGGAGGTCCGAGTGAGGAGTGGGAGGTGGTTCGGTACTGGCAGGAGTGTTCCGGGTGTCCAGGTGAGAGTTTTCCCTAGGGAGGATACGGAAGAGCAGAGCTGTCCTGCAGGGATATAATATATACACACACTTACACACACACACACACACACAAGAAAATGAGTGATAAAGAAAATGTGGCATATACACACATTGGAGTTTTACTCCACCATAAAGAAGAACAAAATTATGTCATTTACCAGAAAATGGATGGAATTGAAGACCATCATGTCAAGCAAAATAAGCCAGACTCAGAAAGTCAAGGAAGGGTCATGCACTTTCTATCATATGTCAAACTAGAGAGGGAAAAAAATGGAAAAGAAAAGATATCTAGTGAAAATAGAAGGGAAAACAGTAAGGCAGAGGAAGAGGATCAAATGGAGAGACAAAGAGGGGAAGGTGAGATATTGGGGAATAAAATAGATCAAATTGTTATGTGCATGTACAAATGTGTCACAATGAATCCCAATAATATGTATAATCAGAATGCACCAATAATTTTTAATGGAGTGAATGAAAGAACAAGGTCTTTGAGTGTCTGCCTTTAGAAATTCATTTGATGAAAAATTTCCAACAGTATTTCTGTCCACTGTGAACATTTGTAGCACAAATCATGTACCACGAAGAGTTTAAATTGAGAGGAATTTTGTCATTGCTCTTATTAATGTTTGCAGTTTAAGCTTTAACCCCACCCTTTAATTCTTTTGGCACTTAATTTCCATGAAACGATGCATGCACAGAATCTGTTGAAATTCAAGGTGACTCTGAGGCCTCAACAGTGGAGTAAGGTAGCAAATGGAGAGTATTTGAAGTCAGCATTTTATCTTTTTTTTTTTAAAGGAGAGAGATACAAGTGACCTGTTTGCAATGGAAAGAGCCCAGAAGAGTAAAGAAGAAAATAGTTTGTTTGTTGTTTTTTTTTTTTCTCAGAGGCTGGAATCTTAAGTTGTTTCAGTAAGGAGGTACAGGTGTAGCTCACTTCTGTCAAGTTTTCTTTTCTTCTCATTTCCTTTTTATTGAAAAATAGTTATGTTTTTCAATGATGATAACACTTAGAAAGGAAACAAAAGAACCTAAAACTTGACCCAGATCAAGTCATAAATTCAGCTGACGTCAGTTCTTCACTAGTCTCTGACAGTTACTGGACTTTGTATATAAGAACACATTTGTCAACAGCAGAAAGTTGGGTTTTGATGTAAACTCATTTATTGAACTTATGTGCTAGGCAACGCATGGAACCCTTAACATGTATTATCACTTCTAATTTCACAAAACTCTACAAAGTGAATTACTTTTTCCTTCCATGGATGAGGCACAATTACAGGGAGTTAAAAACTTGTCCACGGTCCTGCAGCTAGCTAATGGTAGCCACGATTTCAAAATTTTACTCTAACTCCAAAGATAATGGCTGAGCACAACATTCTCTGTACCTATGAAGCTATCTTATACAAGTGTTTTAAATGCTACAGTTTTATCATCCCACCCCAAAGCACAGATAAATTTAGTGTTGATTTCTTCTTTTGATTATTACTAAAATTGTCCCTGCAATTTCTTTTTTTTAATAGCTTTATTTTATTCATTTATTTTATGTGGTGCTGAGGTTTGAACCCAGGGCCTCACACATGCTAGGCAAGTGCTCTACCACTGAGCCACAACCCCAGCCCCTACAATTTCTTAATGTAAATAACCATCCTTTGTTGTTTAGTCTTTTAACAATATAAATTATCAGAAAGGAATTCCTCAGATGTCACTCTACCCTTGCTATTTTCCATCCCAAAGTTCATACAAATAAACACCTCTACTCAGATGAATATCATCTAGTTCTCTTCCATTGCTACAATCCATTCCCATGACTCCAACCGGGACTTTATTCAGAAACTTGAGAATCAAACTCCATTTCCACTTTCCAGATCCTTTCATTACTCCCCAGTCTCTCAGCCTCAGCCTCCTTACAGTCTTGCCTCCCCAGCCTCAAATACGTACACAGGCTGAACCTTTCTCTCATTAACTTTCTCAACTGCTTCATCCATTGGCTTTCCTCTGCACTTGTCCTGGAATTTAATCATCTGGATCAATTAAACCCTCCCTTTCCAGTGCCACAGCATTGATAGAAATTAATATTTACTACCTCAAGTGTATTGTTTACAACCACAGTTCCACTATTATTTAACAGCAACCTCAAAATCCTATGGCATTTGCAGTTCTTTTCCAGTCTCAGCAAATACACTTACTATTGCAAAGAAACCCCTTTCAACTGTCTGATCCCTCACTTACAGTCTAAGTAGGCTTACCATGCTCCATTTACAGCACACCTAACCTCCTTTAAGTTGGAGTTGATAACCTCCAACTTTCTCAAGAAATTCACTCTGTCATACTTTAATTTCCTGTATCATTGGGCGCTGTGGCACAGGCTTGTAATCCCAGTGGGTCGGGAGGCTGAGGTAGAGGATCAGGAGCTCAAAGCCAGCCTCAGCAAAAGCAAGGTGCTAAGCAATTCAGTGAGACCCTGTCTCTAAATAAAATACAAAATGGGGCTGGGGATGTGGCTCAGTGGTCAAGTGCCCCTGAGTACCCCCATCCCCAGAAATCTCCTGTATCAATAACCTCTCCCTGCCTACTAGCATGTAGTATACTGAATACGGGTATGCCACGTATGAATTCCCATGTCCTAATCCTCAGATCTTTGAATATGTCACTTCACATGGCCAAAATAACTGCAAATGTTGTTAAGAATATTGAGATGGAGAGATTACCCTAGATTTTTTGGATGGATCTGACATAGTCACAAGTGTCCTTATAGAAGAGAATGATTAAGCAAGAGGAACCAGTACTTGATGATTTGGTAAATTAGAAGATCCTCTGTCAGGAAAGCATGTTCTGGAGAGAAAGTCATGAGTATGACTTTTTTCTAGGGTCTCAAAAAGATCCATAGGTTAGAGTATTCAGTCAAGCAAAGGGATCATGAATTGAATAGGCATGTGGCCCAGAGGTCACTTCAGACTTCTTAGCAGAACTCAGGAATATAAATGGGAATTTCAGGAAAGACAGATGGAGGAGACTCATCCCAAGAAGCAAAGCCCTGGGACACACACAGGAGATCTGCAAGGTCATATCACCAGAAACATTGTCAGTTTGTACTCAAGGGGATAGAAAGAAAATAAAATAAAATAAGGCTATAGTCTGATAATATATGTGTTACCTTTCATTTCAAAGGAAAGATGACTCCAAGGATCTACAGAGCATCAGGTCCAGAGGGAAAGAAAGCCACAAAGAATTATTCCAAGGCCTTGAATCTAATGGAATTTGCCTTGACAGATTTTGAAATTTCTTGGGCCACATGGCTCCTTTTCTTCCTTCTTCTTCTTTTTTGTTTTTTCTATTTGCATTTCTTTTCTTTATTTTTAATAGGAACATCTATAGCTGGCATCCTATCCTTGCCCCTACCATTGTATTTTGCAAGCCATAACTTATTTTCTAGTTTCAAAGGCTCACAGAGGGAGAGCAATTTCATTCCAGGGTAGTTTGGAAATATTTAGAGCTAATGAGATTTAAATGGGGTATTTGGACTTGAGTTGATATTACAATGGTTTGAGACTTTGGGGGAACGTGGAATGGGTTAAATACATTTTGCATATGGAATAGATATGAATATTTAGTGGGTAGAGAGAGGAATATATTAAGAAAATACATGGTCCCCAAAGATATCCATGTCCCAATGCCCAGAACATTTTACTATTACCTTACATGGCAAAAGCAACTTGCAAAAGTGATTAAGTATCTGGAGATGAGAGATTTTTTTCCATAGGCCAAGGAAGGCTGATGCTCTCTAGAAGATGAAAGCAGTAAGGATTCCATAAAGCCCCCCAAAGCAACACAGTCCTGCCAACACCTTGATTTTAGTCTTCCTGTGAAAAACAGAAAGTCCAGTGGTCCATTTTCAAAATATAGTATTTAGCCTTAAATGTAAAATCAGGGTATAAGAAAAGCAACCGGTAGCCCATCTATCTGAATTCCTGGATCCAGTCTCCAGAGGGTGGACTGAATGTGTCCAATCACAGCCATTTTGAGTCCCCAATCTGCATCCAATTGAAGTCATTTTAATTGTAGCCCTTCCCTTTGCCAGCCCCAATTTTTAAATTAGTCATGTTGATGCAACTCTGAGCCCCTCCTATCAGAGCAAGGGGCCGGGCTGTGTTAGAGATAAAAACAGGCAGGCTGCTGACCCAAGTGTGGTTGCTTGCTACTGTCTGTTTGGTAGCACATCTCTCTGCGGAAGTAGATTTTGCCTGGCGGAGCTACTTCCATGTATGTGTCTGTTATCTTGTGACACCCCGGTATTTTTAACATTCCAACCCCTAGAATGATAAGAGAACGCATTTGTGTATTTGGGGTAATTCGTTACAGCCAAGATGGGAATGTGATACAACAGTCATTTACCATTCATTTTACTAGATGATGAAGTCACTTCCATCTTTAAAGTAGCAATTAGAAGAATGAGCCCCTGCCCTGTTTCATCTGCTCCCTCTCAGCAGTACACCTCATAGAGGATGCACTCATTATCCTGACTTCTTCCTCTTTAAATTTCTGAAGATAATTGGTCTAGTCTACCTCCAGACCAGAATCTACCCTAAAGCTCCTCTCTCGCCAAGGATCATCTGTCCATTCCAAATCCAAACAGCACTGTTTGGTCCTTAACTTATTGACCTCTTAACAATATTCAAGATTTATGCCAGTCTCTCTTCTCCCTTGCTTTAAATTACAATATTCTTTCCAAATGTACTTTTCTTCTTACTTTACTAATCAGGATTTGGCCACTGTCATTTAGATCTGACCGCTCGAGTAATAAGTCTGGAAGCCACTATTCCTCACTTCCTTTGACCCTCATAATGTACCTAAATTCCATACTCTTATTTATATCACATCTTCTACTAACTAAAATGTGCTTTATCTTGTTTTTTTAATTTTTAGTCCAGATTTATTGCAGTATAATTTATGTACAATAAAATTCACCCTTTTAGTATATAATTCAATGGGGTTTTATAAACATAATTTGGCTTATTGCAATAACTTCTTCATTCCCAGCCATTTCTCCATTTTACTTTCCTTTCTTCTTCCAGGGGAATTTCTCTAACCTATCAACCTGATAATGTCACTCTCTGGCTTGACATCCATTAACATTTATTCTTTAAGATTTGATATGCCTGTTAGCATTCATCTCTTTTTAGGCCTTCCAAGCATGATTGCTTAATGGTGACAAAAGTTTTAATTCACATCATCTATCTAATACCAGTTCCATCATATACTAGCTTTGACATATTGGATAACTTGATTAGCCTCAATTCTTTCTCAATTAATAGGAGTTGTAGCAGTGTGAGTTTTAAAGCACTCAATGAATGAAATTTTGTCAAAATATCAGCTACAAAGCAATAAGATACAGGTATTATTGTTGCTGCTATTGTTTTTCTTATTATTATCATGATATATTGAGAACTATGAATGGAGCACTAGGCAGCATGTTCTTCCTTAAGCTTTAAGACAGACAAGTCTCATGTTGAGTAGCAACAGTAATGTCAGCCATGTCAGCATTTAGATACACTTTTTAGAAAATTCTTTCTTGGCAACCAATTAACACATATTTATCAAGTATATTTAAACATGTTTTTAAGGTGCCCCAGGCACATTTTATACATTTGATATTGGAGTAGTAAACAAAATACATAAACTCCTTCCCTCACAGCTTACATTCCGGTGAAGAATAAAAGCAATAAGAAGAAAAATAACAAGAACATGTGTGAATGCTTGTCTAGTGTGCATGAGGCCCTGGTGTTGATCCCAGCGCCACACACAAAAAAAGTGCAATGTTAAATAAAGGCAAGATGCAAGAAAATAAAGTTCATAGGGAAGAGAGGATATAAAATATTGACCGAATGAAGGTTAAAATTTAGATAAGACAGACAGAAACATCCCACGCAGAAGGACTTGACTAAAGATAATAATGAGGCAAGAAATTCTGCCATTCTGTTTTCCTGGAGAGAAAGTGCCTGACTGGGTGACAACTAAGCCCTGAGCTGGCTCAGGGAACATCAGAGAAGACTCTGTGGCTTAATCTGAAAGACCAGAGTAAGAGTGGGGAACCGAAGGTCACAAAGATAAGGGGAAGAGGCTGACCAGGCATGACCCCAGAGATCAAAATAAGGCCTTGACTTTTACTTGACTTTTACTCTGAATATGATACAATTTTAGCCTTATTTCAGTTTTCTTATTTTTATGGAAAATTGGAATAATTCATGTATGTGTGTTTCTTTGTGGGTATATTTTAAAGGAAAAAAAATAAAAATGAAATTTAACCATAGAATAGTGTATATTTCTTAAAAATGTTTGACAGTCTAGCACTTTACGTATTATTTTTCCCTTATTTTTTTTTCTAGGACTGATATGATCGTTGTTCTAAGGGCTGTCCTTACAGTTAGCTCATGAAGCAAAAATTAAGTCAAGATTACTTGAATATATTTTTTAAGATTATAAGGCCAACAACATTTCTTTGAAAAGTTTCATTCTAGAACATATTCATTTTCGGTTTCAGTTGTTTCATCATGAATACAATCTTCAACTTATAAATCATAAGTCACACATGCTATTACCTAGTACCTATGATGTCTCTTTGGAAAAGAAATTGCTTATAAATCTTGTCAAAGATCTATCTAGCTTCTATTCTGCAGAGAGTCTTCTGGATTAAGACATGACCCACCAGAGTGAACTCTAGTCACAGCTACAGAAGTCAAATGAGCACACTGGGTCTGTGACATTTCTGCCACAGGCTTTTTCGACACCTGTTGATTAGTCAGTCAGAGGAAACCTCAGGGCTGAAGATTTGCCAGCTCTGTGGAAATTCCTTCCCGAAATAGCAACAGCTGAGCACAATGCCACCACGCCAACAGAAGTAGAGGAGGGCAGGCCTCAGGCTGTGTGTGGCAGAGCAACTGTCTTCAACGGTTGGCATTTTTTCAGTGTTTAAGTCCTTCCTTGTTCCAACAGCTGATTTCCTCCTTTGTCGTGCTCTTTCTTTCTGTTTTCCCAGGGAGTGACAACCACACCCTTCCACAGTGGGCTTCTTTGGGCAGCAACTTCCTAAATGGCTCCACAGCTGTCCAAAGTTATCTGGCACTCCACCCCAAGTTTGACATCCCCTAAGTGTGCCCAGGAGACTGGCAAAATGCAAAGTCCAGGAGAAAAAAAACCAACTCAATATGAACCACTTAAACTTTCAGCTATGCAAAAATTCTTGATTTTTAAAGTTATATTCAAACTACAAAGATCATTTTTCTTTCTGTTTCTCTTAGCTTTTTCTCTCCGTTATTATAAACACTTCAAAAAAATTGCTTTTTTAGGGCGACTTTAAAATTCCATGCACTTACTAAGCTAGTCCACAAAATTGTACATTTAGTTTGTTTCGATTTTTTGCTATGACAAATTATGTGAAATTGGACTGCTTTTACATAAAGTGTCTCCTGTCGTTAGGATTATGTCCTCAGAGTAGATCTGGGATGGAATAGGTCAAAGGATTTGACATTTTAAAGGTAGCCAGATGAAGATGAATGTTCATATGTGCGGAATACGGTCCAGTGACAATCTGCAAATCAGCAACTAAGGGCTGGCCAGCAGGAGGGGAAATCTAGTTTAAGATATTTAAATTTAGTAAAGTTTACTTTAAATTCCCTAAATGAAGCTTGCTGAATTTTAAATTTCTTTACTGGATTAGTCTCTAAAATTGCACTATCTAATGGATTAATTGGTCTAGAAACGTTTTCTAATGATTCCAATGACCTATGGCTCATTGGATAATTTTTTACTGTCTTTTGTTGTTGTTGTGAGCAAGTATAAGGCAAACAGATTCACATTTCAAATTTTTTTTAAAAAGTATTGAAAGTTTTCTTTAATCTTACCTCTCGTATATAATAACTAGTAAACAGTGTGCTTGCTTCACTTAATGGTGTATTGAGACTTCTTTTCCACATCACTTCTTACTTTACTACTTTTGAAAGTGATTTTTAAAAAGTTTCTCATTAATAAAAGCATAAAGAATAAGAAACAGAAATAGTCAAGATAATCTCTGAAACTATTTTTCCCTCTGATGCCAGTTTTAAAAGTAAAGATACAACATGCACACGGGAGTAATTTCCCATTTCCACAGTGTTCACCTCATAGCTGAGTGCTTTTCCTCTCCAAGATTCACTGTTTTCTTCTAGGAAAACTTTGAAAACTTCATTATGCCAGGAAAGAGAGAGATAAAATGTATATATAGATATGGAGATAAAAGTATATGTATACATGTGATAATGCTATATAGATTGTTGTGTACACTAATTTTATCCTAAATCTACCCTGAGAATATCTGCCTAACTATATATTTACTTGTGCATGCCGCTTCATTTTTTCCCAATTCGCGTGAACCAAAAGAAATTTTATTTTGCTGAATGAAGTGAAATATAAATCTAGTTCTTTAAACAATATAATAAGGGGTAGGTCAGCGGAATTGAACAGATCCAAGAAATAGACCAAAATACATGTACTTATTTAATATATGCTGCAATTTCAAAGTTTTTCCCATGCAAGAATCAGATATATCATTCTATTTAATTTATTATTCCATTCCCTGTGGTTCTGTCATAAGGAATTTGTTAGGACTCTCTCTACCATTAGTATTCCTTTTGCACAGTCTTCATGATTGTTTTTCTATGCAAATTTGTCTACATGAAACTTTGTGTCAGTTTTTCTAGTTCCACAAAGCAAAATACCATTTGGACTGAGATTATATGACATTTACATTAGACCAGAGACTCTGCGCCTACTAGAAGAAAAAGAAGGCCCAAATCTCCATCATGTTGGTCTAGAAACAGAATTCCTCAACAAACCTCCTAAAATGCAAGAAGTAAAATCAAGAATTAATAAATGGGATGGTATCAAATTACAAAGCTTCTTCACAACAAAGGAAACAATGAAGAATGTGAAGAGAGAGCCTACAGAATGGGAGAAAATCATTGTCACCTGTACCTCAGATAGAGCATTAATCTCCAGGATATATAAAGAACTCAAAACATTAATATAAAAAAAAACAAATAACCCAATCAATAAGTGGGCAAAGGAACTGAGCAGACACTTCACAGAAAAAAAATATATGACTGATCAACAAATATGTGAAAAAATGTAAAACATCCCTAGCAATTAGAGAAATGCAAATTAAAACTACTGAGATTTCATCTCACTGCAGACAGAATGGCGATTATCAAAAATACAAGTATCAATAAATGTTGGCAAGGATGTGGGGAAAAAAGGTACACTCATACATTGCTGGTGGGACTACAAATTGATGCAACCACTCTGGAAAGCAGTATGGAGATTCCTCAGAAAACTTGGAATGACACCACCATTTGATCCAGGTATCCCACTCCTCAGCATATACCCAAAGGACTTAAAATCAACATACTATGTTGACACAGCCACATCAATGTTTATAGCAGCTCAGTTCACAATAGCTAACCTACAGAACCAACCTAGTTGTCCTGCAACAGATGAAAGGATTAAAAAATGTACATAGCATGATGGAGCACGCCTGTAATCCCAGCAGCTTGGGAGGCTGAGACAGGAGGATTGAGAGTTCAAAGCCAGCCTCAGCAAAAGTGAGGCACTACACAACTCAGTGAGACCCTGTCTCTAAATAAAATGCAAAATAGGACTGGAAATGTGATTCAGTGGTCAAGTACCCCTGAGTTCAATTCCTGGTACCAAAAAAAAAAAAATGTGGTACATATATACAATGTAATATTGCTCAGACATAAAGAACAATGAAATTATGGCATTTGCCTATAAATAGATGAAACTAGAGAATCTCATGTTAAGTGATAAAAGCCAATCCCCAAAAACCAAAGTGTTCTCTCTGATATGTGGATGCTGACTCACAATACACAGTGGGGAGAGAAGAGGGATGGAAATGGTAAAGACAGTAGAATGAATCAGACATAAGTTTCTCATGTTAATATATGAGTATACAACCAGTGTAACTCCACATCATGTACAACCACAAAAATGGGAACTTATACTCCATGTACGTATGATATGTCAAATACATTCTACTGTCATATATAACTAAAACATAATTTTAAAAAGAGATTATATGACATTTTTAGGTTATTTTTATGGAAAACTGATTACATTGCTGGACATGGTGTTACATTTCTGTAATCCCAGCGGCTTGCGAGGTGGAGGATTGAGAGTTCAAAGCCAGTCTCGGCAACTTAGCAAGGTACTTAGCAACTCAGTGAGACCCTAATAAAATATTTTTAAAAAAGAAAGAAAGAAAAAAGAAGCTGGGGATGTGGCTCGGTGGGTAAGCACCCCTGAGTTCAATCCCCAGTACAAAAAAAAAAACTGATTACATTGCAAAATCAATTTCTTCTATGTAAGAACAATGTATACCATTCCATTTATTCCATTATTCCATTCTCTTCTCATTTTTCATGTGTTAATACGTGCATATTAGTTGGTAGTATTCCTTGGTGTTTAATCTGTTATTACTGTGAATTATGTCACACAAATATATGGTTAAATGGTATAAACTACATGTTTATATGCATATACATCTAACCATATATATGTATACACATACTTATATGCACACATGAACATGCCTTAATATATAGCCTTGAAAGAGAACCATTCTCCTCTCATCCCACAAAGATGTTTTTTATTAAATGACAATGGATGTTGAGTTTTGTCAGGAGACTTGTTAATAATCTAGGAGATAGCCATATGACTTTTTTTTTTTTTTATGTCAAGGTGAGTTTATTGTCCAAATAGCATAACCTAATTGCATCCAAAACCAATTTCAAATCCATCTTCAAATCCATCTTTAAACTAGTCAAAAGAACAGGTTATTACTTTTTAAAATCACTTAACACTGAACAGATAAGACTGCTTAAAAGGCAGCTGACTTTTATCATGTCACCATCATAGCCAATACATTTTTTTCCATACTTCCTAAAACACTTTTTTTTTGTTCACACTCATCATGCTACGTTAGCACTTTCTAGCATCCCGACCAAATAAACACCCACACCTCTTATAGAGTACATTGTGAGAGAATAACATTGACTTGATATGGCATCACACTCATTTTAAAGCAAATTAAAAAAAAGAAATAATAATCCAAGACAAGAAACTATATCAGAGAGAGAGAGAGAGAGAGAGAGAGAGAGGTCTGAGGTACACGGTACAAGGGTAATGAACATAATGGAAAAAATTCAATGGCCTGGTGGAGTTGCTGGGGATGTAAGAGTTGGCCAGCAATAAGAACTACTAAACCAATTAAAAATAAGAAAGAAACTTTTTTTTTTTTTTTCAAGGACAGGCACCTGTCAAAATATATTGGACACTGTAATGGCTACAGTCAGTAAGGCACTTTTTTCCCCAAAGTGAGCTGCAGGGAAAGGATGCACCCTGCAGCTACAGTGTAGCTGTATTCATCAGCTGATGGCTTCTTAAAACCTGAGCCAAGAACAGGGTTGACAGCCCAGCCAAGTTCAAAAGCAGAGACGCACAAGTGTAGGAGGATAGTTCTGGCTGAAGTGACTATTCTGGGTTGTTTAGAATCCAGAATCATCAAGAGTCACGGGGTCTGGGGAAGTCATAAACATCCTCTGAGATCTTCCTACCCTATTTTGTACAAATGGACGACTGCACCGCAGCTCTTGAGAACTGCTCCAAGTCCGCACCAGTGTAAGCTGTGCTCAATCTATACCTAGAGAGGGTTTGTTGGCTGACGGGGACTTCACTGTCTCAGCATCCATTTCCCTTTTAAAGCTATTCCCAAGGATGGACAGTCTCAAAGATAAACAAAGAGGAATCCTTTTGGCTTAGAAGTTAACCTGCTTACTCAGACTTCCTCCTACCTCCCATTTCCACACTACCAATATTACCTGCTTGAACTAGAAAATTAATATTTACAGGACATAAGGTGCAAGTCTATCTCTTCTCCCAGCGCTATCTTCTGTGGCCCATGGAGAGAAAATTCCCCTGCCCTCTTTGAGAAACTCATCCAAGCCTGCCCTAATTGGAAAGTCATCACCTATCAGTCCTATAGCTCCCAAGGCTCAGCCAGGAGAGACTGTGGGAAAGCCCCAGAGCTCCCTCTGAGATATCACCTATCTTGCTAGCAAAGGGATGCAGAGTGAGGCAGGCTGGGGAAGCTCCACGGACGACCCTGCCCTGGCTGACAGAGGCAAGATGGACCCTCCAGTAGAGAGCACGCAGACCAAGGGTGCTCATGACTATAAGACATGTTGTGCTCTTCAGTGGGGTCCTGGGACAGTTCAAAATGAAGAAATCTCTAAGAACAGCCCCTCTGGAAGGAGTTCGTGCCTCTCAGCACACGGGACATTCAGCTGAGAGAATCTCCCCCTTGCGTCCTGCAGGATTCCTGGCTGTTATGAACCTGCATGGAATTTTCTTATGCTTAGCATATATTTTTGGCATACGAAGGTCTCTTCCCCTTACAATTTGGTCAAAACAGGGAAAGGATTAAAATTTGGCAGGCTGGAGGAACAACTTAGTCCCCACTGATGGAGGAAAAACAACAAAAGAGGAATAAAGAAGAATAGATGGCAAGGTAGGAAAAGAATAAATCTGGAATCCCTTTATCGGGTGGTGAGAAAGAGGGAAAGAAAGGTAGGGGGAAAGGAAGTTCAAATCAATTCATGGGGAGAATTGAACCCCTCTGGGACAAAAACTCCTACCAAGGAGTTGAAATCCAAAAAGGGGGTTCCAGTTACTTAAATGAATCCAGGATTCCTTCTTTTGTGTCAGAAAAGCCAAACAGCCCCATACCTACTATCACAGTAGGCCCCAAGGATGGGAAAGGGGAAAGGCTAGAAGTGTCCAGTGTCACCTGGGCTCAAGGAAAAGTGGACAGTTACAGACTGTGGGTAGAGTCTCAGGGCCTATTCCTTCCTTATCTGTCAGGTCCTGTCCTTTGCTGCTTTCTTTGTTTAAGACCACGGTTTGGTCGTTGTTAAATGAAAGTACACCTTGTTTCCTCACTGGGCTTCAAGCCTCCTGGTTCTAGGGGACAGCTCCCCATAGAGGACTGGCTAACTACTGGCTGCTCAACTTTCCTCTCCAAAACTTCTGAATTCACCACCCACTGACCCACCAGAGATTCCCTCTCATTTCAGGATTGCATTTACTCACAAAATCCTGAACCCTCCACGACACACTTCCCGAGAGACTGGATCACCTGGAATTCACCTCGACAGAGAAGCAGCCTCCTCGCATCCTTTCAACTTCCAGCCCTTACTCGTCATACCTGTTTTTCCCATCATGCCATTTCAATGATTCAGAACCTGCAAACCATCTAGTGCCACCAAGGGAGAGGACCTGGCCCCTGCACAGTGCTTGCCTGCCACAGCCAAGAACAGAGGTGAGAGAAGGAAGCACCATAGATACCGCCAGCCCTAGACTCATCCGCCCACAGATTCAGACCTAGGAGAACCATGGAGACGATCTTACTCCTGGGGGGGGGGGGGGGGGGGGTCAGGCCAGGGAAGGGGAAAGACAGAGGAGGAAGTGAGAAACTTCCAAGATGAAGGGGCCTTAAGCAGACGAAGGCCCTGCTTCTGAAAGGTCTACAAGAAGAGGATCTCCAAACAGCCTGCTGGAGTTTGTTTTCATTGTTTCCTGATACCTGGTGCCTTGTGGGAACCGAGTTCCTAGCCCATTGCATGAATGTTCGGGTTGAATGTCTACCGTGAGGGGGAGGGAGGGAGGATCCCTTGGTTCAATGTATTTTTTCCATCATGATGAGGATACCGGAGTCAAAATGGGAGCCTGGTGACTTTCAAAACTGAAAAGGTCCCCAGGTGTGAGACCTGGGGGCCAAATCTTTCCTGCCTTCCTGAAGGGGCCTTCGGCTGCCCCTCCTGCCTGCTCTAGTCCTCACGAGAGTGGGCTCCCAAGCAGAAACTGTACGGTTGTGAGGTATTATGAAAACAAAAAATGTGAACCATTGTCCTTTGTACTTATTGATTTTTGTCCAGTAAACCTGAGGTAAAGAATATTCTGTCTTTGAAGAATGTGATCAGAGGAAACCAAACCAAACCCCCCCCAAAAAAAAAAAAAAAAAAAAACCAACCATGAATCTGCTACCCGAAGAAAACAAACTATGGAAGGGCTTTTCCAGTACGAAGAACTCATATCTCAACCTCCTACTTCAGGACTTGGAATTTAAGCAGTAAAATAATATATTATAAAAATGTTTATAAAATAGCAGCACACTCTGTGAAACATTACAGCTAGGTACTGTTAATGTGAATAAGGATGAATGATCTCAGCTTTTTAGCAGCGCAAAAAAAAAAATAACAATAAACTGAATGAAATAAAATGAAAGATAAGAAACCCTTAGATGTTTCTCCATCTTCAACCCTCATACTATGAAACAAGGCAGAATCTGCACATAATTCTTCAAAGTAGCCCTGTTCTGATTTTTTTTTTTACTTAAAAAAAGACAAATCTTTTAACAAATAGCTTCATTACCTGTCAATTACAATTGTGCAAAAAAAAAAAAACCCTCTGCTAACTGAATGCCTCTAAGAAGTGGAGGGGGGGGAATTCAAGTACACTGAATACAACTTTGCAATAAAATTAACAAAAAAACAGAAAAGGGAACAAAATGCCACACCCTGATGTTTGGCTGTCTATGTCTTTGCACCAGCAATTAACTTTCATGTCCAAAGGAGAAGTATATATAGATGGGAATTCAGATCCTTCTATGCCATCAAATGGTAACAGACCTTTGTTTTTAGGCTTTTCTGAGGAATGGTGTGATGGGAATGTTAGCAGAAAGAGTTGTCTCTTGAGCCCTGGCAGGGGTACTAGAACTATGTACCAGAAAATGCCAGATTCCAGAAATGAAGAGTAACCGGACTTGGGGCAGGAAGGGAAGGGGCAAAAAAGAGAAGAGGGAAGGAGTATTCAGCACGATTTGCATAAACCATCCCATCTATCCCCCGGGAACAATTTTTCAAAGTGCTTTTCGAATGGAATGGTTTATAACAATGCTAAGCTGTGGACCAGACATGCCAATCAGCACCAAAAATTATTATTATTTTTTTCTAATAAGGGATGCCAAGGTCACCTCACCCTCTTCCATAACATAGAAGATTCCATTCTAGATCCCGCCCTTGGTCTCCATCTGCCTCCATTTCAGATGAGTTTTGGTTATGGACCATAGCGAAATTTCCTCATTAGATAACAATATAGTGGTGTCTGCAATGAACCATGTTTGGAAGAAGAAGCAGAAAGTCACCCAACACGAAACCCAGGAGCCAATCACCTGTGTCCAACTGGCAAAACCCAACATCTCTTTTAGGTAGCAGCTACTATAGGTAAGAGTAGGTAACATAGAGATCCAACATTGCTCCTCTCTTAGGAACATGTGGTTAGGCGTGAAGGTGCTTCTACCTCCAAAATGGTCCAATTGTGTTGACAGGTTGCTTTGTACCCCCTCCCCATCATGCTTTCTTGTTTCTAATTCCTTCTTGAGTTCATTGCTTCGCAATCTAATCATGCCATAAATGGCATACACAGTTCCTTGCGATTCCACTAAAAGGGGCACATGCACTAGTTCATAACATGTAATACAGAGTCTTCTCTAATTTGTTCCCATGTTGCAGGCGTACATATTCTCTAGCTACTTTGTAGGTTTTCCTGTAAGCATTTTACTATTGCTTTTACATAATCAAACGATAACTTCGCATATACAAGGGATTCCCTTATGTTGTACTTTGAATAGGCACCAAATGCTTTTTAATTATTCTGTTTTTATAGGACCTTTTTCTCTCACTTCTAAAAGATCTTTAAATATGATCTAGGTGGGGGCAGAATTTTATCCTAAAACACAAAGAACAAAACATAACCAGAGAGAGGGAGAGAGCAGGTGATGAACGCGCCTCTCTCCCTGGGCCCGAATGGCAGCCTCACAGGTCGATGTCCCGCACGTCCGTAGGGGTGGTGGCTTGGTCCAGTTCATCCTCCGTCTTAGATCCATCACGCTGTTCCTGACGGACCTGTTGCAGGCTGTTGAGCAGCAAGCCTCGATCTGCTCCTGGCAGGCCTTGAGACAATCCACATCTGTGTTGGTGATCTTGGCCAGCAGCTCAGTCAGGGCATCACAAGTCAGAGAGCTCACTTCCTCATCCTGCTGGAGTCCACAGATGGCTGCTCCCACACTTCCAGTTGCGATCATCGATGGCGGATACATGGCGAACTTAAAGTCGGTGGCACACAGAGCGATGAAAGTCTGGGCATGTTTGCGGATCAGAGACAACTTCTCCCTCTGCTGGGGCAGCTTGCGTAGGATGTGCTCAGTGAAGTCATGAGGGGTGACAGCAGCCAGGTTCCACTTCAATTTGCCCAACACCACCAATTCCCACTCCAGCAGCTCCTGGGGCTTGATGGAGTTGTCGGTGTAAATGCACAACTTTTCCGCGGTCAGCGGGATGGTTTCTTTGAGCTTGGAGGCCAGAAACATGCAGACAGCACCCAGGAGCTGCAGATGGGTCTTCGGAGTCGGAACCCCAGCCAAGAAACAGTCCAGGTAATTCATGGCCAGAGGGAAGACTTCCTCTTCACACTTCTGTTCCTCACAAACCTCCAGCATCCCGGTAGCCACCATCCTGCGCATGTATGGCTGGATATCCTTCTGCACGCACTTGAAGTAAGAGCACTGAGGAAGGTAGCGCTCCTCGATGGTGAGCAAATTCTGCAGGACGCGGTCGTCCAGCAGGTTGCGGTCCGGCACGGCCCTGCGGACAGGGTCCACCTCGCAGCACAGCAGCTCCATGGCCAGCCGAGCGACTCGTTCTCCTGATTTCTCCGACTGGAAAAGTTTTATTTTATTTTGTCGGAGGGGGAGGGGCGTGGGTTCCCCTTACCTCCTTCCTTTGGCAAAATCGGGGGTTTCCGGGGGAAAGATGAGGGCAGAGAGAGAAGCTGGGAGAGAAGAGAGGAAGGGATGGACGGTGGACGAGCAGAGCCTCAGGGGCTGCCTAACTCGCACCGGTCCTCGCCTTCAAACTCGTCTTGCTCTCCCCAGCTCGCTCTTCTCTGCTCTCATATGACTTTTTTTAATGGCAAATTAAATACTAGATCTTTTGATACTAATCTGACCTTTATTGGGTTATAAATATTATAATACATCCAATTATCTACAGTGTGTTAGGCCTGTAACATATGGTAGACTTCTGTTTGTTATTATTCCAGATAATACAGTACTATTTAAAAACCATTGTGAACTTTTCTCTTTATTCAATTTGATTTTATTGAATAAATAATGATATTATGGTAATATAATGATTTTATTGTCTTTGTAAATAAATGTTAAACTTATTTTGCTTAAATCCAGTAAAATCTGCTTTTAAAATTAACGTTACTGGCTTTTCAGTCCCAAGTAAAACTTTTCTCTACATTTGAGCCTTTTAAGGCAGATTGAAAGATTTATGACCAAGAGTCATAATATCTAACTGTGCCCCAATACCCATCTATAAACCTAGGTTATGCAATCTATTCTCAGACAACCTCAACTCTACTTTTATGATGATCATGATAAGATAGTTTTTCTGCAATTAGTTTTGCACACACACATACAAATGGGCAGACATTCCAAGTAGCAGAAACATGTGGCCAAAACCCACCCACAGGCTTCAACCATGTATGTGCAGCAAACTTAACCACAGCTCATAAAACTAAACTCATGAGGGATGAATGTGGCATTCACTGCAATGTGCTGATGGATGTAACCAGTTTAATCCTACAAATAATTGATGCCATACCTGATTCTGTGACATGTGTCCCAGGCAGATACAAAGTAAGAGGAGGAAGAAGTAGAGAGACTGGCCATCTTTGAAGGACACTTGTTCCTAGACAAGTGGCCGATTAGGACAAGGATGTTACAGAAAAGGTGAAATATGATCTTGAAGGTTAGGGCATAAAAGACTTTGTGGCTTGTATCTTCCTCTTTCTTGAATGACTTGCTCTAGGAGAATCTAACTGATGTGATGTAAGGAGACTCAAACAGGGAAGTTCATATGGCTCCTGCCAACAACGGCACTAACTTTCTGGGCACACGAGAGAGCTACCTTGGAAGCAAATCTTTCAGCCCCAGTCATGCTTTCAGGTGAAAGAAACTGGAGGCAACCTCTTGACTGCAATCTCAAGATACCCTGATCCTGAGACACCTAGGTACTGGAGACACACATAATAAAAGTGTATTGTTTCCAGACGCTAACTTTTGTAATACTTGTTATGAAGCAGTAGGTAACTATTTTAGTCACCTTTTTCACTGCTGTGACTAAAAGGACCCAACCAGAACAACTTTAGAGGAGGAAAAGTATTATTTGAGGGCTCACAGTTTCAAAGGTCTTAGTTTCTAGAAGGCCAGCTCCATTCCTTGGAGCTCAAGGCAAGGCAGGACATCATGGCAGAAGAGCTTGGCAGAGCAAAGCAGAGAGGGGCCTCTACTTGCCAGATACAAATATATACCCCAAAGCCACGCCTGCAATTCCCACCTCCTTCAGCCACACCCCACCACTTCAGTGACCATTCAGTTAATCCCATCAGGGGGATTAATTCACTGTTTAAGTTAAGACTCTCAGAACCCAATCATTTCTCCTCTGACCCTTTTTGCATTGTTTTACAAGTGAGCTTTTGGGGTACACCTCACATCCAAACTATAACAGTAACTAATACCCAATTTGGAGGAAGAGCAAATCTGTTTGCATCTTCTGTAAGAAGAATGGAGATGGGGCTGGGCTGTGGCTCAGTGGTAGAGCACTTGCTTTGCACATGCGATAAAGGTATTGTGTCCAACTACAACAAATATAGTGTGTGTGTGTGTATATTATATATACATATATGTACACACATATATGTATATATAATTTTTTTAAAAAAGAAGAAGAATGGGGCTGGGGTTGTGGCTCAGCGGTAGAATGCTTGCCTCACATGTGTGAGGCACTGGGTTCGATCCTCAGCACCACATAAATAAATAAACAAAAGTATTGTGTTATGTAAAACTAAAAAAAAAAATAAAATAAAACAAGAAGAAGAATGGAGATGAAGATCACTAGAATATGCAGATCAAGAACTAATATTCGAGGGTATGAACTAAATTGACAAATAAGTGCTAAAGTCACTCAAGATAGTGGCAAGACTTGGAATAAAGAAGAGACTCGAGAACCCAACTAGATCCAAAGTCCTAATTGAAAAAAAATAGGATGGAAGATGGTTGACACAAATTCAAGCACTTAAAAAGGGCAGGAATTTTTCTAAAAAAAAATAATCATATTGGAACCTAATTAAGGGATCTTTTAGCCCACTTTCCCACCTCAATGCACATAGAAATTGACTCTGATGTATATATGAAAAGACAGGAGAGGCTCAATTACTATCCATGCATTAATCCTAGCCTTAATATCAATTGAACCTTGTTATACTATCTTAAGAGTTTTGGTCAAACTACTGGTATAAATTTTCTAAGGAAAAGAAATTAAGTTGCCCAGATTCTTATATTTTTGTAAAACAAGACTGTTTTGCTGCCTTCTTCACAAGGTACAAGAAAATTATTTGTTTTTATTAAAATGAAATCTAACTTTGGGACCACAAGCCATATATGTAAAATATATATATTTCCTCTTTTTATCTATTTACTTCTTTTTAACATTTTTTAAAGCTATGTTATTGCATTTTTATATCTTTATTTTATTTATTTATTTTTATGTGGTGTTGAGTTATCAAACCCAGTACCTCACTCATGCTAGGCAAGTGCTGTACCACTGAGCTATAACTGCAGTCCTTCTTTTTACTTATTATAGCTTTGGCTTTATCAATTCCCTGGTATTATACCAGGATTTAGGGAACAAGCAATTAGGGAAATGTGAGAGAGGCCTCCTCTGGTCAATAGGCCACCTGATCAGCATTGGACTCTGTTCCAGCTCCCAGAGTCTGCAAGAACATAGAGATAGCCTCCTGTTTCACTACAGCTTCTGAGGCCATGATGCCCAGGTGCCTATGCCAGACTAACTATGCCCTGGCATTTGTTCTTTCTATGTGAGGGTTCTTGCCAGTCACAGAACCCACAACCCTCTGTTTGTGCAGGCACTGAGACTCCAGCTCTCTCTCAGGCTGTGACCAACATCTTCCCCTATGAGCACCAGGCCAGCTCCCTACTGATAATCTAGCAGGGTTGTCTTCATCATACCTGCAAGTAAATGTCATTTGGAAAACTTTTACATCAGTAATACTTAACTTTTTTATTTCCATTTCAAAAAGTTTGAATTTCCTCCTGAAACAAGGGAGTCTAAACATAAGAAAACTTGGCTATACTTCCTGCAAAGAGGCATGGAAACATGTTTTCATCTGATTATGAATGCCCACTGCAACAAAAAAGAATCCCTAATTGCTCAATAACTTGTGATTATTTTCCATTGTCTTTGGTGAACATTTATGAATTGCATGCCTATCTCTTCCATTTCTAGAAACTGCAAAAAATTTTACCATGGTAATATCTTAGTAGGACATTAACACAGTGTGCATGCCTTTGGCACACACAGTGGGTGGGGTTACAAATTAACTTGAGATTAGCAAAAGTTATACCTTGGAACATTCCGATCTAGAAGGAGAGAAAAAAGCTAGTAGTGTCTGCCCAACACAATTTACTATTAAAAAAAAAATTTAATACTTTGAGATGAAGATTGAGGAATATAGCATGGATAACATTCATTTTTAAATTAATAATAATTAATTTAATAATAAAGTCATTGTATTTGTGCCATTTTAACCATTTGTTTAATCTCAATAATTCTTTCCATAACCAGGTTATAAAGTGGTCACAACATTTTGATTCCATAATCTCTTCCACATTCAGTATCCCTTACAATACACGAAGGTTTTTGTTTAATTTTTTTATTATGGTGTTCCTCAAATCCAAAAAGTAAAAATATTAATGTAATTACATATATAATTTATATATAATGAGCACCCACAATAATACCATGTGGATCAAATGTTACCATTTTTTCTCATTCCCATATGCCTTTTTTCTTTGAAGAAATAAAGCACCAGATAACAGTTGAAGCCTCTGTTCCGATCACCAATCCTAACTCCAGCCCCCAAATTTCTTCAAGTGCCTCCATCTTCTGTGCTTTGCATCTCAGGGAGGGTAGCCTGGTGTTTTAAGTTTCCCATCTTCTTCAGACATAGCAAGGGGTAGTCTCCTGCCTGCATGAGGGAGAAATGGCAAAGTCAGGTCCTACTGCTCCCTGGGGATTCTTTCTCAGTTCCTGCCTCAGTCACTTATTGCTATACTCAGGGTTGCCAATTAAAGTTCATTTCCAAGGAGGAGTCTGGTGCCTCCAATTCCTAAACCTTTGTGAAATTCTGTGGGGTGAATCACTTCCTATCAGCATCCTCTTCTGCAGGCTTTTAAGTTTGTGATTTAGTTTGACTCATATTTATCATTTTCCAGCAATTTTTTTTAATTTCTGGCATCTTATACTGTCTTCCCTTCTAATTTCTATCATTTCAGTGGCTTTTATTACTATCTTATGAGGTAAAAAGCAAAAAACCCTTCTTTAATTAATGCTATGGTTTGAATGCTTTGTCCCCTCAAAACATTATGTTGAAATTTATTCCCCAATTCAACATGGAATGGCCTTTGGGAGGTGATTCATGAATTTTGCGAGCTAGCTGCCCTTATTAAAGGACTTGATGGAAAGAGTTCAACTGCCCTTACCCTTCTACTTTCCACCGTGTAAGGACACAGTGCTCCTCATCTTCAGAAGACACAGCACCTAGGGAGCCATCTTGGAAGTGGAGGTGGGACCCTCACCAGACAATAAATCTTGATCTTGGACTTCCCAGCTTCCAGAATTGTGAGAAGTCAGGGTATTTCATTATAACAGCACAAATGGATAACGCAAATCAACCAGAGGGTTTCTTTCCCCTATCATAATAAATTTCTAAATGACTAATGTGACTGATGAAATGGCCCAGCAGAGTATCCTGTTTCAAGAAGAACCATTTTTAAAGGATAAGTTTTGTCAATAAAGAAAAGTAAGTACAGGAGCAGAACTTCATAAATTTTCCACTATCAGGAAAGAATTTCTTCAGATATGAAACTGGATCAAATGTGATTATATTATTAAGACCAAGGGAAACTCAGGAACTTAACTATGAACTTTTGTGTGACTACTTTAGTCCCCTTAGTTTGGGTTCTGATACCTGACCTTGGATCAGAAAAGCTTTCTGTTCTTATTACTTCTACTCATATTTTCAAGGTCTAAATATTAGACCATGTTACAATGAGATGCTACAGAATAAGTGATAGAATGATTGAGAAATATTTTTTTATAAATGTAAGTGGGTTCATTGCAACATAGGTAAGATTCAGTCCCTGTATGTCTGTGCCCATTTCACCCTATTTTGGACTATGTCTTTAATACACACCAATCATGGGACAATTTTTAATTAAAAATATGAAGTAAGAAAGCAGTCGGACTCTCCATTCAATCTGACAGGTGGTTAAAATTTTAAATAGTTATTACATTTACTATTTTAGGATAATTTACGACATGACTAAAAGCTAAATGCACAGAGCAGATTATAAGTCTTCCTTAAGAGTGTCGTTTTTTTTGTTTTTTTTTTTTTCTATTTGGAATCACATACTAGTAATTGATTAAGAGTATGTTGAAAGGAATCTTTTAGAGTATAAAGAAACATTCTATGCTTACTAGATGCATAAAAATAGTTCCTTTTATACTAAGTGGCTTTAATTTCTAAGAACCCTCAGACCTGGGGCTGTTTCCCAGCCCACTGCTAGAATTCCTGATTGTGGCACTCTGCTGAAACATGAGTTCAGTTACCAAAAATAGCCGAGTGGAGTAAGAGGACAGATGAGAGTAGTGTAAGGCCACAGTTGTCTGAAAGTGACCACGGACCAAGCAGTCTCTAATGGACAGGCAAAGCCAACCTCCGCTCTCCCAGGAAAGAAGAAATGCTTATCTGAAATAACCCACCTTTCTGGAGACTTCAAACTGACCAAGCATTGAAAAGATCTATAAGGTATATCTTAATATTACTAACTGGGAGGGCAATATTTTGAGGACTTTTTAAGAAAAAGTTTGAAAATAACAGTAGTTTGCTTAAGGTTATATCATTTAAAAGATGCCTGATTTTTCTCTTTCCTGGAGAGGAAAATTAATGCAAATTTTGTAGTCTTTCCACAAACAGATAATACATAAGATTTTCCTGCCAGCTTTATCTCTGCCCATGCCGTCAGAGAAACTACCTTCTCTATCATACGCTTAAGCATGCTAAATTGGTGCTATCGATTCCAAAAGGATGAAATGTGGTTATAGAGCCAAACAAGATTGTGAATGTGTTATGCTTCACAGAAAATAAAAATTTAGTTATCTAGATGCTCATCCACAGTTGAGTTAAAAACTGATAGGTTTTAATGATAGACTTGAGATTTTTAGTAACAATCCAAATTGTTAGTTCCCCTTTCAAAGGATTTTGTAAATAACTCCTTAGACATAATTAAATCAGTAGACTTAGTAACAGCAATTATGTTAAATTATACTTATGCATAAAATTTGCATACCTAATTTTTAGAAGATGAAGCTTAGTAAGAGAAATTACAGGGCAGTGTGTCGAGTCCGGTTAAATTTAAATATCACAACATAACTTCATATCCTGTTGTCTTAAACTACACATGAAACTGTCTTGAACCCAATATATGAAGTTGATTCATAATGATTTCAGTCTCATATTACCTTTTAGCATTTTCTAAGAATACTAATTGCCTTCAAGTATGAACGCTGTGGACAAATATAAAGCCAATTTCTCTGACAGAAAACTATTAAAAATAAAGTCAGTCCTGTGTATATGGAAATTAAATTTCTTTTTACCTGATAGAAATAACTTCCATTTTTTTCCCAAGGAAACAAGAACCTGAATACTCACCTTGATTATTGAGATTTTTAAAAATAAGTCTTTTTGACATACTATTGCGAATAGTAGACAAGGCCTACAGAATTACCTAGCCAATATCTGCTCTGTAAATACATGATTACACATTCTTAGAATTCAAATTAGTTCTCTCTCATTCTGGCATCTTAGGGGAATTAGGGTCTGTATCTCAGAGCTCTATATCAGTTCCCTGTCCAGACCACTCTCTTTTATTGCTGAAACTGAATTTAAATCTGACCTTCTCACAAACTTCACAACAGAATGAGGACCTAGATTATACTGGACAATGATTTCTTTACCTTTTTTTTAAAAAAAAAAAAAAAAAGACTGTACAGAGGAACATTATTCAGATTCACAAATCAACCTGACACTTTAAGAGACACCAACTGAAATCTGCAGGCCAAGATAAGCGTCTCTGCCTCTTTAATGGTATGACTGAGGAGGTTATCAAAGGTTACGGTGACTCCAGAGTTCCAGTTGGAAATTCAGACCATCTAGAGTAAATGGCTATGTCCTGATTCAATCCCAGCACAGAGAGCAAATATTGAGCAAAGCAGCTCTGACTATAACATAACTGATAAATCATCACATCGGAGAATAAAGAGATCAATTGGGTAGAGTTTGAATTTACATGAGAAATGGATGAATTGGATGTAAAGTCTAGATATTGCAACAGATTCAACGTGATGGTTAAAGATGATAAACTGAAGAGGATACCAGGAATAACTCCAGATATTCCCTGTAAAATACATTTTATGACTGTTATAGCATTAAATGAGCTATTAGTTCACATCCCCAAAATTGGGATAAAATATTCTGTTTAGAGGGGCATTCAAAACAGTTGGATAAATATGACATATCTTTCTATAATGATAATTTGCCTATTGGAAAGGAAAAGAATCCTGTGTACTTATTAAGAAATAGATTGTAATATTGTACATTTTTTTTGCATCAAACATAAGATTTTATAAATTTTTCATCTTGACTTTTGCCCCAAGGGCCCTTTCCGGGGAAAAGAATGTCATGGCAAAGAAGGAGAAAGGGAGCAAGGGACAGAAGGAGCAGCAAGAAACAGATGTAGTCCAGGAGCTACCTGGTTTCCAAAACAAGAAAAATAAGCTTTAAAGTTTTTCCCATTTTAGTTTTCCTAGTTACTTTAATTTAAAAATATTTATAGTATCAAATCTTTGAATCAATAATTTTCATTCCTTTTTTTGTCATCGTTTAAATAGGAAAATGAGTAAATGAAATTGCTCTACTTAAAGTTATTCCTGATGTTAATGCTTTTTTAAAAAAAAAGATTATGAAATATGCAACAAAAGATTCTCCTGAATATCTCACCTCTCAACTCCACCCTTGTCTAAACCCTACCACAGAGGTAGTTAGGGCTCATTGCTCAGGGTCATGCTCTTCCTACCATCTCTATATGTTTATTCCCACTTGTATGTGCATCTTGAGATGATTACTGAAATGATTACACCCTGCCTCGACTCTCCATCACACCTGTCAAATGGGTGTATGATATCGACAGAGCCTAAGTGTCTGTCAGCTCTTTTCTAACATCAAACATCTTTCTTTCAAAACTGTACTAGCTCTTTCAACATCTCTAAAAATATTCCACACAAACAGACTGCAAAATTTATGCCCTTATCTAAATTCTTAATTTCCCATAATATCCCCCATGGGTAAAGAGAACTTTAGCAGTTAAACACAAGTTTCATTTATGCATCTGTCACTCCTGATGGTTTAATTTTAGCCAAATGTTCAAACTATTTTTTTTGCTGCAGTTTGAGAAATAGAAATGATCAAGAAATAATATCTACTCCATCAATTGTTCTGTGGATCATATGATTCACAATGTGAAAGCACAGAGCTCAAAAGCCTTGGAGTAATATGTCCTCAGGAAGCCTAGTGTGTTTTGTTTTGTTTGGGGTACTGGGGATTAAACACAGGGTCTCTGTACCACTGAGCTACATGGCTAAATCCCCAGCCCTTTTTATTTTTATTTCAAGATAGGGTCTCACTAAGTTATTTAGGACCTCACTAAGTTGCTGAGGCTGCCTGTGAAATTGTGATCCTCCTGCCTCAGCCTCCTCAGTTGCTGGGATTACAGGTATATGCTATCATTCCCTGTAGAACCCTAGATTTTGTTGCTTGTAACAGAATTCATTCTTCTGCGAGGCTCTGTTGTTTCTTGTTCATATCCCTTGTCTCTCCAAGTTCCTCCAAGTCAAGGAACTCTTTCTCATTTCAACAATCAACAGTGCCTTGCCTCAAGAGGATCTTGCAAGTAGACATCCCACAAGTATTTTTTTGGCTAACAACATAGAGAACCTTCCCAAATATCATAACTTTGATTTTCAGATAACTGATCTCCCAAAGTCAGCAACTTTAAAAGCAAAGGTTATTCATAATTTTTAAGTGTCTCTTTTCTGTCATTTGTATAGCCATAAATGTATATGAATCATATACATTTATATTTGTATGTAGGTAACATATTCATGAATTCAAACATAAGTGTTTTCCCAAATACGGGGACAGTAATGCCATGACAATTTAGGATGATAAAATTAATTATATCAGAATGTGTGATCAACATCCCAAATATGAAATCTTCAATGAGAGCTGGGAATGTAGCTCAGTGGCAGAGAGCTTGCCTAGCATGCACAAAGCTCGGGTTCCATCATCAGCATCACACACACACACACACACACTAAAACAAAACACTAAAAATGTATTTACATGTTCCTCATTTTATAGTATAACATGAGTCCTGTAGAATCAGATGATAGGAACTTCGGGAGAAATCGTGAAGTCTACAATTTCAATGAGAAATAATCTATGAATTAAGTGCCCAAAAATTTCCTTAAGAAAGAATGGAACATGCACAGGGAGTTAACAAAATATGTGACCAAGGAAGTTCACATTTGAAAATAATATCTGCTTAGAATCAGCCAAGATGCTGATAAGCTGCCTATCGACAGTGGGAGGTGAATGGCAATCTATAACGCCTCCTGGTATTTGCCAGGCCGCCCAAACTTTTTGCTCCACCAAATATTTGCTGAAGATTAAGAGTTTGACATAAATGTCAAGATCCACCTGGGAGAGTGTGTCTACAGATCACCATAAGGTGACACAGCAGCTGCTCCTGGTACACTTGAGGGAAACTAAAGCACCATTAACCTGGGCGTGCCTTCTGCTGTGACTGACTCTCCCCTCCCCTCCAAGGGTGTGCCTTCCAAAACAGCCATGGTGTGCAAACCCTGAGGTTAATGTGTAATCGTGCATTTTATTTTATTAGCTTGTGTTATTTGTACTTTAACATCTTTTCAAAGACATTTTGAGCCTGTATGTAACTAAAGCATAGTACAGATGCTCAGAACCAGTCAAGATAAGGCAAGACCACAATAAGTAGATGGTAAAATTTTTTTTCTCAACTTACTACTTAAGTCTTTTATCCTACTAGAATGTTAGCTCTAGGGGTAGGGGTTAGGCTCAGAGGCAGAGCATATGCTTATCATGTGTGAGGCTCTGGTTTCTATCCCTAGCACCACCACCACCAAAAAAAGGAATGTTAGCTTCGTAGGGCAAAGAATCCATTTACAGCTATGTTCTCAGCCTATAAGAGAGGAGTTCAACACATAGTAGGCACTCAATAATTAAATGCTAACATAATAGAAAAAGGAAGCAAAAAAATCATTTTTTAGCTAAAACATTACTATTTCTGTGGTTTAAAATTTAACCCTGAATTTGCTAGCATCCATGTCAAAGAACGTGCAAAGTTTACAGAATTCTCCTTGCTTAATACAGGTTGAGGATCTGTTATCTGAAATGCTTGGGACAAGAAATGTTTGGGATTTTGAAAATTTATATATGTTTTATATATACCTTATATACATAGCCTGAAGATAATTTTGTTATATTTTAAATAATATTTTTATTTTTTAATAATTATTTTTAAAATGTTGTGCAGAATACAAAAGTTATGTGGTATGGAATTTTCTACGTATGTCATTATCTGCAGTTAAAAATTTACAGGGTTTAGATCATTTTGGATTTGGGATTTGGGGATTAGGGATACTCAATGTGTAGTAGAATTCTGGAAAACAGAATAACTGTTTTTCTGGTTCTGCATTTCTTCATGAGAAACTTTCTTGGATGGTAATAAGAAACACAAAAAAATTAATGTCTTTATAGAAAAAATATCAATAGAGTGTCTGATCTATGACTGTTTTATAGTAAGATGAGCATGTAATGTGTATTTTATAAGTAACTGCTCCATGTTATATGTATGTCCATTAACATATAGCATCTACTACTTTATCAAGTTCTTACTGGAAAACAGCCTAGGGAGTGAGTAACTATTGATAAGAGCAATATAAATTCAGGGCAGGCATCCAAACCTGGCTGGAGCAAAATAGCAGCTAAGATTGACCAGCCGTCACCTCCCCACAGACATGCTGAACTATCCACACGCCTAATTACATTCACAAGAGCCAAGGAAATGAGGTGAGAGATCACAGGACCTGTTTTTAGTAAAACAAAACTAAGAGACACATTGAAGAAGACAGGAAAAAAGAGTTGCTTTCATCACCCCCACTCCCAACTCTAAGCAGCCCAACATGGCGAGAAATGCTTCCTTCTCAGGAGAGGCAGAAAGAATTAAGACCAGGCCTCTGACTTGAAATCCAGTGCCAGTGCTGTGATAGTGAACCCCAGTGCTAGACCCCTACCAGCAGGCTAATACTTGGGACAGAGAACCCCTGAACATGTGTTAGGTTAAGTATCTAATGTTCTGCACCATCCCACCTCCAATTTTGGAGGCAGACTGGGGTCAGGACTATACCTACTAAGTGGCAGGGCACAAACTCCAGCACAGAACTTTGTATTTTTTGTGAGCATGTCCTCTTCAATTTCATTAATGTTTTGTAATTTTCATTATAGGGATTTTTTTAACTCTTTGGTTAAGTTTATCCCCAGGTATTTATTTCATTATTTTAATTTTTGTAGCCATTGTCAATGGGATCACTTCCTTTATTTCTATTTCAGATAATTCACTATTGACATACAGCAACACTACTGGTTTTTTTATGTTGATTTTGTATCCTGCAACTTTGCTGAATTCATTTATTAGTTTTAATAGTTTTTTGGTAGAGTTTTTAGGGTTTTCAATATGTAAGATAGTATCACCTTTTTCCAATTTGTATATGCCCTTTAGTTCTTTCTCTTATTTGATTACTCTGGCTAGGACTTCTAGCACTATGCTGTGTAAGTAGTCAAAGTGGGCATCCTTGTTTTGATGCAAACTTTAGAGAAAAATATTTCACCTTTTCTCCACTCAGTATAATGTTAGCTGTTGGCTTATTGCAACTGGCCTTTATAGACAAGCATGTTTCTTCTTCTTTAAAGAAATTGGGGAATTATAATTATACATAACATTAGGCTTCCTTGTGATATAGTCATACCTGCACATAGCATAATTTGGTCTGATTCATAACCTTGTAACTAACCCTTTCCCTCCCTTCTTCCCTTTTCTAAATCCTCATCTTCTGTGACCCTTGACCATCTGAATCTGGCTTATTTCACCTGGCATAATGCTCTTCAGTTCCATTCACTTTCCTGCAAATGTCATAATTCTCTGTTCTTTATGACAGAGTAAAACGCCACTGTGTACACTTATCACATTTCCTTTATCCACTAGTAAATCAAGGAAAATTGGTGTTAGTTCTTTAGATGTTTGGTAGCCAGTGAAGCCATCTGGCCTTGACCTTTTCTTTGATAGAAGGCATTTTAGAACTAATTGAATCTCATTACTTTCATTGGTCTGTTTGGGTTTTGTATTTTTTCATGATTCAGTCTTGGTAAGGTATATGTGTATAAGAATTTTCCTTTTCTTCTAAAGTATCGAGTTTGTTGGCATATAGTTGCTCACAATAATCTCCAATGATCTCTTGCATTTTTGTGGTGTCAGTTGCCATTTCTCCCTTTTCATCACTGATTTTATTTATCAGAATCATCTATTTTTCTTAGCTAAGTTTTGTTTATCCAGTATAACATAAGACAGGGTAATAAGCAAAAGACTTTTCCCTAGGAACTTAGTGCTAGGCTGGTGAAACCTAACACGGGAAGATCCTTAATAACCCCTATCGCCAGGGCTACCGATAAACACAGCTACTGGAACAGCCCCAGTACCAGGAGAAGACACGTAGCCCTGGTTTATTGAACCTCCATTCCAGATAGCATCACCTGTGGCTGGTAGTAGCAGTCATGCATGATGAGTTCCCTGGGCAATAGATAGCCCATAGCCATGTGAACTTTGATCCTACCTCACTCTTATGCTGATATTGGTGGTCTGTGAGCTCGGGGTATGAAACAACTTAGTGGCACTGGTGGCCACAGGTATGACATAGGATCATGGAGTTGACATGGGTGACTGTGTTCAGAGCCAGGAAAATTCCTTCAGTGTCTGCCCACAGGCCAGTGACTATAGACAAGGCATTCAGGCTTACTTTTTCCCAAGGGAGAGGCTTGTGAGGATAGACTGTCTTTCTAGATACTCGCCTGTTTCTTTATGAACAACATACCAACAAGTGTATTTGAATATAACCAAGGATTGGATTGCCCTCTAGTACTGAAAGAGTGACAACACATCCACAGAACACTCCTGGCTCATCTGAACCTGAGTGCTATCCAGTACTGAAATAGGGAAAGTTTTCACCATAAATAAGTGATAAATGTATGAGGAAATAAACATGTTTAACCTGATTTAAACACCACACAATGTGTACACATATGAAACATTAATAAGCACCATTTTTATGTTTCTATGCATTGTTTAAAAAGTAAATTTTTTAAAATGCAGGTTAAAGAGCAGAACCAAAGAGAACATGTCCATGAAAAATACTGCAGAGGGGCTTGAGTGGCTGGGAATGAGGAGAGAGGATGAAACATTTAGCATCTCATGCCTTCGCTTGTATGACTCCCTACCTCCCAAATCCCATCCAGGGTTTGAACCATGTTGCAAATACCATATATTTCTTGGTTTCTGCCATTTGCCATGATCCAGACACTGTGGTAAGCATTAACCATATAGTCACAGCTCTGCTTTGATAGTGTTCACAGCCCAGTGAACAATGGTTCTCTAAGCAAGTATTTATAATTTAGTAAGATGAATGCAATGACAAAATACTATGAAAAGTATCATGCCCAGAATAGGAGCAAATTATATTGACTAGAAAATCCTAGACAGCACCAAAAAGAAGTAGAATTTAAGAAAGTTTTCAAGTATGAATTGGAGTTTGAAAAACAGAAAAAGAAGGGAAGGGTATTTTAGCAAAAGGAACAGCATGTGAAAAGTCATGAGGACATGAAAGAACATGGAATGTTCGTGGAATCCAGAGTAGGCCAGCAAGGGCTGACCATTGCTTGTGTTCAATGAAGGCAGATGGGACAGATGAACCATCAGAGTGGATGGTTCACAGGCATTTTTACCCTGTGTATCATGTTTTGGAACTTCCTTTATGGGCCAGTGGGTACCAGTGAAAAGAAAAGAAAAGGAATGACATGACCAAATTTGTGAATATAATCTCTCTTACCATTTGTGATGCCTCAACTGCAATTCATCTGAAGTACTTTAATAGCAATTATCATCTTCCTCCTTGTGGTGATTCTTCCCTTTTGACTGATCCCCTTCTACTGGATTGTAAAATCATTGAAGGCAAGAAATTATGCCTATTTCATCTTGTGTTTCTTGGAGCTTCCCTTGCACAAATAAAGAGTTGATCCATCGATTTCCTGTTCACATTACCATGCTAGGGAAGTGGAAGAAGGGATTGTGACTATAATAATGGACAGGACTAGAGAAGAGCCATTTCTTCCATGGGGAAGAACCTATGGAGGGAATTAGAGAACAGTCATTATTTATGGATATTAGGGGAGGGGATAATTATTCTGAACTATTCATGATGGAGATGATGAACTAAATAAGAGAAAAAAGAAAAGGGCAATTCAAATTCCTTGAAAGAAAAAGAGTAAAGGTAGAGGGAAGGAAAGATCAAAAGTTATAGAAAACCCCTTTATTCCTCAAAATTTCAAAATCTTCCAATGCTCCTTACTAAAGTAGAAACACCACCCTTTGTAGCACTCACCTCACTTCCTCCCTACTCATTAAAAGCATTATAAATGTGTCTCTTTATTCTACTTCATTTTTGACATCTGTCACACCAGCTTTGAATTACCAAGTGCACTGTTCGACATAAAACATGAAATCTCAGGGAAATCATGGAGATGTCTGCAGTTGTATTTCATTCCTTTTGATTATGACCTTTTAATTTGGGGGTGTTGACTGACACGAAAATCTCTGAAGCCTAATTTTCCAGTGAACTTGGGCCACCTGGAAACCTCCCTGATCCATCCACCTTGGAGGATCATTTTCCCTAGACCATGTGCGTGCCTCAGCAGCAATAACTGCATTGCAAATGGGATCTGAACCAGATATGCCAAAAGCCTATTATTTTCTTTTTCACTGTGCAAGCAGTTTTTAAGCTACACCTAATCCCGACAACTGGATCCTGTCAGATGGCGCCTCTTTAAACCAAAATTTAAATTAATAAGCAGGTGAGATAACATGCCTCCAGCAAACACTCCCTGTTTAAAAGTAAGAATTGGACATTTTTCCATCACTCAACGTTTGCTTTAAGCTTCCTCATATAGAGGTGTTCATGACACTTTAAAATCTAGCATATTAAGTTGAATCTGTACTAAAATACAATTCAATTAATATTGAAACTTTCATTTTAGATTCCCAGTTTCATCAGATTAATTACGTAAGATACTTGGTTGTGAAAAAAAAATAACGTAATGGTATTAAAGTTCATGGTTAAGCTCATGTGCTTTGGAGTACTGCCTGGAATTGGATCTCAGCTTTCCAACTCAGATGTTCTGCCTCAGTTTCCTTCTTTCTGATTTGGTATCCGTTATGAGGATTTTAAATGAAATAGTCTGCATAATAGCTCTTGGCACAATACCTACCTCCTGCTAAGCAGTCCATGGTTAGCCAATATAATTACCAAGATCATTGTCACCATTATTAGTTTTTATGTACGTTATATGAATTTATTAAGTAGCTAATGTTCTACAGAAGGGACCTGCAAATTTTTTCTGTAAAAGTCCAGATAAATATTTTAGGCTTTGTGGGCCATAAAGTCTCTAGTACAACTTCTCAAATCTGACCTTGGTCCACAAAAATGGTCAATCACAAGGTCATTTTCAACCTCTAGTCAGGAGGGTAGATCTTAAGTGTTCTCACCAAAGAGAAGAAAAAAGAAAATGTAATTATTTGTGGTTAAGAAAATGCTAATTAGTGGGATTGTGATGATAATTTCACAATACATATGCTTAACAAATATCAAAGCATATTCCTTAAACATAGATTATTCTAATGGTAAATATACCTTAAATCCATTTTATCCCATTGTTCCAGATGTGGAACTCCTGTAAAAATTTAAATGGAGGGGGTGGGGGCTAGGGAAGAATAGAGGTACTTTGGATTAGACAGAGGGGAGGGAAGGGAGGGAAGGGGATGGGGTTACAAATGATAGTAGAATGGATCAGACATTATTACCCTTTGTGCATATACGATTTCACAATTAGTATGATTCTATATCGAGTACAACTAGAAGAGTGAGAAGTTTTGCTCCACTTATATATGATGTGTCAAATGCATTCTACTGTCACATATAACTAATTAGAATATGCTAACTAATTAGAAGTGATGGTGGAATGTGATGAACATCATTATCCAAAGTACATGTATGAAGACACAAATTGGTGTGAATATACTTTGTATACAACCAGAGATATGAAAAATTTGTGCTGTATATGTGTAATATGAATTGTTATGCATTCTGCTGTCATGTATAAAGGAAAAAAGAAAAACATAGTATCTGAGGTCAGAAGACTCAGCAGGATCATAGAAGCGTTCATCTAGATAGCAGAACAAGATCCGTGACCTCTTTGTGGTCAAGCTACTTGTCAAATCCTTTCACATCGGTACTCATGTTGGGAATCTATCAATAAAATAGTTGAAGAAAAACAAAAAAAAATAAATGTAGTATGTAATATAATTTTGTACTATGTAATTTTATAATTCTAATAAGAATATAATTATTTTATTAATGTAATTAATTAATATAATAATTACTATAAGCTCTAGATGATGACATCCAGCCTATTTCAGTGCACCTGTCAATTTCAGTGAAATATTTGCAGAGCTGAAAACTTATATTTTATTTAACATTTTAAATTTAAAAGAGAAATAAATTTTACCTTTTAAAACTGAAGTCAGAAATCAGGAAGCTCTACCTCTAAAATATTTGATTCAGATATTTCCCCATCTGAACACATCTCTTTGGATTTCTCACTCAGCTGTTCTCACCACACCTGTCCTTTGTTTCCACTGGGGCTTTAGTCCCGTAACTTTTCTATGTTCCCACTCCTACCTAAGAATTCCAGTCCAGCATAGATTTCAGAGCCTGCCTCTCCCTGCCAAATTCTCAGCACCGTTACCCACTTCCCCTCTGTCTTTCCGCCTGTCAAAACCTGGATCATCTACCTGCACACCTTCACCTGGACAGCTGAGCTCTCTGGTGAGAACTGCACAGTCACACACATTAATGACACTATGAGTACATGACATCTAACTTCAACTAAGTCCTCACCTCTGCCCATACATCCTCCTCAGAGAGCTTTCTCCCTTTCCCTACAATAAGTACTTCAATTGTCTCCTGCCCTCAAGTTACCAAAAGCAAAGCCATTTCAAGACAAGAGCGCTCCTTTCTTTCAAAAATAAATTTTATCTGGACATCATTCTCTCTCTCTCTCTCTCACACACACACACACACACACACACACACACACACATACACACACACACACACACACTCACGCACTCTTTATTACTTCTCTTCTTTGACAATGGAAGAACAGCCCACCCTAGCCCATTTGTGTTATAATATCCCAGTTACTCTCAGGTCTTGGGGTGGGACTTGGGCTACAAGTCATCCCTGATTTTTCTTTTTTTGTACCAGGGATTGAACCCCAGTGGGACGTTTACCTCCCCACTTTTTTACTTGTATCTTCAGCTTTTATCTCTTTAATTCCATTAGCACTGAAGCACCTTCCTGTGCCCCATCCTGAAAAAAACAGTAAAAAACTTGGCTAGATTCCACCCTTTTGCTCTACTACTCCCTTATGTCTCTCCTTTCTTCAGACCTCACCACAGTCAACTGGACTTGCAATCTACACTGTCTTTTCATAGCAGTCTGCTTTATATCTCTGAGGCACACACCAAAACTGCTGTTGCCAGTGGTGCTAAGCGTTCCCAGTTGCTGGAGTCAAAGGGACACTCCCTCCTCCATGAGACATTTTCTTTGCCAATTTCCATGACACCCACTCTCCTGGTTTTCCTCCAGAGCTCTGGACGATTCTTTTCCTTACTCCCTGTGGTTTAAGAAGCCACCCACAGGCCAGTAATTCCCAGCCCAGCTCTGCTCTCCATCTCCTGTACTCTGGAGCAGTCTCTCACATTGCCTCCTGGAAATCAACACCAGAGCTCCTTCAAATGCAAAAGGCGCAAATCAAAATTAAGCTTTCTTTTTTTTCTCCTTAAAACCTGTTCCTTCTCTTTCAGCATGTGAGGTAATAGCACAGTTCATCTTCTTGTTAAGTCAGAAACCTATAATCCTGTCTCTGTATCATCTCTGCATTCAGTCAATTGCCAAGTATCATTCTGTCAGACTTATTTCCCCCATAAAACTCTGCCTGATGCTCACCCTTCTGTCTCTTCCAGGGGCTCTCACAGCACATCCTTTCTCTCTCATCACAGCATTTGTCACATTGAATCATATGCATGTATGACTTAATTGTATCCCTTATAGGCTAAGTTCCATGAGGGCAAAAACTTGGTCCTTTTCAGAGTTCTATCCCCATCCCTAGCATACTACTGGGCATGTAACATATATTCACAATACATTTTAAATGGGTGATCTTTCTGTATAGCGTACATCTATCTCAGTTGATGTTGCCAGTTAGTCATTTAAAGAATCAATGATTTTGTTCGAATGGTCCACTTGAATTTTCAGCTCAGCTTACTTTAGGCGTGGTGGACACAAAATGTTAGCCAATCTCTTTCATCACTGAGCTCAATACAAAAACTGAAATTTTCTCGGGCCAAAACAAACAAAAAAGAACAGTGACTTCTCTTCCAAACAATAAATTTTGCAAGAAATGAAAATACAGTTGGCTTTGCCTTCAGTATACAAACACGCATTCAGCCCAAGGGTCTCTCCCTTCCCATTTTCATGCCTCTTGGGGGTTCATGTTGCCTAATCCTGCTTCTCCTCACATGTTATAAGCATTGATTCTGATCCTTGGCTTCTACTAGTGTTATCCACCATGTCTGCTCACTGAGCTTAGGAACTCTGTATTGAAAGCCCAAACGTCCTTTTCAGGACCAGTCTATAAATGACTTCAAAATAGACAAAATAATACTGAATTTTCCTTGAAACACGAGATGGGCTGTGGTTGATCTTCCAGGGTCATCTGACTCTGTAGGGTCTGTGCCTTTCATTGTTCTTAACTAGGCAATTTGACAACTCTATAAATTGTAGATATCCAATAACAGTACAAATCATACGTGTTCACAGGTATACCAATTATTTTTTCCTAGTATAATTTTGATTTTAAACGTTACATTTTATTGCTTGGTAGATATTAACCAGTTACAAAATTACTAGCAAATCCATTCCTCGTTGCCTACTTTCATGTCTGTTCTTCAGAGCCTTCTTTGAAATGGTTGTAGCTTCTTAACTGGTTTCATCATTAGTTAATTAAGTAAAATCTTGAATGCTTATTTATCTTATACTTGTTTATGTACTTGTTTATGTTTTTCATGATTTTCCTTTTCAAAATTATACTTTAACTGCCTGTTTCTCATGAACAAAACATATTCAAGTATTCAAGATGTACTGAATACAACCTTTCTCCAAAAATGAACTATATTTGAATAATCAAAGAGCAGTTAGAATGGTTCCATCCTGGAGCACAGACAAGACAAAGAATAAGAGTAATGTTTGAGTTAATAATGGGGGATGAGAGGGACAAGATCATTCCAATGGATTTATAGAATTTCCTTGAAGAACTGTGGGACATACGGTTTGGTGGGTAGAGTAGGACTAGCATGTGGAGAATTTGGAATTCAGAAAGACATCTAGACCACAGTCCAAAACTCAACTAAAGAAGATACAGTAGGTTAATACTGAGCTTTAGGGTGTTTTACCAAATGACTTCTGTTGAATTAACAGTCTGTGAGTCACAGCGTCATATGTGGTGGGTAAATTCTGGAGACAGATTTCTGGAACCCTCCTCAACTCCTGCAGAGTATCCTTTGAGATCAGAGACTTCTACATGAGAAGCCACTTCTACACGAGCAGCTCAAGTCAGAGCCCTCTTAAGACACAACTTCTGGGGAATATCCTACTGGGTTCACTCACGATGACTGACACACCTTATAAAGTCAAGCTCCTCATGTCCTCAGAGTTCCCTTTAGTGATCTGGACTCAGTCATGAGGAGAAGATCATTTGAGATTTTCTAGATCTTTCTCCCCATTAGCCTATGAACAATATATAGAAAAAAAACAGCACTTATACTAACAAGAAAGTCACTGCCTCACAATATTTAATTCAAAATAACAGTAGATTTTAAATTGATGCCCAATTATTTTACAGATAATTAAATAACTTTTATTTAGTTCTGATGATATTCCCATATCAATATTCTATGCAAAGCACATAGTTCTTTCACATGTCCTTCAAAATTAGATTAGGCTCTCATGGCTCTGGATTCTTTCACTTTAGGGGGAGGCCCTATCAAAGAGGCCCCTATTACACTTTATACTATTCTGTATAATTTATTCAATGTTCTACTCATCTCACATTACCACCCCACATAACTTTTAACTCCTTGAACATAAGGACTATGTCATCATTCAACCCCTGGGTAAAAAACATTCTACTGCCTGTTTTTGTACAGCCTGAAAACCAAGAATGTCTTTTGCATTTTGCAAATTGTTGTAAAATAAATCAAAAAGAAGTCTGTTCTTTTTTACTTTTAAAAACAATATAAAATTCAAACATCAGTGTCCATAAAGAAAGTTTCATTGGCACATAGTCATCGCTGATTTCATGCCACCATAGCAAGTGGAGTAATTATAACAGAGACTGGATAGCCATAAAACAAAAAAAAATATATACTTACTGTCTGGCCTTAAGAGAAAGTTTACAAGCCCCTGGTGCGGAACAAAGCTGTCCCTCCAGCACCTGAAACTTCCTAAGTGATTATTAATGTCTCCTGTGGTCATGATAAATGAGTGACTAGGAAAGAGCATGACTGGACAGACAGGAGGAAAGAACGGGACATAAAGTATGGAATATTTCACTGAAATCCAAAAGCAAATGAAAATTGGAATTATTAGAATATATTTTGTGTTTCAGAGTCAGATGTGCAGTCTTACTAAAAATATCAACAAGCATAACATGCATAACATCAACCTTGCATAACATTAATGATATGGGAGCTTTAGCAGGGTAGGTGGGTGTGAAGGGGGCTCTATGAGAAATACAGAATGCCCTGCCATGCGGATAGATCCACAGCTGGTATCATTCTCTTGGATTATTCAATAGGGTCAGTGAGACACTTGATACTCAGTCATAGAGCATATGTTAAATTAAAATCATAAATTATAAATACGGGTATGCGTGATCTTCCTTCCAACTCATGGAATTGGGAAAGCTGATATATCCGTTCACTTTGTCGTTTCAATTTGTAGATTAGTAGCATTATGGAAAAAAATAAATAGAAAAACAAGCACTAACCAGTACTGAACACTTCGTACTAAGGATAATCCTGTTGTCTTTCAGAACACAGGAAGAAAACAGGTTCCCTGTGCCTCTGGCCTCCCTCTTGGACACAAAGGGTGTATGAAGGCTGCTCCAATATGTCAGAGACTTCCTCCCACGACTCTTTCTATGATTCCTTATCAGACATGCAGGAAGAAAGCAAGAATGCTGACTTCTCCCCGGGGCTATCTGCTTTTCTCAGCCAGGAAGAGATTAACAAGAGCCTTGACCTGGCCCAGAGAGCCATAGCCGACTCTGAGATAGAAGATTTCGACTCAGAAAAGGAGATCTCGAGAATTTTCAACACCTCTCCTGTAAGCCTCTGTGAAAATCCTCCCCACAAGGAGACCAAATCGGGGGAGCAGATCTCCTCGGGAAAAGCTCAGGAGAAGAGATCAACACCCGTCCAGCCCCTGGCAGAAGAACGAACTGAGACTGTCACTTCACCTGCTTGCAGGAGGAAGCCCACCATGTCACCCCTGCTTGCCAGCCCCAGCTATATCCGGAGCCTCAGAAAGGCCGAGAAGCGAGGTGCTAAGGCGCCCAGCACAACTGCAAAGCCCAAACCTGCACATCAAAGTAAGGCTGGGCCCCAGAGCCAGCTGTGCGACAAGGCGGCTAACTTCATAGAAGAGCTGACATCCATATTTAGAGAAGCGGCAAAGCCAAAGAACAGAAGCCCCAACGGGGAGTCCTCCTCGCCAGACAGTGGGTACCTGTCTCCTAAAAATCAGCCATCGGCGCTGATGAGCGCCTCAGCCAGCCAGAGCCCCACCGAAGACCAACAGGAGGTGGTCAAGTTCCCGGAGGCCAGCCATGGCCACCAGGCAGACCAGGACCTGGACCTGCCATCCAGCACCATCTCTCACCCACAGCCCCAAAAGGCACTCCCCTTCCCCACTGCGCCCCGGTTCATCCAAAAGCTGAGGAGCCAAGAAGTGGCAGAAGGAAGTAGAGTTTATTTGGAATGCAGAGTCACTGGAAACCCAACTCCTCGAGTCAGGTAAGAAGTTTTTATTATGAAAATCTAATGATTTTATTGATGTTGGGGTTTCCTTTAATATAGGAGGAGGAAAGACTTCCTGAGTGGTTAGCCCTTTGGTCACAGAGGTAGAGTTAATTTATTAAGTATCTGCAAGGCAAAGTGTCCCAAATTGCAGATACTGGTAGGACTAGGTGCCCCTGGCAGGAGATTTCTGTTGTCACAGACCATCTGGGCCCTTGACTCAGGGAAACGGTAAAGGACTCATACATGATAAAAGGAACACAAGTAGGTTGCTCTATCGGATTCTGGAATTAGTAGCAGCCAGGGAAAATTTTAGTGTGAAACTGACTTATCCCAAATGTCATGAAGAGTGTGTATATTTGAAAATGAGTCACTGAAGATGACCAAAAGTGTAGCTAAAGTTAGCAGTCGACCGGAGGTACAGAGATAAAAGGCAAAAGTGTGCAGAGGTCAACCATGAGATGAGCTCCAAAGAGATAATGCAGGCCAAGGCCTGGAGGAAGTCAGCACATACTTGGAAAAGATAGGCACTGGAGCACTACGGGTCAGTTCTTCATGCACGGGCTCTGGCTACTGAAGCATGGGTGCAGCAAAAGGTAGAATGACATGTGTGTACCCTGGTCACTTTCATCTCACACCACCATACCCATTGCAATTTATATAAATCCCACTTCTTTAATTGCAGAGTTTATACCTTCTCCGGTGCAAAATGTTAAAGAGCAGGGCCCTGGAGTCATATGACAAGGCTTCTGGTTATGGCTACTTATACCAGCAAAGTCACTTTAGTCAAGTTTCTTTAGCTCTCTGTGACTCAGTTTCTTCATCTGCAAAGAGACCATTCCAATAGTTATGACCTCATTCTATTTTATGGTGGTTGAATTAAAAAAAAATGTGAAAAAGAGTGCCATATACCCAGTAACTGCTATATTAGTGTTACCTGTTATATTTGTTATTTCTCATTTCTGATTTTCACATGTCAAAATGCAAGCAGCATTTCAAGTCAGGATTATGGTATGCAAATAAACATTCATTCATTTAGTTTGCAAGTTTTGCTTTTATTGATGATTAATGCCTTACCTAAATTATGTATGTATAAAAAAGCAAATTTAAAAGAATTTACTTTGAAAAAATAGTAAAGTAGACATCACTGGCTAAAAATTGAAATGATGGCATTTCCTTATTCTCTGTATGTCATGAATAGCAAACTTTATACCTTTCACCCTATTTCTGCTAATCTGCACTTTCCTAGTGTCGGTTTCTTAGTTTTACAATAAATTGCTCCTAAGCATGAAGTAAGCCTCACAATTAGTGGTTGAAAACTGGTATAATGGGAGGCAGGCAATTCTTTTTCCCCCAACCAATTTGTTCAACCTTGTCAGATTTTATAGTCATTTTTGCTCTATTTCTTTTAGAACAGCAGAGGGCAGTAAAAAACTTGTTAATCTATTCATTTAATTAGCTATGTCATTCTAAATTCTGTATATGTTTTCCAAAATAATTCATTTTTCTTATCATTTTGCCTCTGATAAAAATAAAATTGAGTATTTCTTCCAGATTCTATTAAGGTTTTTAAAAACCTCCCAATCTTGAAAAAAAATTCTTCATTAGAAATATACTCACATGTCACTCAAAACAGTTTCACAAGTTTTCAAACTACATAGGGTTCCATCTATATTTACTTGCAAAACAGCCACTTCCAAAAGTGTTACCATGTCAAAAAATGACAAAAAGCAATTCATTTATCACCAAAGTATGACTTCAAGTGAGCAGACCATAATTTCTGTGTTAAAGTTTACTTTCATCATTTGGTAATTCTAGGAGCCATCAAAATCATACTTCAGTCTGTTTTCTCAGGGCAGTGGAGTGCTAATTTACTTAATAGCTACAGTATTATTAATTAGTTTTCTCTGTCTCCCAGCATAACAAAGTCAATAGCTAATATTTATTAGACATTGCAAACTGTGCCCTTCTAGAATCACTAAGTCTTTGATAAAATGTTCCATTATTTGAAGTAAGCTGTCTTTTTTGTATCCTTTAGAGTTAGTTTTGGATTGGGTTGGTTTAGTTTGGTTTGGTTTGGTTCAGAGAGAGAGTATACATGCACATTGAGTTTTCTTTTTGGATTAATTTATTTTATTGGTGCATAATAATTATACAGAATAATGAGATTCATTATGCCATATTCATATGTGTATATAACATAATTTAATCCCTCTCATTCATCAGGACCTTCTCTTTCCCTCCCCACTGAGATTTTCTAATTTCTGTTGCAAAGATTCTTGGTCATCTCTGTTGTTTATTTGTACATACAGCAAATAATTAAGGACCTTGAAGTCTTTTGACCACATGAGACATATAACAGTCTTAAGAGAAAATCTTCTTTGAAGGAAATTTTGTATAAGGAAGAAAACTTATAAAGAGGCCCTACACTGGGGCATTAGAATCTGGCTCAGGCCCCAGACATTAGAAAGACCTGTTGGACAAGCAGGCCACTTCCTAAAATCCCAGGAGCAGTTGACAGAGTTGTGGAGAGGTGAGGGTACGTCAGGAGAATCTGGAACAAGCAAAGAGCAGGGTCCCAATAGATTCTGGTTGGTAAATGTAGAGACATTCAGTGTTGGGCAGTCTGCAAGTGAAGAGCTCAGGAGTTGGGTGACGGGCCAGTGGAAAAGTTCAGTGTTACTCTAAAGGAATACACCCCAGACAATTATGGCAGAGGGTGCCAGGATCCCGATGCAGGGGTGAAGCATTGGAAGAAATAACTCTTCAGGAGTTCAGGCAAGTGAAAGCCAGGACTATAGCTTCAGAAGGACATAAAAAAAAAAAGGGCAGGAAATAGAGACTGAGTTCTGATGAGATGAGGCAAGATTTTAGTGACTAAATTTGTGCTGGGCCCAGAATAGGAAAGCAGACTGCTAACTGACATAGCTAGGTTACTAAGCTGCTACCCAGAAAGCCTTACATTAGGCCAAAATTGAGACTCTTTGGCCCAGAATCCAGGGCATAACCAAGCTAATAAGTATAGATAGGAGGAAGAGAAAATGTAGGGAGAAGCCAGGCCAGACATTTCAAGGAATTTTTACCTTATATACAGCCACTCACCCTTCCACATCATGCAAATACTAGTTATATCCACAAGCAGGACAGAAAAAGAGTTTTCTTTATTCATTCTTGAATGTCCAACAAAATCTCAACAAAAGAGAGAAGAGCTGGTGGATAATAATTGAAGTTATATGCATTTAAGTTGTATTCAGATGATATGAAAATTATTTGTTAACAAATTGAATTATCACTGTAATGTTAATATGAATTGTCAACTTGATTAGATTAAGAGATGCCTAAGTTAAGAGTCTTCTGAGTGTATCAATGAGGGTTTTCTAGAAATGATTGGCATGTGGGACAGCAAACTGAAGTGGAGACCCACCCTAAGTGTGGGTAACACAGTCCAATAGGCTAGAGGCTTAGATGGAACAAAAATTGGAAGAACAAGGAAGCAGAAGCAGACACAAGCTCAATTCTTCTTGAACGGGTTCGTGATTGCCACTGGAATTGCCCAAGGACATCAGACTCCAGCTCTTTGCCTTTTACAAAGCAGACTCTGACCAGTGACTCTCCAGAGAGTTTTCAGGCCTTCAGTCCTGGACTGGGGTAGCCTTGTCGATCCCTCTTGTTCTGAGGCTCCAGTTTCTGGGACTGATCAGCTACTGTTTCCTCCAGCTCTCCAGCCTACATGCAGCCGTTGTGGACTATCCAGCTTCTAGTTGTATAGGCCAATCTAATAAATACCCTTCTTATAATTATCTATATCTATATCTATATATTTATGTATATCTAGATAGATAGATAGATAGATAGATAGATAGATAGATAGATAGATCTCCCATTGGTTCTCTTCCTCTGGAGAACCCAGACTAATACAATCACATTAAACAATTCATCTATTCATCCATGTGTGTCCTAATGCTCCATATTCCTCATACACTACTTCAGAACAGCATAAAGACCCTGATGTCGGCCCCCTCCCCTGTGCTCTCTATGCTCAACTTTTGTGAGTTGATAAAAATATTCATGAAAATGTTTAGTTCAAAATTAAGTATTATAAAAAGGAGGCCTATGTTTTCAGTTTATATTTTTAAAAATATTTAAAATATATTATTATTTAAGGGGTTCAATGTCTTAAACCACTTAAATCTAAGACAACTGACATGGAAAACTATTTAAAAAAATGTGCCAAGTAACATGTAAATAATTAACCAGTCGTGGAGCCTGGAATATAACTCAGGTCTTCTGATTCCGGATCCTGCTCTTCCAAGGCCAATGCGAAGACTGAGCTGCCGTCACTGCTGGCCTGGTCATTGTGTCTGCCTTGCTGAGAACCTCCAGAAGGGGAGATGAGCGGAGCTGTGAAAGCCCCTGTGAAATCCTTGTAGGCATGGAATTTATATTCTAAATATTTTCAATGAAAATAGTAGCATGAAGATATCTAGAAATTTTTTCATATGAAAAAATAAAAAGCATTGCCCTTCATGGTTATTTTTGGTCACTCAACATAAACCAAAAAAAAATTTTTAAAAACTTTAAAAAGTGGAGCACATACCCTTCACCAAATATCTATAAAGAAAACAAAGAATTCCCAGTAATGAACAGTGGTGGATCCAAATGTATCCTCACCTTCAGATTGTATTGTAAAGCAAATGTATGCATATGCAAAAGAAAAAACATAAAACACTTTTAAACACCCACCTACTGCAGTAAAAGAAAAATCCAGCATAGTCCAAGCATATGCTTTAATATACTAAATACGGTTACTCATAACTTATTATAAGATGCCTATGAGGTCATCATTATTAGCCTTATAAAGTTTTATTTAATATATGTAATTAAAATTAATTAAATTCTTTTCTTTCTATAATCAAAACCTTGCCCCTCCAGTGCTTCCAATTAGTTTACATTAGCAAGACTTTGATCATCATCAAATGCCAAAACAACAGGATTATCCAGATCAAATCTATGCAATACTGTCTGTAGAAATTTCCATTTTCTCAAAGACAAAAACAATAAAAATAAGCCATCTATTCATTTTTCTTACTAAGGGTATCAGGATGTTGTAGAGTTGATTGTGTTGTCTTTGGAAAATATATCAATAACACCACTAGCTGCTAGGTTATGAATATTAGGTGCTTATAAATTTAAGATCCAAATGGTTTAGCCCAGATGTACTGTTGTTAGAGAATATGATCAGGGCTGGGGTTTAACTCAATGGTAGAGCATTTGCCCAGCATGATCAAGGCCCTAGGTTCAATCCTAGCACTATGAAAAAAATAAAAAAGAAGAACATAGTCAACAATAAAAATGTCAGCTAGCACCATCAAATTATCACTATGAGAAAAAAAATCTTAAAATACATGTGCTGTTACTGTAACATGAAAATGTAAATAGGGACAGGTAATTTGGGGACCAATTTTGTGACACACAGTAAGTTTAAGATGTATGTGCACTCACCCTTTACAAAATAATTGACTACTTGACATCTCTACTCAGATATTTACTAGTCATATCAAATTTAATAAGCCAAAACTTCTAATTTTCCTCTCTTCCACAAACCTCTTTCTAAGTCTTCTCCATGTCCATAAAGACAACCCCCCTTTCAGCTGTTCAAGGAAAAACCACAGAGTTACCCTTGACTCCTCTTTTCCTCACACCGTATTTCCATCTATCCAAGAACTCTGGTTGGCTCAGTCTTTCATGTATCAGGAATCTGTCCATCACACCACGTCCTCTGATGAGGCTCTGATCCAAGCCACCACCCCCATCTTTCTCTCCAATTTTTGCGTTGCCTTCTAATAGATCTCCTGGCTTCCATCTCTGCTTATCAGAATCTACTCAGCACCTCCCATAACTTTTTTTAAACAAAATTATGATCACAACGCTACACAAAGCCCCCCATCGGCTTCTTATCTCACTCAGGGTAGAGTCCTTAGTCCTTACAGATACTAATAAGGCCTCCTCGTCTCTCTGACTTCATCCCCTGCCATTCTCCCATGAAGACACACAACTCCTGTCACAGGGTGAGTCTTTGTTGCTGTACCAGGTATGTTCCCACCTGGGACTTCTGTCTTTTCCATTTTGTCTTTTTGAAATGCTCTTCTTCCAGGGCTCCTTTGTCTCCTTCATATCTCCCCTTAAAGGTCACCTTCAGAGTATAACCTTCCATAACTACTCATGTAAAAGAACAAGTCACCCTCCTCTGTTTTCTACCCTCTGGTATGATTTTCTCCATAGGATTTATGTGATACGTTTTACTTTAACTATTTCATTATCTATCCCTTCACTTTGAATGTAAGGACTGTATCTCTTTTACTCTTTCTTGTGCTCCCAGCGTCTCAATAAATATGTGTTTAATAATTCCATAATTAATTCCACTTCTAGTTATATACCTAGTTGTTCATGAATATAAGGATACATGTATAAGAGTGTTCATAGCAGCATTGTTTCAAAAAACTAGAAAGAACCTAAATATGTGTTCGCTGAAAAGGAAATGGATAAATTAAATTATAATATATTCATACAATGAATGAATTAGAGCTGTACATATCAGGATATCTAAAACTCACTAATAATATCAACCAAAAAAATAATAAGTTGGAAACAAAGTACATGCAAATCAGATGAACAAATGTATTCATTTGAAGTTACATTTGCAAAACAGTACTATCTCAAGCCTACAGATAAAGTAAGAACATGGAGAAATGCATGGGTATGACAAGTGCTAAATTCCAGACAGTAGTAACCTTAGAGATAAGAAAAATGTGATTTGCAAGGATTACCCAGAGAGCAGCAACTGTGTCTGCAATGTTTTATATCTCAAGATAAAGAGATGCAAGGATAAATTTTTATTTTTGTGCTTCATATTGAAAAATACCAAGTATAAAGATATTTAATTTTACTCTATCATTCCTGTTATGTTGGGTAAGTTCCACAGCCAGGTTTTGTCCACAAAAACCATCCAGAGAATACTTTGCTGTCTAGCATTGTGAATTGGATAAGCTGCCTCTTAGCCATTTGCTCTTAAAGTTATGCATTAATCAATTTTCTGGGTTGTTTTAGTTATATTTTAGAACTTTAAAATGTTTTTGTTTTAACTTGTAGTGTTTCAGTAGAGTATTATATGTGTTCTGTCTCAAAGACCTTTTATGGTGTAATCTACCCAGTTTATTGGCTGTAGAAGATACAAAAATCTACACACACACACTGGCCAGAGAGTCGGAAGGGTCACATGAGTAGCCCATCACCCTCTGACCCACCCAGTTGCCCCCCTTCCATTGTCACTCTTGGGTGTTGAGAGCAAGCATAAAAGGACCGAATCCATAAAGAAAAAAAAAATCACAGCTTCTGATTTTCTCATTCTCATCATTTTTTCCACTTACTTTTAAAGCCAATTTCTTTCTCAGTATATTTGCATTCAGTTGAAAAAAATCAAGGCCTTTCTCCTCTGCAGAGACCAGTACACCTTCCCTAGAGTGGCAGATGATCATTGAACTAGAAACCGAGAGACCAAGCAACAGAGGGTACCTTTTATTGCAGGGAAAATGTATCCTTATCTCTGACTCCTCCATGGAAATGATATCTGTGCTTAATAAAATTAAAGACATATGGTCTATTTTGATGTTTTGTCCTCTCTCTATCCTTCCCATTCTTTCTCAATTCCAGTTTCCATCCAACACCTGGCCACTTATAAATCTCAAGTTCAAAATCTCTCTTCAAAACCCTTTTGTGTAGACCTCAGTGAAATGGAATAGCTCCATATCACTGAACTAGGAGATGTTGTCCTTGCTTTGTGTAATTATTGTTTAACAACTTGAACTTTTACAGAAGGCAGTAGCTGCCTTCCCACCTCTTCCTGGCCAACCATGACACTATGATACTACAACAAGCCCATGTGTGATATATGTGATAATACTGCTCAGACTGATATTTCAGTGAATCCAGAAGCAAACTTGAGCCAGGCGTGGTAGTGAAAATCTGTAATCCCAGCAACTTGGGAGACCGAGTCAGGAGTATCCCAAGTTTATGGCCAGTCTCAGCAACTTCGAATAAGTCTGTCTTAAAATCAAGAAAAAATAAATAAATAAAAAGATGGGATGATAAAGCACCATGGGTTCAGTCCTTACTTCCGTATAGATAGAGAGATCAGTAAATAAGAAGGCTTTATATTCAAGGCAAATGTGAATTATTATTATAGTTAGAAAAATTTTAGTTGAACAGACCATCACTGGTATCCAGCCCGCAGTAGCAGCAGCCAAATTAGACAGTAGCATCAGTATATATCTCAATGATCAAGTTTTTTTTTTTTTAAAGAAAACCAATACTCATATAAACCCCAAAATAAATGTACCTGAGGGATAAATTCATTCACAGATATTTCTTTTAGAATTACAAGTTTGCATGTGGAACAAGTATGGGAAGAGCATAATGATTGACAACATAGATTCTGGAGCCAGTGTGTGAATCTTGGCTCTATTAGGTGTCAGGTCCCCTAGGCAAGTTGTCCAAACTTTCTGTGCCTCAGTGACCTTCCTGGTAAAATGAAAGAGCCTACCTCTAGAGTAATTGTGTGTGTTCAGTGACTGAAGACAGAGAACATTTAAAACTGTTGGACACATAGTAGTATCTTAATAAACCTCAACATTTTATTTATGAAATTACTTATCATTTTAAAGTATTTACTTTTATTCTTGATTGTCAATAATTATAATTAAATTATAATTATATTATAATTATACAACATTATACCTTCTCAAAAATCTTTGAATCTGTTTCCTTTCTTTAAAATCTTTATGCTACAATTTGATTTCTTATTGCTAAGTATTCACAGTGGATAGAGCCAATGGAGAAGGAACTCTTCGACATTATAGACTGAACAAATAATTTATAAGAAATCTAACTTATATCAAGAGGTGTTTCTATCCCTATCTGTTCAGTGGGTCCAAGATTTGTAACATCATAAGGCTACCAGCAAGAATGGGGTACTCTCCCTGTCTCTTACCACTTTCTAGAAACTTGTACCCTTACTTGGCCTGGTGTGCCTTCTTGGCTGTACTGAATGGGATCAAAGCCAAGGAAAAGAGATTTCTTCCAATCTCTACCCCTCCCTCATACAACTAATTATCTCCCCATCCTCTCTTACTAAACCCCTGATCTGTGAAGGTCAGCTGGATTGTGGATTACTGTCAACTTGGAAATCTTTCCAAAAATCAAATCTCTTTGACTATTGTTTTCTTGGTGCTCTTTAAATTGTTTGGCAATTTCCATCATTTTGCTTCATGACCACTACTTGTTAAATATTTTCTAAAGTCAATTGAAAGTGGTTTCCCAACACTTTGGCCACTCCCTGTTTTTGTCTTCCAATAATTTTGACAGGAAGAAAACTCTAAAAATAATTAGAGTAACAAATGCAGGCTTTTCCCCAGCTAGAGAGATTGGCTTCGATTTTGTGTTTTCTTCCTACTAAGTATTATACCATACTGCAAATCTCTCAAGAGGAAAAACAATGTACTTTTTGGACACATCACTTGCTGTATGCAAACTAGTATAAAATAATTGCTTTGAAAGAGTTTGACTCTGAAGTTTCAGATACCTTCGCAGTCAAAACTATTCAAAGTCTCAAATCTCTTCTGTAGAGTCGATTTAAGTACTTCTTGACATGTTTCTTCATTTGCCTTGGGCCAGTACCTCATCATGGATCACTGAATCTGTTTAGGTGTAATTACAGCAATTCAAGAACTCCACTTAGACATAGCATTCTTTTGACGGTTAGGAGTTACTTTTTAAATACAACTGCAGCAAATACGATTAAAAGTTTGAAACTCGATATAGCTTACTGTGCTGACCAAGATGCAAAAATGTTCTACCAGTTGGTGTTCAGATGATGTGTAGCCATAAAAATGGTCCTTCCTGTTTCATTTTAATTTCTTTGAGCCAAGAAATAGTATTATATTTAATATATTCAGAAACAGGAGTAAACTGCTACTGTTCTGAACACTGATACAGAAATGCAATCAAAAGCCTTCCATGGCATAAAAATAACTATGTGCAAGTAGAAACTTACTGTGTTCTCTTGGTTCTGAATTCCAACAGAGAAGTCTGGCTCCACATATCAGATATGGTAAATGAAGCCACAGAAGCAAGTTTCCAGTTACTGCATATATAAAATAATCTGAGTAACAAATGCAAGCCTTTCCCCAGCTAGATAAATTGGCTTTGATGCCTTGTGGATTATTTTATAATCCACACGTCATGGGCCAGAAAACATAAATAAAAGTACCCTCAGAAATAAGGACTTTTTTCTAAGGTGACAACATTTAGCCTTTTTTGCAGGTACTGAACATATTTCTAGTCTAAACAAAAAGTAAAATGGAAGAAAAGAATTTCCCAGTAATCTTCCATGGAGGAGAATGGGGAGGAAAGAAGAAATTTTTAAAAAGGGAGAAGAGGGAAGGAGGAAAAGAGAAGAACAGAGAAAAGAAAATTCACTTTGAAAAAAAAAATGGTTTTTCTTTTAGAAGCCAAAGAAAGATTTTCTAAATCATTAGACCATCATAGAAAGAATCCTAGACCAATTGTATTAGCAGAGACTAATTAAACTTACACAAAGAGAGGGTGATAGACACACAGTTGATGAAGTCTAGGAGATGAAATAGAAACTTATTTTTGACTCAGCTGTGGACTTCAAACCACGACAGAGATTAAAAATTCTCCACATCATTGCATGAATTTGATTATATGGAAGGGATCAATTTGAACCAGGCTGCTTTCTAAAAGGATAATAGTGAAGAAGGTATAGTTCACAAACAAGAGAATCTATTCAAGGTGAGGCTCCAACTGGGCCTAAACACTCCTGTCCAGGGACTTTGTCATTCCTAATGGAGAGATCTTGAAAGTTGACACCAGAGGCTTGTGGTCCTATTTCAACAGCATCCCGTACATCCACGCAATCATTACATAGAATGATGCGTTCCACTAAGTTGTAGAAAACTGATATTACAAAGTCATTTCCATTCTTCTGAACCCTTAGGTTGTCATTCTAGTCACAAGTTATAAAATAGTTCCTCCTTATTTCTCTTCAGAGTTACTGAAGTTCAACCCTCTTACAGAGCTACTAAAGTCAAACCCTCATGAAGGTTCTTGACATTCTCCTGACAATACTAACAGATGATATAATGTTGCTAGTCACATTTCTTGGGTACTTACTGTGTGCCATGCACTCTTCTAAGGGCTTTGTATGTATAAATTCACTTACTCCTAGAAAGTAGATACTATCATATTTTGGGGGGGATCCTAAGACATTTATTGTGTCACAATTAACATGTCTATAAATCAGATCACATCTTACAGAAGAGGACATTTAACAAGCACCATCGAATGACAGCCACAATGTGGTTGTCAGCTTGTGCACACACACATTTGGTCAGAACTGCTTATTTTGTCACTTTCATTATTGGCCTGCTTGACATTTGCTGTTGTTTGGATTTGCTGAAGTATCCCCTAAAGGTCCATGTGTTAAAGGATTGGTCACTAGCTTGTGGAGCTATCAGGAGGTGGTAGAACCTTTAAGAAGAGATGGAACCAAGTGGAAGTTAGGTCACTGGGTGTGCCTGTGACAAGGATATTGGGACCACAGGACACCCCCCCCCCCTTCCCAACTGCCATAAGGTGAGCATTGTACCACTTTGTCATTGGCCTAAAGGCAACTGGGGTTGAAATCTGTGAAACCATGAGCCAAAATATATCTTTACTCAATGTATGTTCATTTATCTCAAGTATATTGTCATGGCAACAGAAAATGGATTAATACAATACTACATGCTATTTTTTATCCTCCCTAATAGTTCATAAAATAATGGCACCTTACAGAGATTAGCATGTTGAATTCAAAAGCTATGAATTTGTTATCTCCATTTTAAAACTAAGGAATTAAGAAATAGCAGGGAAATTTTCCCTCTATCTAGTTATGGTTGGAGCTAAAATGCACACCCAAGTGAGCTAGTTCCAGAATCTGTACTTTTTAACCACTGCTAAGCAGAGTGGGATCCCCAGCCCATCTTGCAGATTGGTTCCCCAACAGAGTTTAGAGAAGCCCGAGCTTACATTAAAAACCTCTAACATGGTAGATGTTTATTATTTCTCCCCAAGCCAATGCTTATGAATGGCTTCCTTCCGTTGCCCCAGTGTTAAGGAAACTTGTCAGAGTCTTGACCAATTATTTAGTGATCCTTATGAGAAAACTTTATACAGTGTACATTCCCAGCCTGCCTTGCAGTGTTGACATGAGGGACAGTCCGCACCTTTCCTGGTAGGAACAATTGCCATTGATGCTGCTTGAGAGGACATGGCTGTAGAACTTCCACCATCAAAGTCATTTAGCAAGTGTTTCTCTTTTTTCTCATAAACAGAGCAGTAATGCCAAGCAGAACATAACAAATATGATTTGTAATCCAGTATGGTACTGCTTAATTCTTATGTGTAGTTGCCAGCATTTTAATTAAGAATACATTGGCATATGTTGGCCAGGATCCTGCTCCATGGAATTACTCCATGTGCCAAGCACAAAGACAAATCATCGAAGCCTGCAATAAAGGGGGAGAGGGCCTCAACACCAACAATGCTTTTAGTTCAACTGATTTCTGATTGACCTTTTCTACACAAGGCCATTATAAATCCAACACAATAAGGCAATTTTTTACAGAATAAACAACTTCACTTTGAACAGGTAGCTATTAAGAGGGAAGCATCGAGATTAAAGAAATCATATTACCTTTTGAATGATCCATACATACACGAGTGTTGTTTCACTCTACAAGTCTCTGAGCACATCAAAGGGACAGATGTTCATCAATCCAGAGCAAAATTTATCAGGGACCATGTACTGTGGGGAACATGGGACTGAGATGTGCAGGCAATGGGATTCTCTAGGAAAACATCATCTTGCCTCTTATGTATCAGTTTCATTTACTAGAAATAGATGCCTCTCAGTTATACACACTCAGCTCCATAAATATCTTGACCAATTTATTTCTATCCTAAATCCTAATATGGGAGGTGTGTAATTGAAGGGCATTGGAGCAAATGTTCCAAGTCACCCCCCTCAAATTGGAAATGCTATCGTTCTTATTAATTATAGGAAAAATAGTTTAAACAACAGATATTCCACAGGAAAACAACAGGTGGCATCCTTCCAGTGTGAGAGCTGTTGTGTTTGGATTGCTTTTTTTTTTTTTTCCCAAACCCTAACAGGTCAAAGCAGGTAAAATGATGAATCCATTAACAAGGTGTGTCTGTTCTTCTCCAAATCAAAGTAACTTTATGACCACCGTATAATATATAATATATACCTGCAATACTTAGTTGACAATTAAAAGATTTCATATGCACCTAGTCCCTTTCATCTGCAAGTTATAAAATCTTAACATTCACTCATCCAGTGAACTATGTAAAATGGCTTTATTTCTTTGGAATTCAAAGGTGTGTCTTCTAGCAAGTTCCAAGAGCAGCGCGCGCTCTGCCTTCCAGTACAGGGTTCAGTTTCCCACACACACCTCAAGTGTTCACAGACCACATTTTTCTCAGAACACAAGCCGAGCTCTTAGCTACCTGCAATTGAGAAGAATCTCCATGGCCTCAGCAGCTTCTGGACTGTACAGGGGGTGATCCTCAAGTTCTCAACTGTCACACATGTGTTCCTTCTCTTCTTCTTTGATGGTTTTCTGGCGTTCAGATTTTGACAAATCAGAAAAAGATCAAACCCAGCCAAAACCTGTCTTTCATTACAGTTTTCTCCGGTTGAAATGTTAAATTTTCTTACATCCGTGGAATTAGAGTAAATTACCATCCAAACTGAAAGATGTGTTGGATTCATCTTCTTTCTCCTTCATATTTACATTTGCAAATCGGCCCTGTTTTACTCTCCATACTTAGTGCTAGCTTGTCTTTCTTGCCTTCCAGCAGGCCTGCTTACCCCTTAGGATCCTGGAAACTTGTTTTTGTTTTTCTTTCAGCATGCAAACATAATGCACTAATCACCTGTGCTTAATGCCCAGGGCATGATCAGGGGCAAGTGTTAGAAAACCACCTGAGGCTCTTGGCACCCGCAGCATTTGCTCAGCATATCCCCTGTATTAGGCATATTTAATCAGCCAAATGAAATAAACAGATCTTAGGTTATCAGAGCAGTAAGCAAGCTAGAAGTTAGCAGTTACAAAAACTGCAGAGAAGCAAATGAAGGCTCCACCCACCGAGGGAATCAGAGTGAGACAAGGATTAGAAGCAGATGACATAAGAAATCATTCCAAGATAAATGTAAAAAGGCAGAGGGAGAGAGAGTTGAGTGCTCAAGCACATCGTGACATCTATATCCCAAGTGTTTCCAGATCGGTCCTCCAAGGCAAAAAAAAAAAAAATTAATATGCAAAAGTCTCCTACTTTGCCAGCCAGTCAGGGCACTTGTCTTAGCTGTGCATGAACAAACAGTTATTTGGATCATGATAACACTCATGTGACAACAATCCTTCTGAAATGACACAAGTCATTCCTGAAAAGAGAAATGCTAATGAGATCAGAGCAATGAATGATGGGACTTCTTCATTATGACTGGGAGTACAGATGTAGGAGGAAACGAAAGCAATACCCCTTTGGCAGTACCTTTCCATGTGTGTTCATAAAGTCTTTCTTAACCGATCAGAAAAGAAATTTAAGCAATGTTCCTTTGGTTCAAGCTGCCACAACATTAAGATTGTTAAAATTCAAGGACAGCAGTGCATTGCTTGACAGCGGGGATATGTTCTGAGAAATGCATTGTTATGGGCTTTTGTCCTTATGAGAACACTCTGAGAGTGTACTTTTGCAAAAACCCAAGTGGGATAGGTCAATCATTCAATGTGGCCTCTTGATGCCATCAAGACACAAGATGTGCAAGGATACTGCCAGTGTACCATGGTGTAGGATTTTACAGCAAACATATTTTTATAAGTAGAAGGAGCATACTCTAAAATAACCATTAAAAGTATAGCATAGTAAATATATAAGCCAGTAACAGAGTCATTTATTATCATTATCAAGTATTATGTACAGTACATAATTTTAAGTGCTATCTTTATGTACAACTGGCAGAACAGTTTTTTTATTTTGTTTTGTTTTGTTTTAACAGCAGCACCATCACAAACATGTGAATACTGCATTGTGTTACATTATGACAGCTAGAGTGTCACTGGGTCAGACAAATTTTTGAGCTCCATGACAAACTCAGGGACAACCATTGTATAGGCAGTCTGTTGTTGACCAAAATGTTGTTTAGCAATTTCTAAATATGAGGGAGGACTCATAAGTCTGCTCTTGCCACTATTGCCCCTATGGTTCTCTGACTAGACCTCTAGACCCTCCATCTATTCTTCTTGCCCCACTTTCTTCCCTTAAGAGTCTCACTTGTCTGGACTACAACAGATGCCTTCAGGCTTGAGGTTGGGATGAGCCCCACAGACCCTGGGAAGACCAGGGGAAGGAGAGAAACTCAAGGTACTCTGTGTCTCATCTTCCTTTGGGTCCACCTTGATGCTTTCAATCAATGAAGGTCTCCCCTCCACATGATGTTCTTCAGGGTTCAGCAACCTCTACTCGTCCTTGGTCTCTTTAAGATTGGGAGTGGTAACAACCCTCCTTTAAGCCCCAGGATGATCCTTTCATAAAATGTCTAGTCTTTGGATCTAGTCATTTCATGAAACCCTACTGTGCTGCCTGAGTTCTAATGTACCTCTTATTTCTTTTTCTTTTCTTTTTTCTTTTTTTAGATAGTGGTGGACCTTTATTTTCTTCATTTATTTATATGTGGTTCTGAGGATTGAACCCGGTGCCTCGCACTTGCTAGGCAAGTGCTCTACCACTAGGCCACAACCCCAGCCCCCAATGTACCTCCTATTTCTATCTAGGACCACATCTAATCCATCCTTCTGATTGATTGCACATTTTAGGAGATGATCCATAATTCTCATACTCCAGATGTGGTAATACGATCGATTTTTGAAATGCTTTACCCTGAAATTTGTAAGGTAAATTCTGGATTACTCAATGGCAAGTTGCCCAGCTTGAAAATTGTTTCCTCTTATTCTTAATAATTTGCTTTTAGCCCTTTTAGGTCAACTTCAATTCCAATTCTGTAATTTGGTAAAAGAATCACATTGATGGTGAAAGTTCAAAAGAACATTTGATGTCATCTGTAGAATATCCTTATTCTCTACCCTTCCTACTTTCTCTGCCAGTGAGAAACATAATGAGTAATACTAACTTGAGCCCTAGGTATTCCTGACATTTTTTTATGAAGGACTTTGTATACATTCACTCTTCCATTTCTCTCAAGAGCTCTACAGAGTAGGTTGTTATTACTGCCTCACCATTTTACAGATGAGGAAACTAGACTGGAGAGGTAAAGTCCAAAGGACATACCCATGATGAGTGGTATATCTGGGTTACTAACATGAACATTTGGCTCTTTGGTTAACTTGTAACCACTAATGATTTATGTATTTGAAGTGCTGTCTTGATTACTTAATAGTGCATAGCAAACCATGTAAAAATTTTTACTATTTCCCCACATTTACTAGCCTCTCTGAAGAGTGGCTATCACAGGAGTGCTACTAGGCATTTTTTTTTAATGTCTGCTATCCTGGACTGATAGACTCTAATGTGGACGATGAATAGAGGATACTGTGGAATAAAGAGTGTGATACAACAGGGCTATAGTTTGATTTAGGCATCAACAAGGAGGTAGAAAAAGGATTCCAGGTTAATAAGGAGGAAATGCCTGGCATAAAATCAAACATACCATTAAGAATCATTCTGCTCTTCAAAACTTGACTCCTTCAGTCATATAATTTGCAGCATAGTAACAGTGCAGTGTGGGAAGCTAGAGGAAGGGGGGAGCAGTGTGCCCACTACATACATACTAGCTGCTACACAATGAAGAGGGTGCAGCCTTCTCAAACTCTCATTGAACTGCATAAACCCAAAGACAGAAAGCCATTAGCTAGTTATCCTTTCCAAAACATTAAACTGGTAAATCACCATGTTCAACATTTATCTGTTTTATTAAAACTAAACAACAGTTATTTAACATGAAGATTTTTTTTAAATAGTTCATTTTCAAAACTACCTAAGATCCAGTTTGACCACAGTTTCTCCAATGGGAGGTCTTTTTAGACACATTGACAAAATCAAATGAAGATGGTCCAATTTTAAGTAGAGTAATTACAGAATTAGTAAGTACTGACATTTCTTTTTTAAAAAATATAAACTAGATTAAAAAATAAAATAAATATTTAAAGAAGTTATAGCTAAAGCTAAAATAAAATGTATGTATCTTCTTCACCACAAATGTTGTCTCAAACTTTTTTTTTTTTATTTGAACAAAAGCTGACCTCTGAGAAGTGTGTCTGATCTCCAAACAGGTTTCACACTTGATTAGACTTCCCACCACTATAGATGTCACATATTTTAAGCTTTTTATTCCATCATTGCTATGGCTCTCAGGTTCTGTGTAAGAGCAACTGCAGATTATAAAGAGCCAGAAGAAATCCTTTTGACATTTGAGTCTCCAAAATTGTGAGTGTATATAATTTGGTAGTAATGGGATAACAAGAGCTAACTCTAATTTATCTATTGCAATTGGAAAGGAAGACGGGTAGTTAATTAAGATGTCAGATACTGGAAAGTTAGTATTTTAACTTCTAACTAAATAAAATAATTCCTTACAAGTAGTGTCGCGACCCCTTGCCCACAAGGAAGACGCAACTCAGGAATCTTCTTTCAACAGTTTATTCAGGCCCCTGATATTTCTTCTTCTTCCCCTCGGATGCCCCTCCCAGCCTTAATAAAGCATCTCAAGCCCCAATGCGAAGGTGCCACGTGGAGCTTTCTCATAGGGTGGTGAAAAACCATGTGCCAACTCTCCCAAATAAGGAGTTGTTTGTCACAGGCCACAGCGGAGCCAGCGCCATCTTGTAATGGCGACCATAGTCTGCAGAAACAGCAGAAGCGGCTCACCACAAAGTAGAGCCACTAATTTTATATAGTCATGTTGTTATTGAACATCAATTGCATAAATTTGGAATCTGTTATACTTATAATAGACATTTCTAGAAAAATTAAGGTAAAGCTCTGTTAGTTATTGGAGGGTATGAAGATGTTGTCCATCCCTTCAGTCAACCCAATATTGAAAGAAAGAGACAGACAACATAGACATTTGTAATGGGCAGTTTCTGCCTCTCAAGATGTGGATATAATTGTCTCCTACCCTTGCCAATTTTACGATCTTCAAAAGTTGAGAACATTTCTTCCATATCCTCCCTCAACTACTGGGATCCTGTTTCTGCACAGGCTATTTCTGCACTGCAGCGAGTAAGCTCAAGTGAAAGTTTTCAGCATCTCTTTGATTTCCATGTTTAAAATTTTTATTCATACTTACGAGTCTGATAGATTTTCACAGTAGATAGTGTGAAAGAATACAGATGAGGGCCTTACATCACATGAATGCCTACAATATACAAGAGGGTAGGGAGAACAGATAATCCGGGGAGCTAAATGTCATTTTGAGACGGCCACCATGGTGGAATTTCACCATATTTGCCTAGTCCTATCCTCTTCCCATCTCTCTCTTGCCACTCTCCCCAATATCCTCCACTTCTCGACCCTCCCTCCCCTCCTGGATTGCAATAGAAGCTCCAAATTCTAATAGAGTGTTCCCTACATTGAAGTCTTGGTACCATCTGACCCTAGATATTTCCAATCAAGAATTTTCTCCCTGGGTAACATTCTTGTGCAAAATACAATCATTTTTTTCTACTGGGTAAAAATTTTTAAAAAATATTTTTAATATTTTTTCAGCTACACATGACATTACAATGATCTTGACAATTCATACATTTACAATCATATCTTTTAAATAGTCTCCTTTAGGTCACATATCCCTAATTTAAAGCATAAATAAGTGTCAAATAATAGTGTTATAATAGTAATAGAGATTGCTCATAGTTGTGAGATTCACTCATTACAAATATTTACATATATTTGTATGAACTTACATAATCATGGGATGATGCAGTAGAATTTTTTTTTGTATGGCTTGTCAGAATGTTGAGAAATAAGGCTGTTTTAGTGTGACAGAACATATTGCTTTGAGATGCAGTTTTGAACTGATGATGAATCTGAAATGGATGACCAGGCCCAGAAACTTATGATTATTTTACTTGGACAAATTACAAGGATTAAAGTCTGCTTTCAAATCTTTGGGGAGAATGTCCATGTATAGGTAAAATTCATCCTAAGGCAGAGGGATGATGAAGAACCCATGTTCTGAGCTGGAACACGGCTGAAAAATCATTGGGGGTGAATGACTGTCTGGGAGTGACAGGGTAAAGCCACTCACTTACCTTCTAAAGCCATTAAGTGAAACTGAGTGGATATTAGCCTAAGACACTTAAGACATGAGGCTCATAAATAAACCAAAAAAGTCAGGCCAAACTTCAGGAATACTCACCAAAATATTGGGAATGCTGTAGAAAAACTCTCCCTCGTCTTGATGCTGATACAGTACAGACTCAGTGTTGATGCAGACACTGTCTTCGTCAGGCCTTGGCCATGAGGCCCACAGGAAGAGCCACTCACTGAGGGCTCCTGCAACACTCATTATCCCTGGAGTAAATCCTTTCCTGCCTTGGCAATTTGGGGTTTGGGGTCTTACAGGGAAATCTTCCACTCTATATGTTCTACTCTCATTATAAGGAACCCACAGGGAAATAAGATCATTACTACTACAAAGGAAACTTAGCACATTACTTACGCCAGTCATCCTAGGTCTTTATTTATGAACATGATCTAACAAACAAGGATCACCAGGTATTCTGGGGAAATAAGTAATCGGAAAGAACTTTGCTTCTCTCTCTCTTCATCAGATGAAAAACAACAGGACAGATTCCAAGAGAGGCTGAGCTATTTTAAGATCAATTTTTTAAAAAAAAAAATTTATTTGTTTTAATTAGTTATACATGACAGTACAATGACTTTGATATATCATACATTTGAATCAAATGGGATATAATTTCTCATTTTTCTGAGTGTACAGGTTGCAGAATCAAATTTTTAAAGAAGAGTTTTTCATTCTAATTCACACCAGGAAAACCCCAGCACTGAAAGAAATAAAAACATGTTGTTTTGTAGGGGGAAAAAACAGGACATGATGGAATTTAGAACAAAATTATAAAAATAAAAATTTCAAGATTATAATGGTTAATTTGAATTGTCAACTTGATTGGATTAAGGGATGCCATGCCGAAGATGAGGCTTCTGGGTAGGTCAGTGAGAGTGTGTCTAGGCCTGTGGGATAGGAAAACTGAGTGGACACCCTCCCTAAGTGTGGGCAGCCCTGTTCAATAGGTTGAAGGATTGATGGAATAAAAGTTGGAAGAACTAGGAAGCCCGAGCAGATGCAAGCTCAATTCTTCTTAAATGGGTTCTTGATTGTTGGTGCAATCGCCTGAGGATATCAAATTCTCACTTCTTCATTTTTCCAAAGCAGACTCTGCCAGTGATTCTCTAGGGAGTTTCCAGGCCTTCAGTCTTGGCCTGGGGTAGCACCATTGATCCCTGTTGATCTGGGGATTCTAGCTCTCCAGCCTGCAGATGGCCATTGTGGACTATCCCATTTCTGGTTGTGTAAGCCAATCTTATTCATCCCTTTTTAATACTCATACCTCCTGTTGGTTCTATTCCTCTAAGAGAACCTTGACTGATATACAGAGTAAGTCTGAAAAATTGGAGCATAGGCTTATCTTACATGGAGGAAGAAGTCATAATTTCTTTAAATGCTGATCACAAAGAACAAGAGAGTATAGATGTGAGGAAAATGATAAAGACATGAGAAAGACTCAGAGGCCAAGCTCTAGCCAATGCAATTCCATAAGGAGAAAATAGAGGAGAGGAGAGAAGCCCCGTGGAAAGAAATATTAGAAGAAAATTTACCCTTGCCTTAGAAATACAGGAGTCTTCAAATTGAAAGACACATCCATCAAGCATCAGGAGAATAAATCTTAAAAGACTTATGGAGTTCTTGATGAAGTCTCCAGATAAAGAGATAATTCTAAAAGCTTCTAAATAAGCCGAGGGGAGAGGTGGACTGAATGTGTACGTACCACTTCCCTAGGAGAAGCTGGAAGTGTGCAGGGTTAGTGCACTGGGGGTTCAAAGTGCTGGTGGCATGTAGTGAGGTAGGATGTTAAACACCTTGCAATAGCAGAGATAGCACAGAGAATAATTATTCCATTTGAATAACAATTGCCCTTCTTTGAGAAATTCAGCATGTTTGGGGAAATAAAGAGAATTATAGTCACCTCTTCAAATATCAGGTAAGTAATCTTTTCTTTTGATATCCATATCAAAAATCTATGAAATAACAAGTTCCTTACTCCTGGCCATTATTCTTAAAATGGAATAAGGTAAACAAAGAATGGCAAGTTTTGGGGCTGGGGATGTGGCTCAAGCGGTAGCGTGCTCGCCTGGCATGCGTGCGGCCCGGGTTCGATCCTCAGCACCACATACAAACAAAGATGTTGTGTCTGCCGAAAACTAAAATAAATAAATATTTAAAAAAAAAAAAAAAGAATGGCAAGTTTCCAGAATGTAATCTTACAAAAGGTAACTGAGCAAAAGCAGTTTAGCACACAACCCAAGCTCCTTGTTATGGTTTAGATATGGTGTTCCCCAAAAGCTCACAGGTGAGACAATGCAAGAAGGTTTGGAGGAGAAATGATCAGATTATATACTCAACCTAATCAGTGAATTGATTCCCTGATGGGATTAACTGAGTGGTAACTGGAAGCAGGTGGGGTGTGGTTGGAGGAAGTGGTTCATTGGAGGCGTGGCAGTTGAGTATATATTTTATATCTGGAAAGTGGAGTCTCTCTCTGCTTTGCCAATGGTCATGTGAGCTACTTCCCTCTGCCACACTCTTCTGCTATGATATAATGTTCTGCCTCATCTTGAGCCCTGATAAATGAGGCTGGCCTTCTATGAACTAAGACCTCTGAAACTGTGAGCTTCAATTAAACTTTTCTCTTCTTTTGGTACCAAGGATTGACCTCAGGGGCACTCAACCACTGAGCCACATACCCAGCCCAGATTTTGTATTTTATCAGAGACAGGGTCTCACTGAGTTACTTAGTGCCTCACCATTGCTGAGGCTGGCTTTGAACTCACGTTCCTCCTGTCTCAGCCTCCCAAGCTGCTGGGATTATAGGCATACGCCACTGCAACCGGCCTCTTTCCTAAAATTGTTCTGATCAGATCCTTTAGTCATAGCAGCTAAAAAGCTGACTAAAACACTCCCTGTTCTTTGTATATAAAAATACGTCTATCACATTGTCACATAAATAATCACATAAGCAACACTGCGTGTGATTTACAAGATGTAAAGAACTCCAGGCACCTGGGTGCCAGAGACATCACTTAATAAATTTTAACTCTCACTCCTTCACTTGTCTTAATGAAAACAGAATTAAGTAGAGGTGTCCTGAATCTTTTCTTAAGGTCAGAAGCTTTCTGCTCCACCTTCTTCAACTGTTAGTTTAAATAATCTAATTATCCCAGACCTATGACTCTTTCCTGCTAGTAAGTGCTCTCAGTAAGGACCCTTAACATCTGACTCTTCACTTCTGCCTGTCCTTTAACCCAAATAGATTCCCTTTTCCCTTTCAAAGAAACAAAATAATAATAAAAAAAAATACACTCTGGAATGCATTTTAACTCCTATTGTACTAAACCCAGTAACAAGTTTGTTCCTTCATTCGGGGTAAAGCTCTTTTGACATCTCAGGTATTACCCTCCCTGTATCCCACCCCATCCCCATGATCCCCATGATCACCCCCCTGAATTACCTTTCAAAATAGTTTAGCTTTGAATGGTTTCCTAGATTTTAGCACGTAAATTCCTACAAAGGAGGTATGCCTTTGCTATTTCTTATTGTTTAGGCAGAAAATATACAGCTACTGAGTGAAAGAATATTTCAGGCACAAAACCACAGTCCCCACCTATAGTCCTGAGCTAAGTGCAATAGCAAACATGTTTTGCTCAAACATAAATAATAACCTTCTCTCAACTTTTGAAGCAATTATTCTACATAATTGTCACTTAGTAGTAGAATGTTTCAATTTGTTTTCTTCTCATCTGCTATACTGGCGCAAATTATTTAGCTGTGATATTTTGTAACCTAACATGTATTACTTTCTATTGCCAATTAAATTTCAATTAACAAACCTTATAATTATCTTATAGCAACCAGCCAAGAACACGAGTACCTCATATTAAATCGTACCAACAATAATAATGAGACCCCTCGAGGTTTGGCATTTATGTTTATCTCAGATAGGCTTCCAAAAATTGTGATGATTATCCAAATTCTCCAAACAGCTTGAGTCTGCAAAATTTGGCTGGCAATCTTGTGGGAACAAGCTTTTTTGCAAGATCTACAGTGTCTGCTTCAAATCCGGGCTCAAAGTCAGACTACAAAGGCAGACGAAAATGAGAGGGAAATTGTTATCTAAATATTTCAAAGCATAAAATGGGTGAAGGTTCAAGAGAAGGAAAAGTTTATTTGCTTTAAAACCAGTTAAATGTAATTTATACCGATCGCCATATTTACGTTTAACCTGTTACTATAGTAATAAATTGGGCTCTCCCCCTTAAATTGAGAATAACCTTTCTAGAAATTTGCTGTGAGATAGTTTATGTTCTTGGATCTTTTCCCTGTTTTAACATACAAGAATGGCAATACCAAAACAAGCCATGTTTTTATTTGAATTGTTCTAATATATAGGCACCATAAGTAAATACTTACTGAGGTGTTGACTTAAGCAAGTAGGGTATTAAGTAGGATAAAGGGAAAAATGAGTTCAAGCCAAGTGGGAGTGGTTACTGATAATGTACATAATTATTAAACATGCCTCATGGTTGGAACTATAGATCCAGTCAGTTATTCTGAGCAAGTCAACAATCTAACCCCTCCATCCCCACCTTTTTTCCCAAAAATCTGGAACATGATAAAATGTTTTAAAGCCTTTACCTTAAAATGAAGAAGTGGACATACAAAAAGAATATAGAGGCTTAACAGAATGAGAAATTGCTTAATAAAAGTACTAAAGTCATGACATTCCAAGTTCAGAATGAATTTGTTTAATACTTAAATATACTGATAAAATTAAATTAATTTCAGCCCTGGACACTGTTTTTCAAATGACTTAATGCCTCATTTATACCTATATTCAGTCTGTTGTAGCTCATTCTCACCCTACAGAACAGAGGCAGTCATACAAAGTTGAACATAAAATAAATCTTGGTTTTTTATTGAATTTCAAATTATACTGGGGATACTTCTGGGAAAATTCCAGGCCTTTGGGGGGAAAAAATTCTTCCCAACTCTAAAGTCTCTCCTCCGTCTTTGCAACCAGTTCCTGCTCATGTTGGTCAGAATCTAACCCTCACCCTCCCCAAAGAGAAAGCTGATCTTAGGACTCTGACAAACAGACTTCTCACAGCTTCAGGTAAATTTATAATGTGCCATAAAGCTCTCCCTGGGTTCATTCCCCAATACTGCAAGGGAAAAAAGAAAAACATTTTCAGTATCCACTACATGAGGGATGAATTCCAGTGGCACACATGGTTTCACTGAATCCTCAGAATGGCTGTGCTTCCCATTTTACAAATGAGGAAAACTGAGTCTCATAGAAATGAACCAACTTTTCCAGTTTGTCACCCCCAAAGTGATACAATCTGTGTTCAGATCTTTTCAGACTCCCAAACCCAGTTAGTTGTTCCACTGTTGCAATTTAAGTTAGGATTTCCTGGAAGACCTAAAGTTTCTGAAGAAGCCTCATAATTTATTTTTTCTCTTTCATTTTTTTTCTTCTTCTTTTCTTTTTGGGGCTAAGGATGGAACTGGGGGCCTCACACTTTCTAGACTCATGCTCTACCACTGAGCTGCCCCGATTGGCCTCACAATTTCTCCATATAGTTAATTTACATGAAATGCAGCAACTGGTAATATCAGCCAATGGTTCAGATCATCTTTGCCACTTTTGTTGATTCTTCCAAACTAAGATACAGCTACACATACTCAATTTGTCCTACTTTTTATGAAGGAAACAACCTAAAACTTACAACAACCTTAGAGTCACCTAAAACTGGAAAAGAACATGAATGTGACACTATTACGACCAGGTCATTGTTGTCCTTTGTGCACAGACATGAGCCCTTACAATTTTCTCATTAGCAGATGCTTTAGTTGATTTCCATGAAAGCTTTCCACAGTTCCTGCCGGGCACACACGGCTACTATCAGATTCCTTCTCAGCTTCTCACGTTCTCAGGCAGAGGCTCCACACATAAATTATGGGGGAGCTTAAAAGATCAGAAAGGCTTTCCCGTTGGGTGAGTGGGTGATTGAGTTTGATTTGTGTCTGCCACAATCATTTTGTCTGTCTTCAGGCTTCTTTGTCTGCTTCTGAAACATAAAACTGTGGAAAGCATCTCACACTCTTCTTGGCCACGGGGATTGTCCTAATTATGTTTTTATTCTGTAATGGACTTTGGGACTGAAGGGCCATGTCAAATGGTGACAGTTCTATTCAGTTAGTCAGGAGACTGAGTTCTGGCTGCGGAGAGGAGCACCATTTGAAATGAGTGTCTTTTTCTTTGATGAAAGAGCTAAGTTATATATGTTAGTTTTTGTATCCTTCTTTCACTTTTCCCATTCTTATTTTACCTTTTAATGAGTCATTAGCACTGGAAGATGAGAAGCAAATCCTTCTCCAGCCAAAGAAATGTCATGGGTACTTAATTTTCTCCTACATTGAACCAAAGCTTCTAACAGAGAGAAGAGAAATTTCTCTGCTGCTGGATTGATAAAGGCCCCTTTTGCACCACAATATTGAAATTGCTGCCAGGAACTGAAGTTTTTATTTGTCCCTCCTTCTCATCCCACCCGGTTTTCATCTTCCCTTACATCTTTGTAGAAGGATGACAGAGGCACTTGTAACTGTCCTGGAGACCCTAGTTTGCCTCAGAATTCCCGACAAAGATGATTGTATATTTTCCCTGCTAATGAGTACAGTTTCTTTCAGTGAAATCTATATTTTTTTAAAATGGAAAATGTGGTGCAGACTGCAGTGTTTATGCAAATATGTTGACTTGTGGTTACTCAGGATTCAGTGAGCAGAGCAGTTCATTTCTTCTTTCAGTAGGGTTCAAGGTGAAGATCAATATTCAGACAGGGGCGGGGCACTGTGACACATGCTGATAATCCCAGCAGCTTGGGAGGCTGAGGCAAGAGGATCCTGAGTTCCAAGCCAGCCTCAGCAACAGGGAGGCAGTAAGCACTCAGTAAAATACAAAATAGGGCTGGGTATGTGGCTTAGTGTTCAAGTGCCCCTGAATTCAAGCAGATGACTGCATTCCTTCTTTATCCCCTTCTGCTATTTAGGTTTTTACATGTTTCTCTACTTCTGCTTTCCTCTCATATGTGAATTATTCAGACAACAGCATGTCCAACAAAATCCAGACTCCCATCCTACAAAAATGTCCTTTCTTCATTGTCTTATTAACTATAATACATATTTTATGGTAAACTAAATAATATCTGGGAGATAGATTTGTGGTTTTTTTCCTCCTTCTTTCTCTGTCCCATTTTATAATAGTTGCTGTCTTTAAAGAAATATAAGCCACTTGATTATTCAAACTCATTTCCTGCAAAAAAAAAAAAGTTGAAAATTGTCCACAGATATTGATTGAGCACTTACTGAGTATAGACACTGTTCAGGAGTGTAGGAGTGAACAAATCAGACAAAAATGTCTGTCTTCTGGAGCTGACACTGTAGCTAACAGGGATGAAGGAAAGATGTCACATCTAACACATCTCCCTGTGCTCTTAATTCTTGTTTCTACCTTGAACTCATCAGCACCCTCTCATGTGCATACCTCCCTGGTTACACTGTTATTATCCACATTACAAGTGAGAACACTGAGGAATCTTGAGGGTAAGCAAGTATCCAATACCACCCAGATGATTGATGGCATGTCCAATATTCTAGCCCAAGCAGTTTGGCCCTGGGTTCTGTGTTTTTAACCCAACCAAACCTGTGCTCCTCTATTGACTATCACATCGGTAGGTTTCTAGCAAGTTGTCTAAGTGAATTGTAAAATCAAAAAGAATAATTTAGTTTTGCAATTATTTCTATCATCGGCATTTGTAGAAAATTTCATGTTCCTTATTATGTTCTGGTTTATTTCCAATATTCCAAAGGCACTCACTATAACAGTTTATGGATTTTTACAGGTAATTTCATGAATCAGTCCATACTAACAGACGCAGGACTCTCGTTGTTATACAAGGACCATGTTTCTCCCATTTGGCCTTGCTCTGATGGTTGTTCAATTCATCTCCAGAGAAAGAAGAGCAAGAACTCCTGCATATTCTCTGTCTTAGGGTGCAAACACCTTGCACCTATAAATGAGCATCAGTTAGCTTGGGTAGAGGCCAGCATTGTCTGGATAAATTCAAGACTGGTCTCTCTGACCAAACTACCTCTGTCCTTGAACAATTGGGCTGTCTCCACCTGTAAAAGGAAAGCAGAGCAATAGTTTCCAGAAGTAATCCCAGAGTTCAGACTGCAATGGTTTCCCCATGAGCTTTTATTTATTTATTTTTCACCCTATTTGATTTCGGAAGCTGAAAATCTATACCTAGTGTCTCTCCAAAGCCTGAGTCTCCAGCTATAAATGACTATATCTTTGCTCTCTTTTAACAGAACTCAAGACTTTCTCAGTTTCTTTCTCTATAGCATCCTCCAGCTAGTACTGTACATAGCAAATTATAGACCTTTTTAGTTGTCTCACTTAACTCACTGTTTTAGTCTGAGCCTTTTGTTTATCACATTGACATTCCATACATAGAGCTATTACACTACTCTTTCTGTCTCAGAGATATTGCCTATAACTACCAGTATTCACTTGTAATGATAAAATGAGAGTCTACACAATATGCATTTTCCACAGTTAAAAAGAGGGATCGTTTCATTTCATATGTCATTATGATGGGGAAAATGGAATGATTCTTTACACAGCAATTTTAAATGAGTTCATTATTTTAAATTACTTAAAATAAGTACTGGGAAGCTGCCATTTTCTAACCCTTCATTTTCCTGGTTTAACAGAGGAATAAAGTGCCTCTTAAATGCACAGCTCCATTCTAGGAAGAATGGGTTTTGTTAGGGAAGACATCCTGGGGTGGCCCTTTTGTTTAACCAAGCATCTTAATGGCTTTTGTACACACACAAGTAAGTTGGCTTGCAATGGAGTTTAAGAATAAGGAAATAGAGAAAGGCCATTTCTGCATGTAGATTTAATCTGAGAAACATATGGAATCCTGCAGGATATCTGAGAGGAAGTGAATGAAGAGCAAAAATGAGAGAGAGAACAGCCAGCAATATCAGAGTGCTAAAACATATCAGAAGCCATTAAAAGAATTCCCAGAAGATGTCCAACCAGGAAAAAAATGTTTTAAGAATGAGAATGTCTGCTTTTCAATTTAAAATTTTTATTGTTGTTCCTGCTGCATGAATGTTCCTTGCCTCCCTTAATTATTCATAAAATTTCTTAGCAGAGAAAAGCCTACGTGAGTGGAATTCTGTGCAGATCAAGCGTGGAGCTGGCAAGGTTCACACAGTATAGAATAGGTAGATCCCAGGTCAGACACTGGGAAAAATTTCCCCTTATCCACAAAGGACAAATCCCATACATATCCCCCAGTAGATGCCTGAAACCAAACACAGTATCAAATCTTACGTACATCAGGTTTTTTTCCTATATATACATACCTGTGATAAATATCAACTTATAAATTAGGCACAGTAAGACATTAACAATAACTAACAGACTCTCAAATAATTTTTATGCTCTTCATTCCAAATCTCCCCCAAATCTGTGTAATCATCCCTTATTTGCATTAAACGGTTTGCTCATTTCAGGGTATCCCTTGCCAAAGTCTTCCTATTATCTTGATGTTTTTTGGTGCAAAATATTCCTACCAATCCAAACACATTTTCTGTTTATACCTTCCACCCACAAATGTAATGCCTTTTCCATCTTAAATAAGCACTTCTCCAGTACCGTGGCCATAATTTTTGCAGTTTGAAGTACAGCAGCAAAATTAGCATGATTTCCTTTACAATTTTACCTAAAGCAAACTTCTCCTGGCCCATAGATATTAGCAAGCTTGCCATACTTTTGTTTTTCTTTCCTTGTTGAGAATTTTTCCTTTTCACTTAAAGAAGCACTTTATGCTTCTCTTCGGCATGTCTGAACCGCCAGCATTGTTTCTTTGGCACTTTGGGGCCATTATTAAGTAAAGTAAGGGTTGCTTGAACATAAGCTCTGTGAAACCACGATAGTTGTCTGTGGTACAAGATGACAACCAAGTGAAGAATGGGAGGGTAGCACATGCAGCATGGATACACTGGCAAAGTGATTCATGTCACAGGTGGGATGGAGCATCACTTGTGAGATTTCATCACACTACAGACTATCATGCGATTTAAACATGCATGAATTGTTTATTTCTGGAATTTTCCATTTAATATGTTCAGAACTTGTTGGGCCATAGGTAACTGAAATGGGAGAAAGTAAAACCAAGGACCAGGGGGACTACGATGTGTATACTATTGTCCTTTGTTTTCAGATAACATATTATCTTTGTCCATAGCATGCTATCCAAAAACCAATGTTGCTATATGTAGGGAGGGTTAAAAGGTCAGCAAAGGATGATAGGCAGCTGTTTTCAGCTGCCTACATGTGAAGAAACTGATTTTGCTAAATCACCAACTAAATCCTAAGAAAGTGAAAACCTGGATAAAGCAGGGAATGCTATAATTTGGATTTTAAAAAGCAGGATCTTAGAGCCAGACGCTATCATGAGAATTTAAGGCCTTTCAAGTTCACAGAAGTCTCTCAAGGTCATCACATTTTTCACAGGTCCTAGGATGGGAGGAGGTCATCTGGATATGAACTATTTTTTGAGGACACCAACCAGCTGTAGTCACCCTCCTCCAAAAGAGCATCAGTTTGTCACTGTCCCATTTAAAATGTGATAGAACAAATCACAAAATTCCACATGGTATACTTGAAGCACAGAGAAGAATGTGGGGCTCTCTCATTTCCTGAAATTTATTATACTTCTACCAGTGCAATAAAACTAACCAAGCTTGCATTATGTATTTCAGTTCATTACATGCTTATCTCATAGCCACAGAGTTTTTTTCACATGAACCCACTCTCTACCCCCTCAAAGCTGCACTTCACATTTTTTAATATAATCCAAAGACTTTATATTTTTCCCTATTAAATTTCATCTTTTGGGTTTCCTTGGCCAGCATTCCAACCTGTTGAAATATTTTGGAGTTCTGATTCCGTCATCCCTTATGTCAGCTGCAGATTTGATCCACATGCCTTCTCCCTACCAGGGGTGATAGGTTTTGTGGAAAAAGAAAAGGAATATAGATCTCAAGCCCTGGAATTATGCCCCCATATTTATCACTAACTGGATGTCTGGCAAGCACTGAGTTAGAGGTATTTAACTTTCAGAACCTCCATTTCCCCATTTGCAAAATAGAAAAACCATCTTCTGGCAAACTTGCCTTAAATTATTACAAAAATCAAGTGATCTGTACATATTTGTCTATGTATGTGTGTGTGGACCTCACATAACTCTGAAACCAGCTTTTTAAAGTAAAATAAATGTCATGTAAATGTATGTAACATTAGCATAATGAGCATCCCTGCTTTCTCGGAGGACAAGATAACACTGGCAACAAGCCATAATGGGTATGAAGGCCTCTGGGTTTCCTGCAAAGATCTCCTTCTGGGTGGGCTCTTCATATGCACAACTATGCAGCATTCACTTCTTGAACACCAACTATATACTACATCCAATTATACCAAGCATTGGACCTACAAAAATTAATGGGACACAGGATTTTATCTAAAACCATTGAAAATAAATTCTAAAGGTTGCAAGGGGAAGATAGATTTCAGCAAGCAATGGTTAATAGTCACTATTAATGCTCTGACTTAAAAATGGAAGGGACTATGTCTCTTCCTCAGATGAAAAGGAGGAAAAAGAAAATTTTCTCCTAACTCAGAAAAAAAAAAAAAAGATGATCTGTGCTGAGCTTTACACTTTGCTTTCTGGTATATCCAGAGAGAACAAACAGTTGTTTGATATGGTTTTTGAGGACTCAGTTTTTCCAGCCAGTAGTGTGATCCAGGAAGAGGGTGACTCTCAGAAAAGGTAAATAAAATACTGACTCAAGATTCCCATCCCCAGGGAACCAAACTGGTCTTCAGTGGAGTCTGCCATTTTCAGGGAACTCAGATGTACAGTCAGGGGTGAGCACCACTGTATGAGAGATGAAACCTGCAAACACTGAAGTTCCAAGCTTTATGGAGGAGCATCCTATGATGACAATAAATGATAATGGATAATAACATTCACGTAAAAAACTTACATATTGGTTTCTTTCTAAAGTTGCTTTAAAATTATTGCCTTAATATTTTTATTCTTAAAGTTGCCTATTTAAACATAATTTGGGAAGGGTGGTAAGTGACAATGAAAGTTGTTGTTACCACTTGAGGAGAATGTAACCATCTCTCAGAAAACACCAACTAGTGATTTAAGCCACAGGATTGCCACTTAACCCTCTGCATAATTAACTGCCACACAGTACACCTTTAGGGTGGTGAATTCTCTTCTTTTACAAAGATATCGCTGTCATAATTAAAATTGCCAGTCCATTGTGACATCACACCTCTCAAAAGAAAAAAAAAATTAGTGTGACAGAATCTAAACCAAAAGCATAAAGGTTGTCAATAGAAAACAGATGCTCTTCCTGGTGGGTGTTCAAACAATTTTTTTAAGTCAAATATCTCTAAATGTGTTTGCGCAGCCTCAAAACACAGATTCAAACTAGCAGCTTATATATTTAAGTGCTGATGTATTTAATGTGATAATGTCAATTTAGTAAATTATAAGTTGTTAAAATCAACTACTGAATTTATTTTTCTCAACTTGCATTGCCATGAATTTTTCAAATATTTGGTACCAGGGTATGTAGACAGTTTTATCCCAGTCCCATTTTTCTCTCTTGTTAAAACTTTATCTATCAATAAACAAAAACAAAAAAAAACCCAGGATATTCCTCAAATGGCTAATCATTAGACATTTTTAGGCATTTGTGAAAAAAATGAGAGAATTTAAAAAAATTAACCTCAGAAAACCAAAAGATTTTTAAATATTTTATCCTAACATTTGGCAAAAGTCAATGAAATTGTGTCCCAAAAATGAAGAAGTAGATGATGCCGTTGGTAGTAACTCATTTATGTAGAATTATATCATTTCCAAACACTTGGATACACATTCTTTTATTTACTCCTCCTCCCCCACATTCTTGTGTAATCATTTAATAATTTTTTAAAAAAGAAATCTGAGTAGCTAAATAACTTACCCATTAAACATAATGAATACAAAACCTTGAGAACTAAAAGTCGGCTTCATTTCTCCTATTGCATGGCACCATTTCCACTGCATCAGCAAATATTTAGGATAAACGTGGGCAGGGGATTGGAGAGGGATTTTGAAATAAAGTGCAGATAATGCGAAGGAAAGCAGAGGTGCTCAGGGATAGTGCTGACTTCAAAGGAATGATTTTACTTTGTCTAAGTCATGTAAAACCACCAAGTTTTCATCAAAATAGAAAATATAACAAAGAAAAATACTAAGTTCCTCAATCACATCACCCATTGCAGAGAATCACCATATCCAAGGCATCGAGCTCCCCCAAGCCTACAGATATTTTAGTTATTCCAGTTCTGTGTTCCTCTGGGAGAGAAAAAAAATAAACCCTTGCAAGATTTACCGAGAAAGCCAAATGTGGAACTAATGCAAAATTGGCATTTTTGGCAAAGTAACAAAACACATCAAGTCCCTAAAACTAATCTGAACTTCAAGCTAGAGATATTATGAGCTTCTAAATATCCCATGGAAGAGTCTCTCAGTGCCAAATGGTATCTGACCTTCTGCATTTACATTCACCACTGACTGGGTGAACTCATTCTTTCTAAATGAACTTCACTAATCAAGCTAAACACTCAAAGTCATTTTTTTTACTACATAGGCAAATTATTCTCACTTATAGATTAGTGTTTAGTTTTGTCTCCTTACTGAATATGTCAGTAATTCTTCACTTACTACTTAAGTTTTGTTTTTCAGTTTTGTGTTCTGTCCCAAATCCATGTTCTCATTATTAAACTTTAATGTTTTGCCTGTACCATCATTATGCTGTGAAAAAAAAAATGGCTTTCAATGATCTATCTTATTACCAGTACTAATTTGCACATTTCAAATTAATGGAGAAATTTTTCAACACTGTTATGCAGCTTCAATAAAGTTCTCAATTGTTTTAGAAATTTTTATATTTTATAAACCCACTGACAGATTTAGAGTTATTTCTGCCTAGAATAGATCTTTGTAATATACTATTAATTTTTATACGTCTTATAGACTTACTACACACATTGCTTTTCAAAACATTATTCAAATGTATCCTTACACCTGCCTGTATAGGAGAAAACCGAAAATCATGGTATTCTTGCCTAAATTGAATAGCCTTTTTTTTTTAAATCTCTGATGGATAAAAGCTAAATTGACTTATTTGCATTTTTGGAATGTTGATTAATTACACTTTAAAATGTTCTGATCTTCTTTAATGTTTTTGTTGTTGTTGTTGTTGTTGTTGTTCAGGTCTTTTGCCTGATATTTAAATAATTTAAAGAAACTCAAGGATTGAATAAGGAAGCTGCTAGCCACATTTTTTAACTTGCTTAGGAACTGGCAATATGATGTTTATAAAGATTCCATGAATACACTTCATACCTAAAACTTGGGGAATCAGATTTTTTTTGTTGTTGTTGTTGTTGTTGTTGTTGCAAATGGTAGCATTCTTGAGTACTTTGCACATTGGTTAATAAGGGAAATTTTAAATGTTTCCATTAATAATAACCATGAGAGAAAAATTTATTATCTAATTTTTGTGAATGAGATACTATGTGCATACAAGCAAAAAAAAATAACATTTATTAAGACTTTCAAAGACCTTTAACAATGGTTTGGAATAAAAGTAATTTTATTTTCAGTTGGGTTAGGAAGTTATTCACCACATTTCATAACTTACACACACACACATAATGTGAATCGTCGATGTGGAGCTAGTCTGTGGATAATGAACTGACTTGGAGGTAGAAAACCAAGGGCAAATTCACACTACGTGAAATAAAATGAAATAGTGGTGTCCTCTTGAAATTAGTGCTGAAAACATCTGACTTTAAGTTTTTCCAAGTCGTGAAATACCAAGTTAAATTGGAAAGGAAGATACAGGAAACTCCCATGGGGTTTGGTTTGTTTGGGGTTTATGACTTGGGAGAAAAAATAAAAGCGGATTTAAATGTGGACAAGTATGTTTAAGGAAGTTAAGTTCTCCAGGAAAATGAATCCCTGGAACCTATGAGCTTCCGTACATCATCCATTAAGTACGTGGACTAACGGGCCAGCAAAAATCAATCAAGTTCATTATTAACTGTTTTCCTGTTTGGAGACCTGACAGCACACATTATCCTACCCAGGACAAAATCAGAGCAAATATGTAGTAAGGAAGCTTGAAAATCTCAGAGGATATTTTAAAATCACTACGAATTTAGGCTTTGTGCTAATACCTCACATTCTGGAAAGAATTATTAAAGCCAGGCAGCAACCTTATGAGGTGCATTTTGAAGATGTGAACACAGTCTCAGAGATGTTAGGTAGGTCATAGTGGGGACTGAAATTAGAGTCACTTGACCACTTAGCCACAGACCCCCCAACCCTATTTTGTATTTTATTTAGAGACGGTCTCACTGACTTGCTTAGTGCCCCACTGTTACTGAGGCTGACTCTGAACTCGAGATCCTTTTGCCTCAGCCTCTCAAACCACTGGGATTACAGGTGTGTGCCTGTGTGACAATTCTTAAGCTGTTATTTAAAAAAATATATATGTCTCCCTATATTTACCCCATTTTTTTTTTAGCTGACCTGACTTTGTTTAAGGGCGTCTGTTTCTTTCTTATATCTAACTTGGATTCCTGTATACACAAGTTGCTTCCCTGATTAGGAAACTTGAAGTAAACACTTTTCTCTTTCAAGAATGTTCTCCCTTCTCCTTCTCCTGCCACTCCCAAGCAAATGAAAGGCCTTTGGGGTAAGGTAGGTTTTTACTTGTTAAATCAGGAAACCCTATGTACCCGGAGGAATCCCCTATTGAAGAGGATTTATTTCTATTATTTATAACAATGGTTATTTTTAAAACTGTTCATGTTCTGCATCTCCTCATGAGTTCAAGGTCCAGGACAGCAGAGAGCATGTCTGTCCAGCCCCCACCATGCCTCGCATGGTGCCTGGAACACAGTACACCATCACTAAGTCCTTGTTCCATTGCAGGAAGCCCTTCCACCTGCAGATGAGGCCTACTGGTGCCATCTTATGAGGATAGGGAACAGCTGGCCACTGGCCTTAAAAAAGTATCTGACATGTGAAAGGCCATTATTATGAGGTCATTTCTTCCTCCTTGGTTTACTTCTGCGATTTTTTTTTTCTCCACTGAGAACATGCTGCTTCTTGTAACTTCTGATTGGTAGGAAAGCTATTTTACTTCTCACTTTCTCCAACACGTTTTTCAGTTTCTTTCTTAATTTTTCAGTCCACCAACAATTAGTAGGAAAATCTACCAATGCTGCAATTAAGACATTTCTCATTAGCTAGGGAAGCATAGAACCACATGGAAAATTAAAGACTTCTGTGTCATCTTTTATCACTGTGGATGTTCATGGCCTCACAGCAGTGGCTGTACCCATTATTTAATAACTTTTAATGCTAATTGATAAAGTATTAACATCTTGAAGGCTAAATAAATTAACTAAATATTTAAGTCTTTTTTATTATTGAGCAATTAAGGAATCCTTAAGACCCCATAAAGACGATTTTTTCAGATTTTACTTTTTATATCTTTCTGATAATATTCCTAATTTCAGAAAATACCCTCAGAATAAACCATCAGCTTTCAGGTTATTTCAAAAACTTCAGTTTATATTTAAAGGACAAACCTATCAAATGTTAATATATTTACCCAGTATAATTTCGACCAGGTAAAATATGAAGTATAAGAGTTTAAAGAAAGCGAATCAGCATAAAACAGTTGCCTCTAGATAGCATGATTTCATCCATTGCTGTATTTTAATTATATGCAACAAGATATATTTATCACAAGAAAAAATAAACAATAAGATGTTTATTATTTTAGCTTATTTACTGGAGTACAGTCTTTTTCTAAGAAGGGATGAAACAAAGGGGGAAATATAGATTGACCGTTATTAAGGATTTCCTCCAGTGCTTTCTTCATTGAACTGAAGCTGTTAATAAATCCTAAATGTCTGCAGTCAGCACTAAGTTGGTGATGCTAATGTTGGTAGGAACAGAGTGTTCAACACATAAGAACCAATGATAACTAAATAGTTTTTAATGGTTGAAGCCTGAGGGGAAAAAACCCATAGTAGTTACCAGCCTTTCCCTAAATAAACAGGTGTGTGTACACATATGTGTGTGTGCTGGGTGTGCTGAAGGTCACCCTGAGCCTTCTCTTGGCTCAGGGATGGGGAAGACCTGGTGCTACTGGGTTTCTTTTAGAGAGGCCTCCAGGTTATGTCCAAATTTGTTTAGAAATCTGAATCTCTGTATTTATTAAAAGGAAAGATCTGATAGATCAGTCATCTTTTCTCTTTTCTGTTATGCAATTAATCCAGGGGTTGAGGCAGCATATGACAAAAGTTAAGTAGACCAGCTTTCTGGATAGAGATGCCGAGCGTAACAGATTTGGAAACACAAAGCATTCACTCCAAGGCAGTTGATTTACTCGTTCATTATCCATCTATGTGTTCAGCCATATCATCTGTCTTGACACCTTAATAACTTATTCAAAAACATCTAACTAGAGGTGGGGATATAGCTCAATTGGTAGAGTGCTTGCCTTGGATGCATAAAGCCCTAGGTTCAATCCCCAGCACCACCAAAAACCAACCAAACAAACAAACAAACAAACAAAAAAATTTATCTGTCTAGTTAAGAGCTGGAGATCCAGTCAAGAAGACATGATGGTGTCCAAGCTCAGACACAAATTTGCAGTGTAGCCTAAGGTACATGCTTTGGCCTTCTCAAATCTCCACTTTCAGCTGGGTGCAAGCCTATAATCCCAGAAGCTTGGGAGGCTGAGGCAGGAGAATAGTGGATTCAAAGCCAGCCTCAGCAACTTAGGGAGGCCCTAAGCAACTCAGTAAGACCCTATTTCAAAACAAAGTACAAAAAATGGCTGGGGATGTGTTTCAGTGGTTAGGCATCCCTGGGTTCAATTCCCGGTTAAAAAATAAAAATAAAATAAAATAATAATGATAATAATAATATCCATTTCCTTTTTATAAAGTGTGTATAGAACTTAAAGTATGGTCTTATGGATTACAGAGAAATACTTAACCTCTCAGCACAGTGTCTGTGCTTATGAATGGTGTTTCATATTGTTAGTGCCTCTTTATTTAGGGAACAGAAGTTAAGATGTTAAAGGAAAAGACGATTTTCTTCATTCTGTTTTTAAATTTTTCAAAAATGGGCTCTCTAGAAGTGAATTTCCTGGACACAAGTATACAGAGCACAGCAGAATACTTTCAATGTGTGCAAATTAATCTCTTGGTAACCTATATTTTAAAAGCCAAGATACCCATTCCCTGAACAAGCCTCAGATCCTTATCCTGTGTTTTTCTTTAAGTCTTTTAAGTCTCATCTGCAAGGAATGTCATTGTTAATACCAGGTTTTGTTTTGTTTTGTTTTGTTTTTAACAGCCTAGTTCAAGCTAGCTAAACAAAAAAAGACTTAGAGAAAAATGAATACAAAAATTGGGGCTGCAGAAAAAGAAGTGGGGAAAAGTTTCAAAGCTTCAGGACATTACACTACTGTCTTCTCCTTGCCATTTAGGTATTAATATTCAGTACTCTTTAGTGACTAAGGCATGAAGCCTAGAAGAAGCCAGTCCCTTCTCCCTAGAGTGCATAGCCCTATTTTATTCCGAGGCACCTACCCAGAACAGATTAGAAGGCAGTACAGCAGATGTGCCTGTGACCATTGCCCTTCAGGGAAGCATCAAAATTCGCTGGGTTCTCACTCATTTCCACTTACTATTTGTTCCATATGTTTGCCCTGTAGAGTTTTGTGCATCTGAGGATATTCCAATAGCTATTATACTACCTATTTTTATATTTCTCTATATGAATGCTAACTTTGAAATCACAGCCACTATATTATATCCATGAATTCTTTCTAGGCAATCCATGTGTCAAACTAGGACAACTCAGCAAGGAAACAAATCCCAACCTGCTCTTCTCATCCACTGTCCCTTTAGATTTATGGGATTGTACTGATATAATCTTCCCTTGCTCCTGGGTGAAGAACTCCATAGATGCTATCCGCTCTTCTATAAAGTGCCCTACGTTCACTTTACATCCCAACCACAGCCTCCTTCAGCAATAAGAAGGTCCATTCCCATGTAATTATCAAAACTCTGATCGTGACGAAGTGTGACATTGTCTGCCCTCCCCTGGGTAGGACCTGTTTCTGGCTGGGACCCAGCAGTAGACAAGGCGTCTCCAGCTCCTTGCTCTTTCTTATTTCCTTGCTCACCTCTTCCCTCCTGCCCTGAACACTTCCTGCCAGCAAGGAAGTGACAGGGAGGAAAGGTGAGGGGACAGTATAGTTTTTCTTTGGTGGTTGGCGTTGCTTTCTCTGCACCTGGCAATGGCTAAAGCCAGCTCTTTTTCTCACTGAGTGCTTTTATAGCTCTGAGGAGCCCTTCTGCTAGGCCCCATTCCTTGAGTTCCCATGACCTTACAGGTGCATTCTCTTCCCATCTGAGACTTGTGCTTCATCCCCTGCAAATCAGTTATTCATCTCCCCCATCTATATGCCCCCCACCCCTGACCCTGCAAACTAGAAGCCCTTTCACAAGAAGGACATACATAGTAGCATCTGTCCCCAAATGAATCTCATTACCAATCCCTCCTCTCGCCAAATTCCAAACACTGTTTCTATCCTAAAAGATCCAAGAGTCTTGAAACTGGTTCTTAGTTATTTTCTTTGAAAACCCCACACGTGGATCTGTCTTACATGCCTGGGTTACCTGTTACCTAGCACATAGGTGCTTTGGTGGAAGCAGAGACTGAGGAGCCCTGTTCCAACATCCTGTTACATAAGTGAAAATGGAATTTCTTTGGAATGGCATTTATTGCGGTGGTGCCAGGACTTCATTATAATCAGCATTGCAAAGGAAATACCAAAGGAAGCAATAATGATCTGCCATTTATTGTAAAACATGACCTAGGTGTGGCTTTGTTCTGTGTTTATATAATGACAAGGTTCATGTAATAATGTAACTTTCCAAGTCGTAATTGAAATCCCAGACTAAGAGGTTACTACAGGACTAGGTTAGAATGAATAGATTATCCATATGATTTGATCTGCTCTGAAATAGCAACTTATAGTTCTGACATGATGCTAGAAATTTCCCTCTTGACTCAAGCTGAATCACCATGCCTTTAACAATAAAAAAGAGAAATATTTTCCCTGGAAGAAGAAGTAGAGTGCACAAGGAGCTCTGGACGTTGCCATAACAAGTTTTTCATATGACTTTTGCCCCTAATGTATCTGCTAAAGTTCTTAGTTATTTCACACTGAGTGTTTAGCTTCTGGAAGGGCTAATTAATTTAGCAAATCGGTCAGCCAATGCCATAGCAAGATTGTAAGAAGATGGAGAAGTTCAGGGCAGTTTTGCTGAGGAAGGGGGTTATTAAAGATAGAGCACCTGGGATATTGACCCAGCTATTCTAATACATAAGGCAAGGACTATTTTTTCTTGAACTGGGTCAACCATGGCCACATCTTAACACTGGATTTTGATCACCAGAAAAGAGGATTGAACGAAAATTCAAACATGCTGAAACATTTTAAGGTAACATATTTACATATGCATGTTTCACATTGAAAGAACATTACTGCAATGGTAATATAAGAGCCACTTGTAGAGAACATTGAGTCTCATAAAAAAGATGACATATAAGCCAGTGAGTTTTGCCTGGCCCTTAGTAAGAAACATTTGAGTCCATATAACATCTAAATGGCATTCTTTAAGCATTTCAATATGTATTTTATAAATGTTATTAAAAGGCAAACTCAGAATCCAGCCTCAGGAGTATGAAGGGGTGTAATGACTAGTGCAGTCATTTTGTAACAGGCATAAACTGAAACAGGTTATAGAATGTTTTTTTCTGAGGATCAATAACCAAATTTGTAGTTTGTGGTGAAACAAAGTAATTCAAGTATCCTAAACGAAATGCATGACCTCTAAAATATATCCTCTTATTTTATGAGGCCTGCCACTTGCTTTCCCAGTGACAGCCATCACCATAGCCAACCATTTAAGAATGAAGTCCTTCTCATCCAATAACACTGTGGCTAGGAAGGAGGCAGATACTAGAAAGCACTAGAACTGAACACAATGTTGACATTGCAATCTGACACCACCCAGCAGTTTCTAGTATCAGGTTCATGCATAATTCGAACCAGACAGATTTCCTTTGAAACTTTCTCTAAGAGATTTTTTAAACTGGAAGATGAAGAGTGCAAATATCAGGGAAACTATTATTTCTTAGCAATTCAAAATGTACTAAAATGACTTAAATGACTCACAGAACCTGTTCCCTTCAAGCTAACTCAATCACTCTGCTGTCTCCTACTGAGTGACTGGTAAGTGCTGGGTACTGTGTTAAGCACTGAACGTATTAGCTTCATGGAAGGCAGACCCACTTCTATCCTCAGGAAGCCTCATTCCCTAAACACATTTTCACTGAAAGCTCATTTGCCATTTGGAGACCCATTCTGGAAACGGACAAAGATTTTATTCTATTTAAAAATATGTGCACATACACACACATGCATAACTAAGTGTTGTTTATGATTTATTTGCTTTGGAAAGCAGTGTTACCTGCAATAACAGAGGAAGTACTGTCAGTGGAAAAGTAGGAAAACACATCTGTAGTCAGGAGGGAAACATTTCAAGTGCCTGTTATTATGCCCTGGAGCCCAGAAGATGACAATGAGACATGTGTAGCCCCTACCAGAGGCCCAGTTCTGTGGTCCTGGACACTTGAGGCCTCGCTGGATGCAGTCAAGGAAGAATCAGTGAGGATTAAGTCACTACTGATGTCCCCTTACCTAAAGCTGCCCCCAGGCAAGACACTCAAAAAAAAAAAGGCAGACCATTCAATAAGGGCTAATAAGCAAATGAACAATTTCCAAAAATCTTTAAGTTAGAAAAATAAGGCTCAAAACACACTCATAAGCTTCTTACTTAACAAATTGAAAACTTGCATTCATGTATTCAACTCACATGCTATTTGAAGTTTTCTTATTATTTTTCTAACCTCTTAAAAGGGATTTCTAAAGGTTACCTTTATTTGAAGTAGATCCCCTCTGTTGCTTATTGAATGTACTAGTCCACTTGCAATGGGGTTAGTTTTGAGACCTCAACATACACACACTTAACCATTTCAGGACAATGTCAGTGGAAAGAATGAGAGCTACTACAACTTCCACTCTCCATTCATCAAAAGACATTTCCACATCCCGTGAATATTTAAATGTATTTTGCTTAGCACTTAAACTTTATGAAGCACTTTTGCAGGCATTTCCTAGACATTGATCCTCATAACAACTGGGTTGTTTTATAGGTAAGGAAATTGAAACTTGGAGAAGTTAAAAAATTGGCTCAAGAGTCACATAGATAGTAAAATAAACAGGAACTTCAAGCCAAGTTCTTCTAACTGTAAATGTCCTTTGTTTTTATTTTAACTATATACATTTATGGGGTATAGTGTGATAATGTGATATATGCATACACTGTATGATGATCAAATAGTTAACATGCCCATCTCAAGCATTTTAAGTTTTTGATTAATGTAATAATTGTACATATTCATTGGGTACAGTGTGATATTTCAATACATACATACAATGTGTACTGACAAAATTAGAGCAATTAATGTTTCCATCTCCTTATCATTATTTGGTTTTTGAATCTCCAACTAATCTTATCATTCTACTAAATTATCCCCCAGTATGTGCTGAGAGTTACAGGAAAAACATGCTTGCTATAGTTCCCAAATATCTGTTTAATGTTCTTTACATTTCTGGCACTATGGTAGGTGATTTATCTACATTATTTCTTTTTTTTATTGGTTGCTCAAGACAATACAATGATCTTGACATATCATACATTTGATTCAAATGGGGTATGAATTCTTGTTTTTCCACGTATACAGATTGCAGGATCTCATTGGTTATACAGCCACATCTACATTATTTCTAAACCTTTCAATATTTAAAGTAGCAAGTTCAAGAGATAAGAAGCTTCTGAGATGCATTCTTTCTTCATTTGCCATTAAAAAGAGGCCTTAGGTATAAGTCTGTGTTCACTGGGGGTGTAATTATGAAAAAGACAGACTAGGTTCCTTCTTTCAGGTTTACATTCTGGCATTAGGAAGAAGATAGTAAATGCATAAATAAGTCATGATTTCAAATGATGCTAAGTGTTTGAGATATATGAAGACACAGACTAGAAAGTATCCAGGGAGACAGGATTACTTTAGATGGGGTGGTCAGAAAAGGCCTTGCTGAGTGAGCATGCAGTTCAGCATGGAGGGAAGTGTCACTGGAAGAGGAGACAGTCCCTGAAATGGGAATGAGGCTGGTGTGTCTGAGTGTTTCCAGGCCACCAGTGCCTGGACTATGGAGGGCTTGAGAGGAGACCTTGAAGAAACTCAGGCTTCATGGGGGCTCTAAACCATGGGAAGCCGCGGCTCTTATTTTAATTGCAAGATTCTAAGAGCAAACAATGATCTGAGCTTTGTCTTCAGAAGATGCCTGTGGCTCCATACTCTGAGAGGAGAAAGGAGTTTAGAGGAGCCTATGAAAGGATCAAGATCCAACAGGAAAATAGGAGTGGCTCCTTGTAGCTGTGGGGATGGTGAAAAGAAGTTGGATTTACAACGCATGCAGAGGCAGAGGTGGAAGAATTTTCTGATGATTGGTTGGGGAGATTGACAGAAAAATAAGATGATTTGGGGCCTAAACCATTGAGCAGACAGTGACGCTACTAACTGAAATGGGAACAATGAACCGAGTAGGTTTCATAGGCAGACTGCATGGAAATGAAGACCTCTGCTTTAGATTTGTTGAGCAGAGTTCCCTATCAGGCATCTGACTGTGATCTCTGAGAGCAGTGCACAAAGGATCCAGAGCTCAGTGGAAAATACGGAGCCAAAGATAAAGAATGGGAGGTGATTTCATAAGGCATTTAAAGCCATGGATCCAAATGCATCTGGTCAGCTCATATCAGAGAATTTGAGCCTTGAGATTTTCTGTCATTTAAGGACACATAGATCATAATCAAAAATATCATGATATCAGTCATGATATCTTCCCATTTAACTGGGTCCATCTCTATGATGAAAGTCAAATCTCAGTACAACCGAGAAACCCCCAGAATATTACATATAAGGCTATTTGTCAATTTTTTTCCTCAGCTTTTCCTTATGTTAGGAATCCTAAGGTGTCTTTTAAATAAATGTAGATATCATCGAGGTGTGATGTTTTAGAAAGGACAAACTATTCGGTTAGCATAGGTAAGGTAGTGGTGGTGTTCCCTATTGAAATACAGAGAATGCATTTAAAATTTTTGCTGGATGTGATATATAAGTTACCATCTCAGACCTCGCAGGAACCAGGTAGCTCTCCATAATATAATTTCTTTCCCAAGCCACTGATCTTTCAGTGTGTGTTGTACTGAAGCCCAGGAATTGTAAACCAACTGTGCTGTGCTGAAAGAAATTTTGTCTGGGCCTCCCTGGGATAGGGAAGATGACAGTTCCTTTCTGAGTGGAGCTGTCCTTTATGATGAAATTGTGGCAGTTCACAGGATTCAAATGTGACTCCCAGGGAATTCACTCAGCAGTTAGGGTGATACCTAAATTAGCATTTCCAGGTCCCTGTTCAAATGCTAATAAAGCTTGTGCTACTTACAAAGGCGAGGTCAGATAAGGCCATGTAGATCCCAGCATAACCAGAGTCCCAAGTGAGGTGGACTTCCTCCTCACTTAGCTAAGTTTTAACATTTGATCTCCTTGTTAGGCACAAATAGAGATACAAAAGAAATACATAGCTCTTCAAAAGTTTATTAAAAAGATGACATGATCTAAAATTACAGATAGATTCAACAAGATATAATTCATATATGGCATGGAAGGGGACATAAAATTCCTATTAAAATCTTGACCTATCTCTAGAGAGCAAAGATTTAAGGCTGGAGCTTTGGAATCATTGAACTTGGCTTTCTCAAAGTTATCACTAGATCTCTGGGATTCTCCTTTTGTTATCACTCAGAGGTACTAAAAGGGAAGATGAAGATTTCAAATGCTAGTTTTAAATGTTTTTAATATACCTTTGTTGAAACACTTTCTGGAACTTCTAAGGGATAGCATCTCCTGTAGGGTGATTTGAATATCAGATTGGAGCGCCCAGGGTCAATGAAAACTGGTTTTGACTTTTTTGTACTCTAGAGCTGCAATTTGTGAGGTGTTTATGCAAAGTGTTTAGAAGCAATCTTTCTACCAACAAAGTAGAAAGAAAAAGGAGAAAAAAAATTATTGACTGAGACTAATGACAGAAATCCATCAAGCAATTAAAAGTTTGGGCACTGAATCTAGGAATGGAAATAAATTTAAAAAAAAAAAAAACAGCTTAGATAATGATATGTACTACATGTACAAAATCTATTCTGCCAGGATCCCAAGGGCATTTATGTACTTGTTACTTATGTATTTATTAACCTGTGGTCTATCTCTTCATGTTTTTAGACAAAATCAGCGCAGGCTAAGATTAAGTCATGGTCTCTAGATTGATCAAAAACAGATCCACTCTCATTATCTTAGCTGCCATAAAGAGGCCACATATTTTCCTGGAGCCAATATTATATCACCTTCCAGGAAACTTTAGTCCTACATGTTTTGTTTAGGCCAGTGTCTCCAACAGAAGCAAATGTTTCAATTGCATGTTCTTTGGCAAGTAGTCATTGAGTGTTTGCTATCTGCCAGGTAGGCATTGCAAGAGACTCTAAAGATGTGGCAGAGGATACATGGAAATCATTCTCCTCTCCACCCAAGCAAGTACACCTTTGTTGTGGCAGCACAGAGCAAGGGGGGACATGCAACCCCAAGCCAAGAAATGAAGGAGGCTCAGAGATAAGTTAGGTAAAACAGGAAAGAAGGCAGAGGCTCCAGGCCAGGCAAATAACATGTGGGAGACCTCCAGGGTAGAGAGAGCATGGGGTCTTCATTCAGTAAAACCTGTGCAGTATGACCAAAGCAGGATGAGCTCCAGCGCCAGATGCAGAAGAAGAATGGAGAGGACTTGTGACCAGTTCTAATGTCATCTGGAGGGCAGGGGAGAGTCGAGATTTTCCACCTTGAAAGAGCAAGTTCGTATTAAGACTCCGAGAAGACCATTCTTAGAAGCGAGATTCTGATGTTTCACAACATCCCCAGTTTGTTAGTGAGTATTTTACCTTGTCATAGTCACACTTCTTCATGAGGGATGAAAGGAAGTCTTTTGGAAAGGTATCTGCTTTGAATTGAAAGGAAAAGCTGTCAAATCTAAAAGCTGATTCCTTTTCATATTTTTTAATGCTCCATGAAATTTTATATCCTTGAGAAAACTTTGTCTTCTAAATCTGGCCAAATAATTATAGTGTCTACTGCAGAGTGTGTTTTGTATTGTATATGTTTTTTTTCTTTTCTTCCTTAAAATACCTATAGAAATTTTGACCTGTCCTGTAACCAAATTCTGGATACAAAGGAGTATTTTGATTACAATAGTGTGAAACAGGTCAAAGATAAAGTAAGAGAAAGGATATGTTCTTTTAACATTTAGCTAATCTCCTTTGGCCATCATCCAATAGAAAATTTTCTCTGAGAATGCTCGAGTATCCGTTACTAAAAGGTAATGTAGTTTTAAAGACACCAGATTGAGCTCATGCTCTCTTCCAGATTTAAACCTTGTTATAAAGAATAAAATTCTTCCAGGTTTTCATAGAAAGAGCATTTTTTAATAATTATTAATTCTAAGGATTTATATTTTGAAAATTGTATGAATTCATGAGTCTATGAAGATATAAACAGTGGTATAAGGATTACCAATCACACTCTTTTCTTAAAACCCTTTTGTTGTTGTTTTTATATACATGACAGTAGGGTATATTTTGACATAATACATACATGAAGTACATCTTATTCTAATTAGGATCCCAGTCTTGTGGTTGTACATGATGTGGAGATTCACTGTGGTGTATTCATATATGAACATAGGAAAGTTATATCAGATTGAGTCCACTGTCTTTCCTATTTCCTGTCCCCCTTCCTTCCCTTCATTCCCCTTTGTTTAATCTACTAAACATCTATTCTTTACTGCCCCCCCCCCCGTTGTATGTTAGCAGAGAAAACATTCAACCTTTGGTTTTTGGGGACAGGCTTATTTCACTTAGCATAATAGTCTCCAGATTCATCCATTTATTGGCAAAAGTCATAAAGTCATTATTTTTTATAGATGAGTAATGTTCCATTGTGTATACACACCACATTTTCTTTATCCATTGATCTCGGTTGGTTCCATAGCTTAGCTATTGTGTCTTGAGCTGATAGAAACATTGATGCAGCTGCATCACTGTAGTATGCCAATTTTAAGTCCTCTGGGTATATTCTGAGGAGCGTAGCCCTTGGTCTTAATGGAATATTGCACTAAAGCGCTAAGCAGAAGAAACTATGTTGACATGAATGTTGGGATCATTTATGTGTGTTTTTCATGGGCTTGAAAAGAAGAGTCTCTCAATGGCTTGGCTCAGACATGCTCAGTAGAAATTTGTAAATACAATGAAGCTGGGGATGTACCAGGTTGTTTCTTCAAAAACATCTCTTAGCCAGGCCTGGTGACATATGCCTGTAATCTAAGTAAAGAGTCTGAGGCACAAGAATCACAAGTTCAAAGCCAGCCTCATCAACTTAGAGAGGCCTAAAGCAATTTAGTGAGACCCTTTCTCAAAATAAAAAAAAAAAAAAAAATTAAAAGGGCTGGAGAATATGGCTCAGTGGTTAAGCACCCTTGGGTTCACTCTCTGGTACTAAACAAACACACTAAAAAAATCTATTAATTGAGGAGGCCACTCAAAAATAAATAAATAAATAAATAAATAAATAGAACCACATTCTATTCTATCCCTTCTAGCTATGAGCATTTATTCCCTAACTTGACCAGCAATTTTTCTGTAGCTCAATTTTAAAAATAGCCAAATTTTAGTACCATCCTATTGTCACATGTTTTAATTCAAGAAATGATTTTTTTGTATATATCAGAAACATAATCTGTTGGCTGGTTCATTGAGATTCTCTTTAATAATGTAGGCACTTTTTAAAAAAATACTCAAGATGAAAGTTGAAATTCCTCAGTATTCTGCTACAGAGTTTAAAGTGACTCCAGTCCTTCAGGTTCTATAAGAAATTTTTATGAAGCTATTATTATGAATTTATTATTTTATTCATTTTGATTTTTACTTATAGCCAATAAGCAAATATACACTTTTAAAAACTCATTGGATTTATCTACCTAGTGATAAATAGAAAATCAGAGGTATTTAGATCCCTTCCAACATAGTTAATAATCTTCTTGACACATTCTACAGCAGAGCACTAGAAAAGCATCCTACTTGTTGAGTAATTAGTTCCATTTTTCTCCTAGTCTCAGGCACATTAAGGATATTACTGAAAATTATGTATTAAAGGCCTATTGAGTATGCCTGTTTTCATGTGTCTCCATTCATTACATGATGTTAAATTTAGGGTTACAGTCTTATATTCACAGGATCCTCCCAAAAATGCAGTTAGTTTAAGTTGAAAAAATAATAAAGTTGTTTCTCTAAATACAAAAAGGAAAACATCTGTGTTTGAATTTTCTAAAACCCCATCTAAATTGGCATGTGCTTTACGTTAGTCCTGTACTATTCAAACTTGCTTGCTATGTGTGCATTGTGTGTGCTCACGAGTTTAATGATGGAGTATGTACATTCAGAATTGTCAAATCCAAACTGCTTCCTTTGAAATTTGGGGAAATTTTCCTAAAGTAAACCTTCATTTACACATAAATATATGTGCATATTTAATAAAAAAGATGTATATGTGCACCCTGAGATATTTTAAATGTATTTTAATAATCAGTTCTCAGAGTTGGGATAGGCAAATTGTTTTTCTGAATTTGAATATAGTGTCCTTTTTAAGAAAACATTTAAATGTGATCTTTTTAGATATGCATTCCTAAAGGACAAAAGTCTAATTAAAAAAAAAAAGAAAGAAAGAAAAAAAAACAGACATCTCCTGGTTTACTTTTTTCCAACAGCTGTTAAAATTCAGAGTGGCAAAGAAATGTCTGTAGCTGGTCTATGGTTTGTCACAAATGAAAAATATTTCTTATACCTGCTTTGGTGAGCATCTTATCAGCAAGCACATTAACTCAAACAATAACCACTCTTATCTGCAAAGGCCAGGTTCAGGCTTATTAGTAGAGTGAGTTGGCAGCCACCCCTCTCTACATAGCAACTGGGCAAATATTGTTCCAGCCCACTGAGTGACCAATGAGGATCAAGATAGCACTGTGGAATCTTTTCAGTACAAGTCATGTTTAGTGTGAACAACCTCTCTTTCACTTGTGTTCCCCCTTCACATTTAATCTTTACTGTTTCAAGAGTATGATCTCATCTGCAGACTGTAAATACTTGGGGACTTTTATGAAGGGAAAATATTACAAAGGGCTGAAATTTGCTTCAAGAACAACTTAGGTAGGCACTCCAGTTTAATTACTAACAACTTGTATATGTTGTGGTGTTTGAAAAGTACAATTGTGTGAGTGTATTCATTATGTGTGTTTCTAAAGCCAGTGTATAAATCAGTAACAGTGATGATTTTTATTCTGTAAAGATCTAGCATGACTAAAAGTAAGCAAGATGCAGATTTCTAATCACTTAATGAATGAACCGGGGTTCTTGTTCTGAAAGGCAGTCAGAATGTGCTCTGGAATCGATTAGTGTGGCGTATGGTGAATCAAAATCAGACTTGACCCCCACCGGTTTGTAATTGAAACTTCGTGTAAGTTGACCACAGCCTTCATTAACCCTTTGGCTGCCCAGACTTTCTGTTACGGAAGAGAAAAATTAATAAAAATTGTGAAGTAAGAGTAATGGCAGAGAAAGGCTCTTTAAAAAAAATAAAAGGAGTTGGGGGCTTACGTTTCTTTGCAATTGGAATGGAAAGCTTTGGGGATTTAAATCCATGTTGCATTATTGAACATGTTTCCTGTGTCTTTCCTTCTATTTGTGCTTTTTGCCATGTTTTATGACACTGGCAGATATGAAAGCGTCCACGTCCTGTGTGAATGTATATTGTTGTAATTCAGCCAGGAACTGGGGCTTCAAATTACTTTCTCCGGACGCAGTAACCCTGGTTATTTACTGAGTGCAAAGTAAACAACTGGCTTTAGTGCAAAAGTTTTAATGCTATTTGTTCAGGCTTTGCTAATAAAGAAAAGAAGCTGTCAATGGATCCCTCCCTATCAATGGATGGGTTTTATTTCAAACCAAATTGATACTGTATTTGTAAATACTGGATGTTTGGGTTTTGTTTTTTTAGCCCAGAAGAAAATTCCCACAAATGCAAACTCATTCTGGCCACCTAAGAATTTTGTCATAGAAGCAGCATGCTTTCTCTCCCTTGTGAGTTTTAAAACTTGGCCACATGGTATTTTTAAGTTGGCAGAGTAATACCTTTTAGACAGGGCTTTAGGATTCTGCTTAATTGAGTACAGCAGGTTAACAAAAGTGCCAATGTTCCTTAAAAAACCAAAATCCCAAATGCTCTGTGGATCTAAAGCTAATGCTAAATATTAGATTAAATTGCCAATTGCAGCCTCCCATGTTTATCTTCTGAGATAGGAATAAAATTAAAGTGTGTTACCATAGCAGCATCTGTAACATTTTATGAGACAAAAGATCCTTTTTTCCACACAAAGATCCAAGCCAGAAGCATTATCCATTAAGGAAAGCAAATAAGGCTAGAGGGACATATTTTTTACAGTCATATTATGGAAATACTAAAGATCCAATGTCCTGAGGTCAGATTGTGAAACACAGCTGCTCACATTCATTTTTGTCCTGGATTGACACTCTTGGGTAATTCTTGAATATTGATCAGTTCTTACCCTCTGACGTGCCTAAAACAGGAAAAGTTTTCTCCCATTCCCATTTTTTCTCAAAGCGTATTTTAGGGATAACAAAGAGGTGCATATGAATGTATGCCTCATGAAGCATTTGTTTAGGCTGTGTGCCTGACCCGGTTTTGTAATCTTATTCTCTGGAGCTTGTTTCTTTGGCTCTCTGCTTTGAAAATAATGGCAGCGTTCTGATCTGAAGAAAGTAGCATACAGAGCTTGAAACCTAGGCAGGCCACGAGTCTATTTTGGGCTTTATCCTAACCACTCTAGCCTCTTCACCATTCACTTCTCATTTCTCCTCTCCAGGTTACTGCTGCTGCTGCCTCTTTCCCTCCCTCTTGGTTCGTCCTGCACTGCAGATTCCAAACACTTACCGGTCAAATTGTCTCTTTCTTCCATTTGCCATTCTGGGAACTCTAAGTAGAAGACCCTCGTTGGATCTATTTTATGGGAACGTTTTGTCTCCTACATTTAAGCACACTGTCCAAGTTATCAATCAAATGTAGCCACTTTGATTGCTGACTGGTTACAACAAACATTAGCCTATTATGTACAGAAGTCATCAACCAGTCAATGGGTGATTTTCTGGGTATATCTAGGGAAATGTTTTTAATGACAGTCCCTAAATGTATTTAAATTTCAGTTGTCTCCCAACATGGAAGCTCCTCTTTATAGATCCAAATTTTGGAAACTATATAAGTCATGCCATTCAGTTCTCTTTATTCTCCTTACTATCTATTGACAATTTTAACCTCCCTCAGAGCACTGGTTTTATGGGGCAGAAGGCAAGATTCTTTGCGGCAAATTTCATGCTATGCCCAACATCAACGTTGGACAATTGCTTGCTGGGTGGATTGCTACACTAGAGTGTTCTAAAGTTTATTCTACACATTTTAAACCTGGAGAGAACTTAATGTTCTAAATAACTCTATTGCCTCTTGCACAAATGAATTACAGCACTTTTCCTTATAAGCATTATCAGCGCCAACCTAAGTAAGCACTTGGGAAATAGTTGAGGGGAGAGAATAAGTAAATGAATTAATAAGTAACTGAATATTTATGCTGCCTCATAAAATCTCCCATACAGTGCACTCATGTTCAGGAGCATTATTTGCAATTGCCAAAATATGGGAGCAACCCAAGTGTCTGTTGGCAGATGAGTGGATAAATGGAATATATTATTCAGCCATAAAAAGGAAGGAAAATTCTGACACACGCTGCAACATGGAGGACCTTGAGACATTATGCTAAGTGAAACGAGCCAGTCACAAAAGGACAAATACAGTGTGGTTCCTCTTCTGTGAGGCACCTAGAGTACTCATTGTTTAGAGTCGGAAGTAGAATGCTGGTCACCCAACTGGACTATTAACAATAGTTAATTCCAGAGTCTCAGTTCCGGAAGATGAAACAAGTTCTGGAAATTGATGGTGCTGATAACTGCACAACAATGTGAACATACTTGATACTACTGAACTATACAATTAAATGTGTAAGCTTTATGTTATGTGTCTGCAAAATTTTTAGAGAATTCTGTAGAAAGAGATATTCTGTTCGGGACTGGGAGAACAAATTGTACATACAGCCTTGTAACTTGGAGAGTGGGCTTGGCCCTTATATTGCATGAAGTAACAGAAACTTCAAACATGGGGAGAAAGGTCCTATTTACTAAAAAATGGACTTCCTGTCCTTCTTGATTTAGTTTTCAGCACAGAGGACACAACTCTATGGCCCATGAAGTCTCTTACTGCATTTGTCCCCTTACGCAATTTATCACCATCTCCCTTGTAGCCTTTAGTTTTTGTTATCGCTGTTCAACACTTCGTATAATCCAGATATGCAATAAGCATTTCATACATGCCATCTGATTTTGTCTTCATAATAATCCCATGGGACAGATATATTTGGCACATAGGGGAACTAAGGCTCAAAGAGGGTAATTATAAAATGGCATGGTTGGCAAGGAAATCTAGTTGCAAACTCAAATCTTTCTTCCTCCAAAGGCCAGGACTTACCTACTACCATCCCCAGCCCCGTGCTATTTGATTTGCCTCAGGTTAGTAAACTCTTCCAAGCAGTGTGAATAGTGTGAATGTCTAATAGTTTTCTTTTTTTCTTCTTTTTTTTTTCATTACAATTCTTAATACCCTTTATACCACTCGAAATGTCCAAAAGCAAAGACCTGCTTTGACATCCCCCTTCCCAATCTGTTCTGCATGCCATCTCTGTAAATGGCCTCTACCTACATGCGTAAGGCTGGAGCCTTGAGTCAGGTTATCTTCCCTTCATAGACCACCTCACCAGCAAGTCCTACTGACAAAACCTCCAAAGATGAGCACTACTGACCACCCACACCACTCTACCTCAGCCCAAGCCATCCTTACCTGGACATCAGCAGCTCCCTACTAAATAGCTTTTCTCCTCCATGCTCCATGTCATAGTTGGAGTGGGCCTTCCAGATATGTAACTCTGATCAAGACATAAGTCTGCTAGTAACCCTCCAGAGGTTTTTTACTACATTTAGAACAAAGTCCGCTTGCCTTCAAACAGTCTACAAGTAAAGCCCTCCATGTTCTAGACCCTGCCCCCCTCTCCAACCTCATCTTCCTCTTCTCTCCATCTGACCCCTATATCTCTACCCTAAATAAACTGAATTTTTTCCTCTCATCTCTTAAGATTTCTAAGCCCAGGAAATCTCAGGTCTTGTGCATTTCAAGTTCCTTCTGCCTGGGAGAAACCTCTCCTAGATTTCCTCATGGTTACAAGACTCAATTCAGAAGTCGCCATTTAGGAAAGCCTGGTCTCCACACTCCAGCCAGAAGATCCCTCCCTAATCCCATTTTCTCAAAACCCTATTGCATCGTTTTACTAATTATATAGCATTGAACACTATCGGCAATTATTTATTTACTCATTTATGTGTTGATGTGTTGAACTATCTGTCTCCTTTCACTCAATCTTTAGCTCCCTAATAACTGAGAGTGTGTCTGTCTTTCCCAGTGCTAAACCCAGAGTGCTTAATACAGTACCTAACTTAGAGTATGAACAACTGAATAGCTCAGAAGATTGGTGGTCGTATAAGTAAATATAACCTAAACACCCTCTGGCTTTTATTGGTGGGGGAGAGGACAATAAATCAATAACTGAGGTTCTAAAGGATGCATGCCATGATGCAAGAATGCAAGGAGTTCTAACAGAACATGGGAAGTTGGAAAGGGACCAGCTCAGGCAGGGAAGGTCAGAGAGAGCTCCCTGGAGAGTCGTGCTTAAAGGAGGCCCTCTCTCCTCAAGGCTATTTTGTGGTAAGAAAGCATAAAGATGCCATTCCTAAATAGCATGGAGCAGCATAGCACTGATGTGGAATAGAAACCCGAATGCTGTTTCTACATGCTCGAGATTTTGCTGCATAATCGTGCTCACTGTTCTCATCTATCCTTGGAGTACAACCTCTTATATTTAGATCTTTTTGTTCGAGGCAAAACAATTTCTGGGAATTATCTCTCTCTTTTTTGCAAGGTTTATCCTAAGCTTGCCAGGATAGATGCATTTTTGGATTCTCTGTGCCACATCTGGCTTTCAGACTCTTATTGATATTGCCATGGTGCTTAATTAAGCATAATACTGGCATAAACAGCACGGTCACGGAATGCTGGCGATAATAAAAAGGGCATGTTGCGAAGCATCCGCTCTTTCTTGTATAGTTAAAAATATGATTTTTATAAAACCTTCCAAAGTTTATTTTGAATTACCTGAGTTGCTTATTTCAGTGGGTGTAATGGGTCAACAGTTGACTGTAAAAAAATTGTATTTTAGGATATCCTTGTATGGCTGTCCCATGTATATTTTGCCACTACTTTGGTGCAGAAACTACTGACTGGTCTTTCTTTCTTGTTATTCTCACCTTCCTCAAATCTGTCTTCAAACCACATTAGGCCTGTGGTTATAACAGATAATCATGTCAAGTCTGCAGTATATAAGGGATCAAACTGTAGTGAAATTACCTACTTGCTTTGTTTGTCTCCCTAATAGACTGCATGCTCCTTGAGAGAAAGAACTATCTTTTTTCTTCAAATTAGTAGTACCTAATATCAACTGATCTTGAGTAGATGTTCAATAACCAGTGAAATCAATGGGTCATTCTCCAAAGTCCTCACCTCTCAACCCTCCCGTTTAAGTGAAGAAAATAAATATTAAGTACTCACTCTTTGGTCCTGCATTTGAGTTGGAGTTTGGCAGCATTTCAAAGTAGAACTCATTCTATACTACAAAGAACTAATCACCTGATGGCTTTGTCACAGATGCTCTGACGAGTCAGAAAAAAATAATAATAATAATTGCTAAAAGTAAGAGATGGAAGGTAGAAAAATTCCTCAGGCTTAGAATGTATTTATCACTCTGACTCATTTAAAAATGAGAGATCAAAATTAACCAGCAATTTATTCCCCATATTTTCCCAATTGTTATATCTGCTATGATTTTCACATCTGGGATTAAAAGATTACTTAGCGTTGAAGATGCTAGCTAATGCCTCTTAATCGCCTTGACTAAAGAACAGGTATCTGCTAGCTGCTCAATCTCCTTGCATTGCCTTAACCAATTAGTGCTTGTGGTTGGGTGTGTTACTGAAAAGAATAGGCCCCAGCAGCTCACACTCTACCAGGTGTCAGATCACCTGGGGAGCTTATTAAACAGATAATTTAGGTTCCACCCCACCCCATCTTCCAAGTCTCTAGGTTGCTCTGGGTTGCAGCCTAAGAATTTGCATTTCTAACAAGTTTCTAGTTGCTGTTGCCCATCTGGCAATCACACTTTGAGAACTCCTCATCTACTATTTCTCCACCTTTATCTATGAATCACCTGGGCATAATGTTAAAATGCAGATTCTGTTTTACTGGGTCTGGGGTAGAGTCTGAGAGTCTGCATTTCTAATAAACTGTAAAGTGATGCCATCACCTTTGGTCTAGAGACCACCTTCGAGAAGTTATTTTCTCCGGATGCGTATTAAAATCATCTGAAAAGTTTAAAAAGTATTGCTGCCTAGACCTTGCCACAAGATTCTGTTTCAGTCAACCTGTGAGGTAGGGAGTGCCGAGAAATCTGTATTTTTAATGAACAGCCCCAGATTCTGTTATAGGTGATCCATCATCCATGATTGGAGGAAAACTGTTGTAAAAAGAAGAAAATCATTAGAATTTCAACTGCCTAATATATGTATATGTGTGTGTATTACTTAAAGAATACAGAACAACATACTGTTATATTTCATTGTTTCCGAAACAACCATTTTCATATCCTAAAAGTGGACCATCTCTTATATTCAGTGGTATTGACCATTATAATCAGAATATTTTTTTCTGAGATTCATAAAATAGTACTGGCTCTTACTTTCTATGAGATCCAGTATATTATTTTTAAAAGATTTGAAGAAATACAAATAAGAAATTCCTATTTACAATACAACAACGCTGTTTAGTGAAGTTTACTTCAGTTTTGGGGTTTTTGTTTTGTTTTGTTTTTTTATTACTACCTGGGGAGGGTGGATATAAAATGTTATCAAAAGCATTTATAATTTTGCCTCTCTTCTTAAGGAAGATGTGCTAGAAACAGGGGTAAAGAGAAGAGGGGCAATTTGGAAAAAAAAAAAAGATGCTAAAACTACCCTTTATGAAACAGAGGCAGGCAGTTCCAGGAATTCTTAAAGCACCTTAAGTCTCAAAGCACTTTAGCATGTAGCTAAAGAGAGTAGAGGATCCAGCATGAGACAATAGGCAGTGGAAGAAAGAGGTGAGCCCGTGCCTAGGAGGTAGAGCTTGGGGAAGGGCAGAGACAGAGTGAGGACCTTTAGGGAGCAGGGTTGTGCAGTTAATCCCCAGTCACTTGCTAGAGAAACTCTTAGGAAGACCTGCACTACTTTCCAGCATTCTTTGAACTTGAACATGGCTTATTTTGGATGAAGCGCATGATGAGACAAGATGGCCTGGAATTCACCAACAGTTTGTTAATTTGAAGCTTAATATCATTTGTTTGCTCTAGGTTATCTTCTAAGGTCAGCAGTTTCCTTGGACATAAATCCTCCACTAATTTAGGACTTTGAAAAAAAATCTTATTTGTAATCATAGAGCCCTTAAGAAAGCATTTCTAAAATTGGTGTTCTGAATTTTAATAGTATGGGAAATGTGTATGGAAGAAAAACACAAATGATAGATAATTGATGGGCAAATAAATTCCTACCTAAAAACTTAAAAAGACTATGGTATGGAAAGTTGTTTATCCTTTAAAACCGAGAATATCCCAGACTCAATTAAGCAGAAAAAATACTGAGGCACACTATTACTATCTGGGGAAACACCATTCTGGAAAATTCCAATCGATGTCCTTTTGTGATATTTCAATTCCAAGTTTCAGCTGATTTCTAGCAGTTTTCTATTTTCATAGGAAAAAGCAGAGCATATGGAGACCAGAAGGAGGGATAAAGGAGAAAAATGTAAAAATAAACTACAAGTCTGCACTTTTGTCAGAGGCAGACCTTGCCTTTAATCCCTGAGAAGTCCCATAAGGTCTCCCACAGTGGGAGGTCAAGGTGGCTCACCATAACATTAATAGCTCTGGGCTTTGGCCACACCATGTAAAATCCAGCAGTTTGAAAGTCACTTAATTTCCCCAAGCCTCAGTTCTGTTTTTTTGTTGTTGTTGTTTTTTTTTGAAGAGAGAGAATTTTTTAATATTTATTTTTCAGTTTTTGGTGGACACAACATCTTTTTTTTTTTTTTTTTTTTTTTTTTTTTTTAATTTTTTATTATGGGTTGTTCAAAACATTACAAATTTCTTGACATATCATATTCCACACTTTGATTCTAGTGGGTTATGAACTCCCACCTTCACCCCATACACAGATTGCGGATTCACATCAGTTACACATCCATTGATTTACAAATTGCCATACTAGTGTCTGTTGTGCTCCGCTGCCTTTCCCATCATCCACCCTCCCCCCTCCCCACCTCTCCCCTCCCCTCCCCTCCTCTCTCTCTACCCCCTCCACTGTATAACCCTGAGGGTCTCCTTCCATTACCGTGCAATTTACCTTCTCTCTCCCTTTCCCTCCCACCTCTCATCCCTGTTAAATGTTAATCTTCTTCTCCTGTTCTTCGTCCCTACTCTGTTCTTAGTTACTTTCCTTATATCAAAGAAGACATTTGGCATTTGTTTTTTAGGGATTGGCTAGCTTCACTTAGCATAATCTGCTCTAATGCCATCCATTTCCCTGTAAATTCTATGATTTTGTCATTTTTTAATGCAGAGTAATACTCCATTGTGTATAAATGCCACATTTTTTTTATCCATTCGTCTATTGAAGGGCATCTAGGTTGGTTCCACAGTCTTGCTATTGTGAACTGTGCTGCTATGAACATCGATGTAGCAGTGTCCCTGTAGCATGCTCTTTTTAGGTCTTTAGGGAATAGACCAAGAAGGGGAATAGCTGGGTCAAATGGTGGTTCCATTCCCAGCTTTCCAAGAAATCTCTTTCCAAATTGGCCAAAGTTAATCAAAAGAGATAAAGAGGGACACTACATACTGCTTAAGGGAACCATACACCAACAAGACATAACAATCATAAATATTTATGCCCCAAACAATGGTGCAGCTATGTTCGTCAAACAAACGACTTCTAGTCGTTTTACAGTTTCACAACTTATGTTTAAGACTTTAATCAATTTTGAGTTGATTTTTGTATTATGTGTGAGATAGGGTGCATCATTGAGATGATCATATGGTTTTTATCTTTCATTCTGTTGAAGTGGTCTATCACCTTGACTAATTTGCATATGCTGAATCATTCTCACATTCCAAGACTAAATCCCACTTCATCAGACCTTATGATCCTTTCAGTGGGATTTCATTTGGATTGCTAGTGTTTCGTTCAGGGAAAATGTGTCATATACATGGTTGCCTCCAAACTAAGCCAATGCCTGGGACCTAGAAGAATTTCCACTCTTCATTGAACAAAGTCATACTACTTATTTCTAGTACTTTACCATTCATTGAAAGCCATGAAGCACTGGAGCAAGCAAATGTCTAGAGGTGATAATAAAAGTAAACAGTGCACTAATTAACGCATTTTCTCGGTTTTCCTCCCTGATAAGACTTCAACTCCCTTCAATTTCTTCAGCACTAATGTACATATCAAATAGTTTTGAGGGACAAGAGCAAATATCAAGTAGTATATGCACAAAATTACATACAAATATTATATGTACAAAATGATTTATTTCCTTATGCTATGTTAGGAAAATGCAGGAGAATAAGAAACAGTGAAATTAAAGGCACATTTTCTAGCATATTTTGCTAAAGATAAACTGTGGATGAGTGAAGTAGCATTTCATCATAGTTTTCTGAAAAGGATAGGAAAATGAAGAGATCATGCTAAAACTAGAAAATTATCTCCTAGGTCAGGGAATCTCAAACATTAATGTACACATACATCACCGGAGAAGCTTGTCAAAAGCAGATTCCAATTGAGTAGGTCTGGGTTGGAGACTGAGAATCCACATTCCTAAGGAGCTCCAGAGTCAAACTGATGCTGCCGGTCTGCAGACCACATTTTGAACAGTCAAGTTCTGGATGACGCAGTCTGCCGTCTTTTGAGCACCCAATTAATCTCCTAGTCTGAGTTCATGTGGAAAGATCCGGGATCCTCTGATCAGTTTGACTGAGTTGGGTAGAAAAGAGAGTCAAAACTGAATTTGCTTGAAGAAAATGTTTATTTTCCATATAAAGCTAAGTGACTTCTTAGACTAAAATTTACACAGCTCAGTGGGGAATCTCTGGATGCTGTTATTCTTTTCCACTGACGGGCTTTTCGTGTGCTTCTGCTTCTACCCAGTGGCCACTGGGACCTCGTGATTTATCAAGTCTGTGCTTCACATCTACTCTCCTTCTATCTCTTCTCTTTTCTAACCTTCCAAATCCAAATCACCACTACCACCATCCAAAGACTGAATCTCCATCTTAACTCTACCAACCCCAGAGCCTCAAATTTTTCATCAATGAACTGAGAAGCACAAAACACTGTGTGTGGAAGTATATAAAGTTAATGAGAAGACATGTAACAAGCCTAACAAAACGTCTGGCACAAAGCAGATACCAAATAAATATCAGATTCCATCCCTGTCCCACTTAGCTTGTTTTACTCCAATGTGGTTTTGCATGAACCAAAATCATTACCTATAGACATCATATAAAAATCTAGCTACAACTGATGTGGTGCCCTAAGACCCTCAACTTTTTTCATCTCTTTTCAACCAGTTATCAATAATAAATCTTGATCTCTACAAATTGTAGGTATCCCTCTGCAGGTCTACTGTCCTAGTGTAGTTTGGTTTGGAATGCCAACGGACACAGAATGAATGGCAGATAACAAAGCTGGTACCTTTACTGGGTCTGGCATTCACAAATATAATTTTAAAGAAACACTTTCATGAGTCATCTTTCTTGGATGTCAAGCAAAAATAATTATTTTTAATTTTGTCATCCTTTCATTTAGACTTTTACTTAATCCTTTATTAGAATATGTGTTAACACTCTAATTTGTGTGATTCGTTTAATGAAAAGAGGGATACATAAAGTAAGCGAGACTTTTTAAGCATCTTAGAAAAAACAAATCATTTTCTGTCTTAATCACCAAGCATGTCAGAAACATTGTTTAAATGTCTTCTATTTCAATCTGCGGTTTGTTTCTGCCATCCAGAATTGAGTAAACTTTAGTTCCAACCATCTGTGTTTCTGCATATGAACATTCAAATGTGGACCATGTGTGACAGACAAATCCTCTGATGGCTAAGAACATGGATAGACTTAAAGAGGGTTGTTTGACAGAAAGTCGTTATATAACGTATATTTTCATTCGTTCATTTAATACACATTTACTCTGGGCCAGCTTCTAAGAGTAAAGTGGTGAGCAAAATTTCCCCTCCACAATGCACCCAGGCACAGATGCAGAGAAAGCACATTTTTTTTTTGAATGTCTACTGGAGAACACTCTTCCCGCCCACTAGCTATTTTCTACTAGTTCTAGTAAGGCTATAAACAGTTTTTTTATGACAAAATTCGAATTAGTTAATATGACAGAAATTCTGATTGACAAGAAAATAGATATGTTTGTTTTAGAAAATGTTTCTATTTGTTAATACATTCCCAATGTGTAGAAATGCCTCTTAAATGGAGGGAACCACAGTACATATTGTTCATGATGCTTGATAAAAATAATAGTGCATTTATTGCACATGGCAGTTTTCCAAGTGTTTCATAGCCATTATCTTATCCGTTTATCACAACATCCTTGTGAGTGCTGTGTGTGAGTGTGTATATATGCAAGTGTGTGTCATTATATTCCTCTTTCTATAAAAGAGGAAAGAGGAATGAGACATTAGCAACTCATTCCAAGGATGAGGACAGTAGAGATAGGCCTACCAAAATAACTTCAGTTGTATCATGGCTTGTTTCCCCCCGCCCCCCCAAAAAATGGAAGATGGTTTCTGCCATCCAAGAAAATAGATTTAAAATTTCACTATATCTATAAGATTCCTTATAGAGATAAGGGTATTCCAGAGCCCACCTTCACAAAAATGGTCACACACAAAATCACACTTTAATAAAAAGAGAAGGGACTGGGAATCCTGTCCCCTGTTCAGGCACTATGTGCATGCCTATCCTAGGCACATAATTCTGAGAGCTCAAGACCAGTGAGATGAGCAGCCTGTTGTTTTCTGAGACACCAGCTGAGGGAGTATGTGGACATGATACGTACTGCAACACTGCCAGCCTGGGGTGGAACCAAGTGGCTACCCACTACTCCTGTGGGCCATTTTAGGAACAATGAATGAGGAAACTTGGGGAATCTTAGCACTCTTAAGAGACCAGATTTGTTCTTGTCACACAACAACATATCATTTAAAACCATTGGATCTAGTCTCCTTTACATGGCTAGAATGTCAGGAAAATAGCCTTGGCTAAGATATCTCTAAAAACCAATATAGTAATGTTTTTACCTATTATAGATCTCTCTGAATTAAATCTGCCATTTAAACATCACTAGTTGGCTTCTATTGGGATAATTTCCTTTGCATTTGCAAATAAATATCCTTGGAAATTTTTTATTTAGCCACAGTCTCGAGCACTTTAGTTTCTGTATACCCTACGATTCCTCCTGGTCCTCAAGAGACTTGCCCAAGTAGTGCGCATCAGAATACTATTTCCAATACAGGAGGATAAAATGCTGAAACCCTTACCTCTTCATCCCACTACTCCCCAACTCATGGTAAACCATTAGGGACTGGATGTTCCAAATTTATGTAGAAACTCCCTTCTTAATAATACAGAGAAAATTTTTTTACTTATACCATTAGACGTCACAATTGAGGCTTAACTTGAGATTCCTCCACCCAACAGCCCAGAATTGACCATTGCTTGGATGCTAGTCCAAATTACTTTTGCTGTAGTTGATCATTTAGGAATGGTGTAGAGGAAAATAGAGGGGCAAACCTCTACGTTTACTTTATAACTAGCAAAACTGAAAGAGCCAGCATTTTATACACTTGCCAAGCTAAAAGCTAAGCCCCAAATGTCAACAGTGCTAAGGTTGAGAAGCCTTGGCGTGTTATTATAAACGAGAATTCACTAAGCTATCTAATGGTAGCAGCTGAGAAGATCTTCAAGAATCAAAAGATTTGGAAATTCTGGGGTCATGATAGTACATCACCAAAGGAAAAATTCTTTGAAGGTCACATAGGGAGGATTTAGTCAAACAGTTGCATAAAAACTGAAATATTTTCCACCTTTTACTCGGTTTGTTAGAACACTCCAACATGTTTTTTTTTGTTTGTTTGTTTTTTTGCCCTTGAAGAAAAAGAAATGCTTACATCATTCAGTAGCAGCCCTGCTTGGCTAAAACAGCAGACAGCTCACCAGATTTCTCTGGAAAGACTGCCCAGCATAGGCTCTTCTAAGAAGATTCCAGAACTAGAGGGAATGTGGACAGAAAGGCCAACATCTCTAAACTTTTCCATGTTTTCTCAAACTCATTGCCTTGTGCATGGTTAACCCTTGCCGGCTGTTTTCTTCTCAATTCTACCTTTCCCTGGAAGTACCAGTTCTCTAAGCAGCTCTACCAATGAGTAAGTATTTCACTATCTCTTCCCATGTCCCACCAGACAGGTGGGAAGTGAGAATTTACACTGGCCAAAGAATGGAATCACCACCACAGTATTCATTAAAATGCATGATAGAAGTTTCAAAGGAGAAGATGAGACCACAAAGGGGAAAGAAATGTAGGTAGGAGATAAGACTGTGAGGACTGACACATGAAATTTATTTCCTACTGTTTTTTTTCCAGAGTCAGTATACTTTAGACAGAAACTTGGTTGAGTCATTCCTAAGGTGAATCTGATGCTAACTGGCTCTGTTGGATTTGGGTCAATGTCTCTTGTGGTCTAGAAATGTGTGTGGAGTAGCCATTCCTTTTAGCAGTGATCTCAGATGCTTGTGCAATTCTGAGTCACAGATTTGCATTTCTTCTTTCCTGATCCCATGCCCAGATTCCTACCAGGATCATCGGTATGAGTTTACATTTGTGAAAAATCCGTGGAGCCAAATTCCTTGAGCAACAAAAGTGACCCATGATTCCTGAGTCTTCAAGAGGGCAGAGAAAGACAGGAGCATTCTAAAGCCCTATTAGCCACCCAGTCAATCCCAGAGGAGTTGTCTGCAGACCATCATGGAGAATAGAAAATAGTTTCAGATACTTTTTAAGTAGATTATGGTTATAATTCTTCTCAGTTTACTTCACAAAATCTTTTTTTAATGTGGAAAGAGAAAGGTATTTTTTTACAGTAGCCTTGTTCAATATCTATTAGAAATCCCTTACAAGTAAGATTATTTTCCTTCAGCCAATCTCTTTTTCAGGTATCCACTTCTGTCACAGACTAGATTTGCAACCTTAGTTGAGACAGATTTTCTCACTTTGTGGAGCTTTCATCTATAACTTGACAGCTTTCATGTTTGGGTCAAAACGTAAAGCAAAAATTCTTGTAAAATTCTCAGTAACCGTTCAACATTTCTAGAGTCAAACAGAACATTATTGTCAGGTACAAACTTACTGCTTCTTCATAGTGGTTATCTAGCGGGGACAGTTTGTCTTCCTTCTAAAGTGCTTTAATGTCATAATTGGTCATTTGTGATTGAAATATATGATAAACTATGCTTCTAGAAAATGTACCATCTGATCCTACGTCTGATCTAATGAGAGCATTGGCATTCCACTGCAAGCAGGATTTTTGTCAGCTTATCCCCTCTGGGCCAGACAGGTGTGGCCTAAGCCCTAGACTAGGTAGAAGACCTCCAGGGAAAGCCCAGGTGCTGCAGGAAGCTCCAGGATGAGATCAGAAATTGGCCCAGATCCCTCTGAGTCAGAATTCTGAGTCATCTTTTCTAAGACGATTCTTTCTCTGTTTCCTCCTGTGACCTCCAGGGCCTATGCCTCACAGTCAAGGGTCCTACAGCCCTGCGACCTTCCCTGGGAGAACCCAGTCCACCGTGGTCCCTCCCAACACCTCCCACCACCACCACCCAAAGCAATAAAGAAGGAAAAGAAACACTCTTCATATTTGAAAGCTCAAGAGAAAGGGGGACAAGTTAAAATTTCCATTTAGAGCTGACACCCTGCATTAAAGAGAAGACAGAGAAATTTGAGGCAGTTGTCAAGGATCAGAGGTGTAGCCACTAAGCTCTAGGGTAATCCAGATATTATCTATGCCTCCTTTGCAACAGAAAAAGTCAAGCCTAATGGGCCCTTCTACCTAGTGCCAAGATTGAGAAAGACTTAAATTCTTGAAATTTTCTGAGAATGCCCAACTGAGTCCTTTCTCTCATGAGCCTTTTTTCTTTTCCTTTCTTCATACATGAGTGTTTGGCCCCATGCCAGCCTTATTTTAAAACCCTGCTCGTCATCAGTTTTTACAAGGAAGTCCCTTTGCATCAGTATTATACGGTATTAGAATTTTCTGAAACCTTTAGAACTGGCACACTTAACTGCACGTTAAGGTTGACCAGAAGTCTTAACTGCTCCATGAAGGTCTTAATGTTAGTTTATCCCCAGTGGATAGTTCAGTATTCTTTCAACAGATAGCTCTCTTATTTAGAAATGTCCTGAGACCAATGAGTACCACTCTATTAAAATAGTATCAGAAATACCAAAGAGAACACTGGCCTTTCTATTTAATAATGGGAATTCACTTCTATTTACATCATTTATTTAACAATTAAATAGTTATTACCCACTAAATAGCAGGTCATATGGTTTTGATTTTTGTTTTTCCAGTTCAGGAATGATTCCTTGTAAGTGCCCTGGAATACTGGAAAGAAGGTCACAAGAGACTGGGCTTTCAATAAAAATATCATCCTAAGAAGTCATATATTTAAGATGTAATTTCCAAAATATAAATGACTGAAATAAGCCATGGAAATACTACTATTAGTACTATTAAGAATTTTTATGGACTTGAATATGTCGTGAGGCAGAATCCCAACAATACCAAAGGAAATATACATACAAAAACTAAGTTTATGCAGAAAAGAGCATTATCCTAAAAACAAAAACAAAAAAAAAACTTTACTCAGAGTCCAAAGTATGTGAAAATATTTGTACTTTGAGACCTCAGAAATTGGTTGAGTCGTTTCATGGTATACTTTGAAAACCAATTATTATAAAATGAATATAAAATTTAATAAATTGACCTATTTCTGAACTCAGGAACTTTAATGCATGGAGATCACCAAGTTATGCAAGAAATCAAATTAAAATGTCTTGTTTGACTTGGCCATTTGACACTAGTTCTTCTATTATGGTTTATTCCTTAGATTTCATATTACTCTTGTAGAGGAAGCAAATTGAAGTACTAAAAAATTTTTAAAAAGAGAGAAAGAAAGGAAAGAAGGAAGGAAGGAAGAAAGAGCTCATCTTAGCTTGATCTGTCTAGAGGCCAAGATATAAAGAATAGTGCTATTATACCGTGTGGGACAACAAGTCTTACAGGACCAAACCTGAAGAGAGGAATCTAGGTCATTGTCCTGACAGATCTATGCTATAAAATTATGAAAAGACCTACATGTCTAGAACTATGCCAAATAATCATGTGAATGAAGGCTTTGCTTCTGGGATTTACAGTTGCATAAAAGGTAATATAATTTGCCCCTTCCTTTAAAAAAATAGTAAACTATGCATGAATTGCTATAAAATAACTAAATGAAGAATAACATAGAGTGATATGACTGATTAAAAAAACTTCTCTTTAAAATTTATTTTTTAGACTCTGGTGGATTTTTTAAAACAATCATAATACATTTTTTAAAAATGTAGATGGTAATTTAATCTAATGCTTTCATAGAGTTCCTCCCTCTGCTCTTCTAAATTCAAATGTCAATTACTAAGTTTTTTTTCAATACAGTTAAAGGGTCTTGGATACTTTCAAACATTGTGGGCTGCTCACTCCAGATCCCCTCTACTAGATTGTTGGAATAAAAGACAGTAATAGAGATTCTTTGGTTCCACTCTTAACCCTTAATATTTGCCTCTGTCCTCTTCTTCCTCCTTCACTTTCTGGGTCAGAAGGGAGGAGGACCCAACAAGAAAATTGGTCATCTACAAGAGATCAAAATAAGAAGATGGGTCTCCACTGAAACAGAACAAAGGGCATTCCAGATTTTAAAAAGCAGTGCTTTAAGATGTGCTGATCAGTTTGTTGTTTCGATCCAGACTATATTTCAGAAACAATGTCACAATGCAACCACACTCCAAATCCCATTTAAATGGTTATGTTGGATATGCTATGTCTATCTGTGTTTAAAATGGAAAAGTCGAAAAAAAACAATAATAGCATTGCAACTATAATAATTTAAACTTTTTAAGATATAAACAGTGATTTTTAAATTATCACTTTTCAGAAATACTGTGCTTATGGAGAGAATATTTATAGATGAGTTTATTGGAGGATGGCAGGAAGGGAGCATTGGAGTAGTTTTAGGGCCTTGGACGTTCATGGCCCCCTTGAGTTTAGGTATAAACCTGACAGTTTAGGTGTAAACTATTATGGACTCTTACATTTGTCAGTCATGATCAGGGAAACTTTTGAAATAACAAATTAAATTAGAAGAAGTATAAATTCTAGGGAAAGTATTTTTAGAAGAACTGGGCAAACTTTAAAAAAGGGAGGGAAATTAAGGAGATAATTACAGATAATCTAAGTTGGAGCAAAAAGACTTTATCTAAGGTAGAATTTCCCTGTCAGTTCCTAGTGAGAGGTTGAATAATGGAAGACGGGGACAGATGAAGCATGTGAAAACTTAGGCAAAGAGCAGGGCAATTCTTTATCCTGGTCTTTAGCTGATCTCATCCTTCCTGAGGAGACTGAGCAGTCAGGGATGGTATTTATGGAGAAGCCTTTTTTAAAAAAGGCAAAAATAAAAACAGAGATTTCTAAGGGGCGGCAGAGCCCAATAAAATATTCACAAATCAGATGTCTGTAACATAGGAAATGAATTTTTCCCCACAAGCTTAAAGAGCTTAATGAAACCAGTGTGGTAGAAAAGTCATGCATTTCTAGACAGACCAACTTGGATTTGAATTCTGACTCTGAGATCTTAGTCAAAGAGACAAACGTCTTTGGTCCTCAGTTACAAGCAAGCATACTGTGGGTGGTTGTGAAGATTTTATATATAGCGGTATCAACTAGACCTTAAATAACTGATGTTTTAGGGTTCTGAAATCCACCACTAATGCCTTGAAGCTTATTTGGCCAGTGATAGTCCTGTGGTGTTTAAACCGGCACCAAATTCAGTAGACAGTTTTAACCTTAGTATATTAAATAGACAGTAGATCAAGAACAGGGCTAACACAACTAACTCCATGTGGAATTGTCAGACTTGCTATAGAAACTTTGTTGGGCTTATAACTTCCACACAAGAATCCCAATTAATAGAATCATCCTAGAGGTTTATCTATTCCAAGTAAATGAATTATCTGTCTTACAGCTAAAGGTCAAATGCATTTGAGTCAGTCATTGTGGGACTGTTTTCCCAAGTGAATGATAAATGAGCAAATGACTGTGGATTAGATAAATTGACTAGATATCATTAAAGGCCTCCAAAATGAATGTTTATCTGTCTGTGACCTCCATGAGGATGAACTGTGATAGGACCTAAGGTTATTTGCTTGCTGTCTTTATTGAATCAATAATTTGGTATCCTTAACAATAGTTATTAGTGTGCATGTCCAAAACCTATTAAATACCAGACTATTATAACATTTGCAACACTGCTATATTTTGGAAGTATAAATGAGACACTTAATCGTCCAAAACACGATGATTTATTGAGAGATCTGTACTACATTAACTGATGAGATGGCGCCAGAAGCACATGGTATGGTCCCCAGGGACCTTCTTTCCTCTACCAAATCACATCCTTTACTATAAATGTTTGAAAGGCTTTGAAGCTTTTGTCCAAGATGCTTATTATGTGTAATTATACAGATGAGTATTTATTAAAGTAAGTGTACTATTGTTTTCGTGCCAAAACTATGCCTCTCTATAGATGATAGTAGTTTTCACTTTGTAAAGTGTGGCTATGTGGAGTAAATGTATTAACCTATTTATAGTGAAGCAAGACAGTCGTCCGGTCGCTACGACGGGGTTTTTGCTCTCGGGAGTGAATACAGATATGAACTCACTCATGAAGGTGAAAAATCTGAGAAACCTAAGATTAAAAATCTACCCCACAAGTCATTATTTTTGCCTGCTCAACAGAATGTGTTTGGTTACCCATACCACACATTTGTCATCCTAGATGCACCTCTAATAAGAGTTTTTGGTGATTTCATCCTCGGTCTAAATCATTTTATAGATGTCATGCACACTCCAAAAGGGTTCTTTGTGCACACTTCTACTATGCAGCAAATCCTATGCTGAGTTCTATGGATTTCAAGATGAATGAGACACATTCCTACCTATAAGTTCATGGTCTAAAGGAGAAATATGTACATATGCTTCATTATAGTACATCTTAAGTACAATAGAGACACTGTGAACCCAATGCTATGGAAACATCATTAAGAGAGTGATTGATTATTCCTAGGGATCTAGGAAAGTTTTATTGAGGCAGCATTTGAAGTGGGCCTAAAAGGTGAAAAGTAGCCTTCCAGGCAAGTGAAGAACTAAGGTTCGCCATCCTGGGCAGCTATGAATACACTGAATTGGTTTGCATGTGGGACCCTGGTCTTTTGCACAAGGCTGGCCTAGTTCATTCATCAGTATGCATGCAGAACTAAGAACTGGGAGAAATGAATTTGGACATATCAGCCCAGGAAAATAATCACAGGCTCTTCCCCTAAAGGACAGCAGCAAATATAGTTTAGGTTCCCATTTCCAGAGTCACTTCTTGACAATGAAAATGCAGCTTCTATAGGTTGGGTCTATTCCCTCACCAATTCCAAGTACAAAGTGACTTGACCTTGAGAAAAAGGAAAGGGGAAGAAATTGCTAGAATCCTTGATTTCTAGGGGAGAAACGTTTTGCCATCTCCCTGACTTGGAGAAAGTAAACCAAGGCATATAGATGTTGATGTTCCCTAAATTTTATTTATCTCATTTAAGTCATCTGCTTGAGTCAACCTACATCTTAGCCCCAGTATATTATGTGTAATACCTTACTTTAAAAAAAAAAAAACTCTATGTCCATTGGTCAATCTAATAAAAAATTAAATGTTTTTGAATGAGAGAAAAAAATTGCACCATAAGCAAAGTTAAAGGGCTAACAAATAATTGGGGAAAGGATTTGAAGCATGATTGATGGAAGGATAACTTCTGTTCCCAGAATTCTCACAGATGAAATTTTTAAAGATAGGCAAAGATAATGAAAGGGAGTGTTACAGAAAATAATCATATAAAAAATGCTCAGCTTAACTCCCAATTAAAGAAATATAAATTAAAACAACTAAGATATACCATATATTATCAGATTGGCAGGTATATAAATGATTTCGTACTACCTAGAATTGGCAAGAGTGTGTGGAAATAAGCACCCTCATAAACTCAGGGGTGGAGTTAACATTTGTGCCTGAAGCTCATAGAATCTGAGAGACCTCTTTAAGAAAAAGGATACAAGATTAAGTATGAGCTTCAGTATTTATTTAGAGTGAGAACAATTCCAATGAATCATAACTTTCTCTTTTTGCTTTTTATTACTGGGGATTGAACCCAGGGATGCTATACCATTGAGTTACACCCCCGCAACCCTTTTTATTTATTTATATATATTTTTTTATTTTGAGACACTAAGTTGTCTAGGCTGGCCTCAATTTTGGAATCCTCCTGCTTCAACTTCCTAAATCACTGGGATTACAGCTGTGTACCACCATGCTCCTCGGTGAAATTATAAATTTTTAGAAGATAAAAAATACCACAAATATTACAAAATCCAGAAAAATAACATGACATTTGTATTAATGTACTTTCTGTCATACCTCTCTAATATCTTTTCCCTTCATTTTTGATTGCATACTTTTTGATTATCATCATTTCCTATGACAATTCTGTAATATCTTATGTAGTCAGAATAGACATATAACTTTCCTCCAGCATGCTAAATCAAGATTTTTTAAAAATTTTTGATAATTTGGAAAAATATCTTTCAAACTCACAATTAATATTTTAAAGTACAGTAGAATACATTTATGTACTTTGATATATATAAATGGAGTATAATTGCTCATTTTTCTGATTGTACATATCATAGAGTCACTTTGGTCATGGAGTCATATATATACATAAGGTAATAATGTTTGTTTCATTCTATTTTCTCCCTGCCCCTATACCCCTCCCCTCCCTTCACTCCCCTATACCTAATCTAAAGTAACTCTATTCTTCCCTAGCCCCCCCTTATTGTGAATTAGCATCTGCATATCAAAGAAAACATTCAGCCTTTTGTTTTTTGGAAATGGCTTATTTCACTTAGGGTGATATTTTCCAAGTCCTTCTGTTTACCAGCAAATGTGATAACTTCTTTGTTTTTAAAGCTGAGTCATATTTCATCATCTATATATACATGTGTGTGTGCGTGTGTACGTGTGTGTGTGTGTGTGTGTGTGTGTGTATACACATTTTCTTTACCCATCATCTGTTTAAAGGCACCTAGATTGGTTCCATAGTTTAGCTATTGTGAGGAGCTGCTGTAAACATTGATGTGACTATATCACTGTAATATGCTAATTTTAAGTCCTTTAGGTATATATCAAGGAATGGGATAGCTGGGTCAAGTGGTGGTTCCATTCCAAGTTTTCTGAGGAATCTCCATACTAGTTTCCATAATAGTTGCATCAATTTGAAGTCCCACCAACAATGTATGAGTGTACTTTTTTCCCCCACATCCTCACCAACATTATTTTTGCTTGTATTCTGGATAATTGCCATTCTGATTGGAGTGAGATGAAATCTTAGAGTTGAATTTTTGGAGTGATCTGGACTTTTTTCCACAACTCACTTTGTATTGTTAAAATAACCTCTATGGACTTTACCATTCATCTCTATTGCCTTGGTTTTGTACTCAACTAGTTTTCAATCTTAATTTTATTTCTTTAATAAAAAAAACTTTGTGACTCACCCCCCTGCCAAAAAAAAAAAAAAAAAAAAGGCCTTTTCCTCTGTGTCTATAAAGGAGTATGTAATTTCTCATTTATTTTATTGCAGCCTTCTAAGAGGTCTTTATAAGTGGCTGTAAAAATGGTACATTCCCATCTTTCCTGAGACCCATCCCCAAAGTACCCTTCAGCTACTCCAATTCCATTTGATGTATGAGAGATGTGATGTTGAAGTCAGAGTAAAGAGATAGCAATCAAAACTGTTTGTGGCCCGCATGGTGGCACACACATGTAATCCTAGTGGCTCGGGAGGCTGAGGCAGGAGTATTTCAAGTTCAAAGCCAACTTCAGCAATGGCAAGGTGCCAAGCAACTCAGTGAGTCCCTGTCTGTAAACAAAACACAAAATAGGGCAAGAGATGTGACTCAGTGTCCAAGTGCTCCTGTGTTCAATCCCTGGTACCAAAAACAAAAACAAAACAAACAAAAAACCTGTGGTTAAAATATCTACTTTACTAATTTTACAAAAAAAAGATTAAAAGTTTATACACAATAAGATCTTCTGCAGGGCCCTGGAAAAAACCATACAAGTGAAGAGATTAAGTTCAAGATTAATCAACTTACTAAATGCCCCTCAGCACCCTTATGGTGAAAATTAAGATTCTAATCACCTATTTGGAGGACAACTTGACAGTATCTACTAAAATTTAGAATCATGTGTCCTTTGAACTAACACTTCTGCTTCTAGTAATTCACTTTACAGGTAGAATCTCACAAATGAACAAAGCTTCATATGTAAGTACATCACATAAAGCTTTGTTTACAACAAAAGAAACAAAAATACTATAAGTATTAATGAAGGACTAGCACAATGATGAGTATTTACACTATAATATTCTGTATAATTATTTAAATGAATAAGTTAAATCTGTCCATACTTCACCATGAAAGATATCCAAGTTGTATTTTAAATGAAAAAAAATAAGTTGTAAAACCATAAATATACTTCAGCCACAATTGAGTTTATATATTTGTGTAACAAATTTCTCAGCAGGTACATACTCTACATTTATAATGGCTACTTTTAGCAGAGTATTTCTACTTAAGAAAACTTGTATGTTTTAATACTGTTCCTCTCCCATTATTTAAACAGAATTTTTCTCTTTTAAAATTAAAAAATTATAATCACTGCTCAAAAGCAATCACGGGGACTTCTTATGCATAAATTACTTTCTCTCTTTACATTCATATTTTTAAAACAATAAATAAAATGGAATCCCCCAGAACCCCCAGCTTATAAACCACCTGTGCCTTTCTGAGTTTTCTCTATTATATGTGACTTTGTGTTTTATTCCTCTGCATTATTCTCAAACTTTGATCATATCTTTAGGACAAAAGTAAACTCAAGATTTATTGAATAATGCCTTAATAGGATTAAGTATTACAATAATTGGCTAATCAAAACTATTGTAGTGCATTTTAGAAACTAGAATAGTTATATTTAGGGATCATATGGCCTGTGAGTGGCTTTCAACTGGGTAAAAAAGACCAGAAGTCTTCTAGTCTTCCCAGAAGAGAGTGATGGGTGTATTATAGAATATTTGCAAGAGTGTCTTCCTTAAAAAGAAAAGAATAACTCCTAGAAAAATACAAGATGTCTATGAGGCAATGCCTACCTTGCCTGGGGAGATAGGAGGGTGTGTAGGCTTGTCTCTGGGAGCTGTCTTTAGCATAATTTTCTAAATGATGTAATGATATTAGGAAATCAATGATTTATCACTATTTCCTTGTGTCTCAATATTTTCTCTTCTGCAAGTTTGGATGTGTCCTAAGCTTTTCTTTAAAAAAAAATAGTTACAACATAGATTTCTAGCTTTGTAAATAATGTTTCTACAGGTACATTACATACAGAATGAAAAGTCTCTCCCACCCCAGGAGGCTGAATGGCTTATTTTAGGGCAGAAATACTTGGGTATGAATGCCTTCAGAGGCACAAGATTAGTTATGGGTCATTTTGGTCACCTTTGGTCCAGAACACCTCTAGGTCATTAGCTCAATCTGCATGTCATCAGAGAGCAAGGGTTCACAAACTTTACCTCCATAGAATGCCTTCTTAGAAAGAGTCAACCGCCCCCACCACACCACCACATGACGCTGACTCAGGACCACACTGAGAAACTTGCCTGAGAACTTTGAGGTTCCTCTAGAGAAAGCCCATCTATACAAACCCAAATTAAACTCCCATTTTCTCCCTTTGAACCGATTCAACTCTCTCTGCCTCCTGATTCATAAAAAGGCATTTTCTGCTAATTGGCCATGCTCAGGTTAGTTTAAATAAGAGAAGTTTAATACAAGGACACAGAGGATAGAAAAGAAAGCAAAACCTCTACAACTGCATAGCCCAGTTTGAAGAATTAGGAACTCGTTCTTTGCTAGAAAGGAATGCTTCAGAAGCTCCAGGGCCCAGCAGGTACTCTAGGGCATACAAAAGCAAATCCACCATCAGGGGATGAGCTCATCATTTCCCTCATCTTTACTCTTTTTTCTTCATTATTTCTTCCCACCTCTTACCTAACTTCCCTCCACTTTGTTTTCCATGGCATAACTTCTGCCTTCCTTACATCATCTGAAATGGCTGAAAGGGAATCTGGACCTTCCAATGCCCACCCTTCAGAGCCTCCCTACTTCTAGGCCCCTTCCCCTAACTACATTCTAACCACTGATTCTAAGACAGAAGGGGACAATAGGGTAGAGCAACCACAATTCAGAAGAGAGCATTCTTGTGGCTACTAGTAAGTCTGTAGATATTAATGTTTGAGTCAGATCATTGGTCAGGCCAGTTGGGGCAAGAGTGGCAGAGATACAAGGTGCAAAGATGGTAATTAAGCAAGGAAAGGACTAATATCTGTACAAAGAAAGCTACGTACATGCCTGGTGAGCACCTTGCCAACCATTCTTTTATTCAGTCATTCAACCACTTGTTGAATGTCTAAGTGTAAAACACCAGGCTACCTATTGGATATAAGCACCAGTTAAGACACAGCCTCTGACCTCAGGGAGCTGAGTATCTACTGAGGGTGATGAACAGTAGATCAACAAGTACCACACAGTACAGCAGCTGCTACAAGAAAAGTGTGTTCAGGTCTTCAGGAACCAAAAAAAGCAGGCCATGCAGAAGACGTTCTATGAGCTGTGGGTTTTGAGCTAAGTTCCATCAATTAGATGAAGTCAGATAGGAAGAGAACGGATGTGGATGTACTGCCAGGGGTGAAGTCACAGTGGACTCACCTCTGTGACCAGCTGGGTGAATTCCAGCTGGGTTGCTCAGCTACACTCAGCTGGTCTTTATGGCACTCCGTGTCCAGATTCCCTTTCAGCCATTTCAGATGATGTAAGGAAAATAAAAACCCAAACTACCTTGAAAAGTAAGGGCCTACTAGTGTCCATGAACTGTAGAAAAATAGGGTTCCTGCAAGATTGCTTTGGAGAAAAATATACCCAGATGTATGTACTAAAACCATGTGGTGATACCCTAGTCTGGGTTAAGCACTCTAAGTAGAAATTCTGTTCCTATCAGGGACAGATTTATCTCTAATTTATGAACTGACCACAGAGGATGGAAAGAGCCTGAGCAACCCAATGCCATCTGGAAGTTTCTTATGTTTATCAACATTTTAACAGACTAGTTAAACATTCTTGACATGGCCAAGTTACAATTCAAAGTGTCTCAAGATTTATTTTCCTTAAGAAAACATACATCAGGGTTTTTGTTGTTGTTATTGTTGATTTAACAATCTTTAGTTAGCAAACTTTATGTCCTAAAGGTATTTTAAGGCTATTTACTTACTCCTGAGTAGACCTGCAGAAGAATAATCAAATGTCCTTCAGGTGAAAATGTATTCAGTTAATTGTGAATATATACTTTTACCAATGATGTTTTACTGTTTCTTATCAAAAATTTCAAGAAAGAATTACTTTTCAAAATGCAAAAAAAAATAGTTTAGATACAGCTGTTCCAAATTTGTTCATTATGCTTTGCTTGGGATGTTTCTTAATAATTTTATAATAATTAAGAAATTATAAGTCAAATCCATCTTTGCTTTCAACATTTCCCCAAATGTCCATAGAATGGAAAAAAGCTTGGGAAATGTTGAGTTAAAAATTTTAAATATTTCTTTGTTTCACCACAGACATGGCAGACAATAGACATGAGCCATTATGCTTTATTCATCTCCAAGATCTGCAGTAGCACCCACCCATACTTGAGTTCAGAACACTTTTATCCAGAAACATCTCAGGAGGTTAATCAGTGAGCATGATTTGGTAAATGCTACCCTATGACAGGCTTCTTATCATATAGTAATTCAAGAAAATGGCCCTGAAAACTCTTGAATAAACTTGGAGAGTTACACTGAGAACTAAAAAAAAAAAAAAAAGGAGAAAATTAACAAGCCTGAGAAAGCCTATATAAGTTAAACAGTAACTTCACTAGAGTTACATAAACCAAGAAGGACAAAAAGACATGACTATCACAAGCCAAATTTCCCTCTTCATCAAGGACAGCCATTAGGCTGTGTGGCTGATAAAAAAAACCCACATAGCCATTATCTTTAGTTTTCTTCATTCTAACTCAAACAAGAAAGGAAGCCAACCAAAGGAAGGCTCTCAATTTACCTTAGGAAACACCTAACACCCAGAGAAATCTTGTAAAATCTTACCAACGGAAAGTTTAACATGACTAGTGTAGCAATCAGCCCAACAATCTGCAAAAATGATGTAATAGTGCCTGAATTTGAACATCTCTAGACATAACAAATAAAGCATAGTTACATGAGCAGACTAACAATGCCTGATTAAGGCACAGAGAGAAATTGGAGAAAACAGAGCATATTTGTATAAAGTGTAAGTTTATTATGTCGCAATATGAATATTAACAGTGCATGTGATTTAATTACAAAAAGGTTGAATGAAGTGCCTGTCTTTGAGAATTCCTGTTGTCAGTGACTGGAAAGGACATCACTGCAGAGATGATTGCTACCTTATAATGCCACTGGTGGTGACTCATCTGAAATGCAGACACAAGCCTACTGAGGCTCTGGGAGAATGTCTGGGCGACTCAGTCCTCGTCAATGAATAGAGCATACAAACAAATATTCTCAACTGATTAATTTTTGGTCATGTTCTGTTGTTTCTGCAAATCAAGACACAGTACAGAATTACATTGGTCAAAAGATAGCTGATCTGCCATCTACCCTTTTGGCCTTCTAAAAAGAAAAAAAGACCACAAAGGGAGTGTTACAGTTTAGTTATGAGGTGTCCCCCAAAAGCTCATGTATGAGACAATGCAAAAAAGTTAAGGTAAAATGCTTGGGTTTTGAGAGTTCTAACCTACTTGGTGCATTAACCCCCAGATGGGGATTAACTGGGTGGTATGGCTAGGCAGGTAGGGTGTGCCTGGAGTAGGTGGGTCATTGGAAGCATGCCTGTGTGTTATGTATTTTATCCCTGGTGAGCAGAGCTTTCTCTTTGCTTCTTGACTGTCAAGTCCCAAGCTGCTTTCTCTGCAACACCCTTCTGCCATCATGTTCTAACTTACTCAGGTCGAGAGCAATGGAGTTGGTTGTCTACAGACTGAGATGTCTGAAATCATGAGCATCAAATAAACTTTTCTCCTCTAAAACTGTTCTTGTCAGGTCTTTTGGTCACAGCCGTGAAAAGCTAACTGAAGCAATGAATTTGGTATTTTTTTTTAAATTAAAATCCTTGTATTCTGAAGATTTCTTTTTAAAAAACAAATACATTGTTATTGAAAACTGCTTCTCCATTCTGGAACAGGGTCAAGTGGTTGTTAACTGAATCTCACCTGGGTTATTTCTGGAGATTGCTCCAAATATTCTATACAATCTCACCTACTTGGACTTGGGTCCTGTGTTTTCAGCTTGAAGCAGTGGTTCTCAAGCCTGGCTGCCCATTAGATCCATTTGGAGGACATTTTTTTTTTTTTTTTGAAACATACATGTCTAGTCTTCATCCTGGAGTCCAGATAGAATCAATCTCTGGGAATGAAATCTCTGTATTTATTCAACGTTCTCCAGATGATGCTAAATAAAAATCAAAAGTTTCCAAAAGCTGCTGCTATGTTTATGACTAGAGTATATAATCTAGTCTCCAGAAGTGATCCAAAAAACTCAAAGAGTAACAATAAAGAAAATCCCACCCCTCCCCCCACCAATGATCAGTATACAGTTAGTTGCTTGAGTTCAGCAGAGGGGACATGAGAGCTAAAGCAGGGGTCAAGGCTAAAGCAGGGGTCTATAAGGGTTGTGATCAGTGTTGGTCAGTAGACTCAGGGGATGGCCTGAACACTAGGCAAAGGCTGCTGTACAACGGGTGGGTTCTGTGTTGCTTCCTATAGACTGGGCTTGGTGCATCTGGGGCCCAGCAATGAGCATATTTTTCCTTCAAGTCTCCATGGCTGCTATCACTAATACTATCACCACCACCATCACCCAATAAATTAATAAATAAAATAGTTTTCTTCTCATAAAAGTTTTCAGATAGCATAAGATATAAAAAAGGAATTTCTACCATCAGAGGAATTCACTGTTTGCATTTTAGTATTCAAACTAAATGCCATGAAAAAGTAAATATAGATTTTTACACATCTTTGAAGAGTTTGCCTAACTATTTTCTTAGGACAAATTTCTAGAAAGTTATTTTTAAATTAAAGGGAATGTGTGTTTTAAATTCCTATAATCACTGTTTGACTGTCTTCCATAAAGATCATATCAGTTTATTACTCCTGTAAGTAATGCTCTTTCTCTTGCCTATAAAGTGACCTGGAAGTATTCTCATATTTACCAATATGAGAGGCAAAAAGTAGAAACTTTCAATTTATTTTTAATTAGTTTTCTTTTGATTAGAAGGGAAGACAAGCATCTTGTGATTTTTTTTCTTTAACAGTATCTATTATTCGCTTAAATTGCACTTGTTATTCTTTTAAATGGTATTACATTATTTTTATTCTTTCTTGTCAGGGAAGTGTGCTGGGGATGGAACCCATTCAGTTTCCATTTTTATAGCGTATGTACCCATCCATACTTAGTTTAAAGTGGAACAATGTTTTATACATTATATATATATATATATATATATATATATATATATATATATATATATTCTTTTAATATTTATTTTTTAGTTATAGGTGGACACAATATCTTTATTTCATTTTTATGTAGTGCTGAGGATCAAACTCAGTGCCTCATGTGTGCTAGGCAAGCACTCTACCACGGAGCCACAACCCCAGCCCCTATTTTATACATTTTAAATGATTCATATTCCCATTGAGATTTTAGCAACCTCTACCTACTAAGACATTTTGCTGATTTCATTTTACATATGGTCTTTGTGTGTGTGTGTGTGTGTGTGCATGTGTGCATGAATGAACCCACAATCACTACTCTTCTTATTAGGAAAACCCATAATATGCTTCAAAAAGCACCAGCATATTCCTGGGACTCAGTAACTGCAGCCAGTCCCCAGAAGTATTGGTGTTCCAGGTTTCTCTTTAGCTCAAAATACAAGTTTCCAACTCATCGAAAAAGAGAGACTGACTTTTCTCTAATAATTTAAATGAATGCAGAAGAAATACTTTTTTTTTCTTTTCCCCAATTCACAGCTTGTTGTATTTTTTGCTGTAGAAAGGGGCAGGACAGTTCTTTTGTTACTTGCCGGTTTGTATCTCTCACCTGTTTTCTTTCTTTTTTTTTTATTGGTTGTTCAAAACATTACAAAACTCTTGACATATCATATTTCATACATTAGATTCAAGTGGGTTATGAACTCCCATGTTTACCCCAAATACAGATTGCTCTCACCTGTTTTCATACTGGGCTGTGCTGCTTCTGCCTTCAGACCTTGACAGCTCTGGCCCAGCTCAACCCTTCCCTGCTTGCCCTGGTTCAGCTGGAGTTGAAGGAGCATCCTTAATTTAAGGCTGGAGCGCCTCAAAGTAAGGTTCCCCGCATAAACTATGTATTCTGGAGAAACACGGAAGCTTGGTGTAAATATCCTGACAGTTAGTGCTTCCCCTTTGACTTCTTATTGCTGCTCTGCAGACCTAGAGGCAAGAACATTGATTCCCCACATTCTGGAGACCTGACATTCTCCAAAGAAACCTTTCCAAGCTGAGGCCTGAGTGAGGAAATTAGAGTCACTTTAAGAAATAATCTGAGACTTTGGCCTTGCTCATGTGGCATTCCAATCCAAAGATTTAAGGCACAAAAAGATGTTGAGATATGCTAACCATTTTTATTTTAGATGATGGAGAAACATAAGAATCCTATTTTGTATGTATTTAACTAGCTGATGCTAAGTACCTAATATATACAGGTGCAAGGAGCTGAGAGATGAGGATAAGGGTTGAGAGTGGGATACTGACAGCATTTGCAATCCTATAAAGGTGCTCGCAATGATGTTGAGAAAAGGTACAACATAAAAAATACAAGGGAGGGAGAAAAAGGAAGAACAGGCAGTACAGACTGTAAGCCATATCCAAGGAAATAGGTTTAGAATGTTAATGAAAGCCAATTTCCTCCTCCATATTCTTTGGGGAGTCTGCCTGAATCCCTTTCATTTCCAAAATCCTAAATGCAGTGTATTAAAAAAATAAAGGCACAGAAAACTGGAAAGCATAAAACCTATAGTGGCAGGAGATATTACTGGTTGATTATTGTTTCTGACACTTATTGTGAACTTTTGTCTGTAAGAATTGAAAAATCAACAATGGCAGAACCTTATATTTCAAAGATTTGATAATAGTACTAATAAAATGGCAATGTTTACTGAAGGCTTAACTCCAGGCCACCTGTATTTTTGTCATATTATGACAAGTTTATAAGGTGGGTATAAAAATTATCTCCACTTAACAATTTGGTAAACATAAAATTTGAGTAACTTACCTAAGAACACAGAGCTATTGTCCTTTGTTAGCCAAGTGGCCCAAAGGGTGGGCCATGCTGTCAATATTCCTGTAGAATGTTCATTATTTGTGAGTGGCTTTTAAAATATTTTCTTGAAAAAAAAATTGACTTCAAGAAAGAGAAAATCAGTTCAACTTAGAACATTATTATTAGAGCAAAAGAACCAAGAACAGAGGTGTAGCTGAGCCTAAGGAATGAATGGTTAACACGGGACGCCACACCACCAGGATTCTGTTCTGTCTTCTTTAGTTGACTGATGATCTCACCCTGTCCTCTCAGTTTGCATTGGAAATATGACCACTAGCTGCTCCCAAGTTTACAAAGTATTAGTCCCCCCACTTAAAGAGCCCACTTCTCAGTAGGTCTCCTTTTTACAATTCCAGAGAAAAGACTCTGGTTGGCCCACTTGGAAGCATCACCCTCAACTAATTAACCACTCTGACCATAGAGCAGGGTCATGTCAGGAGCAGCACTTATGCATCTGTCAGTTTCTGCTACCAAACAAAATATCTTAGGTAATAAACTTAAAAAGGGGAAATGTTTGTTTTGACTCATGTCTCAGAGGTTTCAGTTCACGATCAAGTGATTCCATTGCTTTTGCACCTGGGGTGAGGCAGCACATCATGGAGAGGTGTTGGGTGCTTGGTGAAGCAAAGCCATGGCTAGGACATGAAAAAAGAAACAGGGAAAGACCAGGGTCCCACAATCCCCTTCAAGGCCACACCCCCAATGACCAAAAAGCCTCTCTGTAGGCTCCACCTCTTAAAGTGTCTACCACCTCTCAATAGCATAAAGCTGGAGACCAATCCTTTAACACATGGGCCTTCGGGGAACATTCTAGATCCACAGTATAACCTTTAAATGTATAGTTAGAAGGAGAGACCCTGGAGCAAACAAATAGAGGCTCATTAATATGAATAACTACAGTTGTCCCTCAGTATCAAAGGGGGATTGGATCCAGGACCCCCACAGATTCCAAAATCCACAGATGCTCAAGTTCCCAGATGGAAAATGGAGTGGAATTTCCATACCACCTACAGGCACATCCTCCTGTATACTTAAATCATCTCCAGATTATTTATAATACCTAATACATTGTAAATGCTTTGTAAGTAGCTGGCATACCCTATTGTGTAGGGAATAAGAAAGACGTCTGTGCATATTTCGTACAGTTGCAGTTTCTTTTTACAAATATTTTCAACCCACAGTTGGTTGAATCCACCCATGCAGAAACCACAGAGACAGAGGGCTGACTAACACACTTTCTAACTAAAGGGGTCTGCAATTTCACAAAGGCACCTACATGGGTTGCCCATAGCAACCCAACCATTCGCCTCATGAGCCCCACATCTCTGTTCAAGGTGGCTGTAGTTTTCTTGCCTCAAATGCTGTGACTTTCATGAAATATATAGCATCAGTCATTATGAAGCTGCAATTCCATGATCTATATTAGCATGATATTGCTTTCCAAAGAAACACAAATCCATATCCCAAATTCTTGAAATCTACAATATAAGTGCCACTGGCATTTCCTGAAGCCAATAGAGGAGGAATTACATCACACAATACACAATAAAAACTTTTTAGAAATCCACATTGTCTTCTTCCTCCCCCAGTTCCTCTTTTCTCTTAACCTTTCTCCCATATCCAAAGCTGCTGGGCTTGTTTGGGTTTTTTGTTTGTTTGTTTTATAATTTGTTTTTTCCTATGCCCCAACTTACCTGAGTCCCTGGCATATTTTTTTGGTATCTTTCATTTTTTGCCACTGTTCCCTGATCAGTAGAACAGGAGTAGGAGAGCAGAAGATGAGTAAGGGGGAGACACTTTCTGCCTTAGGTTTTGTCTTGCTGAAATCATAACCAGTTTTCCACAAAGAAGGTTCATCCCCCTGAGGCTCCCACGGTTTCTTCCAGCTCATTCTTCAGTACACCCCCGTTTCCTTCCTGTCTCCTGCTGAACTGAGCAGAATGCTCTCCAAGGCACCGGAGAGCCGTGCCTCTCAGTCAATCTGAGGAACATAGAATTATCCTGAAGTCAAACACTCAGCAGCAGGGTTCAGACTTCCTCCATACAGGTACCGTGTCTCAGGTCAAGTTGTACGCTGGCAGGAATTTTATTCACCCATGAATAATAGGCAACCTGATTATAGTGACTGAAGACCATAGGGGTTTGTGTTTTTTTTCCTGTAACCAGAAGTCTGGCTTGAGGGAGATGATGTTGATGTTGGTTCATCAGTTCACCTCATCAAGCAGGGATCCCAGGGCATAAGATAGAGGATTGGGTTCAAGAGTGGCAGCCAGCACTCTGGGCTGTACCTACTCTGTTAGGTTCTCTAGCTGTATAGAGAAGATCATATGTTACTGGGTGAATGTCCTTGCCACAACAAAAATTCCGTGTGTGACTCCACATTCCCAAATTTTGTGCAGTCACAGAATTATCATCAAATCTGTCTCCCACTGGCTTACCTCTGGAGTTTAGTCCCTGGGCAGAGCTGTCAACCAGTTTGAAAAATCTCAGAAGTAAATCCTGCATCTTGGAAGCAAATCCTGTATGCCAAGACTCCTGACTGACCCTTGGTCCTCAGTGACTAGGCCTTTGCTGGTCTGGATCTGATATCCACAAAATGAGTCTTTTTCTGGTTCTCAGTTCTGTGCCACAAGACTTGACCAAACTCTGCCTTTGCATTGGTGTGCTGAGCATTGCCACCGTCGCTCCTTTCTCTTTCTTCCTCCTCATGAGCTCTACCAACAATGAAAATTGAGGCCATTCTACCTGTTTGTGCTGAAGTCTAAGCTTGTTCAGAAATGGCTATAAATCACTCCCCACTGACCTGAATTGGTTCTCTGAGCTGTTCCATCACCTCTTGCCAGGGAGCCAATTGCCAGAGCTCCTAAAGCCCAAACACCAACACTTTTCTCTCTCCTTATTGTTAATGTCTGAGGAAACAACAACAAAACTAACAACAAAAGCCCCTTAAAGCAAGGATCTCATCAGTCCTTCCAACTTGACATAAATATATATATACATATACATATACATATATATATATACTTTTTTCTTTTCTTTATTTATCTTTGTGTGTATGGTGCTGGGGATTGAACCCAGGGCCTTGTGCATGTGAGGCAAGCACTCTACCAACTGAGCTATATCCTCAGCCCAACATATGTTTTGCAAGACTCTCAGATTATTTACAACCAAAACAGAGGTCCTTGAAGTCTTATACCAGGATCAAATTGTAATGATGAATTCCAACGTCTACATTTAATTTCTGGTATTTGTGTCAAATTTTGTGCTTTCCAGTACCATTTTAATACATGATTCCTGGAATATGGACTGATACTCTGCATGGATTTTCTACTTTGGGGTAGTGCATAGATTTCTTAAAGGCTCCATTAATAAGGTCAGGTACACCAGTCCAAACAGGTCCACCATATACCTCTTCTCAGTTTCCTCAAATTACTCTAATTTTAAGTAATGAGATGCCCTTGGAATCCTGGTTCTTTAAAAATAATGCTCATTCTATAATTTCTTAGATCATCTCTTCAACGCCTTCTCATTAGGGAACACATATGCCACCAATTCCATGATCCACCTAGCCTCAATGTATGACTTCTCCCACAAAGTTAACTTCTCTGTTCCTAGAGAAGTTACTATCTTCCTCTGATTTGGGGTTGACCCTCCAAGATAGCTTGTGCCAAGTCTAGGGGCCCCAGCTTCCAACTCCACATGTCCAAAAGCTAAACCATGGTGAAAGTATTTCTTGGCGGCATTCTGGAATAATGATTTTATCCAAAGTGCAGATGTACATTTTTCTGCAGGTCCAAAAATCTAAGATATTTGTCTCCCAGATATAAGGTGAATTAAACTAGACTGCCTTGCACCTGTTTCAAAGTCTCAACATGGTTAACCCATCCAAAAGAAATAAAGATTTGTCACCAAAAATATCTTTGGAAAAATATTTTTCTGTTTTACTAGAAGCTCCTTAGGGATAGCTTGGAGGAGTTCACATAGTGCTTCATAGCTCTGAACTTCCTGAAGTTCTTCTCCCAGAGTCCCCCCGCTCCCCACCCGAAGAAGGGAATGAGGAAGGAAAAGTCATGCTTAACCTTGAGGATTGGTGTCTCCAAAACCATGAAATTTAAAAAAAGCTCTCCAGACTATCCACTCAAGTATTCAGAACTTCTGGGCTTGCATCAAAAATAATTCATCTTGCTAGTGTTAGGGTTGAAGTTTCTACTTCCTGGATGCCTTTTCTACCTCCAGTTCCTTCAGTAACAAACCAAGAAAAGTGAAAATATTCTAGCATATCAGAAGTAGTGAGTTTCTAATGTCACTCTTTGAAATGCATTGCCATTTACTTCTTTCTGATGTTTGTGTCTAGGCGCCCCGTAGAGTGGCCAACCATACTAGTTTACCTAAGACTGAGGGTTTTCCCAGGAGGCAGATGGTTCACTGCTCAAACTCCAAAGGTCCAGAGCAAACCCAGATGATCTGGCCACCCTAGTTCCGTGACCAAGATGAATGCAGATACAGAAATATTGCCAAGACAAATGTATTGACTTGATATATCATGTGTTCTTGATGGCCATATGGAATCAAGGAACATACTTTATAATCCCTTTCAGAAGTCCCCTAGCCCTAGATCTTATCCCCAGTCCTAATTGTTACCAATTTACATCATCTTCCCTTCATCTTTTGGATGTGTGTCAACACTCTCTACAGTTAATCATGCTGCATCCTGTATTCCAGATAACAATGCCAGAAATAGATGCAGGTTTTAGGTTTTGGCTGTAAGGGTCTGATTGTGAAATACATATTTATATTTGAGAGGAAAGTGGTAGAGAGAAGCATCTTACCTCTTTGGCTGGTTTGTGGAGTGAGCTCAGCACTATAGTTTTAAATGTGAAGTAATTAGAAATAATGAGCCACTAGGATTACCCCCAAGTCTTCCTGGAGAAAAAGAGTGTGCCCCAAGTCATGCTGGCTCTGAAAACTAGAACTCATTATGGATAAAAGTAGGAAATTAGATTATACTAATTCACAGGCATACGTCCAAAGATGATCTTAAAGCATGGTAGTGGTACCCCATAAATACAACATGGATGTCACAAAGTCATGCCAACCTTGGGGGGAAAAAAAACCCTAAGTTGGAGAGCTGCACATCAGCTGCTCTAAAGACCTAACTCTGTTATTCTTCTAGTTCGTAGCTGGGAATTCATTTAAAGGCTGGAGAATTTGGTTTCAGCTGTTCTTTGTCTGTCTGAGTCATGTCATAAGTAATGTCCATCAGATGTAACTCTGTCTGTGTGGATGGCGCCTCTACTCTAGCAAAGAATCTCCAGTCTCATGAAGAAAATGAAAAATCTCTTTTCTTCTTGGCTTAGTTCCTGCCTCTTGTCTTTTTTTTTTCTCCCCTATCTTTTGAGCCATTTATTGGTCTTAATCAGTTTTTCTTTAAAAATCCTCAACTATATTACAATTTAAAATGACACTGTGTACTCTGTTGCTCATATTTTAAAAGTTATAATAATAATAAATGAATGGGAATCTTATGACAGGGACAGTGCTATACAGGGAGAACCCTGAAGTCCAAAATCACAGCCTCCAGGCCATGAGAGGGACAGAACAACCACCCTGGCTGGCCTGGTAGACATTTTTTTTTTTTGCCCCAAATTTCTTCTTATCTGGAAATTGCTCATATGTGCATCATATATGTTCAAAATAACTTTCTGCAATTTGGAAAACCATAAAACACTGATAAGCAAATGAGACTCTGGTGAAGACCCCTTTATAAGTATTGTGCATACTTTTATAAGTGTTCATTAAATGCTCTCATTTGCCTTTGTTTCACATAGTGAGCTCTCACTGCTGATCTGAAGTTACACATGTGGTTGGAGCCCCTCTCTGACCAATAACTCAGGCATATTTTTTTCACTTTTTTTTTGAGAACACAGGAAAATAATTTAAAGCTGAAAATAGGAGTCAAAACTACAATAAAATGAAAGCTACCCTAAGAACAAAAAAGTCTCTCTTCTTTCCAAAAGCATGTGTTTCTCCATGGCCCTGCAGGGTAAACCACATCAGTGTGAGACAGTGCCATTTCAATAAGCTATTTGAATCGTCCAAAATTGAATGCATGAATAAAAAGCCACAGAAGAGCTATTGGCAATAAGCTACGGGCATTTAAAACACGGTGGCCACAAGATTCCTCAAATTTCAGGGCAGCCAAAGCCAATAAGCACTAGTGCATGAATATTAACAGGTTGATCGATTAGAATTATATTAAAGGGATAGGCTAAGGGAATAAACCGCTATATGGAAGATCTGGCTCAAATTTCCTGCAGCATCTTTGAGTACTTTTGCCCTAATTTCTAAGGAAGATGTGAAGTTTAAAAAAAATTTTTTTTCATAAAGCAATACTTTTACAAATTCATATAAAAGGCATTGAGGATAGAGATCATATTCGTGCTTCAGTTTCATACATTTTTTTTTGTCCCAAATACTGTATAAACAAATACATGATTAAGAAAAATAAAAAGCTCTATGTGGTATACATACCACAAAGGGCCTGAGTATCTAGGAAGGGAAAAATGATTTATCTTCATTATCATCTATCCACACGTACTTTGGTAATCATGAAGACGTTTCTCCTCCCAGTTTCACAAGGAAAATAACAGAGCCTGGGGACTGAGTGTCAGTACCTGGCCCGAGTCCATTTGGTGGCAAAAGGAATTCTTAAGTACTGACATTACATTTCAACAGGGCATGAAGAGTGGATTTACATTCCTTCTTGGATTAAGTTTTGCTCTTTATAGTCATTCTCTTTAGATAATCAAAAGCATGTGTCCCCACACCTTGCCAGCTCCACCAAGAGTAGATGAGTGCACAGCAATGGGAGTGGTCCTCAGGGCAAATCTCAGAGAGGCTGAGATGACATCGGAAAGACCTCGATGCTGCATCCCAGCCCAAGGGGGTGCTATGATTCCTCTCCTATTATCTTTGAGGTGTCAGTCACCGCTGCAATGAATGTCAACTCTTCTGAATCCCACCTGCGACTCCCTCTGAAAAGTATAGCAGCAGGAGCCTTCGGTTTTGAATAATCACTGCTTTGTGGTCAAACAGGGGAAGAATCCACAGTTAATTTATGAGGTCTTTGCCTTCAAGTTATGGATGAACCGAGTTTGTTGCTAACAGGGGAAAGTTATTTATGATGGGATTGTTAAGAAAGAAATGATAGTGTTCCCATTTTTTTCTCTATCTTCTTTTTTCTTTTTAATAGTCCTTGGGTTTTGATGACTCTTGTGTGTGTGTGTGTGTGTGTGTGTGTGTGAATTTTATTTTTATTGTTTTTTGTCTGTTCTTTACATACTCCTTTCTGCTTTGAGTTTAAACGGAGTTGTGTTTCAAGGAGTCAACTTTAATTTTGTGACAACAGAATCTGTACTCAGAGAAATCTTGCCTTCAGCTTGTGTGCCCCGTCTTCTTCCTAACACTAACTTGTTTCATTTTGACTCATGTGGGGAAGGGATTCCATAGGCTACTGGTATCTTTTGAATTGGTTAAGTCTTTTCTCGTTTCAGGCCTCAAAGATAAAAAACATCTGCACAAGCAAATTTTTAAAAAATAGATTCCATCTGGGCACAGTGGTACACACCTATAATCCCAGTGACTCAGGAGGCTGAGGCAGGAGGGTTGCAATTTGGAGGCCGGCCTGGACAATTTAGCAAGACACTATATCAAAGTAAAAAATAGAAGGGGCTGGGGATGTAGCTCAGTGGCAGAGTGCTTGCTAGCATATGGGAAGTCCTAGGTTCAACCACCAGTATGGAAAAAAAAAAAAAGGACAAATTCTAAATTCTAAAAGTATCAAAAAATTAATTCAGAGGAGGGTGGTTCCTCAAATTTAATTTTTTAAAAATCCATTCTCTTTATTTAAAAAGCAGGATTTAGTTGCACTTCTTTTTGTCAGAGGAGTCCACTTTGGCTATGACTTTTCCTTTCATAACCCTAGAACATCTCTAGTGCTGATAAGTGCTGATAAAGAAACTGTGGGCACTGTCATCTCCAGCCTCTGCTTTCTAGGGCTGTAAGCAGTTCACTGTGGAGGAATGAGGTGTGAAGATGGATTCCCCTACTTTTGTATCCACAGGCTTTGCAGGTTCTGGGTCACCAGAACAGGTATAGATAGGGGCTGATTAAGGGGGCAGGAGGTCCACAACCTTGTGCAATTCATCAGAATCCAAGAAAGAGTAAATGGGTGAGTAGAGAAAAAACTATGGGTCCCAATTCTGTCTCCCCATTTACTTTCCATGTACCCTTCACCAGTGGTCCAACTCCTTCAAACCTCGGTGTCCCACACTATAAAATGAGGACAATTATAAATCCAACTTTATAAGGTTATTCTAACTACAGACTGCATATAAAACGTAGTTCTCATTATCAATAAATGGCAACTATTATGATTATTACTTTGGCAATAAAAAGAAGAAAAGTAAACATCAGGAAGTGTCCTTATGAAGTCCCCTCTACCAGTGAGGCCACCACCTGACTTTCTTCCAACTTGAAAAATAAATACTCTAAGGGGTTGCATTTAGGGGAGAGGACTGGAGAGGTTTAATGCAATTTTAAAGCCCCTGTTATTGCTTTGCAAAGAAATCACAGTAAAGTTTAGTATTTTTTTTCCCTTTGAGAAGAAAAGAAAGTAATACTGACGAGAACAGGGAAGGGAAATGAGGCAGCCACAAAGTGGGGTGTAATACTCCAATCCCAGCACCTTCCAGTTATTTCCCTGCCTAGTGAACCACATCACTCATACTTCGTGTCTCAGTTTCCTCCTCTGTGGCATGGAGATCATAATAGCTGTCCACAGGATAACTGGGACAAAGAAGTGAAATAATTGTCAATGTGCCTTGGGAATTAGAAGGAGCTATTGGTTTGTATGGTTTTATTTCATTTTCCAACTCCACGCTACATTCCTGGAGAGAGCAGGGACTCTTTCAGGTCTGCTCTGTGCCAACTAATCTCTACTTCTGGAAGGATCTGGGAACTGAAACTTTGGGCACTGTCATCTCCAGCCTCTGGTTTCTAGAGCTGGAAGGGCCTTACTCTTAGAGTAACCTGAAAGGATAAGACATCAAAGCACCTAAAAAATCAGTTGCACACTCATCTTTGTTTCGATTTTAACCCCTTTCATTATACAGAAAGAAAGGGTTTTGAAATCTGGACTCTTAGGAGAAAATGCAAATATGGTAGATGTACACGGCAGGTGAATTGCATTCATCCCATCAATTTGAAGCTCTTAGATGACATCAGGGATCAAAAATGCCACCTGTTACCTCTCCCCCAGCCACAAGAATAAATCCTTTCCTCCAAGGAAAATATGAGCAACTGTGAATTGATATTTATTTATTCACAAGTTCCTCTGCTACTAAACTCCTCTCTTGTATCATTTCATAGGTGGGTATAAATCCAAAACCACTTTTTTTCCTTATATGCTAACCCTTAGATTCAAAATCCATCAGGTCTGGATACTTAATAGGTTATAGGCAGTTTTTTTTAAATTTGTTCTGATTAGTTATACATGACAGTAGAATGCATTCTGACACATTGTACACAAATGGAGCACAACTTCTCCTTTCTCTGGCTGAACATGGTGCAGAGTCACACGGGTAGTATAATCATATATGTATGTAGGGTACAGCTGTCCCAGCTATAACCAGGCCCTGACTGCTCCTTCATTTTTGACCATCTATTATTTGCCAGGTCTGTTTGAGGCACTGAGCAAGGGACATGAACATGGTCATGGTGGCTACCCTTCAGCAGGAGAACACATTACATGAATGGGCACACGTATCATTGATGGGCAGTGAGGAGACAGAGTCTAAGAAAGGAGGAAGACTCGCTGTGGATACAGATGGCTTAAGAGCTAGGATTTGAAGGATGACCTAGAAACTAGTGCAAAGGTCTCAGCATGAAGGGAGTCGCTGTGGACCAGGAGCTGGAAGAACCCCCACCCCCGACCCCGGCAGGCTGGAATTTAGAAGAGAGACAGAGGGGATTGGAGATGTAAGCAGTAGCCAGATCGTGCATGTCCCATTTGGCATTTAAATGACATTGGCTTTTAATCTAATTGCAACAGGCGGCCACTTAATTGCTTTAAACAGGGACATGACCTAATCCAGTCTGCACGTTAAGATGCTGCTGCTGCCCCTGCTGCTGTAGGAGTGTCTTTAACTGTCTGGGCTGGAAAGACTTGTGGCTAAGGGTGAGTCGGTATTGGTTGAGTTGGTTCTTCACCCTCTGGTGGAGGATCTTTCAGTAGAACCACCTCAGATCTACGGCTCCTAACCGCTGGTGGTGGAGAACTCTGTATTTCTAGCAAGTTCCAGGGTTATCTTACGTGCACAGTGTTTGTGAGTCTGATTAGGGTGAACTGACACTTATTCTTACTCCTAATGGAGTTCTTAAAAGGACAGGGTCCATGAGTCTGGGTCTCTCTCAGGCTTAGTCTCCTGTAAATTTTCTGAAGTATCAAATTTAGCTATCACCAGACAGTCTTGAACAGAAACCCGATTCTCCACAATGAAAACAAAATAATTCTTCTAACCAGGGATCAATAAAGTGTCCACTTTTCAGCAGTGGTCACAAAGTTGCACAAATCCATCCACACATTTTCCTGACTCTTAGCACAAATGTTGGAAGACTAACGGACAAACACCCAGCCTGCTGACATGGAAGAGAACAAAATCAACAGAATCCAAACCGCAAGCCACCCTGGCTCCATGTTAACCATGTAGTTAGCAGGCCTGATTAATGATACTTATTTCATTTTTACACCAATGACACTTTAAAAAAATAGTTGTCCTCCAATGGACAAAAAACACAGGGAACTGAACCAAAATGATGTCCAAATTCCACCCCTCAGTGAAAAAAGTATATCACAGAGTAATAAAGAGAGTATAATGTTAAGCCATGGTCATAGATCACTTTGGACACCATGTGAAGGCTGATTCAAGGAAGGCATGCTGGGGACAAGTGCATATCACACACCCTGACTTTCTCCCAGCTCATGGAGAGACAGCAGCACACTTGTTAAAGGGAAGTGCAGATTGGATATAGCCCCTGACTGAATTTCTGACTATATTGTGGATACCTACCCAAAAATTAAATGGCAGGGCATATGCAAAAACTGTGGGTAGAAAGAACTCAATAAATGTCATTTCCCTCACATTTCTTTTTAAATAAAGTAACATAACATTATAGACTAGTAATTCTCAAAGTGGGCTTTGAGGTTCATTTCTACCATTTTGCTGAGGATACTTGTTAAAGATATGGGTCTCTCAGCCCTGCCGTGGCCTTCTGAATCCAAGCTACGTTACCTGGGAATTTGCATCTATGGAGACCAATTTGATTTTGAAGAACACAGCTCAAGAACCACAGTTCCAGACTAGTAGATGCATCCTTCATTCTTCTTCAACTGCTTCAAATGCAAATGGTTGGTTTTGTTTTGTTTTGTTTCTCCAGCCATTGGTCAACCTCTGAATGCTCAGTGTAGACCTTCCACCAGATAGCCCAGCAGGGAACAGGGCCCATAAACAATGAACAATGGCACGCACATAATACAATGAGAAACTTCTCTCCTCATACTAAAATTTTTCAAGATGTGCAGTTTATTCACGGTTGTCATTGACTTACAAATCTTTATCTGGAGTTTATTTCAGGGTAGGGGGTAAAAATCCCCAGCTTCCAGGTTGGGAGCTGAGCATTTCCCACCAAGGCCAAGTATATACAGTACAAAGCAGAGTGAGAAAGAAGGATGTGTAGCTCCTATTTTCAGCCCCTTTTTCCTTCTGCATCCCATATCCTCCCCACCTCAGTCTTGATCATTGGTACCAGAAAGTTTTCTCTTGTTTGTTTACCATATACTTTGCTGTTTATAGGAACATGCCTGTCTCTCTGGAATGAAGGTCCAATTTTAGCAATTATGCAAAGACCTTATTTTCATATTCCCTTGTTTGGGTGTATAAATCCTTCTCCCAAATGTTTAAGAATCCCAAGACAGTGGTGAAAGGAATTTTTACTATATGGATCTTCTGCCATTCACTAACCTTTCTTGGCAAGCGTGACCCAAGGGGTCCATCACATCATTAGGTGGCAGATGACCTGACCGGGTTGTGAATTCCAGTGACCTATGACCCACCTTTGCTTCTCAGAAGCTTCCTACTAAATTTATGTGGGGATAAGATGCTGTGTAAATCTACCATGAAAGTCCCGTGCAGGCAGAGGAGGGTTATTCTTCAGGTCTGGGAATACATGCCTCATCTGTTTGACTTATATGGGCACCCTAGGGTTTTTATTTGCGCCAAAAAGTGGAAGCCAAGCTTTCATTGTAAACAGATGGTGCTGCTAACGAGGAAAGTAAACAATTCTTCCAGTCACTCTCCCACACTAGAGACCTGAAGAAGACTCTGCTTCAAAACAAGTGAACTAAACTACCCTCTCTCCCTACTCCGTGGACTCTGGGTTGAAACACACACACATATGCAGACAAACCTGGTCTCCATTCCTTCCTTCCTTTCCCCATGCCAAATTCTACATTCCGTCAGTGCAGAAACTATAAATATAAAATGTACAAACTCAATCCCAAATCACGAGGGGGCTTTTCTTTGCATGACCACAACATAAGCATTAGTCCATCACTTTGGGATTTTTAGGATGCCTCAAAGAATGTTCAGAATTCCGGTCTTGCTCAAACCATGTCTTTCTTACTGGCTGGCAAGGTTCAGATGTTGAGTTGCAGAACAACCAGGGGGTTTCAAGTAAGAAGAAGACATTATCCTGAAGGGTCTCCATGTGAAAGATTTTCATGTATTTTTCCCTTTTTGCTTTCAGCCCAGGGGAAAAAAAAAAAACAGGGGTGGGGGGGGACTATGTGGGAACTTTTATGTATACTTGAACCTGAGGCAATTGGAAGTTGATCATAATCTCCCTGTCTCTAAACCCAAAAGAGAAAACAGCATTATTATGCTCTAATCGAGTCTATATTTCAGTTTCTCCTTTAGGTAGCATCTTGTTACATAACCACTTTATGCTTTTCAATCTGAATATCATTGATAACAATCTCTTGACAGATCATACTTCCGGTGACTAAGTTTGAAAAGGAATCATGCAGACCCCCTTAAGTGATCTTTTGAGCATTCCAGGGGGAGGGGACCCCGGAGGCTGACCAGTCACCCATGTCCTGGGGCAGGACCACACTCAAACTGTCCCCAAAAGATGAGAATCTCCTATTTTTCAAGTTTCTCCAGAGAAGCAGATTCCATGACTCCTGAGTAAACCCACCAGTGTTTCAACAATATTGTTTTCAGAAGAGAGCTGAGACCAGTATAAATTGGCTTATTATTAATTTGATGCTGCCTTTTCAGCCCTAGAAAACATACCCCCCCTTCCCTTCCCCATCAAGGTCCTTCTGCATTGTACCTGAAGGCTAAATTGTCTGTCTAGTTGTGTTAAAAATGATGAGGAAGTACACTCCTGAGAACTCCTACCTCAGTCTCTCCCATCTGTTTAATGGGAACATCTGCTCTGTCAACTCTCAGTAATATTGGAAGGACCCAAAAAGATAAGTGCCAGGCTGCACAAGTAAGGTATTATTTGTATCACTACCAAGCAGTCATCCTAAAGCTGAATCTGGAAACAGTTCCTTAAATTATTCTATTATAGGAAAGGCAGCAGAATACAACAGACACTAGTATGGCAATATGTAAATCAATGGATGTGTAACTGATGTGATTCTGCAATCTGTATACGGGGTAAAAATGGGAGTTCATAACCCACTTGAATCAAAGTGTGAAATATGATACACCAAGAACTATGTAATGTTTTGAACAACCAACAATAAAAATTAAAAAAAAAAATTATTCTATTATAGAAATAACATTGACTCCTGAAAAAATACTGTAAATAGAAGCCTAAGTTATTCCCAAGATAATATTTTAGTGTTTATATAAGCAAACTAGGTGATGGCAATCTCACAAAGCACCTGGAAAATGTTCTTTCCTGAAACTGAGGGCTCACACCAAAGAGCAATTGCAGAAAGCTGTATCCATTGTGTTGCAATAGCAGGTGCTGGAACCGGGTGACCAAGGATGGAGGCAAAGAAGAGCATCACAGATGAACTCCTATACACAAGAGACACCCATAAATCAAAGTGACTCAGTAAGCATCCATGTGAAAGAATAAGAAAAGACAAAGGGAAAGGTACTGAAAATAAAATAAGGCTATGATCTTACCATCAGATGGGATGGGATTTCAGCCAACAAATAAACACAAGGCACTCTGAAGCTAAGTGACAAAACGCCAACTGAAGGCAGAAAGATCATGAACACATTTTCATCCATGACACAGTAACTCCCTTATAAAGCCAATATTACAGAAGATAAAAGTACACAGAAGTTAAAATTTTCCTAGCCCATAATAAATCCAGTCAAAATAACCAAAGTGTCAAAAAAGACATGAATAATATAATTACATGATACTGTTAGTCAACTCTGACCATACAGACAGTGCCTTTATTTTTTTTTTTTCAAAAAAATGACCTCGATACATTTGTGAAATTGCACTATGTTAGGTCACAAAAGAAAAGTCAAAAAAAATTTCAAAAATTACAAACTTTATTCTTCGACCACAATGCAATAAAAAAAATTGTCAACATCTCAATTACGAATATCAATGTAAAAACTAATTACTAGCAAATACCACCCACCAGTACATTAAAAATAATTACCATGACCAAGGAGATGTTACGACAGAAGTTCGAGAATGGAATCCGAACTAAGAAATGTATTGTATTCCATCCCATTAATAGATGAAAGGGGAAAGCTTATAAGATAATTTATAAAGATGCCCCCAAAAGCATCTGAACAAAAGTCAACAATCCTATTTGACCACAAAAAAATAATCATTAACATAAGAGCAAATTAATATTTCCTTCCTTAGCATGATAAAACATGTTATTCTCAGCTCAAGTTCAGTGGGGAAACTCTAGAGGCATTTCCTTTAAAATCAAATACAAGACAAAAAAAAAAAAAACCTACTATCACTTTTGTTGGTTAACATTGCACAAGAGCTAAGAGACAATGAAATTGGACATGAAAGTGAAATTAAATACATAAAAAATTGGAAAGCAGACATTTAGTCTTTATTTTTTAATTATATTATCATAGAGTTAGAAACACAGAAGCATTGAGAAATACCCATAAGCAATAAGAGAATTTGGCAAGAAAGAATGGTGCAAAATGAATGCAACTAATTAGTTGCTTATATCTAGTTAGAAACTATAATGTGAGTAAATAATCCATTTGCAGTAGCAAAAACAAGACATCCTAGGGGTAAACTTAATAGCAAATGTGCAAGATGCATGTGAAGAAAACTGTGAGAGATTCCTGACAAATACAAGGTCAGATATGAACAGATGGAAAGATCTTCTTGGCTAGGGAGACTCAACAACATAAAGAAGTTGATTTTCTCTATGCTATTTAGCTAAATTTAATTCCAAAGTTAAAAATAATGATGAGGGTTTCTATTGTCATTGCTGTTTGTTTACTCAAAGTTCATGTAGAAAAACTAACAAATATGGAAAACCAGGAAACTCTGAGAGAAACAAAAACGGGATATTACATTTAAAGAGATAGTCCCAGGGCTGGGGTTGTGGCTCAGCAGAAGAGCGCTTGCCTAGCCATGTGAGGTTCTGGGTTCAATCCTCAGCACTACATAAAAATAAATAAATAAAATAAAGGTATTGTGTCTAACTACAACACACACACACATACACACACTCATATATACATTAAATAAAATAGATAGTCCCATGGGTTACTAAAAGTTGCAATGATTTAAACTATGGGGTAGTTGCACCTGATCTAAGAGATCAACCAAGGAAATAGAATAGACATACAGAAATTGATCTATGATAAAAATGGCATCTAAAAAGAGGAGGTGGGAGATTACTTTCATAAGGAATTAAAGAGCTGGGCGTGGTGGCACATGCCTATAATCCCAGTGGCTCAGGAGGCTGAGGCTGAAGGATTGCAAGTTCAAAGCTAGCCTCAGCAACTTAGCAAGACCCTGAGCAACTCAACAACATCCTGTCTCAAAATTTAAAAATTAAAAGGGAGGGTTGGAGATGTTTCCCAATGAGGAACAGTCCAGGCAACAGAAGCAAAAACAGATAATGGAACATAGATCAGACTTCTCAACCTTTGTGCATAAAAGAGCACAACATGCAAAGTGAAAAGCCAACTGAAAAACTGGAAAAAATATTTGCAAATCATATACCTCCTAAGCAGTAAGTAATCACAATAAACAAAGAATATCTACAACTCAACAACAAAACAACAATTTGAATGAAAAATGGACAAGGGACTTGAATACATATTTTTTTCAACAATGGCATTCAACTGTACAATAAACAAATGAAAAGGTGTTCAGCATCATTAATCATTAGGAAATAGAACTATATTTTACAGTGATATATCCCTTCCCACCCATTAGGAAAGATACTATCAAAAACACAGAAAATAACAAGCGTTGGCAAAGATATGGAAAACTGCAACCCTTGTGCACCGTTGGAAGGAAAATAAAAGGATACCACCTCTGTGAAAATCAGTTCAGAGTTTCCTCAAAAAATTAAAAATAACATGATGATGCAGCTATCCCACTTTTAGTACATATCCAAAAGAATGGAAAGCAAGGTTTTAATGAGATATTTGCTCATCTATATTCAATGACAGAAGCATAAATTAAAAAAATACGATGCGTACATGCATTGGAATTTATTCCATCCTGAAAGGAAAGGAAATCCAGTCACATAACAACACGTATGAACTCGAGATCATTATGCTAAGTGAAACAATCAAGTGAGAAAAAGACAAATACTGCATGATTTCACTTCTGCATTTTATGTAGTTAAATTCATTGAAACACAGAGTAGAATGCTGGTAACTGGGAATTGACTGTGGGAATTGTCAGCTAGGAAGTCGGTGTTCAGTGGGAATGGAGTTTTAGTTTTGCAAGGTAAATACAGTTCTGGAAATCCATATCACTACCACATAAATAGGTATACTAATGGACAGATAAACCATACAGTAAAAAAAATTATCAAGATGGTAAATTTTGTTACATTTTTTACCACTATTAAAAATTTTTAAATTATCTTAAAAAAAAAGTAGTGGTAAGAAATTAGATCATTAATTGGGACAAAATAAAGCAGGATCTACCTTTATATCTTATAAACAAAGTCTTATAAATGGATCTATACAAATGGATCAAATATTTAAATGTCAAAAAATCATATGGAATAGGAAATGTATTTCAATGATTCATTTTAAAAATTAATAAATCCAACTGCATAAAAATTAGAAAAATTTGCATGTCACAAGATACCATCACTTAAGACAACAGACATTGGCAAAATGTGAAAATCTGAAACTGATTAAACAAAGTGATAATCTCCTTAATATACATAGAATTTCAAGAAACCTGTAAAGAAAAAGATCAGATTCTAAAAGAATATGGGATATGTGTATTAATAGATAGGTCATCACAAAGGAAGCAAAACTGGCTTTTAAACATACAAAAAAGTGGCTCAGTCTCACTCAAAATTAGAGAAATGCAAGTCAAAACTATTTTAAACTATCACTCCTCACCTATCAGATTGGCAAACACCCAGAAGTTTGATTGCACACTCTGTTGGCAAGGCTGTGTGGAAACAAGCACTATCAACGATTGCTAGTGGGAGTGTAAATTGGTTCCGCCCTTTGAAGGGCAATTTGGCTCTATCTATCAAAATCAGAAATGCAAAATCCAGTAATCCCATCTGTGGGAATTAATACCACAGATAGACTTGCACAAGTGTAAAATGTCATATGTGGAAGTCTGTAACATGGTTAAGCAGTGAAAGTTTGGAAACAATTCAAATGTCTATCAGTGGGATCCCCGATTAAATAAATTGTAGTGTTATTTATCCAAGGGAATGCTATGCAACATTAAGCATGAGCATATTTTCTATGCACTGAGATATATGTAAGTTACGTCATGTCTTTTCCGGACTCTCTAACGGCTGTCCATTGCTCTAAGGGTAAAAGCCAAAATCTTGTACTTGTTTACAAATTCCTATATGACCTGACTCCCCTGTTGACTCTCTGACCTCATATGACATTGTACTGCACACCCTCTGCTCCAGCCACATTGATCTCTGCTGCTCCTCAAACATACTGCCACTTCAGGGCCTCTGCCCTCACTGTTCCCTCTGCCTGGATCACCACACTCCCCAAATCATCCCAAAGTTCACTATCTCACCACCAAGTGTTTGTTTACATGCCACTTTCTCAATAAAGCCACCCCTGATCATTCCATCTTAAATTAGAAGCACCCCCATTCCCAACCCTCATTATCTTTCTTTGTCAATTGCTCCCATTATGTTCTAACACAATGCGTAATTTACTTTTTTATATTATGTTTAAAGTCTGCTTTGTGTGTCCCTTCCCTAAGATATAAACGCTACAGGGCAGCAACTTCTTTCAATTTGTTCACTTCTGTGTCAGTAACATATACAGCAGTCCTTGGCATAGAGTAGGCACTGAATCGGTGTTTGTTTCCAAATAAATGAAAAATTCAGCATATGATATGGCAAGGAACCTAAAGTATATTTAAGTGAAAGAACACATGATAAAGCCCAGCAATGGTTTTGCATATAGTATTTTCAAGAAATAAAGAGCATTATAAAGATGTAATGATTCTCACTAACATCTATAATTGTAATGCATAAAAAATTAAAAAGCAGTAAAGAAAAAAGAATAAGAATTCAGTTTTGCACTTATGCACATAAAGAAACCTTTAGTTTTCTGCAGAGAAAATTAAAATCAGTAGTAACCTGTAGGGGGATGTATGGTCTGAGCATATGGGGCAACAGTGGTAGTGCATGCACTTTTATTTAAATTATGTGAGTGTATTATTCAAAACATTAATTTACTAAAAATAAAACTGATGGCATGGCTTCCAGACACAGGAAGATTTTAATTTAGCAGTTCTCAGTAGGGGCTGGGGAATATTCTTTGTCTACAAGATCCCCACCTATTCCCTGGCACTCTCCTGACTCAAGAAATTCTACAGAACATTTGGCATTGGGGTAGTTCTCACATGAAGCACAAGCAAAAATGGGCAGATCACAGAAACTAAAGCCAGGGCTTCCAGAAACACTGGGTACTACGTATAGCTGCAGTCCAACAGGTAGCCTCCTTCCGGCAGGATGTGAACAGATAGCAGAGACTTCATCTGCTGTTTCAGACTCAGCCGCACAAGGGAACAACACCACGGAAATGGTCATCTCTGACTAAGAGTTGCACACGTGTTGGATGCTTAGACTAGGTTTTGGACATCTAAAATGTTTACAGGCGTAACAAGAGTCGTTGAAGGAGCTTTGGATTTCTGGGCTCCTGGTGTTCATGTGCTGAAACCCTCCCAAATTTTCCTTTTGCTTTTGCCTGAGCACTTTAACCAATAAAATCTCTTTCCTAATTCACAGAGTAAAGATTGTTCCCATCACCAATCCTGGAGATGAGAACAGTGACTAGGAAATAAAATGTATTTTGGTGGAACCCACCCAACAAGACCACCCTGTGATGTCTTTTGGATGAATTGCAGTATTTGACTCTGTTATTCAATAAGCCTAGTAAAATTCTACAACTGAAGGGTATGGCAGAGGGAGGTGGGGGGACATGCAAGAAGGAACAGAACTTGCCAAATCCAGGATATTTTCAGTTTGAATAGCAATCTCAGTCTTATTAACTTTACATTGATTCCCAAAGGAAGGGGAAAATTTAATAAGGAAGAAAATATTCAATATTTTCTGACCCATCACTTTCTTGGGATAATAAATGTGAATTAAAGATACACACTCAATTCTTTTAACGTTCTATTAATTCAAAAAATAAATATTTCTTGCATTATCTCTATTTCTGACCTCTCAAGATCATTCTATTTCTGGAACACACTTTCTGATACTGTTCCTAATTGACTTCAACAATCTGTCATGCCTTTGACGTCTTCTACGCTACATTAGAATTAATAGCTTCATGGGTCCCTTGTGAGTTTCTTCTTTAAGTTTCCAAATACAATCCGGGGTTTCTGTTTCTCAGACTGGCTAATGAAAAGCAAGTCTGGGACTGGAAGATGGGAAAAACTGGAAGTAGTGAAGTAATCTTTTTAAATGTGCAAAAATGAAGCCCTGTCTGCCAGTGGGTTATAGTTGGCAAGTAGGTAGGTTTTTTATTAAATGGTTGGTTTTGTTTCTCCTTTTGTTTCTCCTTAGTATCGGTCCGTGTGGTAACTGAGTCACTATGACATCATGCTGCAGAGAAAAGACTGCAGGACACCCAGACGTGCATATGTTCATCCCTCAATGAGTCGCAACCTTGGGTCTATTCCCTAGATGTTGGAGGAAAGACTTGATTAATGGCAGGCTTGTTCAACATAAGAAAGAAACAAAGACCAGATTTATTCTTGGCATTCCCTTTCCTAGGGGCTTCATGTGTAACGTAATTAATTCATAGCTTTGCAGTAAGGCAGCATCAGAGGAGCAATTTAATTTAAAAGAGGTAATGCGCATGGAAAGTATAATTGAAAGATGCCCCTGCGTGGAAAGGTATAGAAGGAAAACCAAAGCGGAAATCAATCCCTTAAACTCAGTACTAGCTATCACCTGTCTTCCTTCCCTCCCCCTGCAGTTAGGTGTCTGAAGAGGCACAACGTTTGCTAAAAGAACAGAGATCTTTAGGAAACGCTTCGAGCCCCCGCTGAACCGGAGGAGAGTAGCTTGTTTGTGGATGAGACTTGCAAGTTACCTTCCTCTTGGGTGATTGCAATCCCCCCGCCTCCGGGCAAAGCAAAAGTCTTCCTAAGAGTGATAAGGGCACCGAACGAGCGGAGTTATTTCTGGACATTAGCAGCATTCCTCCCCAGGACACACCCTCGCCCTCTCCCCTCCCCGGCAGGCAGCCCCGCTCTTGCACAAACCGCGCACACGCGCCCCTCGGCGAGACGCGGCGCACTCGCGCTGCTGCAGTCGGCGGGACGCGGAGACTGACGCCTTCAGCGCAGCCTGCCGGGGGCCGGGCTGTTGGCAACTTTTCTTTTTGTGAACTCAGAGCTGAATTCAGAGTGAATTGCACGCTAAGAATCAGCGAGATCTGAAAATCCCCCCAAGAGGAGCTTCTTTGAGGGCAGAGCATATTTTTTTTGCCCCACTGGTAAGTGTCCGTTTTAAATGTGTGCAGAGGTGCAGGAAATAATGATCTGAGCGTTTCCGGCCGCAGCTTGCAGGTACTCTAGTGAAACGTACCCGGGCACGGAGGAGTGGGGGTCTGCCTTGTGGTGGGTTATCCTAATAGCTTCTTCTGAAGCCTCTTGCTGGGTCCTGCATCGGGGGACTTTTCCGTTGTTTGATTTGGGGTGGGGGAGGGGGACGATGTAAAGTTAAACTTTCCTTTTTTTTTCCCCCCCCCATTAAAAATGATGCTTTCATAGAAGGCTGTCTTTCTTGCTTTTATATGCCTGGAGCAGTTGCGCCGAGTGTATTTGTACTCTTGCAAATTTCTTTGAAATCTCTCTATCCCTGGTTGAAATAGAAGGAAACTTTCACAAAGCAATCAATTTCTGACAGCGTAAGAGCTACTTAGTTGTTGAATGAACTCTAGCTGGAAAAACTTTATCTCCGGCAAGTTTTGCTAATTTGTTTCCCTTTGAAAAAAAAATCTGGGCATTTTCACACCTGTTGCTCTTCAGTTGGCTGAAAGTTGTTTGCTTTCCTAGATCTCACTCGATTGCAGTCCTTTGTCTAAGAAAATCAAATGCTACTTTCTCCGCTTTTTCTCCTGGAAGCGCTTTGGAAGGGGTCCCTTGGTCGTTAGTTAGCATTCAGTTGGCTGTGGTTCTCCAGGAACAAGTGGCAGGCAGAATACAATGGGGAAGAATGCATTCCTGATAGCTCCTGTACCATGGAAAGACTAAGCTGAAAAACTGACATTCCCTCCTGAGTTTTTATGGAAAACATTGCTTGTCCCTGTTTTATAAATATGCAATTTTGGTGGACTCTTGAAATGATCTAATCCAGAAGGAACCAGCATGACTTTCAGAGCGATTTCTCCCATCTCCTGCTCTTACAAGCATAAAGACTCTGCCACCTGAGCACCCTAGAGTTTCTGAAGTCACCTCTCTCTTCCTTAGCAAGTGGACTACATTTGAAGGAAAGAGGTGATGTGCTGTGTAGCAAGGGCAGCGGGGAGAACCACAGGAGAAGTGGGCTGTCCTCCAAGGACCAGCCGGCTTTCAACTTTCTGATAATTAAGAAAAGCATTGGACTCTGGGATGTAGCTTAACATCCTAGCAGGTTAAGTTGAATTCCTGCCCACATGATAGAAAGACTTTCAAAAGCCTCTCTCATACTTCCAAGTGCAGCTCAGTGGAATGCTTGTTTATTTCTGTTGCTGATAAATCCATGGGAAATCTCTGCTGAACCCAGCAATTTTAAGAAGCAAGTCCTAGCTTATAATTGCCCGCATAATGGCAAACAGGTTATTTTCAGTAACCCAAGAGTCTTGCATTTTCTCCCCCACTGTTGTTTTAGAAGTTACATGAAGATATGAGCACGCCTTTGTGCTTTCCCCACCCCCAACTGAAATGGAAAGTTACACTTAGGTATCTGATGAAAAAGATTGTTGCCAGATACATTACCAGGCTATAAAATAACATTTCTGAAAAGATTATAGCTACTAGACATTGGCATCTATAGCTACTATATAATTTTTCATTGTACCTTAAGGAAAGAAAGGGAAGAGACCTACTTTGATCATTACAGTGTTTTCATTTGTTTGTTGTGTAGGTTTGCTGAGTCTTTCTCTGTCCCTGCCCCCCCCCCCCCCGCACCCCCATTGACAATCTCCCCTGGCTTAGGTGAAATCACAGACTAGAATTAGCAGCAATGATCTGTCTTTGGGACTAAAATTAGAAAGCACATGGGACATTTAGGCATATACTTCTCATCTCATACAAGATTCTGTAACTTCTCCTTTAAAACTCCCAGTTTAGCAATTATTATAAGATGATGCTTAGGTACTCTTTAAAGTAGCACTTTTATTTACACAAGGGTTTTTTTCCCCCTCCAGCTTTACTCACACTCTGCCAATGCACATTGAACATTGTTTCTCTGGGGTGCCTAAAGGCACACTCAACACATTTACCATCCCTTCAAAGTCCGTGTACTTAACTCTTTGAAGAGTTCTTTGAAAAAAAATTAAATAAATAAACAAACAAAAGGTCCGGTGGCACTTGCAAAACACAAGACTGAGTGCTCTGATGTGATGGCAGATGGCAGTCGCAAGAGCTTTGTGTATGCCCAGGACAAGCTTGGTGTCTCTTAAATTAATCATGAATTGAATAATTGATTTCTCACACCTTGGGCTGCACTTACTCTCCAGCTATAAATTTAAAGACTGGTTACTATTGAGGTCTAGTTCACTTGGAAATCCTTTCTAAGCTTATCCAATGATTTTATAGCTGGGTCAAATCTAATCATAACGCATGTTATGAAATGCACTGACATAAATTCTGGGCTTTCCTGGCTTTCCCATTTCCAAGACGACTTCAGTGACCTTCCCATTTGTTGGTCAGCTCCATAGATGGTGGGGACTGATGGATACAATGGGTTTCTGTAAATGTAATTAAACGTGTCTCTGCCAGCTGCCTGTGGTATTTGTGAATGTTTTCGTAAGAAAAAGCCGTTCTTCGGCTTTATCTGCCCACTGTGGTTTGTGGCATGTTGTGCTATTCTGCAGCCGTTGCAGTTTTTTCCTGAATGATTGAGCTATGATGTCATGTGCTATCTCAGCGCGGAACCTTTTCAAGGCTTTGCTGGGGTCTGTGTGCCTGAGCGAGGGGAGTGGAAGCTCCCTCAGAGCACACTTGGTAGCGACTCCCCGTCTACTCTAGCACATTCCATTGCCTGAAGACCAAAGCCACCAAATGATTTGCGGTCAGAGTGATTTGGGGCTGGTTAGAGATGATTTAAAAGGAAGGTTATGGGCACATGAAGTGTAGGGTAAAGAAAATATATTTTACTACTTTATTAAGACCACATGGCTCCAACTTGAACCTTTTTTTTTTTAAGATGGAAATTGTTGGCTGAACTGGCTCACAGTATTTTTTCCCCTTTTTTTCTCCTTTTTTAAAATTTTATTGCTTAGAGCAAAAAAAAAATCCTACTTATTACAAGCTTGACCTCACCATTATTTCTGAAAGTTTGAAAAACTTTTTATGCTGAAAAGAACAGGAAAACACAGGATCTATAATGGTTGTGCCCTCCCAGGGCCAAGGTCATTGCTGGAGAAGAGACCCAACTGTCTTCAATAACTTAAAGAAAGTTATCTCTTATTAAGCTTGGGAAGCTATCAGTTCCAAGTACCAATCTATTACCTTGATTCAGAAGGCAACAGAATATCAGGACTGGCAAACAGTATGTCATTTGATAAGTAGGAGAGATGATTTTGGCCAATCCCCTGAGGGCTCAGTATACCCAGTAATTAATAATGGGGCCAGATGAAACAGGGTTGATCTTTTCCAATGCACAAATGATGATAGGGCTCAGAGTCCCATGGTCCCTTCTCATTAGTGGTCCATGGGAACACACAACCCTTGGGCCCACAATTCATTTGTGAAACTAAGCTGCTATCTCCTGCCTCTCCCATGTGGACTACCAAAATTGGCACAGTAAACCACCTATTACCACTGAACAAGTTCCCCCAAGTATCCATCCAGCATGAACTTAAAGTATCTATTATTGCTTCACTCTATGGATCACTTCATCCTATCTCAGTCCTCAAGGTATAGGTCATAGTCTAGTAGTCCATGAAAAACTATCACATAGCTAACTCCAGCTTCCAGTTTGGTGTTATAAAACTGGTTAGCAGTTATCAATCTGGTGTCTGAGAACCATAATTGCGATGTAATGGAAGGTTGCTTGATATAACTCCAACAAGACTTCATAATTGCTGGTCTATAATTCATCTGAGCTAGTCTGATTCTCACAGTTTGAGTCTATGTGTTTCCAAGGGTTTAAAGGAGAGGTCAATGACTTGATCAAGGTCACACAGCATGTGAGCATTTGTTTGGCTTCAAACTCAGAACTTCTAACGTCAAATCCCATACTCTTTGCACTGTAGCAAGCAGCCCCCACAATTCTTAACCCCTATGGAACTCACTCTCTTCGTTTGCAAAAATGAGACATTTGGCCCAGAATACCATAGTCCATTCCAACTTAAGATTCTGTGTCTGATGAATCACCGGCTGGAAGAGACTTTAAGAAATCACTTAGTCATATTCCTTGTTTCCAGAAGGACTCTATCTAAACTATTTTGAAAAGAAAATGTAAGCCCTTTTCTGACAATCCCAGAACCTGGCCCCAGAGAGTGTCTGAGTGTGCTTTGGGGTGAGAAAGAAAAGAGACGGCAGGGTGTCGACCGATGTCTGCGATAGGTCTGGCCTCACCAGAAGTGAATGTTCAGTCCTGCTATCAATGTCTAAAGTAGGAGAGCAGAGTCACAAGCATGCTTTGCTGGCTGGAAAGGAGTGGGTTAGGAGACACAAAGATTCTTGCTCTCCTTTGACAAAAAAGCTAAGGGACTCAGTAATGATCTTATTTATTGAGGGCTCCTGGGGAGAGTGATGACTAAAATCAATGGTAATGTTTCTATTTAAAGAGATGGCAGAATCCACTTCCTTCATTGAGTGCCACAAGCAGAAAACTGTGCTAATCTAGCTCTTTCTTTGCTTATCTTGGAAGGGTTGGTGGCACCTTGGGCATAAGGAGAGAGGCTTCACCCTAAGATGGTGCCTTTGAGCCTGAGAGCCTCTCTCCAAATTTTCCCTTCTGTCTCAGCTCTATGCTCAGTAAGCTGAACAGTTAGGGTCTCACATCCTTTTTCCAGCAGCCAGACTAAGTTGTAAGTTTAGCCTCACCTTGCTCATGGTAATAATTTTAAAACATGAATCAGTCTCTCGTGTTCCACCTGTTTCACTGCCATGAAATAGATGTTAGGAAAAAGGCAATGGCTTTGGCACCAGAAGTCTTTTGAGCATCTATTACAACTCTGATTTACTAATTGAACTTAAATGAGGCATTATTTACAAGGCTCAGTTGCTCATCTGGAAATGGGCTAACAATACTTGAAGCTAAATATTCCTGAGGATCTAACAGAGGAACCCAGGTTGACATAGTATATAAAAGTTAGTTGACATCATTATTAACCGTAGTCTAGTTTCAGGCCCTTCCTATGTCACATGAAGTCACTATGTCTCTCTTTATTCTGCACCAATTCCATTCCCAAGCCAAGACAAGAATTATAGCCATTTTTCCATGCCTACTATGTGTCAGGCATATAATCACTTTTAATCTTCATAAAAATATTATAAAATAGATGTATCATCCCCATTTTATTGTCTGAAAACTGTTCTAACATGAAAAATCATCTGTCCAAGACCACTTAACTAATAGCAGAGGCAAAATGGAAACCAAATCTCTCTTGTTCCAAAGCCTACATGACTTCAGACCTATAAGGCTCTAAAGAATTGGGGATTTTCCCATATAGCCCCCATGCTCTTGGCTTCAGGTAGTGGTCCGTTGAGTAGTCTCCTTAGCTATTTTGAGTCTAGACCAGGTCCTGGGGATTTGCCTGATCCCATCATCTTAATATATGTCTTGGTCTGTTAGTGCTGCTGTGTGGCTTGGAAACAACAGAAATTGATAGCTCACAGTTCAGGAGTCTGGGAAGTCCAGGACTAAGTTCAGACCCACTGGGTGCTTGGTGAGAGTGTGCTTTCTGGTTCATGGAATGGTAACTTCTGACCATGTCCTCATGTGAGGGAAGGGCTAATGAGCTCCCTTTGGCTAATTTTTTATAAAGGCACTAATCCCTTTCATGAGGACTCCACCCTCATTACTTCTGAAAAGGCTCCCCCTCCTAATACCTTCGCCCTGGGGGTTAGAATTTCAACATATGAATTCTAGGGCTGCACCAACACAGGCTGCAGCAGTCAGCTCCTCCTGGCCCACTCTCTACAGTCTCCTTGTCCAGTCCTTGTTCCTAGGTGGCTTGCTGGCGCCTCTCACGCTCCTCTTCCACTCCCCGCATCCTCCTTTTTTGGAGTACCCTACATTCTCTTTCCTACCTTTCTCTCAGAGCCAGATAATTCCCCATAAGGATCATGTGGCTCTCCTCAATTTGCCCACTCCATGACATTAGTTCATCAAATAGGATGTCATTTGGGGCACAAATGCCCTCTTCCCTCCCCAACATATTCACTACTCTCCCTTCATTAAAAGGAAAATGTTAGCATGATAAATGTGGCCACCACATCTCTCTACACATCACAAAATGGGAATAGTCACAACCATTAACAACCATTGCAGGTCATCTGGCCTGTTACTTTTATTTTACAAATAAGGAAACTGAGTCCCAGAGAAGCTGATCACTTACACCAAACCATAGCTCTGGGAGAGAGACAGGGAGGAATCCAAATCCAATCAGTATTGTTTTCAAAATAGTTTGAATGCAGTATTTTATTCCAACTACATCCTCTAGTTGTGTGGCCCCTGGATCAATGTTGGGGACAAAGTCTGTTTCATGCCACAGGAGCCTGTTCAGACTCTTCAGATTCACAAGAAATCTGTTCTTTGTTTGTTCTGTTTTGCTTAACGGATATCCCTTCTGCGGAACTTAAGCCTGTTTTCTCCTCAAGAGCAACTGGTCATTCTCAACCAATTCATAGATCCAAAGACTTAAGTCTGTCCTTAGTCCCCCTTCCTTTGGGTTGAGTGAGACCAGATCTTTTTTTGCTTTTTCTCATAGTTCTTCTTCTCCAACAATTTCATCATCTTTATTTCTATCTGTTGAACTATATCCAAGTACTCCATGCCTCTCGAGCGACTGGGAAGTCCAGAACGGGACAAAGATGTCTCATAAAGGTATGATAAAGTGACGATGACCTCACAGTTCCTCCCAACTGTGCTTCGGTCGGTGCAGCCAACTTTTGCACTCATGTTTTAAATGATAGCTGGACGTCGTTGGCTTGTGTCAAGCTTATTATCCTCATTTGGCTAGAGATCGCTTACGTTTGTGATAATGATCATTTCCTCCATGGATCATCCAGAACTTTTTCTACTGAGCTGTTCTTTCCTTTTGTTCCTCACTGTTTCTCCAATTCATCAACTCCCTGGGACCCTACTCCTATTCTTGCACTTCTTAGTTCTTGACCCCAGCTACTGTCCCACATAACTTAGCACATTTTAAGTCCCTGGAATTCACTCATATAGGACCCTTGAGACCCCTTGCCCCTCCAACCTCTTCTCCTTCATGGCTCCAAGATTTGAAAAGCAAGAAGACCATCTCCCAGCACCTGGCCCTCCCGCCAACCATCAGACAGGGTTAGGAACTCTGGATAAAGTAAGAGACCATCAGAGAGTCTTCCAAGAAACACGCAGTTCAGGGATGTAGCATGGGTAAATTCACAGATAACAAACCATGCTCAGATCTGTCTTGGTGGAAGTCTCCAAGATTTCACTTTGGCCTAGAAAGATGATCATTTCAAACATTCACATTTATAAACCACCTTTATCTTCATGAGCAATCCTTAGAAATACATTATCCCCAGTTTACAGACAAAAATCTAAAGCTCAATAAGGTTAAGTGTCTTCCAACACCACCCAGTGAAAATTAGAACTCAAGTTTCTCATTTTCAAATTTTATGTAGGTTACATAGAGGAGGAAGTGGAGTCTGGAAGAGAAAAGTCTTTGGGTTCAAAGCAGACTAATAGCATGGTTGAAAATTTATGTAGAACACAATTGAAATTCCTGTGTTTGTCAATGTGTTCCATTCACTGCCTCTTACTTTCTCCTTTTCAAATGCTGGAAACTTCTACACAAGAGGTTTGACTCTTCCTGCTCTTCCTCTGAAACATCCAGATTGTGATACTAAGACGAGAAAAGAAAGTGTACTCAGACAGCAATAGCCCACTACAAAGAAACCCCGTTTCCCCCACCTTGGTCTCTGCTGTCCTGTGGTACCCCGAAGAGAAATAAATCTTAAACATAAGTCTCCTCAGTGATTGGCAGATGTATACCTTGCCCTATCTTTAGCAGATGTGAGAGCTCTTTGAGAAGACAGCAAAGTGTTTGGGGCTAGAGAGAAAGGGATGTTTGGAGCCTTCTTAGAGACCAGCCTTAGAATGTTGGCCATATACAAAACCTTAAGTTTTGTTGAAAGAAACTGTGACCTGTTGTGTTATAAATCAGGGAGCTATGGTATGATACAAACGTTAAGTAACTTGGTGAAGAATCTGAGAACATTATGGCAAAATTCTAAACCCTATCCTTAATTAGGTCAAGTTAAACTAAAAAAGTGATGGGGGTGTGGGCAGGGAGCCCATTGTGCTAACCACAGTGCAAGTCTTGCTTTGGGGTGGAATTCATATCCAGATTGCATTGTCTGACTTGAGAATAATATGCAGGAAACAATTTGGGTGTTGTGTTTTGGGTTGTTTTTTTTTTTGATTTTTTTTTTTTCTCTTTTGGTTTTGATATTTAAGCTACAGGGAATTTGCAATCCAGGAACTGGTTTTGCCGTGTTGACAGTTGTCACAGCCAGCTCGCTCACCAGCATGTCCCTGTTTAAGATCTTGCTGCTGTTTATCGTAAAATGAAGTACAAAATATGCTCCGTAGGGCTTGCAATACACATGTGCTAGCTATTACTACCAATATGAATATGTACCGAGCCATTAATCAGGGCACCAACACGTCCTGCCAAAGCACTTTGAAACTGTATCTGCTGAAAAAGCAAAATTCCCCTGCACTAATGAACACTTTTGGGAAAGCAGGGTGGTTCAGACGGTCAACAGCGTTGAACTCCTTCGTACAGAAAGCAGGTGATCCAACAAAACCTGGGAAATCTAAGTGCGACTCTCATAAAGATCTTTGCTTTAATGTAATAACGGCTAGCCTCTACTGAGTTACGATCAGGAGTCTCTTTGCAATCATTTTCTCCTTTAATCTAATAATCCTGTAACAGAAATTGTTATTATCCTAATCAGGAAACGGAAGCTTAGAGAAGCTAAGCCTAGGTTCAAACAAGGATTCAATGACAGAGCTAGGGAACGAATCAACTGTACCTGACCCCAGAGCTTGTGCTTCCTGGAGGCCATTCTTCTTTCAAAACCTTTTAGTGCCTCCAGAGAGGAGAATGGTTACATAATTAGTCTCATTTTCTTCCACTGACAGACAGGGGTTCTTGGGATGCTGAAATCTTTCGAACATTTGTTGGCATTGACTTTGTCCCAAGAGTTTAGACGGATTATGTCATTGAAAGTACCCAATGAACAAATAGGCAGGTTCTGGCATCCCTATTTTGCTAGTGAGTAACCTCATATTCTCTCCCACCATTCAGCATTGCTCCTGAGACCCAAGGGATTGACTTAGTTTCTGTTGGACTATGGTAGGTGAGCAGGGCCAAAATACCTAACATGCATTACTGGTTGTGCCCTTTAAATGCTATTCATGTCCCTCTTCTCAACTTCCCACCCCAATATATCCTCTATGTCACCAAGTTGTGCTTAATATACAGATATAGTAAGGGATTTGTGAACTGCACCATGCCATCCAAAATATCACTTATAGGGAGGCAGGATGGAGTAACGGTTAAGAGTTTAATCCCTTTATGCAAACTGATGGATGGGAGTTGAAATCCCTACCCCAACATTTCCTGTGTGACTTTGGGCCAGTTACTTAACTTCCCTGGGCATTCCTTTTCTCTTCTTTAAAATGGGCCTGGGCTGGGGATATAGCTCAGTTGGTAGAGTGCTTGCCTTGCATATGGAAGGCCCTGGGTTCAATCCTCAGCACCACACACATACACACACACACACACGCACACACAAACACACGCACGAAATAATAAAATAAAATGGGCCTAATAATAGTATATTTCTCCTGAAATTTATGGGAGAGCTTAATTAGTTAATGTATGATAAGCATTGAGAAAATACCTGGCATGGAGTGAGCACTCATTAAATGTTAGAAATTGTTGTTATCATCATTATCAATATTATTATTGATAGCTTTTCAAATTAATTGGATATGGTTAGATGTGCAGAGTGAGGCCATGAAACAGATTTTCTGAGTGCAAACGGAGCTGCTCACAGGGGGCTCGTGGGAGGCTGAGTGCTGACCTTGGCCCCATTAGCACGGTTCTCTAACCAGCTCAGGCACGGGGCTATAATGAGGATTATTGAAGTAACATATGGAAAAGTCTTTTAGTTAGCTCCTGGGAGAGGAAAAAGGCACTAAATAAATACAAGGAATTATTAAAAACTAGGAGACGACCTCACAGGGACGCTGAGCCTTGTATGTTATTTGCTATTCTAAGAAGAAACTGGGGCAAAAAGCCAACTTCATCACCAGGTGACAAAGTGGTCTTCTGGCTGCTCTTCAAGGGACAGCAGTATGTCACTTTGCCTGGGCAACTCCCAGAATATCCCCAGCATCCTTCTGACTATAGGCAGCACACCTGTCCACCAGGAAGAGCTGAGATCCCCTGCTGGGTGCCATGCCCGCCTTTCTCCAAAGGCTCACTCCCAAGGAGGAGAGCCAGTGGGCAGTATGCTAAGTTGCAACCCACCAAGTGGAATACTGATGGTGAATTCCCTTTGGTATCAGTGCACATTAGAGGCCACCAGCAATCTGCTTGCACAGCAGGATTCCAGACCCTGCATGGGCCAAGCCCAGGGCTTCATGGCCAAACCTTGACAAGTATGTGGAGAGCACATGTCTCTGTAATTTTTAAGCTATCAGTCCATCAGTCCCTATTTACTACTTTACCACCCACCCCTGAAACATTCTTCTCTCCAGAACCACTCTTAACACTAAAATGAAACATAGTTAAAGTGGTCTCCAGGTATCACTTGTGAAACGGTGTATATGAGGCCTCCAAGAATGAATCAAGATCTGGCCCACCGCCACCACGCAGCTTGAGGCCTCTGGCTTCCCCTCCATATCAGTGGCATAAAATTAATTTCCATAGCTCCGAGCTATGATTATAGAAATAGTCTATCTTTCTTTACCATGAAATAAACAGCATCTTGGCCATGAAGTCTTAGGAGACAAGGAAAATCTACTTAAGCCTCATTATTCCAGATCATAGCATTGCATGCTATAAAATATTTGCTCACACCTTTCTGGTATTGCTACTATTTAAAAATACTGAGAGCTTCTCCATATAATGTTATAAATATAATTAGAACCTCAATCTCAAAACTACTACCAAATTTTAAGGTACTTATTTTAATAGCATAGGAAACCAATGCTTATGCATAAAAATTATGAAAGCATCACCTGTTTTCTCAACTTGCACAGCAAAAACAAGTTTGGGAATGAAAAACAAAAAAAGTTCACTAATCAATAGGAAAAAAAAATGGTCTTATTTCTCCTCCTTTCTTCAACCAGATTCAAAGGTGCTTTATTACTCATAGAAGTTCTGAAAAAGTAAAAGGATTATAGTTAAAATATTTTCTCTGACAGTTAAGATGTCAGAGGATCTTAGTTTAGTTCTTCAGAAAGATCAGGGGAACAATATTAAATACACAGAATGTGTAAGAATCTCTAGCTCACTTATTACAATGGATTATATTTTTCTTGTTCGTATTTTTTTTCTTTTTCCTTCAGAAATCAGGGCTAATGGTTGAAACCATTAAAGAAAATGATGTTTCTAAGGCTACTAGGAAGAGCAATCCTAACAGAACACCTCAACCATATGCCTATGAGCAACCTGACCTCTAATGGAAGGGGTACACATGCACTTAGACATAGTGACCAAAAAAGTCCTGAAAGTTTTTTGGAGCCCTTCCCTGTAATCATTCTATTACAGAGCACTCCCCAAATTGAGGAAATCCTGTGTATTTAACATTGAAAAGAAAGAATCACAGACTTATGCAGATTGTGTGCCTAGAGTATGCAAGGCTGCTTTGAGTCTCCATTTTCTCCTCCCCATCCATCTATTAAGGATGGGGTTCCTGATAATGTTTTAAGGTGATGTGGCATGATCTCTCCCGAGTTCAGGTTGGTCTGCTTTGAAGAACTAAGTTGCTCCATAGAGCACCAGAGGCGGTTCTTACCCAATAACACCATCTGCTATTTTCTTCTGCCTTGGTCTCACCAGAGCCACCCAGGGGTTCAGACAAAGGAGAAGGCTGAGCAGCCCACAGTAGCTACTAGAGAGTTGTTCTCAGTGTAGTAGCTGCTTCAACTTTTAAATTCTCTCTCCAATCATTAGAAACAGCTGTTTAACAGCTTAGAGAGGAAAATTAGAAATCTATGGCACAATGGGGGAAGAAAATGGGCCATCTCCCTGTAGAGAGATTGGAATTCTCTATGAAGTCATAAGGGAAAGCTTTTTGGGTCCCTTGGTATGTTCATATGAGATAATGCTTTCAGGAAATGAAGCATAATTACCATTTGCCTTTAAGGTGAGAGACTGGCCAGGGGTGAGCACCAAGCATCTGCCTCAGGGTTTCTTCAGTATTACCTTATAGGCCAGTATGCCCTTATTTTTATTCTTACCCAAACTTGGGGGAACACACTGGTCCTGCAGTATGTTTTAGCTCTACCCAACCTGCCATAACTGCAGCTAGAATGACTGCATTTTTGGTTTCTTCTTCAAGGCAGCTCCCTATCTGCAATGAGTTATTGATGCAGTTAGTTAAGTGCTCATTATCTCTGTTCTTCTGTACCCAGCCCCACCAGAGTAAAAGATGTCTTGTCTTCTCCCACATATTCAGGCCTTCCTTGCATGTCACAGTTAACTTCTCTCTTCTCTCCACAAGATTTTCAAGATCCAGTTCCTAGGGTGCTTGGGGATGGAACTCAGATTCCTTTGACCTCTGCAAGAATCCTGTCATGCATAAAAGGCATCCTGCTTTCAGGACACATGCTCAACAGAGCCAAGAGCTTTCCTATAGGCTATTGCTGAGTTGTTAAGGAAACAACAGAATTCGACCCTAACATGTCACATTCTACATACCCCCATGGATGAGGCAGTGTGATAAGTGTGATATTTTTCATCCACTATCTGAAGTAAGATGAGTTAATCTCTGGCTGGTGTGAATTATTTTCAGCATCTCTCTGCATCAGTAGATTCAGTTTTAAGACTACATATTATACCAGCAAAGGCAATGCATGCCTAAACTTTGGTGTGGGGCTTTATGTATTTTACTCAATAATATGAGCTAACTGTCAGAATTTCTTACACAAGCTAATGGAGGAGTTCACTGTGGAGGCACAGAAAGAAAATTTAGAAGTCCCTTGGCCCAGATGTCCTAGCAAATTGAGAGGCTGAGGCAGGAGAATAGAAAATTCAAGTCCTGCTCAGCCATTTAGCGAAACCCTGTCTCAAAATTTAAAAAAAGGCTGAGGATGGAATTCAGTGGTAGAGAGCCCTGGGCTCAATCCCTTGTACAAAAATGCTAAGTCTTTGACTCTAAATGTATGCAAGGATATGGGATGATATGATGCTATCTGTTTTGTTAATCACATGAAGTGTAATTCTTATTGCAACCATGTTTTAGAAAGTGCACAGTGACCTCACAGCAATGAGAAACTCCACGGGTAGAGGAGAATATTACAAACACGCTAACACATAACCCAGGTCTAGTGAAGCTGCTCTGAAATAGGAGCAAAGATAGAAGACTAATACTTGGTTGCATACATCCGAAGTTGGAGACTTAACTCCTTAATTTGCTTTTTGTGCCTCCACAATGGATTCCTCCTTTGGCTTGTATAAGAAATTCTGACAGTTAGCTCACATTATTGAGTAAAATGCATCAAGCCGCACACCAAAGGTTAGACGTGCATTGCCTTCATTAGTCCTCATAGAAACCTTAGGAGATAGATACAAATAAAACGTGGGCTTAAGGGACTGCAGGAGTTAAGGATGATGAAATGAAGCATGTCTTTCAATAGAACATAATGGTTCTAAAAAGCACATGTTTCTTTTCATCTTTTATAATGATGCAGAGGTTGGGTGCTCCTTTTTTTAATATATATTACAGATTGAACCATACAGCCACATCTGCAGCCCTTTTTTGTATTTTATTTAGAGACAGGTATCACATGGTTGCTGAGGGCCTCATAAGTTGCCGAAGCTGGCTTTGAACTTGCCATCCTCCTGCCTCAGCTGCCGGAGCTGCTGGGATTACAGGCCTGTGGGAGTACATGCCTGGCAGGCTGGGTACTCTTATGTTATCCTGTTTCCTTTTAGGTTTCTTTTTTGTACATTTTCATTATTTCAAATATATAAAATAATATTTGCTTACATTTAAAGTAGATATAAAGGGCTGAGGATATAGCTCAGTTGGCAGAGTACTTGCCTCACATGCACAATACCCTGGGTTCAATCCCCAGCACCACACACACACAGACACACACACACACACACACACACACACACGATATAATACAGAAGCTGCAAAAAGAAAAGTGAAAGTTCTTCATTTTCCCTCTCTCTTAGTCCTTCTCAGAAGATAACTTCAAAGTGACGTGCTTCTTCTGTGACCCTCCAAAAGTCTACTGCTCAATACTGTTGTGATTTTATTACATGGTGTGATTTTGATGGCTTCATCTAATATTATTCTTAAAGGCTTATAGTATTTTATTGTGTGGATACCAAAATTGAATAGCTGTTTGCTCTTTGATGGAAATTTAGGGCAATCTGAATGTTTTCCTATGACTTTTTTTAAAAAGTACTAAAATTTTCCCATGACTTTTTTTGAACGTGCCAAAATTATCAATTGTGTTTTTTATGTCTTTGGGGAAAAAAAAAGACTTGTGCAAGTATATCAAAGCCTAACATCCTAGAATAAAACTACTGGGTCTAATGCAGATGCATCCTAAATGGTAATGTTGCCAAATTCTCTTCCTGAGACTTTTTACCAATTTGTAGTTCCATATTGGTTACAGCAGTTTCCATTCTATGAGTGTGAGATTTTATTTTATTTTCCTTTTGGGAAATATACATAATGCCCAACATGAAAACTCCTATGCCTATCCCCCACGGCCACCTCCTCTAAGAACTCTATAAACCCTTTATACATTATATTTGTATAACAATATTATAAAGTAGAACAATGCTTTTTGAATGTCCCTTTCTTTCCTTCTTTGTGTAGAGTATGTATATTCTGATTTTGTTTGCCAAAAATATCAGTGTGCTTACAAATGACTTTCTGAAGATGGAGTGATACAATCCAAACTTTGGAAAATCAGATCCTGCCCACAGCAGGTTGGGGATGCCTTTGGAGAATCATGACTTAACTTAGCTAATTGCAATTCTAAGATTGATGCAAGACAGCAAAGGGCTCAAAGATGAAGTCAATTTTTCCTGAAGTTAGGAATAAATCTATAAATTCTGGTTGTATGAATTGCTGAAAAACTATTGTGCAGGGATCAATAAATCACTTCAAAAGCAGCATTAGAAGGCCGTTCCATCTCCTCAGTATACCAGTTACAATAACATTATTAGGCTCCAGAGTGCTGGGCAAACTCATTTCTTCAGCTTTTAACATTGCAGTAAATGACCTGGCAGCAGATTTAACATTTTCTTTGTAATGTCTAAGGTTAACTCTTTAGTCATTGGCCAGAAAATCTCTAATCCCACCAGAATTTTAGAGCTATTAAGTACTTTAGTAGTTTCTAGTCACTTAGAAATCATAATAATGCTTTACAGGAAGAAGAGGTGGGGGGAGAGGGAGGAATTTTCACTTCTCAGTGACATAAGGGTATATTAGAAAAATGGGAGTTCATGATTATGAATATCTGAGTGCTGTGTATGCTTGAACAAAAATATAAGTTTTGCATCTTATTTAGAAGAGTTGCTTCTGAACAAAAGTGAATAGCTAAAAGTAGTGATTCTGCAAAACCAGAATTGGTTTTGCTTTGGTTTTCCTTTTCTTTTGTTTTTTTTTTTTTAATTGATACACAATCCACACCTTTTCTGGAGGCCAGGGTCTCAGTGTTACAATGTCACATAGTGTGACTGTGGCAGTGAACTCCTTATACAGACAAAAAGACTTTTCTGTCCGACAGACATTTTTTGGGTGTGCTAGTCCCATGCAAAAAAAAAAAAATCAGGACTTTTCTCTTCCCAAAGAAGAATATTGAAAAATATCAGAAAGAATATCAAAAAGTTGGAGGAAAGTATAGACTTTAGAGGAAACTATCAAAATACATGTACAAAATAAATTTTACAAAAAATTATTCTCTGATTTAATAATATTTAAAGTCTTTTTAATGCTCTCAGATGGGCTTTTGAAAAATTAAACTACAACTCATTGGATTTGAATTTAGCATGTGATTTCCTAACACAAACACTTTTAAAGCTAGAGGATCCATATCAATGAAATAAAGCTCAACCTTGGGAAGAAAAATTGGAAACTTGAATACAAAGCAAGTAACCAATGACCATGATTAAATATTGAAAGCTTTTCAATTAGAGGTAATACTCTAACATCACATATGGATTCAGGATTTTGTGCCAAGTATGAAATCTTTTTTAAAATGTATTTTGTGAGGCACACTATTTACAAAAAACAGGAAAACATTTTAGTGTGTTTGTGTGGATGTAAGCTCCACTTAAAAGCTAATGCATCCCCAATAAGCCATCCTAATTAAAAAGCCCCTGGAGATCTCAAGAGCTATCTTGATTAAATTAGGCTAATCTAGTAAATGCATCATCCTTAAGAGGCTTATGCCACTGTTAATTATTCAGCGCACCAAGCATTAGATGTTTTGTCCAACTTTTATACATCAGCCGTCAATTGTTTACTAGAAGAAAATTATAGAACCAATCTCCTTCACAGCAGAATACATTTAGCTGTTTATCGCCAGTGATTTTTTTTTCTTTTGGTGCCAGGGATTGAACACAGAGGTCCTTAACCACTAAGCCATATCAGCCACATCCCCAGCCCTTTTTACTTTTTATTTTGAGGCAGGGTCTCACTAAGTTGCTGAGGCTGGTTTTGAACTTGCGATCCTTCTGCCTCTGCCTCCCGAGCTATTGGGATGACAGGTGTGTGCCACTATGCCCAGCAGCCTGTGCCATTTTTTATTTAATATTTATTTTTTAGATGTAGATGGACACAACACAATGCCTTTATTTTTATGTGGTGCTGAGGATCGAACCCGGGTCCCACCTGTGCCAAGCGAGAGCTCCACCACTGAGCCACAATCCAGCCCAACCTGTGCCATTTTTAAATGCAAAAAAAAAAAAAAAAGTCGCATATTTTTTATTTGCTCTCCAAGCAAGGGAGCTATTACAATTTCCTAGAACTAGTAAATATCATATGCTAAAGCCTTTTTCCCTAACCCAGCCTCCCTCTGGCATCCCATAATAGTTTTAGAGGTTTCTGGGGGGGGGGGCGTGGAACTCATGTTATTTTTTGTTGTTTATTACCAAGTCTATAAGTACCTCTGAAGCCACTTTTTAAAAAGTTGTGTTTGGTGAGATCCCAATCACATGGAGCATGCAGGGTACCAGCACCGTGTGGTAAGAGGTAGCCAATTTGGGGAGGAGGGGTGCGCTAATTGCAATCAGAAAGGAGAATGCTTTCATCCTGACCTAACAAAATCTGTATTTTTCAAAGACATAGATTTAAGTCTGTGTCTGGTTATAATGTTAATTTTCACTCTTTAAAAAATCCAGTCTATTAGAACGAAATGCCAGCCTTGGGTAATTTGCCCTGAAAAACTAACTGAAATGAAACGTGCCATTTTATTCGTTATTCAAATGGCCAAATAAAACAAGGCATAATTAGTCCTGACTTCCTGCTCTCGGGCATACACCTGAGGCCCCTCCCTGCTCGGCAGAGGCTCCCCACAGCACACCTGGCTCTGAGGCGAAGCATGGAGGCGCCTTTCCTGGAAAAATGGTTCACTTGTCCACAAATTTGAAAGTATGTATTTAATCCAAAGCTTTGGGGGAGGTGAGAGATAGAGCTTAGAGAGTTACCTGTGTGGCTGCCATCCAAGGTGGTTGCAAAGCAGCATTTGCAAGGTGCTTGAGAGTCTGTCAGGAACTTGACTCAAGGAATATGTCACATGTTAAATCCAGGGAGTTGTGTGTATAGGTATGTAGGGGGTGTGTGGGGGTGTGTGTGTCTGTGTGTCTATGTGTGTGTGTATAAAAATGTCACTCCACATTTTTTATGAAAGCATTCACTGTTTTAACCACCTAAGTTGCTTCAAGGCCTTTGAGTGCAAACTGCTACCCATATAATTCCTCCCACCTCTAATTTTTCACTATTCAGTGAAAACAATTTTCTCCTCAGTGGATATTTCATTTATTATAGCCCTCCCCGGAAAGCTGACCTCTAAATATGGACTTCTAGAAGGTACACAAAATAACAAGGGAAAAGCATTCAGACGGCTTTGAAAGAGTTGGCTGAGGAAAACCTTACCTTGAAAAAAAGGAAGATTGGGCAGGTAGCTCCGTGCTCGAGTGCTGGCTTAGCATGCATGAGGCCCTGGGTTCCATCCCCAGCAGCCCCCCAAAAGAAAATTCTGTATGTACAATTATGACAGGGCCAGTTTAGAGTTCAGGTGCATGTGCTTTATGCTGTTTAGGTGCTTGTTTTGTTGTTCCTGAGAGAACAAATTAGCCACATTTGAAAGTCATCAGATTAGAGCAGAATGGAACACTGAGAGGAAGCCAGGAGCTGTCCCCAAGCCTCCTACAGGTCAACCCTGAATTCCAGCAGCTGGAGCTGCCCCCTTCCCTGAGCAACTGAATGGCTGAGCTGACAGAGTTTCAACCAGGGAAGACCAACACGGGAAGAGGTCAAGGGGAGAGAAACGAGGACATTGGAATTGGAAAGTTTCAGTTTTTCCGGAAAGAAGGGTACCTCCCCCTCCCTCCCTCTACCCACTTTCACTCAATCCCCTCCTCCCTAACCCCTGAAGCTGGCAGTACATTTCTGACTGACTGATAAACTTTTAGATGAGCTTTTAGATGAAATCCCCTATTCCTTGACATTAGAGAAAGATGTTCTGCTGCTGAGGAAGAATTGGATTAAAAAATATCATTGCTTGTCACATACCAAAAAGTCACCACTGGGCTTTCTGGGAGTAGATAAGTGAACTGTGTTCTATGGGTGTCTGTCATTCCAGAGCTGGAGATACCAGGAAGGGCTGCTGTCCCTTTCCCTAGTTTGGCTTATGAAACCTTTGGGTTTCATAAGTCTGAGGTGATCTTAATGGACAAGTTCCAAGAGCACAGAAGATTGACAGCATTGTCTAATAAAACATCTCCCATCTTATCCCCTTTGGAATCTAATCCAAGTTGCAACAATAGATAATAATTACCTGCCATAACTGTAGCAACAAAAATTGCTGAATGTGCACCTCTAGCTGTTTTATGGATGCTGTTTCTCATTCTCAAGCTGTCTCTGTAATCCATTCTTTCCCCTGTGCTTTGAGGACTTGGAACCATTCAGTACAAATTCTCACAGTACAGGTAACTTTGAAGTGTGACTTGTCAGGTCATGCTGACTTATTTTTGTGCTTGTGTAGAAAATTGGTGTGGATGAATCTGATTTTCTAACAGGTATAACTAGAGAATTTGTGCTTGAGTGATAGAGGGGTTGGAACATTCTCCCCCGTCAAGTACTGTAAAATTTACTTTTGTCTACGCATGGGAATGCATCACATTTGTAAAGAGTCAAAATATTCTCTAAAACCAAAATGATATTTCCACTGATCTTGCAGTGAGCTAAAAGTAGAACAACTGCCCATCCTGATTTACCTACAACAGTAATCATTTTTTTTCCTGTAATTGTGAGTGATTACCTATTTCACTTTCAGAAATGTTGTAGCTTGAATGATACATTGTATGTTTACCGTAAGTGTTTCCAACCTGTGTTGCTGGGTCATGGTATTTTCACCTACCAGAGCAAAATGGCAGCTTGTCAAAAGTAAATAAGAAAGAAGAAAGAAAGAAAATTCTTAGGTTTAACACTCAAGTATACATGGAAGGAAATCAGCATTTCCCATTGAATCCCATCTAAGAAAATGATATTTAAACAAAGACTGCTAAAATAGGTTTGGCAGTTATGTTCCCATTCTGGTGCCAACTATAATCATTTGGTAGGGGTTGCACACGGCACCATTTGGAAAGGCATCTGAAACCAAATCTGGGGCCCGTGGGAAAGAGGATTTGCCCTGTTACTAATATCTGTCACGAACACTGTAAGAGGTTGTTGTAAAATATATGCCAGCTACTAACTATCTCAGATGGGATCTTACAGATAATTCAACCCAGTGTTTTCCAAAATGTGTTCCACATAACACTGATCCTTCAATATGATTCTCAAAACACGTGTCCCATGGTCAAGTAAGATCGAGAATGATTTCTGCCATAATTCTCATAGAAATTCAGCATACATTGGTGAAGTCAAAGCTCTAAAAATGTTCTGTAGTGAAGACAGATGTTTAACCCAGTGGTTTCGTAGACCTGCTTGGCCACAGAAACCTTTTCAATGTTATCTGTCAGGTTGCCACCGAGCTAGTTTCTTGGGACACATTTGCAGAAACACTAGTCTAGCTGATTCCTCACATTTCACAAATACAGAAACTCAAGCCCCAAATGAGGGAATAACTTGTCCACAGTCACCTCAGCTGGTGTGTGAATTGGACAAAAAAAAAAAAAAAAGAACTTTAGGCAGATGACTCCCAGGCCTACATCTTTTCTCCTGCATCCCTGGTATGGAAAATATTAGAAGCAATCTAACAACTTAAGGGCTTCTGGCAGCAGAAATTTTTAGTGCAGATTCCACTTGCATATTTTTATAGTTGTTTTGTAAGGATAGCAATTAAATATTAACATGCTCATAATGTCCAGACCCAGAACTATCACTCATGGTCAAAACAAAACAAAATAGAATCATTTTTAAAGTTTAATTTTATCTGGGTTGATCCAACCGTCTATTTTATCTTTCTTTCTTAGGCGATAAAGTGATTATTGAGAAAAGAATTGCTAAACATGAACCTGGTTTGGGTTCAGAATCTATTTTTTCACTTCCTAGACTTTGAGTTTAAAAAAAAAAAAAGAATCCATTTATTGGTCTCTTTTGGACCATAAGGTTAAAGTACATCTGTTGTCCACACAAATTTAGCTATTGGCCTTCAAGCTAAGCAGTCCTGAAATTATAGCCATAGTAAATTTAGACAAGGACTAATTTCACTTTGGTCTGCCCATAAATCCACATGACAGAATAAACATGGTGTGTCTTGTGGTTAATGTGAACACATGTAAAAAATTAAAAAATCTTTAGTGACAAGACAAAAAATACTCCATAAAAATTAATTGGTGTTTAATTGAGTAAGTAAGAAATGCAATACTTAGAGCTGGCCTAACTTTTTTGAGTGTAGGCATAAACAAAACTCACGTTGGACATCACTTGCCCATTTGGTTCTGCTAATTCTACCACTCTTTGGGGAAAAATAAACACGTGGAAAAAATAGCCACTGATGACCCAGTGTCTTCCTGGGGTTTTCCTACCTTTTATTTCCATTATAATAGCATTAAAGGAACTGGTTGCTTTAGTTACTTTGGTTTTCTTTAAACATGGATGTCCATGACACCATGTGGCTGTTTGCACTTTGGGAGAGGGGGTACCTGGGAGCTCTGTCTGCCATCCTGTAACCATCATTGATACCTCTTTTGAAAAGAATTTTTCCACATTCAAATCAGTGAACTTGCAAGGAGAAAAATAGAAAGACATCTTTCATTGTAACTTTGTGTTTCCCCATGAACACAAAGAAACTGACTTAAAGGAGAAAATAAAAATTCAACTCTTTTTCAAGGTTTTTATTTAATAGGGAACTTATTGTTTCTATTAATTGGCTTCTAAGATTAACCATTTTGCTTAGCAGAGTGAGCATGAGCCAAGACTCATTGATGAAGCTCGATACATTTTACAAGTAGGATTTGTTTATTTTCAAAAGCCACATGTTTAAAATAGAGTGCGCAGAAAACTTCTATGATACATAGTTGTGGTTCAATAAAATAAAAATGGCCAAAAGAAACCATCACTCACAAAATCTGTATTTCTTGCTAAATGGCTGTATTAGAATCATATTACTAGTCAACTTGTGAGCCAAGTGATGCCATATGTGATGTTTTGAACATAAACTATTAGTATACTATACTGGAAAGTATATATTATACTTGGCCAGTAGATTTGTTGGTACCTCTCACTTATCAGTTGAGTTTATTCTCATGAAAGTCAACATTCATGGCACTCTCTTGGAGAATCGGTGTTCTGAGCTTTCCCAGATGGATATCTCAGCTCCAATATACAGTTGGGAGCCCCACTGCCAGTTGCCAAGAAAAAAAGGAAGTCCAGGCAGGGAGGTGAATCTTTAAATTTTCTTACATTGTCCAGGAGTGGGAAGGATGGGTGGTTTTCAGGGACAGCCATCTGCTCAGAAGCAGCTGCAGTCCTCCTGACATTTGTTATCCTCCGGTCCTCCTTTGATCCCTAACCAAGCAGGCTCAGGACAGCAGACAGATGTAGCCAATCTCCCCCAACAATGGGATTCACACCAAGTCAGGGGTTCCATTTAACCTCACCTTGAAATGTAGAAAGTGAACAATTAAACACCAAACTGTTCTATGTAAAACACCTTCTTGAATTTCACTCCAGCCACATCCTGCTGGTGCCATAATATGATCCCCGGATTTTTGGCACCATCTCATTTTTTAGGCTGGAATGTTTGAAAGATCCTGAGGGAGAAAAAGAAAATCAAACAAAAAATATATACATATATGTATAATCTCCCTGACTCAAGATCTCAGCACAGAGCAGTTTAAGTATGTCTCCCTTCAGAGCCTTAAATATGCTACAGTCCTTTTTTCCTAGGTTCTGTAATCCTTTGCAAATAAAAAAGGGAAAATTCTAAACTTCTGAAGACCATCAACATTGTCCTCTTTCCCATAAATTAATTTTAACATAAGTCTTATATCTGAAGCAAAGTTAAATCTATGACTATGAAGCCACAACCAATTTTGAAAGATTTTTGAAGCAGTACCTGCTTCTTTGAGATAGAAGAACCCAGGTGTACTCAGCACTTCCATGTGTCTGTGTTGGGGTTTTCTCCTCCATCTGCACCTAATGCCAGCACCATGAACTAAGAAACCTGAATTCGCTGATAGCTGTATTCCCCATGGTTCCTGGATTGGACCTGAAGTATTGTCAACCTCTTGTCGAGTGAATAAATAATTGATCAATGAATGAATAAATATGACTGTAATCACCTAACCTCTACATTTTATTCCTAATTAGCCCAGTTATTCTCCTGCCTTGTTTATGGCCTTGAGATCTGACAACCAGTCCCAACTGGTTTCCTCCTACATTAGCATCTGGTAATTCTTTTGAAGGGGATTTGCCTTGCCCACTAATTTTTCAAGCTTTGCTTCTCCTATTTCCTTCAGTTCCCTATTGTGTGGCAATTACATTAGCTGCTTAGCAGACACACCAGAGATTAGAAGAGAGGAATCAGTCAACTTTGTTCAAACATGTTTATTCCCACAGTAGAAAACTCGATGAAAGATGAAGCTAAAAGCATTGAGAAAAATAGAATTTTGGAGATTATCTGGATGTAATTGCCTGTGTTCTTCCTTCTCATTACTCTAGATAAATGAGAGTTCCCTATAACTAAAAATATAATAATGACTTCATAAAGTTGTGAAAATAAAATCATATGTGCAGAGCACTTAACATATAACAAATATTAACTCTCCTTTAATTCAAATGTATAAAAATCCTTAAATATTATTGTTACCAAATATTGTATCATCTCTTCATCCTGACTGTGAGATGGCAGTAATGTGTTTTAACAATTTTATGGTAGAAAATTTAAGTTTTGAAGCTGAAAGTTCAGGATTGAAGTTGAAATTTATTAGAGATTCAGAATGGAAACTTAAAGTAACAATTTTTCAATATGCTATTGAGTGTGCTATTGACTAGATAAATGACTTCCAGATACTAGAAATGGGACAAAGGAAGATCCAGGAGTGACTTCAAGCAGAATTTTACCTAAGTGGACTCTCTGCAGGCACGTTACTTGCTTTCACACACACCCACCCTCAACTAAACCCTCTTGCATGCTTACCTCATGATAAATAGAACTTTCAGGATCTGGAGAAAAGTGAGGCTGAGGCTTCTAGAAATAGACCAAGCTGGGGATGACAAATGTGTTTCATTTCAAACTTCAACTTCAGTTACTTTGTATAAAGCCTGCCAACACCATTCTGCAGAGACCCTTGAGATATCCCTCCTCGCTGGCAAAGAACATCCTGATCCATTAGTGATGTCTGCCACAGGGTAAGGAGGGGAACAGAGTGCCATCACCTGTGCCCTGCATTTGCCAAACCTGTTCTTTGTCCTATTTTGAATGCTTTGCAGATTAGCTCCGTACAGCAGTATTTTTTTTTTCCTAAGCCACCCTAGCAATAAAAATTTAATGTGGGAAAATTTTTAGGAGGTCAAAATTTGATCAACAGACCTAACTTTTACCCCTTTTTAAAATAATACTAAATGTCTTGAGTCCTCTGCCAGAAAGACGTTAGGATTAGGACCTTTGAGAAACTTAGCAAACATGACTGTATCACACACATCTCATCCAGAGTGTGCTGTCAAAACTGTAGAACTCCAAGATTCTCGGAGCTCAGATAAGAAGGTGATTTATCTTTGATCTGCTACATAAAGGGAAGACAAGACTGATTTCCTCTTCTGATATATGCACTAACTAGATTATTTTGAGTTTAATTTTATGCTTTTTAAGTGCACTTTAGTTTGAGTTGTTGAGAGTTGATAAACCTCTCTGTATATACATCTTAAAGCAGAAACCATGACAGATGTTATTTAAACTATCCATTCAGCTCTTCTCTCGGTTGTAAGCTGCTGCCTCTTTGATTAACCCAATGCAATGGCAGTGTTCCATGTTTTGAAACATTGGTTTTATTATTATTCAGATATGGTGAGGCCAACAGATCAGTGGGTAACTGTCATTGAAAGATAGTCTGTACTTATAGTTCCCAAGAGCAAGGGACGTGCCCCACATGACAGGGAACCACTAGGTGGTGAGCACTAGGATCTGTCAGAAAGCAAAAGGAGGGAGTGGGGAAATGTGGCTTATGGCTTCCACAGAAAGGGAGAGGTAAGGCTGGATAAGCTGATTTAGCACTGATTTGTTTAGATCATTTCAGTGGGCCTGGGGCCTAGGAGATGTCACTAAATGTCCATACCTGGTTTTGGGTTGATTAGGCAGGTAGGCAGTGGCTCTGAGTAAGAAAAGCCCAACAGAGAAGGTAGAGGGGATACTGGTTTTAGACTAGTTAGTTTGTATATGAAAGTCATGCTCTTAATATATCTAAGAACTGGCCAGCCTGAAAGGGGCTGTCTCTCCAGGTTCAGCAAAGCCCAGATGTCAAAGAAGCAGAAATATTGAAGATAAAAAGGCATGATTCAAGCCAGGTGCAGTGGTACATGTCTGTAATCCCAACAGCTTTGGGAGGCCGAGGCAGGAGGATGGAAAGTTCAAAGACAGCCTCAGCAAAAGCAAGGCACTAAACAACTCAGTGAGACCCTGTCCCTAAATAAAATTCAAAATAGGGCTGGGAATGTGGTTCAGTGATCGAATGCCCCCGAGTTCAATCCCCCGTAACTGCCCCCCACAAAAAAAAGGCATGATTTATACTCCCATGTGCCAAACACAGTGCTGGAACCTAGTGAAAAAATTATTTACCTTGGAAAACTTACATTCTAATAGGATCCAAAAACACATGAAGAACTAATTCCATTATAAAATCAAAAGTTAAGTACCATAGTTTGGTACAGACAACGTATTAAATCCATCGTTGCAGAATATCCATTATATATTAATCTGCCAGTGTGTAGGTGTATTTCAAGTATTTTGTTGTGCTTTCTGTTAATTATTTTTTCAGCCTTGTACTTATTATTACTCACTTTATAATTGGTCTTTTTATAAGATACAAGTACTATGGAATTAATGTTCTAGGAAAGCATTCTGTAACATAGGATGTTAGTAGGTGCTAAATGAAAAAGGATCACATGGTCAAATAAAGTTGGTAAATGATGAATTAGACCACATTAAACAAATTTGTATTCTGCAGAACATGTCAGAGCCTTTAATAAGAAATGTGAATAGAAAATGTAAAAAACTGAAAAATAATATGCATCATTTTCAAAAACTATTAGGCTATGAATCCCTTCACTTTTTTAAACAGAAAGCATATTCTAAAGTAAAGCATGACAGATCATATTTTTAAAGCACCAACTACATGCAACATACTATGAATCAATTTTTAAATGCATTTTTTTCAATCAAGAAGTGGCTGATTTTCTAGATGGAGAAAAAATTATAAATACATTTGGTATTGAAAAATAATATAAGGAAACAATACAGAAGGTATCACAAAGTGGTAAATGGTCAATTGCCAAATGAATGGTGTTAAAATTTTTTAAGTAGAGTTGGTTGAAACAACCAAAAAGAACACAATTTTATATGGGCCTGTGTGCAAGGACCAGAGATACAAAACACATAGAACATGGTTGTTATATTAAAGAAGTAAATAATGTATGTGAGAGCTAAGACTCTGCCATGCTACTGTGGACCAGGACATATCCAACCAGCACTTAAACTTTATATGCACCTGAATCACCTGAGGGATCTGAACTGATTGGTAGCTTTGGGATGAGGTTCAAGATGCTGCACATCTAATAAGCTCTCAGGTGGTGCTAATGCCACTGACCCAAGGATCATACATTAAAGAGCAAAAAGCAGGTGTTGGCAAACTTTTTAAGAGGTCCAAATAGTAGGTATTTGGGGCCATCAGTCAGAATGTTGCAACCCTTCTCTATTCTGTCATTGTCATGCAAAAGTAGTCCTGGGCAATATGTAAATGAGCATTCAAAAAAAACTTATTTATGGACTCTGAAATTTGAACTTTATATAATTTTTGCTGTCAGAAATATTATTATTCTTTTGATTTTTTTCTCCCATCTGAAAGTATAAAAACCATTCTTTGCACACAGTCGTGTAAAAATAGGCTTGTAGACAACAAGTTTGCTGAGTTAGAGGATAAGGGACTATACTCGTGTAGTCAGCAAAAGGTTCTCTATGAAGTACATCCACCCAAAGAAATTAATCTTTGTCTTAAACCTCTATTGTAATTTTCCCATGTTTGATTTTTCCCTGTAGTAGTGGGTGTATAGCTTCCTTTTGGAGAGTAAAACCACTCTAATGGGCAATATATGCAGACTCCTCAGTGAGCCTCAGAGTTTGCCAGGCATTTTTTTATATCACCTGTAGTATGCAATGCAAAACCTTCCTCTACACAAAAAATACTGAGCATACGTGTGTGCAGTTGAAATTAATTTGTTGGAGATAACTTTAGTTTGGCCTTAAGGAAGAGTGATCCCTAACTGAGATTAAGGAATGTTTTGGTCAGCTTTTTTTTTTTTTTTTTTCCTGCTGTGACCAAAAGATCTGGCAAGAACAATTTTAAGGAGGAAAAGTTTATTTAGGGGCTCATGGTTTCAGAGGTCTCAGTCCATAGATGGCTGACTCCATTTCTCAGGGCCTGAAGTGAGGCAGAACATCATGGTAGAAGTATGTGGCAGAGGAAAGCAGCAGGGAACATGACACCAGGAAGCAGAGAGAGACAACTCTGCTTGATAAGGACAAAATAAAAACCCCAAAGTTATGTGCCCCAGGAATCTACCTCCTCCAGCCACACCCTCCCTGCCTACAGTTACCACCCAGTTAATAACTATCAGGGGATTAAGTCACTGATTAGATTAAGGCTTTCCTAACCCAATCATTGCACCTCTAAACCCTCTTACATTATCTCATACCTGAGCTTTTGAGGGACTTCTCATATCTAAACCATAACAAGGAAGAAAGTAAGGAAAAAATTCCAAAGAGAGAAAGTGTGAGCAAAGAAGAGTAGACAAGGGTTACACAGGAATCCTTGAGGGCTAGTTAGGGAGAAATGTATCCCTGAAACATTTGACAGAAACAGAGGATTAGTACAGAAAAATGATAGAATATAAAGTTAAATCCAAGTTACATGAAAGGCCTCAATGACAGATCTGAATTTCAGAAAATAGCATGTGTAGTGAAAAGTTTCAAGAGCATTAATCTGATGACAGAATATAGAAAGAATTTATAGCTTGAGAAGGAGAGATCAATTAAGACTCAAGCTGCAGTTAGCACTAATGGGTGAGGAACTGGACTATGGTTTTGGAAAGAAAACAAGGAAATAAAAGGCGGGGGGTGGAGGGGTGGAGGGGACCACTGGGAAGATGGTTCTGGGCTGGAAAGCTCTCCACAGCTTTATGAAAACAAAACCACAGTGTGCACTAGAATCAGGAATTACCACCATTCTCAGTTGCCCCCCAAAACAGGGTGAGTCACATTGCACAGAGTGCTCAGTTATTTTATCTTCTATAATTCCCAAAGTTGTGTCTGTTCTTTTGTGAGTATCCCATATTTAGTTTTTAGTATGGTTTCTGGGGTTCATGTTGTGAGAATTCACAAACTCATTTGCTTTCTTAACTCTACTTTCAAATTAAATCCAGAGAAATACCTATATTATGCAACTCTAAACAAAGAAAAAAAATTAGTCTTCAGTGTCATATTTTCACAAAAGGATGCCAGTTCCGAAGTATTTTATAAGTGATTAGACACAGAGAAAATTCTCTTGGTGATAATTAAAAGCTAAATGAACAATATGGTTCCAGAGACTTCAATTCTGTTAGTTGCAAATGGCACATTCCTACATATCTCTTTAAAAATAAATCATATTTTAGGACTTGGGGGAAACTTTTTTCTTTTTTTATTTCTTTTTTCTTCCTCTTCTTCTTCTTCTTCTTTTTTTTTTAATGTAAAAGCAATCAAATGGTGTTGAGAGTCTGAGGTGTTGGGGGAATAGAAGAAAAAGTGTGAGAAGAAACCTGTGTTAAAACAGCCTGTCGGCCTGTAGCCTTCCACCCCAAGGTCTTGCTTGTTTGGGAAAGGAAAAGTGCAAACCAGCAAGAATGAATTACAGCATAACTGCTATTTCTCTCTGCATCTCAGAGGCCAAAGCGGTCTGCTAGAAAGTTTTATAAATATCAAAAATGTGGAAGGCATTAAATCTGTCACTGCTCAGCTGATCAGAAGGGTCAACAAAAATACTGCCTCCTATGATTTTTTTTAACATGAGGATAAGTTTCCCTTAATAGATATTTTGAGCCTAACACATATTACTTTTATATTTTCTTTAGATAAGAATAATAGAAAAAAATTATATTCAATGTAGGAGGCATTTATTATAAAACATTTTATAAGACATTTTGAGTTTTTGTTCCTTTTAATTTTGTAATCAAAATGATCTTTCCAAGTCTGACAATGTCCCTTATTTCAAGGTTCATAAAATGTGCAAGATGCTTTACAAAGAAAACCTACGGGAATTGTCTAGTCATTAATTTCACGGTCTCAAATGTAGAGTTTCCGTGAGTAACATCAACACAGATCTTTTATCAAACAAGCATCTTATTGCATAGCATTCAGCCTTTGGTTTCTGCTTTATTGTTTTAAACATCACCATTTCCTCTCTTAACTCTCTGTCCTTTGACCCCCATTTGGCCTGCAGATGGTTCTGTGAGGGGAAAGAGCTACACAACACGCCTGACATTCAGATCCACTGTGAGGGCGGGGACCTTCACACTCTGATCATTGCAGAGGCCTTTGAGGACGACACAGGCCGCTATACCTGTCTGGCTACCAACCCCAGCGGCTCAGACACGACATCTGCAGAGGTATTCATTGAAGGTAAGGAGGGTACACAGGGAAGGAGTGGGAACGGCCTCAGAGCGTCCTTGTAGAACACTTTGTGTGTGCTTTCCCCATGCAAAGAGCAGAGCTGTGTTGTGCTTCAACCCTCATTTCTCCTGAAAAACTCTATAAATAAACTGTTCTGACACTTAGACATCCATTAACTGTGTCTAATGTCAACATTCAGTCCTTCTCATTTATAACCTTTTATCTACATTAACTTGAATTTACTTAAAACATACAGTGTCTGACTTCTTTTCTTTTCTTTTTCAAGTAAATAAAGCATGGGAATATAATTGAAATACCATATCAACTGCAGTTAAACTGCAATTGAGTTAGGAAATCATTTATAGGATTTTCAAGTGATTGAATATTTTTAAATGTTCTCATTTTTAACTGAGTTCTAGAATTGTGACTCTTCTGTTACGGCTCCCTTATTCCTGCTAAGTGTACTATGAATTTGGAGTTACTTGGTGAGACTGATTTTGGAAAATCAAAGTTGTATCAAAAATTGGTAGCAGAGAATGGACTATTTCTTTTGTTCTATTCATTATTTTTTATAAGACCTAACCTCCAGGAAATTGGAACACTTGATATCAAGGTATTATAGTTTGTAATATTATTGCATCTTGATCAGTACCAGTAATTTAAAACAGATGTATATTGTGCCCAGTGTTTATACTATGTCTAAATCTATAACTTGGTGAACACCTGGTTGATCAGTTACTTTTTAAAATAGTAGTTCAAATGTAGAAAGAATATTAACAACCTTGAGATCTCTACTACCTTAGTCTTCATATTCTAAACATACTTTTTAGTTGCAGATGACACAATACCTTTATTTTATTTATTTATTTTTATGTGGTGCTAAGAATCGAACCCTGTGCCTCACACATGCTAGGCAAGTGATCTACCACTGAGCCACAACTCCAGGCCCCTTAATCTTCATTTTTAAAAACTTTTTAAAACTGTTTAATAACACCACATTTCTTCATTGTTTAAAGTGGAAGAAAACTCCATCAAAAATTGACCCCCAAAAAATTAGTTTCAAAGATTTCTCTTACTGCTGACTGAAAGTATACACCTTTACTTTTAATAAACGGACCCACTATGTTGTATTTGAAAACAAAGATCTTCAAGCTCTTTAAGGAATTTCATCCTCTTAATAAATAAAAAATAAATAAAAGTGACATTTTATATGCGATAATAAGTAATACTCATGTGATACTTATAAAATGCACACACATACACATAAACCATTTAAATTTTGTTGTAATCCTTTGAGGCATAATTATTCTGTTCTTACAAAAAGAAAACTGAGACTGAGAGAGGATAAAGGGACTGTTGCAAGTCACATAAGAATTGGAACTCAGGCTGTCTTACTCCATGGTCCACATTCTTAGTTTCTATAAAAACCACTTCACAAAGGTAATCTGAAGAATGAAAAGAAAAAAAATTTAAAAGAATAGGAAAGATATTCTTAACCACTGTATCCTACTGATAGGTATTCAAAGTGCTACATGAATGAAAAAATAAATGAAAAGATTTTTAACATTTTGCTAATGAGTTAGCAATAAATTTTATTCCTGGGTAGGCAGTGTAGCACACTTCTGGAAGTATTTTAGAATGCAGTGAAGGGAACTTAAACTTCCAATTAAAAAAAAACAAAAAACAAAAAACCCTATTTGCTAATAGTGATCAGATTTGTCTCCAAATCCAAGTTCACAAACAACACTTTAAAATGGAATGCTTTATTTGCTTCTAGGATTGCTAGAAATATGGTAAATTTGGATCATACTACTTTTATACTTTAGATGTTAAATGAAATCACATTAGATTTTTTCTTCTTTTCTCTTTTTTTTGTGGGGGGGGAGGGGTACCAGAGATTGGACTCAGGGGCACTCAACCACTGAGCCACATTCCCAGCCCTGTTTTGTATTTTTATGTAGAGACAGGGTCTCACTGAATTGCTCAGCACCTCACCATTGCTGAGGCTGGCTTTGAGCTTGTGATCCTCCTGTCTCAGCCTCCCAAGCAGCTGTCATGCCCTACTGTGCCTGGCAAAATCACATTAGATTTAAAGAATATCCTGTAACTTAATTTAAGTAAGAGTTCATCAATTTAATTCAAACAACACTTATTAATGCCCTAATAAGTGCTACACAATGTAGTATAAATAAGGTTAAAATAGTCTCTGGGTGTCAGGGCATTCCCAATCTAACAAGGATGAACACATTTTTAAAAAATGAACTAAAACCAGAATATGAAATGATAAGTAATATTGTAAGTGGTATAGAGAAATCTAAAGTATTATAAAGATACAAATGAACTTAAAAAGTTAATTGCAAAATATGTAAGACAAACTACTCTTATATCCAAAAGTCATTTCTCTACCCCTGAAACCAGTTTCAGTATCTAATTCTGGTGGCCCCCAAACATTGATCTTTAATTTTGTTTAAGTTAATAAATAAAATAGTAATTTTTAAAATAGTAGTTAAAAATGTAGAGAGAATACTAACAACCTTGAAATCTCTACTACCTTAATCTTCATATTCTAAACATATTTTTTAGTTGCAGATGACACAATACCTTTATTTTATTTATTTTAATGTGGTGATAAGACTCGAACCCTGTGCCTCACATATGCTAGGCAAGTGATCTACCACTGAGCCACAACCCCAGGACTCAGTGGTAGAAGCTTTAGACCTTGTAGTCCTCTTCTGCCTATGAACTCAACTGGTTGAGCCACTCCACTCGAGTTTTGTATGCAGTGTAGATTTCGTGTTCAGGACTTCAATAAAGATGGTGAATTTCTACTAGAATAGTTTTCCTGGTGATACCACTAAACATCCTTATGCAGCTAACCAGCCATCAAGCATTTGTGACTTTAGATAGCTTGTGTGTGACTTTAGAAAAATTGAAGGGAGGGTTAAAGGAGCTAGACATAACAAGAAGAAAGACCTATTAAGTGACATCTTTGTAAGACTAACAAAGTGCTTTAGAAAACTGGCTCATTACCTTGTGAAATGTGGGCAATAACTTTTTTCTAGAGCAAGTAATTTTAGTGTATTTTTATCCCTGAGAACAATTACATGCTATGAGAGAGAGCCTCCTAGGCTCATATCATCACTTAAAGTCAGAAGTATTTAAATTTATGAATTTCAGTTCTGCGTTAGTGTCAGGCATGTCACAATGGAGCTGCTTCCTAAGGCACATGGCCGTTACTACATGGTCATGCAGTCACTAGGAGGCTATTAGAGGGAAGGAAGTTTTCTGTACAATTTTAAATTTCAATGAAACTTCTGAAAGTTTAACACCCTAAAAGCTGAAAATGGTCTAACTTCTGCCATCCTACACATCAAATTTTAGAAGGAAACAAAAGAAATGATAGCTCAAGAAGAATAGCTAGGGCTGGGGTTGTGGCTCAGCGGTAGAGCGCTCACCTAACATGTGCAAGGCCCTGGGTTCGATCCTCAGCACCACATAAAAACAAATACAATAAGTCTATTGTGTCCAACTACAACTAAGAAGAAGAATAGCTAGCATACATTTAGTGTTCAGTAGGAAAATACTGCTCTTAGTTTTTACATGGGATATCTCATTTGATCCTTACAAAAATCACCCAAATCTACAGTTGAAGAAACTGAAGATGAGGGAGGCTTAGTAGTGATCAAAATGGCATACACACACACACACACACACACACACACACAGGAGTCAAGGATTCAAACCCAAGCAGTCTGACTCGAGTCTTCCCTCTTTGCTGCTACAAAATAAAATGCAAAGTTACTCATTATCATGGGGGCCACTGTGACCCTCACCTTCATGGGGTTTCAGAACTTAGGATCTGAGAATGCCATTTTTTCAGGGCACATAACTGAGCACTTTCCAGCCATCGTCAAGTTGCTACTGTAAGGCAGGCAGTTCCAGCAGCAGGAGCATATCGGTGAACAAGACAGGTGCCGACACTTCGAAGAAGAGGGCAAGGGAGCCAGCAAACTCATAAATGACTGCAGACACCAGCAAGTCTGTGAGGGAAATGGAGGTAGCTGACAGGACAGGGTGATCAGGAAGGCCACTCTGAAGAAATGACAGTTGATCAAAGACCAAGAAGAAGCCCATAGGGAATACTGGGGAAAGGGGTCTACAGCTAGATAGGGTCGGATACAAATGACCTGGATGGGGAAGAGCAGAGTGCTGAAGTAACTGAGGAAATCTAGGGCAGCTGGAACATCGTCAGTCAGGGTATGTGAGACATGGGGCCTTATGGTCACTGTTAGCAATTTGGTCTGCATTGTAAGTCAAATTGCAATACTGGGAATGGACCCAGGGCCTCAAGCATGCTAGGCAAGTGCTCTACCACTGAGCTACCTCCCCAGCCCTTCTCATTTGTATTTTTAACCGTTGCTTTGACTTATAAACAGGGAGACCAGTTAGAAGCCTCCTGCATTAGGACAGAAGAGCTTCAGTGGTGTTGCAGGAGGATGCGGTATAAATAGGAATAGCTCAGAGATAGACATCAAAAGCCCTGCAGTGGGTTAGATGTGGGATGAAAAGAATCAGGTGTGAATATGCTGTGGATTTCAGCTCTGCCATTTGTGTGGACAGTGTTGCCAATGGAGAAGAAGATGGGGGGTTAAGGGATTGAGTGCTGTGCTGTGAACATAAATTTGAAATCTGTGTCTGAATAGCCAAACAGATGGGAGAAGTCTGTTAGTCAGACATATGAATATAGTCCAGTACACAGAGCGAGAAAACTCTGGAGCCTCCATACATAGATGGTAACGGTGGAACTGGATGCACTCTCAGACAGATCAGCTAGGGAGAAGAGAGAAGGGCCTGAGCCTGAGCCTGTGATACTGGTACACATTGAGGTTCCAAGAAGAGCTGCCAGCAAAAGAGAGTAAGAAAGAAGAGCCCCTGGGGCAGGACAGAGCCAAGGCAGAGTAGTGGGGTGGGGGTGGGGGGAGCGAGGCAAATTGTGTTAGGAAGAAGGGAGGTGCTGGCCACGTCCACTCCTGCTGAGAGGTCAGTCAGATGAGGGCAGGGAGGAAACCACTGGATTAGGCAACTGGGAATGTTGTTGATTTTAGCAAGAGGGGCTTGGGAATTCAAGAGAAGACCAAAGGTCAAATACAATGACCTGAGTCAAGTTTGCAAAATATGGAAGTAGCAGATATTAGATACTCAGTGGGAAGGCTTGCTTGACCACCAGCAAAGAAACTAGAAAAGCCAGTAACTAGATACATATATAGAGTCACAAAAGATGTTTTTGTTGTTATTGTTGTTACTGTTGTTGTTGTTTTGAGCCAGGAATTTCTAGAATGTGTCTCTATGCTGATGAGAATAGTGCAACAGAGAAAAAATACGTTATTTAGGAGAACAAGATGGAAAGCAGAAAGGAAATGGAGTGTGCCCACATGTGTACTAGGAGGGGAGGGGAGTGTCCTTTAGGACTGTATGACAGGAGATGGTCTCAAGAGTAGGAAAGATAAACACAAACACATAAAATAAACAGACATCTCAACTTTCCACTCCTCCCTCCTCCTGTGATTGTAAAATGGATTATATAGATCATTACAGTTTTAAGAGCTCCAGAGAGGGTGCCATGGTGGTCCTGAAATATGGGTTGAAGGAAGCTGAATTAAACCAGACCTGTGGTTAAGGAGGATTTGGATCCAGTGGCGTGGAGGACAAGGAAGCATTAAAAATGTAGAGGCTGGACAGGAATGCAGAAGTCTGATGTGGGTGGGTGGATGCTGCTTGACACTTATTTTTAGGTTCTGAGTGTTATAAATGATCAGATAAAATGTCGCTGCACTCCTTTAAGTTTGGAAGCGTTTTGTGATGTGATGTGGATAATTGCTTCTGCTTCCCAGTAAGGTAAAGCCCAAGAGGCCAGGACCATGCAGTACATCAACATCTGGCAATGGGTAGATGAAGGCTGGGCATAGCTCCCGTTTGCTAGATTTTAAAAACCTGTGAAGGGAACCTGAAGGAGTCTCAGCACACCTTGGGCCCACACATTGTTTAAAAGTAATTTTTTAATAATATTTTATGAAGTGCGTAGTTTCATGCTCTGTGACCTTGAACCTTACTCAATGGCTCTGTGTTCTGTCTCTTCATCTGTACCTGGAGAAAATGAGATTCTTGTCAGGATTGAATGACTTAATCCCCTACAGTGGTACCTGGCACATGATGTAGGAAATTATGACTTTGTTTTGTTTTGTTGGTGGTGCTGGGGATTGAACCCAGGGCCCTGACTGTGACCATGGTAAGTGCACATTCTACAATTGTGCACGCTGTACAACTGACGGTCACTGTTAGGATGCTGATCTTTTTCCTGTACGTGTACATATTTCACTTCACATGCTCTTTTGTACCTTGATTCTTTTTTTTTTTTAATTTAGTCTATCCTCTCACAAACATCTATCCCTGTCATTAAACATTCCTTTCTCCTGACCAGCAGGTGCAAAGCAGATGACTGGAGGGAGGGACAGAATGGGAGAGGGAGGGGAAGAATCGCCCTGAAGGGAAGGAAGGGAACTTACTGGCACAGAGAGAGGGATTTGATCTGTCTTCTGCAAGAGCTGCTCTGACACCTGAGATATAAGGTGACATTGAGATTTTTACAAGGGTTGGACAGGTGCACAAAAACAAACAAATGTATTCTCATTCTGGGTACACAAACTTTTTTTTTTACTCTACCTTTTACTCTGAAAATCACCTATAAAAGGTACCAAGAATTTTTGTGTGTGTGTGTGTGTGTGTGTGTGTGTGTGTGGTGGTGCTGCGGATTGAACCAGGACCTCACACATTCTAGGTGCAAGTCCTTAACCACTAACAACTAAGCAGCATCCCTAGCCCAAGAATGACTTTTTAAACAGAGGTCATCAGAACACTTTTTTTTTGGGGGGGGGGCACCAGGGATTTAACCCAGGAGCACCTTACCACTGAGCCACACCCCCCAGCTTCCCAACCCTTTTCTTTTTCATTTCGAGACAGCGTCTCCCTAAGTTGCTGAGTCTGGCCTCAAACTTGCCATCCTCCCTTCTCAGCCTGCAGTCACTGGGATTACAGGCATGCCACTGTTCCTGGCATCAGAAGATTTTTTTTTTTATTTTTTTAATGATTCAAATATTTAGAGTCAGGTGAAAAGTAGCTGCTTGTCTCCCTGACTTCTAGCCACTTAGTGTCTGGGATCATTCCTGCAGGACGTTAGCCACCCCTCTCCTTCTCCAAAACACTTTTATGATTCCAAGAAAACTAGTCTCTCAGGTTTCCCAGCCTCTCTGATAATTGCAGCTTTCCTAGTGACTCCTCAGGGATTCCCCTGCTCGGCTCCCCCCACCTCCTGGTCACACTTCCTCCTGGCCTACAGTTTGTGCTGGATGGTCTGTTGTTTGTTTTTCCCTTTTTTTCTATTACACCCCCTTAGTCCTGCACAGTTAATTTCACCATCAGCCTTCTCAGTGCCCAGACATGTCAGCCCCAATGTGCCAGCCCTGCCCATACTAGCCTCTGCTGCTGCCTTACTACATGCCCCCCTCTACTTGCATGGTCTGCTCGTGTCCCCAGACAAGCTTTGTGATTCCCTTATTCTATGTGTTCATTCCAACAGAAGCTACAGGCCAGCCCTGTGCATGAAGCTAAGCACCATGAGGAACACAGACATGCAGAGCACATGAAAGTCACAGGGCATAGGAAGGTCACAGACCATGAGTTCAAAACACTTGTGTGCAGTCCTGTCACCAACACTTTCTAGTCATGTGACCTCATACAAACTGCCTGACCATGTGGTTCTCAGGTTTCCTCTCTATAAATTGGACATAACTCACTTCTTAGGTTCATTATTAAAATAATTAAATGATATAAAGAAAGCGCCGGGCAGACTGTCAGGCAAGTAGTAAGTTCTCACAAATTGATAGTTCCCTTCCTAACCCTGCCTCCGTTCTCAGAGAACTAATAGTTTTCTAGCAGGTGTGATAAGTGGCATGTATGATGCAAAGAAGAACACAGGGAAGTCAAAGACAGAGCACAGAAAAATGGCTGGGCTGATCTAATGTCAAGGCAGAATACCAAGAAAAGAGTGAGTAGGCTAGACGGAGGAAAGCAAATATTGCAACTATAGGTACAAAGTAGAGCAAGAACAAGGAGGAAAGCCCTCACCTCCCCGGGTCCTGAGGGAGCCCTCCCCTGCCTCCGACTTAAAATTACAACCCCATCACATCCCCCTCTGCCTACACTCCAGCACCCCCACTCCATCTTTTGTCCATTTTCCTCACCACCATGTCCTGTATTTCATTATCTCTTCTATTGCCCGTGTCCTCCAAGAGCACACACTCCACAAGGACAGGGATTTGTGTATGTGCCTACTTCACTGCTATATCCCCTCACCTGTGGAATATACCCCAGTGATTATGTTTGACGCCCTGCATCAGGATAATATGACTTGGAAATGCAGGAAGAAAATCGGGTTGGAAATCACAAAGGCCAATGAAATGTCAGATTTGGGGAGTTTTAATTTTCTGAGACTCGTACATCATCTAGTTCTTTAACAGGAAAGGTGTGCTCTAGGAGCATGAATGAATGTGGCAGGGAGAGAAATGGGAAAACGAGATAAGCGTCTGTTGCACTAGTCCAGGAGCCAGGTGAAGAAAGCCCACAGTGGATGGTAGTTATAGAAATAAGTAGGAAGGGACGAAGCAAACATTCCAGCCGAGTTACAAAGCATGTCTGTGTTCAACATCAACAAAAGACAAGAGCGAGTATACCAACAGAGTCACAGGAGGAAATTCTAGACAGCCATTCAAGAGAATTAAGTGAACTTATGTATTCTGCACGTACTGATAGACAAAAGTATCTATTTAGAAGTGGTACTTAGAGTAAGAATCCATTTGCATAAATATGTACATAAATATATGTGTGTTGATACATTTACCTTATCTGAAAAATACAATCCCAACATGTGCCTGATGGTATTTAGGGAGGTACCCTCAGATCTTAACTATTATATTGCTCAATTCTGTATCATTTGGTTATTTTTCTATAAGCCTGTGTTATTTTGCAAGATAATTTTAATAACCCAAATGAAATGTATTTTATAAAATGAAATATCAAGAATATACTTTTAACCATTGCAGTTACTTTAAGTTTGCCACTTAGAATCTCTTGACATACAATATGTAAACATTAAAATCTGAGTGCAGTTTACCGTTAGACTAAAACTCTGATGTGATTCTCTATTCAGGAATAGAAATGATACAATTGAGTTTGGGAGGGCAGGGTCCAAAATCAGAGGCCCTCTTATCCAAGATTGAAGCTACTGTCATATACTTGAATTTATCCAAGAGTCAGAAAATATCTTCTGATTAATGAATAATAAAGAGATTAATAATCCACACCATGTAATCTCCTAGGATTAAAGTTTAAAATCATGAGTATTTTCTCACACAGACACACACATTTATTTCTTTATTTTTAAGCCATGTAAAAGTGTAATTGTGATGGCCAAAGTGATAAAAAATGAAACTGATAATAAAGCTGGCTTTAAAAGCATACTGCTTTAAAAAAAGAGCTATTTACAATAATTCTTTTTTAAAATGATTTTTTGAAGAGTCCAATAAAATGATATGAATCTGAATCATTTTCTATTTTATTGTGTATTTAGACCAAAACTAAGACTTTGTAGTTTACTATTTAAAGATGAGGAACATTACTCTTACATTATAGATACCACTGAATCTTAACTTTATCCTTATTTTTTAAATGCTTTCCCAGGAGCCAGTTCCACAGATTCTGACAGTGAAAGTTTGGCTTTCAAGTCAAAAGCTGGAGCTATGCCACAGTAAGTACCTATGATTTCATTGCTCATCTCTATAACAAGGAATGGCAACCAAATTTGGGGACACTTATCCAGGTGTGCTGTGCTTGACTGGAAAAGGTCATCTGACAGTCATTGGAAATCCTGTATTTCAAGTTGGAACAAGGTTTAACTTATAAATTTGCCCTCTGAAGTCTGCATTTCATTATCAGTGTGCCCAAACCAACCATATACAAGGGTAGTTTCAAAGACAACCATCTAACTGATAGTAATTCCTATAAGGACATATGGATTATTCAGAAAACATAAAATATCTTAATTATTTGGTAAAATTACTAGAATTTGGTAGAAAACCCCATTCATGTTGAGATGTGCTAACAACTGTCTTTATTTGCTAGTAGACACATGATAGTTACATTCATTCAAAATGCTAACTACCCCAGTTTGATTATTGAACATTGTATATGTGCATCAAATCATCACATTGTACCTCGTAAATTTGTACAATTCAAACAATAATGAAATGATATATAAACTTAAGTCTATCCATTCAGCATCAAATAATCCCAGATTCTAAAGGAACCTTATATGATCATGTACTTAACATCTCTCATTTCAGACAAAAAGCTCAAGTTCAATAAAGTGATGTTACTTGCTTGAGGGTACATGGCCAGCTCTTTTACAATGGTGGACCTAGACACTGATTCTTCTTAATCTTTCCCTTATACCTCAATAACACTTATGCACCAAGAAAAGACAAAAAACGCTCAACAAAATTGGAAACCAGAATGAAGAACAGCTGCTAAATGGAAAATAGCCAAAACTTTGAATTAAATATGGGACCCTAACCCTAAAGATTTTAAATATTTACTTTTAAAGATTAGGCCTCTTCCAAGTATTAGGATTCTCAGGGTTAATACTTTTGAATCTTTTACAAAGATTCTAAATTATTTCACTCAATATCCAGAAGGTACATTCTGAGTTCATGCTGACTACAGCTTTTCAAGCTTGTAAGTTGAGCTTCAATTTCTGAAATAGTGACAGTTGAAGTATACAGAAAGAAACCCAGCTCTTCTGTAGAAATATTTCAAAGAAAAATTCCAGCTAAAAAATTCTAACTGGACACCTGCCTTCCCCTATTTTCCAGAGCTCAAAAGAAAACAACTTCCGTGTCCTTGACAATAGGATCATCATCTCCAAAGACAGGAGTGACTACAGCTGTGATTCAGCCATTGTCTGTCCCTGTTCAACAGGTAATTGTGCCTCAGGCCAGATCCCACAAGGAATTGAATTCATTAGCAAACTGCTTAGTTTTAAGAATATCACTTTGATTCTAACTAGCAGACATCCTAAAAATATTTTCTAAGTGGAAACAGAGCTGGGAGAAAAGAAAATGGTAGGTACTGTTCTTCCTTTAATTCCGCTAAAAATTTTCTTTAATCAAATCCACACCACCAATTAGCCAACACCTGTGTTTGCATTGGAAACTCGATGATATCTGTTTTAGCTATAACTATTGGATTCCTTCACATAAATTTTCTCTTCCAATTAGCCAAATTCATTAGCTCATCGAGAAGCTAAACAGAAAACAAGAAAAAAAATTAAAGTTACTGGCCTTCACTATAGTTTCTCATACTGCTTTTATCTCATTATAACAGTCCATTATCCAAGAAATAATAGTAATACAAATTAGCAATGAATGGTAGTGAGTTTACTTTGCAAACCAAAAACATGAAGTTTTTAATATATATATATATAAACTGTTAAATGTCTCTAAATCACTGCTAGAATACTATCCTTAAATATAATATTTATGATAATATGGGTGGGTCCAGTTGGGGTGCAGGTTCTTGGCTTTGGAAACAAAGAACTGAGCCAGACATGCAGAAGTAACAGGCTGAGCATAGATTTAGTGAAAGAACATTCTATAAAGTGGAGCTAATTGGTCTGGAAGGAGTGGCTCAAGGCCTGGATGTCTGGGCCACTCTTACATGCTGAGCTATGCTTCATCCCTTTTCTGTGGACATGATTGAAAACTTTACCTTCTTTGTTTCCATTGGTTACTTTATTTCCACCCAATTAGAATACAGATCTTGTGGTGGGAGTTGCTAGGGTAATAAGCCCTCCTTGGTGGGATTTGCCATAGTAATGGAACTTACCATAAACAGAGACTTGATGACCTATCTCCCTGTCTTGTATTCTGTCTGGCATTTTTCTTGTACCCTGCCTCCGCTATCTTGATGTCCCTCAACTCTTACCTTACTTACAGAGGGTTTTCCCATACTCTTGAAATACAAACCCATTTCTAACTAAAGGGTATGTCTTGTGAGCACCACTGTGCCTTTCATCAGCCTTTTTTATCTGTTAAATATAGATATTTGAGTGACATTGTGACGTGTACTATAATATGTGGAAAATGGAAACAGTAGGGAAAAGACATTTGGGCCCATCACCTTGAAAAGAATCAACCAGTCTAAGTTATTCAGAGAGGCATATGTAGTAAATATTTCCTTTAAACCCCTAAACCAGAGTGCAAAATTTATAGAAAAATCTCTGATTAAATCAGTGGATTGTGTGTGTGTGTGTGTGTGTGTGTGTTTGATGTTTAAATATCTAGCAAGTATTTATTTGAATGCTGAGTACTGCACTAGACATGTCATATCAGAAAATATATATAGCCAGCCCCATTTCCAGACAGTTTATAAACTAGTCTGAGAAACAGGAAATATACACATGAAACATTTCTTAAGTATGGCAGAATTTATTAAGGGATAACGCAGTAACCTAAAAACAGAAAGCCACATTCATCTCTAGATATAAATACTATGATGATGTGAAGAGTACATTTTAAACTGATCTTAATTCTACAGTAACACTGAATGGAAGGTAATATATCCCACTTTTATAGTTGGGAGAATGTAGTATTCTGGAATACTCCATCACTTTCTTATCACAGGCAATGTCACATAAAAGTTAATGCTCTGGAGTCAAGTTGCCTGGGTTCAGATCCCAGCTCTACCACTGCTTAAAGGACTTTGAGCAAATAAGGTAACCTCTCTGTGCCTCATTTGTTCATCTGCGAAATGGAGATAATAATACTGCCTGCCTCAGAGGGTTGTCATGAAGTTCAGTGAGGTAATCCTCACACGACACTTAATACCATGTCTAGTACAGAGTAAATACTGTAAAATGTTTGTGTATTTTTTGGATGGTGTTAGGTGAGACCCAGATCTCCCGAACCACAACCCAGTAAAAAATCTTTCAGGGATAATGAGTAAGATCCATCACTGTCTTAGCATCTCTTCAACTCGGCCAGTCTCCCCAGGGTCCTACAACATATTAGGCACATAACATCAGATCCCATCATCTTGGGTTAAGAATCTAACACCTGCTTGCCTCACAAGCACAAGGCCCCGGGTTCAATCCCCAGCACCACACACACACACACACACAAAAAAAAAAAAAAAAGTAACACCCACTTATATAAGTGAATAAGTCCAGACTATTTGAAAATAAGTGATTGTACACAAAGAAATATTTTCCACTTACTGCTCTAAAATCCTTGTATTTTCCCAGAAATGAACACACTCAGTATTTCAGCACCATTTTTTACTTGAAAAAATTTTCCTCTTTTTTTTTTCTTCATTTCCTATAATCCCTTTCTTGAAAGAGCACAAATTAAAATTAAGATAGGTAGATGTCTGAAAATCTACTTTGCACTGCCAATAGCATATGCTATTTTGATTCAATGAATCCACACTATTTAAAAATAAAATATAATGTCTGTGAGAATTTCTAAAAAGACCCCTGTGGAAGTCCCACACACCGAAATCCATTTGGTAATAGCATTTAAAAGCTCGTGGATCCCCTAGGAGCCGGGGAACCTTTACCTCAAATATCCTTTTGAACAGAGAAGAGTAACAGATGTGAAATGAGGAAGGAGAACAATATCTGCTCTGTGAGTGGGCCAGCAGATGATGCATGGCAATACCCTACTTCGCTTGTTTCATTCAAGGGGAGCAATTTCAATAATGAAAGGTTTCTTTAGCCCATCTTTTCAACAATTTATATATTTAGAATCTGATCCATGTGTCTCTGCTTTTTCAGGTTCACAGCCCCACTTCGTATCTCTGCCGACCTGATGGAACCACCGCAGCCTGCTTTCCTCCTGTTTTTACGAAGGTCTGACATCTGGAAGACTCATTCTCTGTGTTTGCTTTGGTCCTTAAATTTCATTCACATGTGGCTTCACGTAGCAGTCTTTAAAAATTAAAATGAACAGATTAAGAGGCTGATTGTCATGGTTACCTTTGGGGTGAAATTGTTGCACAACTGTGATGTGACTCTCATCTTGTGAGAGGTCTAAGAGGCGTGGGTGTGAGCAGGGACTTGATAGGGCTTAAGATCTAGAGGGAAAGCCAAGACAGGTGGGAAAATAAAGACACAATGGGATGCTCAAAAGTTCTTTGGTTTCCCAAGGAAATTGCAGGAGAGATCTAGAAGGCTTTATAGAAATTTTAAAAATAATTTGCTCCATGTCAGTGATTTGATTTGACAGGTTGAATGATGTCCATTTCATTAGATGACTACTCAAGTCAGAAATTGTTCCATCTCTTTACTTTTCTTCTCCTCCTTCTCCTCCTCCTTCTTTGTGTGTGTGTGTGTGTGTGTGTGTGTGTATACGTGTGTACACCAGGGATTTTGAAGCAAGGGGTGCTTAGCCACTGAGCCACATCCTCAGCCCTTTTAATTTTTATTTGGAGACAGGGCCTAAGTTGCTGAGGCTGGCCTTGAACTTCAATCCTCTTGCCTTAGCCTCTGAGCTGCTAGGATTACAGGCATGTGCTACCACACCTGGCTTCTTCTTCTTCCTCCTCCCCCTCCTCCTCCTCCTCCTCCTCTTCCTCCTCCTCTTCCTTTTCCTCTTCCTCCTCCTCGAGAAAAATTTAAAAATTTTATTGAAAGATGTTTTAAAAGACCAAATAAATGAAGAGATAACACGTTTCTTAGGAACTGAAAGTCTATGAAGAAGTCATTACTCCCTGGCTAATCTATATTTAATGCAAATCTTGCTAAAATTTCAACAGGTTCTTTGTTTCTGTTTATTTGTTTGATACAGAATTTGGCAATCTCATTCTAAAAGTTGTAAGGAAGAAAAAAATAGTTAGGCAACTCCTGGAAAAGAAAAATAGTGTGGTGTTACAGAAGGGATGGGATTTGTCTGAAGAAATGTCAAGATTGTCTAAAGATAGGATAATTATGATATAGGTATATAGGCTGAGCGTCCCTATCCTAAATGCTCCAAAATCCACAACTTTTTGGATTTTGTAAAACTATTGTATTGACTTTACCTTCAGGTTATGCGTATAAGGTATTTATGAAAAATAAATAAAATTTGTTTGGCTTGTTCCCATCCCCATGATATCATGATATATATGCAGATTTTCCTTAATCAGAAAAAAATCTAAAATCTGAAACACTCATGGTCTTAAGTAATTTGGATAAAGGATGCTCAACCTATAGTATGGCCCTGATACAGGGATGAAAAAATTGATGAGTAATCAGAGTGGAAACCCAAAAGGTACTTCAGTACCTACAGAAACTCGCTAATTGCTGAAGGAAGAATGAATTCTTCACAAGTGAAAAAAAAAAAAGGTTAGATTGGATTCCTACATCACACTTTCTGAGGAAATAACTTCCAAGTGACCTAAGGACAAACATGAAAGCAAATCTATAAGATTTCTGTAAGGCAGTAACAGAAAGCACCTGTATTTGTCTTCATGAAGGGAACGATTTGTTTCTAAGCCAGATAGAAGTCAGGCTTTGTTAAAGGTCTGTTCATAAGCAACTGTAGTGGTTCCAGTGAGACATGGGCAACCAAGGATAACAGTTGACAACAGCGTTGAACCTCCCCTCTGAGACAGGCTCTCAAAAACAAAAGGCATGCAAAACCTTACCAAAACTGTAACAGCCAGTGCAGTTTTATTTTGATGCTTAGAACAGGAAGCATTTACAGAAGAGGAGTAGATTCTGCATTAAGTATGTAGTATGTCATTTTGGAATCATCCCCAGCAAGTGTGTCACCACCTACATTGGTAACCAAGGCACTGCTGGTTTCAGGACACCAGGGCCCAACACACCTCTTGGCTTAAAAAAAAAAAAAAAAAAAAGTCTCGAACTATGGAGGTCACTAGAGGCACAGCACACACTTCAATGGACAGCCCTAGCCTCCCTTGTTCTGGGCCTGGACCGTGGTACACCTGATTTCTGCAGGGATGCTTCACTCACATTTGCCGCTGCTTTTCTCTTTCATCCTTTGGGAAACTTCTCTCTATTTTGCAGCATCCTTTTGGGGCCTTGGCTCTGGTTTTAGAGGGACAGATTTAGAAAATCATCCTGCTGATCCCCTCCATGACTCAGACTAACCTTGGCTTGGCCACCCTTCCCACCTTCTTTGACCATTCTCTTGACACGATGGTGAGAGTGGATGGTAGGTGAGCATTGCCAGTCTAAGAGGCGCCTCCATCTATATCTTCACCTTCCTTTGGAAAAGATTGACAGGTGTCACAGCTTGGCAGAGGCAGAGATGGTGCTCCTGCCTGCCTGCCTGGTGGAGTTGGGGCTTGGCTCTGGCAACAGAGCTGGTATGGACTTTGAGCTGTGACTAGCACAGGCGTGCACATACAGCCAGGAGGTAGCTACTTCTACGGGGCTTTTCTTCCCTTAGACCCCTCCAAGGAGTCACAATGTCAGGTGAACCTGATGTATGACAACAGATGCCCTTATATGGGTTCCTTGGGGTTCCCAGATCCTGCACTCAATGGATGATCTAGATTATCCGTGCAACCACTGATGGTTGAATCTCGGTCTTTTGAGGGCTTCTCCTTATGGTCCTTAAAGTTCTCCTAATGGTTTACTGTGTTTAGCTATGGCTTTTGCCAAGATAAAAAAAAAAAAAAAAGTTTACACTAGGTGGAGCCAGTTTGTTATCCTAGAATAACTATGGAGTTTTGACTGCTTTGGTTCCTTGGCATCTGCCCATTTCTTATATCTCTGAGCTTCCAACACTTAAAAAAACATATATAAACTTAGGAATAAATCAGTCTCCTTTGGTTCTTGAGGTTTAAATAGTCATGCCTGAAAGCTCAAGCATGAAAAGTATTTGGATGCCATTTGTAATCTCCATGAATGGTTTCTTGGACAAGACTGGAAACATTTAATAGGTCACCCCGTAGGAGCTGGACCCCATGAGAGACACCATGCTGTGAACCACTAAATTAGCTCTTCAGTGGACCCAATTACAAAGTAAAACATTAATCTAAAACTAGAGATTTTCTACATTTAAAAATAAGAATGGAGAAGGAATACAATCAATAGTTGATAACCTTAAAATTTTCACTAAAAAAAAAAAGACATGCCTGTTAATTACCAAAATTCTTATCAAACATCAAATCAGATTTCCCATTACTTTTGTAATTCATCAACCAACATCATGGACTTTTAGAACTCATAGTGTTTTTGCACTCTCATATAGGCCAATTGCCATAGTATTTGTTTTCCCATTTGCTATATGGTTCGCCATGATCTCTTGTTCCCTCAGACAGTTTTTATTTATTCATTTATCTGGTACTGAGAATTAAATACTGAGGTGGATTACTGCTAAGCAATATCCCCAGCATTTTTTATTATTATTTTTTTAAGACAAGGTCTCGCTAAATTGCTTAGGGCCTTGCTAAATTGCTAGGGCTGTCCTCAAACTTGCAATCCACCTGCCTCAGCCTCCTGAGTCACTGGGATTACAGGTGTGCACCACCACACCCAGTTCCTAAACAGTTTTAAAAACAAAACACAAAATACCACCACCAAAATGTCCACATACTTCTCAGTGTGAATTGGTTTGCTTTTGTTTATATAGAGATAAGTTATTTCACCATGTTTTAATTAGGAGTTCTATATGCTCTGTATTAGATCCAGTACTCTAGTCAAAAGTTTAAATCACCAGAAAGTTTAAATAGGTCCCATTGTTGTTAATCCTGGAAGAAGAAGATGGAGAAAGAACACGTGGAAGGGAACTAGTAACATCTTGATATTTAATAACAAGTACAGAAATTTACCTCTTTGTATCTATAAAGTCAAATTAATTTCTAATCAGTTGGATTGTAAAAATTGATTGGTGTAGAGTTGCAGAGGGATGAGGAGCAATAAGGGCTTTGGCCCAGAGGAGGAAATGAAGGTCAATAAGGAAGAAGAGCAGCATGTTTTATGAGTTTACACAGAATCTCAAAATGAGAAAATACCACAATACTTGGCTTAGTAAACCTAACTTAAGAACCTAGTCCTGCAGAAGATGAGGTATATAGGAGAGATCAGGGCATAGGAAAACAAATGTGTCTTTTTTTCTCATCTGGTTTTCTTAAGGAGCTATATTCATTCGGAGTGTGATTGTTTTAAGAAGTTTACCACTCTCAAATGTAGATAAAGAAAAATAACATCAAATTACCATAAACATAGGGCTGGGGATGTGGCTCAGTGGCAGAGTGCTTGCCTAGCGTGCATGAGGCCCTGGGTTTGATCCGTAGCACTGCAAATAAAATAGAAAGAAAATTATCACAAATATAAAATTACAATCCAATTCCACAAATACAAAAGGGTCTGTGAAGTTTTTTAAACAGGTCAAAAAATGCTACAGGGCTTATGGTAAACTGTACTAATATTTTGTCATAGAGGTTACAAAAATCTAATTATCAATGGACTTAAAGGCATCCCTGGGTTAATGGTAATTATTTGATGATGCAAGTTCTGCAGGTTTGTTCTGCATTTTACCTGAATTTTGGAGTTTTTATTCTCTGTTTTAAAATTGCTTAAGAACACATTAAGGGGTAGGGTTGTGGCTCAGTGGCAAAGCACTTGCCTAGCATGTGTGAGGCTCTGGGTTCGATTCTCAGCACCACATACAAATAAATAAGAAATAAAGGTCTATCAACAACTAAAAAAAACATCTTAAAAAAGAACACATTAAAGTCTAAGGACAGTATTTTTCTTGAATTTCAGGAACTGCAAAACACAGCAGCCTCAGAGGGCCAGGTGGTGGTCCTGGAGTGCAGGGTCCGTGGAGCGCCCCCTCTCCAGGTCCAGTGGTTCCGGCAGGGAAGTGAAATCCAAGACTCTCCAGATTTCAGAATTCTACAGAAAAGTAAGGAGAGAGAGACTCATTCTTCCAAGTCTGACCATTTTATTCTCTCTGGTTTAGGGAAAACGAACAAGGACTGAGTCATTCTATTGATTTCCATTTTTAAAGAGGGATGAGACCAAATAATCTACAATATGTGTGGTCCACTAAGTTAAAGCTGTGGCCCCACTGAAACTGATGAAAGATATGTATTCTTACTTTAGGAAGAATGCACACATATATTTGAATTCAAAATTGGGCAAATATGTAGGTTTATATGTACATAGCCCATCTATATTTTTTAGAACATTCTGATATTACTGGAATTTGAGTATTCTATTTTTGTAGAAATGTACAGTGACCTGCTATCCCTTTAACCCTCCTTTTTGTATTATGGAGATTGTCTATAACATTTCTGCAGATATGTCGTAGACAAGATAACAGGAAAAGAAAGCTAGGTTTTTTATTAAGGAACCCTATTGTAACATTCTGTTCTTATTTTATTTTATTTTTCTCATGCGGAAAACAGAACCTAGATCGACAGCTGAACCTGGTAAGCATTTGCTTTCTTGGAGGGTTAATATATCTTGTGGGTCTCAATAGATCTTTGTTTCTGTTTTAAAGCCATAAGCAGAACAATGTTTTTGCAGTTCCCTGGAAATGTGAGACCTCCTCAAAGACAATATCTTCTTTATCGGGGTTCTGTATGCTGCCTTTTACATCAACTTCTTTATTAGTAAAACATTAGGTGCCATTCAGACAAGGAGGTCAAGCTCAGTGACTTAGGGCTTTTATACTCAGAAAGAAAACCGAGCTAATGATTTTAAAAGACCTCCTAAAATTCCATTAGAAAAGAGCAATCTCCCACATCCTTCTACTGCCCAAAACCGGGGATCAGCTAGACTGCAGCCAGGGATCAGCTAGACTGCAGCCTTAGAAGTGCGTCTTGAATAGGAGCCGCCCAGTGGACCTGCAGGCAGCTCTCATTTATGTACCCTGAGCCATACATAAACTTTTACTGTTCTACAAGCATCAAGAAAGTCATCTTGCCCTAGGCTCTCTCTCAATGACCTCATTGGATCTCATCAGAGTGCTATGTGGTCCAGAAGCCTTGGGGCCAGCTGCTCCCCAGCCTCCCTCCTCTTGCATTTTTATGACCCCTCAGGGACTAAAAGATGTTTGTCCAGGTATTTCCTAGTGCATCCTCCTCTAGACTCTATTCTTTTGTATTTTTCCCATCAGCAAAGCACAGTTTCACTCATTTTTTTTTTAACAAAGGGCAGAAAAGCAAGTCATTTCCGTTTCTGCCCTGGGTGCTTCTGCTCCTATGTGGAACAGAATTCGCCATGTGTGCCTTGGGCACCATGACCTTGCCCTGACCCTTCTTTGGGAGCCTGAGGTTTTTTGTGGGATACTGCAGGTCAGGTTGCTGTGGTCAGCCCCTGACCTCTCACATCTGAGTATGGGGTCTTTAAAAGCAGAGCATGTTCCTATTAGGGACCAGGTTTAAAGGATGCTTCTCCACATTTTTTTTTAAAACAACTGGAATTGATCTGCTGCCTTCTGAGTTACAACTAGAGCATGTCACCCCACTCAGTGTGTCAGTTGCCACATCAAATGCTATAGTCATTTTCCAGACTGGAAATATACCACTTTCTATTTTTTCTGTGATATGTCTTTGTATAAAACTGAATAATGCTAGTTCCCGTATGCATGGAACTTCTGAGACCAAACTTACTGCATGAGCTAACATGGAAATCCTATAGAGAGTTGGGGCACATCTTTTGTATTTACTGTTTCAAATAGCAGTAGGTAGATAGATGACAGATAGGTAGACAGGAAAGCAGGAACCAGGTATTGCTTTTATTTATAAAAAATAGTTTATTATATATAACAGATAATTATGTCTTTTAATGCTTTATGCACATATAGGAACGAAACCTTGGGTCCCAAATTCTAGAACTATTGCTTCTAGGATGGATTAAGGCTGCTTTTGTATTATGAACAAATTTATGCAATTCTGTCTTCTTCACATTGTTGTTCACTCTCACCATCTAATAGGTGATGATTATTTTTTTAATGTCTCCAATAATCTACATTGGAAAATCAGCAGCTAACCAACATCTGAAAATGCAAAACATTGTATATAAACTGCACAGTTTAGTTTGGCATATGTGCATTCTTGAACATCAAAACCCTGAGAGTACACTAAGGAGGAATCAGTTTGGATTTGGAAATGTCTACTACCCTCTACCCACATCCCTCACCCCTAATCTTATAAATACCCCCTTCTGCTTCAGTTATGATTTTCTCTTTTGTTTCTAAAATATTGATCATAAATTATTTAATAAAATCAGTCCTAAGCAGCCTCCTGAAATCACCAGGCCTCTAGAACTTACTGAAATGCCTTTTCCTTTAACATGGCAAAATCATGAAGAAAAGTACAAGATATGGAGGATCTTTCTTTTAAACCCCACATCCTCACAGTGCATGACACTTGGCTGTATTTTTTTATTTTTATTTTTTTCTTTAGTTATATCTGAAAGCATTTAAGAAAACAGACTCCTCCATAACAACCACTATAATAGAATTTGCTAAAAGCAAATATTTCAAGAAAATTTGTCAATACAAGAAAAAAAAAAAGAAGATAGTTGGGAGCTATTAAAAACAAAACAAACCAAACACAACACATTTTCCCTGACCTATGGTAATTTCTCCACAATTGTCTTCACCCTGACAGTCCTAGAATGGCTCCCTTCTCTTTCACAGCAAAGAATTAATATGCCCTGCTTCAGAAAGTCTCCAGTGAGCATGTAGTGTTAAACAGAATTCATGGTCACGTTTTTTTAAACAACAACAAATAAATTAAACACAAGAATGACTTCTCCTATGACTGCTTATGTGAGTTGATAGGAGTAAGAACCTTAGCACAAGGAAAAATTAAAGCATATTTGTGGTTAAACAAAGTTTTGGCACATCTAACAAAGCTAAGAATGATTCTCTTACTAATTGCCAAATGTTTTCCTAACATTGACCTTGAAGTTTCTATGTCAAGAGGAAAACACACACACACACACACACACACACACACACGAACAGACTGTTTACTTTCCTTAAATGACCTGATTGATTATTTTGTCTAATGGACCACTGATGTATTCCACCATATAGTGTGGATGTAGGAACTAGTCTGATAGCTGCTTTTTTTAGCCACTGTTGAGTGGAAAGGAGAAAAACAGACATGACTACAATACATCTGAGGCAAGAGATAAATTTTATAGGACTAGGTCTGTGATGTTTTCCAAATGCTAAAACATAAATAGCCTTTGAAATTCAGGAAACTATTTAAACATCAGATTTTATTACCCTCTCTTCCTCCTCTGACACAGCCTCTTTCCTGCTCTCTCTTCTCGCTCCCCCACCTTCTTCCTTCCCTCCCTCTTTTCTTCTCTTACTCCATGTCACTCCCTCATTCTTTTTATCTTCTTTTTTCTTCTTCTTTTCACTCTCTTTCCTTATTCATGGGCAAGATGATTTTAAAGCTCTAAAAATAAAACTGAAATCCCCTCCAACCTAGATGTTGCCCCATTAGATATCTAGATAAAGAAGGAAATAGCAGATTCCTTCCCCGTGCATTTGTACAAGTGAAACAGGTTTTTCTTGTCACTACTGTGTTGTATCGTCTAATGTGTTTTACACTCCCCTCTCTGTCTAGACAGAAGTCAGCTTGCATCACGGGTCCTTTCAGACTGTTTTGTGAATTAATAGCTAGTCAGCTTACTTAAGACCAACATCCGTTGTCATATTACCTGCCCTGGCCTTCTTCTTTGACATTGTGACTTCACACTGATTGAATCCTTCAAAGACTGGTCTGGGGATGAGGGGAAAGGAGAATCATTTGACAGATGTTAATACTCAGGCTCTTACTCAGCCGTCTGGAAAGAGCCACAAACCGTATTGAATTACTTTTGTAGCATTGTCTGATGGCATGCAAAATTAAAACCACAAAAGAAGTGTCTTACTGGTTGGAGAATTATCAAAGGATGGTACCTCCTACTTTCAGCATGAATCTCCGACTCATCCTCTATCTTATATAATGGAGTTTGTGTTTTGATTCTGTGACTCAGACTGTGACATAAATTATACTTAATTAAACGCACTAAGGCACTGAGTGGTAGGAAGGCAGTGGTGGAGTGTTTTCTGAGATCTCAGCAGATTGTGCACAGTTTAAAACTTAATGCAAGTTCTAGGTGAGGATAGTAGGTTGGACAAGAGCATACAGAACAAACATCGGCCATCTAAAACCTGTGATTCACAAACTGTGTGATGAGGTACCTGGTATACCTCTCCATACTATAGGGATGCTTAGGTATATTTGAAATGTTTGATGCAAACATGTCAAATCTGACATCTGACAGGACACAATGACTGGCCTAAAATAGTACAAAATTTTAACTTTGGATCGCTATACATTCTTTTCTATGACATCTGTCTTTATGAAACTGAGTTTTTGATGAGTGTATGATGTGCAGGTAACACACGAAAATCTACGTTAAACTATGAAATGAGGCCAGCTATGTCCTCAGAAGAGGTACTCTACCAACAAATGTGCTTATCTATTTTGTTATTTCGTGGTTTTTTTTAAAAAAAATGATTTCTTAATTGTGGTTATTTAAGAACAAAATAATAATTTGTTTCTTTAGATGCATGTTTATTTTTTCAAACAGTACTTAACTTGTTCAGACATAAATACTTATTAAATTCCTTGGAAATAACTACCTAATAAATGGAACACTTAGGTATGTCTGATGGCTTTAAAAAGCAACATAAAAAAACTTTGGAGCTATTCAGGATCCCATGATCCATGAAAGTTTGGTTTAGTCTCTGGGAGGAGGGAGGAAGACTCAAGGCCTACCCCACTTCCAGCCCTCTTCCTGTACTCACCCTCTGGAACACTGGCCTGTGAACTTTGTCTCGCTTGGCAGAGACCAAAGCACTCTTCTCTGGACATTCTGAACATCTCAAGAGAGAGAAGGAAAAAAAACACAGATAATGATTTGGAAGATTGTCCTGCAAAGATGCCATCTAGATTATGCTACGGGAAAGCCAAGGTTGACAAGTTCCTCTGGTACAGTCAGAGCTTCTAATCAACTCATAATCACGAAAAAAAAATCCTAAACGTGGATCATAGAAAAGGAAACAAGTAACTCCCCTGAAAGCAACTTGGGAAAAACAGCCTTACAAACACAGAAGAAAATGTAAAACAAAAACAAATCTCCCCTCAGATGGATAAGAAAATCATCAACCCAAGATATAAAGTGAAAAGGTTTTTAAAAAAAAAAATGCGAGGGATGAAAGAAATTGGTCTCAGAGATGTAAGTTGAGGACATGTCCCATAAAGTAGAGCAAAACAATAAAAAGGGAGCTAAGAGAAAACAGGTCAGAAAGAGGAGTCAGAGAATCATGGGGTTCCAGGGGGAGAGAAGAAAGAAGGGGAGGAAAGGGATTGTCAAGGAAATGATTTTTTCAAAATTTCCCAAACTGAAACCTACCAGTTTTCAGATTGGAGGAAAATAAAAACCCACCAAGTATTCAGTGTGTAGAACAAACTCAGAGCTGGCATATCATCATGAAATGTATGATATCCAGGACAAGGAGATCATTCTGCAAGTGCCCAGGGAGAAAACATCAGGTTACATTCAAACTGTTAAGATCAGAAAGGGTTAATTAAGCCTTCTTGGTAGCCACACTAGACACAAAGAAACAATGACGCAAGACCTGCAGAACTCAAAAATAAAATTTTACCTCCAACTTAGATTTCTTCCCACCACCAAACCTTTTAGTTCTATGGGAAGATCTAGTAAAACTAGTTTCAGACTTGCAAGGTCTCAAGAAGTTTCCTCCACAATCCTTTATGGAGGATGTGCTCTATCATGGCAAGAATTAACCCAGAAAAAGCAAGATGTTGATACGGGGACTAATAATCAGGAGATCAAAAGGAATTCCCAGAAGGGTCACAATCCAGGCATCAGGAATGAAGGGCAAGTCCTGATTGGTACAGTGTGACCCCAGAGACAAACATAAGAGGCTTTCATCTCCAAGAGGTTCCTTGCCACACCCCAGCCTCTTTTACTCTGATGACAGAATGGCTGGGTTATAAACCAGACTGAATTGTCCCTACTTGACTGACTTGCTTTTTTCCCCATGCACTGCCCCCTGGACCAGTGGAAAACCCTCATTTCACCCCACAGAAGTGATCTGCTTTGACCCAGTCTCAAGATCTGGAATTTAGTTGACTATTTTTGAGTTTAGAAACAAAAAACAGCAATGTCCACTCCACCACTGATTCCTACCAGCTGTTCAGTTTCCATCCATGCCAAGCCCCACCAGGCTGGCCTCCTGTCATGAATCTGGTATTTCTCAGGACCCACTGATCACCTTGCTCACTGAGTACCCCGTGGGGTTTTGTAACTTTCAAGGAACTTGAAGCCAGTTTATAGCTTTTTTCTAACAGTGGTAAGATTGCCCTCTTGTTACACAGATATATGCTTGTAACCCAAGTTTTTAAAGTTAAAGGATTTTTAAGGATATAGACCAAGGTGGTAAACATATTAAAGAAAATTAAAGGCATTTTTATCTCAAAAGAAGGAAGGTTAAATTGGCGAGGACATGCAACGCATTTCTAAAGCATTAGTAATATTTGATTTCTTAGATTTGATAAAAACAGGGTTCATTTCTTTATTATTCCTTAAACCATACATTTTTAAATAACCTTCTACCTATATGATACAATGCACAATTTTTAAAGATCTTTAGGAAATATTAATGCAGGCATTTCACTTACTCATGCTGAATTTCATCTTGTTGATTTTAGCCCAGAGTTTTTTTATCAGTTGTGTTTGCCAAACCATGTGGTTTGAAAAGTAGAAGCTGGATGTCTTGTTAGTTATTCTGGACACAAAAGAATAAAAAAAGGCTGTGAAGGAAGATATGTATGAAAATGTCCCCTCAAAACCCAAGGGACCTAGTAATCTTATCCTTGCTGCCTGGTCGTCATTTTATGAGTTTCCGGAAAAAAAAAAAAAAAGGTTTTTGTTTGTATTTAATCAAGTGTTAAGTACATTCGGGAACTTGAATGAAATTCAGGATTGCCTTATGGGAGATACTACCATAATTAAGTAATTTTTAGGTAACTGTAAAAAGCAGAATTTATTACCAATAAAAATAGTTTCTGACTTAGTAATTTATTATATGTCATCAAGTCAAAACCTCAGGAATTTAAGCTTAGGAAAATTGGATTAAAATAAATCATAATTAAAGTTGTTAATAACTTTAAATTTTTTCATTTTTGCGGGAGACAACTTTTTAGTACAGATAAGTAAGTCTCTAACTCCCTTTATTTGACAGAAGCATTCATTTCCTGATTTCTACTCCCAACCCAAATTTATTTTACAGATGTCTTAAAGGTCTTTGTTCAAGTAAGATGCTACCAGATGAAAATTCAATAGTACAAACTGGTTCATCTCATTTCCCCACGGCTTTCTTTATTTTTATAATGTCAGAACCACACAAGCTGTGATGCATCTTTCAACAAAACACAAGCCATTGTCACAGTTGGATGCTGCTTTTTTTAAGAGACGAAAAACTGAACAATCTTTGGGACATTTAATTAAAATTTTAACTAGTAACATGACATAGCAATGCATGAATGACTAAAATAATATCCCAAAACTTATTTTTTTTCTTTTTTGAAATAACTTGAACTATGTAGGTAATTTCTCCCCCCATCCCCCCGCCCCAGTACTAGAGATCAAACCCAGAGTCTCAGGCTCACTGGGCAGGTACTCCACCACTGAGCTACATTCCAAGTTTTTTGTTTTGTTTTGTTTGTTTCTTTAAATCTGTAACTTTTCTAAATGCTCAGTTGGCTATCAACTGAATACCTTATGTTACATGTAGAAGTGATCCTGAAAAATCGTATGAAATGAATTTTGTCTAATCAAATTTGAAACACACAAAGGAAGACACAGAGCTTGTAGGAGCATCAGTCTCACTGAGAATTCCTTTAGAAAACAGATTTTTGTTAAGAAAGTATTTTTCCTTCAATCTAAATTTTAGTCATGCATTTATTCAAAAATGGCTATGGATAGCCTGCTGTGGACTAAATATTGAGAATATATAGCCATTAACAAAACAAATGGCTTCTGTCCTCAGAGGTTATCTTCTAGTCCTGGGACCAGAAACTAACAAACTAATCACCATAAATTATTTAACTATAGTTTTGATAGATGTCACCAAGAAAAGTTTGCCATACTAAAATCTAACCAAGTCTAATCAAAACAGAGGATTCTCTGAGAGATGAATGTTTTGGGTTTTGCTTTTTTGCTTGTTGGTTTGATACTGGGAAACAAACCCAGGGGTGCTTAAACAATGAGCTACATTCCCAGTCCTTTTAATTTTTTCTTTTGAGACAGGGTCCTACCAAGTTGCTGAGGGTGGCCCTAAACTTGCAATCCTCCTACACAGTCACTGGGATTATACCCAATTTGGAAAGTGATGTTTATGGGGAAATATAAGGCTGAGTAGGAAATTGCTAACTACTCTAGCATAGGGGCTTAGGGACATGAAGGAATGTGGCTTCCCAGGGTGCTGCCTAAAAGCTCCAGCACTCAGAGCTCAGAAAGCATAGAGCTCAGAGACACAGAGCCAGTCAGCCTGGCAAAAAGCAGGACTTTGTATACCACAGGAAGGATTCTGAATTTATCCTCTAGTTCATGGAAGGATGGGGAAATAAGAAAATTTCATTCTTAAAAATTTCATTCTTCAGAAGTGGCAATCTCAGGTTTTTTTTTTTTTTTTTAAGATAGCATAACTAAAAGAACCACAGAATCATAGAAAAGCATCAGAAGAAAGTATTTAAAATTCATCAAAATCAACACTCCAAGACTGCTCTGTGTCATCCCGACCCGATGAAACTTCATGCTGTTTTCAATTGGATATGTCAAGGCACTGAATTATGTCTGTATTTTCAGTGAGCACACTCTTGGGCACTGAACAGGCAGTAGCTTTCCTAAATGTCTCCAGAAACCCTGCTCTTCCAGGTATAAAAAACCAAGGGTTGAGAGAAGACCTTTCCAGATACCCCAAGCCCTGGGAAGATAGTATAGGGACCTGTAATATGGCCTCCCACTCAGAAAATACCAAGGTGTCATTGAAACCTGGGAAGGTTTACTGCTCCCAGCAGCACTACCAAGAGGGAACAATGTGGCTGTTATGGTTTGGGTATAAATTGTCCCCCCAAAACTCCTGTGTTAACACAGGAATATTTAGAGGTGAAATGATTGGATTGTGAGAGCTGTAATCTAATTGGTTCATCCTAGTTTGAGTGAAGTAACTGGGTGGTAACTGTGGGCAGATGGAGCATGGCTGGAGGAGGCACTGGGGTCTGCCCAGGAAGGGTTTTTCTTCCTGTGGTCCCTCCCCTGACCCCGCTCTGCTTCCTGGCCACCAGCAAGCAGCTGTTCTCCGCCATGATTTCTGCCTCATCTTGGGCCCAGAGCAATGGACTCAGTGGGCTATGAACTAAACCTCTGATTCCATAAGCCAGAATAAATTTTCCCTCCTCTAAGTTGTTCTTGTCAGGTGTTTTGGTCACAGTGACTCAAAGCTAACACAGTGACATTCCACTGCTTGTGGCCCACTGCTCAGAGGACAGCCCCTGTGGGAGGGCGTTTTCTAAAGCCCCATAAGAGCAGACTGTTCATTTCTTCTTCTACCAGCAGGTCCACATTATAAGGTACTTTGGCTCAGCTTACATGCTAATCCAGTGTGTCTTAGAGGACATATTGCCCATCCGTGATTTATTTGGATAATGAGGGTAATTAGAATTTTCAGCATCAGGAAATTCCCAGTTTCCCTGACTTAAATCTTTCATTACCTTGCTCTGCATCAGGTTCCTTGTGTCCTTAACTAGGAAAAAATGTAGAACAATAAGAGAGGTTTTATGGTCTAGGGAAAAATAGCACACCTGTAGGAGACAGACAGCCTACCTTTAGCATTTGGGCTGTAACACTGTTAGACATGACCTTGAGAGAATCACTTTGGACCAAACCTGAAGAATTGAGAGATTTGGGCTAATCAGTCTCAATTCCCACAGAGCACTAATATCCAAAGTTTCCTTTACCCTTCTCTGGTTGAGTCCATATTTAACTGACTCTTATAACCATATGTATTCAATTTAAAAATTCCTAGTCTCTTGTACCTTTCCAGTTACATCTCACTTCCCAAATGATTAATCTTATGTGAAGCTCCAACTTGAATTATTTCCACACTTTCTATCTTCCTCTGCAATTGGTAAGCCAAGAACTGTGTACAGTATTGTCAAAAAACACAGGATTACCTCATGCTTTCTCTGTTATTCCAGTTTTCCTTCTATGCAGTGAATCAGATAATAATTGTGTTCTTAAAATGTATCAGGCTCTCAAGCCTGTGCCTAGAAACCCTTTTCATAATATGTCAAATAGGATTAAGTGGACAGTTTTTTTTAATCAGGAACTGTACTAGTTATTATAGGGCATTTGTTGGGGGGTACCAAGGACTGAACTAAGGGGCACTTGACAACTGAGCCACATCACCAGCCTTGTTTTGTATTTCATTTAGAGACAGGATCTCACTGAGTTGCTTAGTGCCCTGCTTTTGCCGAGGCTGGCTTTGAATTCACAATCCTCCTGCCTCAGTCTCCCGTGCCACTGGGATTATAGGCCCGCGCCACCATGCCTGGCTGGGGCATTGTTTTATAACAGCTGATCATGACCCATTACAGTGGACAGTAAACACCATTTGAAAACATAAATAAAATTAAAAAGTAGTAGAGTGCTACTAATATTTGGAGAAGTCCTTATGGCGTGTGTGCACGCACACTCGCGCGCGAACAAACACACACACACACCTTATACCTGTACATGGGTTGAACATAAATTGTATCTCCTTCTGTGAGTTCTAATAAAAAATGTATCAAATCCATTTTTTTAGGGCAAAGTCTTCTATACTTTCCTCAAGATAAAAATCATCTGGGAATCATGTTTTAAAAAAAAAATTCTTGGCCTCAACCCAGACCTGCTGAATCAGAATATCTAGTGGAGAGAAAAGGATGCAGAAATCAGTATATTTAACAAATGCAACAGCTGATTCTTATTGTCAAACAGATCTGGGAAACATCACTATGAATGAGTTGAGATTCAAAAGGTTAATAATAATCTAGACCTAATCTGATAAAGAGTTCCCCTTCAAAAAAAAAGTACACAAACTTATTGAGGAGATAAAGCACCTTAGCCTTAAATTTAGACAAATTTAAATAATAGCTATCGCTACATCTTGGACTTACATCAAGGGCCAAATGTAAGATAGAAATAAATCTAGAGTAACACAGTATCCCTCCTATTCCATAGTGGTAAATCAATGTTTTTCTATCATCAAGTATTTCTTCATCTTTCTAAATAAAATCACTGAATTAGAAATATTAAGATTAAGTGTAAAATACACTTCACAGTTTAGCAGAATCCATGGCAATTCCCCAAATCCTGCAGTACATCTGGAGATGAGGGACCTTTTGCACTGATGGAAATGCTAAGGTGTGAGGTGAGCATGCCCGAGGTTAGCATCTTCCCTGCCTATTCCACCAGAGCTGCCCGTTCTATGGGGTGTGGTGTTAATCTGAGCATTATGGAAATACAGGATTTAATTTCTACAGAACCATATGTAACCTATATTCAAAATATGTATGTTTTCTTTTTGCTATTACCAATACTACAGCAACTAGAAATAAGTGTCCTGCTAATATTAAACCAAATGGACTTAATTGACTTTGTTTTCCACTTAGATAAACACTGGGAAAGCCAGAAAATTGTAAAGAGTGTTGTGTATTAAGCTGGGGATATAGCTCAGTTAGTAGAATGCTTGCCTCGTATGCACAAGGCCCTGGGTTCAATCCCCAGAACCGAAAAAAAAAAAAAAAAAGAGTGTTGTGAGTATACGCTACATTTACACTGAGTATACAAAACATCTCTTAAAGGTCTATTTTGATCATAAAATTTAAAAATATACCTTCTGTTTCTTAGTGATGAGACATGAAAGGAACTATCAAAGCCAGCTGCCATCTGTATGAGTCAGGTGTGCTCTCAGTTGCTCTAAATAAACTACCTGCTGCAATGCAACCCAGTGTGAGCACATTTTATTATCCCAAAGCATGTTTCAGGTAATTGTGAAAAAACGAGGGCTGAGTTCTTATGTTATCAGTATTTTTCACAATTGATAGCACCAAAAATCTTCAGTGATACCCTGATTTCAGTAAAAAAAAAGAAAATCATTTTGTTTTCTTTGAAACAAAGTAACATCATTAAGAACTTAAAGTATATTTTAATTGAAATAAATGCCATGGATCTCTTTTGAGATTATTGGACCTTTTGTGCTTTCCATACGTAGAAACACAAATGAAAAAAAAAAAATTAAGGACAACCTGAAATCATCCAGCCTTTTATATGACTGGATAATTCTGTTGTCAATCTATAATAAGTTACAGTGTACAGATATTAGTGGAATTATATATGCTTAAGTTTCCACTTTAAATTAAAACTGAAGCCTCATGAAATTTATAACATAATTATTTAAAAAGTAGAGAATCCTATACCTGTTTGTTCCTTTTACCTTTTGTACCATGTATTTGCAACAAAATTTGTACCATATATACTTGTCTTGTGTATTTAAAAATATAAAATATACAATTTTTTAAAATGAGAGCGAGATCGTAATAAAAAGGAATAGGAAGATGATTCAGGAAACTATGTTTGGTTTTGTCTATAGATTTAGTAGGAAGGGTTGCAAAGCTATTGAAAAGAATGGGAGAGAAGGAAGTAGAGATGATTCTAGGATATTTATAGTATATCTAATATTTTGTCCATTTTAAAAGATATCATATAGTCAACTAGATCTGTAATGCCTCCAGAAGTCAGAAATAAACACCAGAATTTTTTATTTTCCTCAACAATTTTTTAATTGCCTTAAAATAGTAATTCTATATTTCCTATTTCCGTCTTATATTTCAAGAAATGTTTGCAAACTAGCACTTTCTAACGAGCATTTCCACTTGCAACTGACTTAACTGCCTTTTAAGACAGTACAGTTTTGTAGGAAAGAGAAGGAGGCCTAAAAAATATCCTTGTGGCACGTGGATATTAAGGGTGTGGATATTAACTTTGGGAGTTGAAACAGATCTGGAGATTGTCTAATTCAAGTTGTTTCAGGAGAACATGCCTTACCCATAAAATTACAAAAACTTGAGTTATTATTTCATACCTGCTGCTACTAAATATTAAGACAGTATCCTCAAAAATACTCAACAAGTAGATGGATGAATTCTGAAAAGTTAGAGAAGCTGTTCATAGAAGAAGTTTCCAGACTTTATCTCATACATTTTTCTCTCTTTTTATAATCCTTCATTAACAAGTTTCTCCATTCATTTAATCGAACTTCTTCCATTTGCAATTATAGCCCATTTATTCTTGTTCCTCAAGAAAGATAGAGACTATTTGAGCAATATCTTCCTTGTATTCATTTCTTTACATTTATGGTACCTATCACAATGTTTTATCTAAATTCTCTTTCTTTTTTTTTTTCTTTGTACTGGGAATTGAAGCCAGGAGGGATTTACACTGAGTTATATCCCAGTCCTTTGAAAAGACTTTTTTATTTGGAACAGGGTCTTTCTAACTTGTTGAAAATCTCGATAAATTACTGAGGCTGGCCTCAAATCTGTAATCCTCCTGCCTCAACTTATAGGCATGTTCACCTGGATAAATTAGCACTTAAATGGACGAATACTTAATATGTATTTCATTACTCTTTATTGTGATAATAAATATATAGTAGTAAATCTACCTTCTTAAAATTTTAACTGTACAGTATAGCGTTGTTAATTATGCACACGTGTTGTACAGAACTCTAGAACTTTTTCATTTTGCCCATCTGTAACTCTGTATCTGCTGAACAATCTCCCCTCACATACCCCCAGACCCTGTCCACCACTACTCAACTTTCTGCTGCTAAGGGTTTGACTACTTTAGATACTTTGTAAGTGGCATCTTGGTGTCTTTGTCCTCCTGTCATTGTTCTTTACCTTTAACTCAATCATTTCATTCCTTTACTTATTTAGCTTTTTTATTTACTCATTTTTGTGTTCTATATTGGACCTAGTTTTTCACACCCCATTTAAACATCAAATTGAATAATATACTAAAAGAATAAGGTCTGTGTTTCCATGATTCTTACAAATTTAAACCAGTATTAATATATCTGAGAAAAAAATTAGCCTTGCCCTATACCACATGGTAAAATCTCTATAAGCACTGTGATTCCTAGATCTTTCCATAGGAACATCACATTTTGACATGAAGGACTCCTCCATTTTTAGTGCTTAGCAAAATCTTAAGTATGACCTGTTAACTAGATTATCCTCACCATAGTCAGGAAAGGGAATGGGAAAGGTTTAGGGGTAGCTCAAGTGTGCAGTGGGAAATAGTCTAATACTTAATTATGCCTAAAGGCCATATTAGAGGATAATACAAAAATATACATATCTGATCCAGGAATGCTACATCAAAAACTATATACTTTGATAATATCTGGATACATTTTCAAAGGATAGATACACTCATTTTTTGTCTAGAATTAAATACATGAATGTTTAAATTAATATGTATTTCATTACCCTTTATTGTGATAGTAAATAAATAGCATGAAATCTACTTTTGGGAATAAGATTATTAATGGGCATACTGCATATAGAAGGAATCAAAAGATAAAAAAGAGACATTTTACTTTTCATTTTACGCTTTATATTTTGTATTGCTTGTTTACTTTTATGGTTTTTTACTTTACATGTAAAAATTAAAAATATCTGAAGATCTCATTTTTTATTGGTTGTTCAAAACATTACATAGCTCTTGACATCTCATATTTCATACTTTAGATTCAAGTGGGTTATGAACTCCCATTTTTACCCCGTATACAGATTGCAGAATCACATCTTGATTCTGAAGATCTCTTTGACCAAAAAAGAAAGTTTTTATCACAAGGTAGCACTTTCACCCACAATTAGTATGTTTTTCTTCCAGCGTTTGAAACATATGATATGTCTTAAGACAGATTTGTTCATTTTTGCTATTGATAGTTGAATGGAGGGAAAAAGCATCACTCTGCAAGCCCAAAAGTTTGCGCTTAGGATGTGAGAGAAGGCGGGTGGGAGGGGGGTGGGAGGGGGTGGGGAGTAGGAAAGAAGCTCTGACATCTTCAAAGTGACTTCACTCTGATGGATCACTCTATTCTCTTCACTTGCAGAGGAGATTTGTACCCTCGTTATCGCTGAGACTTTCCCTGAAGACGCAGGGATTTTCACCTGCTCTGCAAGAAATGATTATGGATCAGTGACCAGCACTGCCCAGCTAGTTGTCACCTCAGGTATATGGAGAATCTAAAATGCCTTGGTTCTGTTCCCCAGGTATGGTTCCTGAGACAGAAAGCAATTGTCCCTGGAAGATGGCTCAGCTGTTGGAAATGCTGGCTGCTACCAGAACAATCAGATGTTTCATTACAAAACAGAAGGCTTTGGGGGAGGGACATGAGAGGGGTGGAAACAGAGTTGACAGATAATGACAATGGAGCATCTGAGCACTCATGAGGCTATTTTTTTAAGTCATACCATCTTGGCCTTGGAAACAATGGGCGGATTTCCTAACATCATGCTGACCTAGAATTATAGTCACCTCAGAAATCAGAGGTTCTGTCTCTGTTCTCATCAGTGCCAACACATGAGATCTAGAGGTACTTTTACAAATATCTCGTTATCTAATCCACTCTTGAAACTCCTGAAAAGATGATCCAAGATAAACCTAATGTAATTTGGAAAGATCTTAGAAATCAAATTCCATTCATACTATATATCATTGATGGTATATAACTTTGGTATGAAAAATAAAACTATGCATTATAGTATTGAAAACGATATTTAAAAATATATGGACTTTCTAGGGCTGGAGTTGTGGCTCAATGGGCCTCACACATGTGAGGCACTGGATTCAATCCTTAGCACCACATAAAAATAAATAAACAAAATAAAGATATTGGGTCCATGTGTAACTAAAAAAAATTTAAAAAAAATATGAACTTTCTAAACTCAAAAATTTACCACTTGAGATTGATGACTGTTTTCTGCTTTACTAAAGAGCTTTCTTGTAATTATCTCATTTCTGTTAATCATCTTACAGAGATTTTTAAGCCATCTCTTTGACCAGGCTTGGCACGTGGTAATGCACATAGAAAGCCATCAATATGTGGGTGGCTGGTTGTAGGAGACACAGGCTTAAAGAGAAAAATTGAATCTGCCTTTGATTCCTACAAGAGGAAGAACTTGGTGCTAGGTGGCAGCAGAGGTTTGGGGATATGAGTGTGGCAACAATAAGTGGTTTTTCATCTTCAAAAAGAAATGGAGGTTTCACCTTAATGGGGAAGTGGATAATATGAGCTCTTGAAGTGTTCAAAGGAGACCCCAGTGTCATAAATGGAGTGACATAATAGTGAGTATCCCAGCATTTTGATTTTGAGTTGGTTTAAAGACTGTCCACCAAATGGCCATAGCAATATGGCTCCAACAACAGCAAAAAAAGTGGCAACAATTGGTGTTTTCCATTTCTGTCTGGGGTAAATCAACAAGAGGCACTACATAGCAAACAAATATTTCAGTTTACATCAATAAGTATTTTTGAGTGTATGCCAGAAGCTCTCTTCTGGGTTTTTGGCAAGATGAAGACATGATTTCAATATTCCTCTGTTTCATTAAGGGTAACAGATAAAGAAACTCTCATACTGAATTACAGCTGAGGCCATCACCCAGCATGGAAAAAAACTTTCCCACAAGATCATGGCACATTTCACCTGGACTCAAAATTTTACTTTCTTAATTTTAAAATAGAATGAAAATCCAAATAAGACCTTTATAGGTTGAGCTACTGTCAGTAAACAGTTAGGCTGGCCAATTAGATCCATGAGTTGAAAAGTAAGAGGACCAGGCATTAATGATTGACATTGTCTGTATTGTTCTTTTCTTCTTCTTCTTTTTCACCAAATCCTATCTTTAGTTCTTATTTGAAATTTGTTAATGAATCAGTAGGTGGTTTCCTACAAGTGAGCTCAGTTGGGAAATGAGACAAGTCAGTGCTCATTCAAAACAAACAAGGAAGAGCCGGGGCTTCCAGATGGCAGTGTATCTACATCCAATGAGATCAGCACCGCCACCTCTTCTCTAACAAGGGAACATCAGGGATTCTCGGAAGACTGATGACACTGTGAAAAGAACCTGCTGAACTAGCAGCCTCTCACTGTTTTTTTCTCCTTTTCCCCTTCCTTAGCCAACACTGAAAACTGTAGCTACGACTCAATGGGCGAATCCAACAACAGTCACTTCCAACACTTTCCGCCTCCTCCTCCCATCTTGGAGAAGAGTTCCTTTGAGTTGGCTTCGAAGAAACCATCTGAGATCCCGCAGGTGAACAGCCCTGCCTTAGGACTTAGCATGGCAGCCCTTCAAATGCAATTCGGTTCTGCTGAGAGGGAAACTAACGGAGTCCATCCCAGCCATGGAGTAAACGGACTGATTAACGGCAAAGCTAACGGTAATAAATCTCTTCCAACACCAGCTGGCCTGATTTTGCCCACAAAGGAGCCACCACCTCTGCTTGCCAAACCCAAACTGTGAGTATTCCTGCACGGTTTTATAATATTTTCCACACTCCTGCTAAACTTCTTCTCTGGTTAGGAAAAAAAAAAAAAAAACCTTTTGCCTAGACTATGTAGTAAGTTGTCCCTTCTACAGGAAAGTTGTCCCCGACTTGATGTGACCATGCTTCTAAGTCGGGTCCTCCAAAAAATACAAAAAAAAAAAAAAAAACCTAAAAGTAAGGTAAATGAGAAGCTTGGTTAAACTTGGTTAAACCTGCCCTTTGCTGAAAGCTATAAATGGTTACGGCTGTGAAAATATCTGTGAGTGATATGGCATTGCGGTGTCTAGCCAAGGATGTGGCCTCTCCCCAGAGGGGACAGAGAAGGGGGATCTACATTGAGTCCTCTATTAAGCCCTGTACTAAGATATTCGCAAACATTTTAAGTGTAGGAATCAGTAAGGAGATCTGACATAGATGAGAGGAGAAAATAAAATTGAGGATGGATATTCAGCATGCAGATCCTGACATGGGCAACTAAATCAGAGAGAGTCGGGCTTGTCAGGAAGAAGTGTGCCCTTCGCAACACAGCCTACTTGGACCAGGAATTCCATGGACTGCATATTTCCACCTTCATGTTTGATTTCCATTATTTTCTTAGGATAATAAAGCTTGCATGAGCTGTTTCCATTGGCACCACGCAGCAGAGAGTTGTTATGAATGGAGCCATTACAATGTCAGGGAGAGGCAGAAATATATTAACTCAAAAGGTTCTATCGTAGCATAACAGACCTTGAATTACTGCCCTGACAGGGGTCAGTGGAAATGTAAGAGTCATACAGAATGTATATATACTCTACCAGGTCATATTTCCACGAGAATGAATTTGCCAGAACCTAGGAAAGCCCCTTCTATTTCCCCATGATGTCTGGTGTTTTTGATTTGGGGCAGGAAGGATTTCTGTATGATAGGAGTTACTCTTTGTTTCCCTAGTACCGAAGAGTCTATGATTTTTCTCTCTGTGATCAGCTCATTTGTTAGAAACATTAGAATTAACAAGCTATTCCATCTAGAGTAATGCCTCCCATTTATACAGCCCTTTATTGTTTATCAAGAAATTTCGTGAACATTCATAGACTAACAAAATAGCAAACCATCTCAAAGAACACCTTAAATTAACAAATGGCTGATTTTATAAAAGTAGACTTCTGGACAATCTTATATTGTAGTTTTAAAAAATCTACCTATTACTACTCGGCGCTTGATTTTGTGTTCTGTTCTGGCTCTTTTAAGGCAGAATGGCTACTGACTAGGTTTGTATGCAGTTGTGTGAAAGGTTAACACTTAAGACCTATTTCCAGCTCCGCTGAGAGGCTGAACAGGTAAAATGAGCTAAAACATGGCGGCCATAAAAGAGATTTACACTCTTATAGCACCAGCCATAAAATTAATTGCCACTGCTGTCTTCTTTCATCTTTGCATCTTGAATATGTATTTGCAGTGCTTTTAATGAAACAAGGGGCCTGCTTTCCTAGGAAAGAAAAAGGGAATGTGTTTAGTGACCAGGACTGTGCTCTTGATTAAGTGAAGTGTATCTACTACAATGGCCATCATAAATTGGATATAAATCACGGAGAGTAAACATGAGGAGCTGTTAACAGGCATTTACAGCCCTTCTTATCTCAGGCATTTCAACAGCTCTTCAGCTTTTAGCTCTGAAACAGTGATGTTGTGTGTATGATGGTGGGTGGGGCGGGGTGGGGGGGTGGTCCTCTACAAAACACAGACAGAACAATTACATGGTTATTAAGAAGATAAGTAGCTTCGGCACAAGTTTGAAGAGTGACATCATGATTTGCTTATGAGTCAGATTTTCAATATAAAATAAAATGCAGGACAAAGGGACTTTGGTATTTGATATCCAAAAAAAAAAAAAGGGGGGGGGGTCACAGCTCTTTCATGAGGATATTTAGAGAAAGGCAGAACCAGCCCCTAACAACACCTTGCAACTTAGAAGTAATAGTTGCATATACCAGATTTTACTGCTGTTGTTTTCAAGTCTTTATGTATTTAAATATTTCCTTAGAGTAGGACTTAATAATTTTCATATTATATAAATTACCTGCCATTTAACTGGGTAATATGTAATATTACATATTAAGTTTACATAATAATAGTATACATTGATTTTTAAGTTTCCTTATGAGTTATAATATTTTATTGGACTTTATTTTGATTACCCAATAAATGCATGCTGATGTGAAAATGTAAGCAATACAGAAGTCATTAAAGAAAAAGCTCATACTCACAGCTTCCCCTCTTACACCTCACCTTTTTGGTTGGATCTGAGGTCTTCCTTTCCTTTCTCTTTTATCAAGGTCTTCTTTTTTAAAGGTTTAGTCATTGTTTTAAACATTGTGTGCATTGATAGGGAAATGCTTTGGAATGGCATCTGCAAATACTTTGAGCAGTAGTAAATGACAACAGGTTAATTGCCAAGTGAAATACTTACACATGACTGTTCCTTTTCAAACACTGGGGGAAAATAATGGGATTTCATTTTTCTTTTAAGGTCAGCAGTGAAAACCTATAGGTTGCTCTAATCTTTCATGAGGATATTTAGAGAAAGGCAGAACCAGCCCCTAACAACACCTTGCAACTTAGAAGTAATATTTGCATATACCAGATGAATAAAATTCATCCGCCTATGATTTTATTCCCTTTCACATAAAAGAAGGTTTCTATTTGAAGGGCTTTATGGCCTTTTATGCTTTGTCATTGTTGGTAACCAAACTTATAGGAAACAATTAGGAGGGGAGAAATAATAGGAATGAAAATATTTACTCTCACAATGAATTCATCTGAAAATGGTGTTTTGGCAGATTCCTGAAGAAAAAGATCTGTATGTAAAATTAGGTTCTGCTCAAGTATAAGTGGGGCATAATTAAATGTAAGCCATTTAGTAAGTACCCAAGGCCCTGCATCCTGGAATTTTTGGAATGTCTTACCACTCGATGTGAGACCGTGAACAGCCCCAAACACTGCACACACACAAAAAAAAAATCCATAGAGTAGTTTCTGTGATTCAGTGATGCTCATAATTTTCCGTCACAGTACAAAAGAAGCAACATGGTGTGTAAGTCCCACATCTTATCAGAGAAAAAGAAGAGGAATAAGTATAAACCAAGTTAATTGACAGTTCTATTTTTCTCCTTATTCTGAATGCACCAGATAAGGGATAAGTGGGTGGCTGCCCTCTCTCTATGAAAGATGCCTAAAGTTTCAGAGTAAATCTAGGGCTTAGTGTAAAAGTGCCTGCTTCTCTTTATTCCTACACCACCATCCCCACCACCCCTCAAAAAAAAAAAAAAAAAAACAGTCCTTCGAAGGCATGGGTAGCTTGGAATTCCTAGGAATAAGCCCTACTGGGAAAATGGCGAGTGTCAGATTTAGTAGGTGATTTGCAAAACACAGAGGAAAGTGTCATGTTTTCCCATGAGCTCACCTCCTAAGTAAAACCAAATAATACACAAATGACAAAATGCTGTTCTCAAACCCCATTTATTTCTTTTTTTTTTTCCTATGTTCTTGTTGTCTTGTGGGAATTGGTTAGAATCTAAACCTTTAGAAAAAGCAAAATGAGAAATCAAAAGTGAGACTGAGGGTTGTAGCTCAGTGGTAGAGCTCTTGCCCAGCGTGTGTGAGGCACTGGGTTCGTTCTCAGTACCACGTATAAATAAATTAAAGATCCGTCAACAACTAAAAAAATTTAAAAAAAAAAAAAGTGAGACTGAAGTCTGAAGTAAAATTCTTGCACCCAGAAGCAAGAGAGGTCGACAGATAAAATGATACTTGTTTGCCATTACTGGTGCCAGAAATATGAACACAGTCATAAAAGTTCATGCCCTTTTGACTGGGAGAATGATGATGAAGTGGTTTCATTTTTTTTTTTTCCTTCATGCAAAACCGATAGTTTCTTTTTGCTCTTCCCCAAGTCTCTTTAAAAAAAAAAATGCCCTTATTTCCTATTACAAAAAGGCAGAATGATTTCAGCTTAAATCAGTCTTTCCAAAATCATTGCATTTTACTGACTTTGCTTCTCTCTTCTTATACCCACTTTCACCCATAGACACCAAATTATTTCTCCAAATCTTGTCTCAGTAGAGGTGCATATCTTATAAAACCCATTCAAACTAAGCTATCAGGGATTTTGGTGCCACTTAGTACAATTGCAGGCTGACAAAGGGAAGCTACATCTTCATAATAAGCACTGGGTACAATCAGAGAAATGTCCCTTTGCTGCATGTGTAGGAATAAGAGATGGTGTGTTTGAGAGGGAGAAGAGAAGGAAATAGCAGCCTGTATCACTCTATCAGTGACTTCATTGTGCCGGGTTTTCTATATTTGGAAGTTTCTTGGGGTTCCCCATACCCCTGGACACAAATTCAAGTACAAATCGTTCCTTTGCCTGGAATGTTTTACTCCCTGGAATGTTCTGCTTCTAAGGGCTGGTTCCTTCTTGTCTTCCAAGTCTCAGCTTTATGTCACTCCCTTTTCTGACCACCCAATCAAAAGCAGCCACCAGCCACTCTTCAGTAAATTGTAATCACCCCAGGGCACCTAATTATTTCTGGTAGTGATTTCCTTGCTTTTGGGTGTGTGCATAGATCTCCCTTCAGTATTATAATGTAAGCTTTTTGAGAGTAGGGATAATCACTAATCTTTCCAGGTCCTGGAGCAGGGCCTGATGCATAGTCCATGTTCAAAAACTTTTTTTTGAATGATGAAGCAAGAACAGACCAACAAGAGGCAGACAGCCCCCGAGCAGCCCCATTTGTCCTGATTGACATTTTACCTAGATATGCCCAGTGCTTCTATTTTTCAGACCCCACCAATTCCAGAGTTTTTCCTCTTTACAATACTTTTCCAACTGACATCATTTATCTTGTGAATGAATACGAAGAATGCAGTAAGAATCCCAGGGGAGAGAATTACATTAGAAAAGTTTATCCAACTTACTTAATTTGGGAACCCTCCCACTTTTCCTCATTTGTCCTATGTTCTCATTGGATTAACATCTTGCTTTAACATGATGGAGAAAAGGAGACTTTTGAAAGGACCGGGATATTGTCACTGCCTACTACATGCTTGCAACATCAGTAGGCCGCAGCACAGTCAAACTGCTATTTCAAGGTGTGTGTACTTGACATGTTAACACCCCCCTGTCGATGCCAGACTTTTGATGAATGGCTGAGGGCTCCTGTGCTACTCCCTTCCTGTCCTGTTTATGTTGGACTGCAGCTCAAGCACCAGCGTGGCTCGGGCATCATAATTTAGAAACTTGAACGTTTTTCCATCCTTTAACCCCCATGAGTTAGGGTTCAAGATCTCACTGTCACTGCTTGACCTTAGAATACAAATGGTTTCCTAGATCCCATTCTTGCCGTAAGCTTTACCTGGTAGATTTAAAAACAAGACAAGACATGAAAGGCAAAGAGAAGGCAAGCAAAACAGTGGATGATAGGGAGGGGTAAAATATGTAACAAAAGAGATGTAACCAGCAAGCAATGGTGAGCAGTTCCTTAAATGTACATAAATGTATGTAAAATCCAGCACAGTTTCTCTTCTCTATTATTGAGCATCTGCCAAGTTTTGGGTAATGCTGGGTGGTAAGGACACAAGATGACAGAAATAAGAGCATCACCTTTGAATAATCTATAATCTGGTGGTCTCCATGATCATTTTGTCAAGAGCATGTACATACACACAAATCCCCAAAAAATCCTATCCGTCTTTTAACATTACACAGACTTAATAATGGAACAATGGGCGATCTCCAAATTAGATTTTCAGTGTAATCCAAATATATTCTCTTTCCAACTTAATGTTTAGAAGATAAACCATTCTGCTTCTGATTTTGAAGATTTAATATGCACCAGCTTCTATTTCTGATTAGGTGATTTTCATTATCTGCAGTCTTGTCAAATAACAAAACAATTTACTGATAGCAGAAGTGCAAAGTATGCATATGGAGCTGGGCACAGGGACCCACGCCTGTAATCCCAGCAGCTTGGGAGGCTGAGGCAGGAGGATCGTAAGTTCAAAGCCAGCTTCAGCAATTTAGCGAGGCACCAAGCCTCGAACTCGTATTATGGGAAAAATAAAGCAGAAGCTAATCTTTTCAATTTGTTATTATAAAGTCACACTCACACACTCACCCAACACATTGGAAGATGATAACTAAGGAATGTAGGCATGACCTTGGTCCTCGGTTTGCAGTACTTGGCTATGCAGATATGGACTCTTCATAAATATAGCGTGACAGGGACTTTACAGGAACAGTGCTGGTGTTGGATGACTTTGGAAAAAAAACCTGCCTGGAATGGAAAGTCCATTCAAGGAACTTCCTGAAGTATGAAACTTAACTAAGAAATAACATTTTCATGTATTCTTCCTCATGATGTTTTTCATGTAAACATTGGCTTTCACAGTGTCACATTCTTAGGTATTAGGATAATGCACTACTTTGCTCTGCTAGTAATGTTTAATTACATTTCCAGAATAAGGCTGAAGCCTTATTTTTATGTCTAGGAGTCTTATTTGGTACATAATATATACTGGGAAGTATTTGGAGATTCCTTATCTATGAATGAAGCGGTGCTCAACCATCCAGAAGAATTACAATATGTGTATCTCAAGTAATTGGTACTTTACATGAAAAAATACATGATAATGCAATATGTTTTCCTGTCATTTTGCCTAAATGTATATGGAGCTCCTTTGCTAATTACAAAGTAAGTTGAAGAAAGTAGGCCTTCCTGGATAGAAACATTTTATTTTTAAAGAAGGGTGTAGCTCAACTCAGAGATAAGATGGAGCCACATATGAATAATGCTCTCAGAGATAATGTTGTGAAATTGATGTCAGGCTATTAACAATATGGGGTTAGGTGGAAAACACTGGCTACAAAGCAAAAAAAAAATAGCAGCTTAATATCAATTTTATGAAAAAATAAGTAGTACAATTTAACCAACTAACATGTTTATTATCTATTAGATGGAAATACCCCAACATGTTATCAGTGGTTTTTTGAGTGTGTGTGGGGAGGGTATTTGGAACAGATCATATTTTCCTATTAATTATTTTTAACTTTCTAACAACAATATCTATTTGCACTGTCTTCTCTCTTCCATCCTCCTTCCTCCATTAAACTTCAACTCACTTTATTCCATCAATGATGATTCCTGCTAAACTCAGTGTTGAGCATACTTGGAAGCAGAACATTCTGGCACTGAATGCCCCCATCTTCCCTCTTGGAGTCCCTCTTTTCTAAAAGCCAATGACTTCAGGAGTCCATCTGCATTTTTTGTTTGTTTTGGGGGGTTTGGTTTTGTTTTTCTCTTTTGCAGTACCGGGAATTGAACTCAGGGGCACTCGACCACTGAGCCACATCCCCAGCCCCATTTCTGTATTTTATTTAAAGACAGGGTCTCACTGAGTTTGTTGCTTGGTACCTCACTAAATTGCTGAAGTTGGCTTTGAACTTGTGATCCTCCTGCCTCAGCCTCCCAAACTGCTGAGATTACAGGCATGCGCCACTGTGCCCGGCTCCATATGCATTTTTGGAGCCCATCCTAGAAAGCCCTCCCCAGAAAAGGTCCTATCTTCCAAAATGACCTTGTTCCTCTGAAAACACTTTCTTCAAACAACGATCACCTCCCTAAAGAAAATTTCCTTTGCTTTTTTAAAATTTTTTTATTCTACTTTGTTATATATGACAGTGGAATGCATTACAATTCATATTACACATATAGAGCACAATTTTTCATATCTCTGGTTGTATTCAAAATATATTCACATCATCCGTGTCTTCATACATGTACTTTGGATAATGATGTCCATCTCATTCCTAATTCCATGCCCCCTTACTTCCCCTCCCACCCCTTTGCCCTATCTAGAGTTCATCTATGTGTGTGTATATGTGTGTGTGTGTGTGTGTGTGTGTGCTGCAGATCAAACCCATCTTATACATGCTAAGCAGGTGCTCTGCCACTAAGCTACTTCCCTTGTCCCTATTTTTTTATTTTAAAAACAAAACATAAGCCAATTATTTTAAAGACCCGTATTTAATGTATCATCCATCTGAAGCTTCCCACAGGAAGTAAGATGAAAACTTTTCTCTGAGAAACAGTGGTCAAGGAGAAAAGATATGAAGGAAAAATTAAAATTCAAATTTAAATATTGCCAGGAGAGGATGCAACCAAGACATCTGTTAAAAGAGGAAGAATGGCTGTGGCAACTATGGAATTATAAAGAGTAAAAACTGCCTGAGGAGAATTATGAGAAACAATGGAATGTGTGTAGGGAGAACTCATTTGAAATTACAGTGAAAGCCTGCATTGAATTCAGTGAATATCTCCTAGAGACTTTACTTTAGTCCTCAACAGCACACAGAAGGAGAAACGGGGCATGAGTGATTGGCATCCTAGCACAATAGGGATGCTTTTATATTTATTTATTTATTTTAATTTATTTTTTAGTTTTAGGTGGACACAGTATCTTTATTTTACATTTATGTGGTGCTGAGGATCGAACCCAGTGCCTCATGCATGCTAAGCGAGCGCTCTACCACTGAGCCACCACCCCAGCCCCACTGCTTTTATATTTAATTTGATTCTCTGGGGCTGAGGTGGTGGCTCAGTGATAGAGCGCTTACCTAGCATGTTTGAGGCACTGGGTTTGATCTTCAGCACCACATATAAATAAATAATAAAATAAGAGTCCATTGACAACTAAAAAATATTAAAAAAAAAAGAAAAGAAAACATCATCCAAGCAGTGTATAGGATCAGAAAAAATTCAAAAAAAAAAATTTAAAAAGTAAATGAAGCCAGCTCAGGGCTCAAAAAATTTAAAAAAAAAAATATTTAAAGTAAATGAAGCCAGCTCAGGGCTCAAAAGGAAAAGACAGGACCAAAAAATGAATGGAAAAGGTCAAGAAAATGGAAGTTGCACTAAGGATGAAAATGACTAAAGGGAGTGTGAAAATGGAAGATAGATAGAAAAGAGAATCATAGTTATGATCAAAAGAGACAATTCTGAAGGTTCAAAAGCTTAAGAAAAACTCCTTCCAAGTGATAAAAGAATTTACAGTATCTCTGCCTGAGTGGAGAGTTCAAGTGGAAGTTAAGGTCACAGGAGTAGAGGAAGCGGTCAAAGAACCAAGAAGTCAAGAGGTTAGAAGGAACATTAACCTGGATGGTGGCCAAAGGTGATGCAGAAAACCAAATGCTAAATAGAAAAGTCATTGAGAAAAGTGAGGAAATGACCAAGGTTGCTGACAGGAGGGAAGAGAGCCATTATAGGTGGAGCACAGAGACTTCAGAAGAGGAGCCAAAGCTGAAGTGATGCTGGCAGAGCTGTTCTGAGAGTACCTTTGGGGAACATGGAGCCTGCCGAACCTTCCTGCTTAGGGAAGATCATGACTAGGTTAGTAACATCACTGCAGAAAGCCAGATTTCCAGGAAGACAAAGCATCTCCAACAACAACAACAATAAAAAAAAATATTTGAGGAAGCAGATATATATTAGAATCAGTCAAGGAGTTCCATAAGCAATGGAAGGGATCTAGAAAAAAAAAAAAATGAGGGCAGACGAAAAGATCAGGGAGAAGCCAGCTATAGAGAAGGAGTTTACTAAGACTAAGTACAAGAGAATCCTCCTGGGGCTCTCTTGCTGTTATTTCATGAACGGTAACAGATTATTTGTAGTTAGAAGGCAATAGAGCCCTGTCTAGTAAAATTCCTACTTCTTTCTTAACTCCTGGTTTATTTCATTTACATTTCAGCACATTTATCCACATTGGAGCTGGGTTTTCATTGAAGAAAACTAGTTCCTGTATTTGGATATTTTAAAATGATTATTCTCAACAAATGACTCCCTAATTCATATTCATTGAATTTCACTCCATGTCTACAACTTTTACTACTTGAGAATTTATTTCTGTCTCCTACAGACTGAAATATATTAGGTTGCCAATTTTTTGCCATTGATTTATTTTTTCTGTGAGTGTGTAAGTTTTTCACTCAAATGAATATATCACCTAGTGGTGAGAACGTTAGTAATGGGGAGGTTTATTTTAGTTGGTTTCTGCTACATGTGTAATAGCAGACAGTTCATTTTCTCAACAAACCTAAGAATGACTGTTTCCTTACTTGACATAACTTATGATTACACAGATCTTTGGGATAACACGGGAATTAATATCATTTAAAACTTTTTTTCTATATGTGGCAGGGAATTTATATTCTTTCCTTCTATTTTAAGAACAATACATGTATTAAACTAATTTGATAAAATGTAGTGATTTTCATGAATAAATTGTATTTAAATTTGAGCACACATATTGGCTTCATTGTCCAAAAGGAATGGATGTCCAAAATAAATGGAAAAGGTCAAGAAAATGGAAACTATAAATTCATTGTAATCAGGACCTCAAACTCTGCTGTTAGAATACAGTTCAAGCCTTCTGACCTCAGGGTGTGGCAGTTCCCTGGTAGACTCCCCTTATCAAGGCCATTGTGAGGATGCATGAGTACCATAAAGGTTTTTGATGATGATCAAAGAAAGGGGTTCTATAAATTAGTACATCCCTTTCATTTCTTTATCTACATTCTCATGGTGTCTTGCTAAAGCTTACTACTTTACCCCATCTCAACTCTAAAAACCTGAAAAAAAAGTCTTTGCTGTGCTCAAGGCTATATCTTCCAAAGAGTTCTCCAGGTCCATTTTGTTATTTAAATGTAACAATGTGTGCATCCATAATAGGTAGCAGTTGAGGGATTCCAGCTGTGAGCCTCCTGATATGAAGCTAGTAAAGTAAAACAGCTGAATGATTGAGGGACTATCTAAATATTTTTACTTCACTATATATGTCAAAGTAGGTGCAGCTATCTGGTATTCCTGTTGCTCAGAGGAGTTTAGAAATACATTGAATATGGGTAATTATATGCCTCAGCTACGATTTAAAACTTGCTGCTATCCTAGTAATTGGCATTAAATGTGAAGGTTGTGAAAGATTTCTGGAAAGACCACAAATATTTTCTTGTCCTTGTTTCTCTCTTTGTTGAAATAGTTCATAAGCCATCTGGTTTCAGGGATGTATCATTATGCTCAATAATGTGTGCAGCAAAAAAAAAAAAAAAAAAAAAAGCCATAAAAGGTAGCTTGAATACAAGGCCATAAAAAAGTAAAAATGTTTTTTGTTGTGTGTAATTTGTAGAATAGAGTTTGGAGCTTGGACTTTCAAACAGTTTTAGCCTTGGGGGTAAATTCTTGCTCCAGATGACTGTGTTTTCATGTCTGGTGCCTTTCTTTTCTTTGTAACTACTGCTTTCTTCAAAGGGAATCCTCCAAATCAAATGTGCAATATTCACATTTATTTTTTATTCTATCATAAAGCAATTTACACATATAGAAGAGGATTATTCATGATGAAGCATTCAAGAAGAATGGCAAAATTTCACTTCATACTTGGCCTAATTATCATTATCTTTGGAAAACAGAATTATATTTGGTTATTACCATTGATGAAGACCTTCTGATACTAAACAGCTGGAGAGAAATACAGTAAAGAATTTTTTATTTTTACCAGAAATTGGCAGATAGGTTTCTAACAGCAATTAATGGATCCTGGAGGTACTGTCACTCAGAAAGATGATTTATACTAGAGACCATTGCCCCTATTTTCTTCACGGAATCAGGTAGAGAAAAATTTGTATTTTCTGACTTTGCATTACCAAAAGCTGCCTTTCTAAGATGAAGTTCTATTTTATACTCTCGTGGTAAATGGTGCAAGTAAATTAGAATTATATTCCAAAAGTGTACGTGAAAGGGGATGAAGAAATCCATATTTCAAACGTCTAAGTTTTCTTGGGTTTTATAGTCAGAACCATCGATAACATCAGCTGAATTTGACTCTAGGGTTTTTCCTAGAGGAGTTTAGAAATACATTGAATATGGGTAATTATATGCCTCACAATGTGACATTGTGAGTGCCTGCTACATGTTTGCTTAGGATCTGACACTCATCTGACATGCTTTCTTCTCATACTGGAGTATCTTGGAATAGATGAAATACAGGCAGACAATATGCAGACCTGAATCTGGATCTACCTCAGTCCCCAAACAAGGGGAGCTGGTTTGGGGTAGACTGAGGAGATAGGAAAGGTCCATGCCAACTAGGAGGAATCAAAGACGTCTGTCAGGCTGAAGTGTTCTTGGGAAATCATCCTGCAAGGCCTTAGTCTTGTGTCTTAAGGCCGGGAAGGAGGTTAGCCAGAGTTAGATGCCATTTTCTTAACACCTTGACCTCTGAACAGTGATCAAAAATTGCCCTTTGTGGATATCTAGTTACCCATCTAGGGTAAATTAAAATTTTGAATTCATCTTCTACTCCCAGGTCCCTATCAGGGAATTATACCCTCCAAAATGAGGATGATAAGGTAGAGTAAAATAACCACATACCTCTTGCTGACTACATTATACATACTACATTCAAATGAGCAATCAGATACAAATTCTCAATCAATGAGGTCTGCTTTCCTTCTCATATCAAAGTTCCCCCATGATCTGTTTTCATATGGAATTTAGTAATGCCAATAGCTCTCCTTCTAGGAGAACAAAATGCGCTTATCTCTATGTTCATGTTGATTGTAGCATAGACGTCAGTACAGTGTTTAAAATTGGAGCAGAATATTCTCATGGAACTTGAAAAACCACAAAGTCTCTCTCCTGACAAAGGCGAGTAGTGGTTTTCTGACAGAAGCAGCTGTTGCCGTGATTCACTGAGACCCAAGTAAGCAGACATTTGTGGACAGGTTTTGACTTCAGAAACTCATTGCTACTACTTATATAACCTAGGCATGTTTCACATTGATGTGGCAAAAAAAGAGAATTACTTAGATCACCAAAAGACTTTGTACAAGTATGAGTGATCCAGTATAAATTATTGAAATGTTTTGAAAATCATTCGTATTTATTCAGTAAGTCAGTCTTATTTTTTCAGTACTGTTCATAGCTTTTTTCTCTTTTTTTTAAACACTCAACTATCTTTATCCCTATCTGTTCTCATTAGGACCACAATGCAGCTCTGAGCATCTTCTTAAACATTTTTTTTCCTATGACATTTTCCTGCTCCAAAAGTACTGTCCCTTAGATTCAGGAGAACTCCCTTCTGGGATTTCCCCATCATCCAGTCCCTATTGACCAACTGACTGCTCTCTAGGCTTAATGTTCCCCTAGGACTTCCCTTTGACATCTCCTGGGTGTACATTTTACCTTCATCCTATCCAGGTTCTTCTAATTCCTAAATGCCATATATTTCACTTTTAAATTTATTCTCCCATTTCCCAGAAGCATGCATATCAGCAACAAAGATGCAGAGCACATTGAGTTTCCATACCCTATGCATTAGCTTTCTGTGATCACTGTGACACAAAATATCTAAGAAAATCAACTTAAAGGAGGAAAGATTTATTTTGACTCAAAGTTTTAGATTCAGTACCTGGTTCTTTGGCTCCGAGGCAGAAACATCATGGTGAAAGGATGTGGTGGAAGAAAGATGCCAGGCAGCAGAGAAAGATCAAGAAAGGGGCTGGGGACAAGCTATACCCTTTTGGGGCACTCTCCCAGTTACCCATTTCCTCCAACTAGGCCCACCTAACAATAATGCAATCCACTGATGAATCCATCAACAGATTAATCCACTGATGAGGTTAGAGCCCTCGGGATCCAACCACTTTCCAAAAGCCCCACCACTGAACATTGCTGCATTTGGGACCGACACTTAATTTCCAAACTATGATACCCTACTCATCTGAAAAATGTATTTGTCTATCCTCACATTGAATTGACAGTTTGTCTGGATTTGGAATTATAAGTTTTTCTGAAGAATTTTGAAGGAATTACTTCAGTTCCAGTTTTTAGTGTTACTGTAGCAAGTTTAGTGCCAATCTAGTTTCTGATCCTTTGTTTATGACCTACTTTTTTTTTTCATTCCGGAAATATGTAGAATCTTCTCTTAAACCCCCGTGCTATGAAATTTCATAATGATATGTCATTTTTTTCAGACACTGTTAGAAGATATTTAGTCTGCCTTTTCCATCTGGAAACTCTCATATGTATACATTATGTAAATTTTCTATTATTATTTTTCAATTTTCTCTATACTTTCCCCCTGTTCTTTTTGAAATTTGTATATTGGGACATTAAAACTTCTAAATGGCCATGCGCGATGGCACATGCCTGTAATCCCAGCAGCTCGGGAGGCTGAGACAGGAGGATCACAAGTTCAAAGCCAGCTTCAGCAAAAAGTAAGGCAATAAGCAACTCTGTGAAACCCTGTCTCTAAATAAAATACAAAATAGAGCTCGGAGTGTGGTTCAGTAGTTGAGTGCCCTTGAATTCAATCCCCAGATAAAAAAAAAAAAAAACCTAAATGGATAGTCCAATTTTCCTTTCTTGTCTATTTGTGTTATAGTTTCTGTAGATCTCTTCACCTTTGTCTTCTAAACCTTCTGCTGTGCATGCTATTTCTGCTCACATTTTTAATTCTAAGACTTCTTTCTCTTTCTAAATTTTTATGGCATCCTATTCTGTTTTATGGATGCAATATAATAGTGTTCTTTTATCTCATTATGGATTTTAATCATCATTTTTTTTTAGGACAATGGCTACTGTCATGGTGGTCATTTAGCTCAGTGTTTCTTCCTCCACCGTTTTGTCTGCATTGTGTTTATGTCTTAGATTTCCTTTTCCCCTGTAGTTTATTTGAACTAAATTTCATGTTCAAGGCTTTCCATAAGCATCTCATGACCTTTGGCACCAAAGTGGACTGGAAACCCTATGCCTGTTTGGGTTTACCCCAGAATGGGCAAGGACCCCAAATGCCAGTGGGGAGCTTGAAAGACAGCATTTAAAGGCTAATTAGGGGAAGGGTCTGCCTTTCATCTGTAGCACATGATACATTCATTTAATTCTTTACCCTACTTTTTAGCCTCTTCTCAACCCCCTTCATTCTGCTGTGCCTTGTGTTCCTGTGTCTGCCCACATTCTGGCTCTCCATCTCCAGAAAGTAAGCCTGCCTCCTCGGTAGAAAAGGAGAAATGGTTGATGAGCTACAGGGGGTGGGGAATGGAGCTGACCCTCTTGCCACAAACCCCAAACCCGTCTTGCCTTCAGCCCCACCCCTCTCTTCCACCTTCAGAGGAATCCAAGATCGAATTTCCTGTTGCTCAAATTAGCATCCTTGTTTGCTTCATGACTCTGTACTTACTTGAGCTTCCACTTTTTTCTTCTGCTCAGTGACAGCTCATTCATTCACTTTTAATTATAATGAATTTGTTTTTCAGTTATTAAGGAAGGAATGAAAATAAGCACGTCCATTCAATTCACCATGTTTAAATAGTTGTCAGTTTATGACTTCAGAATTTATTTTTCAATAAGATTCTTTCAAGCCCAAAAAAGCAGTATATAACAGAGACAGAATCTTCACCCAATCTAGGGGATAAGCTAATCACTGCCACATGTATGACACAGGTTCTTTGTCAGTAGAAGGGAGTCATGGTCGTACCTGTTTTATAGGTCACACTGAATAATGTCCTAGTACAGACCATGCCACAGGGCCATTATATTGCTTTTGTTACTATTAAGAGAATGTTAACAATGAGTCCTTTGTTACTTGACCACACATATCGAATGTTTCTGAAATAAGCAACTTTGAAAACTAGCAAAAAACTACCAGTGAGTTCTTCCTATGGTATGCTTATTTTCCTACCATGACCTTAAAAAAAGTGGTGAAGAAAAAGCATACTAATAGAAAGTCAGACTAATTAGTAAAAGTTTTTGTTTTCATTCAAATCACCCTAAGGGTTCCTGGAAGTTACACATACAAACTCTACTGAACTAATAATCAGAAATGCGGGACTTGTTAGGGCCAGGCTACGGATGGTGGGTTACAACAGGTTGATAGACAACTTGTTCTCTTGTGCAAGTTTCGATGTGAAGCCACGTAGAAAACAGTTAACTGACCAGTGGAAAGAGCATTTTGTGAGACATGATACACGTTGATGGCTAAAGGCTAGAAATTAATACTTATTGTCACGCTTTCTGCTTTGAAATGCTAGAGCTTTCCAAGTGTTTTGTTTTACCAACCAACCACATTGTCATTAGGGAGATGCTTCCAAATTCATTACATCTTCTCCTGTGACAAAGAACGGTACAAAATAAAACATCTAGATGTTCCATCAAAGTCCCTGGCATTAAATTCCTTTCCCACAGAATCATATCATGTATATTCCACATAACATGCATGATAGACAAATAGTTTCCAAAGAACTTCTGACATTTTTCTTGTCAATTATCTTGAAGTTCCCACTTTCCCTTTTTCCCCACCTATAACCAGGTAATCGATGGGCTTACTTATCAGTGATGAGTAACAATTTTTAAAAAGTAGGTCAGTGACAAATAGTAAGAAACTTTTTTTAAAAAACAAACCTATATATAATCTAGATAAGGTTTGAATCATTATAAACAGAAAAACAAATTAATCTATATTATTTGGGGCAAGCCTACAATGACCTAAATTGACAATAAAAGTATCCAGGAGCCTTTTTTGAAGAAACCAATCACTCCTCCTCTCTTGTTTGCTTCTAGGCCAAAGCATATCACTGAAAGGTCAGAAATTGCAGGGCTTATTGGAAATGTTAAAAAAGGTAAAAATAAACAGTAATTTCTTTAAAGCCAGAGAACATATGTATAGGCAGTTAAGAATAGTTCTAAAAGTAAAAAAAATGGCATCAAAGTGCAATTCTTCCTTTTCCACACTTAATGTAATTCATTTTCTTAATCAAGACTATCCCAAGGCCAATCAGAGTGTTAAACTGATTTACAATATCATTCATCAGAACATTAAAATATATATGATAGAGGTCTATTTGTATATAATCTGAGAGTGTATTCTTTACAACTCATTATTCAGCCATTTAAACTATTTCACATATACAAAAGTGCTAACTAAAGCATTATCAAGGAACCAGGAGCTCCCCAGTATGAAATAGGTTGAAAAACTTACAGTGATGTTCCTTACTCTTACAAAGAAAAATTCAATCTTGGGCACATAAAACACATGAACTAGAAACTTGAGGCTATAATTATAAAATTATGAGCTCTGGGAACATTTTAAAAATGTATACCTAGGATTTGAATTCAGATTTTAATTTGGAAGATCAGTGTTAAATATTGCAATTCCTTTATTTCTTTAAAAACTTTTACTATTTTAAGGTTAATTATAAAATGATGGCATGAGTCCTGGGGTTTGATTCTTCTGTAGCTTAGAAAGTTATCTCTGTTCAATAACTGGAGAGAACCGACTGCACATCCTGCCTACACAAAGCTAATCAGTAGCTTGACAACTTCAGCCAAACATCCACACAGAGTGTCGGGGCACAATCTATATGTCTCCTGCATTGCTTTTTGTTTAAAAAGGTTTGGGATAGGGTTATGGTAGAGGGATAGTGCAGCCTGAGATTGCACATTGCCTGAGATTGCCATTTTTTTTCTAGTTCAAATGTATTTCTGATTTGAGCTCCTGTGAGCTCAAGAGAGCCATTTTCTCATTTATTTTCATCTCTATCTTGAATCTTTCTTAGCCTTTACTGTGGATAAGCAACTATAAAGGTTTTGAAAAATCAGCCTCAAGGAGTGCAATATCCTATACAGAATGAACTTTCCAGAAAACCCAAAGTATTAGAAAACAAAAACTAACACTCTTCATTTAAGCATCAAAATTTAAAAGAACAGATGAGAAGATAAGGAAGGTTAACTATAGAGAGAAAGGTTAACTGTGATAGTGTAACGAGGATAGAAATGGTCGGAAATGTCTTTCTACATAATTTAGTTCAGAGTCAGTTTTCTTAAACAAGAAGACATGGAACCTATTATCCCCAGAAGAGTTCTTGCAACATAATATTTGTTGCCCCTAAAGAGTGTCTGTCTTTTACATAATGAGCATAGCCACTGAGTTGCAAACCTACATCAAATGAGTTTATGTGCTTTTCTCAGTAACAGACAAACCATGCACCCCACAGCTTCTAGCCCTTCTGTCCCCTCCCCTTACTGCCTGGCTCCCCTACCCCTTCTTTGGGGGCTTGGCCCTCTCTCCATTGGCTCCACTTAGTATATCCCTCAGACAATATTCCTATCCAGGCTGCTGGTGAGAAGGAAGTGGGGGGTGGGTAGGTTGTCCCAAGGTGTCTATGGAGAAGTATTCTAGGACCCCCTGGGATCCAAAACATACAGATGTCCAAATTCCTTATGGAGCACAGCATAGTATCTGCTTATAACCTACACCTGACTTCCTGTATACCTTAAATTGTCGTTAGATTGCTCATAACACCTATTATGAGCAATGGCTATTATGCTGTATTGGTTTAGGGAATAATGACAAGAAAAGTCAAGTTTTCTCCCACATATTTCCATCTATGATTGGTTGGCTCCTAGGAGGACCCTGCAGCTACACTGGGCAGACTGTTTAGAGTAGGTCACCTGTTTTCCTGTGAGAACAGCTATAAAAAAAGAAGACCTCACTCTTACTCATATTAACCACGTATTATAATGCAATCAGAATATATGCAGTTATTACACTGAGGCCCTCTCTTTTCCCTCTAACCATTCCATTTCTATTATGCTATACCTGAGGCAGGCTTCCAGGAAAAGAGAGATGGGAGGCAGCAGCAAAAGGCCATCCATGCTTTAAAATCCCTTTTTCTCTAACTTTCAAAGTTCTCTTCCTTCCTTGCCTCCAGCACTGTGGATTCTGCATGCTTCTTGTGGACTGCCTCATTGTATCTACAGTCAATAGTCATGTTGGTGGAAACTCCTTTGGGGGCTGTCATGGAGGGAGAAGGGTGGGAACAGAAAGTTTCCGCTTTGGGTCTTGGTCCCTGATGGTTGCCAGAAGTGTCTCTTCTGGAAAAGGGATTACTTGCACCATTTTTTTGACTCTGACTTTCTCCTTCCCTCTTCCTCCACCTCCCACATTCGCAATTTACTTTTATGACCACTCTGTGAAAAGTAGAACTACTCCTACTGATAGCTGGGCATTTCACTAACATTCCGCAGGTTTAACCCAAACTTCACCAGAAGGAAACAGCAGAAAAAAGACCAGGAAACTCCCCACTGATGTGGTATCAGTGGAATGAGCTCTGCAATGGAAAATCTGCTCAGACCACGTCTTTAGCTTGATGAGTTGTTGCTTCACTTTTGCTTTGATTTCTCCTTTCTCAAAAATGGCCTTATTTTATGAGCACAGAATGTTAGCATTAATAATTAATCAGTACATCTTATTTTTGCCATGTAAGCAAACTTAGGCAAATATCACAAACATGGAGTTTATATGAACTGGCAACCTGGGCTTGATTCAGTAGCTCAGAGACATCAGGGGCACTTGGGGTCTTCTTGCCTTTCCTTCATGGTTATAAAGTAGCTGCAGCTGCTCAAACACCAAGTCCTTACAGCAGTCTCCAGAGCAAGGAGAAGGGGCAGAAGCAGTAAGTTTCATGAAATGCTGTTTATTTGATTCTGAAAAAGTCCTTTGTGGAAGACATAAGGTCATTGATCACAGCAGTGTCTCAGGATAAGTTTTAGTTTCAAGAAAGGTTGGGAAAGTGAATTTCTGGCAAGAGGAATGGAATCACCATGACTGGCAGCAACGGGTCATTACTCACTCCTGGACTTGCAGGAGGCCCTATATGCAAAGGATCTTTGTCTTATTTTATCTGAAAAAAATCAGGATTGACCTTGGGTGGAGCAGGATGGCGGCGGAGAGGGAGCTGACAAACAGTGGAACAGCATTTGCCGCAACATGTTGGAGAACATTCACAGAGATCAGCCCTCAAGTTTGTGTTTCCAACTACATGACCTCAGTGTCAGAAATGTGCTGACAACTGTGATGAAGAGACAGGGAGAGGAAAGCAGGCCATGAGGAGACATGGCAGCCAGGGAGGGGCGGCTGTTAACACGAAGTGTCACGCCTTGGAGGAGAGGAAGCAAGTAGCTTCATCAGATTATACACAACAGAGGGAAGAGGTCTTGAATGTGTGTTCTGGGACCTCATGCTTCCAAAAGACAGCTTTGGGTACCTGGAGCACAGTGGAAATATAAACTAATGGCCATATATGCTGTATAAAATTCCATGCACACAGAACAAAACATCAATTTTGGTTCCCTTCTACTGTAAACAGCCACACTAGATCTGCTCTACAAAATGAATAAGACTAAAACATCATCGGACACGCTCATCAATAGTCCTCAAAAGAATGGAATGGAGGCAAATTAACTAAATGCTCAGATGGCTAAGACCCCTCAAAGAGTCTTGCTGTAAACACATGTTTGGGGTCAGATTTTTTAATTTTTTTAAGTAAAATTATATGCAAGTAACAATATTCTTGAGTGCCAGATGGAGAAGACATCTGTAGAGTGAGAAACTAAGGAAAACACACTTCCAAGATTAAAGCACATTAGAAGAAAATTATTGGCCCTGTTAGTAATGAGGAGTTTGGAAAAGACGTTCTCTATGTACAGCATGCTCACTTAATGGATGACACACAAATTGGCACTTGCCAATTTTTTTTTTTTTTTTTTGGTCCTAAACCAATATTCTTAACAAGGTGCTTTGCAGTAAAGCAACAGCACACCACTTTGCTTTCTTCCCCAACCTTCTTTTCTGCATTCCTTGGTGTGATCTCCATGGTGAGAGAGATTTGTGGATCTTGCCATATAGGTTTAGCTTTGCAAAGAGTCTGTTTGGTAGAATTCTTTGTCCCTGTGCTGTGGGTGACTCTCTGTTAGTCATGAACAGTTGAAGACCAAGTAGAAGAAAGGATAAGTCAGCCCAGAACCCTGACTCTCCAAAGAGCAGACCTCATTGGTCTTTTAACTAGTCTCACTACAAAAACCAAGGACAGGGCAGCTTTCTGGGATGTGGGGCAGTGGTTTCAGGCTGAGTAAAACATGCATAGCCCACTGACCAGACAGCAGCAGCAGCCTAACTCATCTGTTCCCAGCACCATTTCCTCAACTCTAAACCCTGCTTAGAGGAGTATGGCCGGTGAATTCCAAGCATGGAAGGAATCTGACCACTCTTTTCATTTTAAAACCTTTGTCCTACCCCTCAACTTTCAAGGCCACTTCGCTTTGCATTTTTCATTGATTTGTGGCCAGAAACTAATTTGAAAAAAGAAGGAAGGAACGAATGTAAAGCTTGTCCTCAGTCAGGGTTTGGAATCAATTATGCTTCAAGAGTCTTTTTCGATAGCAAAGATCTCATTCTCAAAAGGCACCCACTTAAAACAATACTGGATCATGGATTGGGGGCAAGGGGGCCCAAAGATGGAAGGTGCCTGAGGGTACCCTTGTGGGAGACAGAGTACACGCACATGCTGACTGTGGCAGGTATCACCCACCACCCACAGTGTTTGATGATTCTTATTTTGTTTATAAATTAAATTTTCTCTCTACTTTTCCTACTGCCACTGCCCTGTTGTCGGCCTGGACATCTCATTTCTAAGTGTTCTCACAATATCCAAACTGATCCTTCTGCTTCCCTGTGTCAGTCCTTCTTAAATTCACATAGTCATACCTATCCTAATAACCAACAGCCAATCAATTGTTTTGATTTTCATTATTGTACTTCACATATATAGTATTTCATACATATACATAAAATTTCACACATATAATATATATATGTGTGTGTGTGTGTGTGTGTGTGTGTGTTTTCAGCCCTACTTTTATGTTTTTTATAATACCTATTATTACAGAAAATATGGGAAAATACAGACAATTAAGGCTCTGGAAAGAGACAAGCATCACTTGGAGATGTAGAAGAGCACGGTTTATTCAGCACCTGTGTGGGCTCAGCAGAGAGTCCTCTCCAAAAACTGAGCACAGCCCTTTGTTCTCAGTATCTTTTATACAGTACAGACTTCTGGGTTTTAAGATTTTCTCATGAAAGTAACCTTGATTTCTCCCTCTTTCTTCAGGCAGCTCTGGTTCCCGTCATAGCCCTAAGCAAGCATGATTACAGAAGCAGAAACTAGCAGGTTGCAGTTATTAACAGAGATCAAAGAAACCTCTTAGGTAGGAGTTTCTGCTTCACCAGCATATTGCAGTTGCAAATGGCACCATTAAGAAGTATAATATTTGCCTGAGTACGGTGGCACAGTCCTATAATTCCAGTGGCTCAGGAGGCTGAGACAGGAAAGCCAGCCTCAGCAAAAGCAAGGTGCTAAGCAACTCAGTGAGACCCTGTCTCAAATAAAATACAAAATAGGACTGGGGATGTGGCTCAGTGGTCAAGTGCCCCTAAATTCAATCCCTGGTACACACACAAAAAAGTATAATATTTGGACCAGGGCTATCACTCAGTGATAGAATGGTTGCATAGCACAAGTGAGGCTCTGAGTTCAATCCTAGTCACTGAAGAAATAAATGAATGAATATTGACTATTCATTCAATATTATAAAGCTTTCTTAGAAAAAAAAAGTGTAGAAGACTTTCAAGCATAAAATCAAGGCAGTGATATGAGCCATTTTGATCATTTAATGCATTAGCCATGGGCTTCCCCACCACACACATCTTAAAAGCATCAGCAGAAACAAGCTGTTGCCCAAAATCAATGCCCCCACCTACTGTGAGGATTTTTGTTTCAAATCTACTGTTTCACTGATCTAATTCGAATGCTCTCATCCTTTAGCTTCAGACTTTTAGCATTTATTTATATCATCTCTTCCTTGATTTAAAAGAGATAATTGTTTCCGTTTTAAAACAACATTTGATGAGCAGTTGGGTGGGAATGCTTATATAAACAAGAGGCACTTTGAGAATTCATTGCTTCCTCTTAATTACCCATGCCAGTAGGAACTTGAAAAAAACAGTGCATGCCACTTTCAGTATAGATAGAGCCAACCATATGAAAACTTACTCTTGTAAATTTCATAATGCTATTTGAAACATGTCAATCATCTTCAGATGGTTTCAAATCCTGGAAAACATCTTAAAGGATGTTTTTAAAGACAAATTATAAGCCTGGCATGGTGATACATGTCAGTGATCCCAGGGACTTGGGAGACCAAGGCAAGGGGATTATAAATTTGAGGTCAGTCTTGGTGATTTAGTGAGAGAGACCCTGGCTCGGGAAAAAATAATAATAATCAAAAGGGCCAGGGATATAGCTTAGAGAAAGAGTACCCCTAGTTTCAATTCCTAGTACTATCACCAATAATAATAACAATAATCAGAATAGAATAAGAATAATAGTAAGATTCTCTATTAATTCCTTTTAGAGTTCCAAAAAAGAGTTCACATTTTCCTTATGTGAATGTATTTTTTAAGAAAGAAACTGCTTAATCTCTTTAATCTAATCTCAAATTTTGATTTTTTTTTTTAAAGAGACTTTTGTATTTTTGAATTGTGGTCCACAGATGTTTGAAAAATTACATTAGAAATGTAACCATGGATACCTATATTAGAGTTACTGTCACATTTATCTCCAAAAATTTCATCATGCGGTGATCTGTTTTTCCTGAGCTAGAATTAACAGATATTAGGTTTCTTAGTCAAACCTAACAGGTGCTTTTGGAATAACTGAGCATGAGACTACTGAAAAGAACCATAATGAAAACATCTAGAGTCAGAGTTGGTGGTAGGGGAAATCCTTTTGAATGATGGAAAAGAGTTCAAGAGTTTAAGCCAAAAGAGCCAGTCAGGTTGTATAGAAGAAAAAAAAAATCTGAAAGACTCCCCTAACTGTACTTGTCTTTGAATAGCTTTTCTACTGCCAGTTATATGAAATTGATACAAATTCTCCCATTCCATCAACTCCTGAACTTATGTGCAGGATACAATAGCAACTGCAAGTCAGTTTAAGAAAACAGGCAGAATGTCATTAAAATCTTTTTTAAAATATCCTGTGACATCTGTTTTCCATTTTGCTATGCTGTTTAATTAACTTCAGTCTTGCAGAATTGCAGAAATCTTGTTTGCTCAAAATAGTATCTTGAAGGAAGTGACCTGTATTTAATAGACAGGAATGTTAAGTGTAACATGGGCTTGATTAATTTCATCCCTAGTTTTAAGTTTTCCCATTGGCTTCATGATCTATTCCTGTGTGTAGCTCATTTCCATACAGCCACATTCAGCTTTGGGTGGTGAACAGCTCTGATCCCATTGGTGCTTCTGTCATATTTCCAAGACACCAAAAATGGAAGAAGTTGTGCTGAGAATAGTGACCGTTCAGAAAACTTACTTGTCTTCATCCCTGTGACATGAGATTACTGGCTTTGAGCTTGTAAGGAAATCCAAGTTTTGAAAAAGATTCTTTCGTTGTATTTGGGGTGTGTGTGTGTGTGTGTGTGAGAGAGAGAGAGAGAGAGAGAGAGAGATTATTTTTATAAGAATCATTAGAGAAAGAAGAGGGAAAGAGCAGTTTATCTTGCAAAACCTGGAACATGAGTGCCTCTTTCAATGAGGCTCAGTGTCCCTAGAAAGTTCATACTGGACAAAACTTGGAGAGTAAACAGAAACATGATGGTGGGTGGAACAGTGGAGGGAACTAGACTTAACTGACAGCTGACTTCATTTTTCCATTTGCCAAAGATCACAAAAGCTCAGTGGACTCAAAGGGACATGGCTGTCTTAAAACATGGCTTGGCTTCACTAGAAAGAGCCTACTGGTTTTCGAATGTGGACAAAACCTCCCAGACCTGCTGCCTGTGCCCCTACTGCCCGACAGCACACTTAGTGATCCTAAGTGGTTTCTGAGGAAGCAATGTGGACCATGCTAGATCCGATATTTCTATTCAGAAGAGTTTATGGGTTTCAACATGAAGATGGTGGCTCCTCTGCTTTAGCCTAGCAAGTGTGGTTCTTTCCTCTCCATCCAACTTGCGGTCCATAGCCAATGTCTCTTAAAACAAAGCTGTCTTCTTTACCCAACCCAGGCTGGCTCCCAGCACGTGCTTTCTACTTAACCTCAAAGAAGGTGATTTTAACTCCCTGACCCCTGCCTTGATATTGAGGCCAAATTCTTCCTGGAGAAGAAAGAAGTGTATTTGAAACTAGGCACTTAAAAGAGAAAACTGTATTAAAGCCAGGTTTATTTAAAGTATTTATGATAGTATGAAGAGGGTTCTCTTAATATCTCATATATGATTCATTTGCCTACCAGGCTGAGTGTGTGATGCTTAGCTCCTACTCTATGAGCACACCCAACCTAAGGCTCATTTTTTGAAGTCACTCTGATGATCTAGATATCAATTTAACAGAACAGTGTTTCCCAACCATGGTTTAAGAAAATCAATAATAGGAGTTTCTAGGTAGTTTTCAGTATTTTAAAAGATCTAGTAGGTTGCTCGGGTCAAATGGGCCTGATGTGGCTGCATTTAGCTGCAGTTGTATGAATTCATGATATAAACCCTACGCGTGCTGATCATTCACTTCTGATTGATAGTTAAATCATTTCTGCTTAGCACTAAGTGAAAAGACAATTTTAGCAATTCTATCAATGTACTTGGATTTCTCTTAAACTCTAAATAATACCTTGACAATTTCACTTCTTTCTATTTTCAGTGATTCAGCTTCTCTCCCTGGGCTGTTGGTGTTTCCACAGGTTATTCTCTCCTTGGTTCTCCATTTTTTCAAACTTCTCTCCATCTTTCAGTTTAAACTCCATGCTCTGCCTTCCAGGAGGCAGGGTAAACCAGATTTCCCTCCGCATCTGACCCTGGCACCAGGTTCCCTCCATTATAACCTTCATGTAATTACTCTCTAAGGGCTGTCTCTCTACCAGATGCCTGTGCCCCTACTGCCTGACAGTACACCACGAGGTTACACCACGAGGCCGTCATATTCTGAAGGAATATTATATCTATGAAGGTATCAGACATTCTTTTTTTAAATCCCTAACTAAACTAGCACAGTGTTTAAGACAGAAGTATAAAGTAGGGACATGGGAGATTCTGGTGAAAGATTTGAATGATATTCCCTATCCTATCATTGGGTGATCCTGTGGGGCCAGGGAAGCATTCCTTTTCTGAAAATCCCACTCAATGTATGATGAGAGAGTCTATAATTGTATTTAATTCCTAGCAAGGGGGCAGGACCATGATTTTTAAGTCTGTAAGTAGTGTTATGGTTTGGGTATTAGGTGTCCCCCCAAAGCACCTATTGTCCATGCAGGTGCTGAAAGGACTAAATTGTGAGAGATATAATAAATCCATCCTAGTTTGAATGGACTACTGGATAGTAACTGCAGGCAGATGGGGCACGGTTGTAGGAGCTAGGTACGTATTCCCTCCTCCATCTTTCTGCCTCCTGACCTCACCATGAGTTGAGCAGATTTCTTCTACTGGGTCCTTCCCTCATGATGTGCCACTTCACCTGGGACCCAGAGCAAAGGAGTCAGGTGTCTATGGACAGATCTCAGAAACCATGGCTCCCTAAATAAACTTTCCCTTCTTTAAGTTGATCTGGATGAATTTTGGTTACAGTGATGAAAAGCAGACCAACTCAAGTAGCTTCAAGTTAAACGCAGGACTTTGGTTATAGATATTCACCCCAATCTCTGCTTTTGATAAAAGAGTTTGAATGAGGTTGCTAACTGGGCCTTTTAACTTGACTGTTCTTGTTTATTTTCTGCTTGTTTTGTTTGGTCAGGTCTGGCGCTGAGCCTAAAAATAAAAGCTTATTTGCAGTTTGACTTTCACTGTGACTCAGTTTTGCAATCTTTCAAAAACATCCTTCAGGAGACCTCCATATATCTATCGGCAGACATCTCCCAGATTTTCCAAAACAAGTACAGCATAGCATAAATAAGGGGAATTTGGAAATTTCCAAACTATAGCAGATGGGAATTTGCTTCCATTGTTTGAGAGATCTTTGCTCTAGCTAGAGGGGAATCCGAGAGGAAAGCATAAGTCTGAAGCTCCTCGGGGGTTCTCTATCTTTGCTTTCCCTGAGAGGCAAAGTTAGGGAGGGGGAAGGAGAAAACAGATGTCAGAAGCAAGTGCCGCTAGATATGCCTCTCCCTCCTGAAAGCTCTCAACTCTGAGTTCAGCACCCTGGGGCGATCACTTCAATCCTAGCGTGTTTCTCTACCATTAGCATATCCCTCTCCAAACAACCCAGGGAAGACTACCCTTGGGGTGAGTGTGGTGTCTCATTCTGAAGTGGGACAATCCTGCATGTCCAGGAAGAGAGAGTTGTGGAGGAATGTTTCCTGGGGGCCCCCTTTGCCCTTTGCTTCTCTTTACTGTATTAAGTCAGCTGGTTTAGGAATTGGGACCAAGGAGACTACAGCATCCCTGTTAGGGCCAGTTCTTTGTTCTCTGTACCAAGTGGAATCCACAGGGTGCCTACTCAGCTTCCACTACCCTCAGGTCACACACATGATAGCATTTCCAGGATACAGAACAGAACAGAAAGAGCCAAGGCAAGGCACTGGGGGAAAACAGAACTCCAGTCTCCTGGTCTTTCCACAGTGGGTCGAAGAATTCATACGATTTTTAAGTCAAAAGAAATCTCAGAGGTTACCTGGTCCAACCCCTCCATTATTCTAGGAGGCAAGAGGAGACCACTGAACTCTAGTGGCTTGGCAGATGTGGTCAGCAGTGGTGAGAAGAGGATGGTGTGTGCTTTGGGGTCAGACATCTGCTTGAATCCTGACTCTATCTCTTTGGTTCAGCTGTGACCTTGAATAAGCCACTTACCCTCTTTAAGTTTCAGTTTGTCATCTATAAAATGAAGAATAATGATAGAACACAAGGGCCATTGAAATAGTTAGAGAAAATTCACATGAGACAGGTAGCTTAATGTCTGGCATTTACTAAGTACCCGAAAATGATATAAAGTATTGATCTTCATCATCTTCATCATGGTCACCATTATCATTCTCACTATCGAAGCCAGTGCCCAAGACCCAAGTCTCCTTGTTCAAATTCCCCTCACTATGCCCCTTTGAACCAAAGAAAGAAAGAGAAAGAAAGAAAGAAAGAACTTGAAAAGAGAATATTATATAACAAGGTAATATAATAAATACTATAAATTTTATTTTAGATTTTGTTTCCATATGGTTGTATTTCTATTGGAATAATGTTTCCTTTGCAAAACACTTTTTATAACATAATAAGAATGCATTAAAAGAGTTCTTATTATTTTCATTTCTTTTTCATTCCTAGTTGCAGTAAATTTTTAAAATTGAGTACATCTTCCTTACAAAATCCCAAGCAATTGTTTTGATGGAAGGAATGCCTGTGCTATTTGTATATAATTTATTTTTTTTTAATTTTAATTTTTTATTGTTGGTTGTTCAAAACATTACAAATTTCTTGACATATCATATTCCACACTTTGATTCAAGTGGGTTATGAACTCCCACCTTCACCCCATACACAGATTGCAGAATCACCTCAGTTACACATCCATTGATTTACATATTGCCATACTAGTGTCTGTTGTGCTCCACTGCCTTGTGTATAATTTAAACAATCCAAAGACACTGATCCATTTTAGTCATGGTTAAGGACTATGTACAGGAAAAAAGAGAAAGGTTGAATGAAACTTTTTCACCTTTAAATTTTAAAAAATCCTATGCCATACATGTTTTAAATTTATCTGTTGCATGTGCTCAGAAATGTTGACTCTGCCCCTCAGATTGGTTCATTAAGTATTGCTTTATTATAACTGTATTACAGTCAAGAAATCATGGATCTAAAATAAAATCAGATTGGAGCCCCACCTCATCCTGGCCCATAAAATATCTATGTTTTTTATTGCTTTTAGAAATCAAGAGAGGACAAAAAGGCAGACAACATATGAAGCCTAATTGCAAGTGTTACTCCTAACAGTGAAAATTATATATATATATATATATATATATATATATATATATATATATATATATATATATATATAACAACTATATTTTCAGAGTCAAAAACTTAGGCACACACAGGACAGTGAGACTTCACATTTGAAACTGCAGCTGTCCAAAGAAATTCAGGCTATACAGTAACCACATGTAGGGAATGCAGAGAAATTTAGTCCTGTGTAGAGAAAGAGGCACAAGACTCCATTCCACAAACCCACAGGATACAGAGTTACAAGGGCCTGCCAGTCAGCCTGTCTGTTCCCCTCATTTGTCAAAGAATTACCCTAGTCTCATGGAAGCCAAGCAAATCCCCAAGCTACATTTTAGCTTTTAGTTAGGGGCTTTTTAGAGATATAATATTAACATCTTGTGGTTGAGAAACTATAAATATCATCAAAGAAATTCCACCATTTTGAAAGACTATCACTGCAAGAATGAGAATAACTATCTCTGCCGCAGATATTTTTTCCCCATATTTCAGTGGGATTCCAGAGTCAGCTCCTAGAGGCCACTCAGCTTCCTGCCATGGGGTCCTCACCATAGGCAGTTCACAGTGTGGCAGTTGCTCCCTCAAGCCTCTTCAAGCCAGTAGGAGTCTCTCTAGTACGTGGAGAGGGACTCATACGTCAGGAGCTCACCTTCAGAGTGACTTCCTCTTGCCCTTTTCACAGAGTGCAACCTAATCAAGAGAGTGACAATCACCTCTTCCATAGTCTATTGGGCAGAAATCGTTCCAGAGAAGGGCATTATACAAGGGTGTGACTTGTGACTGACGGCATGTTCACCACATGCACAAATCATTATTGTTGTTGTTTTACAGAATTAACCACAATTTATGTAGTGGGCCTTTTCTTAAAAATGAAGCACATTTGGAAAAGAATAATCTTTTAACTGACTGCAAACGTAGCAAGTCAAAATCAGAGATTGATCTTTCTTCCAACTATAAGAAAAATTCAAGGAGATTAGGAAATTAAAAAAAAAAAAAAGGATGTCCTACTTAGCTGGTCACTCCATGCCCTGGCCTCCTAGACCCACCTCCTGGTCATGCTTCCTGGCCATACTCAAACACTTTCTCCATAATTGCTTTCCTGCTGTTTGTAACGGGTTCTTCCTTCCCTTTTGATGGCCACAGTATTATTGTACTTCTCCGGTTTACTTATGTGGGTAGATGATTTCTCTCTCTACCTAGATGGAAAATTCCTGCCTTGCTTGTGACCATCTTTTCTATAGCATTAGAAAACTGGCAGAAAGAAAAACTCTACAAACCAATATTACATCAATGAGATCACATTTATGACATTGGAGCTAATATTAAGGTTTGTTGAATTTTAAAAGCAATTAATTAATTTCAGCTGTGTAACTCACTAGAATCTCTTCAATGTCAATTTCCACTAATTTTCTTGTTCCATCCTCCCTCACCTCTCTCTCTCTCTCTCTCTTTCTCCCTCTCCCTCTTTCTCTGTCTCCCTCCACCCACCTTCCAATCAATCCTGCCTTCCTCTGTTTGAGTTGGGAGGGATCTGAGAAGAAGGAGGAGAGTAAGTGAGAAGAGAAGGAGAAAGAGGAGCAGCCTAGACTTGTGATCAAAGTTTTTCAGGAAAATAGAAAAGATCCTAAATTATATTAATAGTGCACTTATTATGGGAAATTGGGAAGCAAGAGAGGATTTTCGTAAATCTCAGTTGAAATTAAGAATACTCTTGTTGCTTAGAAGAGCAATATCACATAGGTAGCAGCTTCAGAATGAGGTACCCTTGAGTTCCATTCCTGACATCTCCTATTAATTATGGCTGTGTGACCTTGGGCAAGATACTTAATGTTTCTAAATCTCTCTTTCCCAGTTATTAACTGACATATAGCAAGCCATTGTTAATATCAAGTTAGCCACACTGAAGTTTCTCAACATAGCCCACATAGGGCAAGGACTATACAATTTGAACTCAACTCAGAAAGATGAGCACGCACATGTATCATGTTCACCTGGGAGCAAACAGAGACTGAATAAACACTGTATCATTCCTACAGTTATTTATGAATAGTCTCCATCTTTGGTTGTGGTTTTCATGTTTAAAATACTGGAGAAAAAGAGGGTAGAAGGACAGGAGGAGCCCCATAGTCATTAGTAGCATGGGCAGGCAGGGCCTTTTCACAGAACTAAGGAGATGAAATAAGCTACTTTTCCTAAACACAACTCAAGATTACACAGAGCATGAGGAGCCATTCCAGGGCATCAGGCTGGAATGCCGGGAGGGATCAGTGCTCTGCTGAGCAAATGAAGGCTCCTGCCAAACATAGGAATTCACAAGGCCAGGCTCGAGCTTCAAATCAGTATCTGGAGTACCATGTTGGAGTTCTTTCCATTCCTTGAACTAACCTAATCAGTGCTCATAAATTTCTTAATGGAAATGCAAATATTGCTGTGATTTTTCCTAGAATAGGAATTATTTTCTTAGCCAACTTATATATTGAGGGTCAGGGGTACTAAAATTTGGGGGGATTTATATCTTTTTTAAAAATCAGCCACATAGTTCTGTGTTGTGAGATTAGGTAGGATGGTGTTTCCTTTTTCATATGTTTTTTATTTTCTACTTTCACAGGATAGACCTATTTGCACACTTCTAAGTCATCCCTGATAACTATACCAGGAAGGTGATCTCACTGGCCAATCTAGATGCTTTGGAGATTGTTGTTGTTTTGTTTTGTTTTAGTTTTCTTTGGTTTGTTGCCAACTGTAAATCAATGGCCTTCATGACTCAGAACTGGTTTTTAATGACAACACTATCTGCCCAAATTTCCTACATATATTGATTATTATTGTGTTCTATATCTCAACTTTTTAAAGACTTATAGTGTAAATAATTACAAAATAAATTCAGAGGAGGATTTTAGAGGAGGAGGAGGGTAAGTGAGAAGGAGAAAGAGGAGCAGCCTAGACTTGTGATCAAAGCTTTTCATGAAGATAGAAAAGACCCTAAATTATATTAATAGTGCATTTATTATGAGAAATTGGGAAGCAAGAGAGGGTTTTGGTAAATCTCAGTTGAAATTAAGAATACTCTTGTTGCTTATCTTTGGAGGAAATATAGCAGCTACTGGACTACTAAGAAATAACTAATGCTCAATTCGATTCTTCAAATTTCTCTTAATATCAGTAATCTAATCCTCAATTTCCTATGCCATTTTAAATGGAAAGGGGAAGTATGGAGGTATATATGCATATAGTTGGTTCTTTTAGTATTTGAAGGTTCTTTTTTTTTTTTTTTGTACTGGGGATTGAACTCAGGAATACTCGACCACTGAGCCACATCCCCAGCCCAATTTTGTATTTTATTCAGAGACAGGGTCTCACTGAGTTGCTTAGCCCCTCACCATTGCTGAGGCTGGCTTTGAACTCGCAATCTTCCTGCCTCAGCCTCCCAAGCCACTGGGATTACAGGCGTGTGCCACCGTGCCCAGCTTGAAGTTTCATTTTAACCCTGAATTTGGATAATTTGACATTTCTGCCTCTAATTTTCTTGTTCCATTCCTCCCTCACCTCTCTCTCTCTCTCTCCCCCTTTCTCTCCCTCTCTCTCTGTCTCCCTCCACCCGCCTTCTGATCCCGCCTTCCTCCGTTTCAGTTGGGAGGGATCTGAGAAGAATGAGCTCATATAAACTTTATAGCCAGCATTCAAATTGAGCCCCCATGAAGCCTTCTCCTGGTATTCATGCTTTTCTATGTCTCCTCCCACACTGACTCATGTTTGGTCCATGTGATCAATAGACTTCAGTAGAAGTGAGAGTGCATCACTTCCCGGGACAAGTTTAAAAAGTGCATCTTGGCTTCCGGTTTGGCCTCCTGGAAGGTTCCTTCCCTGTCAGGCTCATGGTGAGAGGGCAACCCATTAGTCCTGTGGAGAAGCGCATGTGGGTAGATGCTTGGCCCTCCCACTGACAACCAGAATCAGTTTGCCAAAATACCACTGAGCCACCTTGGAAGTGAGTCCTTCAGCCACAGCTGAGTCTTTAGTTGACTGTATCCCTGATTAACATCTTGACTGTGACCTCTCAGGAGACACCCCAAAACCAGCCAGCTAGACCTTTGCCAAGTTCCTGCCAGGAGAAGCCCTCCGAGATAGTTAATATTTGTTGTTGGTTTAAGCCAAGAAGTTTGGTTCAATATGTTGTGCAGCACATAGTATACATGCAATAGTACACAATAACATTAACACTTGAAAATTTTTTAAAAGTCAGAAACTTGAGAATAAAAAGTTCAAATCTTTTTTATTTAACCAGATCTTTATTTCCCTAATGCCTAGAGCCTATAGTAATTGTCTTTGTATAAATTTAAGGATGAACCAATGTTTTCGCCTCTGTTTTGGAGAAAAAACTGAAATGTGTAACAAAACCTCTAAGAAATCACTGCTAATCTCAATTGGAGAAGGCTTATCCACCGCTTTTCTCCCTACCACCCTCAAAATATCAGTATTATTCCATCCTGTGTTTTTAAAGTTTGAGTCATCCTTACATGGTTAACATTATTATACATGAATTATACCTTTGAGTACACTTTCTTTTATCATATGGCTGATTTAGTGTGTAAGGTAATGAATGCTTTTAAGCAAACAGATCTGAATGCAAATTCCTCAGTGCTGTACAATAAAATTACTATTAACATTTTCCAGAACAAATCTCAGATAAGATCATAATCGTAGCTTTCCAAATACTGGTAAATTATGCTGACTCTTATTTTCCGTTCTGGTGCTTCTTAAGCTCATTACATGGTCATGATTTTTATATGGGAACAGTCTGAAGAAAAACAATTGTATGATTTTAGATAGAATCAAAATTCAGGATTCAACCAAGATATCCCAGAGTACCTCATAGTAAAATGTGTGATTCCAACCTCATTGACGTCCTTCCACCTTTCTCCTTGGTGTTTGGCTCCAAGTCATTCATGTGCACCATTCATATGTCCAGCGAGTATCTTTGGTGCAGGGCTTGTTACTGAAATGTGCAAAGCCCTACTGTGAGTGTGGAGGGTGGGGCCCGTGAATAAGACAGACAAAGGCTCTGCCCTTGAGAAGCTTACATTTTATTCTGGGGACAGTCCAGGGACAAACAAATACTAAACAATATAATTTTGACTACTGACGTTTGAAGAAGTAAAAGGTAAGGTAAAGATGATAGAGAATGACAATAAAAAAGAGGGATTTAGTTTAGATAAAGGACCAGGAGCTGGGGAATGATGGGTCAAATTATACTGTTATATGGTATGCATGCAAAGATATGGGACAATGATTTTCACCATTATGTACGACTAAAATGCTTCCATTTTTAAAAAATTGGGGAGTAGGGCTGGGTGGGGTGGCACCCATCTGTAATCCCACCGGCTCAGGAGGCTGAGGCAGCAGCATTGTGAATTCAGAGCCAGCCTCAGGAAAAATAAGGCACAAGCAACTCTGTGAGACCCTGTCTTTAATAAAACACAAAATAGGGCTAGGGATGTGGCTCAGGCATCAAATGTCCCTGAGTTCAATCCCCAGTACAAAAGAAAAAAGAAAAAGAAAAAAGAAAGAAACAAACAAACAAACAAAAGTTGGAGAGTGGGGAAGGACCAAGGAAGTGGAATTTTGCAGAGACTTGAATGATATGAAATAAGCATACCACACCAAGATCTAAGGAAGAACATTGCTAGGAGTGAAAGATCAAGTTTTAAAGCCATGGGTGAAAAGAAGCCTGACCTATAGGAGCTTAGAAGAACAGAGATCTGAGAAGGGGTTCAGAGCAGGCAGAGCTTAGAGGAGAGTGGTAGACACAGAAGATGAGATTGGGGAAATAAACAGGAAACTTGCAGGCCAGGGTAAGGAGTCGGTGTTTATTCCAACTATGATAGGAAGCCACAGTAAAATTCCAAGCAATGAAGTTACATGATCTAATTTAATTTTTAAGATATTTCTCTGGCAGCTGCATGGAGACTCTCCTGGAGGTAGCAGGAAAGAGAATGAGACCATATGATAGATTATTTTCTGGGCAAAGAATTTGAGTGATTTGCAAGGGTGGTGGAGGCTATAGAAAGGATGGGAATTCAGTATATTTATGATAGGATTCTCTGATGGATAATGTTTAGAATATGAGGGAAACAAAAGAATCAAGGAGTGTTGGTGAGGATGTGGGGAAAAAGGCACACTCATACACTGCTGGTGGGACTGCAAATTGGTGCAGCCAATATGGAAAGCAGTATGAAGATTCCTTGGAAAACTGGGAATGGGACCACCATTTGACCCAGCTATCCCTCTCCTCGGTCTATACCCAAAGGACTTAAAAACAGCATACTAGAGGGACACAGCCACATCAATGTTTATAGCAGCACAATTCACAATAGCTAAACTGTGGAACCAACCTAGATGCCCCTCAGTAGATGAATGAATTTTTAAAATGTGGCGTATACACACAATGGAATATTACTCAGCAATAAAAGTGAATAAAATCATGGCATTTGCAGGTAAATGGATGGCGTTGGAGAAAATAATGCTAAGTGAAGTTAGCCAATCCCAAATAAACAAATGCTGAGTGTTTTCTCTGATATAAGGTGACTGACCCCTAATGGGGTAGGGAGGGGGAGCATGGGAGGAATAGATAGGGCAGAGGGGTGGGAGGGGAAGGGAGGGGTCAGGGGGTTAGCAATGATGATGGAATGTGATAGACATCATTATCCAAAGTATATGTATGAAGACATGAATTGGTGTGAACATACTTTATATACAAACAAAGATATGAAAAATTGTGCTCTATATGTGTAATAAGAATCATAATGCATTCCACTGTCATGTATTTAAAAACTAAAAATCAATTAAATATTTTTAAAAATAACAATTTCTTATGTTGTGGTCCAAGAGTTAGGTGAAAGATGGTGTCATTTATGGACTCAGTGAATAGTAAGAAAGGAATAGTTTGGAAGGAGGGAAGGAAGTCAATAGTTCTGTTGTGATCAGGTTATGTTTGAGGTGTTTTGTTGTTGTCGTTTTTTAATGGATTTCCTGGAAATGTCAAGTAATGCAATGGGAAATACAGATGGGAAAGATGTCAAATTATGAACTTGAGAGTTGCCACCAAAGAATATTTAAGGCCTTGAGAGTGTTTATTATCAGTTAAAGGAGTATATTTAAATGGAGAGAAGGTCGTAGAATTGAGCCTTGAAGCTCTCCAACATTTGGAGGTCTAGAAGAAGCTGAGAAGGAGCACAAAGTAAGATGGAGAAAATCTCCCAGAGTAGGGTGCTGCATGATGATTGTGTTTCAAGGAGTGATCAGTTCTGTTGAGGCTGCGCAGTGACCTAAAACAAATGGGGATTCAGAATGATCTTTCCAGATTGGCAAGATGGAAGTCTTGGTTGACACAGTCAAGAGAGGCTGCCATGGAGGGGTAGAGACAGAAACCTGAGAGAAGTGTGCAGAGGAAAGGAAGGTAAAAAAGTAGATACAGTGAATACAGACAAATCTTTTAAGGAATTTCCTGCAAGAACAAGCAGACCATTACTGTGATACCTAACTGAAAATGTTGATTTCCTCAGATTTTTATCTTCAATGTGAGAAGTTTTAGATGACTTCTAAACTCCAAAATAACTAAAGTCCAAAAAATTGGGGAGGGGGGTGAAATCCTGAACACCTGAACTTCCAAAAGAAGCATCCACTGAATTGCCAATGACCCAGATATGATGGGGTCACCATCGCTGGTGATGATATTGTTCACTCGCAACAAATGCCTGTTATGGTTTGGATCTGGAATGTCCCTCAAAGGCTCATAGGTTGAAGGCTTGGTCCTCAATGCAGCAGTGTTCAGAGGTATGGCTCTTGGGAAGTGATTGAATCATGGGGCTTCTGACCACATCAATGGATCAACCCACTGATGGATTCATACTTGATGGCATTATTGGCATTATTGGAACTTTGGGGGGGTAGGACCTAGTTAGAGGAAGTGTGTCACAGGATGTGCCCTAAGAGGGTCTACCTTGTCCACAACACCTTCCTTGCTCTTTCTGCTTCCTGACTGCCATGAGGTAAGCAGCCTCCTCTAGCACATACTCCCACCACCATGATTCTCTCGCCACAGACCTGTAGCACAGGGGCCAGCCAGCCATGCACTGGAATCTCATAAGCCATGTGACAAAATAAACCTTGCCTCTTCTAAATTGATTTCCTTAGATAATTTTCTTAGAGTGATGGAAATCCCACCAACATAGAAAATTGAGACATGTAATGCCTTGGAATCATTTTAGACAATTTTAAGAAGTGATTTAAATATTCAGAGAACAACGTATATCCAATTAGTTTACTTATAGCTATTTTTGTGTTTCAAACAAATAACATGATCATTTTGTGATAGAAGGCCATCAGTCTCCAAGGCAGCCATGTGTCCATCGGTAATTAGACCTCCAAGTCCCCACATTGTCCCACAGCCAGTCAGGCCACAGTGGTTAGGCATGTGTTAGAATACCCCTCAGCCTGTCATGGCTGTGGATGACAGTGATATCTGAAAGTGAAAATAACAGTAATGACAGTAAGTGCTGTCATTGTACCACTTTCAGGTTTACAAAGTCTTTTCACAGAAGTTCACTTATTTATAGGAACCGCTTAAAATGCTCTTTCACATACATGAAATTAGTTACCAAATAAATTTTAAGAATGGGTGGCTAAGCCCTCTGATGGCTCCATCCTGCCTTTTTCTTATTAGAGAAATGTTTGGGACTCATATTTTCAGACTCCAAAGCTGTTGCTCTGGAGAGGGTGGATGTGAAGAAGCAGCCAACACTGTGGGCTCAGCTATCGATCCAACCTGAATTTGTGAAACTGATACCAGAATGCTTTTCCTGTGTGGATCAGAAACAAATGTGAAATATGGCTGTCCCCTCTCTCTTGTCTTCCTTTCAGCCCCTCCCCCTTTCTCACAGTGACCCTTGTGTCAAGGAGCCTTTGTAAAGAATCCACCACTTTGGTATGCGTGTTCCATACATTGAATTTGAAGGCACATTATGCATCTCAGGCATATAAAGCTCCCCGGCATGAATCATGCAAACTTGGTGAACCATAGACTTCTCCCTGTGGATATGACTTTGTTGGTATTTTAGTCTGCTTGGAAACAGTCTGAGAAACATTAAACTGGGCTTTTTTGAGGACAGTCCAAATTATTTTTTTTTAGACAAGAGAAAAAAAATATTATGTCTCCTAAGGAAACTTGTAACCACGAACAGTAAATTTAAAATGTTTTAAAATGTTATTTTTTTCCTCCCACATCCTTCACTTGTACATAGTTTAAATCCCTCGTCTCTCTCACCAAAAAATACATGCGAGATTACAGACCCGCAGGCTGGGCCTATGCACATGAACTTCTTACATAAAAGATATAAAAATAATGTGTGCTTCACTATCCTGACCACCAATCTTAACCCTTTCTACAGTTCTCAAAGTTAGTCATCCACTTACTATTCATGTGTAGTGGGTTTTTTAAACACGACACTACCATTCATGCCCAGAAAAATCACCTTTCTTTATAACATAAGATTTCAACTTGCTCGATGCCATGAGAGGCGACAGACTTCAACTCACCTATTCAAGGTCACTGGTCACTCTTGTTTCGAATCAAGACTTTTCGAGGTTCACTCTGTCTCTACAGCATTTACATACTAGGCCTCAAAGGCCCCCTCAATCCATCCTTGGAGGATGGGAAAACCTGGGAGAAGAGGAAAGCTTCTTGAGGTGACTGCAGGCTAAGAGGCTTCCGGTCCCTCCTGGTCTCCTCCGAGCTGACTTCTCCCTTGTGCTCATTCTCCGGATGTCGCCTCCGCCCCTATGGCACATCTACTCTTCCTCCAGCCCTGTGCATACTCCACCTTGTTGTGATGCTGGGATCTGCAGGATCTTTGGTCTTCTCCACTCTTTGCTGCTGGAGTGTTTGGAAACATCTGATTCTCCCTAATGCAGGGCTCTGGCTCCAGGCATTGGCGAGCAAGCGGAAGGACTAGAACCACCCAGCCCCTGTGCCACTCTACAGGCTCCCTCCCTGGAGGCTTGGGAACCTAACTTCCAAGTGCCAAGTTACAACATGGGGCTTCTCTGATTTGGGATCTCCCTCAACCCATCTGGGATATCCATGAGCTCCTTCATGTTCCCCTTCTTGTCCTTCATGAGGTATAGTGGGGAGGGGACCTAAGTGCCTAAGAAGGGACATTATCAGTAAATTAATCGTAGTTTCATTCCCCCAAATTTCTCCATCAAAATATTCTTCCAGACCAGGAAAGATTTTGACTAGTTTCCTCTGATGAGAGAAACTGTTCCCTATACTTTGTCGAACATCTGCCTGTTCGTGAGTGTGTTGGAAAACATTTTGACCTCAATGTCCAAAGACTGGTTCTGAACATTCAATTCCCAACTACTCGGGACCAAGAAAAGCCTTTTCTTTTTTCTTACTTAAGTGTCTGGTTCTTGAAATTAGAATCCAGAACATTCGTGACTATTGGTTTTCTTTTAACTTTTAAAACAAATTTTTAAATTCAAAGCTGAGCAATGATTTGCTGGTTATCCAATTGAACCGTGCCCTTCCTGAGAAGCAGGGCGGCTAATCCTCAAGAAGTGGAAAGCTACAGAGCAAGAGGAGTTTCCCAGGAGGAGAAATGGGCTGCCTCTTGTTTAGAAATTATATCTGATGCATGTTTATTTCTCAGTCATTCTTTTAACAGGAAAACTGAATTGGAAATCCAAGGTTTTACCAAGTTAAGTCTGAACCTGAACCAAAAACGTCTCACTTATTCTTTTCTCTCTTTCTTATGCTGCTTATATAATAGAGCACTGCTGTATAGTAAGACATTTCTTACTTTTTCATATGGAAAAGTTTTAGGACACACATTTCCGCTGAATACGATTTTCCCACGATGATTTCCAGAGTCTTTTGTCACTGGCGCCTAAGCAAGGGCATTTCTCCAACTGGAAATCTCACTGATGAGTCCCCTATCATCCTGCATTGTCTATGGGAATACTCCTGAATCTCCATTTTGTTCTCACATAAAACTTTGAGATACTTTCCTCCAGCTAAAATCATATTCACAGGATTTACATAAATTGCAATATCATATCTGGCACCTTTTTTTAGTAAATGTCTAGAAGATGGTCTAAGGAAATGTTCTCTCTAGTGTTGGCAAAGGAATGTGGTACTCTTTTTATTTCTCTGATCGTCCTAGACCTGCAAAAGATTAGAAGTCCAGTCATTCTTTCCCAATGAACCATATTTAGGCTATATTACTTTGTAAGACTCTTCTTTTACTCTCTACTCTAAAAAGTATTACTTCCTAGTGATTTTCATTTCTAGAGGAAGAAAAGAAAGGACAAGTCTAATTTTAGGGATTCATTAAAAATGTATTTCATAACCATAAACAATGTGAAATAACTGTAGAGTCAAACGTGTATGCTTAGAGATTCAATTATTTAAAATTATGTGTCATAATATGATAATCATAAATATTGATGGAGCATTTATACACTATTGAACTTAAAACACATAAAAATGACATTCATTGCACTAAGAGCTTGACATATTTTTAATCTCACATCTTGAAACCAATCACTACATAATTTTAATAGGTGAAGTAATTTCAATGTCTTTCCATGGCATTTAAACCAATATTCAGGCATGACCTCTTACATTGTGCCAGGTGCTCTAACTGGTAGTCTACATTTTCTTGACATTTAATTATCAGAAGGGCCCTGAAAAGTATATGTTATTATCTTCTTTTCATCTATATAGAAACTGAAGTTCAGAGCTATTTTAGTCAGGTTTTTCATTGCTGCAACTTAAAGGTGTGACCAGAACAATTTTAGAGGAGGAAAAGCTTATTTGGGGACTCATGGTTTCAGAGATCTCAATCCATAGACAGAAGGTTCCATTCCTCAGGGTAGAAGAGTGTGGTAGAGGGAAGTGACTCTTATGTTGATTGGGAAGCAGAGAGAAAGATATCTCCATTTGCCAGATACATAAATATACCCCAAAGCCATGCCCCAATGTCCCACCTCCTCCAGCCACACCCTACCATTTTGTGCCCAGCCAGACTGCGGCATTTGTGCCCAGCCAGACTGCGGCATTTGTGCCCAGCCAGACTGCGGCAAATTGCCATTCAGTTAATCTCCTCTTGGGGGATTAATTCATTGGCTGAGTTAAGACTCTCTCACAACCCAATCATTTCTCCTCTGAACCTTCTTGCATTGTCTTACATTGAGCTTTTGGGGGAATACCTCATATCCAAACCATAATAAGAGGCATGACATAGCCCCAGGTGGCACAGAGAGTAAAATCTGATTCCACATTTTTGATTCTCATATGCCACACAGTGTCCAAAGGGTTTGGATACATATGAAGTTGATGATAGGCTTTCTTTCTAGGCAGTCACACATGCACAGAGAAGATTGTAGGACATGAGCTGAAGACCACGTCTCCCTCAAAGGTGCTGTGCTGGTACCACTTCAGCATGCATTTGAATGAGCCATGCTCTACTCTGAGTCAAGATGCTCAGGACTGCTTTAGGGGACATACATTATGATGAACACTAGTGAACGGAACCATTGCACCACAGCCATGGCTTTGTTCCAAGTCAGCACTAGGTATAAAAATCCAGAACCAAAAAGAAATGAACTCAAGTCCTTCAGGCCAGTAGTGACCAGGTCTCTCATGGATCTTTGCCTCTTCACTTTTCTGAAGGCTGGTTACAGAGCCTCAGAGCTCTTTCCCAAATTCACGTTGGTGACACTCTTTGATAACCACAAGGATGTTGGTGATAGCAATTCTATTGGAGAGAAAGAAGGAAAAATACAAATATTCCCTTTGAAGAATATATTTACTATATATCTGATAGCACTTTAGTGAGTGTTCAATGAATGGCAGGTTAAACATATGAATGACTCAACAGAGAAATGAATGACTCCTGTTACTTGACCTGAAGTCAAATTATAGAAGAACATGATTTAATACAAGACGGATTCTATAATTTCCCTATATATAACATTGCCTATAAGAAATATGTTTCTTTGATATATACTTTAAAATTATCTAGAGTAAAGAGTATATCAGTTCAAACGCAAATTTAAAATTCACAACCATTCATTAGTAGGATTCTCATTTATTTTGAGGATATGATCTTTAAAATAAATCATTGCTAATTAAAAAAGAGAAATATGTTTCTATATTATATATGATATTTAAGCTATATTTTATAAATATATTCTCTCTGGGCTATAAAACTCCCTCTATACTCAGTCCTTAAGAATAATTTGTACCTTTTTTTAATTAAAAAAAAAATCCCTCTCAGTATGTTTGTTTCAAACCTTTCTAACTGACCTCCATGCATCAGGCAAAAAAGACTTCTTCCAGTATTCTCAGACCTTGGTGTGGCCTGAATGAAACCCTACCATCTCTGACCAACTTTCCCCTTTTCTCTAACCAGCTCCTTGTTGAGTTCACACATCTGTCCTGGCCTCTAGGGCCAATAAACATCCTTCTACCATATCTTCCCATTGCCATCCCTGGTCAGAGCAGGCTCAGAGTTAATTTCATATCTGGCCTCACTTTTGCATCTGATAAGTTTTCCTCCTTTGAAACAGGAATTTACATACTGCCCAATATACAATTTCCAATGTAAATTGGAAAGAAATTTTTTCTTTATAGTAGGTAAGCTATATACATCCAGTTCTTGGGTTCTGGTTTGATAGTTAACAGGCTTAGGAATCAGAAAAATAAATTTAAAAGAAAAACTATTAAAATCAAATTGCTATAGCACTCAGTTTTAACTTGTGCAAGTTCTTTCAATAGTCTGAAAAATAAGGATTAAAAGAATAATAAATAAATGAGATAAACTGTGGAAAACATACAGAATAATATTTGAAAATATAATGATCAACGCATAGAAAATAAATAATGATCAGTAAATGGTGGGGGGGCGGGGGAGGTGGGACAAGAGAAAATAGTCAATAATCGTAGCTGTGTTGGGAGACACAGATCATGGCCCTGAGGACATGAGATTAGAAGGAAGCAGGGAAAGGGAAGGCAGTGATAAAATATACTAGAAATTCCATCTAAACAGGGCTCCAAGTCATGAAAGTTAGAATGGGTTCTTGGGAGCCCAGAATGACCTCAAAGTGGATACAACATCACACGATATCACGCACTGAGCAACTTTATCTTAGATTAATTTAGCCACATGTTCATGGACTATGAAGTTCAGAGCCGGCTCACACTGCAGAACTGGGTTCTGGTTTTATAGGCTACCTTACTGCACACCCCTAATATTAATCTCTTTCCCAAAGAGCAGACATACCAGGAGACAGAAAATAGCTTTTAATTAATGAATTTATCGTCTACAATTCACTGGTAATGAGGGAAATCCTGTACTGTACATTCTTTAAAGTGTAGATTCAGGATCTGGATATGAAGCTAGTGAGGTAAGCAATTCAGCCCTTTTCCTATGATTGTGAGCCAAGTAAATGGCTGGATTACTAATGGGTGTGTAGACTTTTTTTTAAGTGTGGTGGATGGGGGTGGGGAGGAGGAAAAGGGAGGGAGTCTTTTCTTGGCATAGGCCAAAATGAATGAAAATGCTTTGAGTGTTGTTATAATCTATTCTGTGGCGATTTCCAGGTGGCATTCTGCCATGGCTTGGGGCACACCCATATGGACTCAGTCCCTTTCTGTAAGGATATTGCAGTTTCTAGTAGGGACCAAAGCAGAAAGATAGCTTTTCCCCACCCAGCATACCCTGACTCCTGCCAAATGTGAGACATGGGAGTGATGTATCAACATAATAATACCAATACTGACCATGATGGGTTCTTAAGAAACTGGAAAATTTTACTAAGAAGTTTCCTCCACCTTCTTTGCATACCAACCATGGTCCCTGAGTTCCTAGGCTTCTATACCTAATATAATATGTATTAGGGCTCTACAACCCTAACTTTCAGGTTGTTTCCCAAAATTTACGTTGTAAAAGCAGACTTGAAAGCAGTCTACTACAGTTGGAAAGCTACATCCTGCCTATCTCAGACATTACCTCCCCTCAAGACAGGTACATCCAGAGTCCTACAGACCACTTCCTGAGAAGCCCAAGCCATTGTGGGGCATCTACAGGGGCTGCCAGGCCATGTGATTTAGCAGAAAGAATGTTGGACTTAGAGACAGAATTGGTTTTGTTCTTGTTCTCCCACTAACCAGGTGAAGGATCTTGGGGAGAAGTCACTGTGACTCAAAGTAAGTTGCTTATATCATCTATGAGGCGGTTTGATATGATCTCTGTCACTTCCAGCCATAATATTGTACTTCAAAATTGTTTTTCCTGTGTTTAATCAAAACTGGCCTCCCTGCTACTCCCATCCATTAATTTGAGCTCTGACTTTGAGAACTAGAGAAGATAAGCCTTTTCTCTCCTTGATGTGGCACCTCATCAGATATTTGAAGATGGCTCCAGTGAACCCATAAGTTATTCCTGCTTCAGGATAAACATCTCAGGAGATCATGAACCTTCCTTTTAGACTTGGCTTTCACACATTTCATTCTGACAAACTCAACTTCACTCTTTAAATGGTGGTTCCTATAACTGGACATAGCACTCCAGAACTGATCTAATGAGCACAGGACGTATTGAGACTAAAATAACTACTAGATTTCCCTTAATCTAGACCCTGTGCTTAGACCAGACCTTCTCATGGTAAAGGCTGCATTTGCGAGTTCTTTCTGCCACCATAGCCATTTCCTGGCACAAACTGTGTTTATGGTCAGGTCCTTTCTACATGAATTTCACTTCAACCAATTCTCCCCTAGTCTAAATGCACCTTTTATAATGTCCCCTCTTTTAACATACAAGTAATATATATTATTAGGTATATAAAACAAACTTAGCAGGTCCAAGGCTGGTCTTTAGTCTGTATCAACTTGTCTTTACAGACTGACTTTCGACATTACCCAGAGGTATCCATACCTACCATGGCTCATACTCCCCTATTTCCTATAACCTTCCCTATTCATTCTTTTGGAAAAATCCTATTCATCCTTAAACATATAGTTCAAGTGTTCCCTCCTCCATGAGGTTTTTCTGACATGTTTCTCCCTCTTCCCCTGTCTATATCTCTGTTGATCTTTGATATCGCTCTTTTATAACTCGAGATTATAATTCATTAAATATACCTGCCTGAGATCAGATCCTACCCTGGGAGCTACATTATTAATAGACAAACTATTCTGTCCAAAGAGTAGCATCTAAAAACTTTCAAAAGGGGAAAAGCAGAGATAGCTACTCTATCTGTAGCAACTCCTCCTTTGAGGTTCACATGGATTACCCTGCACCTGGAACACTTTGCTCCAAGACATGGCAGATCAGGTATTGGAATAAAGGTCAAGATTAAGAGGACAAGGGACAAAGGTGTATTTCGTGTAGAAGTCTTGGGGCAATGAGTTTCAAAACAGTTTCTTATAAACATTTATGCTCATGATTCATATGCCTACTCATATAGTCTTTATTAAAATCATCTTCATTGTGCATTGCAACATAGAGTCCATTTATTTCCGAAGAGCGTCGACTAAGTTAATATAAAGATACATCAGGCCCAGGTAGCTCATTTGAATGGTATGTGTTTTGTTTGAGTGTGTTGGTGATTTTTCCAGCAAAGAACATCTATTTTAACCCAGCCAACTGTTAAAAAAGAGCTATTCTCCTTGCTTCTATAAATCAGATTTTCAAGCCCACTTAATCTCAGGAGAGGTGGCTGTGCACATGGCTGCCCTCAAGCATGAATCCAGAGACATCCGTTTAAACTGTCCTCACTGTGACATTGAAAAATTTGCTTTGTCTGCATAAACTCCCATCTTTAAGGAGAGGAAGAAGGATAGGGAGGTCCAGGCTCAGATCTCTCAAAGGACAGGATTCATAAGGTTAAGTCTGGGAACAGCCTGGTCTTTGATAGCCGAGCCGGACTGGTCTCAGAGCGGCCGCCCAGATGCACCAGTGGGCTGGTCTGACCCTTTTGAACTCCCCTGCCTGCTACAATTTTGGTCTCCACTCGATCATGGGTCCCAGGACAATTTCTGCTCCAGACTGTCTGAGGAGCTTAGGGAATGCTGAAAGGAAACCTTTTAAGTCTGCTTTTCTTGAGAATGCTAAACCTGCAAAACTTGGCCAGACATCGCGTTGGGTCTCCCTCTGTGGTGACTCAGAAATCTCAAGGAGAACAGGAAAATCTGGAGGAATAACATTGAGAGGGCCGAAGGGCAAAAAGGGATGAAATTTGTATTTCCATTGAGTGGGTGATATTTTTCATTTCAAAGCCTGATGTAAAATCTTGCTGGTTTTTAGTTATCTACAGACCGAGAACATAAACACTGCTATTAAAATATTTCATCTCTCCCAAATGAGGCCCTGCACAAATTTCCTTCTATGTACAGAGCTTTCAGCAACATCCCTACGAAGCTCAGGCAGACATCCAAACTCGACTCTTGCTATATTTGAAGTGAAACAGCTCTATCTCTGCAGGAGACAGAGGGAGAGGTCAGGAGGAGGTCTGGGAAGGTCAAGGATGAGTGGGGAGAGAGGGAGAAAGAGGCTGGAAAGGCAAATATATTAGCGTGGTTCCTTTCCCTCACTAACATCGACTCTTGAACCAGTTGTTTAAAGCTGTACCCTTTCTGGTATAATCTTCAGGCTTGGTTACCCACAAGCTTCCTTAAAAGAATTTGGTGCAGTTTCAAATGTTTGTTTGCCAGTGAGAAGTCTGCATCCCTTCAGGCAGAGGCTCTGCCCTGTGCTTTATGTGCAGAGCTGGGCTCTGGAAGGCGCCAATCAATACTCACTGAGCTGCACATACCAACAGCTCTCCAACACCGCCTGCTCACTTGACAGGTCCCTGCAGAGTGGGGCCTACGACAGAAGTGCAGTGTCGAGCAGCAGGGCTAATCCAATAAAAGTGAAGTACCAAGCCTGGTTTGTAACCTTTCTGGAAGAAGGATGTGTTGCTGGTTTTCATGAAGCACTCTGGTCTTCTCTACTTTTCTGCCTTCTTCCACGGGAGCAGATCTTTCTGCTTTTCAAAAGTCAGCCCTCAATCAAATGATTTTTCACAACTTTCCATGAACATCTCCACAGTTCTGCTGAAACCCATCTTGTAGATTTCAAATATAGCCAGAGCTTCAGGAACCAATTAACACGTTCCAAAGAATCAAAATGTAATCTCTGACATCCATGATGCAAATGGATACTCTTCCAAAGCTCTCAATGTTCTTACCTCAAAAAAAGAGATGGATTTTATTGCATTTGAAATATATAATTATCATATCCATTTGGCATGCGTTTGCACAAATCCCTAGACATAAGTACGTAAAATACAATAAAAACAAAATTTGTGAGCACCCCCTACCACAGAGGTATTCAAACAAATTCTCAAAGCATGACACATTAAGGATTATATTTTAAAGGCAGAATTAGAACATGAACACACATATACCCTCCTTGCCTGACCTCAAAAACTCATAGCATTGGGAGTGTGGAAGAGACTGCTCAGCTCAATAAGACTTACTGCTATGTGACCCCATATATCCAGTTGTTGCTCAGTAACGCCTCCTCCCAGGAGAAGTAGAGGCACCTATTCCAAATTCACACAAAACATCAGCTCACCTCATTGTCAAAGATTGTCACCCTGCATTGACCCTCCTTTAAGCAGTGGGTGTGTATAGTACAGTCCAGCTGCTCTAGGAGAGGTCGTTTCTAACTCGTGGGAGCCCCATATGAGAACCTGTCTAAGCAGAGCACAGTGGCACATGCCTGTAATTCCAGAGACTTAGGGGGCTGAGGCAGGAGGATCACTAATTCAAAACCAGCCTCAGCAACTTAGGGAGATCCTAAGCAACTTAGTAAGACCCTGTCTCAAAATAAAAAGTAAAAAGGGTTGGGGATGTGGCTTAGTGGTTAAGCACCCCTGGGTTCAATCTCCAGTACCAATAAGAAAGAGAGGGAGGGAGGGAGGGAGGGAGGGAAGGAAAGAGGGAGGGAGGGAAAGAGGGAGGAAGAGAGAACTCATCTATACTTGCTCTCAGCCATCACCCCACAAATATGCCCAAACAGTGTTCTTTACTATCTGGTTCCCTCAGGGCCACCTACTGTCTTTTTCCCACCTTCCCTGGGTTGTACCTTCAGTAACCTTTACCCATAGAGAAGGGTGACTCTGGATGTTTTAAAATTTCATTTGTCAGCCAATGTAGAAACCCATTCCACATCTCCTAGAAGCTTAGAAAAGCAGCATGACTTTGTCACTTGTTCATCAAGAGAGGACCCCTGAAGTGATATGGGACATATGGGGGGGCCAGGATGTTTTTTGTCAATAGAAACTTATTTTTCCATTAATAATTATCCATTTTTCTGCTAGCAAAACTACCATCACAGGCATGCGCTGTCAGTTTGCAGTTAGTTGACACACAACCTCTTCTACTGGACACAATAACAATTTGTGCCTAACATTTGACCCTCACAACAGCTCTAGGATTGGACAATTTTTATTCCCATTTTACAGATAAGGAAATGAGCACAGCAGGACAGTAACTTAATTAAGGTTATAGAGAGAAGGTTATAAATGACAGAGCTGGGATTCGAACCCAGGTCATAGGGCTTCACAGTCTAGCCTCCTGACACCACGCTCCTCTGCCGGGTTAGCACCAGAGTAATTCTCCACAAATGGCATTTGCCATTTTCTCCCTCTTTCAGTTTTTCATGTGATCTCTGTTCTTACTGTCATCCTTGTTGTACACCTTACATTTTCAAGACTCTCACTTGACAAGATGGGGTTGGTAATTACTAAACCTTCTCCATAAAAAGCACCAAGGGTAATAGATTCTAAGACATAAGTGGCCTCACCAACCCTTGTGGTCAACACAGAGCTTGGGACCTGAGCCCCAGTCTTGCCTGTAGAAGCTTTTAAGAAAAAGCTTACTACAAATAGAGGGGGTTGTTTCCTGTGAATGCTACACGCACATAGTTCAAATTGCACACTCTCGGTATGTGCGTGTGGTCTTGGGTCAGCCTGCTAGCACCCCAGCCGAGGCAGGGTTCTTGGAAGCATGAAGCACGTATCCCATTCTTTGTATTTTCAGGGCTTAGTACTGGTAGGTGCTCAATAACTATATTGAATGAATCAATAAAAGAACTAGTAAGAAGATCAATAAGTGTCAGGTCAAGAAAAGAAAGGAGGGCGAGTGGGAGGGGTGAGGGAGGGAAAAAAGAAGAGACGGGAAGGAGAGAGGAAGGAGAGACTGTCTTTATTCGGAGCTGGCTGCTCTTGCGTGTGCTCCCGTGTGTGCGGTCGGTCGGTCACTGGTGGGACTTTTAATGTGCTTGCCTCATCCCTTAGTGGTCATTGTTTCAGATGAGAAGATCCATCTCTGATGGCTGCAGGCCAGCTTGTCCTTCTGCCTGTGACATCCTCCCAAGAAAAAGTTCAAACATGACAGTAACAAGTAAAATTAGCATGGTTTGGATTCCATGTACCAGAAATCGTTACCATAAAGTGAATGACCCTAAATCCATACGGAATCTGAACACCTGAGCCTGCCCTTGTCGATCTACATCCCAGGATCCCAAGAAACCTCCAAGGAAAACTCTTATAAAAGTTGTCAAGAGCTTCTGGCAGGTTTTTATCATGGTCAGTCCTGGAAATAGTCTGCAATACAATAAGGTCTTTATAAAGCCATATTTCTCTTGTTAACTACTAAGATTCAAAGTTCCTAAGTTTAAATATTTCATTGATAATAATGGGTAACATATTTGTTGCATGGCAGGCATGATTTCTAAGTGCCATACAGATACTGTCTCATTTAATTCACATCACCGTCCCCAGGACAGCAAGGAGCAGAATGAGGCAGACCACACACCAGTGACTTGTCTAAGTGACAGAATAAAACTCTGAACCCAGACTCCAGAGCTTATGCAGGAAACCATTCTCCTGTCCTGCCCTGTGACAGGTTTCATCCGGGATATGCCAAGACCTGCGGCTCTCTTTGTGACTTTGCCTTTCTTATTAATGTTGGTGCCTTAGCTTCAATGGCATCTGCTGAGCCCCACCCTGCCTCCCCGCCCACCTCGCTGCCTGTTCTCCCATTGAGTCTGAAAGGTCACAGGTACACACCCAACTTGAGATAGCATTTAGTTAGCTTCCCCTCTAACTTTTAGGAAGCGTTCCTTAAATGCTGCAGCCATTTTACAAGTCCATTTAACTTCACTTTCAATTTAACTTGGTATCATTTCAATTTCCTTTTCCTCAGCATTGTATCGCCCTGGGAATGAGAGTTGGAAATGTGCCTATCGTGAGCTGAGTCACATTTTTATGTGTCCCCTCCTCTTCAACCATTGTTTTCTTAAATTTTTGTTTAAAAAAAAAAAAAAAAAACAACTTGGTATTGTAAAAGGAAACACAAATGCAGAAACCCATATCAAACAAAGAATTCATTATATAGTTTGTATATATCACGAATTCCTACATAATGAATGGATATAAAGGAAGCAGCCTGTATCACCACCCAGCTTAAAGAATAGAATTTTGCCACATGACCCAGAAAACCTGTGACCCATCCCAATTACAGGCCTTGTCACCCTCCAAGTTAGCATTGTTAGCATTTTTCTAACATTGTAATAAAATCCTTGTGAATTTTTGAAAATTACAGATGGTTTTAAAACATTTTTCATGGTATAATTGACATATAATCAACAGCAATTTGATGTTTTCACGTATGTATTCAGTCTTGGAAACATCAACAGTCAAGACAGCAAATATTTCCATTATCTCAGAGATTTCTTCCTACTTCTTTATAATCCCCTCCAATAGTATTCACTCCCATCATGTAACCACTGATCTTCTTTCTATCTCTATATTTTTATTTACATCTCCTAGAGATTTATATAAATGGAATCATACAATACTGTTTCTCACTGACTTCTTTAACTCAGCATTTCTATAAAATTTGTTCATATCATGTTATTCCTTTTTATTGCTGAATAGTGTTCCATTTTATCCATTCAATTGTTGATATTTAGTTTTTCCAGTTTTTCATGATTACAAATAAAGCTGCTTGTGTACAAGTCTTTGGATGGCCTTATGCTTTTCTCTGAGTTGACAGCATAAGAGTAGAATGGGTAGATTATATGATATAAGCATGAGAGAAAATCTTTGCCAGTTTGGATTAGGCAAGAATTTCTTAATTATGATATCAAAAGCTTAGTTTATAGAAGTGGATAAATTTGACTTCAAATTAAAAGCTGCTATGTCACTGATGAGAAAATTAAAAGATAATCTATTTATACAAGGAGAAAATGTTTACAAAGCACATGTCTGATAAAGGGCTTCTATCTATAATATAAAATAATATAATAAACTAAATAAGAAAACAAGTAATCCAATTAAAAAATGGACAACAGATATGAGCAACAGTTCACTTAAGAAGATATTCAGGTGGCAAATAAACACATGAAAAGATGCTCAAAATTGTAGTCATTAGGAAAATAGTAGTCATATTAAAACCACGATGAAATTTCACTGCATATACATTAAAATACCTAAAATTAGGAAAAACCTATTCCAACATGCTGGTTAAGATGTAGAAGAACTGGAACTCTTATATAATGATGGTGGGATAATGAAATGTTGTAATCATTTTGGAAAATGGTTTGGTAGTTTCTTAAAAAGCTAAAAATGTGCCAGGTGCTGTGGCTCATACCTATAATCCCCATGGCTCGGGAGGCTGAGACAGGAGGATCCAAGTTCAAAGCCAGCCTCAGAAAAAGCAAGCCAAGCAACTCAATGAGATCCTGAATAAGTAAAATACAAAATAGGGTTGGCGATGTGGCTCAGTGATTGTGTGCTCTGAGTCTAATCCTGGTGCCAAAATAATTAAAAAAAAAAAAAAAGCTAAAAATGTATGCTGTTATAAATGTTTTTAAAAATCTGATCATTCATTTCTAGTATATAAAAATATAATTGGTATGATATATATTGATCCTATAATCTACAATCTTACTACATTTATTTATTAATTCTAATAGCTTTATTTTTTGGTAGAGTCCATTGGATTTTCTACTTGGACAATGGTGTTATTTGCAAATCAATACAGATTTACTTCCCCTTTTGAAACTAGACTGCTGCTGGTTGTTTTGTTTTGTTTTCTTGTCATATCACAGTAGCCATAGCCTTCAGTAAAACTTTGGTTAGAAGTAGTGACAGCAGATATACTTGCCTTTTCCTGACATCAGGGGGAAAGACACTTAGTTTTTCACTAATAAGTATGATGTAGGTTTTCATGGACACCCTTTATCAGTTAAGGAAGCTCCTTTCTAGTTTACTGAGAACTTTTATCAGGATTTGGTGGAGTTTTTTAATGTTTTCTTTTTCTACCTCTATTTGAGCTGATAACATAGTTTTCTAAAATATGGTAAATTATATCACTAGATTTTCAAATGTTAAATAACTTCTACATTCTTTACATGGTGTAGTTTCCTTCATATATATTATTGTATTTGATTTGCTGAAATTTTGTCTAACTTATGTTTTAAATATTACTAATACACTTGATATCTAGGCTCCCAATCTGGTTTGTTAATGTGTGTGCTCTAAACTCCAGCTAAGCCAGCCATAGATGAATTTTCTCCATTTTAAATTTTATATGATTTGATTCCAAATCCTTGACAATCTAAGAGGCAACTCTATGCACACACGCACACCATGTTTGTACAAGAGAGGGAGGGGGCCTGATTAAAGTTTATCAGAAACACAATGGGAGGTACAGTCCAAGTGACTTTTCCGTTTCTTGAAGGCAGCTCACATAAGACTAAGACTTAGGAAGTCTCAGTGTGATCTGGGGAGGATAAACACAGAAGAGAGACAGTGCGCACTGTCACGATGTGTTTTAGGGGAGCATGGTAAATATTGCTCTATCCCACCTATTGTTCCATGGGCCAGCCTTGACATAGCCATCTTGGACTTAAATATTGAGTCACTTCCCCAAGATGTGATGAGGGGAGAACAGGTTTAGGGAGTGATAACAAGAGAAGTTGGAGACAAGCAGGAAACAAACCCAGTGGGTTCCCCTGGGTTTGAAACATAGACTCAGAGAATATCAGTGGTTAACTAGGACTGTGGAGACCTAAGGCCACCTCATCCAGTTCACAGATAAGATAAGCAAGGCTAGACTGTAGAGATTATTAATCTGACAACGTACTTCTAATTTCTCCTCTAGATACATTCAGAAAATATTCTCTTCACCAAATTCGTTAGTAATTTACTTCCTTGGAGAAAACGCCTCATCACACGCACTCAGGCCTTAGGTTGGTAGAGACAATGGCACTTTGCACTGCCTGGGACTCTCACCACCCTGCTCACTCAACACTGCTAATTAGCTCTCACTTCTGGGGCCTTACCTACTCTTTGAATCATGCATTGCACTGTATAATTCAGGGAGCCCGCTGACTTGGGGAGAAGATAATGCCTCTGCAGATGGCTTCTAATCTCAGCTCTTCTATGGTCAGCCCTGAAGAATTCAGAATGGGTTCCAGATTTATCTCAACCTGAGATTATGCATTCACATCCACCTTCCACCTCCTGGATGAACTTTGGGAACTTTGTGGGAAGGCCCAGTGGGGATGAGCAAGGAAAAGGAAATGAGGAGAACCAAAGTCCTAAGAGCTTTCCCTTCCTCTTATCTTTCCTGATTTTCTTTCCCTAGGTAAGTGTTCAAATGCTCCAATCTCTAATTTTTTCGAAGAATGGTTAGTAGGATCTTTTTGTTTCTAGCTTTCTGGGACACTGGACACTTTTTTAGCAGATGTGCATCACCCAGTGATCTCCAAAAAAAACATCCTAATCTCTAAGCAATTCAAATTGTTAATCTGTTTATGGTTTCAGAAAGATTGATGAAGTGCCTGATTTAATCCCTGTACTGGATGTACCTGGCCCATTTATGGAACTGAGAATACAAAAGTCAAAGCAGATCCCTAAGCTTCTGTCTTATGTGACATACGTGGCTCACAATATGATTATGTTGTTGAACCCCCTTAAGTTAAGACTGTCTTTGTGATGGGATCTCTGATGCCTAGCACATGGTAGAAACACAGTAAATATTTACATAACAAACCTTTACATAGCACTGATCATGTCCCAAGACTATTCTAAAGACCTCAAAATATAAGGTCATACCTTCGTCACTCACTGTAAGGAAGATGCCATTATCTTCATTTCACAGATAAAAAAACAACTGAATGCACAGAGATTGAGCAAGTTGTCCAAGGTTACACTACTAGCAAAAGAGGAGCCAGAGTTTGAACCCAAGTGCACTGTCTCCAGAGGCCCTGTTCTTAACATTGCCTACAATACATTGACATTGAATTTCAGTCATTCATATTTTTGATGCTTGTGAGATTGTGATATAATTTATCATTAAAAAATGGGGACCACATGAAGTTTTCATTGATCTGAAGCAGTTGACACCAGACATCAGAATGTATCTTCTCTTTCTAAGGTACCTGCTATTTCTTTTTCTTCTTTTTCTTTTATATATTGATGTACCTTTGTTTTATTCATTTATTTATATGTGGTGCTGAGAATCGAACTCAGCACCTCACGCATGCTAGGCAAGCACTCTACCACTGAGCCATGACCCCAGTCCCCTGCTATTTCTTGATTCCATATTAGTTGATCCATAAAGAGTCATTTATTGCAGTATAACATTTACCCCCAAATTACCTTTAGAATCAAAAGGCACCTGTGCTTTTCTTACCACATATACAGAAAAATTAAAGAATCCTTTAATCATTTTGAATTTTGCCTTTTTGATACTCTATACTATATTGTACATCTGAAATAACACCTTTGCTCTTTAAGAACTGCTAATTTCAAACTTTACAGTATAAAAATGTGGAAGAGAAAACATTTTTATCTTTTGTTTTGATAGTGGGGTATTTTCTTATTTTAAAGTTTAAAAGTATAAATATATATTCATATTCATATATATTCATATGTATAGAATGAATGTATATATTAACTCAATTTGAAAATATTTATATAGATTTTTCACACACACACAGTGAGAGAGAGAGAGAGAGAGAGAGAGAGAGAGAGAGAGAGAGAGAGAGACTTGCATCTAACTTGTAGATTCTGGGTTAGCCATGAATACATATTAGATTTTGTGACTTCTCTAGCTTTTTAATGCACTACACAGTAAAACTCTATATTCTGCTTTTTTTTCCTACCCAATTAGTGGAACCTGCAATTATGTGAAAGTTGCTGCAGTGTTCTTAACTAATTACTTGACTCCGAATAATTCCCCATAGTATTCTAAATATAATTATTTAACTCCGGGTTGTATTTCTTTCTTCATTTAATATCTTTGTTGCTTTCCCTTCAAATTTCTTCTCCTGTCCTTTATTTTAAAATCTCTTTTGCTATGCATCTTTTTCTTCACTTCTGACCTACTGTAAATTATTACTAAGATTTTGTTAGTGCTTTCAAAGTGTCCTGTTTCCCACTTACTGCTGTAGATAGAGTAAGTAGAAAGCAGACACTTTTCGTGTTGACCCTGTCTCCTTTGGCACACCAAGTTGCCGTTGGTTATTACATGCAATATCTGACAGATACTGCCCTCTGAAGATTTGAATTGCTTAGCCTCACCTTTGTGGAAAATTAGAAGCTAGACAAGTATTTTGCTCTTGCTTATGAAGATTTATTTCACTCATAATAAACATACTTATCCTGTTTTATTGCTACAAGATGTTTCTTGCTTCACACAAAATTATCTGGCACACTCTCTTACCCCACCTCATCCTTTTTCCTTTCTGTAGCCAGTCATTTATAAAAGTGTTGACCATGGATAGACCCTTTGGTCGCCAGTGGAAATGGTTCACAGTCGACAGCAGAAGTTAAGTATGCAATATTCACATACATATGTGTGTATCATTTTTAAGGAGCTATAGACAAGAGTCTGTCTTGAAGACATTCAAACTGAATATTTTTTAAATGCCAACATAGTATTGCACACTAGAAAGGGGGCCACAGATACTTATTGGCTTTTTTTTTTTTTTAAGTTTTTGTGGTGACAAAGCTACAGGAAGTAGCTTTTTGAGTGTTAAGGCAGCTTTTCCCCAGGGCCTTTAGTAACACCAAAATGGAATCAAAATTAGGGAAAGTACTAGACTTTGGCTATGTCTATACCAGGTTGGGGACTGTTAAGTAGTATATTTTTTGAGAAGATTTAGTGAGAACTGAGACTATCTTATTCTCCTTTCATTTTATCCAATTTCAAGTCAAAACTGGGTGAAGTCCAATTAAGTGCCATGGGACAGAACAGACGCAGGAACAGGTGGTTGGAGAATCATGCTACGCACTGGATGGACAAAGCATCAGGTGCTTATCAAGGCTGGTGTGGAAGACAGGAGCCCTCCAGCATGGTGCAGGGCCAGAGGCGGAGACCAGGAAACCCATTATAGCACATCATGGTGACATGACGACAGGAAGCCTGGGAACAAATGCTGTTTGGAGATTTGAGGGAGTTGCACAGGCTGTCAACAGTGAAGAAATCTGTCAGCAGACTGTTGAGGCCCAAAACCTGGGCTGTTAGTCAGAATTCCCAAGGAGCATTAAGGTCACAGCATTGTAGGAGGACTAGTTGTAAGATGAGGTATGGTACCAGGAGAGGGATTCAGAAATGAGGGGCAAGACAGGCAGCGCAGAACTGCAGTTCACACAAGACAAGACCAAGACAGGGTTCTAGTCATTCCATCATTATAGTGAAATTATGTGAAGAAAAGGCAATTTGTCAACTGACTGACAGTCATTATTGTTTACGAGTAGTGAAAAGGCCCTACTTTGATTTGAAGAAGAAATAAAAAGCAAAACACCATCCTGGCACCCTTCAATACTAAATGCTGTCTTTACCTGCCTTCCCAAACCTAGTTGGGTTGGGGATTATCTGATTTTATTACCATGTCACTTCTTGCCTCCACTGGCATGGAAAATCTAGGTAACCACACAAGCAAATTTGATGGGGCTGCTGCCAGTGACCGAGACTTAATATGACTCAATGAGATCACCAACTGTGTGAAGCATTCAGAGATGTTGCCCACAGTGAGATACAACAGGAACCTTATAAAAGGGAAAGAAACTTCTCAATGTGCACTACATCGGCCACCTCTCTGAAAGCATGAGTTGTAATGCAGAACAAATTAAATGCTTACTCTGATTTGATCTCAAACCATAGGCGGACGCTTAATTTTAAAAATATTCAGAAAGCATCAAGGAAATTAGTAGACAAAACTAAGTCCAGACCAAAAATAAAAAATATTGAGGAGCAGAAGTGTTTCTTATTCAGGTGTTTGTCTACTTTTTGTCTAAAGCAGAGTTCAGCAAAATTTTTATGTAAAGGGTCAAGTTGTAAATATTGTAGGCTTTGCAGGACATACAGGCTGTGTCACAAGGACTCTGGTCTGCCCTTGGAGTGTGAAAACAGCAACAGACAAAACATAAATGAATGGGCATAGCTTTGTGTCAATAAAACTTTATTTGTAAAAACAGGCAGTGACCCAGATTTTGACCATGGCCATAATTTGCCAACCCCTGGTCTAAAAATAAAAATAAGAAAGCAGTATTTCTACCCACAAATATGTGTAATGTACTGTTCCCATTGAACTGAGAAAAATATATATTAAAGGTAGCTACAAAAAGCAAAAGATAACCTTCGATGGTTATTCTTCATCCTTTTTCTTGGATGATGGCAATATTTATCATTTTGGTTCAGTTAATAATGTCCAAGTCCAAGTTATGTTTTTACTCAATACTAGAAGAAGATAAAAACATCCTGGGGGCATCTGACCTCCAGGAGTTCCTGGAATGTGACAATTAAATAAGCATGCAAAGCAGTAGCACAGGCATAATACCTTTGTATTGTGAGTAGTGTAGGAGACTTGCAAAGAAGGAACAGACTCCTGTGAACTGGAATAGTTTGGTCTTGATGGCAGGTTGGGGGTGGCCTTAGATGAACACTTGTAGGTCAGCACTTATTTTAAAGAGGACACAGAGAGGGGGATTTGGGGAGAGAAGAGGTGATAAGACCAGGATAAAGATATTCAGGGGGAAAATAAATAGTATTTCGAGGAAAGCAAGGTAACTAGGCTGGCCAGAGCAAGGTGATCATGCTGTCTCTACCTCTTCTTCCAGAACTTGGAGATAATGGTAGGACAGCCATGAGGATTTTAAAAGTCAATATTTATAAAACACCTAAAGCAGTTCCTGACACATAGTAAATATATGAATATTTGAATAGTTGTCAAATAAATAAATACATACTGGAGGTAGAGGTAGTGGTTTTTTTAATGAGATATAGCAAGATGGAGTCGGATTGAGGACAGAATAATTTTCCAAGGATTGTGTAGCTACATAGTCAAGAACCTGTCGTATGCACTACCTTCAGGACAATGGTCATACAATGGCATATGTGATTGTCCCCGATCCTAAATGACTGATTTGTGAGAAATCTAAAGGTTATTCACAATTTTCAGAATACAGTGCCACTGAAGGTGTCTGGAAGCCAAGCTGGAGAGCCATTTCATGGGAGAAACTGAGGGTGGATTTTGCACATGGGTGGGAGGTACTAGTATAGACCCCCCACGTGCACACAGCCCAAAGGCAGAGGGGGCTTAAGATGAAGGCTTGTAAATCATTAGCACAGGGTGATCACCAGAATGTTGAGACAAGGGAATTGGGAGAGAGACAGAGCAGGACGTAGAGTCGTGGAGTCATGAATTTCTTCAACCTTCATTTATCTGGAAGAGAGAAAAAGCTACTAGGGACCTGAATCTAGGAGAGGAAGAAGGATATAGAGACTCTCTACCTCCTGCTTCCCGGGAAGTCTGAGTCAAGTGTGAGTTTCCTAGCAGGACGGAGTGTGAAGCTGTTAAGTGCACAGTAGACCAAGTGAACAGATTTTTCCCATCTTGAGCAGACCCTGCAGAGCCACAAACAATGCTGCCTTATGTGTCCTGCTCAATCTGGTCACAGGATACCTGTGGGAATTTCTTTCCTGCCTCTGAGAAGCGGCTTCCCTGAGACTTGGCAGGGAGGCAGCTGCAAGGAATGCTTCTGACTGCGGGTACATTCCAGCCCAGGATGGTGTCCCAGACATTTTCCTTTTAATGAAGCCCCAGTTATTTTTCCTCTCTCTCTCTCTCTCTCTCTCTTTTTTTTTTTTTTTTTTTGGTAATGAAAGGTCGTTACAAGTGTAACATAATGGGGCCCTGGCTGTGTTTCATTAACTTTTAATTTAAGCTGTTAGTATGGAATTAGTTAGCAGACTGGTGAATCAATTGGCTAGCCAGTGGGATTCCATCTTAACAAGGAGGGTACTGTGTGTTTCTGATGCTCCCCGTGTGTGTGAGTGTACTATAAAGAACAGTGCTGTTTGTTCAGACTGTGATCCTGAGCCACAGTCTTTGCCCCGGCTTTTGTGAATGGTTCCAAGTCGATGCCTTGGCTAGAACAAATTGCACATCCTCTGACACTTATCTTTTTGGCAAATACAAGTTTGGATCACCGAATAAATCCAAGGGACATTCGTTTTTCATGCTGATGAACTCAAGGAAATTCAGAGTCACACCGGAACAATGTACTCTGAACATGGTAAGGAATTTGAACATTTGCTCTTTAACCCAGAGGTTCTCCATATTTTGGAAAAGCAGTAGCTCGTTGGAAATTCTGCAGAAGTCTTCTAAGAGTTCCCATATGTACTTCAGGAATTGAATTATTTCCCTCCTCATTCCCACATTCCACTGCAGGCTTAGGAGATTGACAGCTATTGTTCTAGGTCTTGCCTATTGCCCTCTTCCTGGTTAATGATCTCAGTCTCAAATCTAAAGTCCAGTCCTCTCAAATGACACTGGTGGTAAAAGAGGAAGGGCCAGGATTCACCTACTGGTTCTAAAATAAAGGACAGAGTCAATTCTAATACATCTTGGAGATTTATGTAGTTGTTTTTTATTGTTTTTGTTTTGGGGGGAACGTACTGGGGATTGAACTCAGGGGCATTCAATCACTAAGCCCCAGCCCCAGCCCTATTTCATATTTTATTTAGAGACAGGGTCTCAATGAGTTGCTTAGCACCTCGCTTTTGCTGAGGCTGGCTTGAACTCGTGATCTTCCCGTCTCAGCCTCCCAAGCCCCTGGGATTACAGGTGTTTGCCACCATGCCCAGCTCATGTAATATGTTAAAACCAATTTAAAAGAAGAGTGTTGTTCAAGTAGCATCAGACAAACATATAGGAAAATGAATAGAGGGCGAGAGATGGGATTATAATCCACATTAACATTTTAGAAAATGGAATTCTGTGTAGCCAATAGAAATAACTCAAATAGTAAGGTAGAAACATACTGACTGCCACAGAAATGTGTTCACCAAGACTATACATTTAAAAATCAGTAAATGTGGGGAAGTTTGAAACTCCTACCTTCAGGAGTTGAACCTGGAGCTGGTGTGCACCCACGTCCAATTGGGACCTGGCATCCTCTCCTCTGCCCTGGCGGAGCCCTGCTCCTGCCCCTAGTGAAGATGGGCTCAGCCAAGAGCGTCCCAGTCACCCTACCTTGGGCTCCACCACACAACAAGCATCGAGCCAAGGAGCAGACTCTCGTCCTTCTAGTGCAGGCATTCCAGACACTCCCATCCAGGTGGAGAGCTCTCCACAGTCAACCCTACCAGCAGCAGAACAGCTCAAAGGTCCAAAACAGGCCCAGGACTCAGATCCCCACTCTCCTTGGCATTGGTGTCCTTGACATTGCATGGATACCTATAAAGACCCTCAGAGTCCACTGGTAAAAGAGCCGAGTGAAGTATCTGAGACTGAAGCCTCTAAATCAAATCTTCCCCCAGAATCTATTCTGCCCCTGGGAGTACCTTCATCTTTTGAACTAGGCCTGCCTCTGGATACTCAGTTATCCCTTGAGGACCAGCTGCCACCTTGGAATGACACTGAGCACCCTTCCAAACAGGTGTCTTCCCAGGAGGATGCAAGATATCCCACAGAAACCCCTGTGGCCAGCCAGAGCTCAGATAAGCCCTCAAAAGAGTCCCCCATCTTCATGTTCTCAACACAATAGTTGGAAACCAAACAACACAGTCTTAGGGAGATCTCCCCTCACCATCCTGCAGGATGACAACTCCCCTGGGACCCACAGCGTTCGTGCCCTTCTTCCCTAAATGAAAATGTTAGGTGATTAAAGGAAGGAGTCATTCTTGGAACTGGATGACTTCTGAAAACTGGAGGAGGAGCACGGGAGCAAGGCCAGGACCATGACAAGGAAACTCTGCACTTTGCTTTGGCAGAGAGCTAAGCCCAGTGTGGCCCCTACACTGGATTCACCCAGGGCCTGGTGATATTCTGTTTCACCCCTTCTTTCCCAGGGAGACTGATGAAAGGCTTGTTTTCTTTGATTCCTCCTAAACTACCAATTCTGGGACTTAGAACTTTGTCAGACTTTCTTTTTGTCTTCTATATTTCTTGGGTATTAAAGGAAGTGATTTTTAAATGATGCTGTTAAAAGACAAAAAAAAAAAAATGTACCAGCAGTAGATGTACCATGAAGTACAAACCAATTTTAATTTTGGAATATTTCAGAATATTATATATGCACACATATATACAGTCAGCAAAAAAGAAAAAAATGGATGGGTAAGCTATGGGTAGTGATACCGCAGGTGGTTTTCACTTTCCTTTTGAAGGGTTTAAAAAATTAACTTGGATAATTTAAAATTATTACATGAAATGTACTACCTTCTCCTGGAGCAGGAGAAACAATCTAGGGGTTAGGAAAACAAGAAAAGCTTAATGGGAGTCCCAAGGCAAGATGCAAATATCCCAGCAGGAGGTTCACGCCTGATGATCTTACAGCCTGCCCCTGTATTCTGCATCCTGAAGTTCCACATCTACAGATTCGACTAATCACAGATTGAAAATATTTGAGAAAAAAAAAATTGATTCTGCCCTGAACATGTATAGATTTTTTGTTTTCTTGTCATTATTCCCTAAATAATATAGTAGGACACCTATTTACCTATCATTTATATATTATTAGGTATTTATAAGTAAACTAGAGTCGCTTTAAAGTACACTAGAGAATGTATATAGGTTATATGCAAATATTATGATATTTTATATAAGGGACTTTTGTATCAGAGAGTTTTGGTATCTATGGAGAGTCCTGAAACCAATCCCCATGAGTACCAAGGGAAAACGCTACTAAAGTCCATACATTAAAGCTAGCTTTCTTCCTATTCATCCATCCATCCAATTCTCCATTATGTGTATTTGCTTAACTCGTTTTTTTAAAAGAGATAAAGGCTCTGTATTTTAAAGAAATGTTTGTACTTTGCCTGTAATATTTTTTCCCAGTCAGAAAGCTAAATAGCTTTCCTGTCAGTTCATTCATGAAATTATTTATCCACTTTTTTCAAAATTATATTCAGAACCTTCTCTAAGCTATGTTTGGTAGGAATTCTTCATATATTTTCATTGTTCATGTTTTCTGTTTTCAATTATTTTATGTGTGTCCTTGAGTACAACAAGTCAAGAGAAACTACTTACAATCTTGATTTGTAGTAAATGCAGTTTCTCTAGAAGTGCTATTGAAACTTTATCTTAAGATTTAATATTTTTTTCAAGAAGGGTAAATTATAATAAATTGGTAAAATTATCTAAACTTGCACTGTCTGATATAGCAGGTATTAACCAGATGTGGCTATTTAAGTTAATTAAATTTAAAATTCAATTCCTCAATCATTCTGGCCACATTTCAGGTACCCAACATCCATATGTGTCCGGTGGCTACCATATTGGACAGTGCAGATACAGAACGTTACTTCATCACAGAAAGCTCTTTTGAACAGTTATGGTCTTAAATGTTGAGGCCACTTGTGTATAAGAAAGTATTTTTCCACACTTTTTCTCTTCATTTATTAAGAATTCAGATATTTATTGGTAGTTTACTTTCTTTTATTTCCCCTTTCCCTGAGCGCTAAGCTGTCTGAGAAATAAGCCTGGAGAATTTCATTAGCACCTGACCCAGAGAGCAGGCATCAAAGGACCAAGTCAACCCATTTACACACTTCTGTGTATTTATATAAATGTGGTTAAATATTAATTTTAAATGGTTGTAAGTGAGACTTGAGGATTGCAAGAACAACATAAACTCTGTTTAACTTTACTTAGAACATGTTCAGTAATGTTAAATTGTTGAACTCTAATCTGCCTTCTCTGTTAGGTAGGCAGCTCTTACTGGGTTTTGCTATGTGGCATATGATGACAAAAACCTCCATGATTTTTAACAAGCATTGCTCAATCCCACAGACAGAAGGCAAAATGACCTAATTCCCACTTTTTGTTTCAGTGGAAACTTAAATACTAAATCACAACCTAGGAATTTTCCAAAGTCCTTTGCAATTACATTGAACTGGATCTTCCTTAGGAAAATGTCTAGAAAAGCAGAATATATTACAGTTATCATTCTATTTTCCTTGGGTTTAAAGCCTACGTTACTTTTTAAGGTGAAAATATATTTTTAATGTGAAAAAAATTATGTCCACAAAATGTGTAATAAACCTATTTTTAATGTGAAAAAAATTATGTCCACAAAATGTGTAATAAACCAATCTTCAGTTTAACAAGTAATTTTAATGGGAAGACCTGTATACTGTCTTAAAATGGATGTAGGTTTTCTTATTCAAGTATGTTGAGGCCAATAGCTCAGGAGATGACCACCATTGAAAAGATAGTTCATTATACACAGATCCCAAGAGGAGGGGGGCACACCATATCACACAGGGTCACAGAGGAGAGCACCAAGGTCTGTCAGGAGACAGAAAGAATGAAGGTAAACCTGGGCAAAAGCCTTTACTGTGATTGTCATGGGAATGGACAGAAGCCCGTGTACAGATTTAGGGTTGGCCAGTTGGAATGTTCCAGCAGGCTCTTAGGAACAAGGCTGTCTTTAGTAGTCAGGTGCCTTGCCCTGATAGCAGAGGTAGTGGGGACTCCAGATTGGTTAGTTTGCATATGAAAGTCACCTTCAAAGGCAAGTTTACCATCTCTAGGAATTGTCTAACCCCAGGAGGGGAAGTCTCCCTAGAGTCAGCAAGGCTTCAGATATCAAAGCATCAAAAATCCAGAAAATAAAAAAAGTACAATTACCTCACCAAAGAAGATATGCAAATGACAAACAAGTACGGGAAAATATAACCAATAGCATTGGTTGTTAGGTCATTAATTTAAATACAAATTAAAACACCAATGATAAAGCACTCGATACCAATAAGAATAGCCAAAAGAAAAAGAACACACTACCAAATGCTGATGAGAATGTGGAGCAACAGGAACCTTCATTCATTGCTGGTGGGAATGCAAAAAGTTACACCTTAGAATAAGGCAGTTTCTTACAAAACTATACATACTCTTATCCTAGGATCCAGCAGTTGCACTCCTTGGGATGTACCCAAAAGAATTGGAAACTCAGGTCCACACAAAACCTGACACAGACATCTTCAACACTTGATTCATAATTATCAAACTTGGGAGTAACCAAGATGCCCTATAGTAGGTGAATGGTTGAATTGTAGTCTAACCAGACTATAAAATATTATTCAGGGGGCTGGGATTGTAGCTCAGAGGTAGAGCGCTCGCCTACCATGCATGAGACACTGGACTCGATCCTCAGCACCACATAAAAATAAAATAAAGATATTGTGTCCACCTGTAACTAAAAAAAAAAAAAATAAATATTAAAAAAGAGATATTATTCAGCACTAAAAATATTTGAACTATCAAGCCATGAAAAGACATGGAGGAAACTTAAATGCATATTACTAAGTGAAAGAAGCCAATCGGAAAAGGCTACAGACTGTGAGCCCAACTACACGATACTCTGGAAAAGGTCAAACTATGAAGGCAACAAAAGGATCAGGGTTATCAGAGGCAAGGAGGATAAAGCAGCTGAGCACATAGGATTTTAGGGACAGTGCTACTCTCTATGACACTATAATGATGGGTATAAGTTATTATAAATTTTCCAGAACCTATAGAATTTCCAACCCAACAATGAATTCTCATGAAAACTATGGATTTGGGGAGATGATTGTCAATATAAGTTCAGCCATTATAACAAATATGCCACTCTTCTTGAGGATGCTGACTATAGGGGAGGCCGTGCCTATGTGGGGGCAAGGGATATATGGGAATTGTCTGTACTTTCCATTTGATATGAAACTAAAATTCTGAAACATAAAGTTTAATTTTGAAAAATAATAAATAGTTATCACCTAGGTAAAAAAAATTAAATAAATAGAACTTTGCCACCTTTACTGGGGGCAGGGGGCTCTACCATTAAGCCACATCCCCAGCCCTATTTTGTATTTTATTTAGAGACAGGGTCTCATTGAGCTGCTTAGCACTTCACTTTTGCTGAGGCTGGCTTTGAACTCCAGATCCTCCTGCCTCAGACTCCAGAGCCACTGGGATTACAGGAGTGCACCACCACACCCAGCCCCACTCCCTTTTATGTTTTATTTTGAGACAGAGTCTTACTGTATTGCTGAGGCTGGCCTCAAATTTGTGATCCTCCTGCCTCAGGCTCCGAAGTAGCTGGGATTACAGGTGTGTTCTGCTTCGATGGTTTAACCTTTTTCTTTTTAGCCCTGTCCCTCACTTAGAAGGTAAACTGTTGTCCTGATTTCTGAAATGCTTCCTTCATTTCCTTTATATGATATGATCTAGGTATACCTTTCTAAATAATAAAGTTTCATTTTCCTGGCTTGGGACCTTAGATGAGCGTAATCATAACATATATATTCATTTGTTTCTTGCTTCTTTTGCTAAAAATGTTATGAGATTCATAAATATTTTTGTGTTGATTAGCATTCTAAATCTCAGCATTAACTGGACACATAACTGGGACATTACATCACCTTTAGGAGAACAACTCAGATTAACACATTCTATTGTGCAATGGGAAGAGTCGGGCAGGAGGAAATGTAGAAAGAAAACTGTCAATCAGTTCACTGATTTGTTTCAAAACATTTTTATGTCTATAATTTTTTAAGTATTTAAATTTTTCAGAGTTCTACAGCAGGGTAGAAAGACACATGAAAGGGTGGTGCTGATAATTTGAGTGCAGACATTGTTGTGTTACATTTCCGGTTTAAAGTATTCAAGTTGAGTAGCTTAACTAACTAGCAAAATGCACTGCCTCTTCAGGAGACCATTTCTTCCTGGGCTGGGAAAGAGAAAGAGTCCAGTCTGATCTGGTAGGTGACTTGTTCTGTTTTATTTTTAGTAATTTAGGAATTTCAACCATCTGGAGTTTATGTTGTCATATAGTATAAGGTGTGTATTGAAATTTATTTTTTCCTGAGTTCATGACTAATCTGTGCTTTCTTACTGAGTTGAAATGGCACCTTTATCATTCTCTAAATTATTCATGCTTATGGCTGCTTCTGATTTTCTTTTCTATGCCACTGACCTCTTGGTCTATACTTGAGCCAATATCATGCTCTTTTAATTATTGTACCTTAAAAATTGGTTAGCATCTGGTAATAGACATGTATCACATATATACACACACACTGAGTATTCATTTCTACTGTTTACTTTTAGATAAACTTTTGCATGCTTATGTTAATTTTAGAAAATTAGGCCATTGTGACTTTGAGGTATGATTTGATTTTGTGGAAACTGACCATCTTTAAATCACTGACTGTTATCATCCATGAAAATGACTGTTTCTTCATTAATTCTCCTCTTTCAGTGAAGTTTATTATAGTCTTTATATAGACCTTGTATATTTCTGATTCCATATTCCTATGTTACAGTGGATATTAGGCCTGTTATTTGCCATCAACAATTGGCATCCAGCACCACCACAATGATTCCCAAAGCACTCTATTCCCACTACCATTGGGACCTCAGCGGATGCATATTTGTAGTGCTGACCTAATCTTTCTCTCCTCTGCAGTGACCTCTGCCCATCCAAAGTCCAAAGGAATTCTCCAAACAGGTGTCCTCCAGAGTGTCCTATCTTTAAATGAACCCCTTTATAATTATCCTACCACCACTATAAGTCTTCTTTGGGACCCTTCTAGGTTTTAAAACCAGGTGTTGATTCTCTGATTGAAATAATTCTAAAGAATATTTTAAGGGCTGGGATTGTGACTCAGCGCTAGAGCACTCGTCTAGCACGTGTGAGGCCCTGGGTTCGATCCTCAGCACCACATAAAATTAAATAAATAAAATAAAGGTATTGTGTCCAATTACTTCTAAAAAAATAAATTGAAAACAAAAAAGAATATTTTAAGCTCTAGGTCATGAACTATTAACAAAAAAAATGCCTTATAGAGAATGGGATTGTGGGGAAGGAGGAAGGAGGCAATGTATTTCCCTACCGTTTTCTTTTTTCTTCAAATAAGTACTGCTTTAAATAAATAAATCCTCTTCTTAAAAAAGCACCTTCCCCCTCCCAAGATAAGTTCTGCTGTAGAGGAGGAACAATTCATGGGAATACTGAGGACGGTAATTCTTATTTTTTGGGATCATGAAACTCTTCAGAAACATGATGGAAACTGTGAAAACTTTCCCCTGAAGAATGTACAATGCACATAGATCAACGCTAAATAGGATTTCAGAGATTGGAAGGCCACTGCATTCCAGCAAGATTAGCATCTCAGCTAATTGGTGGCTAGTAAGGCAAATGTCACTCACTAGACACCTGCAGAGGGCTGTGGTGCTCTTAGCCTTTGGGTATGCCTCATATTGCATCACAGGGCAGAGGACACCTCCCAAGAGTCACTCTGAATAACTAATTTTAGAGCAAAAATTTCCTCCAAACTAGATTGCTAAAAAATAAGTAAGTTGGGGCTGGAGTTGTAGCTCAGTGGTAGAGCACTTGCCTTGTACGTGTGAGGCACTGTGTTCTATTCCCAGCACCGCATACAAATAAGCAAATAAAATAAAGGTCCATCAACAACTAAAAAAAAAAAAATTTTAATAAGTAAGTCAATCATGAGTGATTTTATATGCTATCAAATAAGTTGAGGAAAGTTGTTAGAACTAGTCTAAGAATATTGCTAAGTAAAAGAAATGATCTTTAGTCGATAGCCTCCTGCCCCCATTTCTGAGTCTTCCCCTCACCTACCCCCAATTTTGGTATCCTTAAGTGACCCCCGACCCCACCCAGTCCTCTTACTCCAAGAAACTTTCCTTCCTTCTTCAACTCAAGCCTCCTGTTGTCACACTTTCCCACAAAAGTAACCAAACAGAAGAGATGAGTGAGCCCTAATGCCTCAGGAACTCTGGGAACAAAGTGGAAAGTAGTCTACACAATCAAGGAATTCTACTGCACTGTATCACGATATGGCTGCATCCCCAGGAGATAAAGAATATTCAACTTACTAATTCTGAAATTTGTACTGGGAACTTATATTTAAATGTACATAATACATGAACATAATTTGCTAGTAAGTAAACCTGTGTGTGTGTGTGCGTGCGTGTGTGTATGCACACATATATCACAAATAAAAATACATAGAATGGAAGCCAGTACTATAACTGCTGGTTAAATTATTTCACTTTGCTTCCTCTCTCTTCCCTCCCACAGCAAATCAAAGTACCTCAGAGAGAACAGCAGGGAGTGTTTAAGTGAGACCTCCTGGGTTCAACCCACCTCTGCCCCTCACTAGTGTGAAACCTTGGCTGGGGATGACGTTATCTCTCTCAGCATCAGTCTTCCCTTCTGTTAAAAAAAAAAAAAAGTAAATAATAAAGTACTTACATGTGGACTTATTGGAAGGATAAAGTGTGCAGTGTGCTCAAGGAAGACTGAGTGTGTAGAATACAGTGCATATCTATGCAATAAGAACATAACTGACCTTTCCCCGACTCCTCAGGAACTCTTGCTCTGTGGTTCTGTTCTTTCCTTGTTCTGGGTATTGAAATCCCAGACGATCTCATTGGTTTCATAGTAGCTTGTAGCTAGAAGTTATCCCCATCAGAAACCTATCATTTCAGTAATTAAAGTTCTGTCCAGGCTGAGGATGGTGGCCTACTCCCATAACCTCAGTCACTCAGGAGACAGAGGCAGGAGGATTACAAGTTGAAGGCCAGCCTCAGCTGCTTAGTAAGGCCCTAAGCAACTTTGTGAGAGACTCTTTCCAAATAAAAAATAAAAAAGGCCTGGAGAACGTAGCTTCATGGTAAAAATTTCCCTGGGTTCAATGCTCAATGCAAAAAAAAAAAAAAAAAAAAAAAAAAAATCCTGTCTAGTACAATAATCAAAACTTGGGTCTAGTCCTAAATAAAACCTTTCCTCCCCACCCCATCCTTATACTATCTCAGAGAAAGCCAGGTCCTGACTGGGAGGTCTGGGAGTGGGTTGGCCTCCTCTCTGCTCTCCCTCCCTCCCTCCCTTCCTTCCACCTTCTGGCTTGTGTGGCTTCTGGATGCAGTGGCCCCTCTTGTCTAGACCTCAGCCTCCAGGCCTCTAGAGGCCAACCTGGCCCAGCTACTACCTCGGCTATGTGTCTTCTTAACCCTTCCAGATAACCCTCTTGATGACCTTTATAATGACCATGACAGCTCCCTCAAGGCCCAATTGGCCTTAAGGGGAAGCCATGCATGCTTGTCTAGGAGCATAGAACTGCCACCCTTTGCCACTGCAGCCTAAAATTACAAGGGACTTACTCAAGCCCTCTTGAGTCCCCTCTCACTTAACTGAGGTGAGGGCAAAGCGACCCTCTCCTCCCTTAGGGTAGAAGTGTGGAGCTACACAAGACACAGACACATGCAGACACCGCCCTCTGTGGGCCTCAGCCCCACTCTTGCATTAGCTGGGGGAATAACCAATGATCGGCTAACAGAACTTGATTTTCAATCTGGACACACCCCCCATGTCCATATTTTAGCCTCTCACATGGTGGTTTTGCACTTTCCTTCAGGGTGTGGTATTTGGCATCTATTTTTTTTTATTCAGACCCTTATGGGGAATCAGCCAAACTGAGGCTGAAAGAATTACCATTCAACATCCTGAAATAAATATGAAGGCACTTATCACCTAGTGCTTGGTCAAGAGTAACTGCTCAGTAAATATCAGCTGTCATCATTTTAGAAGTAGTTGCAAAGCATGATTTCTTACAGTTTTGCTCTGTTCTGGCTGTTAGAACAAACTGCGATAGACTGGGTGGCTTATAAATAGTAGAAATTTACTGCTCACAGTTCCGGGAGATGAGAAATCTGTTCACAGTTCTAGAGGGTTAGGAATCCTAGATGAAGAACCAGCAGATCCAGTGTCTGGTGAAAGCCTTCTTCCTGGCTCATAAAAGACCACTTTCCCACTGTGTCTTCTCCTGGTGGGAGGGTCCTAGCAAGATAACACAAATCTCTCATGAGGGCTACACCTCATGACCTAATCACCTCTCAAAAGCCCCCACCTCTTCAAACCATCACACTGGGGCTCAGGATTTCAACATGTATTTTAGAGAGACACAAATATTTAGTCTATAGCTGGGTCTCACAATGCCTCTACTACAGCCAGCCGGCTCTACCACAGTTTGAAAAGGCTAGTCTGTAGCAATGTTTTCCATAACTCACTGTTGTAAAATCGATTTACAGTTTCCCCAGTGACATTTTTAAAAATGAAATCAAAGAGTAGAAAAATGAATAGAAAAAGCAAGAATGTGATTATCATAATAGGTATTGTTTTATAAAGTTCTTGTGATTTAAAATGTATTTTATTATTGGCTGCTATAAAAATTTTGCAAGGCTGTCACATCTGATACTCTGCAATTGTCCATCACAATAATTAGCACGTGAGAGGTGGTGTGGCTTTACTGAAACAAGTTTGTGTGCTGACGAGATGTAAGGAATAGAGAACATTCTATTCCCCTCAGGTCTCTGCAGTGAATGTAGTTAATCTGTAGCTAGTAATGAACTGTTTCGTTTTTCTCTAATTGTTTCTTGAGAATAATTGTTGAATCCCTAAAATAAGGAGCAGAGAGCATGTTTTCATTGCTGCTGGAATCCTCACAGAGCCCAGCACAAGAACATCAGGCAGTGCTGATTAATGTCTGGCATTTGGTTTGGCTGCTTCGCTGGCCCTGTGATAGTAGATTGATTCGGCTGTTTAGCCTACTACACCATTTGCACTATTCACAGTTGTTAAGGTTCACCAGGCTGAAAAGGAGTCTATCCAGCTTTTCACAGGGCCCCAGTTCTCAGGGCCTGAGCCATAGCCTCTGCTTAATAACTATTTGAGGAATAAATGGAGGCTCAATCTATAAAATAAAACCTATGGTGGCTAGATTTTCCAATGATCTACCCCCTGCAAATTGTAAGGAATTTCAATGCAGTTAGGTTCCTTAAGTTTCAATATATTCACATGCAGAGAATGAGATCATAGAAATTCTCACAAGAGCGGTTTGATCAAATCGAGGGACTATTCACTCTCATTTTCATAGGAATAGTAAATTTGTTATAGACTACACATTTTCATTTCCCTGTCTTAGAATCTGAGGTCACATGAAGCTGAGCTACAAGGAGCAAAGTACATTTTGTTCTGCGGGAACTCTCTAGTGAATGCTCTCTTAACCTGGCCCTAATCTCGAATACCTGATCTCTTCTGTCGAAGGAGCAAATATTACTTCAAGGAAGAAATTTTACTTATTTTATTTCCCATGAGCTTCAGCAAAATAAGTTGTCTTCATTTTTCCCTCAAAACCGTGAAGTCCAGTAGTAGTGTCAGTTTGCTTGTGACTTTGACTTATACAGATCTTTGAATCATTGAACATGTTTATCTCTCTGTAAAATTCTTGCCTTGAAGAAGATACAGATGAGTAAAGAAAAAAGAAATAATCAAATGACTTTTGAATGACCATATGCTTGTTTTGAAATCCCTTTATCTATACCACCCCATCCTATTTTTGACTTCTTCTAAACTTTACCAAATACTGTGTAGCAATATTTTTGTGACTCATCCAAAAACAGTGTATTTTTACCATCGGGACAATCTAACAGTATAAACAGAACTGCTCATCTGTCTGTTCATCATCATTCTACCCAGGAAATTGTTCAATTCCAAAACACAGGAGTTCATCAGATCACCCCAAAACACATAACTTCATAACCAAGAGAATTTTAGGCATTTTCACACTGAGAAACAGACGGTACCTTATGAAAAATAAACTAGTTTTGCAAGAACTAGACTCATAGTATCAAGTCTATATTTTCTGCTTTCCTCAAGAGATGGCTTAGGCTGGTGCTGTGGCACACACCAGTAATCCCAGTAGCTTGGGAGGCTGAGGCAGAGGATCACAAGTTTAAAGCCAACCTTGGCAAAAACGAAGCGAAAAGTGAGACCCTGTCTCTAAATAAAATACAATATAGGGCTGGGGATGTGGCTCAGTGGTAGAGCACCGCTGAGTTCAATCCCTGGTACCTGCCCTCCCCTCAAAAAGAGAGATGGCTTAGAAGAAGTGACTGTGATACAGATATAAGTGCCATTTTATATGGTGAGGCCCAAGTATTTTTCATATTAGCTTTCAAGAAAAAAAAATGTTAATTAAAAAAAAATCAGAGACCGAGTGAACAGTTGAACATCCAGCCAAATTCCAAATGTAGCTAGAGTCAGGATTTGGTGTTATCATTGTCATCAGGTTGCTGTATTGCATCCCATGTCCCCTATCTCTGTACCCTCTCCTGCAGCTGCTCAGTTGCTAATTACACAGCATATTTCCCCTACATATTAATCACATGTTGAGTAAATCTCTCAGGAAATTTTGCAACATATTGAGTTAGACAGGAAACTTCCTTTCTGATCCCATTCTGACAATTTTTCTTGAGTTGTGTCATCAAAGCAGAAGCAGAGTCTCTTGAGAAGGTATCAAGTTCAGAGTCCCACACGAACAGGTCACCTTATTTTTATGAAGAGGCTGCGGGTCACCTACTTTGCCACTGCCCTAATAAAGTCAAGGGTCAGGATTTGTAGTTTAAGGAAATGCATGCACATTCCAGAATGTTCTCCCTCACTAAGAGATCTTCCATGGTGTATCTCTAATGTGTCCCCCTCAACCACAGGCCTTTTACTGAGGGTCCCACATATAAAAGGTAAGTCTGGTATTTGACAAATCCTCTAATAAAGAATGCTAACTAAGACATTTGTTATATTTTATTATTGTTTCTACTATATTTTCTGCTTTCCTCAAGAAAGCTGACTTACTATTTGCCTATAAATAGATACAGATGCAGCAATATTGGAAGGTATTGAAGAGCTCAGTGAGAAAATTGTAAATTTCCTAGAACCTACCTCTATACAAATAGTCACTGTTAATTTTTTTTTTTTTCCTGTGCAAGGAGTCAAATCCTGGACCACACATATGTCAACCATGTGCTCTACCACTGAGCTACACCCACGGCCCAGCCCACACTGTAACTTTAATCTGTGTACTGTTTTTTTTTTTTTAGAGTAGAACCATGGTACATATACTGAATTTGTCCTACTAACACATACATAGTAAATACCTGCTGACATGTTTTGAACTTTTAAAAATTATCTATATTCTGACTTACTTGCTATAACTATAATATTTAAAGTAATCCATTGCTATTTCTGGTTCATCAAACTTGAAATAAACTGACTCATTTGTTAAAGTGTAAGAGAAGTCAAAGTTCCTTGTGTAGCTAAAACATTCAACAGAAAATGTAGAAGAAAGGGAACAAGAAAACCCTTGTTCTTTGCTTCATTCAGGGTAGTTAGTCCATTGGAAAGATAGCCAAAGTCTCTTAAGCTCAAATAATTTTTAACACAAATTCTTTACATCATTCTGTTCCTACTCACCTTGAATTTATAGGCAGATGACCCTTGTCACTTGTGCCAGCCTTTTATTTGGATAATGAATTGGGAAGTAGCGTTCAGAATTAAAGTCCTGTAGCTTAGAGAAAGATTGAATACTTTGCAATTCAATATAGTTATGTATTGCAATAATTCCTGTACTCCCTAAGTAAACAATATTGTCTGTGTGTATATGTGTGTGTGTGTGTGTGTGTGTGAAAAAACACATATAAAATAATTGAAAATCAACATTTCTATTTGATAGATGAATTCCTAAAAGAGATAAAGTAGATAAATTTTGGTGTTTTTGACCGTTTTTCCACTAAACTACTATAACTACTGTGGTAATTTATCTTAAACATTATATAATTTGCCTGCAAGCAGAAAATTTAAATAATACATTTCCCACAAATAGCTACTGTAACTGTTTTCCATGTATCTTTGCAACAAGGGTCCATGAATTTACAAGCATTTGTGTAGTGTATACACATGCGTGTATTCCAGCCCCTATATAGGGTACCCTTGGGGCATTTCCTACATGGAACCTAAACACATACTTACTCTTACTTTTAAGGAAGTTAACAGATGGATACATCATTGTCCCTAAATGAGGTATGTGAGGATCTATTAGCCTCAGACTTCATATCTTCAACAAAGGAGGAAAATACAAAACATTTGCTTTAAACATTCCTCTTTTTATTTATATTTTCTTTTTTATTTGTTCTAATTAATTATATATGACAGTAGAATGCATTTTGACACATCACACATAAATGGAGTATAACTTCTCATCCTTCTGATTGTACATGATATAGATTCACACCAGTCGTGTAGTCGTATATGCACAGAGGGTAATAATGTCTGATTCATTCTACTGTTCTTTCTACCCCATTTCCCCTCCTCTCCCTTCACTCCCCTCTGCCTACTCCAAATAAACACTCCTCTTTTTATACGTAATATTTGCTAACTTAAATGCTTCTGTTTAAAAAGGAATTTTCTCCTTATGTCATATACAAAAGTGAATTCCAGGTAAATTAAAAAGATCATCAAGGAAAAGTTCAGTGATTCAAATCATTCAAGTAAAGACTGATCATCAAGGGAATTAAAATATAAGTTACAGAGTGAAAAATATTTATAACTCACATAAACAACACTGGACTGAAATATATATTACAACAAGAAAAATAGAGAACTCTTGCTAATCATTAATTAAAAGGCAGTTGGTCAATTAAAAAACAAACAAGTGAAAGACTAGAACAGCCACTTTGCCAAACAGGGAATTCAGATTGCCAGTAAACATGAAAAGATGTTCAACTTCATTAGTAATAAAGTAAGTATGAATTAAAACAATATTGATACATTATACACCCACCTGATTGGCAAAATAATAAAGTCTGACAATACCAAGTTCTGGCAAGGATGTGAAGTAACAGGATATTTCATATACTGCTGGTGGGAGTATAAACTGGTATAAACCACACTGGAAAAGAGTTTGGCACAACTGGATAAACCCGGATGTTATACAAACCCGGTGACCCAGCAATTCCACTCTAACTATATTCCTCAAAAAAATGCTTACACATATGCACCCACTGACCTGTAACCAGGATATGCAGAGCAGCCCTGATCATAACAGCCTAAGCTGGAAATGTTTCAGAGGTCCACTACCAAAAGAATGAATAAAGAAATCATGGTATGGTCATTCAATTAAATGTTAGTCAGCAAATAAACGAACGAGAGCTGGACAAAACAACATGGATAGATCTTACGAACACAAAATAGAACAAAAGAAGCAAGATGAAAGTATGCATAAAGTAGGATTCCATTCATATAAAGTAAAAACAGGGAGGATGTCTGATACTGTTTGAGGCAATATTTTCAAGTTCAATGTAAATGTCATTAACATAACATGGTTCCCACACAAGGTGAGTACTAATTGAAAAAGTCGAGCCTGTTTACCACTTATTATATTGAAGGTAACACTATCAAGAAAATCAAGCAGATGAGATACTCTACAAGTCAGGATTCAGTTACTGGAGGGCATGAGGGCAGAGCACATGCAGGAGACTTCTGTTTTTAGACCTGGATGGTGGCTGCTGCCTGAGTGTTTGCTTTATAACTAAGTCTTCGTTCAGTTCTAAATGTTTTTTTTTTAAAGACATAGATAAACTTTTAAAGACTTTTAAAAAACAGGAGACCTTCCCCCAAATGTCCCAGATAAAGTAGAATATCATTAAGAATTTGCATCCCAAAAAAATAATAAAAGGAGTTGGAATAGGTGTCCTTTGTGAGCACTAAGAGCACAGCTGAATCTCTGCTTCCCCACCCCACCCCAGACCCACATAAACAATGCCAGCCTTGGAGACTTGGTCCATTTGGACAAATGAAGACTCTCCTTAAGGCAGAGGGCAAGAATAGCTTGAGGAATAACAGACAATGTCTGGCATTGCCTTTTCCTTTATTTGTAGGAGTTCTAATCCCAAGTTCAGCAATGTGCCTCGGAGGAAGAATAGGCAGTGTACTCGGGTGAGCAGCCTCAAATGCAGTAACTCCATTGCCTTTGCATTCACCATTGAGGAAGTGTTCCATAGCCCACAGAAGTAGGGAGTCACCTATTAGGAATTCTCTAGTAATGAGAAATACTATTGCCTCATTTATCTGTTCAGTACATACTACATGACCTGAATTCTAGATTCTCACAGAGCAAGGGTTCATTGTTGGAGGAACACAAACCAACAAATCCTACTTAACACCGGGGATCTATGAAAAGAATCCACCCAACCTGCTTCTGGGCTCACCCAGGGCCACCAACAACTTTACGCCAGTTGAAAATTGTCCCAAGAATTTAAAAAATGTTTCTTGTTGACTGTCTCATGGTCTGTGATCCAGAGGGTTTAAAGGACAGCTTTCTGGCCCTGTGTTGGTAGTGTGCACGCTGTTGACTTTGGCATGACAGGGGACTGCGGTGAAGAAAGGTGTACAGAGAGGGTTGTCAGCGGAAGCTAATTTACACCCTGTGCAGGACTGAGGGCTGCTTGTTTGGAGCTGTTTTTCCTGTGGCTGAAGGATTCCTGGGAATGTGGTTCGGGCATGTCTCTGCTAGTGATATACTGTCATCTTTTCTCTTTTCCATTTACAGTATGCAGCTTTTACAGTGGTAACAGGCTTGATTTTTTCAATTATTACTCACCTTGTGTGGGAACCATGAACTTGAGAATACTGCCTCCAATAGTATCAGGTAGAAAATACCTCCTCACAGATTCTATTTTTCTGATAAAAGTAGGAAGTATGTTGCTTCTGTCTAAAGCAAACTAGAAAATATGTTAACCCAGAAACTAACCTAGAGCACCTTACTGCTGGGTATTAAAGTCTCTAGCAAAGCTGTCTATTTATTTGCATCAAAGTTGGTATAAGCCAAATACAAGTTGCTTTATTATCTATTGGGTGATAATCCAGAGGCCAGGTAAAGAACTATAGGTAGATATTTGTCACGACAATCTTCAGATTTCTCAAGACCATTATCTCTTAGTACACAGTATCTTTAAAAAAAAAAAAAACTTGCGTAGTTATAATAAAAGTCCCTTCTCATTATAGGATTCTGTGGTTCTGGTAATGTGTGATGCTTCTGATTTATAGCAATAACAAATGTGTATGCAGACACATAACCAAATATCTCCACTTGAGCCTGTCAGGGACAGCAGATCTAGACTGTGGCAGTCAAACAGTCACAAATATTTGTTTCTGAGGCATGTATTCACACCTGACCTATCATCAAGTAAGCCCATAAAGTTGTATTTCTGGTGGTTATAATTAGGTAGAAGTTATATTTATGGCCCTCAGCATCAAATCTTTGTCAGTGTTCTAAAAGGAATTGTTCTTTTCATTCCAAGAGTTGAGTATTCAAAATAAACATGGCAATATGTATATTTTCTCTAAATGAAGAAGACCAGAACTGCTCATTTTGTCTTAGAGTTTTCCAAATGAGAACACCGGCCAAAATTCTGAGGTGGGAAGCTCAATGCGCCCTCCTGTGTATTTACAGGTTCATGTTGACTAGGTCTGCAAACATTTCCTACCCTGGAAACCAGATCTCTAACAGGGTGTGAATAACCTCTCTGTGAAAGACCAGGAGACTGTCTACAATTGATCTATTTCTCCCATGCTCCCCATCCCTACCCCACTATGAGTTAGCCTCCTTATATCAGAGAAAACATTTGGCATTTGTTTTTTGGGGATTGGCTAACTTCACTTAGCATTATCTTCTCCAACGCCATGCATTTACCTGCAAAGGCCATGATTTTATTCTCTTTTATTGCTGAGTAAAATTCCATTGTGTATATATGCCACATTTTTTATCTATTCATCTACTGAAGGGCATCTAGTTTGGCTCCACAGTTTAGCTATTGGGAATTGTGCTGCTATAAACATTGATGTGGCTGTGTCCCTGTTGTATGCTGTTTTTAAGTCTTTGGGTTATAGACCAAGGAGAGGTATAGCTGGGTCAAATGGTGGTTCCATTCCCAGATTTCCAAGGAATCTCCATACTGCTTTCCATATTGGCTGCACCTATTTGCAGTTCCACCACAGTGTAAATGCTGTGGAAAAAAGTGTACCTTTTCCCCACATCCTCACCAACACTTATTGTTGTTTGTCTTCATAATGGCTACCATTCTGACTGGAGTGAAATGATATCTTAGAGTAGTTTTGATTTGCGTTTCTCTAACTGCTAGAGATGATGAACATTTTTTCACATATTTGTTGATTGATTGTATCTCCTCTTCTGAGAAGTGTCTGTTCAGGTCCTTGGCCCATTCTAGATAGGGCAGAGGGGTGGGAGGGAAAGGGAGGGGACAGGGGATTAGCAAGGATGTTGGAATGTTATAGACATCATTATCCAAAGTACATGAATGAAGATACGAATTGGTGTCAACATACTTTATATACAACCAGAGATATGAAAAATTGTGCTGTATATGTGTAATAAGAATTATAATGCATTCCTCTGTCATTTATTTTTTTAAAAACCAATTAAAAAAAAATGACCAGGAGACTGGAAGAAAGCTGTGCTTTAATGGAGGGAGAGAACTGAGCAATGGTATTGGTTGGAAGGAAACATCAAGTTGAGAATAGGAAAAATAAAGTATTTAAGGAATTTCCCCTCTGTTTTAGGCCTGAAGCACTTTCCTTTTCACAGTCCAATTCAATGCTTCAACTTGCCTGAATTTCCTTTGGAGTTATGTTCAAACTGATTTCCACTGTTCTAAGCATGCAGGCTTCTTGCCCAACTTCATGCTTCTGTGTGTAGAGGATTCCCAAATTGCAATGCCTTTGCCTCTGCCCTCCCATCTTAAATTGCTGCTTCCTCCTCCAACCTTTGGAGACCTTCTTTCTGAACTGGAAGCTTCCCCTACTCCCCTTGTGAGAGGTAATTGCTTTGACCTTATCTGTTTACCTCCTGGTATGGTACAGTATTTAGCACCTTTGAATGATAGGTTGTGGTCTATATCTGCTTTGCTAGAATGTGAGGTCCTTTCAAGCAGGGATTTTTATCTTGTTTATAATATCTGTGTCCCTTGCATCTGGCCGAATGTCTAGCACAACATGGTAGATAGTCAAATGTTAATTGTGTGTAGCCGTTTGAGATTCAAGCTCTTATCACTTTTAACATTCAGAATCAAGTGCTATTTTTGTATTATTTTTGCTCCTAATTGAGTAAAGAAAAAAAATGTCTTCTTCCAACTGCTAGAATTGGTCATTTAACATGGATGATTTTTTTTTAATCAAGCAGCAATTAGATTTGAAAAATATCTTTTAAAAAATTTAGATACTTATTCTTTTTTCCTGGAGTTTACAATCTATTTTGGTTAACAATATGTATGTGGCATATGATTATGTGTGTGTTTACCTGTGTACATACACATAGATATAGTTGCACTTCTTTCAACAAATGCATAGTACTCACTGTACTGTGCACAGGTGGTCAGGATACGTGCACCTTCACGCCTCAGCTCAACACTTAAGTGCATGTGTAGTGCCTGATGTATCCAGAAACAAGTAAGGCAATTTTTTCCATTAACAGAAGAAAAAGAAAGTGCTTGTAGGAGAGGAAAACAGCATAAGTAAAAAAACAAACAAACAAACAAAAAACACCTAGGATCTAAAAATGAACACGAAATTTGCAAGGGGCTATAAGGAGACTGACAAGATTGGAGGTTTTAAAGACACTTAGGGGCTCATGAAAAGCTGTGGGTACCAGAATTTTGCTTTGTGCTGCAAATATTTGAGAGCCAGGAACAAGTATTTAACAAGGTGTATGATATTCAATTGAATCTGATTAAACAAGCCCTTGAAAAGAAGCAATTGAGTTTCAAGAGCTCATAGACCAGGGGAGGGGAAAAATATATATATGTATATATGTATACATATATAAAAATATATATGAATAATATATGTATGTTATATACATATGTAATATATATGTGTATATATACACATACACACACACACACACTCACACACTCACACTGTATACCACAATAAGCCCATGAGACTATAAGGGAAAATGTTAATTTCTTCTGAGGGATATGAGAAAACTTCACAAAAACTGTAGATTTTGAACTAGGTATTGAAAATTGAACAGATAGATGCATAAGAGGAAGCATATTCAGATAAGTTTAACACAAAGCATATGAAATAAGGATTTTTTTAGCATTTGCAGTGGTGTGCAAATAACCAGAAAATGAACAAAAAAAAATGTCTGAGTGTGTTGAACATAGTATTATTTTTATGTACCCATCAAATTTTTATTTTGTTTATTACTTCTGCTGGTTCTTGCTCATGGTGCCTTATTTCCATGTCCCTTAGTAATTGTATCTATTTATTTTACTATAAGCCACTGGTGTGCCTTGGAAAATAAGAGAATTCCTATAGTCCTAAAATGAAGTGGCCTTCTCCCAGAATTTGTTTGTTCTGTCAAAAGTTTAAAGAAATCACTGACGTGGGACTGTTTTAGGTTAAATGTACGGGCTGAGAGTTTTTGTCGTTATTGTTTATTTTGTTTTTTAATCATCTTAAGGATGGGAGGTTGGATTGTGAATCTGCAGGAGGTTCACTTACAACTTCCAGGACTCTTCCTCTCCCCTACTCTTCTGAATACAGAGTAACTTCCTTTGTGATTCCTTGGCCATAGAATTGTGGAGCAGTTTTCACATCAGCTTCATTCATCCTTACATAAAGGGCACTTGGGTGAATGGGGCTCAACTTTATGGGGGTCTTTGATTAAATTCCTCATCTTAGGCCTGCCTTGAGTTTCGTCTTCTGTCTCTTGTTTTCTTGATGATGTGAAAGCTAAAGCTCATTTCCTAGCTTCTGGAATATTCCTCAGAGTAGAGCAGCTACTGCTTATCCCTCTGTGTTCCTACTTTTCTTTAAATTTCCCCCCTTAAATCCTTACTCCTTGACAGCATTTCAATGTTCTGGGAAAATTCTATTATGTAATTTATCATGCAGTTTTTATTGTTTTCAGTAAAGGATCAAGAAACCTAGACAGTCCTATTCTGTGAAACTGAAGTTCTAAAATAAGATTTGTATTTCAGAGGAAACTAACTACGTATAGGATCATTACAGTCAGATAAATAGAGACAAGTCATTAGAATAGCACAAATGACAGGTAAAGGAGAACTGGACAGAGCACGTGGAGCAGAATCAAGGGGATGGTAAGCTCTTTTAAGAAACAACTCTGTATAAGGAAACCACACACACAGACACACACACACACACACACACAGTGTGCACAACCACAGGAGCCATGGTGATCTTGTCTTCAGGATACTGCTGGGCATCAGATAAGTATGTCCACTATGTGACTGGAAAGGTATTTCTGGAACTCAGAAGACAGGTTAAGACTAAAGGCATATTTTAATCATCCATCTAGAGAGAAAGGTTAAAGCCATAGACTAAGAAATGGTCCAGAAACAGTCTTCAGCTTGAGAAGAGAGGAGACGAAGGCAGGCACAGGGGAAATGCCTGCATCGAAGGACCTGACACAAGACAAAATGGAGTCATTCAGCAAAACTCAGAAGGAGTGTTCTGGGAAGTAGAAAGTGAGCTGGGAGAACAGTGTGGTGGCAAACAGAGGAGGCCAGCCTCTGAGGAAGGCAGGCCTCATTCTTCAGATGGTTAAAGATTAAGCAAGGGGAGTGCTTGAGAGAAGCTGTTGGATTTGGTGCTTCAGTGACCACTGAAGACCTTTTCAGGTCAATTTTGGCTCTTTGCAGGGGGAAAAAGCTTGACTATAAGAGATGAAGAAGGGAGTCAAAAGGAGTATGTGAAATAGTGAGGACGTAGACTATGCTTTTAACACATTCCAGGATGAAAGAAAAAAAAAATGGCAGCTTAACAATTATGAAACATCATTAGAAGATGATCTGAGAATAAGAGAAACTTTCTTACTGACAAGAAAGATTTGAGGATTGAAAAATAATTCAAAAGAGCAAAAGTCTGATAGCTGGATGTGGCCCCCGATGAGAGTAGAAGAAATAGAACCATGAATCCAAGTTGGGGCTTGGGATAGTATTTCAAGGAAATGGAAACACTTCCCCTCCAAAGTCAGAGGTTGAGGACAAAAGAACTGAGTAATCACAGGTCTGATGACAAAAATCTCCTAGATAAAATAGGCGGTGAGAGATTTGGTGGCTTAAGAAGGATAGGAAAGGATCAGTATTATTATAGTGAATCTTTTAAGAAATCAATTCTGTATAACGAAAACACCCCCCCCACACACACACACACACACACATAGTGTGAGCAACCACAGGAACCAGAATTGCCTGGATTTGTGGTTCAGCTAATATGAAAAGTAATGTGACATCCCAACTATATTCTCCAAGATGCCTTTTCAGATCTTCTTGGTCTTTTTCCAGTCTTCCATAGTACCCATGGGTTTAGTATGTGTCTTCCCTTTTCTTGTACAGTAGCACTTAGCCATATGGGGGTAGAATTTGTGTGTGTGTGTGTGTGTGTGTACGTGTGCACGCGCATGCACGCGCACATGCATGCTCCTGCATGTACAGTCCTGAATATACATTCTTGGAAGAGAACATTAATATCTTGTCCCTCCTTTGTCATGAATAGAAAAGAAAGTATTTTTTTAACTAATATGTATCTTTAAATGTTTGTTGAATTGACAAGAAAAGGAAAATCTAAGTGCTATGGTAGCTTCAGGGGGGAAGTGTTCAAATATGGATATGAAGGGTGTGGAATGGAAGTATGAAAACCAAACAGAAATGTAGGATAAAGATAACAGTCCTCCTCTAACCTGCTTACTGAACATCTGCTGAATGAGATAAGGAATGTGGTTGCTACAGGGCTGCTTTGGGAGATTTATTAGACAATCAAGAAAAAGCCAAAAGTATGATACAGGACATCAAACAGGAAAGGAAGGAAGGAAGGAAGGAAGGAAGGAAGGAAGGAGGGAGGAAGGAAGGATTATTTCCATTAAAAAATGGAAGCACATGAGGTGAGCAAGGTTATGCTGACTGATGAGATATGTATCCAAAAATGGTTCCATTTGATTGGTGAGACAAAGGCTAGACTTTGGTTCCATGAAAACTAACCTCAAACTGTGGCCTGAAGCCAGCTAGTAGCCAAGCAAGGATTATTCCAGATGCTCTTCGTTCAAGACTCATCTCCTGAGAGATATGTCAGTATAGACCATTTGCAAGGGGTATCCAGGACTTGATAAGGATCCCTGCTTTGTGTCTGCTGTTTCAAAATGGTAATTAACTTAAATTGGTTTGTCAGGGCACTGTGTATACAAAACTGTCTTATAGTCAATCATAGAGTTTGTCAAGTAGAGCTGTTCTGTGTGGATAAAACAGGAGAGCTGTGTCTGTGGAACAAAGTTTGGCAGGAGTTTCAGCAGGGAATCGTCCAGGATGGCAATCTGAGTCATGGCCAGATGTCAGGAGAATACATTTCCAACACATTGCTGGTAATGATTTCAGTTACACTCGCGCTCCTGCTTGCTAGTTTGCAAAGATTTTCCATCTCAGGGGATATTTCTGCAGCTCCTCCCAAAACTAGTGAAGACTATTTATTGTGAAGACATTATGAGCATGTTATATTCCCAATTAGGCCTCTTTGATGAGTATTTAGATTCAGAGTCAAATTTGAGGAATCAGCTTTCAATTATACTCATTTACTTGAAGTTTTAGTGTGTGTGTGTGTGTGTGTGTGTGTATTTCCTTTTGAATTTGAAACAAATGTGGTCAAGCATATGGCAACCATTTTCCTTCTGTCCCCATCAAAACCTGGAGTATAAATTAGAAAATTAGAGATTTTCTAATAGGCATGGAAATTAGAGTAAGACCTAGAAGTTGTGCTGATTCTCAACCCCCATATTGTACTGATTAACAATGACCTCATCTCTTCTTCCTCTTTTTTTTCTCCTCCTCCTCCTCCTCCCCCTCTTCCTCCTCATCTTCCTCAATTGTACTGATTCCCAAACCCCACATTGACTTACAGGCCTGCAGGGCCTGGCCGGCTCTCTGAGGAATACTGGGACTGAAAGTGGGGGACCTCCCTGGGAGGGAAATAGGTGGTTAGAATGCCAGTGTCAAAAGGCTTATCATCCCTGGAACTCTTTAAGTCCGGATTTCTTTTCCTTTGGAAAAGGTAATCCTTTTAAAAATAATAATAGTAAGACTGTATTTCCTACCTCATGTTTGAAGGTGCAGGTGACACTTTTTTTTTCCTCAGAATAATTATAATTCCAACTAAGGATTGAAGCCTTTAGAAATTGAGGAAGAATGATATGAGGAAAATGGTAATTGATTTTGCTAGAATCAGAGAGTTTAATTTTCCTTCTCACTTCTAGATTAGTGCTTTCTCACTACATCATGCCTAATACTTTTCTAGGCACACAAGGCAAATAAAAGAAGGGCTTGCTGGGAGCATCTTCTACTTCCAAGCAAAGCAATTATACCCCCCCCCAAAAAAAAGAGCAACTGGTAGATAAAGAGCAAAAACTTAATAGTATAACCAGATACATCCTGAATGGTAAACTAGAGGTATAGAAGATTTCAACTCCTCTCCACACAAAACAAACCACTTTCAGCTTTTTAGAAGCTATTATGATGACCAATTGTGAGTATTGGAAAACTTCTCCCTGGTCCCTACCTCTAGCTCTGAGAGGTATGTCACTGTGAACCTCACAGTATCCCTGAGCCCAGGGGGAGACTGGGGTGGGGGAAGCTCAGGGACCAGCATAGATAGTGACATTGGAATTAGAAGGCAGAATATGGAATGAAGCAACAACAAAAATATATATTTTTGTCACTATAAATATAAATATATATTTATAAATATATTTAAATATAATATTCTGACAAATATACATATTTTTATTTTGTCAATATTCACTTTATTTTTGAGAAGTTCCAACCAGTCTCAGAAAGATGGAAAGTGATCCCAAGAACCAGTTATAAGAGAAAGTTAGAAAGTTATAAGAAACCTTTCTAAACCTAAAATTCTGGCTGAATTTGAGAATTATCAGTGGAATACCAGAAACAAAAAAAAATGAGGACCAATAATCTCTCTCCTAGGTTTTAGGAGTTTAGATTTGGTGACATTATTTGAAATTGTCTTTATCTACCAGTTACTAATGTTTTTTTTTTCCACTAGGAACTCAAATCTCAAATTTCTTAGTTTAGATGCCAAATTTATACACCAACAAAGCAGGGGCAAGGAGGGTGATAGTTCACTAACCAATAGTTCATATGGTCTGTCTTGAGCAAATGCACAATATCTGTTACAGTTGTTTGGATTGTTAAACCTAATGACTGGGAATTCTAATTTAAAATGAGACTGGCATTTTATAGATGTGGACAGGAAGATTTATAGAATGAAACAACTTCCACTAAAATGACACTACTGCTTTGTGGCAAAGATAGCAGAAGAACCCAGGTCTCTAAGCCCAGCCTTGGACTGGTTTCTTAGTACCAGTGATTCTTCAGTGATGCTTCCTAGGACTCTAGGTTCAAAGTAAACAGTGACAGTCTTTCCCAACTTGCAGTATAATTTTCTAAGTTAATTTTTTTTCTCCCATTAAAATGCTTAGGACTGTCTCAGTATCTCAAAAACCAAAAACTAGCCCTCAGCCTTTATATTTTCTTTTAGCAAAATTGCTTGTTCCTATGATAGAATGAAATACTACAGTGTTCAAAAGGTCGTGACCTCCATGTGCTCTGAAACCTACACAAGTTGGAACCTACAATCTGTGCTATAAGGCCCAGCCTGACTCATGGAAGTTGTAACCAATGGAAATAATTGGAAGCATCTTTGTAATTTATACCCTGTCTGTATCCAAGAAGTATTTGAGTCTTCTCCCAAGAAGAATTTATCCAAGCCAGTCTAAAACGGTCCCAAGTAAGAGGGGAATACACTTTGGGAATTTCATAAGCTGAATGCTATTTCCACATTGGTCGCCATGGTGAACACAAATAAGCAAATTGACTGAATGGTAACAAGGCCGGGAAAGAATGTGCTTTCTATAGAAAGTGATGTGCTTCTTGTAATGATCAAACTAGTAACTGTACAAACGTTGGTTGCAGCCTGTAGCCCAAGTCTGGCAAATAACAGAGCTTTATTAATTAGCGCAATGAACAAAGGAAGATACAGACCATTTTGGGTGGCTAGATGAGAAATGATATTAAGTGATAGGATATCCTGTATGTTTATATTACCTGCCTCTGGAAATGTGCTCTGATTCTTTCTCAGAATAAGCGTTGGGAACAAACTGTGGATATTTAATCACATAAGGGTTCTTTCTTCTGAGAAAATAGCTCATTCTTAATTTTTCAGTAGAATTAGACAAGAGCTAATTGCAAAAGGATTAAAACCTTGAAAACTGCTTTGTTCAGCTTATTGCTTCAGGTTTCCCTTTGGAGTGTGGATGATGTGTTTATTTGACATAATAAATACCACCATCCACTTTGTTCCAAGAACCAAAAGGCTATGTGCTTGTCCAAGGAATTTCTCAGTTGTTTATATGTAAGAAAACACTGCTCTGTTTTATTGGACGGGGCCACGCAGCTTCTTTCTTAAATAGGGAATGCAGAGAGCTGTGTTTTCTCCATACACATCTGAGCAGAAAAACCAGAAACTCGCCCTCAGCACTTCAGATGCCTGGCTGCTTTCAACTCCAGAAAGAAAAAGGAACAACATTTATTGAAAGTGTGTGCTTCGCTTAGGAACGGAGTTCTACTTTGTGTTATTGGCATATCTATTTAGACCTATGTTATATATTTTCTTTGAATATTAGATTGAAGTGTTTGGCACAGACCACGGATTGGAAAGAGTTGAAAACCAAGCAAAATCACTCTATCTGTCGGCCAAATCTAAGTGCCAGAACTCTGAGGAATAAAGTAACCACTAATTAAGCAGCCTGGAGTTTTGTTTGGGGTGTTGGTTTTTTTTTTTTTTTGGCGGGGGGGGGGGGGGGGTTGCTTTCTTTTTTAACTACATATCCTGCTGTATGAGGAGGTTAGCTGTGTGAAATACGTGCTTTGTGGTAATTTCGAGTGTACAACATAGCAATCTTTCTAAACAGCTGAAAACTCTGGTCCCTTATGACTTTCAAAAGGTACTCCTTAAATGGGCATAACTGATGGGTGATCGGCTAGTGAACTACAGACAAGGCTGAGTCAGAGTGACCTGTTGAAGCCAGTCGTGTGTGTGTGTGTGTGTGTGTGTGTGTGTGTGTGTAAGTAAAGGGGAGCAGTAGGCAAGTGGGGGGTGGAGGGAGGCTGCAAGCTTAGCAGAATGTTTGAACAAGACAAAGAGCAGTTCCAGCAACCAAATAAGGAAGTCAGTGCTGAAGGATTTCAGAATAGAAGTGTGTCAGAGATTTGAGGCAATCTGGGAGAGAAAAAAATAAGCAAAGAAGAAAAGCAAAGGATCATTGTTTTAACTGCTTACACAAAATCTGCAGGGAAAGTGGCGTCTGGTTTTTAAACAGGCATGAGAATTAAAAATCATATCTGACCCTTTCTATCAGCTTTTTGTAGACATGTTCTTGCAAAGGTGTTTAGGAACTTGCTCAGTAGTAGCTGCAATCCTAAGCACTCTCTTGTTCAACATAGAAAAACACAAGTTGTACATTGAAAGCACCAGCACATCCCTTTTATGTCTGATTTATGAAACTTAGCAGAAGACAATGAAAGTTTCTAAGACCATCAAAAATATCTTGAAACCCATTTAGAGATATATTCTGAATATTGAATTGTAATCATATCCTAAAAGAAACACTTCACCTCTTAACAAATTAGTTGAATGTGCATTCGCTATAGTGTAAATTTTAAATACTTTAATTGTTACTGAAGAAAATGTCAAAGGAGGAAAATTATACAAAGAAGTTGCCAGTGCTTACTTTAATATTCTCAATATCATCTCTGAAACTCTCCAAAATGGTAAATAATATTTGTTACTAATAATATGTATTAACATTAATTTTTATTTTGGCACTTTTCTGTAGTATGGGTGGAGGGGGACTGAGGTTTGGAAGAAAAATTTCAGAATACTCCTAAACATAATTTGAAAATGCAGTTTTTGTTATTGCTGTTTTTGTACCACAAAATCAGCATTGAAACATTATTTTTCTGTTAACCAAGAAATCTATTTATGTCCATAGCTTGCAGTAAATAAGGGACATTCATCCTGGGGCAGAATTTTTTAAAAATCCTCAATGATTCTAGTTGCAACTCTAAGATAGGTAAGTGAATACATCTACCCTTCTATTCCCATGCCAGATACAATTGGACCATCCACATCTGAATTAGAAACTACTAGAACATTGCCTAATGGTAATAGCAGAGTGTGAGTAGAGAACTGAGGACAGGGGCAGAAAGGGAATATCATAACCTACAGAAATGGACCACTACATGTAGATGGTTACCAATGTAATACACTCTGGTTCCAAAACAATATCACCTTCAATTTAAATATAAACTATTTAACATGCCACCTTTTTTATCACTCTTCTGGAGAATGTTAAGCTTACAAGGAAATGTTTATCATCATTAACACAGGAGTGAAAATTAAAATGAGACACAATATTATATCCACAAATTAGCAGCTTTTAATAACTACACTGCATCCTAGTAATGCTTCATAAACTGATGTTATTCTTTAAAATTAGCACTACTATGGGAATAGGAAAGACAGTGGAAGGAATCAGACATAACTTTACTATGTTCTTATATGAATGCACAACCAGTGTAACTCCACATCATATACAACCACAAAAATGAAAAGTTATGTTCCATGTGTGTATGATATGTCAAAATACATTCCAGTGTCATGTATAACAAAAAATAATAACAAATACAAATTTTTGTAAAAAAATTAGCAATAGGGGTTGGGGCTGTAGCTCAGTGGTAAAGTATTTGCCTCGTATGTGTGAGGCACTGGGTTGAGTCCTGAGCACCACATAAAAATAAATAAAGATACTGCATGTTCATCTACAACTAAAAAAAAAATTTTTTAATTAATTAGCAATATTTGTCAAGAACTATAAAAATGGTATTTGGCCCTCCCAAAATCATACTTTTCAGTATTTGCCCTGAGGAAATAATTCAAAAGAAAAAAAATTAAAAAGCCTGAAAATATTCAGTGTAACTGTTTTGTTTTGTCTTGTTTTTAAACTTGAAGGAAAAAAAAAAACAAACTAGGATCCAAAGATATAGAATGTTAATTCTTCTGTCTCAACCAGTGGAATATATAAGACTAGTAATGATTAAGACTACGGAGACAAAAACAGTAATGATAAATGATGTAATAATACCAAAAAAGTTATCTTGTAAACCACACACTATTTATTGGTATAAATATATTTTAAAGACTGGGGAAAATAGTAATGTTGTTGGGTTATGCATAGGAATATAATTCTGTTGTCTTTATTATTTGAATGTTTTCATAATAAGTATATTTTTTAAAAGACAAAGAAAAAGCCAAATGGCAAGAGGCAGTTTTCAGAATAAGAAAGAACGAAGGCTTCAGAGTTTGTCTACACAACAAATACAAGTCACTAAGTTCTGTTTGTGTAGTTATTGATATTGTAACAGACTGTGACTTGTAGAGTTGCTTGACGTACTAACTTGATATGTCACCTATTTGAAAATTACAAGGCTAGCTGTAGTTCTTTGGAGAGAAAAAACAGTAATGACAACAACACAAACAATATATATATATATATATATATATATATATATATATATATATATATATATAATTGCAGAGGCTCCAGGACTGTTTCTCTGTGATCCCTCCAGTATACCTGTGGACACTGTGAAGTAGCCAGACACCCGCACAGTGAGTCCAGGATTAAATGCCCTCACCAGCTGGGCCACAATTTCAAAAGATACACAGCACTCACACAGGACCTCACTCCTTCTCCAAGTGCTGAAGGGCCTAGGTAACAAACCTTGACTTGAGATCTCAGAATTCTCTGAATTCTAGCCTCAGTTCTCAAAGAGAATAGTTCATTTAATCTTGAAATGCATCAGTTTCTGTGATCCCTCCGCTAATGACGGTAGCTCTAAAGACTTCCACGTGATTAGAATGCATTTTACATAAACCAGCTCACTGGAATTCTTCCACTTACAAGGGGAAATTAATCAAGTCTTAAAACATTGTGCAAATTATTTGCATACTCTGGGGTCAAAAGCAGAGGAGAAGCAAAGAAATAGATATATTGCCGGAGAATTTTCTATAATGAGTTATAATAACTATTTAGTAATTATAGAATGTTAGATATAGTCTCATCCAGCCCCCTATCGTGCAGATTTGAAAACTGAGACTCAGGACTTGAAGTGGATTATGCAAGATCTCACAGGGAGTTAATGGCAGAGCTATCTTCTTTGTTGAATATAATATTTAAGACCCTAATGGATGTTTTCCTCTCTGGATTCTACTTATCGCCCCTCCCTTATTGCTCCCCTCCTGTGGTAAACTTAAACAGCACTTCCATCAGCTTTGTTTTCAAGAACTAAGAATTTGAAGGAACTTTAGACAGGCCATATTCTTGACTTAAACAAGATGATACTTTAATGATTTGCTTCATCCAGTTAGTTATTTAGAATATCGACTCCTTGGTAGCAGCAAATGTGTTTCTCAGTAATACCATAGAAATTGCTAGATGCTCAGAAGTGATGACATGCTGCCCTGTGCCAAGAGCTTTTGAACATCTCATTCCATCCTAGCAGCCCTCGGTGAGCTGTGCCCATTTTACCAGAGATGGAACTGTGACAAGGAGAGATTAAATAACTTGCCCCAGGTCACATACCTTTCAAGTAATGACAGGGATTCAGACTCAGAGCATGAGCTATGCAGCATGAAACTGTGTTACTTCAATAGATGGTCCATGAAAGCTTTTGAGGATATATTTAAAATATCCCAAGTAGATGGCAGTTCTCTTGTAAATGACCATCAGTCTGAGGAAGAATTCCTTCTCTAATTGAAAACAAACAAAAAATTGATGGACTCCAAGAAACCAGGCATCCAAGTGGTCATTTGTCAGTTTGAATATATGAGAGTGGTAATCACAGGACAACTTCAGAAAGTACCTGCATATATGAAAATTTGTGGAATATTTATATATATATATATATATACACACACACACACACACACACACACGTGTGTGTGTGTATTATATTGATACTCTATACACAGATATAGATAGATCTCCAGGGAAGGAATCTTCTAGTACTATTCTTATTAAATGAGGCTCCCAGTAAGAGTTCCTAAGTAATGAATGCCTCTGTATTGGTGGGGGTGGGGGTGTGTCCTGCCACATCTATAGGAACAAAGATTTGGCAAGTCAAGTGCTCTGCTTGCTACAACTTCCTTGCTCCAAACAGCAGACATATAGCCATCCACTTAATAAGGGACTCTTAACTCAGGCTCTTGGCCTCTGCTCTTACTTTCTCATGTCTTCAAGTGGCCTGGGGTGTTTAGTTGACTCTTCACATACAGGAATGATTTGAAGGAATTTTCTTACTCTATTCTATATCCATTCCTCTCCCCGAACTAGTAGAAAACAGACCAGAGTACTTCGTTTCAAGTTAAATTGCATGTTTAAAGCTATATGTTTAGAAACCAAATTGTACTAAAGGTAAAGCTAGAAATGGAAGTCCTAAATCCTCTATCGAATATTGTCTGGTGAATTGAGTTAATTACATATGTGTTATCTACCCCTTTCATCTTAATTTATAGCAATCAAATTTGAGGGGTTTTTTTGGTCATTCATTCTCTTTAGCCAAGTATTTTGTGTGTATTCATGAATGTGTGTGTGCATATGAATAATAACGTGTGTATGTATGTACATATGTTATATAACACACATATAAACATAAATATACACATATATAGTTGTGTATTTAATATATTCATGGCTTTATCTATTATATACATATTATAAAAATATACACAAAGAAAAAAATCAAAGGTTGAAATGAAGATAAGTATAAAGACAAACTGTAGTATTCTTTGTCATCTCCCACAGAAGCACTGCTCTGTGTACTACTCCAGTACCCATCTGAAGGGTTGGTGCAGAAGCCCTACACCCCATCAGGGTGGGTGATCCCTGAGCTATCAGCTGTAGAGAAATTTAGAGATCATGCCATCCAACCCCTGCACTGAACACATAAGGAAATAATAGACTGAGGACTTCTGCCTCAAGACCTCATTTCTGAGAGGACTCAGGACTTGATGAAATCTTTGGTCACATTTAAAGTCTGAAAGCACAGGTGATCCTGATGAATCAAGCTTAGGAATTATTTTACCAGGTAGTGTCTGGTCGGTCTCTGGTCATCTGGTTTGGTTTCGTTTGGTACCAAAATGCTCTCTTTTTACCCTTAACAAGTTGGAAAAGAAAAGGAGAGCATTTCTCAGAAGAGGTCCGATGCTACTGAATCAATAGAAAGCTCTGGGAGAGGAGGCTGTGTAAATGAGAGAGTGGGTGACCCAGGGAAGCATCAGGAGTGGAATGCTGAACTAGAGCCACACATTCCCAGGTTGCAGCCTTCGACCTGGTACTAACTCCGTCTTCAGGCACAAAGTCCAACTTCTCAAAGCAGCAAGGATTTTGTTAAGCCTTCTAAGGGTAGCCACATGAATTCACTATTGTGTTTCACCTACGCTCTACTAATTCACTTTCAGTAGGCAGTTTTATTTTCCCAGATGTGCAGATTGTTCACAAGGGAGTTATGAGTAATTAACTCATAAAAGAAACGTCAAATGAATGAACAACTGCAAAGCACCTGTTGTTAACAGCTGATTTTGTCTCCTTGCTTAGATTAGAAAGAGCCTGAGAATACAAGACCATGTTTTCTTCTTTTAAAAATGTGTGACACCTACTGATTTAGGTTCACATAGAACACAACCATGAATAGAGAATAGACGGTATAGCTTGTCTTTATGTCTAATGAAAGGAAAGTGTCAAAGGTTCAGACAAATGTCAGGACCTAAGATTGGAGCTTCCTTATGGCTTTCAGGGGCCTTAGGCACTTTTGTTTTTGTGGCTGTCTTTCTACATTAAAAAATATATATATATATATATATATATATATATATATATACACACACACACACACATACACATAGAGAGAGAGATATATGTTAGAGCCATAGTAATATAAAGATTGATATCATCCAGGCCATATTCATTATGATATAGTCATCATTGCTTTATTCATTTATATTAATTTTTTCCTTCTGAGTTTAAAAATGATTAAAATTGTTTTGTGGGGCGGCTCAAAGTGTCGTGGGCCCTTGCCACTGAAACTACCATGTCTAATGAATAAATTGGCCTTGCCTAAGATGATGGACAAAGGCACTTTATAAAACCACAACTGTCCTCATCTATTTTTACCCCTATTATAACAAAGAACATTGTTAATCCCCTCTAACTTCTTCTTTTCTTTTTCCCAATGCCTCCCCCTGAGCAATGGGCTCAAGGATCAGCATTCCCTTTCTCAAGTAAAACAACTTGGTCTGGAAAAGCCAGTGGGGGCCCCACTAGAATGCTCTAGCAAAGAGGCTCATTTGGGGCCTTTTGGTCATGGTCTGATGACCACGGGGCAGGCAACCGAATCCAAAATTAATTCCTCTATGATGCAAAACGACTGCCTTCATTCTCTAAAATGGAGTCAACTTAAATGGATTTTTTTTTTCAGACTAGTTTATTCATTGCTGGGCTAAAAAATTTTAAGTGTCATGTGGAGGAAAAGCAAACAAGGGAACAATGACATCAGTTATGTCAAGTTTCTACTTGCACCACCCATAAAGGAAGTTGGAATAATATTGTCACTACTTATAAGCTAATGAACTAACGACAACCCTGAACAAAAGGATGCATATGCCTATTGTCAATAAATTGATCTCTAATGAGGTCTTTTGAAAAAAAAAATGAGGCAATTTACAAAGAGTTCAGTTTCTAAAGAGGCAGGATGCAATTTAGTCTTTCTTTATGGTTGTTTTGTAGTGGTACTGGGAATTGAACCCAGGCACACTCTACTGCTCTACATCCCAAGCCCCTTTTATTTTGAGGCAAAGATCTTGCTAAGTTTCCCAGGCTGGCCTTGGGAGTAGCTGGGATTACAGGTGTGCACCACCATGCACAGCTCAGAATTACACTTTTTAAAATGGGGTTCTACACTTAAGTTTCCCTCAGTGCAGTCTTCTCTCTTGAACTCTATTCACGAACGATATTTTATTAAAATTCATTACATATTATAAAAAAATAGCCACTTGTAAATATAGATGTCTAGTTTCACTAAACATCATACATTGAACCAAAGTTTAATGTGGAGAATCTCATGTTATATTCCCATAAATTTCCTGAAAATAATTTAACCCTTTCTAAAGTTACTAAAAACAAATAGGCAAATATGATGTACTGATATAAGAATAATGATCTTAACTCTTCGGAACAATATGAATATTCTTCATATTTATGAAAGTTTTGGATAAAATTTTTGATTTTCCTGTTTTGAAATCTAGTATTTTACTGTATCAACAGTGACCTAGTAACTCACTTAATGGGCCCATAACAGGCAGTAACAGTATTATTAAGTTGATGATTTTAATTGCCAATCATATAAACTACCTATCAAATAAATTCATTCCTTAAATTGCTGTGTTAACAATTATCTCCTCTGTGGAAGGAGGATCAACATCAGGGATTTTTTTCTACGTTAAAAATACGTCCAGCCAGGCGTGATGGCACACCCGTAAACCCAGCAATTCGGAAGGCTAAAGCAGGAGGATTAAAAGTTCAAGACTAGGCTCTTCAACTTAGCAAAGCCCTAACCTAGTGAGACCCTCTAAATAAAAATTTAAAAGGGATGTGATTTAGTGATTAAGCACCCCTGGGTTTGATCCTTTGTAACAAATAAATAAATAAAAATAAAGTAAAAATGCATTCATTAATGGATCACAAAACAAGACCCAACAATATGCTGCCTACAGGAGACGCATTTGATAGGAAAAGACATACATAGGCTGAAGGTGAAAGGTTGGGAAAAATCATATCACTCATATGGACTTCGGAAACAAGCAGGCGTGTCCATACTCATATCAAATAAAATAGATTTCAAGCCAAAGTTAATCAAAAGAGATAAAGAGGGACACTACATACTGCTTAAGGGAACCATACACCAACAAGACATAACAATCATAAATATTTATGCCCCAAACAATGGTGCAGCTATGTTCGTCAAACAAACTCTTCTCAAGTTCAAGAGTCTAATAGACCACCACACCATAATCATGGGAGACTTCAACACACCTCTCTCGCCACTGGACAGATCTTCCAAACAAAAGTTGAATAAGGAAACTATAGAACTCAATAACACTATTAATAACCTAGACCTAATTGACATATATAGAGTATACCACCCAACATCAAGCAGTTACACTTTTTTCTCAGCAGCACATGGATCCTTCTCAAAAATAGATCATATATTATGTCACAGGGCAACTCTTAGACAATATAAAGGAGTAGAGATATTACCATGCATCTTATCTGATCATAATGGAATGAAACTGAAAATCAACGATAAAAGAAGGAAGGAAAAAGCATACATCAATTGGAGAATGAACAATAGGTTACTGAATGATCAATGGGTTATAGAAGACATCAAGGAGGAAATTAAAAAATTCTTAGAGATAAATGAAAACACAGACACAACATATCGGAATCTATGGGACACATTGAAAGCAGTTCTAAGAGGAAAATTCATTGCTTGGAGTTCATTCCTTAAAAAAAGAAAAAACCAACAAATAAATGATCTCATACTTCATCTCAAAATCCTTGAAAAAGAAGAGCAAAACAACAGCAAAAGAAGTAGAAGGCAAGAAATAATTAAAATCAGAGCTGAAATTAATGAAATCGAAACAAAAGAAACAATTGAAAAAATTGACAAAACTAAAAGTTGGTTCTTTGAAAAAATAAACAAAATCGACAGACCCTTAGCGATGCTAGTGAAGAGAAGAAGAGAGAGAACTCAAATTACTAGCATACGGGATGAAAAAGGCAATATCACAACAGACACTTCAGAAATACAGAAGATAATCAAAAACTATTTTGAATCCTTATACTCCAATAAATTAGAAGATAGTGAAGGCATAGATAAATTTCTTAAGTCATATGATCTGCCCAGATTGAGTCAGGAGGATATAGAAAACCTAAACAGACCAATATCAATTGAGGAGATAGAAGAAACCATAAAAAGACTACCAACTAAGAAAAGCCCAGGTCCCGATGGGTATACAGCAGAATTTTACAAAACCTTTAAAGAAGAACTAATACCAATACTTTTCAAGCTACTTCAGGAAATAGAAAAGGAGGGAGAACTTCCAAATTCATTCTATGAGGCCAACATCACCCTGATACCTAAACCAGACAAAGACACTTCAAAGAAAGAAAACTACAGACCAATATCTCTAATGAACCTAGATGCAAAAATCCTCAATAAAATTCTGGCGAATCGGATACAAAAACATATAAAAAAAATTGTACACCATGATCAAGTAGGATTCATCCCTGGGATGCAAGGCTGGTTCAATATACGGAAATCAATAAATGTTATTCACCACATCAATAGACTTAAAAATAAGAACCATATGATCATCTCGATAGATGCGGAAAAAGCATTTGACAAAGTACAGCATCCCTTTATGTTCAAAACTCTAGAAAAACTAGGGATAACAGGAACATACCTCAATATTGTAAAAGCAATCTATGCTAAGCCTCAGGCTAGCATTATTCTGAATGGAGAAAAACTGAAGGCATTCCCTCTAAAATCTGGAACAAGACAGGGATGCCCTCTCTCTCCACTTCTCTTCAACATAGTTCTCGAAACACTGGCCAGAGCAATTAGACAGACGAAAGAAATTAAAGGCATAAAAATAGGAAAAGAAGAAATTAAATTATCACTATTTGCAGATGATATGATTCTATATCTAGCAGACCCAAAAGGCTCTACAAAGAAACTATTAGAGCTAATAAATGAATTCAGCAAAGTGGCAGGATTTAAAATCAACACGCATAAATCAAAGGCATTCCTGTATATCAGCGACAAATCCTCTGAAATGGAAATGAGGACAACCACTCCATTCAAAATATCTTCAAAAAAAATAAAATACTTGGGAATCAACCTAACAAAAGAGGTGAAAGACTTATACAATGAAAACTACAGAACCCTAAAGAGAGAAATAGAAGAAGATCTTAGAAGATGGAAAAATATACCCTGTTCATGGATAGGCAGAACTAACATCATCAAAATGGCGATATTACCAAAAGTTCTCTATAGGTTTAATGCAATGCCAATCAAAATCCCAATGGCATTTCTTGTAGAAATAGAGAAAGCAATCATGAAATTCATATGGAAAAATAAAAGACCCAGAATAGCAAAAACAATGCTAAGCAAGAAGTGTGAATCAGGCGGTATAGCGATACCAGACTTCAAACTATACTACAGAGCAATAGTAACAAAAACAGCATGGTACTGGTACCAAAACAGGCGTGTGGACCAATGGTACAGAATAGAGGACACAGAAACCAATCCACAAAACTACAACTATGTTATATTTGATAAAGGGGCTAAAAGCATGCAATGGAGGAAGGATAGCATCTTCAACAAATGGTGCTGGGAAAACTGGAAATCCATATGCAACAAAATGAAACTGAATCCCTTTCTCTCGCCATGCACAAAAGTGAATTCAAAATGGATCAAGGAACTTGATATCAAATCAGAGACGCGCCGTCTGATAGAAGAAAAAGTTGGCTACGATCTACAGTCGGTGGGGTCGGGCTCCAAATTCCTCAATAGGACACCCATAGCACAAAAGTTAATAACTAGAATCAACAAATGGGACTTACTCAAACTAAGAAGTTTTTTCTCAGCAAAAGAAACAATAAGAGAGGTAAATAGGGAGCCTACATCCTGGGAACAAATCTTTACTCCTCACACTTCAGATAGAGCCCTAATATCCAGAGTATACAAAGAACTCAAAAAATTAGACAATAAGAGAACAAACAACCCAATCAACAAATGGGCCAAGGACCTGAACAGACACTTCACAGAGGAGGACATACAGTCAATCAACAAGTACATGAAAAAATGCTCAACATCTCTAGCTGTCAGAGAAATGCAAATCAAAACCACCCTAAGATACCATCTCACTCCAGTAAGATTGGCAGCCATTAGGAAGTCAAACAACAACAAGTGCTGGCGAGGATGTGGGGAAAAGGGTACACTTGTACATTGCTGGTGGGACTGCAGATTGGTGCAGCCAATTTGGAAAGCAGTATGGAGATTTCTTGGAAAGCTGGGAATGGAGCCACCATTTGACCCAGCTATTCCCCTTCTTGGTCTATTCCCTAAAGACCTAAAAAGAGCATGCTACAGGGACACTGCTACATCGATGTTCATAGCAGCACAGTTCACAATAGCAAGACTGTGGAACCAACCTAGATGCCCTTCAATAGACGAATGGATAAAAAAAATGTGGCATTTATACACAATGGAGTATTACTCTGCATTAAAAAATGACAAAATCATAGAATTTACAGGGAAATGGATGGCATTAGAGCAGATTATGCTAAGTGAAGCTAGCCAATCCCTAAAAAACAAATGCCAAATGTCTTCTTTGATATAAGGAAAGTAACTAAGAACAGAGTAGGGACGAAGAACAGGAGAAGAAGATTAACATTTAACAGGGATGAGAGGTGGGAGGGAAAGGGAGAGAGAAGGTAAATTGCACGGTAATGGAAGGAGACCCTCAGGGTTATACAGTGGAGGGGGTAGAGAGAGAGGAGGGGAGGGGAGGGGAGAGGTGGGGAGGGGGGAGGGTGGATGATGGGAAAGGCAGCGGAGCACAACAGACACTAGTATGGCAATTTGTAAATCAATGGATGTGTAACTGATGTGAATCTGCAATCTGTGTATGGGGTGAAGGTGGGAGTTCATAACCCACTAGAATCAAAGTGTGGAATATGATATGTCAAGAAATTTGTAATGTTTTGAACAACCCACAATAAAAAATTAAAAAAAAAATAAAATAAAATAAATGCACCATATCCCCAAAAAAAAAAAAAAAAAAAATGCATTCATTAAATTTTTATTTTTAAAGAAAATTTCCCCAATTCTTTCTCATTTCACATTGCCTTACTATACTGGAGTCTAGGTTTGTACCCTTTATTTTATTAAAGATATATACTGCAAAATAATCTCACAATTTTCTTAGTAGTAAGATAATTTTGCTACAAAGCCTTTAATTGCAGCACTCAAACAAATCACTATGTGTGTCCCTAATGATAAAAATAAAGTACTTCAGATAACATAATTCTGTTAAATTGACCTAGAACATTAGTTTATGATTCAAGAGAATGAATACTCAAGTTTAGTATGTGAGGGGCTTGGTGGGGAAAAGGTGTTTTAGTTTTTTTTCTTGTTGCTATAACAGAATACCACAGATAGGCTGATTTATAAAGAAATCATGTTTCTAGAGACTGGGAAGTCCAAGGTCAAGGGGCCAGCATCTGGTGGGGCATTGTCATTGGGTCATTGTCTTGGTAGAAGGCAGAAGGGCAAGAGAACATACATACATCTGTGATGAGAGACAGAGAGAGAGAGAGAGAGAGAGAGAGAGAGAGAGAGAGATAAACTTATCCTTCTATCAGGAGCAGGCTCCCATGATAACTAACCCACCCCTGGAATAACACTCCTCCCTCACAGCCTAATCACATCTCCTTAACCTACCTCCGGATCCTACTGCAGTGAGGATTAAGTTTATAAAATGTGCTTTTGGGGAGACACATTCAATCACAGCAGGCATAACAGGTTTCAGAGATGACAAGTTTATCCAAGTTAAGGAAAATAGACCAATTCTGTCCTTCCTGTAAACACAGCTCCCTATAAATATCCTGTTGGAGTCCATGGTTTCCTCTGCATTTACTTACTCAGTTGGTAGAAAGTATTGTGCCTCCCAGAGCAGCTCCATTACTGAGGTAATTTTGGTTCCTTATATTTCTGTGAGTAGCAGTGGAATGAAGGCTGATCTTACCCATATGTGTCTCTTACCCATAACTTCATGAGTTGCCACTGCAAATGTACATAAAATGTGTAATCCTAGCCTGATTAAGCTGTATTTGTCTTTTACCAATCACTATATTTATAAGACACAGCTCAAGGTTTTTCTTATGTAGGATCTGATTATAGTATTTTGCCATTTGCTCAGGAAAGTCACATAAAAAGACAAATTCCTACTTTTAATTATGCTTCTCCGTAATCCTTGTAGAATCTGTGGAGGATCCCATCAGAGCCAGCAAAACTCATTTGATTTGGAAAAGTGTTCTCAATAGTGAGTGAGATCTTTCTGTAGATCAAGGTGGACAGGTCTGCTTGCCCATTTCAGGTCATGCAGACATTATTGTTCACAATCACACTTTGCAATAATAAAGCATTGATTTACTAACAGAGATCCCAGTATCGTGGGATGGGTAGTGAATTTTCTATACATTTGTATTTTTTCACACCAAATTTATATTCCCTGGAGTTTGGGCTCTGGAGTTAATGATGTACGTAACAGTCCTTCCAATTGCCTGCTCCATGTCCATGGGTAAATCACCTAACCTCTCTATGCTCACTATCCTCCATGTAGGGAGAATAATATTAATAGTGATACTGTCACGTGACTCGTACAATCAGATAAAGTAGAAGAGTGTCTGTGAAGTGGTTGGCAAAGGAGCAGCTCAAGTGAAGTTCAGATTGTTACATTTTACTGTGTCCTTTTTAAAAAAAAATCCCTGAGATTAAAAGCAGAAGAAAACCAACCTTCCCCTCCCTGCAAATGTGGTATGGACCAAGCACTATGCCAGGTGCTTCACTGGCAGCAGCCCACTGAGTCTTCTCAGCAGTCGTCCAGGTCAATGCCTTTGTCTCCACCTGACAAATGTGAAAACAAATCTCATGCACTCAAGGTCACGGAAACAGTCTGTGATTGACCCCACTCTGTTCAGTTCTACCCTTTCCAGGACACCCCTCCACCAGGCAGTCTCTTCAGGCCCCTCCTGGCTCTGATTCTGTGAGTTCCCTGTGGTCATTTGGGAGGTTCAAGGTTTATTTTACTCAGACAAACTCAGTCTGTTCTTTTGTTTACCAGCTTCCACAGCTGCAGACCTGCTTGTCAGGTTCCCTCTGACCCGGTATTTTATGTCCACTGGGTTCCGGTCACATCTCCACAAAGTACCCCATTTCCCCCCACCCCACCCCTTCCCCCGCACCTTATCCTCTCTCCTTATTCTTAACAAAAAGTTATGTACAAACCAAAGAGCCAAAAAGTTTTCTTGGCCAATGGACTATACTAATTTGTTTTTATGTTGAAAGTATGAATTGTCCTTGGAGGTTTGCCCTTTGCCTCCTCCCGGAATCGTCTGGATTCATGATCAAATAATGCACGGGGCTTAGTCTCTTCAGAAGACCCACATTTTGACTTTTAAAAGTTTCATACTCTTGTTAAATAATTATTAGCTGTCATTATGGAAATAAATGTGATTCACATAAATGTTATACTTAATGACAGAGTCTAAATTCAAGGTGGTCCAAGATTTTTCAAAAGCTTATTTTTTTAAATGAATGAGATAAAAGCTGATCTTAAAAACATTCTACTCTCAGACACCTTTTCCTAAAAATAACATTAGTTGGAAACAATATCAGTTAAAATCTTTAATTAATGTACTATATTCTTAGTCTTGTTCTTGTTTGCTGATTGTGGTTGGAAGCCCTTGGAAAAATAGTATCTACAAAACAAGCAGTGAGCATGCAGCCAAAACTTTTATACCCTTCAAAAATACAGCAAGGGCTAAATCAACAAGCTTTCAAAAATAATGTCAAGGTACCAGAAGTGAATGGAAATAGATCCTGATGCTGAATTATTTCAGAACATCTGTTTTACATACCATTGATCATGACGTGTAAATACATAGAGAGGCCTTCTTATAGAAAATCTCAAGTTTTGGTAATTTTTAATTAATATTCTTTTTAGAAAAATGACTAAGACATCTTCTCATTCCTTTGATTTATATGAAGCAGCAAAAGAATGTTAATATGTCTTCATATTAGATAGGTAAACAGGTAGGTAGATTGATTTGGGCTTCATATTTAAGTTAGAAAACACGGTTAGATAATGTAGACTTTTGGTAATAGTTTTTTAGTGGACCTTGGTCAGAAGACATTTGCCTGATTTGTTAACAGTATCAACTTTATAAAGTATTATTACCTATATTGAGGGTTTTTGAAATAGATGGACTATAATACCTGCCAGCAGTGTTGTGTGTATGTGCATGCATACAGATTTATCTTCAATTTGGCTTCATTACTGAGATCTTTTTTCAGCAACTACCATTTGTTTTTTAGTTTTCTTTTGTTGTTTAGTTTCTAACCACCTGTTTCACTGTTGTCATCTGTGAGAATATGAAAAGAGAATGATGGAACAATTTCAATACCTTTAGCCATTCCATGTTCCTCCCCAAACAATTGCAAGAATGAGCAATCTGCTTTATCCCAAATTAAATTTGCATATTTGAAACCATAGATCCATGAGCCAAAGTGCGCTGAAAGTGTAGCTTGAGCTAAAGTCCTAAAGCTGACCCTCTGCCAAAAACCTCCAAAAGGCCAGAGGGAATCCATGATGGCAGCTCTGGGGAAATAAAAGTTTATTGTGTATTTGTTCTCTGCCCTTTCATTTTACCTTAAAACCATAGAATTTCAAGTTTTAACTTACGGGAGAATGAAGAAAAAAAAATCTAGAGGGAAGGTTGTGGATCAGGGTTTGCACTATGCAGAGGAGGATGGAGTATCCTGTTTTAAAGCTTGACAGACATTCTCATCGGTGCTCCTAATACTGTTTTAGCAATTCTGGGACTTGTCCAAGGTGATGGCTCAGATGTATCCACACCTCCCACGCTGCATGCATAAAAACTTGGAAGTTGAAAACATTAAAATATTCAGTGCTCTGTATAAGTGCCTTAAATCCTCTTGGGTCAGTACTGAAAAGTGAAAACTGGTCTACATGACTGCTTCTTTGCCCACACCTGTAGTAAGAAATAGGCAAACAGAGACAGCAGATCTCATGGATCATCTTGCTGCAGCCACTTGAAAGTAAAGGGAGCAGGTAAGTTTTCTCACGTAATCCATGCTCCCAGTTTAGTCTACCCTCTACCCACTTCCCGTGGCCACTATACACTGGAGGTGATGGTAGTAACTGATGCCTATCTGTTTATTTTTTCTGTGCTTATATCATAAAATCACAAAATTTAAGTCCATAATTTTAAAATTCATTAAATGAATCCCATGACTGTGGAATAAGAAAGTTTCTGAATTCCACATCAATGGCACAGACCATAAGTCCTTGCTCTTGTTTTGGAATAATCTTGGTGTCACGCTGCAGCCCGTAAGAAAACCCTGTGAGTGGCCAAGGGATGTCATTGCTTCTGCTCCTAATGGCCATTTGACATGGGAATGAGAAAAGTACAAATTCAAAGAAAGGCAAAGTTAAATAATGGAATGCTGTGGGGGTTTTGGTTGTTTTTTTTTTCCCCCACTTTTGAAACATTTTCCCTCAGGTCAATAGAGATGTTGGCCTTTCACCCTCTCAGAAATTGAAGATGATAAGATCTTCTGTTATGCCTAAAGATGGCTGCATCATATTGTTAGGCTTAAAAAAATAGGTTGCAGAATCATATGTAAACAATGATCTAATTTATATTTTAAATATGTGTTTAGATATACTTACAAAAGTCTGGAAAAATACTCTAGGCACTTAAAATGTTTATCTCTGAGAATAGAAATACAAGGAAACATTCACTTTTGGCTCATTGTTTGAATATCTAATAATCATTTTTGCCTCAAAATTAAAATATTTCTGTCTGGGGTGAAGGGTGGAGGGGAGGCAGAGAAAGAGAAAGAAGAAGAAGAATCTGGCTTATAAATAACTCTAGAAACCCTAATGTCAATAGCAGTAATGAAGGTAGGATAAAATTACTAGACCATTCAAGCTAGTGATGCACTAACAATTCTGATAATTGGCATTTATTGTCATTTACTTGGTGACTATTTTACAAAAATGGCCTGGCACAACAGTAGGTTCAATAAATTTAGGTATCTTCACTCATTCATTCCATTGACAGCTTAGTGCATGTAAAAGCTTTGGTCCTAGTGAGCAAAGAACACACACTGTAGCAGGAACAGGGCCGAAGTGTGCTAACCCAGCTACTAGAGGGTTATATACAGAGCCCAGTGTCCTTAGCTGAGTTGGTGAAAGAAGTTGGTGATCTGGATTTACGTCTAAGCCCACAATCTGTCACAATTTCTACGTAAGAAATTAATTCTGGAATTGAGTCCATTTCCTCCTTTAAAACACTTCTACTAAAGAAGTCCCCCGTGTAGAGGTTTAAAGCAAGGGACTCAGACGTCCAACAGTTTATAGCAGAAAAGGAGCTCAGAATGGCAGGGTTGAGGCTGGGTTGATAAGATGTTTCTAAATGAGAGTGCCATACACTTTTAACCCTAAGGGTTCCTGTGTTTTAGTTACTCATTGATACGTGGAAGAGAGTTAACTAATTAATGGAAACTAAGAAATGATTCGTTGTCTTTCTTAAAAAAAGAAATATGCTATGGCATGATTTTTGCTCCTGGATTTAAATGCTGCAGATTAGTTTGCACCATACCTGCAAATCCTGCACAGGGGGGTTGGCCTCTCCCCGACCCACCCTCATCCCCAGCCCTGCAGTTGCATTCCCTTAGGGACTTGCATTCCCTTAGGGATGCTTGCATCCCACCACCAGCTTATCATTCCTTCCTCCTAGAATGCCCTGGAGTCATATTTGTGTTTATTGGACACCTCTTTTTAGTCTGTAAGGCAAAAACAGAATTAAAAACGGGAGAATTTTGTCCATAACAGAGAGCCAATATCTCTATTGGCTTAGAAAAGTTAAAAAAAAAAAAATTCTTTCCCATTATCAGTTGTCCTTGAAAGTTCCAGGAAATCCTGATTTATAACTTGGCTGCCCCATGGAAGGGGCTTTGCAACCAGAAAGATGCACGGGGCTGGACGAGGTTAGGAGAAGGGGGCGGGAACCTCCTAACCTGGGGGCGGCTTCCCAGGCCCCAGCCACGCCTCCTTTCCTCTCTGCTCCGGGGCCTGGCGGGGCCAGCGCGCGGACTCTTATTTTGAAGCACTGTCGGAGGCTCACTGAGTCACCCAGCAGCGTGGCGCTATATAGCGCCGGTACCTGCCGGGGCCGCAGCCCGGAGCCTGCAGCCCGTCCGCTTGCTCGCACCCGCACCCACGGGAATTAGGGCACAGTGGGGGCGCGGCCTTGAGACCCGAGGTAGGTGCAAGGAACCGTCCCTGGCTGGTAGAAATGTTTGAATTAAAGGAACTGGAGGGTGGGGGGAGAGTTTTAGAAGCGGGTGGGGGACGCAAAGCAGCTGCTTCAAACAGTCCCCACCCAGCCCACGGCTCTTCCTAGAGCCCCCTCGCTCACACTTGTGTGATCTGGGCACAGACCTCTGAAAGCTGAGCTCCAGATGGGAATTTTTGCATCTTTTGAACGGGGTCGGACTGGAGAAGATGCTTTGCCTGCCACGGATGATCCCTCCCTCTCTTCTAACTTCTCTGACCCCATCCCTCGCTCAATCGTGGCCCCACTTCTAGAGGGCAGAGAAAGCGGGGCTGCCAGAGATTTGGGGGAGGGGGCGGGGTGGGGGTTGGGAGGGGGAGATGACCTCATTCTCTGGCAGCTGGTCAGAGAGGAGGGGTCCATCTGAGCCCAGACGGGGATACTGCGCCCGCAGCCCTCCTGGAGCCTAGCCTCCTCTCCCTCTCTGGGATATGCACCCCACATTGGCGCCATTCCCAGAAAGTTTGCTTATAACTTGGGGGTCTTGCGCCGGCCGGGTGCTGTGCCCGGCGCGCTGTAGGTGCGTCCTGCTGGCTTGCTGGTGAGCTGCGGGCAGCGCCCCTGTCGCAGCCCCTGGCCGCTGCTTTGTTAGTGCATCCCGGCCCAGCCAACCACAGCCAACTATAGATTCTAGGAACCGCCAGACTGGTCCTCTCTGGAATGATGTGTGTTCACATCATTTGGGAAAGATCACAGAGCTCCCCTAGGCCCCGAGCGGTAGGAGTCTGGGGGCTTCCCGCCCATTGCCTTCTTAACACTGGGGGTGGCTTTGTCCCAAATGGTGAGTGGCCCACACTCCAGAAAGGAGCTTGTTTGGTCTCACTGGAGTCCGGGTTGAGCTTGGGACTTTGGCTGTTGCGCTGGGGACTGTAGGGGGCGCACTACGCAGGGCGGTGAGTTGGGTCTCCTTGGACTGGTCTCCTTGGATGCATCATCTTTCCTTTCTGCTGAGCTGGGTCTTGCACTAGTCGCAGGCCTGGACAAGCCAAACCCCGTTTACTGGTCTTCAGATCTAACAGTCAGACCTGGGAGTCTCCAGGAGCCCGAATTGGCTCATCTCGATTTTGGTATGCAATCGGAGAACTAGCAGGAGGAAGACAGAGAGGGCATACCAAGTGTCTATAGCTCTGAGAACACATCTCTGAGGAAGCTGCCTTTGACCCTCAGACCCTCACCATGGACCCCTCTTTGCCCCCACCAGCCAGGATAAGGGATGGTCTCATCAGCTTCAGAAACTGCCCAGCCCGGCTGTAAGGACATTTTCTTGATTTGTGTTATTAAGGTGCCTGTCCTGTCTCAATAACTGCCAATACCTAAAGGCAAGTTGTTCTCTTTGTCAGGGATTTGGGGTTGCTTCTGCAGTACATCTTTCTTACTATCTCTTTCCATCTCCCACGAAAGAAGGTATTTTTTCCCTCAAGACTTGGCAGGCTTGGTTTAGTGATAAGAGTTCTGAGGGAATTTTATTTTTTCCCCCTAGGTTGTTTATAGTGATTGATAAAGGAGATAGATAATGTGAAATACATGTAGGCCTATGTCTTGAAGTGACTGTAAGGCTTGTAAGTTAAATGGTTAGTACATCCTTGAACAATAAACTTGTAAAAGTAGACAAGAGCTAAATAGTCAACAGATTTTTCTACTAATTCCTACACTTCATTTTTATAAAGTAATTCTTCTAAGTTTTGGGGGGTGGGGATCTTTGGAAACAGGCGTGGGAGTGATTTGCCCAGTGCCCATATCACATCCACTAAGAAACTGAGCATGTGCAAGAGTAACAAAGCATGTCCACATAGCTGTCATCTCTGGCTATGTGAAATCTTGATGTGCTGAGCGAGGAGCATGGGTAGGTGGCTGGAAATAATGTAGCTCTATTTTCTTTGATGGATGAAATCCATGAATCATAAAATTCTGATAGCTGGCATAGTACAACAGCTCACCTGCTTTCGGTGATGTAATAACTACATTCCCTGTCTGTCCCAAGTGAGGACATTGACTTAGTAAACAATAGATAAATGTCCTACATACAGCCACCTGGGTATTGCTTCAGTATAGCTTTATGGGCTCTAGATATGATTTCTAGTTGATTTTTTAAAAAAAACTCTTTTAAGATAACAGAATAAAAATTGAATGGCACTTAACCACATTGCATTATGGTTGATCTTCAAAAATTTACCATATTGTCTTCTTAAGCATAAAACTAGTGTTTTTAAAACTTTGCTCATGAGTTGTATTCTTGTACTACTTTTGAAGGTAGTTACCTCTTTTTTTCCAATGTACTATTTTCCCCCGATTACAGTTACGTCTTTGGCTCTACTACAGTTGAAACAACTAATTATCACTTAAACAGAAGACATATCTTGGAAATTACCAACAGTCCACATTGTTTAAGGTGTTGAGGTCATTATTTAAAGGGTAAATTATTAATTTGTTCAAACAATTACCAGTTATCCAAAGAATTGTTGGGTTTTGCCCTCTTTCCAGATTTCTTTCCCAGAGGGAATTATAAGACTATGTGTCACCTCTTTTGTGTATTTTTTCACATAAACAATTTTGTATCAAAATATATTGTATTTTTTCAGCATTTATTTCAAAAGACCCAGATAAATATAGGATAATCAAAAGTTTACTGTACTTCAGTAAATTATCTATTATTTAATATTTTTTTAAAGTAACTCTCTCCTTCAAGTAGATGGGAGAGGTGGCCACTAAATATCCATTTTTAAAAAACAATGATGTTCATAGAGCACTAAATGCCTCTTGCAAAGTACTCTAGGAACTATAGATAGATGATAGATAGATAGATAGATAAATAGATAGATTGATTGATTGATTGATAGATAGACCACTCCAGTAATATTCTTCTGTTACACACTAAAAGAAGTGGACACTACCAGATATTAAAGAAAGATGTAGGGGAGGCAAGGATTCTCTCCAGGGTCCTACCAGGACAAAATTGAGGCACTCACTTCTCTGTTCTCTCTCCCAGGTTTTTGGCTCTAGATACCCTTTTAGACTGCACTGTTCAAGCTCTATATCAGACTCTGTCAGAGGATAAAGAATTAGAGAAGGGAGATGAGAAGGGTTTCATCCAAGGAGATTTAATGAATACAAAGCAACACCCTGTTGTTATAGAGAATGCAAAGGCGTGGGGATAACGTGGGAGCAAGGTCTGAGGTGCTCGGGAGGCATTGTGAGCCCAGTGGCATGTAGTTTTCTACTAACTGTGAGCACTACTCCAGGCACAGATTTCTTTCTGTCAGTAAATCTGAGCTCATTGATAATGTGCTTTAAGGTTAACCATAATTGGTAACGTTAGTCATTCCAGTTAGGTGAGCTGCTCTTGCTGTATATTTTAGATAATGACTACAAGGAAACAAACTGAAAATGTGGGATGGTTTGTTAATGTCTGTTCAGAGCCCCCCACTGAGTACCCATTGGCCACGATGGTGAGCGAGACTGGTGATTCTCACAGCCTGGCATGAGCTGCCGATGGTTGGAAGGCATAAGGGCTTATGGGATGGGAAAGATTTCTCCTAAGGGAGAAACTGCCATTTGCAGTCAAGGTGTGTCAGCCAGAAGAAATGAGCAGTAACCGTTTTCTGGTTTCTGTTGGCAAAAACTTTGCATTTAAAAAAAAAAAAAATATATAGAAGTGTTAAAAATAGACTCAAAGATCCATGAAGCCAAGTAAAAAGAATAGACATTGGAGTTTCACTAGTGAGAGGGAAGAGAGTTAATCTTTGTTAAAAAGCCACTACTAATGGGGCACTTTAGTTCTCACAAAATTCTCTGAAGTGGGCTGCAGCTTTTCCTGGTATTAGAGAACTGGGGTCAGGTGTCTCATCCAGACAGAAAGGAGAACCACTGGACCATCAAACTTAAGGCTCTGACTTGACATTATCATCCACATCAGTGATGCTCCTGTGAAACTCAACCATCCTGAGCAGGTGGCAGCCCTGAGCTTTCAGATGTGTTGTATTCTGAACGTGGATTTGTAAAACTCATTGCTGGAAACTCGGAACACAAATTTTCATTAAAACTGAGTAACTCATAGTGGTTAGTTCCCAGGCCAGCCCAGAGATCATAGCCTGAGTATTCTGCTTTATTAATAGTACCATAGAACCAAGCCACTATATATATAACAGGCTTGTTGTGGGAAAATGCACTCAGCTCCAAATTGAACTTTTTAAGGTTTTTAATCCAGCAATGGCAAAGGGACCCCCACCTTCTCTTTTTCCTTTTAAGCCCTGAGGGAAAATAAAGGTACCAGGGATACATTTCCCTTCCTACTCCCCTTATGCTAACAGGGACCCCACCCTAGAACTACAGAGTTGTGAGGAGGGTAATACCCCAGCAGTAGCTGGCCATGTAGCATCAGAGGGGAAAGAAAAAGTGGGGAGACAACACAGGAAACAGGGAAGAACTGAGGTCGAATTGTCATCTCTGGACTTAGTTTGGATGGCTTAGCCATGTGAGCTGCCTGTTGATTGCCATTATTTCCTTACTAACAATATTTTTACTGTAGAATGTAGACACACTAATGCTACTTGGTTGTATATTCAGTGTTCTTAGAGTTATAGTTAGGTTTAAATGGAATCTTTAATGGTAGAAACAAAGAAAAAATATACACACATCTTATTTCTCTTTTTGTTGCCAGTCTGCTAAATTCTCAAAGTAGTACCATTTGGGATTGGACTGCTTTAAGGTAACTTGGGTGCTGATGTACTATAATATTCTAGTCATAGAATAGGTACTATTTGTTGAGCACTTATTTCATACCAGAAAATGTGCTAAAATATCTAACTCTTTATGTCATTTAATCTTTACTATAGTCCCATGCAGTAACTACAATCAACACCCCCATTTTAAAATGATGAAAGTGATTTGGAGGTTATTTTCCCAGAGTCACACAGATCAGAAATGGCAGGGCTGGAACCTCATTAATTCAACAAATATTGTTGAGCAATATTTGTCCCAGGGACTGTGTTAGACTGTGAGATTGCAGTGAGCTAAATGGACAAATATGCAAAAATCCTTGCCCTTGTAGAGCTTATACACCAAGGATAGGAAGTAAATCATAAACACAAATCTGGTGCACCAGCAGCAGGCTGGCTTTAGAAAAGGGTACAGAAGTGCAGGAATGGGTAGAAAGAACAGTTGGAGCTCATGAGATTGCCCTTCTGCTTGCTCTGTCTCCTCAATAGAATGGGGAAGGCGCTTATCAACTGAGAGAGGGTGAGCATGTTGAAGGGCAGTTTGAGAAGAGAGATGTGCACCAGTTCCCTAGGAAGGAGGGAGCCTGCATTTAGCTGGAGAAATGTACACACAGGTCTGCCCAAGGTCAAATTCTCACTTTTAACTTCCACAATATGTTGGAGCTCAGAATTCTATAATCTAATTGACTCTTGGAATGAAGGACTATCTTGTGATTCTTTTCTTGATCTGTCACTTACATAGAGCAGAGCCTGGCACTTATAAATGTGTGGTTAGTGTCTGTTGAATGACTACTATAGCAAACTTGATACACACTTATCCATAAATTTCATTTAAAATTTTCTGTCCTAATTGTCAAAATTGTCCTCTCCCTTCTCTGAAATGCTCTGATACTTATAGTCCCTAAAACAGCACTTATATCCCAACTTATTCTATTACTAATTATTTCATGGTCTAACCCCATCTTTGTATACATTGAGTTTTATACCATGAGAGAATGCTTCCTTGCATGCTGTTTTGTATTCTGTGGTGGCTACCTAAATGAAACCACATTTCTACCAGGCCATGCCTTTGTGGAGGCCAGCAAAGATGGCTTCTGCTGTATTTAACCATTCCTTATTGGTTAGCACATTGTTGGGGCATAATGTAAGTAGTCAGTTGGGAAACAGGAAAACCAATTGAGGTGGTTAGAATAATTCAGGAAATAGCTTTTGGGTGATCTCAACTAACATAGAGGCAAAGGAACTGATTAGAGTAGATGGGTTCCAGGGATAGTTAAAAGACAGAAGTGATGGTACTTGGTGCTGGGGTGTGTGAAGGTGTGGGAGAGGCATATGTCAGGGGTTACTCCCCAAGCTCTGCCAGGCAGTTGGTAGAGGGTAAGGACAGGAGAAGGAGCAACTCCAAGGAAAGTTTAGTTTTGTACATCCCTGGTGGGGGTGTCCAGGAGATAGGTAGATACCTCAGGCTGAGATCTGAATGGGAATTATCACCATCAGAAATAATTAAAGCCTTGGGAAAAGATGAATTTTCCCCCAAAAGGGGGGCATTAAGAGAAAACTGAGCTCTGTGTGTGAAGGTTGAGTGGAGTCAAGCTTGGTCATTGACTAAGCACTGCAATAATTTGCAAAATCTGTCTGGTGACAGAATATTAAAGTAAAGCATACCCCAGTAAAACCACAAATGAATTGATTTGAAACTGGAGTTGGAAAAATGTGTGGTTTTTCTTGGTAAAGTCTCATTTTCTACTTGTATTCATAACTAAAAATGAATGCATTTGTATAGAAAGGTGACATGTAGATTTTTCAAAACTTCTATTTTTGGTTTCTGTTAAGAGACAAAATGGATCCACATGGACTCCATACTTCTCTCACATCATGCCATATTGTTATGTAACATAGAATGCTTGAGTACATACTGTCCACACCAACAACTATAAATCTGTCCAGGCAGGTGGCTCAGGGACAGTAGATAAGGAGTTGGACCTCATTTTCCCAAGGGGAAGCTTTTATTTGCAAGAAAGAGCAGTACTTAAGAATTGCAAATCTCTTGGAAGGGCAGAAAAATCAGGGTTAAGACAGCAGTTGTCCAAACCCATGCATTCCTTGGCCCTTCTTTATATACAGCGGGCAGGCGTTGTCAATTAGCAAACTTAGAAAATTGCACTGTTTAGTATCAGTTCATCTTCTGCCTTTCCAGAGCTCTCCAACCGTGCATCGTGGATGCTCAGTGAAACCACCAGATGTGGGAGCCTGCCAGACCTTTATTTGGGTCAATTTCTTGGCTTCAGGGTACAAATGCATGACATATTCTTGACCACTTACTTGAAAAAATTATTAGCAGTATTTTATAATAAAAGATGTTTAAAAGTCTAAATTTATACTCAACACAAGTATATCACGAGGTTGTGATATACAAAATTCAATGCTAGTGAGGGCTAAGTTCTCATTCCTTTAAACACCAGGACATTTGGTGCTTCCTAAGTAGGGGAGCTGAGTAGAGCCGATGTTTTTAGTTCCACTAGACAGATTTTTAAAAATCTGAAGTTCATAGAAGTGACTTTCCCAAGGTTCAGTTATTGTAGAACTAGGACCTCCAGAGTCCAACTCTGTTTTTCTTTTCAGTACACCAAGCACCCTCCGAGACACAGAGTGATGCTATCATTCGAAAATGTGCACCAAGGGCAACTGCAGAATTTTCCAAAAGCTTACACACAGATGGCAAATTTGGCAAAGTCAAATCGAGAACACTGATTACAAGTTCAGGAAAAAACTTGAAGGGTAAAGGCAAAATGTTTAAAATCCCAAAGACCACTTTTCTTAGGAAAGCAATTCCAAAGGAAGAATCTTACTGGGTTATAGAGGGAAGCATACAGTGGCACTTTCTACAACTTGGCCACCTGCCCTGGCCTAGCAGCAGAGGAGAAAAATGCCACAGTGGTATTGAGTAGACAGACACCTCAGCCGTTGAGTGACAGTCATTGTGTTCTGGGGACTATCTGGCCACTTTGTATCTGTCCTTGTGTCTCTTGAGGGCCTGTCCCTCCCAGGTAAGTTCAATGTAGCTTCTGCAGCCCTGCTCGGAGCTCATTCTCCTATGTATTTATTTCCTACTCCTGTCATTTTCATTTTGTATACTTATAAAGCCAAATACAAATCTGAAAATGAAAGAGAAGGTTAATCATGTTGGACTCTTAAATGTTTGCTCAAGATTATTGTGGCTCTGTTGTTTCATTTTACTGCAGTGTTCCTCTTAAATCTATAGTTAGGAAATATTTCAAAATTGCACTGATGGTAAATGATTTCATATCCTGTGTAGTACAACAAATATTGTTTTACTGTGTTTTACATAAACAAAGTCATTATATAACATTTGTAGAGTAATAGATCTACCTTGTAAACATTCAATCATTTGAAGAGTTAGCAAAGAATGTGACCAAGACTGAGTATCTTGAAATAGTCTTCTTGAGCCTTTGACCCTGCTGTGAATCATGGGGGTGATTTCTCTCTTTGGTTTTTGGGTTTTCTTCTGACTTTAAGGCAATCTGTTCATCTTTTCACTCATTGTGCTTTAGGTATGGTTTCTGATTTTTAAAAAAATCCCTTCTATAGGGCTGGGGTTGTGGCTCAGCGGTAGGGCACTCGCCTAGCCCATGCGAGGCCCTAGGTTTGATCCTCAGCACCACATAAAAATAAATAAATAAAATAAAGATATTGTGTCCAACTACAACTAAATAATAAATATATTTTTAAAAATCCCTTATATAATAGTCATTAAAATCTAAAACAAAATTTTTTTACTCTTACTGGTGACAGGCATTCAACTAAAATTACAAATAAATAAATATATAAACCAATAAATACTAATGGCATCCCAGCTCTCAGCAGTCTGATTAAAAGCAGAAGCATTATGAAAGGCACGGGATCCAACTGAATGATTGGCTCATCCTCTGGCAGGCTTAACATACACCTGGTATTTTCCTTGGACATCTAGAGATCTAAATCTTGGTGTGTCTTGAGTTAAGGATGCAGGAAGGTCTAGAGATGTGCCAGTGGCTTGCAGCCCATTGCTCTCTGATGCCTTCTTTTATTTTCTGAGCCAGCTGAGGTCCCAGATCCATCTTTTGATGGTCTGGTAGGTTCTGGGTCAGGGTGACCCACTGTCCATTGCCTGTGGTTCTCTGTTCACGTCTCTTAAAACAAAGAGGACCCAGGTGAGAGGAGCACTGGGTTCTTCTCAGCTTTCATATCCTTGCCATGGAAGGAGGGACTGAGAAGGCGATTCTGTCCGGTTTTACCCTGTCCTCTTTGCCTTCTTCTCTTGCTCTCCTGGAGTATTTCGTTAAGACACTTAAGAAGAGCTGGGGTTGCGGCTAATCGGTAGAGCACTTGCCTAGCATGTGTGAGGTATTGGGTTTGATCCTCAGCACTACGTAAAAATAAATAAATAAAATAAAGGTGTTGTGTCCATCTACAACTAAGAAAAAAAAATTTAAGAATAAAAAAGAAAAACACTTAAGTTGATGACTTCATGAGATACGACTTCCTAGTCTTGAAGAAGTAAAAATCTCAGATTTTAGTAAATGCCACATTCCCATTCAAATGGTGAGCCTGTGCATAATCAGCAAAACTATATTAGAAATATATATCCCATTTGGATGATAACAGAGGAAGTTCAACAAACGTGTGGCTATAAATGTAACATAGTGTACAAAAGTTAGGGGAGTTTGTTGTGTCGCTTTACTAGCTTTTAAGTATGATTACTGTGGTTTTGCCAGAAAAAAAAATCCTAAATGCAGTCAGTTTTACCATTCGAGGGCCATGAAACATCCCCTGTAAACCTTTTGGCATTTTATATGCTAATTGATATTTCAGGAGATAATATACTATCATTTGGGAGATGTGGGGTGATTAATAAATTGGGGCAACTTGTGGGCGAGGGTAACAGGGAAAAATTTAACTCACAGAAATAACAGGCTCTACCTGGTTGGGAGTTTATCTTATCTTCTCTGTTTAGCTCAAATTAGAGAAGAGTTTTTATAGTTAAAAAGAGCATTTAAAATTGACCTTTGATTTGCATCACTCTCAGTTCTTAAACCTCAGGATAAACAAACACATTTAATATGGTATTCGTGAATTGTGAGAGTCATAGTGATTGCCCATTATTCCAGGTAATGAGGATACAATAAAAAAGCCTCCCATTACATGGTGGTTTTGATGGACACGTTAGTAAATGCTTTTGCTATTTTAATAGGCAAGAAGGTTCATCACACGGATTTGAGGCCTTCCATATTAGGCCTTTTGCAGACATAGACATGGTGGGGATCACATGAGGTTATTCGAGGGGAAAAAAAATGGAGACTAATTGAATGCAGAGGCTTCTGTGGGGCAAGCAGAGTAAAGAATTCAGTCAAATGATGTCATGCATGCAAGGGTAGCAAGTCCGTGCCCGAAAAACTGGCAGCAGCTTACCCACACCAAGCTACCTGAGACATTTCCTGGGCTGGAAACAATGTTACGGAAATTGAACTTCCCTGCCAAACTCACCACACCTTGCCAAAGCATGGGCACCGCTCATGTTGCCCGGAGTAATGACGGCTCCACAACACATCCACCCAGAAGTCCTGTGGGCGGGATGGAAGTGGGTAATGCTTGTGTCTTAACAGACTAGAGAAAGAGAATGGGGCTGCACTTCCCTTGCTCATGAAAAATGATGCTTTTATAGTGTGCAGTCTCCTGTGAATTACTATCTGGGAGGAAACTACATACCTGGCTGTGCAAACCAAAGAGCTCTGACAGAGGGTTTGTGTTTTGCTTTGCTTTGTTAGGGGCTCCATTCCTTCTTTTTCTTTTTCCTTTTCAGTACTGAGAATTGAAACCAGGTATGCTTTACCCCCGAGCTGCATCCCCAGCCTTTTTATTTTTTATTTTGAGACAGTTTCTCACCAAGTTGCTTAGGGACTCTTTAAGTTGCTGAGGTTGGCCTCAAACTTGCAATCCTCCTGCCTCAGATTCCTGAGTCTCCGGAATTACAGGCAAGTGCCTCTGCACCCAGCTTGGGGCCTCATTCCTTAGATAACTTTTAAGATAATTGAAAATCATGATTGAATATGCCCAGAAATAAAGGCTGCACTTGATTAACCTTCCTCTATCCAAATGAATCAATGTAGTCATACATTTAATAAACGTTTAAACGATGCCATTAATTTTAAAGGTTTGTTGTATATATTTATTTTATTTTCCCTATACTGGGGATTGAACTCAGGGATACTCTACCACTGAGCTACATCCCCCATCTTCTCTAATTTCAAGTCAGGATCTAGCTAAGTTGCTAGCTTAGCAAGGCTAGCCTTGAACTTGTGCTCCTCCTGCCTGAACCTACAAAGTCACTGGATTTCAGGTGTGCACCTACATTCTTAGTTCTCATACAATCCTGTGAAATCGTTGTTTATCTTTTGTTAAACACACGTGTGTATTTAAGGGCGAAAAAATGAATCGTGAGAAGTTGAAGAATTTCTTGGTTTCTGAATTGTCAGGAAGCTCAGAGCTCCCACTGAGCTTTTCTCTAAGTCCCACCCAGTCTCTCAGAAACCCTTACGCCCTCAGAGTGCAAGACCATGTGCTTTCTGTAGCATTCTTTAACCCATATAATTCTAATTTTGTCTAAGATTTATTAGATAGATGAGGTGGAAAAAAGATTGTGCAACAGGAAATTGGACTAGAACATCCCACAGTGTATCTTCCCTGCCAACTTTCTAATTAATAAGGGTGAATTTCAAATATGAAGCCATTGGGTATGACATACTAGAAATTCTACTTTCAAAACACTTTCAAAAGCTAGAAAACAAATCCAGTATCATTCATTGATTCAGCAAACAGTGATCTGGTGTGTTCTACGCTCGGCATTCACCTGAATGAATAAGATTTTGACCTCATAAGAGAGGGCAGAACCCAGAAGGAAAAAGGATTGATGGGTACTGTGGTTAATTGGGAATGGAGTCCTCAGAGGGGACAGCGAGAACTGAAACCTGGCCACAGAGAAGTTTGGGAGAAGCTTGAACCAGGATAGAGAAAGCAGCTTAGTTAGTGGTACCAAGTCCCAGAGGTTGAGGGACATGGTGTGTCTGTAGGATGGTGGAGTGCCACTCGTGTGGATGTAGAGGTGCCGGAATGGAAGAAGCAGGGAAGACTTCACTGGCTACACCCAAAGCATCAGGAAATCATGAAAATGTTTTTTTTTTCTTTTTTTTGCTGGGAAGAGATACAGTCAAAAATTGATTTAAAAAAAAAATGTTTCTTTCATTTTAGAGATCTTTCTAGACACTTTAACAAGTAATTTTAGGACCTGCTTATCATTTCTTACTAACATCTTCTTCCTCTTTTTCAATAACATCATCTAGTTTAGATTGCCTGTGAGACAGGTTGTTAGAACTTTAAAAGACTCCAAAGTCATAAAGCTTTTTGTAAAAGATTCATACAATGAACTTAGTCATAGCTGGGCATGGTGGTGCATGCCTGTAATCTCAGTGACTCAAGAGGCTGAGGCAGGAGGATTGCAAGTTTGAGACCAGCCTCAGAAACTTAGAGAGGCCGCAATCAAATTAACAAGAACTTGTCTTGAAATAAAAAAAGCTAAAGATGTGTTTAAGCACCTTTGGGATCAATTTCCAATACCAAAAAACAAGACAAAAACAAAGAACTTAGTCATAACTAAGAAAGGCTGGCAGGAAGGGAAGTCATAGTTTTAAGTATTAATGTAATGTATTCTTCCAAAGGTCTTGAAAATAATTTAACTGATCCTTTTGTAATCTTTCTATCATTGGTTTATTTGACAAACTCCCTTTTTAATGATTAATGACAATCTCTCAGTTATATCAGAGGTTTTAAATCAATGTGGTCCAAACGAGTAAGACTTCCGCCTCTTCTATAGACCGCACACAGTGGTCTTGGGATACCTCTTTGCAACCCTTTGTTCTTTTCCTCAGTGAATGCCTTTTGACTATTTCATTACCAACTTATTTGCTGTAACATGAATTCTGCTATTAATGCTCAACTTCAGCTCTTCAAACACACCATGAAGCTGGGGGCGTAGCTATGTGGTAGAGCACTTGCCCAGCATGCTGGAGGCCATGGGTTTGATCCCCAGCACCACAAAAACAAAATGCAACAGTCATCCTCACCTTGAACCAGGTATATCACAACCAACTGATTAAAAGTCTCCAGTATTACAATGCATCTTGACAAATTTGGCTATCTGCTCTCTAAACAATAATTTCCATAACTCACCTTCCTTCTCACCAACAAAATTCACTATCCTATCACGTGTAAGTAAGTATTAGCTTGCATATTTGTTCAAATCTATACCCACCATATGATTTATTATTTTCATCTTAGAAGATCTAGGGCCAACAATACATTGGAAGTGTTCTGCAAATCCACTATAAACAGTCAAGGTGAAGACTCAAGTCTGCATAGTTCACTTTCTCATGTATGCTTTTATAACTTGGATAACTAAGAGCCTAATATGTCCATTTGATATATATTTAAGTAGCCAAGGGCACCTTGTGATTATCATAAACTTAAGCCCTTAAATGACATTCAAAGCATCCGTGTCAGTACCAGCACCATCTTATCAACAAAGAATTCTCATTGTGACAAAGGCATGAAGTTATTTTGCAATTGCTGTAAATTAATTGTAAAACATTATTAAGGGAGGAGAATAGGTATAGTGCATTAAAGGTGACTCTTGGGATCAATCCATGTGGAATTTTGCAGCTTGCATTTCAAGATAATGAGATACAACTGAGCAAAAGATTTGCTACAGTAGCTAAGGTAACTATCATTCAAACTCACGTCAGTCAGTCTACCCAGAGTAAGGTAGTGATACTCTAATTGCAAGTTCAGGCCTCCTAAGAATTAACAAATTAACGAGAATTCTGAAAAGTAGTGAGATGAGGTCTTGCTCTTTACCCAGGCTGACCTCTAACAGCTGGGCTCAAGCTATCTCCTGCCTCAGCCTCCAGAGTAGCTGGCACTACAGGTGTATACCACCGCATCTGGTTTGAATTCTGTTTTTCCCTCCCTCCCTTCCTTTCTTTTTCCCTCCACCCCCATCCCCACCCCACCCTGCTCTACCCAGGTACTGGGGATCAAGTCCAGAGTTTCTCTACCACCGACCTACATCCCCAGCCCTTTGTATATTATTTTGAGATAGGATCTTGCTAAATTGCCCAAGCTAGCCCTGAACTCATGATCCTCCTGTCTCAGCCTCTTGAGCAAATGAGATTACAGGTGTGCACCACTGTTTGAACTTTCTTAATTGAATTGAAAGGCCATTGGAAACAAGATCGTAACAAGATCACCTGTTCTTTCCTCATTTTTCAGATAAAGATAAGGACATACAATCTTTTTGAGGGCAGTTTGGCTTTGCCCATTGAAACTGAAAACTGAAAGTTCATATACCCTCTGAACCCAAAATTTCATTTCTAGAAATTTTTCCAATGAAATACTCAAACAGGTGTTCAAGAAGGTTCTTCATTGTTGCATGATTTGTACCGACAAGCAGTTGAAGAGAACATATTTATCATGAATGAAAACTGCTAGGTCTGTACTATGGAATACTTTAAGGCCATTAAGAAATAGGAAACAGATCTCCATGTGCTGACATGGAAGAATATCCATGATATGTTGTTGACATATCATGACAGATAAAAGATCATTGAGATAAAATGTCTATATGCTTTATCTAACTTTTGTGAACAAATAAAACCCAAGCATTTAAACATGAGTGTTACATGGATTCATATCTGCATAGTAAAGTTTCTGGAAAATTAGCTCCAAAATATCAGTGTTTTCCCTGGGGAGTGGGACTGTGTGAGGATTGGTGGTTATGGGGAAGAATTTTCACTCTTACTCCATTATTCTACAGTTTTTACTTTTTTACCCTTGAGTTTCCTGTGTCAGCTATTTATTCCTCTTGAAAAACAAATCAGGAACAAACTAAGTCCTGGGAATATTAAAAGCTAACTGGCAGTAGAACTAACTCTGGCACCCTGATCTAGTTCTCCGTCAGTGTTATTCAGGGTAATTTTTCACTTCCCTTTATCAGAGTTATTCAGGAATTTAGAGCTAGAATTTAGTCTCATCTACTATTTATTTCTTTTGCAAGAAAACTGAGGTCAGACTAGCCAAGTGACTGGAGAGTGGCTGCTCAGTGGGTACAGAGGGACTGAGTAGGTTCTCCCCTATCCCCTCACCCTCCTACCCCAGGGGAAAGTTAAAGTAAATAAAACTGAAGAAAGAAAGCCACAGTCCCTTCTGCTCACTCATGCCAGTGTGAGCTGGCCACTTGCTCTGTCTAGGACCTATGCTTGATAGGTTCTAAGATTAATAATAAAAGCTGTAAATGTGTGTAATTTAGAGATTGAACACACTGATCTTTATGTCAATGACTAGAAACCCAGGGCTACTGAGCAAGTGACATCATTCACACCTTTCAATGCAAGTGGTATGCCATGCAATTTAGACACAGGGCTTCTTGAAATTTCTCCCCTCCCCTCTAAAACAGCCTTCTCATCAGGTGCAGTGCTGTGGTACACACCTATAATCCCAGCAGCTCGGGAGGCTGAGGCAGGAGGATCCCACATTCAAAGCCAGCCTCGGCAACTAAGGCCCTAATCAACTTATCGAGGCCCCGACTCAAAATAAAAAAATTAAAAGGGCTGGGGATGTGGCTCAGTGGTTAAGCACCCCTATGTTCAATCCCCAGTAATAACAAAAAAGGGCTTCTCGTCCACTAATGATAAAATAATTTGAAGAAAATGTAAGCACACTCAGTACGTGAAAGGAGAAAAGACCAACAGCAAAAAGTCAGGGGATAATTGTCAGAGTTAGAACTAGGCCAGTTTGAAGCCCGAATCTAAGTGCTGGTAGAATTCAAACCTTAAATCTGGAATGTACTTTCATTCTGTTCCTTAAATGGTTGAAAGGAAAGGCTTAGATACACAAAAGTATTTTATACCAAATAATTATCTGAATCATACTCTCTTGCACAGTAACGAAGAGACTCCACATTATGAATATACTTCATTTTGAAACAGTGTCAAAAGCTACTTGGAGCCCTTATTTCAAAAAGAAAGCAGTAATTTTGAGACATTCATTCTGTACACTCTTTGTAGTATGGTTAACTTCTAAGTTCACTGCAGACCCAAGTGAACTTTCCCTAAAATGCGACACAAGAGCCTGAGTTACAATCAATAAGGATGGGAGGAGGTTATTGTGCAACTCTTCCTGCAGGGTGTGAGAATTTTTTCCCTTCAGGCAGAATATACTGATTTAATCCTTACCCCTAGTGTCCCTTTATTGCAACATTCTTGAACATAGCCACATTCCATCGGGGTGCAACAGTTGACTTTTGTCTTTAAGGAAAGCCTTGGCAACTGATAGCATCAGAGGAAGAGATAAGCCGCCCCTCCGAGACAGAGTTGTAATGGGCCCCAGACCTCCGTGTGCCCATTGTGCAAGCCCAGCTTTCTTTTAGACTCATCCAAGTGCTGAGGATGTTTTGTTGTTTGCTTTTTAAAGCAGCCAGATCAGATTTTTCTCCATTGTCTAAACTCCAACAGAAGAAGCAGGTTATGTTTTAAAGGTGATCTCTATAATGTTGTGGCTGACTTGGTTGTGAAAGTAAAAGGAGAAAGGAGGAAGAGTGTGTATATTTTGGCAGTTTTTCTATAGTAACAATGTGACAGTTTTCTACAGTAACAATGTATTCACTAACAGACCTGCAGAGAACTTCATGTCTGCCTTTCAGATTCCTAATTGAATTCTCTGTAGACTCTGAGATCTTGGAGGATTTCAGTACTAAGCAAATTTAATAATCATACTTTTTCAATATTGAGGGAAAGCAAAAGAAAACTAAAATTTCTTGACAGTCAAATCCAACATTATACTTTTACATTTATAACTTCACTTAAACTTTATAAGAAATCTCATTGGTAGATATTATCCCCATTCTTAAAGAAAACAGCAGTGGAGCTGGGAGACCTTATCTGGCAGTGTGATCATTCAGACCAAGGTGGGACAATGACTGCCAAGTGAACCCCCAGCCTCCTCCTATTCCCTCTTCTCACCTCCCCCCCCCCACCCCCCACCACCCCCAGGAAAAAAGAGATCTGTTCTGTTTCATTATGTACACTTACTAGACAATTTTCTATAAAACTCAGTGTCATAAAACACAACAAATAAATGTCTAACAAGTTATTCAATATATTTGTTTAATTTTAAAAAGCGATGAACTCCCTTAATCCTCTCTCCGACTTCAAGAATACAAAAAAAAAAGGAGGAGGAGGAAGGATCCAACTACAAGCAGGCAAAGTTTTGTCTGACTATAGAATCAGGAAACCCAGTTTGCCTGGTTCCTGAAATTCCAGTGATCTGCCTGCCCTGAGCCTGTGGTGAGCCTGTCTCTCTTCTGAGAGACCTTCCTTCTCAGCTGGTTCCTGGAAGGAATGAATGTTCTCCCTACAGCTCCCACTCTCCACCCAAACTTTAAAAGATAAGAGGAAAATATTTCCCTGGCTATAAAATGGCTTGTTTTTAATATGGTATGTCTGGGCCTACATAAAATCCCTTATAAACGTCTTCTAAAAGATGACAATTTTTCACATTCCAAACTTATTTGAAAAGCCTGGTAAAATCTAGTTGGGACTATTGGGAAAGTCAATCTCCTTATGACACATATGATTTCTAATGATATGATTTCTGTCATTTTAAGTATGCTCTCCTATCAACTCAAAATGGACCAAAGGCCTAGGATTTGGACAAGAAACTGTGCAACTCCTGAAAGAAAACATAGGGGTCAACATTCCAAAAAAAACAGGCACAGACAACAGCTTCCTCAATAGGACCCCTAAAGCTCAGGAAATAATGATCAAGAGTTAATAAATGGGATGGCATCAAATTAATTAAAAACTATTGCACTTGCAAAGGAAACAATTAGGAATGGGAAGAGAGAATCCACAGAATGGAAGAAAATCTTTGCTATCTACTCTTCTGACAGAGGAGTAATATCCAGAATATATAAAGAACTCAAAAAAACTTAATGTCAAAAAACCCTAAATAACCCAATTAATAAACAGTTAAATAAACTAAACAGACATTTCTCAAAAGAAATACAAATGGTCATCAAATATATGACAAAACATTTGGTATCACTAGCAATTAGGGAAATGCAAATCAAAACCACAACGAGATTTCATCTCCCACCAGTCAGAATAGCAGCTAAAAAGAATACAAACAATACTAAATGCTAGAGAGGATGTGGAGAAAAAGGAACATATTTACACTGTTGGTGGGATTATAAAATAGTGCAACCACTCTGGAAATCAGTCTGGAGGTTCTGCAAGAGACTAGGAGTAGGACCATCATGACCCAGCTCTACCACTCCTCAGTATTTAGCCTAAAGAATTAAAGTCATCAGATACAGTGATACATCCATAACCATATTTATAGCAGCACAATTCACAATAGCCAAACTATGGAACCAGTCTGGGTATTCATCAGTGGATGAATGGATAAAGAAAATGTGGTCTATATACACAATGGAGTTTTATTCGGCCCTATAGAAAAATGAGATTATGTTATTTTTCAGGAAAATGAATGGAACTTAAGAACATTATATTAAGTGAATAAACTAAACTCAGAAAGTCAAGGGTTGTAGGTTTTCTCTCATATGTGGAAGGTAGAGAGGAAAAAAGAAAAGAAAGTAGGATGGGGGAATCTCATGAAAATGGAAGGGAGACTAGTAGTATAAAGGAAAGGGACCAAGGGTAAGGAGGAGGAGAGGGAAGGGGAAATACTGGGGAATGGTATTGGACAAATTACATTGTTATATTTTGTGCATGTACGAATATGTGATAACAAATCCCACCATTATGTGTAGCTATAATGCACTAATAAAAATATGGAAAAGTAAACAAATATGCTCTCCTAGCTCTAGTTTAGAAGTAGCCAAGTGTTATATAAATGTATTTTTTTTTACTCCTGCGTAGCATGTATCCCCAATCCTGTCTCAGTACCTGGCATGTCCTACCCCCGCAGCCAAGAATACTTTGCTGAATGAATGGATCTGGCCCAAGCCTCACTGAGAGGTAGAGGAGGCCAGTGGGGCAGCCAGCTGTGTGCCAGGCCCACTGTTTCCTCCCCTCTCTCTCCTTGTCTCTGCTTAGCTGCATCCTCTCGTCCCTTCCTGAGCATCTCTAGGCTGCCAACTATACCACCATTGATTCTCTACATTAGAGACTGTGACCCCCATGGTGCAGCCACTTTTATTTTCTGGGTCTCTGGAATATCCCTCTTTCCCTCCTGTATCTCAACTAATTAAAAGTGACCTAAATAAGTAAAATGAAACAAAGAGGAAGGATAAAACTATTTTGTAAGCTAATAGGCTTGTCCAGGCTCTATGAATTTTGTTGTTATTCATCCCAAACTTATTCCTGTTGAAAGGCTTACACCTTAGCATTTCAGTAAGTAATTTATCAAGAACCATTCATGTTAGAAGAAAAAAACTTGATTACACCTTTTACCCCATTTGATTAACAAATGTATAACATTAATGAAAACTCTTTAACTAGTAGCCCTGGCTAGCAAAGCAACCTAACGTTGACCAGTCCACCTGGTCAACACTTCAGGTCTCATGAAAGTGTGTAAAGTCTTCCAGGAAGCAACTTGTGGAGGGCAGAGAGAGAGAAGGTCTAATAAGTAAGGCCCTCTGAAGCTAAGGCCAGCCTCACCAGAGTCTAGCATCACCAACAGCAGAGTGGCCTCATGACTGAGATACCTGGAAAAAGGTGAAGAAGCTGACCAGAAAGGCTGGTGAAATGGAGGCATAAATACAGCATACGTCTCCCCTGTACCTGTGGCCAGAATTTCCAGAGATACATTATATCAGACCTGCAGTGCCACTGGCCACTACTAGATTTCTAGCAGCAAGCCTAGTGCCCAGCATGTAGTAAAAGCTCTGTCAATGTTTAATTTATTGACAGGGATGGACAGGAAGACAGAATAGAAGGTGTTGGAGGCAGGGATCATTCCCAAAGTTAGTGTCTGTTCTGTAAGCTTAAATTTTGGGTTATTTTTCAAGTAGCACTAAAACTTACCTTGAGCCGTGATAATCAGGTTTATTCTGCTTTGTGGGCTTTTAGATGGATGAAGTGGCTACAATTTCTAATTCCCTCTCATGCTTTCTAGGTCTGGATATCAGAAAACCTATCTCTACTGTATTTAGAGCATTGACGTTTGACCAATAGCAGTAGATAGCAGGGACTTTGCTCTAGAATTATCTTTTCTTCTGCTTCAATTGTTTTTTTGTAATTTTAACTGTTCATTCACCATTAAACTTTGCAAAAAAGTCTCTATTTAGGATTCATAAAGTCAATTTTCATAACTTTAGGCACTTGGGGGAAACAGAAGAGACCCCCTTGCTCTATAAAGGAAGAGAACTCACAGCCAGCTAGTTAGTGACAGGAAGGCGCGAGGTGCCATGGTGACATCTGAGACCACCTCATGTAGTAACTCTTTCAGCCCAGCGGCATTGCCAGCTCTTTCCATGTGTGTACAGAGATTTTTTTTCCCAATAGAAAATTTGGCCTTAAAAGTCTAATACAGGTTATTTTTATAGATGACCAAGGTGAGGGCCACACTAGAAGACGTCCCCACCAGGTCCCAGCTGTTCTCTAGATGAGCTCATGCCCACTTCTCTCTCTGTTATTATGCTACCTCCTATTTTTCTTTTGTCTAAAGCTAGAAAAGGCCCTCAAGGGCCTGAGCTCATGGAATTATCAGAGAGCAGATAGATGTAGGGAACACCCATGTGGTAGATGCTATGAAGAACTGTGCAGGGATTCTGGAGGGCAGGGAACTGAAGACCTCCCACAGTTGGAAGGGGTCTTTCCTTGGGAAGTGATGTTTCACTGATACCTACCTGAGTGGGAGGCGGAGGTAGTGCTGAGTCAGGTGGAATGGCACATTGAAAGGGAGGGCTGAACTCTGAACCCAGACGAGGCTGCAGCCAGACAACAAGGCCTGGCCAGCCAGGTTAAGGAATTTGAAATTTATCCCAGAAGCAAACGGAAGCTCCTGTGGGCAGGAAGACAAAGGGTCACAAGATTAGAGGTGGGGGTTTGAAAGACTCTAGGCTATGTGGAAGGGAACAGAGTGGAGATGTGCGGGAGAGGGAGGTGGTTTAGATGGGGGAGGTGGAGGGGTTTACATGAGGTGGGTGAGGTGGTTTAGATGGAGGAGGTGAGGTGGTTTACATGAGGTGAGTACCTAAGCAGGGCAGAATCCTGAGTTTTGACTTGTGAAAAAGGAGAGGTGCACTAACCAGGGAGGAAGAGAAGATTCTAACAACAGCTGACAGAGCAGCCTCCATGCCAACCACTGTCCTCTCTAATCTTCGTAACTGCGCCTTACATAGGTTCTATTGTCCTGTTACAGAGATGAGAAAACTGACGTAAAGATTGTCCCAAATCACATAAATGTTCAAGAAATTTAGTTGCTACTGCCTCTTCTTGCTCAGTGATTCACTCATCCATCCTTGGACTGTGTGCTAAGGTTTAAATCATGTATTGGTGAGGAAAACAGATGTGGACCCTGCCCTATGAAGACTGCAGCCCAGTAGAGAAAACAGACAATAAACAATTTTCTTGTCCAAGCAAGAATGGTAGGATGGTCTAGGATCCTTAAACTGATGGTAGGATGGTCTAGGATCCTTAAACTGATGTTAGAATTGTAGCTCTTGTATAAATCTTGAGATGGAAATACAGATTATTGACTAAGCTAACAAAATGCTTCCCACGTTTTCCCTGAGGTTCCACCAGTGCCTCCCCCCACCCAAGTGAATTAGGTCAGAAATAGGCCTTGTGCCAATTTTATAGGAGGAGACTGCTGAGCTAAGAAGAGGCAGCAGCACAGCAGTATTCGAGTCTCGAGGAGCCTGGGTTCCTGGTCCTGGCCACATCTGTCACCCTTCAGGTACAGCTGCCGTTGTGCACGAGGTGGTAGGAAGGAGCCCAATCTGACTGCCTCTGTACGGGTCAGGTCACAGCTCCCTGCTCTCTACTATATATAGTAAAGAACTTACATGAGAGTGCTATTTAAAAAGATGACAGGGAGGAAAAGAGAGTGCCAGCTGAATGTTTTCCACTAAAGCTCATTTTTCATAGATGTTTCTGTTTCTACACTGACAATGTACCAGGGGACAGCTCTCCAGGGCATCTGTCTTTGCTGAGTATAACTTGGTCCATGGTATATGATCCATGCTCACACTTACCTTTATATTAATCTTTTTTACTAGTTTACTTGCCTTTATTAATTTATTAATATTTTTATTAATGTTACTCCCCTCCCCTCCATATAATGTTACTCCTGTTTCCCTGATATGTGCAGAAAGGGGCTATGAAGAAGGAAAACATTGTGGAAATGATTTAAACTAAACTTTACAATGTATTTGGGGTGGTGTTGAAAAGGAATGTACTATGTTCAGCAAACTGGGGAATCAACATGTTAAATGTTAAGTCCATCTTAAGTGCTTTAAATTATAATTAGTGACTGTTTGAAATCACTAATTTTAAAATTCATGATTATTTCTTATCCTGTCTAATTTCTTGAATGCTCTAGCACAAACTCAATTTTGTCAGTTTAATCAACATTACACAAACTTTCCATTATATGTTAATGAGTTAACTACATGTCCCACTTTTCCCATTACAGTTGATCTGCCTGTTGTCCCCAGGTCCTATCTAGTTCATCATTTGTCCCAGATGAAAGAGTCAACATTTGGACAATAAATTATATGTATATAAGAAAAATGTTTATACACACACACACACACACACACATACATATACACATACATACATATATATTATATTGTGGCCAAAAGTAGCACCTGACCTAAGAAGCCTTGGTTGCTTGCATTAGCCAGGTGCTACCCACTGCATTTTAGGGTTGTTTTTTTACAGATTATTTGGTTTAGAATGTGGCATTAGCTTTATCAATGCCATTGTACTATTGTGGACTTCAGATTTAGAACATTTTTTTCAACTTTTTCTTGCTTATTTCTTGTGAAAATAGTCCTTACATTAAGATGAAAGAAAAGTGAAATACCAGGCAAAATCAGCAAACAGATGAATTACCCTGTTTGTACCCATGAAAAGTTCATGTTTAAGGAAAAGGTTTGATTTTTATTTTATACATACATATTAACTTTGTAAATCTGACCTTTTATTCCAAGAAGCTTAGCTCAGTTAACATGTCAACATTGGAAAAGCTCAGAAAAACAACAACAACAAAAAGATAACCCAAAGTTATCTAACACTGAACTTCAGGGGAGACCAAAGAGAGGTCTGCCATGACTTCTTAATTCTCCACATCATCCTCTTAAGATGAAACAGATACAAAAATCCCTGGTCAGAACCAGTGTTACAATGATGATAGATCAAGAATCTTAAGTATTTCTGCTTTCTCCTCTCTCCATTCACTGTAACACATGCATATGTCAAAAAATATATATTGAAAGCAAAAGTCTAGAGAACAATAAATGTGCTTTTTTACATGTACCTTCTTTGGGTAATGAAAGGCATCTTCTCATGCTCTCCGTGGTGTTGCTGTTGTTGAAAATACACACGGTTCTACCCACGTACAGCAACCCTTTGGGGAGAGTAGCTCCCTGTCCAGAGTTATTCATTGAGAATTAAACTTTGATTGTTTAGAGCAAAATTTCAGACTTGAAGAGATTTTCCTAATATGGAAGAATGATGTAATGGTCATGGAGGGGGGCCAGGCTCCCTTTGCTTGTTTTATTTATATTAGCTGAATTCCAGGGGAAAATGTGCTACAAAGATTGTGGGCTGCTAACTATATTTAGCCAAACCAAGTAATATCAGGAGGCAGTTTTTTAAAAGCTCTATACTCAGTGTACTAAAAGTTATTTTTCCAAGCACCTTGTTTTTATAAAGTTTTATCAAGCATAAGAAATACTTTCATGAAAATTTTACCTTTTACTTTGAGTAATCTCTCTTTAACTGGGCAAGTTTTCCCTGAGATAGTGGTTTCTGGGTCAAAAGAGAGATACTTCATGCTAAGGCCCTGGTTGAAAAGATTACATTAATTTTTCCAAGTGGATTTGGAAAAAAGGAAAGCAATAGGTGACAGCTTCTTTCCACCACTGATTACCACACTTGTTCACCACAGCTGAAAGGGCTAACTTTCCGTGTAACCAGGGCCTGGCAGGGTGACCTGAGTAAGGTTCCCTATGAAAATGGAGTCTCCCCCACCTGCCTGAAGCAGAGTACTCCCAGCCATCATGCTGAGCAACACAAAGGGGCCCAAACAGACCATCTGCTTGTGAATGTACAACAAGAGAGGGACAGTTTGAGAAACACAATCTTAGAATCACTTCTGATGTTACTTGCTGAGAAATCAGCAAATAAGTCAGAAAATGAGTAAGAAATTGGAGGATAACATCTACTGTCATGGGCAAATCTTTCATCATATCCCATAACATTGGTCACCTAGAGACCAAGTCCTTGGATTCTAAGCTCCATAGTATGATTCCTGTTAGGTAGGGCACCTCGTAAACATCCAGAGACAGTAACTCTGAGCGTAACTCTCGGAAATGAAGGAACTTTTTGAATCAAGCTTCTAGGACCACTGTCTACCAGAAATAAGGACCACAAGTCAGGCCATATATAATTTGGTAGTCGCATTTAAAAAGAAAAAGAAACAAGTGAAATTAATATAATAACATATTTTACTTAATCTAGTGTATTCAGAATAGTATCATTTGAGATGTAATATTTAAATTAAATTGAAGTTATTTTATATTCTCTTTTTGAACTAAATTTTTAAGATCAGATGTGTATTTTACTCTTACATCACATCTCAGTTTGGACCAACCATAGTTCAAGTGTGCACATACGTGCACATGTGGCCACTGGCCACCATGTTTGAATAGTGCAGGTCAAAAGGTATGAAACCAACACTAACCAATGTAGCAAAACAGTGTCTTCTAAATGGTCACCTCTATCTTTTCAGATCTGAAAACCACTGCTATGTTGCAAATCAGATAATAATAATGAGAGCCAATCCTGGTGATAGAAATGGAGTTCATTCAGTGGAGAAGGATCTGTTCAGGACCTACTATGACAGTCCCCGTGCTAGATTCTGAATCACAACAAAAGGTCCCCTTCTTAAGGGACTGATCTCCCTGGGCTGGGCATTCAGGTAGAAAGTACAAAATAGATACATAAAGGCAATAATTTTAATAGCAAATGATGTCCAGTAAATAAAATAGGATAATGAGTTAGAGACAGAAGGGAGTACTCTTGTTGCTCACTCAATGAATCATTTGGGAAATGAATTGTGCTAGGTAGTGTGAAAAATTATTTCAGCCTGAGGCAAATAGTTCCTCTAATTAAAGTGACTAAAGGAGATTCTCATTTTTTCTTTAAAAGAGAATTTCATTGTTTAAAAACACAATACCCAAAGAAATGGAAGGAAATGAGGATTCTGGTTTCTGTGTACGTCTAACAATATTTTGGTGTCAGGTCCTAGATGACAACATCTCTCCCCCAGGATCCAATAGCCAATGTAGCTAAGATATGAGGTATGACTTAAATAATACATGGTGAGACTGATAATTTAGGAAAGCCTTTTGTTTTGCTGTCTTTTAACTGTGGCAAATAAATAATATATACATAATAGATATCTCTAATATATATATACATATATATGTATATATATGTATAATATATATACATATATATGAATGTATGTATATATCTGTTCCATCTCCATATTTGCTTAAGTAAAACTTCAAAACTAATTACTTCCAAAGAATTTGGTCTCAGTTGTATGCAAGCATCAGTGAATGCTGTCACGGGCATGGGAATACAGTGAATAATTGAATAAATATATTTGGTATGGAAGCCTAAGTTTAAAAGGATCTTGGTATAAAGAGCAACAGGACTACCCTCTAGTATATATCTACAAGCTTATTATGTCTGGGGGAGCTTGGAAGGAACTCAGGAAACAGTGACAGTGAGTTGTGAGTAGAGGTTCAGCTCCTAGAATTCCAATAGGGTTTGGTGAGTCTTTGGGTTTTGTTTTTGTTTTTGTTTTCTCATTTTTCATTATGTGCATGTATTAGTGCTTTTGAGAAATACAGTTTAATTTCAAAGGAGATAAAAAATATTGTATAGGAATGGCTGAAGTTATTATGAGTTCAATTTTTAAAAGAAAAAGTTTTATTTTGACCACAATACTGATTTTCAGGAACAGTCATGTTTTAATTGTCTAAGGCAAAAGGTTAAGTTCTATTGGCCACGAAGATGGTGGTGGTGACTGAATGCTCTGATATGGTGCCTTGCCACCAGCCATAAGCAATCTTGATGGCAGTATTTTATTTTGAGACAAGAAACATAGGTTATGAGCCATTTGTCAGAGTAAATGTGAACCAAGTATTTTTGTTAGCTGAATTAAAAGTGGTTATAAAAACAAATTTTCTATTTGAAGGAGGAAAAGAGGATTAAATTTCACTGGAAATGAAAGGATATGGATAAATTGGCATTTAGTAAAACTCCTTAGGGAGAATATATATATGAAGTAGAGGAACTCTTCCGAAATCCCTTGGGTAAGGACTGAGTCCCTGCCAAAGGCACATGATAAGATATCAATAGATGATCTTCAAATTGCCTCCCAAGGAGTGGGTCTGTTTAATGTTTTCATTTTGGGGCACTGAGTAAAGTTGAGGTCACCCTAACTTCTGCCCTTTACCAGAGTTGAGACTAATCTCTCCAAATAAATACTAAACAAATAATAAGTACTGCTTTAAAGAGTCACTAATCTATTAGCAAGTGAGTCCATGTGTCTGAGGTTTTTTCTGGCCACTAAAAGGATGTGTATGTGAGGAGAGCTTTCCTGTCCCCTTACTCAAGCACCTGACCATTTAAGAGACAAAACAAGGAGTCAAAGATCCAAGTATCAGATTTGTACTGGAGGGAGCTCAGGAGAAATGGAATCCATTGCTGAGCCAAATGAGTTAAGCACACCTACCCATTCCCTGGCAGAACTCACTCTCCCCAAAAGAGGGAAAAAAAGCTCTCTCCCTGCAAGCAAGCAGCAGATCCAAAGTGAGACACAGAGGCTTCCCTCCTAGAATTCCCTCCACAGGAAAACAGTAAAGGTTGCAGTGTAAAAGTTTTTAAAAGATGATAGTATGGGGCTGAGCATAGCTCAGGGTAGAGTGCTTGCCTAGCATGGGTAAGGCCCTTGTTCCATCCCTAACACCACAAAAAAAAAAAAAAAAAATACTATGATGCACTCAAAAGGCAAAAAAAGAATGTTGATAATTTACGTGTATCATGAATAAATTTAATGTCTTCTGGCTTATTTTGACATTTTTATAAATTCTGTGGAGATTTAATTTACTCTTTTGGTATATTTTAGGAATTAACAAATATTCACAGCAAGAAAAAATAACTATTAAATTCATAACTTTTATGTTTCTATATTTTTATCTATTCCATTAATCCAATTTGGAACATGTCTTTCCTTTGTTCTCTGGATTCTTGATCTATATTCTTGTTAGAAATAATTTAAAAGATTAAGCTTTTTACTGTCAGAGAAATGCAAATCAAAACCACCCTAAGATACCATCTCACTCCAGTAAGATTGGCAGCCATTATGAAGTCAAACAACAACAAGTGCTGGCAAGGATGTGGGGAAAAGGGTACACTTGTACATTGCTGGTGGGACTGCAGATTGGTGCAGCCAATTTGGAAAGCAGTATGGAGATTTCTTGGAAAGCTGGGAATGGAGCCACCATTTGACCCAGCTATTCCCCTTCTTGGTCTATTCCCTAAAGACCTAAAAAGAGCATGCTACAGGGACACTGCTACATCGATGTTCATAGCAGCACAGTTCACAATAGCTAGACTGTGGAACCAACCTAGATGCCCTTCAATAGATGAATGGATAAAAAAAATGTGGCATTTATACACAATGGAGTATTACTCTGCATTAAAAAATGACAAAATCATAGAATTTACAGGGAAATGGATGGCATTAGAGCAGATTATGCTAAGTGAAGCTAGCCAATCCCTAAAAAACAAATGCCAAATGTCTTCTTTGATATAAGGAGAGTAACTAAGAACAGAGTAGGGACGAAGAGCAGGAGAAGAAGATTAACATTTAACAGGGATGAGAGGTGGGAGGGAAAGGGAGAGAGAAGGGAAATTGCATGGTAATGGAAGGAGACCCTCAGGGTTATACAGTGGAGGAGGTAGAGAGAGAGGAGGGGAGGGGAGGGGAGAGGTGGGGAGGGGGGAGGGTGGAGGATGGGAAAGGCAGTGGAGCACAACAGACACTAGTATGGCAATTTGTAAATCAATGGATGTGTAACTGATGTGATCCTGCAATCTGTGTATGGGGGGAAGGTGGGAGTTCATAACCCACTTGAATCAAAGTGTGGAATATGATATGTCAAGAAATTTGTAATGTTTTGAACAACCCACAATAAAAAATAAAAAATAAAAAAAAGATTAAGCTTTTTAGTGAAAGTTCTTACCTTGATATCCTCCCTGGAGAGACTAAGAATGAAGAAAGCCAGCTCCCAACCTAAGCTCCAGAAGTAGCCTCACCCACCACCCCCTACCATGCACTACTTCACTGAAATTTCCACTCACTCTACAGGATAAGACCCAGGCTCCTTCTACCTATACATTCCTGACTCCTGTGTACATTATCACACTGATACCAAACTCACAAGACTGGCTTTTTCTATTATTTATTTTAAATTTTAAAAAAAGAATAATTATATCGAAGTGTATATACCTTCAATGAAGTTGCATATACTCTTATAGTGTATAATCTTACAGTATTATAATGAAATTCAGATGATTGTGCAACACACTTCATTTATATACATTCAAATTAAGCTCAGGACCATGGCTGTGAATACTATGAGGTGTTCTTCCAAAAGGCATTTCAAGATTTTGCACCATTTTTTGGAACTGGAAATGGTCATAAATACCATATTATGGAAAATTATTGGATAGAAGGCCAGACAAATGACTCTTGACTATACACAGTCACATGTAACCTTATGTTAGAAACTTCATGTAGCTATGATAAATCTCTTTCTTTTTTTAAGAGTAATTACATTAAATAATCGGGTGGTTTTATCTAAGAATTATTTTAGTGGTTTTAGTCATTTCTTAGGGAAGAAACCTCATTTATTTTCATTCTTCCCAAGACACATTTGGATAGAATTCATTTTCTGTTGAAAATTGGATCTGCCTCCTGAGGGGCAAGGTTAGTCAGATCTGTCATTACTGCATCTCATCCTTTGGCCTCTAAGGAATGTCAAGGTTAGCTGGTCAAAAGCTAAGAAGGGTGAAAGCCATTTAAAATTTACAGTTTTTTCCATGGTCACAAGTCTCTTAATTCATACTGCTTAGCTACATCTCTCGAGCTTGCCAAAATGCATTTTTTGAGTTTTTTCAAGAACTCCCTTCTTCAGAGGAGACGTTGGAATGGGAGCCTGGTGACCAGGCAAGGCCTGCTTTCACACCACAGAACCCTTGGCTTGCATATCATGGCTATTAACATTTAAACTAGCAATGGTTGACCTTTAAGGGAAAAGAAATTACTCTGAGTACCAAGAGCCAACTGTGCATTCCTTTCATTTATTTACCCTCATGAGATCAAAATATGGAGAAAATGTTATTGGCAGTGTATTATTTATTCAGAAATGTCATTGAGTTCTTCAGTGATAGGCTTACATTAATAGGAATTTGAAAAGCATCTTTATAAATTAATGGTGTTCATCAACATGTGCAAAATATAGTATTCCTAAATTCCAGTATTTTAGTGATACAGTCTCTCAAGAGATTGAATAACATAATGTGTAAGTAATATCAGTAATATTCAGATGTACAAACTTGAAAGACTGATGGTGGCTTTTATGGTATTTATGGGCTTTTAAACACATTTAAAGGAAATCATTTAAAAATAAACCAGCCAGGCATAGTGGTACATGCCTGTAATCCCAGTGGCTCAGGAGGCTGAGGCAGGAGGATCACAAGTTCAAAGGTAGCATCAGCAATTTAGTGAGGCTGTAAACATTTAGCGAGACCCTGTTTCAAAAAAATAAAAAAAGGGCTGGGGATGTGGCTCAGGGGTTAATTGCCCTGGATTCAATACCTGGTACCAGGAAAAAAAAAAAAAAGTAAACCAACTTTGTAGTTCTTCAGATCATGAAGAACTCAGATCCACAGTGATTTAGTCAAGGTCTAGTGCTGTGGAAAGCTCTAAGGAGCTCAATGGTAGCAGCTGCTATGAAGGGCTGTCTGCAATTTCAAAAGCAAAGCTATTTTTAAGGGCTCAATTTCAGTTGCTTTGGACATTATTCTTTCTTTACTTTTTCTACAGTGGACATGTTGTTTAAAGAAGGGGGTGAAGACAGAACTAAATGTACAATGTCTGTGCCAGGAAAACTTATGGCAGTATCTCTTGCTATCATGTCATGTGTCTTTTGATTCTCTGAAATGGATCCACATTTTACTTGCAAAATATCAACTGAGACTCTTTACCCATGAGTCTCATTTTCCTGTCCCTTTACTGCATATCTTGGATTTATAGTATACAACTGTAAATAAATGATATTTAGTTAGGAGAGATTAAGCATTCAATAGTTTCTCCATGTAATGAATGCTGGTTGGTGATGCCAAAACTGAAAGAAGAAATCTAGTAGCAAACTTAATTTCTTAGTTTTGAAACCAACCGCTTGCTGGGGATGGTGGCACACACCTGTAATCCCAGAGACCCAGGAGGCTAATGCACAAGGATTGCAAGTTTGAGGCCAGCCTCAGCAGTTTGGCAACACCCTTTCTCATAATAAAAAAATGCTGAGTCTGTAGCTGCATAGTAAAGCACTCCTGGGTTCAATCCCCAGTACCCTAAATAAACAAATAAATTGAACAGCTTCAAGTGGCTATATATATTCTTATAGTTTCTCCAATAAAGAAATAAACACATTTTTAAAGTCTAGCATCTGAGACATATATGGAATGTCTTTGGGTCGTGGCCAGGCTGTATCTATATATAGCTGTTTTGAGCTGCAATGCAAATGTTTATATCCTAGTAACACAGAAACAGAAGGGAAAGGAGTGACAGTGAAAGCCACAGTCTTGGGAGGAACCCAGATTAGAAAGGCCCTCTGTGGCTGAAGTCACAGTGCACGTGCTAAGTGCTAGATAAGTTGTGGTGCCTTAATTAGAGACACTGTAACATAGTGGTCACTAGCCAGACCTGAATCCCAATTCCACCACTTTCCAGCTGTGCAGACATAGACAGCTTACTTAGGATATCTCTGTGCCTGAGCTTCCTCATCTGTAAAATGGAGATAGTAAAAGTGTTCTGTCTCCTAGGGTTTTTATAAGATTGGGAGCATTTACAGATAAGGTACTTTGAATGCTGTTTGGTACATTAGTGAGTGCTCAATAATAGGTAGCTGTTATCTGTGGCATTAGTAGTAGTACCAGTGGCAATGCTGTCAGTGCTAGTAGTAGCAGTGGTAATAGTCACAACTGATTAAGTTCTTTGCTGGCTTCAGACAGACAGTGGATAAATGGCCCCCTTCTCGGGTTTCCAGGACATTTAGTTGCTAAGACAATAACACTATATTTTCTTTTGTAGTGGGACTTTCTTTAAGATATCAACTTCTGGAATTTTACTTATTTATTTTTTGTGGCGCTGAGAATCAAATTCAGGGCCTCACACATGCTAGGCAAGAGTTCTACCAGTGAGGTGAATCCCCAGCCCTATATCTTTTAAGAGCCATTATGTTAATGTTTTATATCCACATGGTTTTTAAAAGTTTAAACAGTATAGAAGAATATCAAATGCAAAAGTAAAAAACTCCCCCTCCACCACATTCTAGTATTATTTTCCAGAGAAGAACACTTTTAACCATTTGTTCTTACTTCTTTTTTTTTTAACCTGTTCGAGATTTTATTAGTGTTCTTACTTCTTTCATAATTGAATGAACTACTATTCTTCCATTTACTGATTCATTAACGTCAGGCAGTACTATTATATTAATATTTAGTGTTTTTCTTACCAGCTAGATGTTCTTTCAGGCATTTGGCACCAACCAGCTGATAACTTTGTCATGTGAATCTCTGTATTTCCATTTCTGTATCTGTAAAACAAGGAAATAGGTATTAGAGATCATTTAAACTAACTTAAAGGAGAAAAGAGAAGGCCACTAATTTGTACATGGAATTCAGAGACAAAAATGTTCAGAGGATTATCTGGATCTAGGTGCTAAGATAGTATCCCAATTTTAAATTTCTTTCTTCTCTTGTCTTTTCTCTTTCAACTTGGCTTTTTATGTATTATAGACTCCCTTTTTATAGACTCTTCCATGACTGGCAGCCCTAGGGATTCTGTCCTTTTATTTAGCTGTCAAAGGACAAAGAGACACATTTCTCTTCCATCTTTGGTACAAAACAATCCCAGAAAAGGGCCCTAATTGGCCGGGGCTGGCCTCGGTTGTATGTTTATCCTTGGATGATTTGCTGAAGCCACACAGTGGTCGGCTAGTTCTGAACCACACCCTCACCCTGTTACCACGGGTTGGAAGACTATGACTGGCAGACCCCCAAGGAACAGGGCAGAAGCAGGTTGGTAAAGGAGGAGAGGACTGCAGTCACCAGATGGAGGGGGGAGGTGGTAAATAATAAAAACAAATGTCCATGTAACTTGGAGTTTCAGGAAACTGATTTCAAGAAGAAACTCGTTCAGTTCTCCATCCATAGTGAGTCATGACTGCTTTTATGAATGCTTACTGCCATGTCATCAACCAATAGCCTCATTTTCCTTCCAGAAAAAGCATGACCTCCGACTACACATTCTTTAACTTAGTATCAGCCATTAGCAGCTTCTGGCAGCATTTCCACAGCACTCGAAAAGCACATTAGACCTCAGTGTGACTTCCAGACAGACGTCAGTGCTTCCGATCCTAGCCCCAACACTCGCATTCAATGCAGCCCTGTTAGCAGCACTTTTGAGTCTTTATTATCTGCTGCTACACAGTGCACACACAGGAGAACCATTTCCTCTGTCTGTACAGGGACCAACTTTGTTTCCTCGGGGTACAGTCTATGCTTTGTAAAAATGACTGTAGAACAGTGCAGTGATGGGAAGAATAGGCCCTATCAAGGAAAACAATGCCTAGAGTTGACTGAAGTCCTCACCAAGTACTGAAAATGCCCCTGGGGCACTTCTCTAGGCAAACATAAACTTGATGCCATTTTGACTGACAACCAAATAAAACAAAAAAATGGGCATCGGTACAGGCTGCTACTGCCTGGAATGTGATGGAGGGCCTCACAGGAGCCAAATTAAGAGCCGCATCACAAGGTTCACGAATGCACTCATTTGGGAATGGGAGTTTTATATTTTGGATACTATAAACACAAAAATATAAGAACCACCATTCTAAGAGTCCTGATGCTTTCATTAATATGTATATATGAATATATATATATATATATATATATATATATATATATATATATATATATATGTAAAGTATAGACTTTTCCCCTTTATTACAAGATTCATTTCTCTTTTGCATATTCCTCATCAAAGGATGCCTGGCCATCTCTTCACAGAAACGCTGTAATAATAAAGATGGTACAAAGAACACTGTTCTGGCTCTGTGAAACCTGGCTTGTGGGTGTGAGACAATAATGCCATGTCACACCCTGCCAGTGCCATACTAGCCCTGTGGGCTGGGGCAGCTTGAAGGAAGGAGGAAGAGGTGGTGTGTATTATTAAGAAGGGCTTCAAGAAGAGATCAGCATTGAAATGGGCACAAAAGGATGAAGGAGGTAGAAGACCACCTCAGCAGATGAAGAGAAATTGGGGGGATGGGCTCCAGATCAGGAGAAAGGGACACGAGGAAGGAAAGCCCATGGGGAGTTTAGGGCATGATAAATCGGGCCATTTTGGAGAACAAAAAACATGAGAGATGGAGCAGTTGTTGGCGATCAGGTTGTTAGGACTGTTTGGGACCAACCTGGAAGAGTTTTGAATGTCAGACATTAGGAGGGGGAAACATGAGATTGGAGTAAGAAACACGTTGGGTTTGAAGAGGCACATATATGTTATGTTGAAGCAGGTAAGAGAATTGCAATTCAGGACTGTGGTCTGCGCTGGGGAGATTAGGGAATGAGGGTGAAGCAGTTGACTCCTGGTACAAAGAGGAGCCTAAGGAAGTTTAGATCTTGGTGAAATACCTGGATTTAGGGAGTCAGAAAAGACCCAGCAGAGTGTCCAAAGTAGGAAAGCAGGATAGTTGTGGTGGTGATGTCAGAGGAGAGCAGTTCTTCAAGAAAGGCGTGGGAGGGTGGTGATACATGGTCCCTTGCTACAGAGATCTCAGAGAAAGGCAGCCGCACCGCTGGAACCCGGATCTTGAGCACAACATAACCCTATCTTTACATTGAAGAAAATAGCTTCAATGAATTTTTGGAAGATTTATAAAATCACGCAAAAGGATAAAGATGCATTATGGTGACAAGAAAGAGAAAATTTATTAACAGGACAGTGGCCACTGAGACTCTGAGGTACTGCAGCTCACATTTCTATAAGGCAGAGCATTTGGGTGGGATCACTTCCAACCCTATCTGCACGGGCATGGCTTCAAAACAGATAAAACTCAAAAGCTTTTTTTTTCCTACTTCTGGGCCACATTTATTTATAGGTGTATCTGTCTTATGGGGGAAAAATACACAGGGCACCATGGCACACTCCTGAGTCCCAACAACTTGGGATGCCGGGGCAGGAGGATCACATGTTCAAGGCCAGCCTCAGGGCAACTCAGTGAGATCTTGCCTCAGAATAAAAAGAACTGGGATATAGCTCAGTGGTAGAGCACCCCTGGGTTCAATTGAAATAACGTTAGCTAATTAGGTGGTGATTATTCATAGGTTAATAGTATCCTTTCTTTTCTAAGAAGATTTACCATAGAATTAGTCAACTCTTGTAGTGCCTTTAAATTCTATTTCTGCTTACCAAAAGCTGATATACATTTTTTCAAAATGGATGTGATAATAGCATATGCACACACACACACACACACACACATATATATATATACAGTATTAATTCATGTGTTAATATATCTGTGTGTCACATATATTACCACAAAAATTAATACTATACTAGGACTGATTTCATTGTTTACTGGTTCCTTTAAAATTAGTTTCCTTACAAAAAATGTTTAAATCTTAAAGGGCTAATGAGATCAAGTCAAAAATCTAAAAGTTTATTAGGACCTTCCAGGTATTACATTATAAATATCCATTTTAACGTTGAGAAATGATCCCAGAAAGGAAAAATGAACTATCCAAAGTCATAATAGCTCATGGCACAGCTGAAGTTGAACTATTTGAACATTGCTCTATTTTGTTGACTTCGTGTTCTTACTTGTAAATAACCTGCCTGATGGTGACTTTATCTCTAAGATTACTCCCTTAGAAAAATGCAGCTGTGTGTGGCCAAGTGCCATATAGCTTGATGGAGCAAATACTTTTTTTGTTTTAGAGAAACCTGGGGATTTTAATTAAATTAAGCAAATATTTGTTGAGTGGTCTGTGAGTAAAAGAAGCAAAACTGTTTAAAAGGGGCGCTGAGAAGTGAGAGAATTGCTATTTTGTAAAGACATTTGGTGAGCAAATAATAGTTACTAGTTTTCAAAGATATAACCCTTTACCCTTAGTAGTAATTCATTCTTTTATTTTTATTTGTTTGTTTATTGGGGGTGTGCTAGAGATTGAATCCAGGTGCACTTTACCACTGAGCCACATCCCCAGTCCTTTTTTTTTTTTTCCTTTTTTGAGACAAGGTCCTGCTAAGTTGTTCAGGCTGGCCTCCAACTTTCGATCCTCCTGCCTCAGCCTCCCAAATCACCAGGATTGCAGGCCTGTGCCACTGCACCCCACAGTAGTAATTCATTCTTAAATACTGATTACACCCGATCGCTCTAGATATATTCACTTTAGCAAGTGTAAGCTAAAATAGAAATGACACAGAAGAGATGGCATGAGCTCACTCTACAGTTAAGATGAAAGCTGAGGAAACATTAACCATATGAAATCTTAAAATACCCCAGATTCTTCACTTCATGGTAAGACAGAAAGTTAAGTGTCTTTCCATCTTTTTTCCCCAATTCTTCAAACTCTCAACAGAAATTTTATGCTTGAGACCACAGAGTTTCTCAACATCTGTCTCACAGGGAGCTTTTCTTTGGTGTTTCAGTAAGAAATTACATCATTGATTTTGCCATAGCATCATCAAGAAAGGTTGGAAAACAGATTCCTCTTCAAAAATATACATTGTCTGTGTTTAAGAATCAATACCAAACATTTGCAATTGGGAACAGTTCATGTTCCTTTTAATGTCCACTAAATTAGCATAGCTTTTATAAGAATCAGCAGCTAATATCTTCCTGCTGTTTTAACTGGCCTTTGAAGCAGTAGAAATGAAAATCATTTAAGGCATTTCACTGGGATGCTGAGTTAATGCTTGGGGAACCTGACCTCGCATTCCTCCCCCAGAGGCTGAGGCCCAAACACCAGTGCCCCCTCCCCCCCGCCATTCCTTCCGATTGCAGATACCATCAAAGTGCATCCCATCTCATGTACAGTTTATATGTCAGGCTCCAGATTCTGATCTTCTGGTGGAGATGCAAATGCTTTGGACCACATCTGCAGCCTGCACAGAGCCAAAATGACCATTTACCCCCCAGATGAGAATTCTACCCCTGGGGAGCTAGCTGCAGAATTCTGCTGCTGAAGAAGAGTTCCAATCAGTCCTGACCCTTGACAGCACCCCATCTCCCCATCTCTCAGTCCTGACTCCTCGTGCTGCAGGAGAGCCGCAGCTATCCTTTGATTTTTCAGAGAGGTTCCCAGAAGGATTATGAATTGGTCAGCAATTGCTCCCTCCCTCTCTTTTTCTCATGGTACATGGAATGACTTCAAATAGAGATCAACTTTATGTATCCAGACATAAAGAGCTCCTGTCTTTCTGTAGTGGAGCCAAATGTGGCTCTTATTCTACACGCGAAGGACAACTCTTTCTAAAAGAGACTCGAGTCTTGTGCTAGTTTTGCTCAGGCCACTTCTCTCTTGAACCCTCCCATGTAATCAGTTGTGTTGGGTTCTGGCTTTGTCTAGAGAGTCAGCACAATTTACAAAAGGCTCAGAATGAATTAAAGATCAAAGGATGGGGCTTTGTAAAGGAACTTATGTCATTCTGCAATGCATGTTAAATATACACGTACACTTTCCAAAGAAGTGATCAGTTTTAATTTGACTTTAACATTCTCTTCTCTATGGTACTTCATACAAAATCTGTATCTTTATCCTTGTTTCTGTCTTCCAAACTTAGGGAAGTATATTTGAGTTCAGTATTTTTGCACTAAAAACTTTCCCTAAACCTCTTCCAATACATTATCATTTGGCTTACATTAACTTGTTTTTATTGTGCAAATAATAATCTCATGAATTCTGAATTATATACCATTTTCCAAGAAGCAGTATATATTAATGCTAAACAAAGCAAGTATTTATATATTGACATTAATGCAGTGGACCTAGTTTCTATGGTATGAAGAAGTGAGAAAGAAGTAATGAAATAAAAACAAGACAACCAGAGTGTTAATATAGGAAAGCTATAGATTGAACTTAATTGTACTACCTGAATTTAAGCCCCTGTAAAAGTTTTATATTTTATTTTATGAGTTCCAGAATTAATATATTGAGCTCTCTCATGTATGGGATACTGAGCTAGTCTCAGCCACAGAAAAATAGGTTGTGGGACCACCTCGTAGCTTACCTATCTTTATTTGGAAATTCTTAAAATTCCACAGTTGGTTTGGAGCCCTAGAAATGTAGTATCCCTACTGAATATGCCTAATGAACCCTGTGGGGTACAGAAACTGCAGAAGTTGACATTGTCATCCTTGACAGTGACGAGTCTGCCATGTTTAGTGAGTGTCGTAAGGATGCTGAAAGTTAGTCCCCACTTCAAAACGCATATGAAGAGTAAGATCAGAGGAGCTCACGGATCAGACTGTGCCATCGTATTGGGATTCTTCATTACACAATGGCTTCTGTGTTACATAATCAAAAATGAAAGAAAATGCATTAAGAGTGTATTTATTCTGAAGTCATAAATGTTTTCCAGCTTCATGATCCCAAGAATTTCTCCAGACAGTTATGAATAGTCCATCTTTATTAGTGTGAGCAGGGTACAAATTACTTCTTGCAATCCAGACATTGCTCCCAAGAGATACACTGGGAATTTCCAATTTACATAAAAGTTGTTTTCCAGAAGTTTCCTTTCACATCATTTATTTTGAGCCTGAGCAATAGTTCTCTAGAGAAAAAGTGATATGTAGTAATAATAACTAACATTCTAGTGAACTTATTTTGTTTACTTTGGAGAGAACAATGTAGCACAAGGCTTTATGAGCCAACCAGCTCTTCACAGCTAGGTTCTGCCCTCTGACAAGTTACTTGACCTCACTCATCTATGGGGACATTTAAAAAGTGGGGATAGTAATAACTCCCTCCCAGGGTTGTTGTGAGTCAGTCCAGTACTAGGCACATAATAGGTGCCCTGTGGCTTTGACTAAGAGAGACGAAGGAAGCAGCACCATCTTGGCTGGTCTTGTTCTCTCCTCCTCATCTCCAGTTCCTCTGCCACTCCATCCCACCTGCCACTGCTGTTCCTTTGCCAGCCACTTGGAATGGGAACAAGAAAAGAGGAAAATCTGCTGCAGTGATGGGGCTGCTTCCTCCATTTTTTAAAGGACCATTTTGCAAAGTGACCAGGATTGATGTGGTTACTCTCTTCTGCTGTGGAACTTTTTTGAAGTTCATAATATGAACCAAATGCTGTGCTCATTCAGTCTTCCCAGTGACCCCACCCATAGGCAGTAGTAGTTGGTCAAGCTGGGTTTCAAGCCAATAAGGTCTACCTGTGAATCTGGCCTTCGCCCTCCTCCCCCCAATATCACTGTTAGTTGGGTTTGTTTTTATTCTGGTTACTTTTTTCCAACTTGCCTTAATCTAGCAGCAGGAAAGATGGCTGAACTGGAAAATAAATTGGGCTTTATATCTTTCTTCATCCTTATCTTCTTTGCCCCATCATAGTACCTGTAAAACTATTCTTGTTAAAAGATTTATACAAACTATTGGGGTGGGTGGGGGTTCTTGATTTTCTATAACATAGGAGGGGAATCCATTGAGTTAGTATTTATTTCTTTTATGAGATGACAAGACCTTCTAATCTCTTTACCATTTCACCCTAAAAAGAGTAAAGCTTAAGTTAGATGTTCTTAAATATGTAAATATTTAAAACTTTGACTAATGATTCAGATCCTGATAGTCCTAGATACCATAGCTGCCAGGAAGCATAAAAGTAAATAAAGTCCTTAAGGAGGGAAATATGATGACAGATTTTTTTAAAAATCACATTGAAGGTCAAGGTTCTTGATGTTGGCATGCCTGATGTAAAAAAAAAGCTAGGGACAGACACAGGTTCTAACCTGGCTCTACAGGTAATTTGCTTTGTGACCCTAAGCAAGTTACTTAAAACCTCTTTCTTATTTATAAAATGGCCTGTGATGCATGCAACAGAAAGTCTGGATGGTTTTAGTTCCCTAAATAGTGAGACTTTTAGAATTGAAGAATGGATAAGAGTAGGAGGTTTCTTAAACTCTTTGAAATGGGGATGGGGTGAAGAGAGGGGAATAAAAGAAACTGGGAGGAGTTCAATGGATTCGTTTTTCCAAAACTGAAGATTTAAACAAGATGACACCAAAAGTGTACTTGTGACAAGGGCTATTCAGAACTCAGTCTAACTTTTCATCATTTACATGATATTTCCAAAAGGTTCAATTCAGTTTCATTTCCCAGCTTCATTTTCAGAGAAAGGACAGCAGAAAATAATTGGGAAACCAGAAAAATGATGAATTTCATTTTATGTCAAATTACTTTTAAGTAATTACCAAAAGTTATATGTAGTCTTGACTTTCTAGTACCTTTTATTCTCTTTGCCTTTTTATTGCTGTAAAAATGAACATTTATAAAAATAACTTAATGAGAATTGAGACAATTATTTAAAATTATTCATTTCAGAATGTCAGAATTCAGGTGTCAAACTCATTTAACTTAAATGTTTAAATTTCCATTTGCATAAAACTCAAGTCAGACACTGAAGATTCGACTGGATCAATCTCCTTCTTATCCCACCACCTCCAAGTTTGTGTATTTTATATTCTTCACCGGATGCTGAACCACTGCAAAACAGGAGAGAACGCCTAGCAAAGTTCTTCATTGCAAAGTGTACCAACAGGCAAATCTTTAGAATGCTTGGTTATTCATTTCTCCTGAAATGCTGTGTTAATAATTTCTTAACTATTGCTTTACTTAAAGTAGCAGCTCTAAGCCCACTTGGGTTAGCAAATTTGGTGGTTCTTTTTATTGCTTGAATGAGTAGTCTGACTTCCCATGGAAAAAGTTAGAACCAGTATAATAAATGAAGGTCTTAGCTCTCTTATTCTGTCTTGGAAGATGAGCATCTCAGGAGTTACTTGCTAATACTGGAGCAGAGGGATCCTCATGCCAGATACGGAGCATGATGTGGTGTTTGCAGCTGCCTCGGCAGAGCCACACCATACGGCTGGCTATTTGCTGACAGCAGGACAAGCTTAAAATACCTTAAGATGCAGCTATGACTCTGGCCGCTGTGAACCTAAGGCTACCAGAGAGTAGGGGAGAAGCAACTTGGTGGAAAGCCACTCAGATGGCTTTTGATCCTGGTGCATCAATCAAGTGAAGAGTATGGGAGGGGATTCCAGGAACAGAATGCATTTTGCCATAGCTAGGAAATAGGAAAGAGACAGTAAAGGTAGGAAGATCAGGAAGGAGCATTTGGGGATTCAGAGTGAGAGTGCTGGATAATGGGTTTGAGGGCTCAGGGGTGGCTTTTATGAGTCCTATTCCCAAGCCAGTTCTAAACACAGGAAGCAGGAGCACATGTGCTGGACAGTCTACCCAAACCACACAGACATCTGGAACTTCAGGGTAGTGGCAAATCCCAGTGGCATAGCTGCTTTTAAATGTTCAAATTAAGTTCACTAGGACCCCACAAAGTCCTTTGTTGTTAAGAATCTTTGATGCTCTGCACAGATTAAGAATACAGAACCATTTTCTCTTTATTCCTTTCAGTTCTCAAGAAAGTTTCCTCCTCCTCCTCCTCCCCCCCCCTCCTCCTATGGATTTAAGTGGGATCATTTTACTGGTTAATTACAGGAGGGAAGAAAAGACAGGAAGGAGTTTAGAACTTCCCCCTGGTCCTATATCTAACGATACTTGATAACAGACCTAAATCTTTTTTGACTTTGTATTAGCAGCTTCAATCCCTTGAATTGCTTTGGGTTTCTGAAAGATTTATTTTTGGAAATTAAACACCTGGGGTAAGAAATTTAGGTGTTTGTTTGTTTGTTTTTAACTTTTAAAGTTTGGTGCCTTTTCATAAAATTATTGCTGTTTTATCTGCTTGTTATAGTGCCACCTCCTGTTGAAGTTTCTTTTGGCAGCCATTGGTCCTTATGTCTACCTGACAGGAATAAAGGAAAGCATCTTGGATGTTCAATTGAGCTATACAGGAAAGCTTTTGAATAAGAGTGAGATTTTAGCCATCTGCTAAGTGTTTACTAACTTTCATTGCAAAAATTGAAATTTGAACTCCCAATAGAAAATGTTTAAAAAACTAAATCTACAATATTCTTACAAAATTTAATAACTTGTTATTGCTAGGGGACACCTACTGTTAAAGATAGAGGTCACCATTTGCGTGTGCTGGAGCTACGTCACATACTATTTGTATGTATTAAGGTCTGTGTAAGTCATTGGCAATTCGGAGTGTACTAAAACTCTGCATATAGTAAAACCTTCTCTAGGGAACAAATGCAGAGAATAAAGCCTGTGGTATTTACTGAACGCAGAGGTGGCAACACTGAAGTAGACTGATCTACAAATCTACAAAAATGACTTCAACCAAGTGGGTTTTTCCCCCTCTCTCTCTCATTTTGATAGAATTATTATTTTTAATTGGTATATATGAGAGGACTGAGAACTCACATCAAAGTCCTTCCCTTCGTGTTCCTGGTGTGGTTAAAATAGAGCACTTGGAAGCCCACAAGTTTCATCAGGGTCAGTGTACACGGGTTCAGATCATCGTATATAAAACTGACACTGCCATTACCCATACACTTGACTGACTTAGCGCTTGGTCCAGGGTGTTGGGGCAACAGCCTTCGGGACAACACCCTGTGCACTCTGGGGCTGGCGTGGGTGGTCAGAGTCCGTCTCCCTATCTAGAAGGAGCATTCCTCGCAGTTCCCTCTCTGAAGGTGTCTTCCTCTCTGTCTCCCCAGGGACCCTCTGAAAATCCAGCAACTCCAGAACCAAATCCGCCTGGAGCAGGAGGCGGGCGCCCTGCGCAGCGCGCCCCCTTCGCCGCCCTTCCCGCCGCCGCCCGCCCTCCCCGAGCTCGCGGCCTGCGCGTCGCCCGCCTCCCCGGAGCCCATGAGCGCGCTGACCTCCCGCTCCGCCTCCACCATGCAGTCCTCCGGCTCCTTCAACTACGCGCGCCCCAAGCAGTTCATCGCCGCGCAGAACCTCGGGCCCGCGTCCGGCCACGGCACGCCGGCCTCCAGCCCCAGCTCCTCCAGCCTGCCGTCGCCCCTGTCCCCCACGCTGAAGCAGTTCGGCCGCGCGCCCGTGCCGCCCTTCGCGCAGCCCTTCGGGGCCGAGGCCGAGGCCTCGTGGTGCCCGTCTTCCCCGTCGCCCCCGCCGCCGCCGCCCCCGGTCTTCAGCCCCACCAGCGCCTTCCCGGTGCCCGACGTGTTCCCGCTGCCGCCGCCGCCGCCCCCGCTCCCGAGCTCGGCTCCGGCTTCCCAGTGCGCCTCGCCCGGGGCCCGCTTCGGCCACAGCCAGACGCCCGCGGCCTTCCTCAGCTCCCTGCTGCCCTCGCAGCCACCGCCCTTGGCCGTCAATGCCTTGGGGCTGCCCAAGGGCGTCACCCCCGCGTGAGTGACAGCCGCACACCTCCACCTCCCCGCCTACCCAAGGCTGCACGCAGCTCCCACATTCCCTAAGACACTACGCCCACAAGTCTGCGACCGGGGAGTACCACTGTAGCAATATACGAATTTCCCTCCATCCGATTTTTTAAGTGATCACAGCAGCTTTTCAAAGCTGTTATTGCATAGTTATCTTACCTTCACCTAGATCAACACTATTTCCTCCAAGTTAGATTCCCATCAAGAACTGCAGTGCTCATGATAATTGTGATAACAGTGACCCTAGCAACCACTTATCCATCTTTGTGCTAAGCAATTTATATATATATACTATTTCATGATACACCATTCCCAAGAGTCATCATTGTCCCACTTAAACAAATGAGGATTCTAGTAGTTAAAATAATTTGGGGGTGGGGGTCCACAGAGCCATCGAACTAAGATTTGAACCCATGTACTGTGGCCACCAAACTAAGCATTTCAACTCAGTATTCCAATAGATGTGGAGGGGTTTGGTTACTAAGTATACACTTCAGTGTTTGAGAAAAACCCTAACTAGTATTAAGTTTTTATAAGCATCTAGTGATGGGGTGCGTGTGAATGTATTTACATTTTAGTGCAAATAAGTGAGACTGTATGCAATTTAGTGAAAAATGGAGGTACCAATTCTGACCCTGAAAACAGGTAGTTTATATGACTCCTCTCACTTTTTCTCTTTGTAAATTATCTAATATCTGCTTTCCTGAACCTATAATGGCAACCCTATGACAGCTTTTTGTTTGGTTTCTGAGGTGACCCAGGTTGGCCCCAAACTCCTGGGCTCTAATGAGCCTCCTACCTCAGCCTTCTGAGTACCTGGGATTACAAGTCTGAAAACCACTTCCAGCTATGAACTCTTTAAAATAGAAAATGGTTGAAGCTAAATAAGAGGACATCTACAGAAGTGTAGTAAAGCCTTCAGAAGTAGCATATCATACAGGTGTTTGTGTTTTATAGAAGAGTAAAATGAGTTTTGAAAGCTAGCAGTTACTCACTTTACCAAAGATTTCAAAACTGAGTAGGTGATAGCGATGGTGAAGCCAGTCTCAGTATTACTTTCAACTCTACCTGCTGAACTCCTACCTCAGAGCTTGCCAGAAACCCAGTATTCTTCAGAGAGAAACAAAATAAACCCCACAAAAGAATAAAATTGGGCAGACCTTAGAACTATACTATTTTCTTCTATATATAAAGTTTTCCATTGCTGGAATGAACTAATGCCACATTAAAGACAAGCATTTCTGTCTCTGGCCTTGACTGGGTTGTCAGAGAGCTTCACAGCCTTGTTTTGTTGGGCACTTTCTAAATGTTGATTACATGAATTCTCTGTTGGAAATCTGGCTTCTCAGATTCTTATTGGAAAAAAGCACAAATGCATATATAAGTAAATAAAAGAACAGAATCTGTGCAGTAATGATATGATAATAGACTTCTAATGAAAGTCAAGTCAAGGAATTTGCCTAAGGAAAAATTTGGACTTTCTCCTCAACTTTTCTTTTTGAACTTGTATTTGGCTGCTAGAAAATGAAACATCATCTGGCTACAAAGAAGCTAATTTACCAGAAAGATTCAGGGTAGAAGCTTGATGCCTGACAGTTCTCTCACTAAAATGGTACCAAATCTTGCTTCCCAGGAAGATAAGTACCATAGAATCTGTTCTAATATTTCTCATAGAGAATTTGATCAAAGATTAGTCTTTCGAAGGCATTAGGTGGTAGTGCCTTTAATCATCGTAAGAAGAAACAGTGGTTTATTCTGATCTTTGCTTTTAGATCCTCTTAAGAAGATACCAGTTTTAAGGGTTTACTTAACCTCAAGTAACAGGAAAACTTGCCTCTTATCGCCATCTATCATAGTTACTCATTTTATGAGGCCAAATATTTATAATTGTTACCACAAAACAGTTCTGTAGTTTCTTAAAAATTAATGGAGAAGTCACACTGTTCTGGGCTGTGGCAAACTGTAGAAAGAGAGAGAGAGAGAGAGAGAGAGAGAGAGAGAGAGAACGAACTATGACTCCAAAGAGAAGTGGCAATACCAGATTCCAGACTTCAGCTCTGTGCTAGCTCAATAAGCCATTATTATGTGGTTACCCTCTTGTCTTGAAGGAATTTTCCTGTTGCTAAATCACACAATCTTGAAGAATTCATTCTTTTGGTTTGATACATGTGTCTTTTGAATATTTTTCCCCTCTGGTATACTGTGGAATCCATCATTTGCATTCTGAATTAAAAGCAAAATTTTGGTAATTATCCTTCACAATAATTCAAATAATCTGCCAAAGATCCAGTGTCCCTTTCAGGGTTTCTATAACTAACTGGCATCTTTGAACTTTGAAGAGCTGCCAAACTATTGTCAAATATGTCAAGGTCTAGCAAATGAATTGATGAATGACTCAATGAACAAACTCATTAGACCTTTTTTTAATGCCTGCCTTTAACCAAAATCTTAAATATCATTTTCAGATATCTCAACTTTCTTTATTATCAACTGTATACCTTCTACTTTATTCTGTGTGTGCTTAGCATTGTTCTTATTTCAATCTGTAGAGGAGGAGATTGGTACACCCTAGGTTTTTAAGTAGTCTGTGGAGATCAGGTTCTGTTTCTCTCACATCTAGGTAGCAGAGGTCAAGACAGGGAACAAAGGCTATGGATGCCAGTGATAAACCACAAAACCAAGAAGGAAAAGACGGGCCTGCCCCAGACTTACAGCAACAGCATGTTGTTGGTCGACTGCGGTTTGGGGAACTTGTGCACATCCAGTTCCTCAAGTGTCTTCTTTCTTCAGGCAGCTACATTCTTCCCCAAGGTGACTGGGTCACTAGCAGAGAAATGTCACCCTGCTCAGAGGTGCTAACAGACACAAATGATGTCTGAATCTTTTTAAATTTCTTATTTGTTTTAATTAGTTATACATGACGGTAGAATGGATTTGTATGCTCTTTGTAATACCTAAATGGGGTATAATTTCTCATTTTTTCTGATTGTACGTGTTATAGAGGCACATTGGTCATGTAGTCATATAAGTACATAAGGTAATAATGTCTGTTTCATTCTACCATCCTTCCTATCCCCTCCCTTCCCTTCACTGTCCTCTACCTAAAGTAACTATTCTTCCCTAGTACCCCCTCTCTCATTGTGAATTAGCATCTGCATATCAGAGAAAACATTAGGCCATTGGTTTGGGGGACTGGCTTATTTCACTTAGCTTGATATTCTCCAGCTCTATCCATTTACTGGCAAATGACTGGATCTTTTGATGGAGACCATGAGGAGAACATGCCTCGCAAACATGTATTCCTGTAACCTTGTTTCTCCACACAGAAAACTGGCCCTAAGAGAGGGTAGGAATTTCTGTCTCTGCTGGTCTCCGAGCAGCAGTACTGAGTCTGAAACATGAATCAGATCAAAGCCATCTCCGATAATTGGATAGGCACTGTATCTTTTGCCCATATTGACAGTGCTGGAATCTGTTCTCTTGAGAGAAAGCCACATAGTCACACTGCTACTGTGTCTCTTAATTGCCTCTTTCATGTAAGTAGGGCTTTGTGTCTAAATGATTGTCACTAAGAGCATGTGTCAGTAAGAACTTATTTACAGATGTACTATTCAGAGCTTATATTTTGTAGCCACTCAGCTCTTTACAAACATATTTCAGTGTCCCTCTTTCCTGACTTATAGGAAATAGAGAGGTGAGGAACACTGTCTTCATTCTACACTAAAATGGTGAAGAGATTTCCTAGGGTTTTGGAATAAGCCTGAGCCAGGAGGGTATATAGCATGACTTAACCGTGTCTCTGTTTATTGCTAATAAATGTGTTGTCTAACATTTCTTGATTATGAAAACTGTTGCAATAGCAACAAAACAAAGTTCCCTGAGTGGTAAGGAAAAGTTTGTACCAGATTTAGTTGTACTTTCAAATTTTAGATATGCAGGGCATTCTAGACAGTTTTCAAGTCAAGACATTGGTTAAGAGTAACCAATAAAAATGAACCTGACAAAGGGACATTGGGCTGTGAAGACATCTCAGGATTTCTGTTTTTCTCATTTTTCAGGAAAACAGATTGGTGATAGCCTTGTCATTCTCCATCAGAGAGCAGAGACCTGAAGGGGCTGGGGACATGCCCAGAATCTTGTTATTAGACTTGTTAGGGTCCAGTATATCAGATGATTTCATTTTAAAAAATCACATCCTATTCTGGGCAAGTATTTCCCAACAGATTAGTAGGGAAGGCCACATCTGAGTTCACAAAGTGATGGTTCTGATAAATATCTCTGCACCAGGGTCAGCTCAGAGTTAGACTTGTCAAGTAGTGCATGGCTCTGCACTGAGTTGCACAGAGTGAACCAATAGGTGTAGACAATGCATCTTTGTCATTTCATTCTTCACAATAGATAATGTGAAGAGAATTTAATATTAGAACACTTAAGTAAGATCTCAAAACCCATTTTTGTACTTATTATTTGCATCACAATAAATTCTGTTAAAAATAGAATTGAATCACCCACATGGTGGTGCATGCCTGCAATCCCAGCAGCTCGGGAGCCTGAGACAGGAGGATCTTGAGTTCAAAGCCAGCCTCAGCAACAGCAAGGTGGTAAGCAACTCAGTGAGACCCTGTCTATAAATAAAATACAAAATAGGGCTGGGGATGTGGCTCAGTGGTTGAGTGCTCCTGAGTTCAATTCCTGGTACAAAAAAAAATAATAATAATAATTGGTCTACCAAAATTCAGTTTGTGTATCTTAGATGAATATATTACTTTCGTGAATATAAGGGATACCTAAATATTTGCCAGTATATTAATGAGTTTGCTCACTCTGTAATGTTTGTGGAATTTAGTTACCCTCAGATTTCACTGAATTTGTAAAGAGGAGAATAAGAAGACTTTTAACTAATTTAAAAAATTCTCTGGTTGCTAGATAGGCTCTTGATCTCTTAAATCGATGTTATATTCTGGAGATTTGAGTTTATGAAATATACTGACAGAATTGACGAAGAACAATTCAAGAGATGGTTATATTCAAAATTCTTCAGTAGTTGAAAGAAAAAAAGAGAGAGAAAACCTCCTGGGTTTGGTAGTGGTCAAATCTGGAAGATTTTACCTTCCAGATGCTTGTGTATATATTTTAAATGTTTTACCCCAACCACATGAATATTATTTTAAAATGGCAAATGACTTACTGTTAAAGCCAGAGTAAACAGATCAGAAATGTTTTTTGCACAGTTGGGCTGAGTGTGTATACATGAAGTATAAATGCGGGCGGCCTGTTATGAATTGTTTACTGATTAAGGTTTGCCTCCGATTATGGATTTTTGTGAAGAGTTCTGGTTTGGGTAACAATTTACTTTGAATAAGCATTTTTCTTTTTAAATTGTACAAACCATCATGAACAGAAAGCATCCCTTTGTCACTAGATACTCTTTTTTTCCCCCTAATGAGTTGCTACTCCTCATTTATCAAAAGTAGGTGACATTTGGGGGCACAAACCCACAACCATTTTACATTAAACTCCAGCACAGAAATAGTTTTATAGGAAAACAAACTCAGTTGCCAAAGCATTGCTTCAAAAATGTATAATTGCTTTTCTTTCCTGGTGTCTCCCCCTTCCCAAATAACTCCTTTTCTGATTTCTAACACTAAACTTACATGCTAACCCTAAACCTTACCTTGTTTTTAACAGTTCCCTAAGGAGATGCTCTCTGAAAAAAAAAGAGAGGTTCTGTATTAGAATAAGTATGAGAAAAACTGTATTGTCTACTTCTTTCCCCAAGGTTTATAATGGCATCTGTTGGCCCTGCTCAGGCTCATTCTGGCTGACCCATTCTGCCTAGCCCTCTCCCTACAAGTTTTCATACAACCAACAATGTCCTTGACCCCTGGCCTCAGCTCTAGTGTCACCTTCTTAGAGAGCTGATAGTTAATACTAATACAGCTATCTACCATACATCTGTCACTTTGTGGCACTCACTACCTTCCTTCCTTTTCTTCTTCTTCTTCTTTTCTTCCTTTCTCTGTCACCTCCACCATACAATATAATTTTTCTAAGTATTGTGACTTAGTTTTGTTCAGCATTGTATTCCCAGCACCTAGAACAGCAGAGTTGAGCATTGAAAGGGCAGTCAGTGAGGGTTATTTGTGCATTATTGGAAACTCTTGGCACCTTTTAAACTCCTTCCCCTCATTCATTCAGTTTCCCTTGGCAAGTCTCGTCTCTGTGATTCATTTCCATGCTGGACATTTTGTGTTGGCCTCTCCAGATCACTCTTACGATGCCAGGCCCTGTTCTAAGTGCTTAACATATGCTAGCTCATGTTGTGGGCCTATGAGGCACATGCTGTTCATATGCACATTTTACAGAAGAGGAAACTGAGGCACAGAGTCATTAGGTAACTAGCCCAAGACTTGGAGCTCCTTGGTGGTTAAATGAAAGAAAGAGAGAGAGCGATTGATTCCCACTTCTGTGCCTTTGATCATGCTGCCTCTGAATTCCTTCCTGTCCCCTTTGCTACCTGCCATCACCTTTCATAGTCTGCCTCAGGTACTCACCTCCTCAGTAAAGTCCTCAGCACTCATTCTAGCCAGCAGTTTTTACTGTGCTGTATCTAGGAGTACCATGTGGTTTGTTCCTTAACTTATTCCCAACTTGATTGTTAACTAACCTCTTGTGATGAAGGCCCTTCCTTTAGGATTTGGTTGTCTTTGCAATCCCACATAAGATAATGTTGAGACTATAGTGATAAAGCTTTTTTTCCTCCCACCCTTTTATGCATAACATTTTTCATTCATAGTAGTTTTCCATGATGTCATCAGGCAATAAACTCACTTTACAAACCAACTATTTATGTCTAGACTTAACCAGATTTGGGTTGATGTATTAACCTAGCACTGTACCTTGCTAGATGCTGTATTCTCTACCTCTTTCCCCAAGCTTTATAGTGGCCTCTGTTGGCCATTATAATGACTATTGTTATGGAATGACTATTGAACTATTGGAATATTCAGAACCAAAGAAATATGAGTACCTAAAATTCTGTCAGTCAAGGAAAATGTTCTTAAAATAGAGGGAAAAGAAGAATTAAGTTACATGTCCTTCTACTGTTGGCAATCTTGGTTATTTTAGGAAATGGATTTGTTAAAAGAAATATAGAATGATTTGGGGTTTTATTGGGGGGTCAAAGAGTAAATTAAATTGTACTCTCTGAAATGATAAAATTCTTGGGTTGCAGGGACACAACCCAAATTTGCTTCTCTATAAAATGTTTCAGAGCAGTGGTTCTAAGTCCCCATAGAGGAGTCCAGTATAGTGAAAAGTGTTTTCTAAGCATCCGGACAATTGTAGGTGTCTTTTTACTTGTCGGAGGCAATTGTGATAGTCATTTTACCCGTTCTCTGCTTTTCTTGTTTAAATGACCTATTCTCCCCTTGACATTCACCTTCCTACTCCTTTCATTCTCATCAATGCTGAGAACACAGCTCTCAGTGTAGCCACCTGCAGAAACAGTGATGCTGTCTGTCAACAAAGGCTGCTCATCATCACATAGTTGTGCAACTGAGTTATGTTGTTCAGGCTTTGAGTAATAATGGAAAACTGTGTGTGCCCAATAATACCTGATGTAACAGAGAATGAGCTGTCTTCAATTTTATCTTTCCAGTGACTTTAAAACCTAGCTCTTCTATGTCTCAGATGTAAGTCTATAGTCAAAAGCAGTGCAGAACTTTGCTTCCATTTTAGTAGTAGTTACTTGTCCCAAGTCTGACTTTTTACATGAGATCTGATGTTACATGGCTCTGGCACAAGTTTCCTTGACTGAAGAGGGAAAGAGAGGTCATAAGTAAAGAGAGACAGGACATCCACTCACTGCAGAAACATCTGCATGTCTGTTAACAAGTACTGTGATAAACAAAAGAGCCATGGTGAGAGAAACCATTTAAGGACACATAATATTAGTGTGAGAGAAACCATAAGGAAAATAAACATGGTACCTGCATGACTAATTGGATAGACTTAGGGAGACTTTCCAAGAGACATTAAACGGAAGGGAGGGAGGTTCCAGGTACAGGAAAGCTAGCAAACTATGCACATTTCTGTTAAAGGGCCGCATACTAGTGAAAATTGAGATTATAAATCATAATTCTTATGGCTGTTACTAACATGACTCAAGTTCGTAGCCCAACCCCCTAAATAAATGATATCCTTCTCAATCTCCAATGAAAAGGATAAAATTTGAAGTTGAACTAACCATCTCTTTGACATTACAAACACAAAATATCACAGTATCAAAAATCTTTAGTGTTTTTTTTTTTAATGTCTAACTCTGGTGTGCTCTCATTTGAACTTTAAGGGCAAATAACTGAAAACATGGACATGGAAAAATTAGGTTCTATTAGTTAGGATTTTTTCTACATATAAGGGACAGAAAGAAAGTTAACAAACTTAGTACAGGTTGAACATCCCTAATTTAAAAATCAAATATCTGAAATGCTCCAAAATCCAAAACATTTTGAGCAGCAACATAATGCCAGAAGTGGAAAATTCTACCCCTGATTTCATGTGATGGGTCACAGTCAAAAAGCAGGCACAGTAAAAATATTATATAAAATTACCTTTCAGTTATGTGTATAGGTATGTAGAAAACATAAATGACTTTCAGGGTTAGAAATGGGTCTCATCCCCAAGATCTCATTATGTACATGCAGATATTCCAAAATCCAGAACACTTTGACCCCAAGCATTTCAGATAAGGGATATTCAACATGTATTCACTTAGAATGGGTTAGGCAAGTGAATTATGAAAGGACTAGAAAATTGAATCAAAGTATGAAAGAAATATGTCCTCTTTCAAATCTTCTCAAAATTCCTATGTGGTATATATTTTTATGTTTTACAAGAGGTTTTAAAAAACTTACCCAAGATCACAAACCTAATATAAACAAGGTAGAGTCAGATTTGAAATCTAGGCCTTATTATAAATCACATCAATATTTCACTTTACATTTCTGCTTCCCTGGGACTAAAATACAGGCCTTTCCTATTCTCGGTATTGACTAACCACCGAGACACACTCCCCCAAGGTATTTGAACCTTCTCTGAAAACTGGTTCCAATTAGTGGTTCCTGAACTTCTGAAACCAGCTTTCACATTCAAGGTTCTTTCCACAATAGTTGAAATAGATGCAGCATTAAAAAAAAAAAAAAATGTGGGAATGACATGTTGATACGTTGTTCTGTCTGTTTGTTGGACTTGAATTCTAACTTGGATTTAGATGCCTGACAACTGACATTATGATCTTGTGCTTTTGTTCTGTAGGGGATTTCCAAAGAAGGCCAGTAGAACTGCTAGAATAGCCTCTGATGAGGAGATTCAAGGCACAAAGGATGCTGTCATTCAAGATCTGGAACGAAAACTTCGCTTCAAGGAGGACATCCTGAACAATGGCCAGCCGGTACTTGACAGATTAGGCTGGACTTGGAAGATTAGCTATCCACATAAAATCTCTCTTCCCTGAGGCTTAGGTTCTTAAGATTTGTCTTATGATTTTTTCATTAACCTTGAATCTCAACATTTCTCTTAATGAGTTAGAGAGAAAGGAAGAAGGAAGGGCAGATGTTAGTGTTGGGACCACAACAAATGAGTAATGATGATAAAGAAATGTGGGGATGGGGGTTGTGGCTCAGTGGCAGAGTGCTTGCCTACCACGTGCGAGGCACTGGGATCTATTCTCAGCACCACATATAAATGAATAAAATAAAGGTCCATTGACAACTAAAAAAATTTTTTTTTAATTTGAAAAAAAGAGATATATGGAGATTCTGTCGTGGCTGGGTAGGTCCTAGGGAGGGAGGGAGAAGATGTGCCCTTGGAACAGTTTGCACCCAGAAGCAGTGGATTATAATAAAAGTACCAAAGGAGAAGTTGGTTCTGTGGCATGTACTGCTTCTACCCAAAAAATACCTTAGCTAGAGAAATCATTGGTGAAATTCAGTCCTGTACTACCAGCTGATGACTGGACGGATATCAGTTGACTCAGAAATCTGAACAGAGAATTATGTTCCACAGTCTCATGCTAATTTGTCAGAGCAAGACAGCTAGACTTGAGGGGGAATGTTATATTTCAAGGCTACAGAATTGTAGAGTGCATATATAAATCTGGTGAAAAACACACTATCTTTCGTCCACTGGACTTGAATTTTTTCTTATCAAGTTTTATTTGGTTTTCACATTATCACATCAAAATATCATCGTCAGTAGATGGGTAAAGTCAATCTAGCAACTAAGATTCCCCAGGCAGAGCAGAGGAGTCTTTTGTAGCTTTTTTCTGGAACGTTACCAGAAAATTTGCTTGGCTCTTGGATAGAAGAAACTGGCTTCTTCATAGAAAATCTCCCTCCCAGACACATTTTTCAGAGTGGAAAGCTCTCTATGGGAATTATGTTTTCTGAAAATTTTAATTCTTAAGCATTGATAGATAAAAATGTAAAAATAGACCATGGGAGATGTGGCCAATAGAGGAGGAGGGTTGAATGCTGACTTTAATTATTGGAGCATCTTAATCTGATTAAGAAGGATTAAAATTCTAGTAAGTTTTTTGTTAGTTACTCATTTCATTGGGTATAGAAGATCTTCACCAAAAGAAAATATTTTCTCCCTGAAATAAGTGATTACATGCTCTGGAAGTATTCCCTGGCTCTGTCAAGTAGTCTTTGAAAGATTTTTTAAAAGTATGTATGGGAACTTTTTCAAGCCAGGTAAAGGCATCTCTCCAGCTCCCCCCACACACACACTTCTTCTTTTAGATTATTTAAATATTCTTTATAGACTTAGATTTCTTAGTTCAAAATAAGACTTCTGTAAGCTACTATTTAATCATGTCATGCATATCTATATTTTTACATATCTGTTACATATTTTTATATATCACTTTTATGTATAAGCATATATTTATATTTATCTGTTTAGCAGCGAATGGCATTCATAATGAGTTCCATAGACATTCACATTTGACAGCCTAAAAGAACAAGAAAAGTTAGGTTTCCCTTTAAAGAAAATGGAATTCTTAAACCATTTTTCCTAATGTTAGATATTCTGTTACTTATTTTTGGCTTTTATAAACATGGACTTGTGTTTCCATATGGCATAGTGATTTAAAAACAACACTTTGAAGTAAATTTGGCTTCCAATGGTAGCAGGTACATTCTGGTGTTGGAACAGATATCAAATTGATACTTCTGCCTCTGAGAAACAAGGTAGAGATCACTCCAATCCCCCACCGATGTTGATACAGTTCTCCATGAGAACACAGGAAGGTTTTAAGACAGCAAGTACTTCAAACTGTTTGAAAACTGAATTCACTGATTTTTTTAAATCATTTTGAGAGAATTAATTTACATAATAATGTACTGGGCTGAATCACTTCATGTGCCACTCAAAACGTGTACCTCTACCTCTTTTTTGTCCCCGTCCTTTCTTTACTAAATGAAATACTCTGACCTTTAGGGCTGCTTGGCACTTGATCTCTTTCACTTCCCAGTTTCAGCTGGGACTAGAACCAGCAATTATTGGAATTGTAAATTTTCCCAACATATTTTCCTGATTAGAGAACTTTCAACAGAATTTGGATCTACATGCAGAAGTTTATCTGAAATAACTTTTTTTTTTTTTAGATTCTGCCTTATTCCCTGTTTCTAATAAAACCCCTTTTGCAAAATGCCCCTGATGGGGCAGGTGAACTCTGAAATTTCCTCCCACATCCATAATTCTAAGGCATTTCAGAATCAGCTGAAGTACAAGAATCACCCCAGCCAGGGCTGAGGATGTATCTTAGGGGTACAGTGCTTGCCTAGCATGTCTGTGGACCTGGGCTCTATCCCCAGCAAGAAAGAAAAGAGAAAAAAGACTCAATCATCCCACTGACAGAACAAAAATGTTGGCATCTCTTATAAGAAGGGACTAGCAAATGGTTTTGGCAGACTCCAAAGTACTGATTGCTAGGTACAAAAACACTACCATTTTCTTCCTGATGGGCAAGCAGTATGCTTCTGAGTAGTCATGAATTATGGATGTTAGTTTTGGCAAATAGCTTTAATGGTCCTCTTGCTAATTTAGCCACATTCAGTCGTCCTTTGTGGATTATCGTATTGGCCCCTAATCACAGACACTACGTAGCAGCCTAGAAAGTGCTCCTAGCTGGGAGACCTGCTCCCAAAGCAGAAGGACTACCACTGTCAGCTGGTTGAAAACTTTCATTTGCTAATATTTACTGAGTATATACTGTGTTCAGAATTACTTCTGTCAGTGATACCTGTTCTATCTTCTTACTGATGAGTTTGTTCTCCTTTTGAGTGGCTTTCCGTTTTCCATGTCAGTTGGTCTTGGAGCTCACTTGGTTGTCCTAGAGCCTGTGAACGACTCTGAAAATAGCATTGCCTTTAAAATTTGCTGTTGGAAGATCTTTTCTTTTCTCTGTTTTTCAGGAAGGATGAGAATAACACATCTTTTCTATGGTCTCTGCCTTGCTGCTTATCATTTACTTTAAATCTACACTGCATCAATTGGTGGCATCCAAGATTAACTGTCTCATCTCCCAACAGTAGTTTAGGCCAGGAGGACTATAGGAAGAAGTGAGGGGCAGAACTGAAGCACAAGAAACAGACGCCTTTGACATGCAGCTGTCTGGAGCTGGAGAGAGAATAGTTACAGAAAATGTCAAAACTCATCTTATTTTTTAACTGTTTTTCATAAGGCACTATATAATTGTGGGTTTTTTCTAATCTTAATTTTTTTGTGACTTGCTTTATTTAGAGATTAACTTATGAAGAAAGAATGGCCCGTCGACTACTAGGTGCCGAGAGTGCGACTGTCTTTAATATTCAGGAGCCAGAAGAAGAAATGACTAATCAGGTACTGTGTTGCTCTAGACTTCCTGGATAGATGACAATTATTCCGTCCCTTCTGACACTATACTTGGGATTCATGTTGTGAAAAATAGAGGATAAGCCACAGACAAGCAGTATCGATGTCATCAAGCAACCTCACAATAATATGGATTGAGCAAATACTGTGTGCCAGACACTGTGTTAAGTGATTAGAACTATTTCCATCAGTAATTCTTGTTCTTTTTATTTTCTTATTTATCTCTTTATTTTCCTTTTGAGTATCCTGATTTTTCTGTATTTTGCTCTAATCCAAAATAGTTTGGAGAAACACCTTTTCACTGGCACTGTTTGAAGTAAGCTAGTATTTCCCACTATACTCTTAATATCTACCCAAATACCGATGTTCAGAAAAGACTGCCTTTGATCTTCATTTGCATTTAAAGCATAAACCAGCAAAAGACCCAAAATTCTATTTTTATTCCCCTGCTATCTCCAAAAGAAAGAAAGAAAGAAAATTCAAGGAGCTGTTATAAGCAGCTGTATAATCTCTATTGCCTCTCCACAGAGTTTCCAGATGTAGTTTCAAGTTAAAAGGGGGGAAAAAAAACTTATAAAACAAATTTAAAGTGTCAAGTACACTCTCCTATTGAAAATGTGCCTTTTGTTTCTCTATGTTAAACATTGCCACCCTGAAAATTTCATTTAAAGAAAACTAGAAATCCTGCTACATCTTACTATTTCTATCATCTTGTTTTTTCTACCATTACAGGATGTTGGGTCTCCTCATGCCTCTGTAGGGAGTTCTGTGGATGGTCAAAAGGTTAAACTTTTCTCTTTTCTTCTCTTTGCAATCTTTCACTGTGACTATTTTCTTCATTTTTAACCTGTGTGTCTGTCTTTACTTTCATATGTTAACTATAAGTGCTATGATTCAAATCAATTTCCATTTAATATCAGATAAACAGAATAACTACAGTATGATTTTTCTTGTCATTTATTTACCAACAAATTTAATCCTAGCATTAGTGGAAGCTCTAAACTTTGAAACATGAAAACATTTTCACTTGTTATACACCTTTGGGGGGTTACTTATTCTGAAAGTGATTAATTCCAGAGTAATTAAACAAAATAGCATGTGGTGTATTGCTCACAGTGTTATTCACAACATTATATTTTTTCCCTCAAACCAGCAAACTATTTTCTAAAGATGGCAGAACTTCTTTAAGAGAAAACCTACTTAAAATTACTCCCTATTTAATATGAAATAGGGAATATTTATAATGGGCTGCCTTGTCTGCATTGTACTTTACAGGCAAGAACTGTAGGATCCACCTTAAACACCACAGGATATTCGGGTTATTGGTTTTGCTTTGTGTTTTTAACCAAAATTTTGACTGGAGTGTTATCCCTGTTTTTCTGTTAAAGAGATGAGTTCCTAATAGCTGTAGAGCAAAAGGGGGCCCCCTATGAGATGGGGTTGTTATGGGTAAAAAAAAATCATGGTGCTATTTCTTCCATTATTCATTTGATAAAATTCTGTGCACACTGCAGCTGCTTTCACATGTACTCTGAGCCTTCTGGAGAGGTACACCACCCTGCAGCAGCATTTACCCTACAGAAGGAGATCAGTGTTCCTTTATGTGTTATTTTTATGAACAGATAGGGAATACAGAGCCTTCAGTTTTTTCTTTTCTTCTCCACTTCATCCCTGTTTTAAGAAAGAAAAGAGAAAAATAATAAAGCAATCTTAACTTTTCTACTTTTTGCTGTTACTATTGTTGTTTGGGTTTTGTTTGTGTTGTTTTGTTTTTCTCAATGATAGGACTTGAAGACAATTTGAAATATCACAAATTTTCACTTCCAGATGGGTTTTGTTTTCTATGGAATTGAATTGGGTTCAGATTATGTTTTTAAGCTCTATGGTAAAAATACCTCTGTCATTTTAGTGCCTTATTGGAGAGGGGGATAAGACTCATGAGACACATTGTTCTGTGACAGCTTGAGGTTGCTAACTTGAACTTTCTTTGTTTGACACAGGAATACAAAGTCTCCAGCTGTGAACAGAGACTCATAAGTGAAATAGAGTACAGGCTAGAAAGGTCTCCTGTGGATGAATCAGGTGATGACATTCAGTATGGGGATGTACCTGTGGAAAATGGAATGGCACCGTTCTTCGAGATGAAGCTGAAACATTATAAGATCTTTGAGGGAATGCCTGTGACTTTCACATGTAGAGTGGCTGGAAATCCAAAGCCTAAGGTAAGCTAAAAATATGACTTCTTAAGAGTTGTCTCAGTTCACACTGCTATAACAAAATGCCTAAGGACTTGAGTAATATATAAAGAAGAAAAAACCTACTCAAATTAATCAAAACCTAGTAAAACCTAGTCTATTTTTACCATAGAACTTTTCCATTTTGGTTCGTGGTTCTGGAGTCTAGGAAGTCTAAAACATGGTGATAGCAAGGACCTCATCCTCTTTCAATTCATTGCAAAAAGCAAAAGGATATCAGATGGCAAGATAGAGTTAGTGTGCTAGAGAGAGATTGCTTTTATAACAAAAACAGTCCTAAAGTGACCCATTAACCATTAAAATCCATGAATGGATTAATCCATTAATGAGGGCCATGCCTTCATAACCCAATCACCCCTGCCAAAGGTCTCACCTTTCAACTCCACTGCACTGAGACCAAGCTTCCAGTAATGAATTCCTGGGACATAACCAAACTACAGGAGTCACATTTTCTGAGGAAGAGTTTGGCTTCCAAATATAGCAGACATGATAGGAAGAAGAGATACAGACTAGCTTTCTCAATATGAGGTGTTTTAAGTACTCTTAAGTTGAGAACCATCTTCAGGATGCATTAGAAACCAAAGAGTGGAGGGTAGGGGGAATGGAGTTGGAGGTTTGAAGAATAAAACTAGGACAGGACAGGGCAGGACAGAACAGTACAGAATAGGATAGGAGTGGCTCCTAATGAGAACAACTGAATAATTAACAAGGAGCTTTTCATACACCTACATCATTTTCTCCTCATTATTACTCTCAAATTGCAAATGGCTAAAGAGGGCTCTATGAGATTAACTTTCCCAAGGTCAAAGAGCTGGTAAGCAGCCAGACTTAGACATGAACCCACAGAGGTACACTATACAGAGAAGTAGTGTTCACCATGGGTGATAGAAACTTCAAATCTCTAATCTACAAAACCAGGGACTCCTATGTTTACAAATGTAGGTAGGGTGAGGAGTACTGTTTAGAAAGGATGATCAAAACTTCTGATAATGCAGGATTAGGCTGACCTGGGTGGGAGGCCTCTCCCTACAACACATGGGAATGCTGGTAAAGGAGCTGTTCTACCAATAAAAGGAGGTCTAGAATAACTGCTCACTAGCCCAGCAAAGCAATAAACAGGAGCATACTTTTTGCTAACTTAAGCAAAAAGAATAGAAAAGGTGAGAAACTGAAACCCCATCAAAGGCAGTATATGGATATGAAAGTTAGTTCCGGATGATTCACTTAGTTTTCTTTCATAAGCATGCAGACTGTTACTCCGTAGGACACTTTTCACAGCTTAAGCCATCAGACTTTTGCAGGATAGAAGGGAAGAAGTGCTACTAAACAGGTTCATAGTCAAGACTTACAAACCATATGAGGAAATCAACAACCATGAGAGTCAACGACACAAGAACAAAACTAGAAGCCTAAGAATTGTACATATTAAACCCTATTAAGGAGCTCAGGGAAAAAAAAAAAAAAAAAACAAACCTGAATTTAAAATGACTAAAATAATTTAAAAAGGAATAGAAACTCCAATGAGAGAACAGGACAATATCAAAAATGCAAATTTGTCAAGTATATAGAAATGAGAAATTTACTCTCTGGTATTAAAAGTTTAAAAGTGGGGGCTGAGGTTATGACTCACAATAGAGCACTCGCCTAGCACGTGCACAGCCCTGGGTTCGATCCTGAGCACCACATAAAAATAAATAAAATAAAGATATTGTGTCCAACTACAATTAAAAAATAAATATTTAAAAAAAAGGTTAACAGCAGAGTACAAGAGCTGAAATGAGAATCAACAAAATGGAAGAAGAGCAAGTGATGCAATACCTGATACTGGTAGGTGTTAATTCTCCACAGCTTTGTGCATTTTTTGTTCTCACATTCAGGTTAATTTTACCATCACTATCTTTCCTTAAAACTGAATTCTAACAACAAAGCCAAGAAAAATAGATCAAAGAAAATGGCCTCAAATTTTCAAACCCATATCTACTCTCTAATAAAATGGAACTTTTAAAATAAACTCTATTGTTACAGGAAATTTCTTTGCCACATTCTTGTCATAATTTGGGTAATAGCTGTGTATTCACAGCATGATATCAAATGCATGTATTGAAGGTAAAATTTCAGCTTTTGAAGGAAATCCATTAAGATGTTATATCTTGAACTTCCAAAGTATTCGCAAAAAAGATCCCAGATTATTTTCAAACCTTACCCATGTTAAGGTCATTAATCAGGTTTTAAAATCATGGATTCCTATTATTTTTTTTAATTTGTTTAGTTGTAGTTGGACACAATACCTTTATTTTATTTATTTATTTTTATGTGGTGCTGAGGATTGAACCCAGCACCTGGCATGTGGTAGGCGAGCCCTCTACCGCTGAGTCCCAGCCCCAGCCCCATGGATTCCTAGTCTTATAGAACACTTTACTCACTTGAAACAGTGAACTTTGTTTTTAACATAACAGCTTTTATACCAGTGCAAATTTAAATGTTACAGATCTTCAAAGACGCTTGTTTAGGACTTTTATTGTCAAATTTTCTTCTCTTATACTTCCTTCTCCCCCTGTTACCCTTCCCTTTCTCCCTCCTTTCCTCATTCCTCTTCTTTTCCTCCCTGTATTATTAAAGTACTATCTCTGCCATACTATATAAATCATATTAGGGCTGTTAACATATGGAATACTCATTGTGTGTAAAGATTCCTTTGTTTTGGCTTATGTTTTTACAAAAAAAAAGTATCTCTTCCTTGTACTCTCTACCCCCTCCATTAGCAATCTCGGCAAAGGTTTGGAACTATTTATTGATTTCATTTGAAAGTTGTATTACAATTATAATGGAGGTGAAAATGATTAAAGGAAAGAACTCAAAAGAACTGGCCTTGTGACAAGAATGCAAAAGGAAGAAAGAGTATACTAATTACACTTCACAATAAGTAATCCAACCACTAAACTTGTATGATAATTAGGAAAAATGATGCTTTACATAATTTAATTTTTAGAATTGAAAGTTATTAGTCAGGTTTTAGTTCTGGAGATTAATAAGTAAGATAATTTCTGGAAATTTGGAACTAAAAAATAGGGGTTAGAAAACCTGTAACAGATTCTGATAATTCAAGCATTTATTTAGTGATATATATATATACTTTTCCTCTGTTAAAAATAGAAATTTCAAAAAGATTTTTCAGATTCAAATAGTTCGACAGAGTTGAATTTGTATGGCAGTTTATTTTCTCAATTTACATTTGATTTACAATAAGGAAGCTGTTTATTTTTAAAACTAAATAGTCTAAAGTAGGTTTTCTTCTGTTGGGAATCAATTAGGAATGCTTTTGGTTGCAAAGGACAAAAAAGGATTTACTGCAGTTTAATAAGGGGGAGGAACAATTTTATTAGATTATTATTACAATGTATTATGATAACATTATTATAACATGAAGTCTGGGGTGGGCTGACATCTCAGTCATGTTAGGGCTGCTTTACTATCATTCATTATGATCTTGCAACTATGTAGTTCATAACCTAAATTAAAAATAACAAATTATCAGACAACTTTGGACCACTTTTATTCAAAGTTGAGGAAAGAGGGGTTCTATAGAAGAGGCAATTGAGCTACTTGAAATTTTTAAATTTTTTTCACACTTAATTTCCTATCAAACCAAGATATATAACTGAAAAATTATTGTACTTTTCAGTGATATTGTGTTTCTTTAATACCTTTGGGAGAGCTGACAAGCGTTCAACTTTTGATCATATTCTTCTTGGCCCAGAATAAAGCAATAAGAGTTCTCACCATCTCCAACGCTGAACTGCTGCCTCCCTCCCCGCCATTCTTTTTTTCCCCATTTTTTATGGGTTTATAGTAATTACACATGACATCAGAATTCATTTTGACACAATCATAAAAGCATGGAATATAATTTGCTGTATTTCAGTCCCCAGTACTTCCTCTTCCCTCCCCCTCCCCCTGTTCCCTTCCCTCTGATCTGCTTTCCTGCCACTCTTTTATTCATTTAACACAACTCAGTGGCATGATAGAGTGTGGGGTCTGTGACTGTCCTTCAGAACAAGCTATTTTACCTTTGACTTACAAGTAATTTACTTATGAAAAAAAAGAAATATGTAAATGCAAAATACATTTTACATTTGAAAAAAAAGCAAAAAATGCCTATAATGTCATTTCATAGAAATAATCAGTGCCAAAATTCTCTATATATCCCTTTGTGCAAATAAATTAATGTAAATATCATATTTTTAACAACAAAAAGAAGATATATTTTTAAAGAAAGGAGGACTAGAACCTGGGGTATAACTCAGTAGTACAGTGTTTGTCTAGCATGCATGAAGCTCTGGGTTCAATTCCCAGCACCAAGAGGCAAAAAGAGGAATATAATTTTTAAAAAACTAAAACTAAAATAGTTTGATACTTGCTTTTTTCCTATTCAGGTATTTGGTTTAACATTTAACATTTAACATGAAAAATCAGTTCAGTCCTTTAGACCACCCTGTTATCAGTCCTCTAAACACAGTAAGAGCACATTCTTCATCTTTGTTTACTTGTTCAGATCTATTGGTTTAAAGATGGGAAACAGATCTCTCCAAAGAGTGATCACTACACCATTCAAAGAGATCTTGATGGGACCTGCTCTCTCCACACCTCAGCCTCCACCTTAGACGATGATGGAAATTTTACAATTATGGCTGCCAACCCTCAGGTAAAAAGGGGTGTAGGTTTGGGCTCTTTGCTTAACAGCACTTACAGGCATTTGATTGGACAGAGGAACTGTTTGACTGAAAGATGAAGTTGTACTTCTTTGACTTATGAAACTGTTTTTCCAAATCCAATAGCCATCTTGGTTTCAGAGGCCAGAAAATTTCCTTGTTCCATATTTATTTATTCCATCAGGTGTTCTTCTCTAGCAATGATTCTGGTGCAGATATGCATTCCTCCCATAAATATTAAGGCTTCCTGTGTATTCACCTCTTATGGAGGTTATGGGGTCATAATGGTGGACAGGCTAGTCCTGCAGTAGAAAATAATCTAATATGATTTCTAGTAGGATTAAGTTCTATAAATAAAATAAAGGAGGAAGAAAGGATATAGAGTAGTGTGTACAAATTTTAGTAACAGAATGCAAAAAAAAAAAATTTAAAGAAGTACACACAAACATCAATGAACTTCTTGGTCCAGGATTAAATTATATAGGCATTGGAATCTGTGAATGCCTATATATAGCATGTTTGTATCAAAATTTTTTGTCTTGTGTTTGCCCTTAGATTTAGGGCCAAAAAATTGCCTTCTTAGAATTTAATGAAGGGTTGCTGGATATCATCATGTTTCCAATTCAAGCCCACAAATTTTTTCTTGAGCATCTTATATACTTTAGGCATTATGCTAACTACAGGGGACACAAAATTGAGTGAGTGATTTTGTACCTTAAGAGTTCAATGTGTAACAGGGTAATTTTACTGAATTCACTAAAGTTGTATAATTCATTGGCTTTTTTTTTAAGGAAGCTAAAATTAATAATTTTACTTATAACTAAAAGTTCTTTTTAAAGTCTCTGATTTATTTATGTTGTTCCATATTCTGTTATATCTTTCAAAGATTAGAAAACGTAGGATTTAAACAAGGCTTACAGGCTTTTAGACATTTGTACAAGATATCCTATTCCAATATTCCATTGTCATATAAAGACATTTTCTGTAATAATATTAAGATTAGAATGATACTCAAATTATCCAACTAATCAGGTTTGACAGCACAGCAGACTCTTCACTGTCATTGAAAAGTTTCTACCTTAATGCACTTTTTTGAGGTTCTAATTTTGTCCATAAATACATGACCATCACCCTGAAAAAGTCAAAAGCATAGTCTCTATTAAGAAGTTGCACTTTAATGAGTATGTTCACATTTGCATAATTGTAAGAGAGAGCAAAAGCAGAGGTTGCTTTTTTGTCTTATTATATTTTCTATGTGTTTCCTTGACTATCAACAGACTTCATCCTTCAGTTTTCTGCCTGTTTAAAAGAAAAATGGTAGAGAACTCAACAAAATCCAGAATTCTTCATTGGATCCTTTATTATTTTTTTTTTCTCTAGAACGAGTGGGATTTATTCTGGGGATAGAATTATGTGCGTTTCTTAAGTGCTTAGCAGAACTGGGTTCCTGCTTTTAATTTCAAGGCATTTTTCCTAGCATATTTTAAATTGTTATTGGAGTAAGCCATTTTATAGAAGAAAAGAACATAAATGTAAAACTGCAATTGTGGGTCTGCTTCTGCTCTTCTTCAAATTATACTAATGTATTTGTACATATGGAAAAGTTCTAATCCAGTAAAGGCGCAGTGCTCATGGCCAATGGCAGCATGCAGAGTTTAAGACATCAGGCCAGCCTCAAGGGTCAGTAGTGTCTGATCGCTTACACTCTAGACAAACATGATAGAGTCACTATAGAGAGCTACTGAAGATCCCCCTTGTACCATTCCACATTGCACACCTATAGCATAACATTACATTGTACTCATAAATATGTTCAATTATGTCTTAATTAAAATAAAAACCAATCTTAAAAAATGAAGGTAATCTTACCCAAAGCCCTGTGTAAGAGCCCCAGACCCTCCAAAAAGATCCCCTTTGTAAACAGGGGAAAAGGAGAAAGGGAAGGAAATCAAAGAAATGACGCAGAGAGCATAGTATAGGGGTGAAGAACGTGAGCTCTGGCATCAGCAGATCAGAGAGTTCTAACTCTGTCACTTATTACCTAGGTGACTTTATCAAGTCACTTCACCTCTTTATGCCTGTTTCCTCTTCTAAAATATCAGAATAACAATATGGACTTTTACATGTAATAGTACATGTAAAAAGCACTCAGCTTACCTGGAACATAATATGCTTTCAATAAATGCTACTTTCATTATTCTAATTCACAAACACTAATTCCCCATCTTAAAAATAGCAATCCTAAGACTTGGCAGAAGCCTGTGGAACCCGGATGGAAGAGATCAGTTGTTTCTAGGTATTCTACTCCATAGTTCTTTTAGAGTAAGCAGTCCATTGGGATGGAATTTCCACCCAACATGCTGCTGGTGTGTGGTCTTCTGACCTCCTGGCTTTTCCCTTTTATCACTCCCATGGGAAGGGAGTTAGGCAGCAGATGTGGCTGTGCCACAACTGCCACAGCTGTGGGCTTGGGTGGAGGAAACTGAACTAGAGAATGGGCCCCACCCAAGCACAGCTGACACTGGCCACACATGGAACTGGGAAGCTGCTCTGCTCCCAGCGCCCCCTCGAGGGCCAAGAGAACACCCCATAGAGAGGAGCCACTGGCCTCATATGAGGCCCCAGTAATTCTGCTTTACCAAATCCCAGGCTAAGCCCCACAGTCAATCCCCTCAGGTCTTGCCCTCCACCCTTTGGAGAAAAGGCAACCATAGGAGAAGTGGACCAGTTTACATCAGGTAGCCAAAAGCCCAGCCCTCCTGACAGAATATCCCTCCTGCCCCATCTGTGATTTAAGCAAAAGGTGATATGAGTGTTTGGGGTCTACCTGAGGGGCAAAAGACACCCAGGGGCCATAGCAGTCAGCCCCTGTCCCTAATGCCTAGAATTCCAAAAGTCTTTAAATACACCCAGTGTCATAATCAAGAGATGAGGCCATCAGTCTCCTTTTCTATCTAAATCACCAAAGACAGACAAAGGAGGGAAAACTCATGAAAAGAACCTAAGGAAATGCTAAAAGTGGACATTTAGGCCTCAGCCAGAACATGTAGTTGTGTGTATCCCATTGAAATCACTGTAAGAGAATTTTGGTATTTATGCTACTTGGCAGTAGTTGTTATTTCAAGTCTCTAATCATGTTGTCTGGTTGATTTTAATTCCAAGAGTAAAACTCCTTTTTTTTCCTGGGGTCTTCAGTGGCAGGTATACCCAAATATGCCAGATGTCTAACTTGTGAGTCATCTTCTAGATACTGGAATGAATGTTACTACTTATTAAAACAACAAAGTGGTATTTAGACCAAGATGAGTGGCAGCCCATTTTTCTAACTAACCCTTGGCATAAATCATCATTTGTGGCTGTAGGAATGCCAATATAGACCTGTTTAACTCTCATAATTTTATCCTTATAACATCTGTTATAATACACTGAAGGATTTTATTATTCTTGTCATTTGTGAATTAAAATATGATTTTTTAAAAAAGAATATCTTAAGTAGCCACTGGAAAAAACTCAAAAGTAAAAGCTGAATCTCTCAAGATATGAAGTGTAGTTGACAGAAAACTGAAGTTGACTGTCTACTTCCCAGATGCCCTTGAATATTCAGTTACCTTGATTTTTTTTTTCAAATTTTAAAAATATTTGGATATGAAAGGCAGGCAATTACATCTATTTTTTCCTAATACACTGTAGGCTACATGATGTGAAATAACTGAGGGAAAGAGGAAAAGACTGGAGTGGAAAAATGAGTTCAGTAATGAAACACAGAAGGCAGAGCTTTTCAGAGCAGTGGAAAATAATTACAGAAAGCAGCCAAGAGAAGGGCGAGAACCAAGGAAAGAGGAAAACACTAAAGTTCAGCAGATTATTTTATAGAATATGATATTTTTCCACCTGGGTTAATCTTTTGGGAATGAGAAACATGTTAGATATTGTTGACTGCATCCAAATTCTGCTTGGGATGGAACACACAGCTCTCCACCTATCCTGTGATTCTGTATCATATGCAATGTGTGCAGCTCAGTGTAATTCATTAGAGACCAGAGCAATCACATGGTTTAGCAAAATAATGAGCAATTGTGCAGTTACACTAAACACTATGCCAAAATGAGGCTCATGAAGCAGTTTATTTCAGACCCTAATCCTATCTTTAAGACACAACTAAATCTAAACACAAATGTTTTACTTTGTTTTGTTGTGTTGCTAAGTTACTTCGTACTGCACTTGGATTTTGGAATGGCTGCTTTGCAGTTTGATGTTCCCTCAAATTGCATTATGTATACAAGTGGCAAGCCTTTATAAAGACTCTGTGCCACAAGTTAAATTCATAAACTATGAAATATAAATGTTATTTTCATATCACATAAATAACTGACTTTGCATGGTGCAAATAATCTTTACAAGCTGGATGTTTAATACAGAATCACTTTGACAATTCAAACTCCTTGTTTGTACTATGGCTTTAAACTTTGGCTTTGTTCAGAATAGAAAAGTGACACAAATCTGAATTAAATATTAAAAATGATTGTTTTGTTTTAGCATTGTAAGGTTTCCTGGCTCATTTCAATCTTCTCTCTAAACATCCACTTTCATTATTATTTCACAGATTAATAAAGCGAAAAACAATTAAAATGTTAAAAGTACCATAGCAAAAATGTACATCAGAGCCTTCTAATTTGAAAATCATAATTTGATTGCTAAGATTAATTGGTATATTAGTATGAGTAAAATCATTAACACTACTTCTATATGAGCATTCTCCTAAATAAGGTGTTCAGACATCTTCAAGACTGCTTCACTGAATTCCAGATTTTTTTTTTCAAATAAAATTTTCAAAATTATATAACTTCTTAATTTGGATGCTTTTTAACTGCTCCTGATCACGTATTGGTTAGTAATATATTTAACCAATAACAGTACACTAATCAAATTAAAAATCTGCTTCCTGAAGACCATGTCCTCCTCCTTATGTTCAGCAGTCAAAGTTGTAGAAAGTGTAGGAGTACAAAGACCACAAATGGTAACATGTTTTCATAAATTTGGGAGGAAATATTCCATGACAAGGTTTGTGTGTCCAGTTACAAGCAGTAGCAGCAAGAACCCAGAGAACAGTGTAGAACTGCGTAATTTCTCCAGAGCAGTGTCAACCTGGATGCCCTGTTTTTCTGGAAAGGGGAGGAGAAGGCAGGATTTGCCTTAAGCTTAGTCAACAATTAGCTGAGTAGAGCACCTTTCATCCTACATCTCATATAATGCAGCCATCATATAAGCAGGCCCATTGAATACAACTGTGCTTGGCCCCATGAAAGCACCACAGAAGTTAAAGGTTGGCCTACTGGCCACATATTCAGCCTCCCCTGCTAAAAACATTTTGTTTTCTCTTTAGAGTAAATTACATTCTAATAGAATAATTTACATATGCAAAAACTGTGTTAAACACTTCTACTATGCCTCATATTCATCTGATATTATATGTTCACATTTAGTACTACAGTATTTTAACATTTTGAGCATTTACTGTATGTAAAAATGCAATACGAAGCACTTTGTACATTTTAACTCATGTAATCATTGCCAAGTACCCAGGTATTAACTATATTGTCTTGTTTTACAGTTGAATAAATCTAGCTAGAGATGTTAGATTATCAGTTCCTAAAGGAACAGAATTGACTTACAAACCCAGAAAATATGATTCCAGAGCTAAGGAATACCATACAAAGGTGTCTGAGGCTCATGCTGGGATAAGGGACAGGGGAGACATTGATTAAAACAAGTTTTAAAAAAAATGGAAAGGAGGTAAGAACATCCCTCCAATAAAGTACATTCACTTGGAAACTTTTGGGGGTCATCCATGCCCAGGTGGGGCCCTCCAAAATCATCATCTCAATGCATGTCCATGCATATTAAATGTCAACTCAGACCATGATAATGCAACACCAGCTATGATGAATTTAATAATGATGTCATGTACCATTTAATAAGACCATCTTAGGTTATAGCATTTAATACTTACAACATCCTTGTGAGATATATTCCTTTTCTTTACAGAAAGAGGAAAAAAAAGGCTTTAAAAAAAACTCAGTAATTTGCCCAGTTTTAGAAAAAGTCAAAACTCAAATTCAGGTTAGAGGATTATTTTTTTTTAAGCAACCCATTCTGCTTGCCCATATTCAAGGTTCAAGTTTGAATTTAACTTACATGTTTTTCTAATCATGTCAATGATTAGTTAATCTTAATTTCTTTTGTGGATCCTCTGTTTTGTCCCACAGAGGAGGATAGATCTAAATTATCATTTTATCATTCTATCAGTAAGATGGCAAAGCACATAACAAGGAGGCCATATCCTGTATCAGTGCGTGTGAAGCTATTGTATGAAACAAGACATATGCTTCCTTGTGTTCAACCTCAAAACAGAATCATGGATTTTATGTGTTCATTTGATAAAGCATCTAGTAGGATATATCAATTGGGTAATTTATTATAAGGGTCTTCAAAGCAAGTCACATCCAAATTTTCTATAGCAGGTATGGATTTGATGAGATAGGGTGAAATCAATTTTCACATTTCAAGCTAGTTTAGGGACTCCCAAGTGTTTGCCAAGAGCTTGGGACCAAAAAATCTTCAGATACAATTAATCTAATTTAGAAATCATTTTCCTTCATAATGTAATACTTTTTTCTCCTCGGAAAGGCAGTGTTTTCAGGAAAGGCAGTGTTTTCACCATGACCAACAGCAAATATTGTGTGTGAATGCTAGAGAGACTGACATATCTAGTGATATAAGAATAAATTTGTTTCTCTGGTACCACCTCTTTCTATTTGGCCATTCTGAATTCCTCTGATCTGTATTGCATCCCTATGTGTTGTTCCCCTTTCCCAGTGGTTAGAGCCCCAAAGAAGTCCAGGCTTTGGGAGACCTGAAGAGCCCTATTGCCCAGATCCCTGCCCTTCACTAAATTCTTCTATGGGTGAACACACCTGTAATCCCAGCTACTCCGGAAGCTGCGGCAGGAGGATCACAAGCTTCACTTAGTGAAGTCCTGTCTCAAAATTTAAAAGTTTTTTAAAAAGGGGTGACTTAGCTTAGTGATAGAGCACCCCTGGGGTTCAATGCCCACCACCATTAGAAATCCTACTGTGAGTTGTTTTTTATATATCATATCATGTTCCCTCTACTAGTACCCACCCTCTCCCTACCCTAGCCCACTTTGTTGGAAAACAACTCTTCAAAACACACAGAACACTCCTGTTTCTATTACCAGCATTTATTGGTTACTGGCAACAAAATTAGAAGTCACTGGTAGAATTTTATTTTGAATGTGAATACACATAAGGACTGCTCATCAATCCTGAGCTAGAATTCACGAAGTCTATTCATCAATAATATTTCTACTTCCCATTTTTCCTCTCTTGCTTTTGCCTTTTGCCAGCATCTGAATTCAGAAGTACATTTGGCCATTATTCTGGAAGAGTGGAGAAGAAAGTGGAGGAAAAACAATCAGGCATCATGCTATTGTGCTAGTAATGGCCGGAGGTGGGGAGAAGAATTAAAACAAAAAGCCAAAGTTACTAGTGGTTTATCCATGTCATCAGGTCCCTTAAGCATTATGTTTGTCTATCCACAGAACAACAATTACCAAATTTTCAATAGGCAAATTAAAGATATATTATAAATTTTCATTAGCTAGGCCCTTATCACATGACTCACATACTTTAGATAATCAACTATTTCTGGTTTTTAAGTCTCATTTCCTGAGGACATGGTGTAATTACATATATTTTCCTTGTTATTCTCTGAGTATACATCTTACATAATGCTCATTTTCTTATGCAGACATCCCCCAAACAAACTGTTTGGGGAGGGGATACCACTAACATTTAATATACATATTACTAAAAAGATGTGACAGAAAACTAAAATCTAGTTTTGATTTCAGAATTTGGCCACAACCAGTAGATATTTGCCTATGAAAACTGAATCATGACAAGAAAATAACATCCTGCTATATTTTTCAATTTGACTTCATGTATTAGGGAAACCTTAGCAGATTATGGTTCATTGAGAGGTAGCATTTCAAGTATCATTGTGGATAAAACAGTAAAGCACATTTAACATTCAGAGAAGGACCTTGTCACCTGAGTTCTTAGTTTTATTAAGGAGCTTAACTCAGGGAAAGTGCTTTTCTGAGAGGAGTGGGTTTTATTGCTAATGGAACACTGAGTTGTTATGAGAATGGAACACCAGACATGAGAGTGCTTAATGGTTAACAATTTTGCACAGCGAATAACCTCTTTTCCTGATGTCCCTGACAGGGCCGCGTCAGTTGTACTGGACGGCTGATGGTACAGGCTGTCAACCAAAGAGGTCGCAGTCCCCGCTCTCCCTCAGGCCATCCTCATGTCAGAAGGTATTTCAGATGTTCCTTCCTGTAGGTGTTACTGTGTACTTATTACTATACATTCAGGACTGCTGGAATCATAGTATGACAACAAAAGTGAATGGAATTAGAAGACAGAACACGGATACATAATTCAAGTGTGTGAGCCTTGATTATTATGCCCCTTTGCAGTTCCAAAAGGGGAAGGAAAAAAACATTTGCTAATATGTGCTGAGTCTATTCAGATATACCATTGTTAGTCTATTTAGTATGGCGTGTTTTATATATGAAGAAATCAAGACTTTGCACCTTTAGATGGCACATGAACACAAAAATACTAGTAAATAGAACACAAATGTTCCGAAGCAAAACGTCTCTAACCAACAGCGGTGAAGACTTACCATTATAAGCTGTTGCCACTGGATTTCTTAAAATCAGCTAGGTTGTTAATGTACATTTTTAAATTGCTTAGTTCAAAACATAGTAGACGATAAATTATGTAGGTAAGATTTATCATGTTATAGATGCTCAAATATCTGCTAACAATTGAGTCTGCTTTCCATTCCTAGTAGCCCTGAGTCTATGAAAGGACACTGACAGAATGATGGCAGTCAGGGAGAGAGAAAGGATGTTATTTCTTATAATGTATTTGCCCTAAAACAATATGGTAAGTCAATCAGCCTTTCTATCCAGATATTTTACAGACAGAACATCCTGAAATAGTCCTGATGGTAAGATACAAGCCATAGATGCACAACACCTTTGGTGAAGAGAAACATAGTTAGACTCACAGAGGAAAGGCAGGAAAACTGAGTAAGCATCAAGCAAGAGATGTGTCTATACCACCTCATGTGACTGAAGCCACAGTCCTTTGATCAACATTTGGATGACAAGTACCTGGGCATGTGCAAATTTAATTCCAAACTAGTGCAGTAAAATCTGTTAGATCTTAGACCTGTATCTCAGGCTATAAACACAACATCGTTTCAGGTTCATTGTCTTGCATTTTTCTCTTCTGCCACTCCTATGGTCTTCAATAAATCAAAGCTTTTCCTGATATCAATAGATCCTACAAAGAATTTTCATCAGATCTGTATTTGGAGAAAATGATTATCAGACTAATATACTAATCTTTTATTTGTTCCACTCATTTTTTTTGTTTTTTTCTAGTGAAGTGTTTTTAAATTTATCTTCCAGTGGTTACTGACAAAATTTATATCCAACATGTTACTCATTTCATAAGTCTTTCCTGCAATACAATTGTATTCCTCTGGCAATATACTACACAGAGGTGTGCAAAATGTGAGAGATTTGCACAACCTTGTTTATATATATATATATATATATATATATATATATTTTAGTTGTATATGGACACAGTACCTTTATTTTTTTGTTTTTTATGTGGTGCCAGGGATCAAACCTAGTGCCTCACACATGCTAGGCAAGCGCTCTACCACTGAGCCACAACCCCGGCCCACAACTTTGTTTTTAAAAAGTAAAAATAATCCCTTTAGGTACATAGATAATTAATGCAGAAGATTTGTTTTCTTAGTTAATGTGAAAAGGAATTTTGATAATATATTAAATTTTTTAAAAGTAAGAGCTTTTAATTTCCTACAAAATTAAAATTGGTGGAAGTTAATAGTTATTTCTATTGAAAAAGATTCAATTAAAAAAATCTGATAATAGAAAAAGCTGCTCTTACTGATAATGTAAAGCTTTAAAAAATATTTAGGAAAAAATGCTCATTTCCCTTTTGTGATTTATATTAGTCTGCAGTTAGCAGATTATTAAATTTATCAGACTTCCAAATTAAACAAGACTTTGCTTTTCTGACTTTTTGACGCATAAATCTTGGGAATGGGTAACAGATGAGGAAATAATAAGATTACCCCCATTGTATTATACGAAAACTGAGGACTAAAAGCTTGGAAATAACTACTATCTATCCTGATGCATCTTGTTTCAAGGCCTCGCTCTAGATCAAGAGACAGTGGAGATGAAAATGAACCAATTCAGGAGCGATTCTTCAGACCTCACTTCTTGCAGGCTCCTGGAGATCTAACTGTTCAAGAAGGAAAGCTCTGCAGAATGGATTGTAAAGTAAGTGTTTGTTATGCTGCAAAATTACTGCCTCATTTCTCTCCTCAATGCCATTTCTCTACAGTTCTTTTTGGGACATTATGTAAAATAGATGATGCCAGATCAAAAGAAAAACTAGCAAAATATACTCAGCATCTATATGCCGTTTCCCATCATGAATTTCCTTACTTTTAAATTTGTCTTAAATATTTTCTTTACTCTGAACCCTACATCCCCTATCCAAGAAAGGCTTTATTTATCCCTTTATTTTTTTTCATTTTGTTGAAGTAATAAATATGATGAATCTGCCATATGCCCTAATCAATAGGGGATCTTCATTCTTTTTTCATCAAATATATCCATCTATCTACTCTGAGTTTTATTCTTTCCATTTTCTAGAAATTCTTAGATAAGTTAAAGTGACATTCTTCTTTCACCTGTTTTACCAGAGCTTCTTAACCCAGGGTCCTTGGGTAAGCAGGCTTTATTAGGTGTGTGAGTTCTGAAATTATATAGAAAATTGTGTATGATACAGTTTTCAGCAGTTTCCCAAAGGAATTTCGGGCCAAAAATGTTTAAGAACCACTGCTCTCATGAAAAATACTGTGATTTGGTTTTTGCTCTACTTAACTGATTTTAAAGTAAACATGGATGAGGTTCTTAAAATTTGGGTTCCCTCTGCTGGTTCTCTCTGGGATTGCAGAACATAAATATAACTGCTTTGAGGATCTTGGCATTATCTGCTTTTTCAAAAAGTCAGTCTGGAGTTGGGGATATAGTTTGGTAATACAGCACTTGCCTAGCATGTGTTCTGGGTTCAATCACCAGTACCACAAAAAGAAAGAAACAAAAATAGGTAAATCTGGGCTTCTAGGAATGTATAGAAAGAAAAATGTATTATCAAAAACATTCTATTGTCCAACATGATTCATTTTGCAGTATAAATATACAGGTTGAAATCCATATATATATTTACTTTATTTGTAGTCTGTAAAAATTCATACATTAGAACTATATGATCCAGCAGTCCTACTGTTCCGTATATAGCCAAAGAAAATGAAAAAATGTCGGGATACCTGCACTCCCATGTTCATAGCATCATTATTCATAATAGCCAAGATATGGAATGAAGCTCAGTGTCCATTAACAGATGAATGAATAAAAAATACATGTATGCACAACGTAAAACTATTCAGCCTTTAAAAAGAAGGAAATCTGCCAGGTGCCGTGGTGCACTCCTGTAATCCCAGCAACTCAAGAGGCTGAGGGAGGAGGATCCTAAGTTCAAAGCCAGCCTCAGCAACTCATCGAGGCCCTAGGCAACTTAATGAGACTCTGTCTCAATATAAAAGATAAAAAGGGCTGGGGATGTGGCTCAGTGGTTAAGCACCCCTGGGTTCAATCCCAGGTACTAAGTGGGGGAAAAAGGAAGGAAATCTGCAATTTGTAACAACATGGATGAACCCCCAGGACACTATGTTAAGTGAACTAGTCCAAGCACTGAAAAAGAAATACCACATGACCTCCCTGTTATGTAGAATCTAAAAAAGTCAAACTCATAAAAGCAGAGAGTAGAATGGTGTTGCCAAGGGGAGGAGAACTGGGGAGACTTTGGTCAAAGGACACAGAATCTTAAGTTAGGAGGAGTAAGTTCAAGAGATCTATAGTTAATAACACTGTATTATAGACTTGGAAGTTGCTAAGAAAGCAAATTTTAAGTGTTCTTATCAAAAAAAGTGATAAGAATGTGAGGTAATACATGCGTTAATTATCTTAAGTTAGCCATTCAACAATGTATACATATTTCAAATCATACTGAACACAATAAATACAAATAATTTTTCAATTATAATTTCTAAAAATTTTCCAAGAATTATTATAGTTTTTAACCTACAAAGTTACATTTCAAGTCATCTAAAGAAATTTTATTATAGATAGGTCATTAGATAATACCAAGAAATTATTAATTTCATGTATAAAAATGGAATCAAAATTATGTAATAAAATGTATATTTCTTTAAATGTATAATTAGGTAGATAGGGATAAAATTATACAAAGTCTGGAATTTATTTTATAATATAAAAAATGATGAGACTGAATCTAAATAATGGGTGTATAGAGATTGACCATACTGTTATATCTACTTTTGATCATATTTTAAAAAGAAGTCATAGTAATTTATTTCTCAAATTGAGCACAGAAATTGAATTTCAGTATATGTATTTAAGTATTTCAGTGGCATAAATGTCCTTAAAACCTCTGCCTTTAAAAGAATATTGGGAGGAAAAGTAGTCTGTGCTTGATTTCACTATGATGGTCTGACATAGATGAAGAAAATGTTCAATCTTGCCACATGAACAGATAGAGTGTTACCTGATTCAGAGAAAAATAAAGTCTTCAGTGTGTTTTAAGCTTTGAGGGGGAAAAGAGACTTGAAACACGAAACAAACACGAAAGCAACAGCTTGCTCTTTGCCCAAAAGCCCCCCACCCCAACTCCTGGCAAACATTCCTAGACACTGAGTACCCTCCACCCAGCACTGAGGCTTGGGGAAATACCTCTTTCCGCTGCTCCAGGAATAAGCGTGCCCTTCTGTCTCCCAAACAGAACTGCTCACCAGGACCTTCAGCTCCTGGGACTGCGCATTCTTTACTTACTTACCAGGGGGACCGGGGTTAAAAGAATATGACTTTCCCTTTGCAGGAACATGAGTAACTCTGCACACTGGGATAGGTCCACTGTGAATTAGGTGGCTTGAGAGGACACAGTGCTTTGGGCACCTCTCCTACCAAGCACACTACAGCCAGCTCGTCTAGGATCGAACTAGTGAAGTGGAACCAGTACTATTTCTAAGTTTGGGAAAGGCCTGGGGCCGGACCTAAAGTATCTACGCCCTCTCCCTGCATCACTTCTAGTGACCTCCAAACAGGCAAAGCTGTGTAGGTGGAGAGCTGGGGGATAGCAAGTGGACAGATGGGACAGCAGAGCCTGACCATCACAGAAGCCAAGCTGCCTGACTACGGCTGTTTTTTTCCAAAGTCTATTCATGCTTTTAATCCACCATTGAGTACACTTAATTTTTTTTCTTTCAACTCTCTGGACTTTTTGCTTCATTTCTGGGAGGCATCTTGTAGGTAGTATAAATGAATAAATATCATCACAGAGCAGGAGTGGAGTGTGTGTTATCTGACTGATTTGGGCAAAGCTGGTTCTTCAAAGAAATTGTTGTATTATGCAGCAGATGTGCTTTGTATATAATTTCCCACTAGTAAAGTTGGAGATCGGGGAGGTAAAAAGGCCCTCCTCAGCAGTGCCTTTCTCCTATTCAAAATCAAGGACAACACTGTAAAAAGCTGGCAGATGGCAACCATCCCTACCCTTCACAGTACAACGTGTTATTAGCAATTAAATGTGCTTTTATCTGATCTCTGGTCAACACAACCGTCATGGTCTCAAGATTTTATGACATTTCCATTGTGATGCTAATTTGTTGAGATGGCTTTCTGGGTAATTTCATATTGCTCTTGTTACTCAGTTTCAAAGATTATTAAATAATAATAGCTGTCTGTGCTGATGGATGCATTAACTAATGTCTCCATAGCAATGCCACTCCTTGATGAGAAGCTTTAGAGTATATAAATGCCAGCTGAGTGCTTGTTATTATGGTTGGACATCTTTTTTCCAAAGAGCTCAGAGCCTGGTGCTGACATCATCCCAGGAATTTTTATAGTCCTGGGTGAGGTAAGATAATGACAGAAATTTTTTAAATCCCTATTTCACTTGTCTCTAAGTTGTTCTGTAAGAAATGTTTAGAAGTAAGCCTGTGAGTGTTTAGAAAACCATGGAATAGTTTTAAGCAAAAAAGTGACACAAGCTAATTCTAAAATCCATTTCTTTTGCTACCAAAGGAGGAATGTATGCTGGTCTCTTAGCTCTCAGTGATTTCACTGTTTCAATATTAAAAAAAATTTACACGTCTTTCCTTTCTGGTTTAGGTCAGTGGGTTACCAACCCCAGATCTAAGCTGGCAACTAGATGGAAAGCCAATTCGCCCCGACAGTGCACACAAGATGCTTGTTCGTGAAAATGGGGTGCACTCTCTGATCATAGAGCCAGTCACATCCCGAGATGCCGGCATCTACACGTGTATAGCCACCAACCGAGCAGGACAGAACTCATTCAGCCTGGAGCTTGTGGTTGCTGGTAGGCTTCTCTGTGAATCCTTTCTCTCTGCCAGAATGAATATCAGATTACACTTATAAATGAAGTCTACATTATTTAACCAATATAGAAAATAAACCACTGACAAAATAGATTATATCATCAAAATCACCAGTGAGGACATATTATAAGGCTTAGCATATCAGAAATAATTTTTCTTACTCCAGTGTAGCCATTATTATTCTTTTCTCCCACTAACCTGAACAAGAAGGGAAAGGATTTTAGCAGTATTTCCAGGTTCTCGTATATGTGATAGCCCCAGTATTACACAGGGAAAGAGTAATAGCAGCACAGGCCCCAAGAAATGAAAAATATGATTATAAATCAAATTCAACACACAGAACTCATTTTTAACAGAATGTGTAGTGATTTCAAATTTCAAAAAGTTTAAACAACATTGTCATCTATACCCAGTGCCATAATCAAATTAAGTTCAGATTTATTTTTCAATTGGTTATACTGTGATTGTAGGTAAATCTTGTAGCAGTATTATTTTATGAAGTCTTACCCTTTGAGAAGCCTAAAAAGGAAACTATGCTTATTGAAAGGTTTATACCATTTTTAGGAGTTAGGCATAAGTAAAGATTCTAATTATCTGATCTATCTTTTTTCTTTGTCTCTCTCTTTCTTTTTAATGGCATTGCTCTACCACTGAGCTACATCTCCAGCCCTTTTAATTTTTTATTTTGAGACAAGGGCTCACTAAATTGCCTACGCTAGCCTTGAACTTGTGATCCTCCAGCTTCAGCCTCCTGTGTCGCTGTGATTTCAGGGGTGCATACTGCTGCTACACCAAGCTCATCTGGTCTCTTTTATAAAAGAAGCATAACAAAACATAACGTTTATTTCTCATACCTCATATTTACAAAGCACTTCATACACATTATTTCAATTGGTCTTCACAATAGCTCTATGAAATAATTGGAGCAAATCTTCTCTGACTTTCCTATTTAGTAAACTGAGAATCTGACTCAAATCAAAACTTACTGTGAGTACTGAGCTTTTTCAAGAAATAGAGTGGCAAGGAGAATAAAACCTAAGAGGTCCTGGCTAAAATCCTAATGATAATTCTAACAATAAGACCAAGATATTTTTCCACACACAAAAAAAGTGGTAAATGTGTAGGCTGTGGTGCAACTTCAGCTATGTACCTACACACTGGATTGGTTTCATTCATTCTTCTAACCTTAAATGAAAACTGTTCCTCTTTCTATTAAATGTACATTTTGATCATATCTGTCCTTCAGGACTGTGATTTGGGGGTCCAAGAGACAGATATCTCAGTATACCTCCCTTCACACTTCTGTCAGAAGATGACAGTGCATGGTAATTGGAATCAAGGTCTTTGGCATCAGATCTCAGTGCCAATCCCAGTTCGTGTCTACTTTACTAGCCTTGTGGCCTTTGGCAAATGTATGATATCATATATCAGCATCTCAGTTTCTCCATATGCAAAATGGGGACCATAACGCATCTCAGCATTTTTACAAGAATTAATTACTGTGTATGCGGTTCCACTAACGAGTGCCCTGCACAGTGCTCCACAAAGGAACATTATTCTTACTGGTGAGTGGCTACAACATTAAGGCTTGCTTTCAACATTTTATGTTCTTTTCAAAACTGAGACCCAGAAAGAATATGAGGAGAGCTTCTGTTCCCACTTCCCCCAAAATAGCTTAGATCATATAACTACGGAAAATTAATAAAAACAAACCCTCTATGTAAGTCAAGGTCTTAGAGAGTCTTAGGCATTTGGAAATTTCAGGTTGAATGTTTATCATCTTTGAGCTCCCTCCTAGCTGCTTTATTGGGGTGTATCTGTCACTCCAGGCAAGAGGGTGGTGGTGCAGAAAGACATGTATATATCTTCAAATTTTATTCTTGGCAGCTTAGAAGAGAATAATTAAACCTAATTCTTTCTTTGATTTTGTTTCTACCACTGATGCAAGAAAACAATTTCTCATTGGAAGATAACATTCAGTGTTATTAAACAATCAGTTCTGATCTTTTCAGACTACATAATAAAGTTGTCTTTATTTTATGGCTTCCTTCCTATAAGGCAATAATAAAGTTGTCTTTTTTATAGCTCCCTTCAAAGAATACAAATTGAAATTTGTAAATTATGGGATGTACATTCCTAGTTCATAGGGAACTATTTAAAGCTACCAGATTGCCATAATGATGCCTGCTCTGTATTTTCTTTCCCGCTTTATGTCCTCTGGCATGTCTCACCTAAACCAAGAATTTCGAATTTTCAAAATCTTCAAAGCAAACATTTCAGATGGAAGTGAGGGAATCTAAGCAGATCAGACTCCTAGAAATGCTTGTCCTGCTCAGCATCACTAGGTGGCAGTGGTTGGTAGAGGCTGTGTGGTGACATAATTAGTGAAGCCATCACGGATACTAGCAATGACTCGGGCATCTCCTGTGGCTGTTGGACAGGCATTCTGTGGAACAGATGGCCAATGGACTGTGTGAGCCTATCAGACGTGAATTAATTGAGGAAATAAATGAGTAGAAAGCTTACAAACCTTTGCTTGATAAAAGAATAATTTGGAGAGAGACTAGCATCTTATCACCCGAAATGAAAAATGGTATTATAAAAGATCTTTTCAAGCAAAATTTGTAAAGGCTTCTGAATTCTTTGCAGTGCTCCTTTTGTATATCATTGATAGACAATCCATCTCATGTTCCCTTAGCTAAAGAAGCACACAAACCTCCTGTGTTCCTTGAGAAGCTGCAAAATACAGGAGTTGCTGATGGGTACCCAGTACGGCTCGAATGCCGCGTCTCAGGAGTACCACCACCTCAAATATTTTGGAAGAAAGAAAATGAATCACTCACCCATAGCACAGATCGAGTGAGGTAAGACTACACAATGACTTAATTTAACCCATAGCAGCTCAGTTCTAGTGATATATAAAAAGATACATTTTATGTACCATTTAAATCAGTGTATGCAAAAGCCATGCTATTGATTATACCAAAGACAAAAATCACTCTTTACCCAAATATAGATTTAAACCTTTAGATAGATGCTATATTGATATGTGACAAAGCATATTGTCTTAACCTAACAGTAATTATTTTTAAATGTTTACATCAAAAGAAAGGATGAATTCATTTGCTTCAGTGGTGACAGACTATTCAGTGGTTTTTGTAAAAGCAGATCCTCAACTAGGAATTAAGTGCACAGATTTATTCAACCTCTTGGGTCTGCTCTTCTCTTCCATTAACTTTAATAGGGCTAGCAGCCTCTCCAGAATAAGTATGACCCTATTATCTGCCACTTGCACAATTCTGTTTCTAATGACCTAATTAAGAATGATGCTTCATGTCCAAAGTCCCTTTTTAAAAATTTAGAGCCTAATGACTTTATCCTTTTCTCTAGCATGCACCAGGATAATCATGGATACATCTGCCTGCTCATTCAGGGAGCCACAAAAGAAGATGCTGGGTGGTATACTGTATCAGCCAAGAATGAAGCAGGGATTGTGTCCTGTACTGCCAGGCTGGATGTTTACAGTGAGTGCCACTTCATTTCATCTGGTTGCATTTACTCATTGAATTATGAAAATTTAAACATCTGAACAGCAATTCATGTTACTCTTATCTGATCTTTTTAAACAACTCTAGCATTTTACTTGTCAAAAAATTTATATTGCTCTTTCTCTTTCTGTTTATAGTTTCTCGACATTAATAATGAAACCCCAGCAGGAGAACAAATACCCAAGTATCATTAAGGAGATTTGAATAATTAGCAAGATATGCATGTTGATTTCTCTTACATTGGCTAGTCAGTTGTGGCTTCCCTACTTAAGCATCCATAGGAGTTAACAGTAGACAAAGGCATAAATGTCACGTTTTCTTATTACTGCGTTCTGCAAATAACTGTCTTTTAACATTTCTTCCTACATTATAATCCTATCATGGTGTCCTAATGCACTCTGAATGTGTGTACCACTGATGCTGGAATGTGTACTTTTGTGGCTTGGTGCTTTTCTCATTAATCTTAAGCAGCTCAGCAATAGATTTGTGTGTGTATATTTGTGTACATGCATCCAAAATTTTTTTTTAAAAAGTTCCTGCTGAATTTATAGATTAGAAAAATAGCATTATATGATCCATTGGCATAAGGAAAGCCATCAGAAAAAGATTTAAGAACTAATTTCAAATTTTACCTCTTGAAAAAGAAATAGCTTTGTGAGATTCATCAATAAACCAGTGGCTTAAACTGTCTCTACTGCCTAGTTCTTTCCATTCAATTTATTAATGTTAAACATCCCTCCACAATTCTTAACTACTATAATTATTGATGAAAAAGGTATGTTTTTCAAAGAGGAGGAAGAGCCATGCCTGTAACCCTAGTGATTTGAGAGGGTGAGTGAGGCAGGAGGATCACAAGTTTGAGGCCAGCTTCAGCAAACTGTCAGACCCTCTCTCAAAATAAAAGATTAAAAGGGATTCGGGATGCAGCTCAGTTGTAAAGTGCCCATGGCTTTAATCCTCCTACCAATTTTTTTTTAAAAGGAGAAGAGAGAATTAGGAAAGTTATTAACTATTTGAAAGGATTCCCAGTACTATACTTGACCTTTATTACCAATACAGACAATAAATCTACAACATATAAGTAAAATGCAAAGGTATCCCTAGATTTTCTGTCTCCACAATGGATGTGTTGTCTTTCACAAAGAATATGTGCCTGGTATATGTCAAAAGACATTCTGTATTTACTTGAAATACTTAAGGGCTTTCCAAGTGTATCTTTGTTAAAAATCTTAATTTACTCTTTCTTTGTAGCCCAGTGGCATCAGCAGCCACAGACCACCAAGCCAAAAAAAGTACGGCCCTCAGCCAGTCGCTATGCAGCACTTTCGGACCAGGGACTAGACATCAAAGCAGCGTTCCAACCTGAAGCCAACCCATCTCACCTGACACTGAATACTGGCTTGGTAGAAAGTGAGGACCTGTGATCCAGCATTGTTGTTAAAGTTGAAACACCGAAACCGCCATTGCCTTGACCAACATATTCCTCCACCACGTTATGTAAAAGGCAGAAATATACCTTTGACTATAAGAAATAAAAAGAAAAACACCAAAATAATATTTTTCTTACTTGACATACCAAACTAGAGTTTAAGTAGGTGATACGTATAGAAAGACACACATTGCACAAAAAATTCACACTTATTGTTCAGTTTAAAACTTGGAATTGCGTGATTAAAGTGCTCTGAAATGCCAAAATGTTACAGGAAATCAGTTGTTCAAAAATAACCATAAATCAACAAGTGCCTTTAAACACAAATTATAGGTGCTATGTAGCACAATAGCGTGAAATGTTTAATGTGATACTACAATGATTCTAAAGTGCAGTGTATTCAACAGCTACAGTGAACCAAGTGCAATATGTAAGGATGAAAAGGAAGAGAAAATGACAAAGAAATCCAAGTAAATGCCTTGTCTTTGCAAACTGTTTTATATTAAATCATAAGGAACTACTTGCCTTAATTTTTATAAATACCAAGAGTTTTCTAACAAGGTTAATATCTTTCTTCTTAACTTTTTTTTTTCTTTTGTGTAGTATTCTCTTTTCATGCTACCTTGGTAAGAAGCTTATTTACAAACTGTATTAAAAGGCTAATTTAAATATAAATAATATAAAGTATTGTGAGTAAAGCAGATATATATTATAGTCCATTCCACAAAAGGCATCCAAACCGCCCAAATGACCAAGGTATATAGTATATTTGGAGGAAAAAGAGGGTTTGGAAGGAGTAGGGAGGAGAATGAAGGAAAATGCTACCAGCACAATTGTATTGTATTCATTTAGAAAAAAGTAGAAGGGGCAGGAGAGGTGGCAAAGGCCAGGCTTTTCTTTGGTTTTCTTCAGAATTAATCGTAAGGTGCAGGTGAAAAAACACTGCCATTCACAAGTCAAGTTGGAAGTTTGGAGCACATGTGCTATGGAGATTTCAGTGTTATCTGAAGTTTGTGTAGTAGTTGAAGATTTTAGATGTGTAGAGCAAGTTGAATATGGATTGAGACCGCAAGAGTGGCATAAATGAGAAATTGCCTGTAGAATCTAGTGTACTTGATGGAAATGGAGAGTTAAGGAGAGTCAAAAACAAGTCTGTGCTTAATGCATTTTTTTTCATTGGCACTAGATATGGTGAATGGAAGCTATTTCACTCCCCTGCTGCCGCGAAACCTTGCCTGAAGAAGGTGCTGGGTTCTGAGTAGTTTGAAAGGCATATCTACAAAGACTGCTTTTTGAATGCATACGATTCTGCATCAGCTAGACTGAGTTGATTCTGACCAGACTTGATAGTTTTAAGTCGGAACCAATAAAATTTTTAAATGAGAAAAAATAATTTGGCCTAATAGTATAAAACATGAGGCTTTAATGGTACTTTGCTATGAAAAGAAAACACTATTTTCCTTATGCAGAACACATATATCTTTCATTATTTATAATAAAAGTGTTGAACTTTCTTAGCTCAGTTACTCAATTCATACATAGTATTTTTTTAAATAATTTTATATCTGTATACCACCCCATATATTTCATATTACTGCTTCACATGTACAGCTTTCTACTTTGTAAGAACACCAACCAACCAAGTTTTAAATGATTAATAGGCTTGAGCACCAGGTGGCAGATGTTCTATACAGCATGGTACAAGTTTCTTTTACCACACTTACATGCATTGCTAACATGGAGTTTAAGATACTATACAGACAGTCTCCTGGACCTAATCTGTATTGTAGAATTATGATTTATGTCATATATTGCCAAATTGTTCTGAATGTGACTTTTTTGCTAATTTGCTGGGTTTGGGATTAACTAGCATTATTTTGCCACCTTTTATGTTGTATTTATAAAAAAAAAAAAAGTACTATCATACTACTTTGGATTGTTGTGCTGGTGTAATGTGGATTTAACATCAATAAATATTTAACAAATAATAGTGCAATTTTGTGAAGCAAAATATTCAGTTGTTTTAGTTTTCTGCTGCTGATGTAATAAATTAGCAAAACCTTCTTTAGAAGCTTCAAGCAACATCCTAATGATCATAGTTCTGCATATCAGAAGTTGGGCATGATGCATCTGGGTTCTCTGTTCACAATAAGACTAAAATTGGTGTCAGCTGGGCTGCATTCTAGTTGGAAGCTCAAAATGTTCCTCCCAGTTCAAGTGACTGTAACAGAATTCAGTTACTTGCAATTGTAGGACAGATGTCTTTAATCTGTCAGGCAGATACTGTACTCAGCTTTTCAAGGCCACCTGTATTCCTTGCCAGGTAGTGCTGTCCATTTTCAGAGCTAGCAATGTGAATCTCCCTCTAATCAGATCCTTCTCGCACTGTGATTCTCTTTTGACAAGGAGCCAGTCCCTTTTATAGGTGCACCTGATTGAGTCAGGCTCCCCAAGATAATCTCCCTTTCTTAAAGTCATCTGATCTGGAACCTTAATTATATGTATAAAATCCCTTCAGGGTAGCACCTACATTTGTGTTTGATTAGATGACTAAGAGAAGGTGTATGTATGTACAACAGAGACTGGGTACCATCTTAGAATTCTGCCTACCACTCAAATTTGTTATATGTAGTCATGTAAATGCATGTATGTTCACCAATGCCATGGATTGCAAGGGTTCATAAAATATTCCAAGATAACAGAAATAAAGATCAAAGGAAGAAAATAAGAAAAGCATTAATGGAACAAGACATGAGCAACACACACACACACACACACACACGCTCTCGCTCTCTCATATACATCTCTCTGTATATTGCACTAATATCTAGATAGTTACAACAGGTGGACAATACATTTAAGCTTTCTCACTACGGGGGCAGGGAAAGATAAAGCTTGTCATGTAAGTAATTCATAGCCTTCATAAATTGAAAACATTCATCTTTTACATAAGCTCTATGATGGAACTTTATGTATACATTTGAATTAGGCCTGAACTGGGTATTTCACATTATCCCCAATGCCCTATCCCTTCTTATGTTGTAGCTTACAAGATCTACTATATATTTTAATGCTGAATTTATCTCTGATTTTAAAAAATGCAATAATCACCTTGGCTAACCTAGTAGTAGAGACTAATAAAATGAAAAGTATGATTTTCTTTACATTATGGAAATATGGATCCTATAACATGGTAATGAAGAACTTGGGTTTTGGAGCTGGCCAACCAAGATTGGGATCTTAGCTTTGTTGATCATGAGTGACCTGTGGGACCCATGAGAAAGTGACTCCCTCTCCAAGTTTCAGTTTTCTTATCTGTAAAATGGAGATAAAAACTAATACCTCTTTCTTGTGTGAAGATTTATGAGATAACGATGCATGTAAAATTTAACATGGTACCCAGCACATACTAAGAGTTCAATAACTGTCAGTTATTATTCTATATAGTTTGTACATTAAAATAATTTGTTAAAATTATTTCAGTTACATAATGTATACAACCAGGAAAACTGGATGAATAGCAAAACTTTGAACTTGGAAGGGAAAAAAATTATTAGCCTCTAGGTGAAATTTAAAATTTCCCTCAATTATGAATGTAAGCAAGGAAACACAATAGTATAAAAGTACCTGTGCTTGTCCCCATAGAAATTATATTACAAATACAGCAAATCTTGAAAAACCATTTCTATTCAGCAGTACTTCAAATTTGTGGAAGTTATTAGACCTACCAGTAAATGATGTGACTTGGAGCCATGTGTATTATATGATAAAACTTGTTTTTAATACTTTGATAATTACTTTAAATAATTTATTTTCTTTGCATTTTATGCATTTGCAAACATTATTTTGAGAAGCAATCCATAAGTTATACTAGAGTGTCGAGAAGGTAAACAGCACAAAAACTTAAGATCCATGCCTAGAGAAACTCAAAGATATAGAAAAAGAGACAATGGAAAGTGTACTCACTCCTACAATGTATAGGAAAAACATTTTAAAAACCTAAATTGCTCATTAGTAGAAGGAATAAACTACAATTTACCCATACAACAGAATATTACAAGAGATAAGGTGAAAAATTGGATTTATACCTAAAATGGATGAATAGCAAAAGCAATATTTGGTGATAAAAGGAAGTTACAAAAAGATGTATAGAGTATGGGTTTGTTTATATAAATCAATTTTACAAATATTTAAAAACATACATTTTTGAAAGATATATGAAAATAAAACCAATTTCAGGAAGTGGTTCCTCTGGAAGGGATGCATAATAAGAGGGTCTTCAGAAAAACACATAATTTTTTTTTACTTTTTTAAAAAAGAATTATATGAAACAGAGCTATGTGTGGTGGTGCCTGCCTGTAATCCCAGTGGTTCAGGAGGCTGAGGCAGGAAGATCATGAGTTCAAAGCCAGCCTCAACAATGGTGAGGTACTAAGCAACTCAGTGAGACCCTGACTCTAAATAAAATACAAAATAGAGCTGGGGATGTGGCTCAGTGGTTGAGTGCTCCTGGGTTCAATCCCTGGTACCAAAAAGGAAAAAGAAAAAGCAGGGTGGAATTATATGAAACAGAAAAATGTAGATGTAGGAAAGTATATTATTTTCAACATATTTTCTTCATATTTGAAGTAATTCATAAAATGATAAAATTTTTAAGAGTTTAAAAATGTTTAACTATATAATTAGCTGAAGGTTCATGCTGGGAAGCAGTTGCAAATAATTTAGATAATTTAGGTACATCATGCTAAGTGAAATAAGCCATTCAAAGATAAATACTGAATGATTCCATTTACATAAGGTACATAAATTAATCAAATTCTTAGATGAAAGTAGAAAGGTAGTTGCCAAGAGCTGGGGAAAAGGAAATACTCAATAAATAGAAAAGAAAGATGAAAAAGATCTAGAGATCTGCAATACAATGTGCATATAGTTAAAAATAGTGCATTGCACACTTAAATTTTTGTTATGAGGTTTCTGCCACAAGTTTTAAAAATAGGGTAGAGTCGCACCCAGGCAGGCTAAGAAGTCTAAGAAGTTTGTATTTTGTCATAGGCACAACAGGTACTGACAGTTTTTGCATAGGTGGTTGACACTGAAAAGCTCATAAAGACTACATTGGCAGATATGTAATGGCTAAGTGAGAGGGAAAAAAACATGGAAAGATGAATGAGAAGACAGCTGTGAGGATTCAAGGCCAGAAAAGGATTACGGAAAGAGGACAACAGAAGATGCAGTATACAGGGAGCAGCAAAATAGCTTAGCAGCAACTGGTCATAGAGGGTAAGAGAAGGAAAGAAGATGAAATGCACCACAGGTTTCAAGCTGTGGAGACAGGATGCTGATGACAGACCGACAGTCAGGAGGAAAGACCACTGCAAATAGATCTATAAATTTTATTATAACAATATTTCCTCAAATGTATTCCAGGGAATGTTGGTTTCTCTTATGCCCCATTGGAAAAGAATTCTGTCAGCACATACTGTATGTCCTCTCTCAGAAATTAGATATACACGTCAATACGTTTAATACTGTTATGCCTTGCAATAAAGACATTGTTTAACCCAGCAAGTCTCACACTTTACTGGCCAAAGGGCATTTTTAAAAAAAAAAAAAAAAAGTACCTCATGAAACAGAAAGGAAAAGAACTTTTCAAAATCATTCTGTGAACATTACCCTTAAGAGATCTTCTGGACTGTGTCGTAATTTGTTGGATTTTGATCCAATTTCCTGCCTGTGTGCCTGCACTCACACTTTATTAGTCATTAGTCTTCTTTAGAAAAGGCTTGTTTCAAAAAGAACCAATACAACTTCATAGCTTTGAATTTATAAATATCTAGTCTAGATTTTCCATAAGCTAGTCATCTGTTTCCTCATTTCAAAAGATAAAACAGTGTTAGACTATGTTTTACAAATGTTAGATTTGTTTTGCAAATGCATGAAAAGCAATACTTCCTAATTTGCCTAGATTTGTGCCCACAAAATTTGAAATCATATCATCTCTAGACAGATACTGCTGTAAACAATAGGAAGGAGCAGGTTGTTTGTGTTTGCAGACACATGGATGCTTATGTACACAGAAACACAATTATTCACTATATATGTACATATATGTATATTTAAATGTCACACTGTACCCTATAAGTTTGGACATTTATGCGTCAAATAAAATTAAAATAGTTTAAAAAGAAAAAAAAGTCATTTTATGAAACCAGTATTACCCTGCTACCAAAACCTGACGACACAACAACAAAAAAAACCACTTATACATCAATAACCTTGATGAATACAGATACACAAATCCTCAATAAAATACTTGCAAATCAAATTCAACAACATTTTAAAAGATCATATACTATGATCAAATTTGTTTCATTCCAAGAACATGAGGATGGTTCAAAATACACAAATCAATAAACATACCACATAAACAGAATCAAAGATAAAAATCACATAATCACCTTGGTAGATGCAGAAAAAGCCTTTGATAAATTTAACATGTCTTTATGATAAAAGCCTTGAAGAAACATGGTACAGAGAGATCATACCACAACTTAATAAAAGTCATATATAACAAAGCTATAGCCAAAGTCATAGTGAATGGGGAAAAACAAAAGTGTTTCCTCTAAAGTCAGAAATAAGACAAAGGTGTCTACTCTCACCACTTTTAATGAATATAGTACTTGAAATTTTAGCAAGATCAAGCAAGAGAAAGAAAAGGAATACAAATAGTAAAGGAGGAAGTCAAATTATCTGTTTGCAGAGACATTATTCTCTACTTAGAAGAACCTGAATACTACCTCAAAAGTATGTCAGAACTGATAAACAAATTCAGCAAACTAATAGGATATAAAGATCAACATACAAAAATCAGTAGCTTTTCTATACACCCAAAATAAACTCACTGAGAAAGAAATCAGGAAATAATCCCACTTACAGTAACTTCAAACAAAACACCTAGGAATTAACCTAAGCAAGGCATGAAAGACCTCTACAATAAAATTCTAAAACACTGAAAAACGATATAGAAAAAAGACAGTACAAAATGGAAAGATCATAATCCCAGTGACTCAGGAGGCTGAGACAGGAGAGTTGCAAGTTTAAAGCCAGCTTCAGCAACTTAGTGAGACCCTGTCTCAAAATAAAACATTAAAAAAAGAGCTGGGGATGTGGTTAAGTGCACCTGGGTTCAAACTCACTCACTCACTCACACACTCTCTCTCTCTCTCTCTCTCTCTCTCACACACACACACACACACACACTCACACACCACAAAAAAAAGATCTCTCATGTTTATGAAAATTAGAAAAATCAATATTGTTAAAATGGCCATACTACCAAAAGTGAAATTCAAATTCAATGCAGTCTCCATCAAAATACCAAAGACATTCTTCACAGAACTAGAAATAACAAAACCAAAGCTGAAGGCCAGTCTCAGCAACTTAGCAAGACCCTGTCTCAAAATTTAAAATAATCATAATAATAGTAATAATAATAAAGGGCTGGGTATGCAGTTCAGTGGTAGAGCACCCTTGGGTTCAATTCCCAGTACCACAAAAATAAAGGTTAAAAAAAAAACTTAAAAAAGAAGACTGAAGATTCCCAAAAATAAACCCAAAAAAAGAAGACAGAAGATTCATTTAACAGGGGATAGAAACTATGTTTGCACATAGCAGTGGTAGGTATGCTAGTCAAAGAGAGGTAAATCTTCGATTTCCCTCAGTGGGAAGTTTATAGATAATGTGTAATTCTGAAAATCAGGAAATATGTTAATTAAAATAAGAAGATTAATACCAAATAAATCGTATTAAAATGGTTCTCTACAAGGAACAGAAAATGACTCTCCAGAGGATGGGGCTGTAGCTCAGCTGTAGAGTGCTTGCCCAGCATGTGCAAGGCCCTGGGTTCGATCCTCAGCACCACATAAAAATAAGTAAATAAAATAAAGGCATTGTGTCCAACTACACCTAAAAAATAAATATTTTTTTAAAAAAAGAAAATGACTCTCCAAATTACTTTAATGTGTAACTAATAATAGAAAAACTAAATTTAAACAAACAATATAAAAATGATATTGTTTGATCTAGGATAATAGTTACTCTTTCAAAAACGCAGAACATACTATATGTTATTACAATTTTCTTTTCAATTGCTTTCAAGTTGCTGCTTAGGTCACATTTCTCACTCAAAATACCAAAAGACATTTCATAGTTGTGGAAAACTGGCAAGCAAAGCAGGGCCGCTGTGGAAAGCAGCACTTCAAAGTGTTCTGTAGGAATACACACTGTCCTTTGCCCCAGTTCACCCCCTCTGAAGATCAAATATTAAGAGTGGGGACAACCAGCCTTAGAACTGAGACCATGTGTGCCTGTCAGAGACTAGTCAAACCGACTGTGGAATCCAGGCCTAGAGTATAAAAGCTGCAGCTAAGGAGGAGCAATGGCCACAAGGGATTCAACAGAGCTCAGTACAACAAAGTCACAGGGAAAGATATGATTAAAAAGAGTCAGATTTTGGGAAACCATGGAAAGTTACACAGTTGTTTGGCAGCTAGCTCCCTTATAGCCGGAGGGAACACAAATATTTACTTCTAACTGATCCTTTAAGTAAAGGGATTAAAGTGTCTGGGGTAAATAATGCAATCTACACAGGAGCACTGCTTTTAGAATAAGAATTCACTCTCTGAGGTATACTTGGTGATAAAGATCAGGGTTAACATCCTATGAACAAACCAGAAATCATACTGTTTAGAACGCACATGCTTCAGATCAAGGTGAATAGATAAATCTGAAAATAGGACTTGAGAAATAAGATCCAGAAAATATATCACCATACTATAGGGACCCAGCCACATCAATATACAGCACAATTCAAAATAGCCAAGCTATGGAACCAACCTAGGTTCCCTTCAACAGAATGGATAAAGAAAAGGTGGTATATAAAATGGAGTATGACTCAGCCATACAGAAGAATGAAATTATGCATTTGCTGGTAAATGGATAGAACTGGAGACTATCTTGCTAAGTGAAATAAGTCAGACTCAGAAAGCCAAAGGTTGAATGTTCTCTCTGATATGTGGAAGCTAATCCAAAATAAGGGAGGGAAAGGGAGAGAGAGGGGAAGGGAAAAGGCAGGGAGCATCAAAATAGAAGATCTATGGACAGGATAAACAACAGAATGAATCTGACTTAACTTTCCTATGTACATATATGAATATAGCACAGTGAATCTCATCATTGTGTATATTCACAAGACACTAATTTAAAAAAAACTAAACTATAAGTAAATAGCAGAAAGATCAGAAAGTACAGGTAAAGGAAAGGGGGAGGGAGAAGGGAAAGGGAAAATATTGGGGACTCAATTAGAGCAAATTATATTCTTTATAATTACATCAAAGTGAATCTTAATGTTATGTATAACTACAATGAACCAATTTTTTAAAAGTAGGAAAAAAAAACAGGAATACAAAACCAAATGCTTCCAACACTGGGAGAATTTCAGATGGCACGCACCAGCATTCCTGAGAAGAGGAATGAGAATACCACCACCACCAAGACCTACCACCAGCCAGGCTTAGGCTAGTACTTTAATACTATTTCATTCAAATCTAAAAAGTGTTACTCTCTTTTCCCAATGAGGAAACAGGCTCAGAGGAGAATGTAATTTGACAAAACCACAATTAGTTACAGAGTTAGAACTTGAAACCAGAACTTTTGGGCTCCAAAGGCCTTTTCTTTCTACTAGCTTCATTGCAAACGATATGAACCCCTATACTGGGATGTTTCACATAATCTATAGAAGGATGCTAAAAATTAGTGACATAATCACCTTTTAGGAGATGAAAAGTTAGTATAAAAGGTCACTCAAATTTCCAGTAAAGGGCTATGGCTACAGCTTAATGTTGGAGCACTTGCCTAGCACCTTTGAGGCACTGGGTTCCATCTGTAACACTGCATTTAAAAATAATAATAAACAAACAAAATAAAGGCATGTTGTCCATCTACAACTACAAAATTTTTTTTTAATTTCCAGTAAAGACACACATAAACAAGATTCCTGTTGTACTCCTGGTAAGTATACGAGGTATTAACTTGAAATATACTCACAAATATTTAAATATGTTAATCTAAAATGATTTAAAGGCAAAGCATAGATTTTTGAAACGTCCAGGAAAAAAAATTGTCCCTTCAATATACAATCTGAACACCAATTGCATTAGCACCATTCATTTGAAGTCATCACCATGCAAACTTTCAGAGAAAGAAATTGATATTAAATTGTTCTATTTAAATTAAACCAAAAGTAATTGACTTACCATTATGACAATTTAAGAGGCTTCCAACTAAAAGACGAGAATAGTACTTTGTCTAGTAACATACATAGATGAGTCCTCATCCAAAATTCACCTCCTCTACCACCATAGTCCGTTTTTCTTTTACCTGTTTTATCAAAGCATAATTCATCATTTAAAATATATAATCTGATGAATTTTTAAGACAGGTACAGCAATGAAGCTGCTACCACAAGCAAAATACAAAATATTTACATCACTTTGAAAAGTTTTCTCTAGCCCTTTTGTAGAACATCCCTTTCTCCACCTCCAGGTCCAGACTACTACTGGTCTGTTTTCTGTTGTTATAGATTAGTTCCCATTTTCCATAACTATATCTGACAGGAATAAGGCAGTATGTACCCTTATAAATCTGGCTTCTTTTACTTAGCATAAATATTTTGCATTTCATCATGTGTATAAGCAGCTGGAGTTCTTTTTGTGTTGTTAATATTCCATTGTGTAGGAATATTATTTTTTGTTAATTCACTCTCAATAATGAATATGTGCACTGCTTATAACTCTGGTTATTATGAATAGTGCTACCATGAACAATAATGTTCAAACCTTTGTGTGGACATATATTTTTATTTATATCTAGGAACAGAATAGCTGTTTTGTGTTCAACTTTTTAAGATGCTGCCAAATGGTTTTTCAAAGAGTTTGTAGCACTTTGCGCTCTCACCAGCAGCATAAAAATGTCCCAGTTGTGCCATATCTTCAACTGTTATTGTAAGTCTTCTTCATTTCTGTCATTCTCCTAGGTATCTGGTGATATCCCACTGTGGTTTTAATTTTGCATTTCTTTGATGACTACAGATATTGAGCACATTTTCTTGTATATAAGACCATTCATATATCTTCTGTGAAGTAGTCAAATCTTTGGGCCATTATTTATTTCACTGCTTCCTTATTTACTTGTAAAAATTTGTTATATATTTCAGATGTCTTTTTTTTTCAAACAAACAAATGTTTCACAAATAATTTCTCCTAGACTATAACTCACTTTTTTCATTTCCTTTTCCTAAATTTTTGTTTGGTTGGTTACTTTTTGCAGGATACAGGGGACCAAGTCAAAGGCTTCACACATGCTAGGCAAGTGCTCTACCCCTGAGCCCCCTTTTTCATTTCATATCTTTGGAAGTTTCTTTGGGAAATAAAAATTTCTTGATATCTTTTTTAATATTTTGTAGTTGTAGATGGACATAATACCTTTATTTTTATGTGGTGCTGAGGATCAAATCCAGTGCCTCACACATGCCAGGCAAGTGCTCTACCACTGAGCCACAACCCGAGCCCCAAAATTTCTTGATTTCAATAAACCCAATTTACCAATCTTTTAGGCTTTTTCTGTTTTATCTAAGAAATCTTTGCCTACTCCACGGTCACAACGTTTTTCCTATATTGGTTTTCAGGAATTTTATAATTCATATATATATATATATATGCCTTGATTATTTAAAATTAATTTTTGTGTACAGTGTGAAGTGGGGGTTAAGGTGTTTTTTCCACATGACTATCCAGTTGTTCCAACACCATCTGCTCAAAGTCTTTCCTTTCTTCATTGAATTGCCTTAGTGTTTTTGTTAAAAAAAAAAAAAAAATCATCAATTGACTGCCCTTATGTGAATCCACTCCTGGATTCTCTCTTTAGTTCCACTGATCTAAATCAGTGGAACACTATTTTCTTGATTACATGGCATTACAGGTATAATTTATCCAATGAGGTAATATAATTTTTCCAATTTTGTTCACCTTCTATTAAATTACTTTGGCGAATCTATGTACATTTCCATATAAATTTTAAAAATCAGCTTTTCAATTTGCACTTATTAAAAACACTCCTGGAATTCTAATTGAGATTAGACTGAATCTATATGTGGATCAATTTAGAGAAAACTAACATCTTAACAATTTTTGAGTCTTCCAATCCAAAGATATAGTACATTTCTCTATTCAGAACTTTAATTTCTCTCAGCAATCAATATTCTGTAATTTTCAATGCAGAAGTTGTATACTTCTGTTAAACTTATTCTTAAATGTTATGGGTTTTGATATTATTGGAAATAGAATTTATTCCCATTTTGCTATTGTTTGCTGCTATTCCAGAAGCAGAACTTTTTCTTTTTTGTACATTTGGTGGAAAAGAGTAATTTTTACAATAGAGTTATTATTTCATAAATACATATAGCCATATTAGCTCAAAGTTGACAACTTTCCTTTTGATTTTTATGTAAAAAAACATTTCTCTAGTGTCTACTGTTGCCATGTACCAAACCAAGGAAGCAGAAATACTGCACAGAGAAAATATAATACATACTCCACGACTGCACAATCTAGTGGAGAACATGAGTTAACTAATAATTTCTATAATAATATATAGGGTAGCAACAACAAAAACAAAGCTAGAAACCAAGATCTTCGATAGATGCAAAAATTCTCAACAAAATACTAGGAAATCGAATTCAACATCACATCAAACAGATTACTCATCATGATCAAGTAGGATTTATTCCAGAGATGCAAGAATGTCCAAATATATGCAAATCAGTACACATAATATATCACATCAACAAAATGAAGGACAAAAATCCTATAATTATCTCAATAGATATAGACAAAGCATTCATAAAATTTAATATGCCTTCATGATCAAACTCTGAACAAATCAGGTATAGAAGAAACATACCTCAACATAATAAAGACTCTATATAACAAATCCACAGCCAACATCATACTGAATAGAAAAAAGCTGCAAGCTTTTCTTCTAAGATCTGAACAAGCCAAAGATGTCCATTCTTGTCACTCTTATTCAACAGAGTACAAGACTTAGCCAGAGCAATTAGGCAAGATAAAAAAATAAACAGTATGCAAACAGGAATGGGGAGAAGTCAAATTATCTCTCTTTGCATATGGTATGATCTTATATACAGAAAAACCTAAAGACTCCATCAAAACTGGGACAAATTCAGTAAAACTGAAGGATACAAAATAAAAATATAAAAATCAATAGTGTTTATATACATATCAATGAGATTGCTGAAATCATGAAAGCAATCCTATTCATAATAACTACAAAAAATGAAATAAAATACCTAGCAATAAATTTGAACAAAGAAAAAAATGGCCTCTACAATGGAAGTTACAAAATTAGGATGAGAGAAATTGAACACACACACACACACACACACACAGAGGAAAGAAATCTTATGTTCATGGACTGGAAGAATTAATTTTGTTAAAATGTAGATACTACCAAAGGCAATTTACAGATTCAGTGCAATCTCCATTAAGACATCAGTGACATTCTTCACAGCACAAGGAAAAAACATCCTAAAAATCAAATAGAAGCACAAAGGACCTCAATAGCCAAAGGAATGTTGAGCAAAAGAACAAATCCAGAGGTATCACACTTCCTGACTTCAAATATGCTACCAAGCCATAGTAATAAGGAACTGTATGGTCTTGGCATAAAAACACATAGACCAATGGACTACAACAGAGTGCCCAGAAAAATGTCATGCGTTTACAGTGAAGTGATTCTTGACAAGGCACCAAAAATGGAGAAATTATTGAGAGTCAGTCTCTCTCTCTCTCTCTCTCTCCTTCTCTCTCTCCCCCTCCCTCCCTCCCTCTCTCTCTCTCTCTCTTCCCCCCTCCCTCTCTCTCCCCCTCCCTCCCTCCCTCCCTCTCCCCCTCCCCTCTCCCTCTCCTGAAAATCATGGGAGCTGCTTCCCTCTGCACACTCTTCTCCCATGATGTTCTTCCTCACCCTGAGGAATGGAGCTGGCTGTCTATGGACTGAGACCTCTGAAACTGTGAGCTCCCAAAGAACATTTTCCTCCTCTAAAATTGTTCTGGTTGGGTCCTTTAGTAACAGCAACGAAAAAACTGACTAAAATAAATACATTGGAGAAATAACAGCCTCTTCAATAAATGATGCTAGGAAAACTAGATATTTGTATGCAAAAGATAGAAACTGACCCTTATTTCTCATCAAACACAAATATCAGCCCAAAATAGATCAAAGACCTAAATATAAGACCAGAAACTATAAAACTGCTAGAAGAAAACATAGAAAACCCTTTAAGACATTAATATAAGCAATGATTTGGGAGGGTAAGACCCCCAAAAGCACCAGCAGCAAAATAAAATAGACACATGAGATTATGTCAAACTAAGAAGATTCTACCAGGAAAGAAACAATAAAAACAGTGAAAAGACAACTTACCAAATGGAAGAAACTTTCTGCAAAGTAACTCAACTGTTTAAAGATTATTATCCAGAATATATAAGAAACTCAAAAAAATGAGTAAGAAAAAAATAATCCAATTAAGAAGTGGACAAATTATATGAATGGACACTTCCTAGAAAAAGAAAATAAAACAACCAATTTATGAAAAAATACTCAATATCATTAGCTGCCACGGATAAATGTAAATCAAAACCACAGTGAGATGCTATCTCACCCTAGTAAGAACCGTGTTAGAGTTTGGACCTGGAATGGCCCCCAAAGCCTCCTGGGCTTCAGGCTTTGTACCCAGATGGTGGCACTACTGGAATATGATGGAAACTTTAGGAGGTGAGGCCTCCTAGAGAGAAGGGTCACTGGGGACTTGCCTTGGAAGGGTATATTTTGTCCCTGGCATCCTCTCCCACCTTTCCAAGCCACCATTTGAAAGCAGCTCTGCTCCACCATGTATCTCTGCCATGACACAGGCCATAGCAATGGAGCCAGCCAACCATGGACTAAAATCTCTGAAACTGTGAACCAAAATAAATCATTTCTCCTTTCATTTCTTTTTCAAGAATTTTTCCACAGAGTTGACTAATAGAATGAGAAGTTGACTAACACAGAATGAAGTAGTGGGGTCATGGCTATGACTATACTTGACTATGTGGTTCACAAGTCTTCAGAGCTGGTTTTGAAGATGCAGGCTAGAGAAGTCCTAGAATGATGTGAGCAGAGCTTAATGGGCAATTCTGGTATAAGTAAGACCAGAGTGCTGATAGAAATACGGACACTAGACTGTGTTTATGAGGTTTCAGATGGAAATGAGAACTCTTTTTAGGAATTGGACTACTGGCTGTTTGTGTTACATTCTGGCAAAGAATTTGACTATGTAGTGGCACCTCGTTTTTCCACAGAAAAGTCTTAACTGGGCTTCCCCAGAAATCTTCACCATGGCTGATTTTAGGACTATCCGCAAAAGAGTCTCTACAAAACGGTTCAATGTAAATAAACTTCCAATTTTTGTGTTGCCCTGTTTTACTTGGCCACTGGCCGGGAAGAAATCAGCACTCCAGGTGCTGGACACCCCCTTACTAGTTTTTCATAAACATGTATCTAGTATAGTAGTTTGTAGAAATGTGTAAACAAGGCCTCTGGCCTTGAGCTGGGGCTTCACAGAGATGTCTACATTTTTAAGATAAGAGAAGTTACCAATTGGGCTCCATGGTAACAGCTGGCAGGGGGAGGAAAGAAAGGGGAGAAGAAGTTCTCCCCTTCTCAGGTGTTATCCTTGAAGAGTTAACTTGCCCAGAACAGTAAAAGAAAAAGCTGCCTTTATGTGAACTTCTACAGACTGTGAACTTCTAAGCCCCTCCCCTTACATGCTGGGTATAAAGTTCTGAAACTACCTGAACTCAGGGTTCAGGGGATTGATTGATTACAGCAAAGGCTCTGCCCTCTGAACCTGGCTGCAGCCAAATAAAACTGTTTCCTACTGTCTTCAGTGCCTTGCCTCATTTGTCCCTAAAACATCCACATTCTGCCCATGTCCTGGGACTTTGCGTAAGGCCAAGTTTAAAGATAATGAACTCATTTAATCTGATGGAGGAAATTTCAAGGCAGTGCAGCATTCAGGCAATGACATGGGTATTGCAGGCTACTTTTAGCCAGATTTACAGTAAGAATTGGGAACAAAGAGCAAAGTAAAAACTTGCAGTTTGACAAGAGTGTGTTTAAAGACCAAGGAGAATGTGGTTGCTAAAGAGAATAGTGCCATTAAAAAGAAGACAAGTTTGCACTTAGACAAGAGAAGATGCCTTTGAAGGCATCTCAGGAATTGGCCAGACCCCACCCATCACAGGCTCAAGGGGAAAGTGAAATTTAACATATTTTCCTTTGAAAAGAGAACCCCTGGATACCTTGATCCCACAAGGCCACCTAGGAAGTTCTTTCCCCAAGATTCCTTTCAATATGCTCAACCATCTAGGCGGAGGCTACTGTAACCATGGTCCAAGAAAGCCTGGCTGCTGCTCCAATGGTCAGGAGACCTTGGTGTCATCCATGTAGGGCAGCTTTACAGACATGCAGAATGTAAGAATTATAAGATGATGAAGGTCTCCATCAGGATTTCAAAGGAAAGCCTAGAAGACCAGGCAATGCATGGCAGGATTGGAATTCCTATGGGTGACCCCTTAGGAGATGATGCATAAAGCTGTGAGAGTGAAGCCAAAGCTTCAATAAAGACCCCAGAAAGTTAAGAGATGCTAGGAATTTGTCATCTCCCAAAAAAATCTACAGGTTGCAAGCAGAGCCAGCCCAAGAGGGAAGCCATGTGGGCTGCAACTGGCAAGACAATAGCGGTAGGGCTGCACAAGCCCATTGGAACTAACATCTCACCATCACATGCTCCAGATGCCAGATGTGGAGCTACAGGACTTAATGTTTGTCCTGCAGGCCTCATGTCTCATTTTGGTCCCATCTCTCCTTTCTATGTCCCCATTCCTCTCTTTTGGTACAGTAACCTTTAACCTATACCTGTCCTACTATTTTTTTTTTTTTAATTTTTACAGGGACTCACAGTTAAGAGTTGCATTAAGTCTCAAAGGAGACTCTGGACTTAGACCTCTGAGCCATGCTGGAACTCTGAAAGACTATGAAGACTCTTGAAAATGGACTGAATGCATTTTGCTTTGTGAAATGGGGATAAGCCTTTGTGCATGAGGGACAGAATATTACACTTTGGATCTAGAATATCCCCCAAAGGCTCATGTGTTAAGGCTTAGTTCCCAGTTAGTGGTGTTATCAGGATGTAGTGGGAACTTTAGGAGGTGGAGCCTAGTTGGAAGACCTGGGCCACGTGGACCAGACATCCTGCTGTGCATGCACACTCACTCTCTGCTCTTATACACTCTCACTCTGCCTCCCAGGCATCATGAGGTAGGCAGTTCTGCTCCACCATGCCCTCTAAGATCTCAAGAGAAAAATGAATAAAGACCATAAATTAAGAAGTGAATAAGGTTAATTGAAAAATCAGAAAAACACAGTTGTGGATCAAACTTGCAGTGCTTTTATAACTCAAGGCAGGTGACGACATTATGAAGTAGGCATTTTTATATCTGCTGATATAACTTTCCAAGTCTGGACCAGGTCAGCATATCTTGGGATGGAAAGAATTAGAAGAATTCAGAGTTGCTTAGTAGTTAGAATTAATAAGATCTGATGATGACTAAATGTGTGGATAAAAGAGATTTATGAATGACAATCAATCTCTCACTTGATCCACTAAAGTGAACATTAAGATAAAAAAATAGAAAAATTTCTAAAATCATAGAATTTGCAGGGAAATGGATGGCACTAGAGCAGATTATGCTTAGTGAAGCTAGCCAATCCCTAAAAAACAAATACCAAATGTCTTCTTTGATATAATGAAAGCAACTAAGAACAGAGCAGGGAGGAAGAGCAGGAAGAAAAGATTAACATTAAACAGATACATGAGGTGGGATGGAAAGGGAGAGAAAAGGGAAATTGCATGGTAATGGAGGGAGACCCTCATTGTTATACAAAATTACATATAAGAGGTTGTGAGGGGAATGGGAAAATAAACAAGGAAAGATATGAATTACAGTGGATGGGGTAGAGAGAGAAGATGGGAGGGGAGGGAGGGGGGATGGTAGAGGATAGGAAAGGTAGCAGAATACAACAGTTACTAATAGGGCATTATGTAAAAATGTGGATGTGTAACCGATGTGATTCTGCAATCTGTATTTGGGGTAAAATTGGGAGTTCATAACCAACTGGAATCTAATGTATGAAATATGATATGTCAAGAGCTTTATAATGTTTTGAACAACCAATAAAAAAAATTAAAAAAAAAAAAAGAAGGATAATGAGTTCCATCTTACACATATTGGTTTTAGGGAACTGTAGGACATTCAATACCATATGTTCAGAGTATAGTTAAATATCTAAATATAAACTATGAATAAGGAACTGAAGATACACTTGTATACTGTCAGTAACACTGGATTTATGAAAATTGTAAGAATGGCTAGGTTGCTAATGGAAATATGGTGAAAAAGAGGAAAGCTCAGACAAAACTTTGAGAAATCAACTGCTCAAGTAAAGCATACATGCTAAAAGAGAATTTTAATCCAAGTCTTTGAAAATCCATTTTTTACACACACACACACACACACACACACAAATAATGGAAAGAACTGAGGAAGGACTCAGAATAGATGTGGATGGTCAAGCCCTGGCATAAACTGGTGGTGTTTTCAGATTTAGGAGACTGATACCATTATTAAAAAGAATAGAACCTAGGAACATCTGGAGAGGAGCCAGGTCACCCATCTGCTGCCAAAGCCAGAATGATCCTAATGATATATAGCACACTAGCCGAGAAAATTAAAATGTTAATAATTTTTAAACTCCAAGTACTTTACCATAAATCACTCAAGTCAGATGTTCCTTAAAGGCATGAGATGGGTAACTCTGTTAAAAGCAGTCTCACTTATTCATCTACAGAAAATAGCAGAACACAGATGTCATACCCCATAGACTGAGAGAAGAATTATAGAGCCTGAGTTCCCAAGAGTATTAGCAAATTCACAAACTCTGATATAAACTCTAAATAGCTACTGAAACATCAGCTATAGAATAGGCTACAGAGGGACATCCCCAGACCAAAAGCTCTGAGAATATAATCACTGTGTCCCAATACACAAAGAAGGTAATTAGCTGACTGGAAAAAGGTATTTTTTAATGATGTGCCCAAGAACATTTGGGGAACACACAAGTACAATCAAGGTGAGTAGCAGTATTCCCAGGAAGGAACAACCAAAATGCAGCTGACAGAAAACATAGCTAATCAAGAAGAAAGTGGCCCATCAAGAAAAAGGAATGCTGGGGCTGGGAGTATAGCTCAGTGGTATGGGATGTGCTTAGCATGCACAAGGCCCTGGGTTTAGTCCCCAGAGGGAAAAAAGAAACTAAAACAAATAATAGACAAAGGATGTTAAAATTCACAAAGAGAATCCAGAATATAGGAAATTTTACTCTGACCAGCATAATCAAGTGTGGTGAGCCGTTCTAATAGACCGTGGCCGCCATTAGAAGATGGCGCCAGCTTCCACTGTGGCCTGTGATAAACAACTCCTTATATGGAGAATTGGCACGCAATCCCTTACCACCCTATGAGAAAGCTCCACGTGGCAGCTTCGCATTGGGGCTTGAGATGCTTTATTAAGGCTGGGAGGGGCATCCGAGAGGGAGAAGAAGAAATATCAAGGGCCTGAATAAACTGCTGAAAGAAGATTCCTGAGTTGCGTCTTCCTTGCAGGCAAGGGGTCGCGACAATCAAGCAAGCAAATGTGTTTCTGGGGAAGTGTCATCCAAACCATGATAGCACAATTCCCTGATCATTAATATCATTCAACTAACCTGCCTGGCTTGTATTTCATGATTATACAACTATATGATTAAAATTTTGTCTACTGTGGGAAAAAAGAGTCTGAATATGCATATGTTCTCTTGAATTCTTTTTATTTTAACCTCAACTTTCTAATATCGGTTCAATTTTACAAAATCAAACTATTTTCTTATGTCATGGTACCAGACACAGGACAAGGCAATGAGATATATAAAAAGGAGACTCTCAAACTAAATAGTATAGTCCAAAAGAGAAAGGTTATGGGGAGGCTGCCAGCACCTCCCCAGGGGGTCCTTTTTCCTGCTCAGGAGGGTATAAGCCACTAGAGAAATTAAGTCAGAAATAATTAGAGAAGAAGAAAAGACAAAGAATCAGAATTATAGTTTTAAAGTAGAGCACCTGATAGATCCAGCCCACACAGGAGCTGAAGCTGGACAATTAAAAAATGGCTCCTGTGGTTTATTTAAGGGGGTACATCAAAGGCAGGGATAAGGTTCCAGGGGTGGAGTCTTGCTTCATCACCTCTCACAGTCAGCAGGTTGATTGGCATCTTAGCAGGTCACACCCATCTCTGAGAGGCCCTATGGCTGCAGCTGGTCACACCATCTCCGGTGTTGTGTGGGACCAGACAGAGCCTAAATAGGGCTCCCAATGTGTCTGGACAGTCTTGGCCAGAGGAAATTTCCACTGGAAGTTCCCAGACACCAGATTCTTCTATTCACCAGGCTCTGATGCTGATGTAGTCCACACATAGCCCACAGATGGATCTTGACTGTTGTTGATCAAGACTAAATTAATACAAGATATTTTTCTCCATGTAAGCCAGGGACCTCCTATGTTTTAGAAAGCAATGCTAAAAATTCTAAAGGATACCAGCCATTACTCTTTGTATCAAAGCAACTCAGCCACTATAACCACCATAGGGAGATCACTATCATCAAGAGAATGGATATAGGCTTTAACTCCTCAAACTGAGGTATAAACATTTTTTAAGATATAATTCTAATAGGGGAGAAAGGGAATGAGGAAAACTTAGAGGATATGGGATTTGAAAACAGCCTTGAAAATTAAGATTTCAAAAAGCAGGGAAAATTCCCTGTGAGGGGGAAAAGGAAAAAAAAAAAAAGCATCTCTAAGACTAAGGAAACATGTTGATTTATTAAGTCAACAATATTTATCATGCATATGTGTTGATCACTGTGTTTGACACTAGAGTTGCTGTGAAGCAATTAGACTTATATTTCATTGGTCATAACTTAATCATATGGCCATCCTTAATTGCAATATTGAGAAACGTGGTTTTTATTTTATTCATGTGTTTAACTAGAAATAGGGGATCCCATTTTTAGGAAAGAAGGTGAAAGTGGATTTTGGAAAACAACAAGTAATCTCTGCTACTTAGGAAATATGCCATACACAATAGAATAAGACAAAAGACCTAGGGTGGTAGTAAAGGAAAGTCTCATCAAAAACTGCAGCACACTAAAAAACATTTAGTCAAAACTGAAGCCGGAAAGAGTTGGGTGGCACCAGGAAGGGTGTCTCAAACCAACACTGAGAGACCATGGTATTGAGAGAAATTCAACAGTTCTGTTGAAGAGCTTGGGGACAGAACTATGATGGGTAGAATTCAAACTAGAAAAATAAAAAATAAAGCAATTATTAACCCTAGAAAACCTCCAAAAATGAATATGCAGGGAAACATAAATCACAAAATTCTCCTCATCTCAGTTGTGGAAGCCATTCTCCAGAGGGGGTCTCAGCACTACTTGGCAATTACACTGATTTCCTCTGCTCATCTCTCACCTTTTCACTCTCCATAATGACAAATTCAAACTCTCTCTACTCTCCTCAAATGCCAAGCTTCCGCCCATTCCCCACAAAACAAGCAATTTCTCAGAGAAAAATTCAGTGTAAAAGCAATCCGTCCTTTTATATGACTCTAATATAATCCTCAGCTTTTCTATGGGCACAGAGAATGCCAAGAGCTGACCATGTATTTTTGTGGGATTGCCTAGGCAGATGGGGGAAAAAAATGTGAAAATGCAAAAAAGAGTTTAAGGTATTGCCAAAGAGTGCTATTGACTAACATGACATCATTTGTAGAGTGAATTATGATGTTCTATTGAATGTCCTGACAATCTAGATCCCTTTAAACTATATATAATGTGACAGAACAGGATAGCTGATAGAGCCCTGGGGCAAAACAATAAGTATGTACTTTGGAGTACTGCAAGTGCATGTGAACCCATTCCTGGCAGATAATAAAGGAAGGTCTTCTCCATGTCAATAGTTGCATATGAAATGCCACAGTCTCTATGAATCTAACCTAGTCAAGGGATCATATCAGGTGTAGCAGCTGTGATCCAAATAATTTGCTCCAGGAAGCTTCCCCCTCAATTCCCCAGAACAACACAGACTATTACAAGGACTTGGCATATGAGTGGCAACAATCACTCTGCAGTGCACAGGCAGGAACTCCCTTCCCCTCCTTTTGGGTTATTTTTGCCACAGAAAATAACCATTTTAAATTCTGTCTATAAGGTTATCTTGTTTGGAAAGAGAAAATGGTTCATTCATGTCTGTACTTGTGAATTCACTTTTTTGTTTTCAGAATGGAAGGTGCACTATCAAGGGAAGTCTGATGGAGCAGATTTGAATAACTGGTCTAATTATAGTTATGAACCTCTAACAAAAAGTTAGCATTCTATTGTAACATAGTGTGGCCTTGGTATGTCCTGGAGTCATTCAAATGGTTCACTCAATTATCACACTATTTTCTAACAAGAATTACTTTGTGACCAAGTGAGAAAAGATGATGAGATACCTTATGTACATGCATTTCTTATCTTGCACCAAGATATTGAGAAAAACCAGGTGCAAGCTTATAGTGAAAATGGGGGGGGGGGGGACACCAGTGTGTGGGAGAGTTGGTTTATCAGGAGGCTCAAGAAAAAGAGAAGGTAATACAAGCATTAAACTCCCTGTCCCATCTCCATAATTCCTGAACCACCATTGATTCCACTTCCTCCTATGCCAGTCCTTTCAAGGACTCCATCAGCCCCTCTCCTCCACTTTTAACATTTCTGCTGCCTCCTCCAAGAGACATGGGATAGCCTGTAGAATCAGGGCTATCCTCATACAAGCACGGAAAAGGGTGGGTAAGGGCTCTGAGATGTTACTACCTTCCACAACCCACAAGGGCACACAACTTTGTCTTGGAAACCATCCCTAAAGCAAGGCAATTTCTCCTTTTACAAACCTTGTCTCAGATCTAATAACCAGGCAAGTGGTTGGTTTAGTTTGTACTGAGAACCCCTTTTTTGGTATCAGACTTATTTGAAAAAAACTAGAGGTCTCACTATAGACAGGATTCTCCAAATGATAGAATTATTTACCTCTATCTATGCAACATATCACCCTTCTTGAGCAGACTTACAGAAATATATACTTGATGAATATTTTTTAAACAGGAAATAAAAGAAGAATGGTGATGAATAAGGCTAGAGAGAGACATATCAACTCCACCTATCAGACCCAAATGGGACCCATGTTGCTAATACAGCTGCTCCAAAGGCAGAACTAGCATGGGGTCCAAATGATGGGGAAACGTTTCCTTTCATTATTTTAAGATGCATTCTATTAGGTTTAAGAAAGGGAGTTCCTAGACACAAGTATCTCAACAATATTCAGAAATTATGGCGAAAGACAAATGAAGACTCATTTCAATTCCTAGATAGGATATACCTGGCAGTTTGATACATATATATGCATGTGTGTGTGTATATGTATGTATATGTGTGTGTATGTATATGTATATGTATGTATGTATATGTATGTCTATATGTGTGTATATGTATACGTGTGTGTATATATATGTATATGTGTGTATATAATTTTATATTTATAAAAATAACCCTGATGTGCCAGAAAACATGAGAATAAGAAATATGACATTTATATGGCAGTGTACTCCACACATTAAAGAGAAAACTGAAAAAGAACTAAGAGAATTTGGGGGATAAACCCATCCCAGCTAGTGAATATAATATTTAGGTGCTTAAAAATGGAGAGCAACTTAAGAAAAAAGATGCAAACTGCAAAGCCTCCTTGCTGGCTGCTGCATTAGATTCGCAAGGTACAGATCCTTCAAAGAAATATAAGGTGCCCTAGGCAAAGATCAAAGTGCCTAACTTAAAATTGAAGGACACTGGGAAGAAAAGACTGTCCTAAGTTGAAGAAAGTACAAGTAGGATAAAAGGAAAGAGACTGGGGCTCACAGACGACAGAAAATGGAAAATACTCAGATACAGAATGAAAAGGCCCAAGGGAATCCTCGGATCTGAGATACCACATAGAAATTTTCCCCATAGGAGCCCTAGGTAAAACTGACAGTAGAGGACACGGGTGCTATTTATTCAGTACTGACTACTAAACTGGAACAAAAACAACTTTATGGACTACTCACATAATGAGAGTCTCAAAGAAAGTACAGAACATCCCTTTTGCAACCTTAGGAGTTCCACCTTGGGATCTCACACTAAAGCACAGTTTCTGGTATATGCCAGAGAAACTGACTTCCCTTTTGGGATGAGATCTCCTCTGTAAATTAAATGCTCAAATAACCTTTTTACCAGGACAACTCATTAAAGTCCTCCCTGAACAGGCCTGGAACTTGCAGTTTGCCTTCCTGAAATCCAAGGAACACCTGGAGAAAAGAATACAACCTGAAATCAACCAAGAGGTAAGACCCACTGTGAAAGCAGTTGGGGCTCAAGACAAGGCAAAGAATATTTCCCCAATACAAACTGTCTGAAAGGAGGGGCAAAGGTCCCAATTTACAAAACCAGTTGGTTCCCTTTATTGTCTAGGTTCTCTCAAGTTAAATTAACACCTGTATTTGGGCTTAGCTTTGTCCTGGGGCAGAGACCTTTTGCCTGACTATAAACAGCAATTGCCTGTGTAGATTCTCTCAAAACCCATGGGCAACTGAGGATTTGAGGGGATGGCTATGTTTTTTAATTTGAATTCCCAATTATGGGCTTATAGTAAAATCACTTTATGAGACCCTTAAGGAACATGGGCTTGGGTGATAGGATGGACTAAGGAATGCGAAAGGACCTTTTGATACAGTGAAGGTGAAGAAGTAATAGCCCTGGGACTTCCTGAAATTACAACCTGTGTTCCATTCAACCTGTGTGTTTATGAAAAACAAGGATTAGAGCTTAGAGTTTTAATTAAGCCCTTAGGATATGTGCTTTGTCTGGTGGCATATTTTTCCAAACTACTGGATCACACAGCTGAGGGATGGCCTCCCTATTAGTGAATCTGTGGTCACAGATATTTGTGACATTCTATAGGATACAGAAAAATTCACATTGAAGCAAGTTTGGAACACGAACATGCATATCATTTCTACTCCGATTAGCAACAGAAAGGAGGCTACTGGCTCACCTCAAGAATGGGAAAATACCCAGACAATCTATTGAACAATCTCATTGTGAAAATACATGTTACCTCCACATTGAATCTAGCCACCTTGCTCCCAAATGAGGCCTTTGACACCCTCCTTAACATAATTACCTGCAGATTATTGAACTATTCCAGTCAGCCAGATCTCTATGCAGCCTTTTTCCTGCCCCCAAACTAGAATTATAGACTGGAGCAACTTTACAGACCAAGAGAAGCATCAGGCTAACAGTGACCTTAAAAAGCATTAAAGATAAAAGCACTGCCTCCCCAAAGCTCAACTCAGAAGGCGTAAGTCATTGTCCTTGTCAGAGCTCTCTTCCTAGCAGAGGGAAAGGGAATAAACATAAACATCAACTCACCATATACCTTTTTGGTACTGAATGCATGTGGTATCATGTGGTAAGAGTACATTTTACTGAAAATAACAGAGAAATCAAACATGTCCCTTAAATCTTGCTATTATTTGATGATGTTCACAAGTCTTCCCAGGTAGCAATATACTATTCTGGCCACCAGGAGGAGGAAAGCCTAGGGAATAAAGGGAAGCAACGAGCTGACAAAGATGACAAGCAGTTCTCTGGGTTGGTGACTTCATAGCTCTAATTGGATCTCTTGTTCCCCAAATTGACATATTGCAATATATAGGCCCTCATATACTGATAAAGACAAAGAAAGGGTAATGGAATGTGGCTTACCCTTTGACCAAACAGGCCTTGGACAGAAATGTAATGCTCAGGGAATTTCTGATCCTAGAAGCCCTTCTGGAGACTATGATAAAACATATCTACAATAGTACTCATTATGCAAAAGATGTTACTCTCCATTGGATACAGAAATATATTATGGGACCCAATTTACAAAACCAGTTGGTTCCCTTTATTGTCTAGGCTTTCCACCTTCTGGTGACGATAACAGTATACTGCCATCCAGGGAGACTTGTGAACACATTCTAGTAACAGTAAGATTTCAGGGACGTGTTTAATTTGTTATCAAAAATGCCTTACATGTACCAAAAATAATAACTTAAAGGGAGGTACAACCATCGGATGTCCACAAGTTTCAGGGGAATGGCTCATCCAAAGACTGGCAAGTTGATTTCATTCAGATGCTCCAAGCCCTGGGAAATTACAGATATGTTAGTTTTCATAGCTACCTTTTTTGGGATGATAGAGGCCTATCCAGATTACTCTGAAAAAAGCATCTAAAATTTTCAAGGCGCTTTCAAAGGAAATTACCCCAAGATTTGGCCTAACGTAATTCAAAGTAACAATGCATCTTCATTTGTCACAGCTGTCAGTCAACAGGTGGCTTGAATACTATACATTACTTGGAAACTATGCTCTTCTTGGAGACTTCAATCAACACGAAAGGCTGGGGTGAATTACACTTCAAGAAAAAATATTGTCAAAATCTGTCAAAAAACCCAACTTAACTTGGGATAAAGTAGTAGCAGCTCTGTCATAGATTAAGGTGGCTCCATGAAGTGCACTCAAATTGAATCTTTTTGAAATACTGTGTAATAGGTCATTTCACATTTCTCTCCCTACAGAAGAACATGATGAGTTTTTAAAGGATCAGTATGTACAAACACTGATGAGTGTGTACAAACTGATCACTGATCAGTATGTACAAACATGATGAGTTTTTAAAGGTAACTCAGTATGTACAAACACTGGGGACTATATTAACTTTTACCCATGGGTTTGCTTCCAACAGGTCTGCACACCCCCACTCATGTACTACTTTATCCAGTTCAATCTGACAACAGAGTTCTTCTAAAAATCTGAAAAGAACAAGGACCAGACCAATAGTGGCAAAATGGATAGGAACACTGGAAGTATTTCTAAAGACCAATACTTCTGTCAACCTAGCCAGAGTAAAACCATGGATCCATCACACACAAGTCTGCACCCAACATCTACCCATTCCACTAACAAAGATCAGATTCCTAGTCTGTCATCTCAATAGAGAACCTCAAGTCCTTAAGAAAAAAAAAAGTGGTAATATTTATCCTTCTCCCTTGATAACCTTGTGGAGAATAACCCTTTCTTAAAACATCCTTTGAAGTCCTACAGGAAGGATCTTTTATAGAGTGTACAGCTAGTAGGAATGGAGAAGATCCCATAGTAAATAGATGGACCATCAAAAATGGAGGCCATCTCAGTATTAGGCTATCTCCTCAATAAAAGGATCTTTGGTTGTGCCAAGAACAAGGGAATACCAGCTTAAGTTTAACACAGCATATCATTAAAACCCCATTAGAGAACACTTGAAACGTGGATAAGGGCTAATTTTGTTAGGAAGGAATACAAAAATCATACCATACAAAATTGGACCTCAATTTCCTTCTATGAAACATTAGAATTAATGTAGCTAGCAAGAGTTCACAGAAATAAGATTACAAAGTATTTTAGTCAGCTTTTTCACTGCTGTGACTAAATGACCCAACCAGCACAACTGTAGAGGAGGAAGAGTTTATTTGAGGGTTCACGGTTTCAGAGGTCTTGGTCCATAGACGGCCGGCTCCATTCCTCAGGGCTCTAGGTGAGGCTGAACAGCATGGTGCAAGGGTGTGGCCGAGAGAAGCAGCTCACATCACAGTGATTAGAAAGCAGAGAGACTCCCCTCACCCGACACAAATATATACCCAAGGCCACGCCCCCAAAGCCACTCCCCAATTCCCAACTCCTCCAGCCACATCCTATCACTTCAGTTACCAGTGTTAATCCTTACCAGAAGATTAAATCATTGATTAGGTTAAAGGCTCTTTCTTACAACCCAATCATTTCTCCTCTGAACTTTCTTACAATGTCTCACACATGAGCTTTTGGGGGACAGCTCACATTCAAATCATAACACAACACGCTCTACAAGAGGCCAAATCCAATATCTCAAGGTACAAGTGGCAACTGATAAAGGAATAAAACAGATTATATAATTGGTACTCAAGTATGTACACACCTATTCTGGATTTATAGGATGGCTTGCTTGTGCATTCAGATCCTCCAACATTTCCAATTCCAGGTTAAACAGTTCCATTCCAACACTACTCATTTCACCCACCTTCAAGCAGGAAGTAGCCAGAGCCGTCACTGCCCCCTTATCAGTTAAGACATGTAGTGGAATTTGGACAGAAGGGAAATCGTAGCTGTCTGTGGTTTTCTTTGCAAGAAAAAGCCTATGCCTCCTTGAGCATGTAGCCCTCATTAATCATTTAAACTAGCTGCACAAGGTTGATTTACTGAAACTTCCCTAATCTTGCCCCACCCCTCCAAGGCTGGTGCAAATGAACAGATTACCAGCAGGTTTCAATTTCTTCCTAAAGATAAAAAAAGCTTAAAACCTGTGTTAACACAGTCCTTCAGAATTCTAGTTCACCGTCTTCTCCATCTTGCTGGCTTACCAAATCTTGCTCCTTACTCTAGCAACTTGTCCTGGATTTGTTAGGCCCTTTTTGAGCAGCAAATACAGACTTGGATTTGGCAACACAAGTGTTACTAATACCATCTCTATTTGGATTATAGGCCAAGAGTTCCAAATTAAACTGGGATCATTAGCCAAACTGAAGGCATATTGCCTAAGAAAAAAATAGTTGATTAGCTTAGCATTGCAAATTCAGTTATAAAGTGAGAATAAGCATCAAAGTGACAGAGAACCAAAAAGGGAGGTAAACCACAGGAATGTGATCAAGAAACAAGAGTCCAGGATATATACTTAAATTTATCTCAATGACCTCCCAAACTAGAGCACCGTGAATGACTAATAATCCTGAATCATTAAAAAAACATTGATTTACCTGTGCATTTATTTAGAATATCCAATGTCCTCAGGGGTAAGCAAGATGGGGATATCAAAAGACGTAAAATAAATATTTGTTTAATTTTGAGATTAAAGGAGTGATAACACAGTATTTACTGGCTTCTACCCTCAGGAGCTTACAATGAACTTGAAAGACAAAATTAATATAAAATAAAGTTAATTATTAAGTACTTTATTTTAGTATAGTATATTTGCCAAGTCAGGACAGCAGTAGGATTTACTTTATACATACTTCCATTCCAAAAGCTTGGAAAAATATATCAGTAATGTAAGATATAACTCTTGAATATCCAGAATAGTCTTCTGGATAATGCAAGCATAAATAAGTTATCTTCTTCACACAAATTATCCCCCCAAAGTAATTTATAACATGTAATTCTATCTCTAAAAAACAGTTACAATCCCTCTTAAATTGAATATGAATAAACATGTGAAAGGAGCACAAGTTTTAAAACTTCAATGCAAAATTTTAATACATTGGTTTTAACCATTATCCTTTCTTTTTTATTTTTAAATGCTACACATGGGCTGGATTGTAGGTTCCAAGAGTCATAACAACTATAGATCATTCTGTTGGTTAATAATTCATTAAAGTTCTTGAATCTCTGACTGTAAGGCAATAATTAGGAACTGATTTCAGAAACAGAATGCAAGTACTGAATTACAAATTCTACCAGGTCAGCTAAAGTAGGTGGAGAATTCACCTAAGATGGAAGAGTGAAGGTTTATTTTACCCATTTCAAGACTTCTCCACATATTTTGCCAGTTTGAAATAGGCTACGGGAGGGTGAGAATAGTTTAAAAGGTGTATTTCTTATTTTAATGTGTAAATACACATCCTTAAAGGTTAAGCCTATCTCTAACCTGTCATCAGTTCAGTGAAATACACTGCTTTCTTCTTAATCACTGGTGACTTCAGAACATGATTGTCCACTGAGGGGAACTAAAGCCTGAATACAAAGCAATTATGAAATGCAGGCAGCCAGAGGCCAGTAGGTGGGAGAGCAGAAGTACATACTCTGGCCGCACAAACTCTCCCAGCTTAAAAGCATCATATCTATAACTATCCTGAGTGCTACATTTCCTATATGTGCCAGGAATTATGAACACCTGATATATTCTGTATTCTGCATTTAGTAGACAATTTGTTCAATAATACTAACTTGACTTACACTTTACTTTCTCATATTCTGAACAGGGAAATCTAAGTAAAAAAAAAAAAAAAAACAATTTGAAAGATAAATTAAGAATAATTTTTGGGCTGGGGATGTAAAGTGCTTGCCTTGCATGCACAAGGCCCTGGGTTCAATCCCAGCACCACAAAAAAAAAAAAAGAATTTTTAAGAGGCTGGGGTTGTGGCTCAGTGGTAGAGTGCTTGCCTAGCATGTGTGAGGCACTGGGTTCAATCCTAAGCACCACATAAAAAAATAAACAAATAAAGTAATTTTTTTAAAACAAGAATAATTTTTAAGGAATCAGGAATCTTGATTTAGACCATAAAGGACTTAAAATACTGTTACTCTGAATTTATTAGTACATCTTAATCATTTTTTGCACCAATTTTCAACATAATTCTTAGATAATATTCCACTTTTAAAAAAAGCTATTAGAAAATTATGATAATTACTTTGGAATGCAATATTTAAAACATTTTGAAAACTGATAAATAAAAACATGAACCTAGTGACACTGAAATCTGCATTATTCCCAAGAGTTCAATGCAAAAAAGATGTTACCTGATATTTTACATTCAGTTCATATCTTTATCTCTATGCCCAGGCAAACACTCTGTTTCAAGACTATTGCTTTGTTTCTTGTAAAGACATTTAACTCATTGTTACTGCAAATATATTTAAAATATTTTATGATTACTTATGAGTAATTATTTATTACCTTTTATATTAGTCAGGGTTCTCTAGAGGAACAGAATCAACAGGAAGTATAATTTTAAAAGGGGGACTCATTAGGTTGGCTTACACAAACAGAAGCTGGATAGTCCACAATGGCTGTTTGCAGGCTGGAGAGCTGGAAGAACAAGTAGCTACACAGTCCAAGAAGCTGAAGCCACAGAACAAGAGGGATCAATGGTTCTATCCTAGTCTGAGATGGAAGACTTCTGGAAATTCCCTGGAGAATCACTGGTAGAGATCACTTTGGAAGAGTGAAAAAGCAAGAGCGATCCTCAGACATCACAGCAGCAATCAAGAACCCATTCAAGAAGAATGGAGTTTGCATCTGCTGCTGCTTTCTTGTTCTTCCAACTTTCATTTCATCCAAGCCATCATCCTATTGGAAGGTGCTGCCCATGCTCATGGAGGGTCTCCATTTCAGTTGGCCATCCCACATGCCAATCATTCCTTGACACACCCTGATCAACACACTCTTTAATTGTTGCATCTCTTAATCCAATCAAGTTGACAATTCAAATTGGCCATTACACCTTTCTAAAATACTAGGGTAAGGATCATTGTTATATTCACAATACAAAAATGCTCATAATGTTAAGTTTCCTAAACTTCTTTTTTAATGTTTCAAGTGTACTTTATTTCTTCAATATGCCATAGGTATAATAGGTACACAGTGCTTTTACTTGGCATCAATTATAAGTTGGCACAATTACTGATCTCTCCATTCCTTTGGGATGACCCAGCCAACAGGGGACAGGTTCCATTCTATTCCAATTTGTGTTACTATGTGTGTCCACACAGCAATACAGAAAAGTGGCTCCAATAGCTAATACCACATTACCATATTTGTCTGGAAATCAGGTGCTCTGTCTTGCCATTGTTTGCTGGATGTTCAAACTTGGAGATGATTTAGTGCATTTTTGGCCACGAGAAACATCCAGGAACTGAAGAGAACTGTGGCAACTGAAGCTGCTGGTTTGGTACAAATTTGTTCCAGGTACCCTTCCAAAAGCTTGAATTATTTTTAAGTAACTCACTATACTGAGTTTTTGTAGGTTAAAAAAAACACTGCCTAAATTCATGAAATCCATGCAGCTCATTACTGTACCAGATATTAAAACCTTAAGGACTGGTCCTCATTACCGCTGGGAATTTCTACAAAATAAGCCACTTGCACCACATTTAAATTTACAGGTTATTTTGTCCAGCTGTTCAACCAAGAGTAATACTGCTCTAAGAAATCAACTCTAAATTCATGTCTTTGTCTAATTGATACTATTTTTTCCAACCCATATAAAAAATTGATTGCCTAAACATATGCAAAACAATACAATGTTTAACTTCAGCAAATTTGCTAAAGTACTGACAATAAATCAATGTTCTGGAAATTCTTATTTTAGCAACTGTCTAGAAGTTAACTTCTAGAAAAATCAGCCTGATACAATGAAATCATTCATCATAATTATACAATATAATTTTTCCATTTTTGAGGCAAAACATAAATATTATGTCCTTTACAAAATGTCTATATACTAAAATTGATATGGCCTATAAAGGTAGCTAGTATAGATGATTCATACCCTTTAGATAAACCAATTGGGCACACATTGTTCTTTTCAAACATTTATATAAAGAAGGAAATCAACATTGGTAGCATCAGTAGGTTTGATTAGCAAGTGTCACCAGGTAGTATGATTGTCTTATCAATAGCTAAAGTATGACTTGATTCTAATCACCATTATAACTGAACAATCTCTAAATTATACCACAAGTTGTAACCCTCCATCCACTACTAGAACATGTCCTGTAATATATGGTGATTCTAAAAGAAACACAATTGCATGTGCCACCTCAATGGTTTCTCCAAACCTTCCAAGAGGAATGCTTTTCTTTAACTGTTCTTCTTTCAAGTCTTTCGTCATATCTGTATGAACAAATCCTAAAACAGAAGTGATCATTCAGAAACTGTTCAAATTATACTGTTTTATTGTGTGCAGCACACATGAATATATTATAACAAATCCCACTATTATGTATAATTATAATAAGCCAATAAAAATGATTATTCAGGTGAAGAGAGGAGACACTAAGATATTTGCTCAATTTTGAAAAAATGAATTTGCACCTGAAAATGAGATGAATAAACCTTGTTTTGGAGATACAGTTTTGCTATCAATTAAATAAACAATCTACAATTTTACTCACTTTAACTCAATGAACATTTACTGAACACTAAAATATATGATCTCCAAGTATACGGCCAAACTCTTAGCAAAATGTAAAGACAAGCTCATATATGTCATGGATGGATACAGACATGAATAAAACAAAATTCCATTCCTTTGGAAACCTATAATTCATGGAGGAAACAATCACTTATATACACAATTATGGTGTAAGGAAGTCTGGTGAATATCCTTATAATGGTATAAATAAAAGGCCACAGAAATGATTAAATTTCACTTGAGTGGGAATAAGAGAGTGAGAAGTTGTGTTGAGGGAAGACAGGCATCACAAAAAATGGTCACATGAACCAATTGGCAATTCTGATAAGAACTAGTCAGTTCCATTTGCTATGGCCAAGATAACTGATGATTAGAAAGTCCAAAGTTTCCAATACATGTATAAGAACAAAATCTGGTAGTCATCCAATTCCAATGTGAGTATACACACAAAAATCAAAATTTAAATTGGAATTGGTATAGGTATGCAATAAAGCTTGCACAGAACATTTAAAATATAAAGTTCCCAGTATAAAGTACTATATATTATATTAAGCAACCAATTTTAAATGATAACTGATATATTAAGGAAAAAACATAGATTTGTTAAGAAAATATAAGATTAATCTGAGACATACAACTACATGTTACTAATAAAATGCTTAACCCACAATCAATATTTTATATAGTACTCAATCTTTTAGGTTTTTAAAAAGAAAGTAAATATTAATCTACATGAAAGCAACAGTAGTTAGCAGTAGTTAGGTTACAAAAAATAGATGGACTAAAAATTAGATGTGCTACATGATTGTTCAGTGTGCAATCTTAAAAATATAGTTTTCAAATTGGCTTATGTTAAACTAATCATACATAAAATCAACCTAAATATAACTGTCATTGAAAGTACCATAATAAATGTGAATTAAATACTGTCTTAAGAATCAATTAGGCCACTAGTTTATTATACAGACCTATGAAATTTACTTTAGGTTTTAACTTAAAAATAGCTAATATTTTCTTAAAAGTGTTGTAAGAAATAATCATAGATTTACTATCATGAAGTCTATGACAGTGTCCGATTATTAGGGAAAAACCTAGAAACAAGTTAACAACAAACTAGTTAAATAAATCATTATATCCACATAATAGAAAAATATGCAGGTATTAACAAATGATGCTATAGAATAATATAAAATGAATGAAAATTGTATATTTAAAGAAAATCATACATGAACTCAGTTATATCACTATTAAAAACAGTGGCACACACCTGTAATCCCAGAGGCTCGGGGGGATAAGGCAGGAGGATCGCAAGTTCAGAGCCAGCCTCAGCATCTTAGTGAGACCCTGAGCACCTTAGCAAGATGGTGTCTCAAAATAAAATATAAAAAGGGCTGGGGATGTGGCTCAGTGGTTATATGTTCCTAGGCTCAATTGGTATCTGCCCCCCCAAAAAAAATCTAATATATACTATTAACTAAGAAACTATGTGCCAAAATAGTGGTTATCATTAGACACCAGAATTACAAGTGAGGAGTATTTTCTTTGTACTTTTGGGTTTTTTTCAAGTTGTCCACAAAAATACATATTATTTTTGCATTCATACAAAAAGCTTTCAAATAGCAAGGTACAGTGCTGCATGCCTATAGTCCCAGCTACCCAGGAGGCTACGGCAAGAGGATTGTTTGAGTCCAGGAGTTCAAGACCAGCCTAAGTGACACACCCTGTCTCAAAAACAGTTATGAAAAAAATATATGTACACAATACTAATTTCAGATGGTCTGTAATAAGGGCCAAAAATAACAAAACTAATTTAGTATTATTTTGTGTTTCAGTGAGAGATTGTATTGTGGAATAAAAAATTCTTCTGCCACAAAATTTCATCACATGTATTTGAAAAGTTAGCAATATTACTTTCATTTCTTTCATCAAGAACAATGAAAGAAAGGAAGAATAAAAGGAGAAGCAGAGCCAGGCACAGTGATAAACGCCTGTAATCCCAGCAGCTCAGGAGGCTGAGACAGAAGGATTGCGAGTTCAAAGCCAGCCTCAGCAATGGTGAGGCACTAAGCAACTCGAAATAAAATACAAAATAGGGCTGGGATGTGGCTCTGTGGTCAAGTGCCCCTGAGTTCAACCCCCAGTACCAGAAAAAAAAGTGGGGGGGAACAGTTGACACAGCTAATAATTAGCTTCTACAGAATTTCAAGGGAACTGTAAATGAAAATTAATTTACAGTGAAGAGTCATAACAAACAATATGCCATCCAATCATGTTAAGAACAATATGATGAGGGCTCTTGATATCCAAAGTTTTCAGTGTTTGAACACACTTACTTTCCAAGGTGCCTCTCCCTGACTTATGAACAGATAGTATCCTAGAAAGAAAACTCACATTTATTGAATAAATTCAAATTATGAATAAAAATAAAAAGTCTATATAAATTTTCTTAAAATTTGTGATACAGTTATCCTTTAGTCTAAGGTCTTTTTGAATTCTAATAAAATTGGCATAGAATACTTCCCAGCAACTACAAACTCTCAGCAGAAAAATCAATTGTATATTTTAACCTAACATGAACAGTAGAAATGATTTGCAAGAAAGATCTTGTGAACACAGGTTAGCAAATTCCAGCTTCAACTTCTAACTGGCTCTGGTAGCATTTTGTCAAAAGCAGCATTTTGTGGTAAAAAGGCCAATGGATTAGGACACATTAAGCAAGATTCTGTTCCACAGTATTAAAACTATGGCCTGAGGAAGTTATGTACTGTCTAAAATGTATGGCTGTTTTCTGTGCCCTAATGAATGAAGTCAATTAAAACTAACAGATCTCTGAGCTTTCTTTTAGCTCTACTACTCTGACTGAAAGATGAAAAGTAAGCCTCATTAAGCAGTTTTCATGACTTGCTAACTTTACTTGAAGTTTAGGAAACTGAGCTCTCCTAAAAGGACCCTCAGTTCTTGACACTATTAGGTGTACAGCAGTTAGAACAGTTCCAATTCAAAAAGAACAAACACTAATCTGAGTTTTCATCTATGCTGTCCTGAAAGGAACTGATCTGCCCTGCTTCTTAGTGAACATCAGTTCTGATGTTTGTCCTTTTGGAAACGAACAGTAAGGCCCCACAACCTATGACAGGCCATTTGAAGGAGTTTCTACCTTGAAAATAAGCATATCTAGAACAAGGAATGAGGAACTGCAGGCAAACTTTACACAAAGAGGCTTAGGCAATGAGACAAGTTCATGGACAATCCCAGTGAAGTGGAAAGATGATCTGTTCAACACAGACTGTGGTTCTCAAAAACAATTACACAAGCAAAATACAGAGAACAGCCAAAGGATAACAGCTTAAATCCTTGAATAAGGTCTTGAAACTTTGAATGAGGTCTTTTAATAGTCTACATTCGGTTGCAAATCACAGATATGGTCTGTGTCTATTTAGGTGAGATCTCTAAATAAGAGTGGTACTCTCAGTCCAGCATGATTACAAGTTCAGAACTGAAATCATGGTGTTCAGCCACCCACATCATAGGAAGATTCTCCCTGCACTTATTCAAGCATGGAAGATAGGAATGTTATTTCATTAGAGGAAACTAACCACAGCTTCTACTCACCTATGCACAAATACGTGGAATAACAAATCTCGTGGGATAGCTCCTAACCATCAATGAACACTGTAATAAAAATCTAGAAGTAGTCAGGAACAGTGGCACACGCCTGTGATCCCCAGCAGCTCAGGAGGCTGAGGAAGGAGGATCACAAGTTCAAAGCCAGCCTCAGCAACTTAGTGAGGCCCTAAACAAGTTAGTGAGACTCTGTCTCAAAATAAAAAATGAAAAGGGCTGGGGACCTGACTCAATGGTTAAGCACCCCTAGGTTCAATCTCAATACCAAAAAAAAAGTCTAAAAGTAAAGTGGGTAAGTAAAGAGAGGCCAAGTTGATAGGAAGGGATAAATCCATACATCAATACATACTGGATTTTCCCTCTTAGATTACGTTTGATATAAAGGACAAGAACATGTCAAGACTTTCTTTCATCATTATTGACAGCCTTTTCTAAATAATAGACTTTATTTTAGAACAACTGTAGGCTTATAGAAAAACTGAGCAGAAAGGACAGGAAGTTATATCTATAAACCCCCTTATCACACTGCCCTCCCCAATTTCCCCTATTATTAACATCTTACCTTAGTGTTAATTGAACCAACTAGTTGAACCAATATTGATAAGTAAAATCCATAGTTTTACTTCTGGGTTCACTTCTTAGGTTATACAGTTCTACAGGCTTTGATAAATGCATGTCATGATATCCACCATTATATTATAGTATCATACAGAATAGTTTCACTAAAAGCCCTAATCTATCTGCAGCTTTTAAAACCTCATTTATCTATCCCAGCCCATCTGAAATAAAAGCAAAAATGTGAAGCTAGTCTCTAATGATAAGTTACTCTGGGCTCTACCTACCAAATATGACAAGGTAGACCATGGTTGGAGGAAGTAGATAAACAGGAGTGCGCCTTAAGGGCTTATATTTTGTCCTTGACGAGCAGAGCTCACGTTCCTTCTGGTTACCTGTCCTAAATTGCTTTCCTCTGCCACTCCCTTTTACCATAGTGTTCTGCCTCCCCTTCAATACATCATTTTATACTGAACTCATAAACTATGATCCTCACTCATAAATATATTCACAACCTAAGACATGATATAAAAGAAACTTCCTGGGTTCTATACCACATACACAGGCCTGAGGAGAGATATGAGTAGTCCTTAAACATCCCACACATCTATCTTTGTTCTTGTATCATTTCTAGTTCATGCTTTCTTTCTGTGCACCAAAAGACTCTCTCCAATCTTTCACTTTTAATTTGTAAAATTCTAGGAATTTTGTTATACTCCCCCTTTTCCAAGGCAAATACTACAGTGACTTTCAAGCTGAGCTATAAAAAGTATACACTACCAGTAGGTGCCACTGTCCAACAAATGATGTTGCTGCATTACTTTACTGAACAGTTAGAAGTTTCCAACTGGCTACAAAACAATCATTCCTTAAATCAGTAAATTGATAACTGAAATGACAGGCCCTCAACCAACTAAGAACATTTCCATTTTAGTACTATAGATTTAATGATATACCCAATACACCTTTGCAGGGTGCTGGGGATTGTGCACAGGCTTTGCACATGATAGCCAAGTGCTCTAATACTGAGCCACACTCCCTACACCAAACTTTTTTTAACATGAACTCTTCAGGAAGAGGACTACTGTTGCTCATAAAAACTGCATGGCCCTTGTCCAATGAGAATTTACATTTCATAAATTCTGAGGGAAACATATTTCATACATCCACTTCTGACTAGCCACATAGCATAAATAAACAGCAACATCTCATTTCCATATTACTAAGTCACTATTTCAATTTTTGACATGTTTATACACAACAAACTTTATATTTAAATTAGATACCAGGATTTTATCTATCACCAGTATAGTCTGAGTGCCCTTATCAGAAATAGTTAGAGCCAGTGACAGGCACCATGAGACAACCCTGAAATCCCAGCTACTCAGAGGCTTAGGCAGGAGGAAGCAGGTTGGAGGCCAGCCTCAGCAACTTAGTGAGTCCTTGAATGCCACATAAAAAAATTAAAAGGGTTGGGGATATAGTTCAGTGGTAGAGCACCCTACCCCAGAGTACTGAGGGGGAAAAAAACACCTCAGACCAGAAGTATCCCAAATTTTAGATTTCTTCAGATTTGGGAATCTTTGCACAAATGTGAGACACCCTGGGAATGGGCCTCAAGTTTAAACAAGAAATTTGTTTGTTTCATATACACCTCATACACATCCTGTAATAATTTTATAAAATGTTGTTGGTGCACTCATACTTTGACTGCAACTGATCAAACAACATTGTGTGGACCTTTTCCACCATTTCAGCACTCAAAAAAGTTTTAAATTTTGGAGCACTTCAGATTTTCAGATTAGGATCCATAACCCATATTATCAAGTGTGGGATGTGGCACTATATAACAGACCTAAAAGTTCAGATGTCCATTCTCTGCCGTAAGTTTCTAGGATCTGAGAAGAACTCAACCCTAGACACTTCAATAAGGAAGAAGAAACAAGGGTCTTGCCAAAAACTAGATCAAGATTTTAACCAGAACAGGGCTAGGGCTATAGCTCAGTTGGTAGAGTGCTTGCCTAGCACGTGTGAGGCACTGGGTTTGATCCTTAGCACCACATAAAAATGAAATAAAGGTACTGTGTCCATCTGCTATAAAAAACATTTTTTAAAAGATTTTAACCAGAACAAATTTGCATGTCTTACTGTTATGCTTATGGGTGGAACAGTGTAAGAAATAAACACCAAGCAAAATAGCACCTAAGAGCACCCAGAGTAACACCTGCTCTGAGCAGACGTCATGCTTATGCATGTGTTTGTCAACAAGATCATCTCTAAGTGGTAAATACAAAAGCTCTCCAACTTAAAAAATAACAGTAGCAAAACACTTAAGCACCCTATAGAAATAAATTCAATGTATCATTACTTGTCAAATTAAAAAGGCATAGATCCTCCAAGCCTTGGCAATTCTATTTTCCAGATTACAATAATTCACTTGCAAATATGCAAGATAAATTATGCCCAAATATTGTCACTGCATTTTTAGTTGTAAAAGAAAAAGATCAGAAGCAACCTAAATGTCCATCAAGTGGCAATAGGTTAAACAAGATAGGTATATCCCCTAAAACATTATTAGGGTACACCTAATTAAAAACAGACACTATGATCTTTTAGTTCAGCCATTAAAAGTGATGATGCAGCAATCACAAAATTCCAACTATTTTAAGATTCCATGTATATAAAATGTCCAAAATAGGCCAATCTATAGAGATAGAAAGTAATTTAAGATTGCAAGGAGCTGGGGAAACTGGAGAGAAATGGGGTATACCACACTTCCCTAACACTCTTTGTATACAAACTGGATTCCCACTATTTAGCCTATTTCTTGACAATTAATTCACTCTAGACAAAATTAAACCATCCTTCTTCAGCATTTCCACTGCACCATACATATACCTTTACTTTCAGTTCATCACGATGTTGTAATTATTTGTTTATATGCCTGTCTTTCCCAAGATGCCTAGCTCCCTGTGATGGAAATACTTATCTTTGAAACTTCAGGAACTAACACAGCCCCTGCACACAGGAAGCCACTTCAGGAAGTTTGCTGCATGAGTTATTGTGACTTAGAAACACTTGCATTACCCCTACACTATACAGCTTTTAAAACATCATGAAGCAGAATTCACTTTTCATTGCCTACACTATTTACAATCCTGAAAAGAAGCAGATATATGTAGTTGCAAATCAAAAATAATTTATACCACAGATGATTATCTAAGCTAATACTAAAATCAATCAGCTCACATAAAGCACACACAAATAGAAAGCAATGCCAAGATAATGAAATAAAAATGCAACTTTTGGGATTTTTTCAAAAAATGGGTGCATCTGATTTATAGTCAGTTATCAAATGTTCATGGATTTGGAATGTCTGAATTTAGCAAGTCTTTGTGCCTAAACAATGAACTGGGATAAAGGACACTAAAAGGATTAACAGGTCATTTTGATAAATCAGGGATACCTGCTGCTCAACATCAAATGTCAAATAAAACGCCAACTCTAGGGTCAAAGCTGGGGCCATTAGTGACTGCAAAGGGAAAGATCTGCTGCAGCCCACTTTTTCTTACAAAAACAAGTGACCCAAAATAAACTTTTTTACATAAGTAATGAATTCTTAAATATTTATAGAAAACTAAGACAAAGATTTCAAGGCTAACTGGCAAAGGTATATGAAAACACTCCATTTATTCAAATAAACACTTAACAAAAATCTAGCATGACCACTAATAAGTGATAACGTGGATCTGAGTTTTAACACCTTTTTACTATACTCTTCACTAATCTAGGCAATTTTATTAATTAGTAACTTAACAAAATATAAAGGTAAAAGTAAAATATTGGAATGGTCCAGGTAATTTATGTAGACATAGTAGCAAAATAACTTCAATTTTTTAATATTATAAGGGAAATCTTAGGGGACTTTAAAGTTTTCCATAAATTAGTAATGCAATTAGGTAAGTCACTCCAAATCCTAGGCTCAGTTTTCTAAACTATAAAACTACCTAGAATAAGTGATCTCTAAGATCCTCTTTACCTTAAGTTGTTCCGTAATTAGTATAATTTTTTTAAAATACATATTCTAAATAAAATATGAAATAAAAGGATTTTTTTTTCTTGTCACCAATTCATTACTTGATTCTTTTCACAATCATCTCAAAACCACTCTACCCAGATGGCAATCAATCACTACTCATAGATGGACAAATTAATGGCTTCTCTAGAAAACAAAAATAATAAAGTTATTTTAATAAAACATTTTGGGAGTGGGGTTGTGGTTCAGTGGTAGAGTACTAGCATGTGTGAGGCACTGGGTTTGATCCTCAGCATCACATAAACGTAAATAAAATAAAGATATCGTGTCCATCTACAACTAAAAAACAAAATTTAATAAATAAATAAAAAGTTTTTACTGACCTGGTGCAACTACATTCACTCTAATTTTCTTTCGTGCTACCTCTTTAGCAAGTGCACGTGAAAATCCAACCAATCCTCCTTTACTGGCACTATACACACACTGGCCAGAATTGCCTTTTAAACCGATAATACTTCCTAGAAGAAAAGAAAGTAAGCAAATTCAAACTAATTCATAGGAATTATATAAAAATTCAGATAATTTATAGTAAACAAATAAAAAAAGTAAAATCCATTTTACCTTATCCTTTACTCACATTAGTAATTCTACCCACTGTCATTTGAGTAGTAAGACTTTAAGAATCCAAGTATGCTCCAGACAAACACAGAAAACAAGATCAGAATGAAGTTGGTGTAAAACCACAAGCGCCAAGTAGGAGGCTTGCAAGCCAATCTAGAATGCAGAGCATTCCAATCTCTGAGTAGGTCAGCTATAATGAAAATTCTGTGGCTTATAATGGCTTCCAGTAGGAAGAGGTTGAAGCCAGAAAAAGTCTAATTAATTTTACCTTTCTACAACTAGACATAAGGAAATACTTACTTCTACCTAAATCCATCTGAAGATAAATCTCACTAAATTAGAACTACAGTTGATCTAAACTTACCAGTTCCACTTCAATTATAACTTTTCATAAATGTGCAACTTTGTTGCTTTCAGTGATATAACTTGTACTGCCTACTAAAGATTCTTAGGTGTGGGAGACCAACCTTGCACATGACTGGGTCACACTCCCTGGCTGGGTGCTGAGGTGCTCAGACACAGAAATGTGGCAGAGCTTTCCCCACCTTTCTTGGGTTCGAGGGTTGGTGTCTCATGCATGGGTGTGTCTTGCTACAGCACCATGGGTAAAGCTATGCTCACCTGTTCCTTTGTAATATAACCCCTTGCCCTCTTTAGGATAGAATCTTCCATGAAAGTGTCTTGTGTATGTCCCCTTCTCTTACTGTGCCCTAGGGTGTGGCCTACCCAGTTATCAGTCAACCTGCTGATAGCAGACATCATGAGGACAGACTCAGCCCCCTGCAACCTGACACCTTGCCTCATTTGAATAGCTTCTCCTCAATAAAAGGGGTCAGCATGTGCTCTTGCTCTCTCTTCCTGCGGACCCTTAAGGTCAGAGGAGCCGTCACAGCAACCCTAAAGAAAAAGGTATTTGTGTCTCTTGTGTGGTTATTTTACGCAGCCCAGTCAGCCCAATTCAACTGGAGTGACCCCTGAGCCTTTTAGTCTGGAGAACAGAAACCTGGCACTTAGGTGACTTCATTTAAAGAATATGTAATTTATATTTATATAAGTCATAAATTATATTATTTATAATTCAAAATATCAGCTATATGCAAATAACTGCTTGCAAAACAGAAGTAGGGAAGTAATTTTCTGCACCACTGACCTGTATTTATGATACAAAAATTAAATAAGCTCCAAAAATTTTTAAGTAATTTTACTTTAGAAAAAGAAAACATCACCAGGGGCAGTGGTGCATGCCTATAATCCCAGTGGCGCAGGAGGATCCTGAGTTCAAAGCCAGCCTCAGCAACTTAGTGAGGCCCTAAGCAACTCAGCAGGACACTGTCTCTAAAGAAAATGTTAAAAAGGGCTAAGGATGGGGCTGGGGATGTGGCTCAAGCAGTATTGTGCTCGCCTGGCATGCATGCAGCCCTGGTTTGATCCTCAGCACCACATACAAAACAAAGATGTTGTGTCCACTGATAACTAAAAAATAAAATTCTCTCTCTTTAAAAAAAAAAAGGGAGGGGCGGGGCTAAGGATGTGACTCAGTTGTTATGAGCATCTGGATTCAATAACTGGTACCCAAAAGAAAGAAAGAAAAAATCCACTTTTTCTATTATAATCAAATCCAATATTAAAAATTTACCTACATTATACAGTCATGTATCGCTTAATGACAGGCACATACAGAGTAACCACTGTTAGGTGATTTCATAGTCATGCAAACATCACAGAGTTCACTTACACAAAATAAGATGGTAGAGTCTACTACACATCCCAAGCTACATGGTATAGTCTATTGCTCCTAGGCTACAAACCTGTACAGCATGTTACTGTCCTGAATACGGCAGGCAATTGTAAAGTATTTGTGTAATGATAGTATTTTGTGTATTTAAACATACCTAAAGATAGAAAATGTAAAGTAAAAATACCAGGAAATATGAATTTTTCACTTCCTGTTATGGTTTGGATATAAAGTGTCCCCTGAAAAGCTCATGTTAGACAATGCAGGAATGTTCAAAGGTCTGAAAGTGTTTCACTTTAACTTCTGCAAATTTATGCAACTACTACAATAATTGTTGTTTACTACCCAGTGTCCACAATTTTTTTTAATTCTTTGTCCATATTTTTTTTAATATTTATTTTTTAGTTTTCGGCGGACACAACATCTTTGTTTGTATGTGGTGCTGAGGATCGAACCCGGGCCGCACGCATGCCAGGCGAGTGTGCTACAGCTTGAGCCATATCCCCAGCCCCCTTTGTCCATATTTTTAAAATTAGGCTTCACATAAAAATTTAAATTAGGCTTTGCATAAAAATTAGGATGCCCAATTTCTCTTGAAAAATCAAAATTATTAGCAAAACTGGAACCACATTCATGCACACCAAAAATCGACTAGATCTGAACACCAACTGAACCTAAATGTCTTCTGTCATTTATCACATGACCTCTACTGCCACTCTCTAATAATTAGTGGTCAACATCCGCCTGCCCCATCAGGATGTGAATTTGTGATTCCTGTTTTACTCACTGATTATCTAATTAAATCTTTTCCAACAGATAATACAAAGATAAATTTCATAAGTGAAAGTTACAAATTAGTGGATTAAATATGCTTATGGTAATACACAATAATTATAAACCCACAAAGATAAAAACTCACCTACATTAACAATAGACCCTCCCTGTTGTTGAATCATAGTCCTCATGGCAGCTTTACAAGTCAGCATAGAACCCAAGAGATTAGTATTAAGTTGAGATATCATATCTTCGGTTTTTGTTCTTACTAAAAGACTATCCCTACAAAAAATAAACAGCATGTAAATTAATAACAATTTTTTTAAAGTCAAGACATAGGTAACATTTTGATGGAAAGAGTGTAAGATGTTCTTCATATCTGAGATAGAATGCCTAGAGGGTACTATTTTGACCTTGGTTTGTGAGCCACTAAAATAAATGATAAGCTTTTAGAAATGATCCACTTGAAAGGTAGTTCCTACCCATTTCAGTTAAAGTGACAAACATTCCAAATTGCTAAAAGTAGTACCATGTAGACAAAATATTTTGAATAGCCTAAGCAATTGCCATACTAACCCTTGTTTAGCAGGACAATTAGTATATTATTCTAAATTCATCTTTTTTTATAAAAGAATGCCTACCCTATAATTCCATCAGTTCATATACTCCCCCCACAAAAAAAATACACATATACACATACATACACACACACACACACACACACACACACACACATGGTGACAGAATTCAGAATACTGGTTAGCTATGAGGAAATACTGAGAAGAAACAGCCTTCAGAGTTACAGAAACATTCAATAGCTCAATATTGATGAGGATTAAAATATTAAAACTGATCAAACTAGACACTTATTTCAATATGAAACAAAAGAATGTATGGAAAAGTTTTAAAACACACACTTTTTCTTATAAGTAAAACAACTAATACATTGATACTAATCAAAAGCCTAAATGGGTTAAAAAAAAAAAAAACTTAAGAAATTTACTTAAATCTATGACCAACCTGTTAATACCAGCTGCATTTACCAAAAAATTTACTTGACCTAAATGTTTCTCCATCTCTTCAAATATATGTTGAACATCATGTTCTTTAGCAACATCACAGCTAAATGCTAAATGATTTCCTACAAAACAAAGTTACATTAGAATTAATTATAACTTAAATTTTGAATCTACACAGTACACATTTGTTAATCCCCTACTACATGGTAGGTTTGTGCTAACCCTAGAGATAAAAGATAAATATTTCATAGGTTCCTGCTCTCACTTGTCAAATTAAACTGGGATGGGTGGGCAGGGAACAAGAAAGTAATATAACAAAAGTTGATTTGAAAACTTTGGAAAGTTTTGTTGTTTTTTTGTAGGGCACAGTTGCACACACCTGTAATCACAGTCATTCTGGAAGCTGAGGAAGATAGCTTGAGCCCAGGAGTTCAAGGCTAGCCTGGGAAACAAAGAAATCTTGGCTTTTTTTTTTTTTTTTTTTTTTTATTATTGTTGGTTGTTCAAAACATTACATAGTTCTTGATATATCATCTTTCACACTTTGCTTCAAGTGGGTTATGAACTCCCATTTTTAGCCCATATACAGATTGCAGAATCACATCAATTACACATCCATTGATTTACATATTGCCATACTAGTGACTGTCATGTTCTGCTACCTTTCCTATCCTCTACTATCCCCCCTCCCCTCCCCACCCCTCTTCTCTCTCTACAATAGACGAATGGATTAAAAAAATGTGGCATTTATACACAATGGAGTATTACTCTGCATTAAAAAATGACAAAATCATAGAATTTGCAGGGAAATGGATGGCATTAGAGCAGATTATGCTAAGTGAAGCTAGCCAATCCCTAAAAAACAAATGCCAAATGTCTTCTTTGATATAAGGAGAGTAACTAAGAACAGAGTAGGGACGAAGAGCATGAGAAGAAGATTAACATTAAACAGAGATGAGAGGTGGGAGGGAAAGGGAGAGAAAAGGGAAATTGCATGGAAATTTTTTTTTTTTTTAACTGCGGATTGAACCCAGGGCCACTTTACCTCTTTCCATGCCCATCCCTTTTTATTTTGAGACAGTTCCCTCACTAAGTTGCTAAAGCTAACCCTGAACTTCAATCCTTCTGCTTCATCGTCAGGGGTCACTTACATTACAGGCATGTGCTACAGCACCTGGCTAAGAGATCCTGGCTCTTAGAAAGATTGTTTTTATTTTAAAAAATAAAACTTTGTTTTGAATCTATAAAATTGTGGGATCATTTTTCAAGTTTGCAGTGCTTTGTTAAGATTCATAATAATGTTTATAGCTTTAACACTAAACCTGTTATGCCTAATTCAACAGTCTTCTGGGTTCATACTCCTTGTTTGAAACTTATGTTTAATTCTTTAGGTTGAATTTGTTTCTTTAGTCCTGAGGATAAACTCCAAGGTTTCTTTTTTGTTGTTATTTTTAAGCACTAAAAATAAACTATTTTTATACATACATAATATATATAAAAGCCTGACCATCAGTATAGATGAGACAACAAAGAAAGCCATAAAAAGAGCTAAAACTACAAATCATTTTTACTAAAAGTAATTATTACCTCTCAAAAATAGCCACTTTTCAAAAATTGTTTAAATGCCAAAAAATCATACTTCAAAGGAAAATAAAATATTCCCTACTTAATAATGTATTTTAATACATGTTCCTTGATTTATGATGGGGTAACATCTAGATAAGCCCATCATAGGGTGAAAATATCATAGGTTGAAAATGCATTTCATGCACCTAACCTATCAAACAGGAAGCTAAGCAATACTGTACACTGCAGAGTATGGGGTGTCTCCCCTCCTGACTGCATGGCTGCCTGGGAGCTACGGATTGTTGCACTGCCCAGCATCAAGAGAGTATCATCCTGCATATCAGTAGCCTGGGGTAGATCCCAATTCAAAATTGTTTTGTTTTTTGAAACAAGTTCTCACTCATTTGTTAGGGCCTGGCTATGTTACTGAGGCTGGTCTTGAACTTGTCATCTTCCTGCCTCAGCCTCCTGAGCCACTGGGAGTACAGGCTATGTGCCATTAGGCCCAGCCATTTCAAATTTAAAGAACTGGTTTCTTTCTTTCTTTCTTTTTAATAGTTGGACACAATACCTTTATTTTATTTATTTATTTTTATGTAGTGATGAGGATCAAACCCAGGGCCTCACACGTGCTAGGTTCTACTGTTGAGCCACAACCCCAGCCTGAAAGAACTGGTTTCTACTGAATGCACACCACATTGTCAACTCAAGTATATCTATACTCTAAATGGTGCAATTTTTATAAACTAAAATAATTGCTTATTTTCTGCCTGATTTTGCCAAATATGTATACACTAACATTATCCCCTCGTGCCTTTGGGAACAGTAAGACACCTGGGAAAAATCACACTTTACCAATGAAAATCAATCACTTAGGGAACACATGATTCAAGGAAATGAAATGCCCAAAAGCATCACCTGTCTCACTCCTGGCTTTCATGTGAAGACTTATTGGTCCACAATTATCCTCTAAAACTCAACTAATGGTTTTTAATCTAATCAGCAAACACCGATAGTTTAACCCAGCAAGGAGCACCACTTTTTCCCTCCTTGGTCATATACTGGCAATGAATATGAGCTGAAAGACTTCTTTCTTTCATGGAAATTCTCCAGTTGTAATTTTAGAAAGCCAAGTATTTTCCCAAACTAAGGAAACAAAGAGTCTGAGCTGGTGGTACCAAACCTATCAGCAACTTCTTTTAAAAACAAAACACAAAACTTAACACCCCCAGGATTCTATTCCTCCCAAAGCCTTCCTGATAATAAGTTACTAGTATTCTTCTCTCTTCTACTAATTGGTTCTGTCTTAGTATCTTCAAACCCTCAGACGTCATTTTTACCCTTACCATCAAGAGACTTAAGTTTGAAAAATAACTGACCCGTTAATAAGAAAAAAAAAATTGAAGGTAATAATAAGGACTGAGTCAAACAAATTCCAATTATTTACAAAATTCACAAAAAAAGGGAATCAATGACTTAAAATTCTTAATAGATGTAATAAAGCAAACCAGATATATCTCAAAACCGGCTGGCACCCAAAAGGGGTTTTCTCTGATGCACTGCTTTGGGCATTCGCATAGGGGCAGGAACAGCTCTCGGAAAAACCAAAGTGAGCTTTTCCTACCTGGCATGTCTACCTCTCCAGACTTAACCCTGTAGCTGACCCCTGCATAACTTAACTTTAAGTGTAGAGTTGCTTTCTCCTACCAGATGCCAAAACAGAGCTCCTCACTACTAGCAAAGGCTGCAGGAAAATGAAGGCTTGTACTAACAAGACTGCGACTTCTTAGTAAAATCCCCCAGCGCCCAGCCCTGGGCGGCAGGTGGCGTTGAGGTGCGAGCAGGTAGGGGTCTGCACAACAGGTCTATCCTAGGGACCCGCGGCTGAATCACCAACCCTCAGAGTCGCTTGTGTTACACACGAAGCTTCAGCCCTCGGGACTGCAGTCACGCAGCTGAACAAGCTCGGTACCTACCGCCGAGGTCACCTGCGGCGGCTTTGGCCACTTCCAGATTTCTGGCGATGATCGCCAGTCGGTAGCCTTTCTGGGCCATTAACTGGGCTACTGCCCTGCCAATACCCCGGGAACCTCCAAAAATAGCGCACACTTTGTTCATCTTGAACCCGTAAGTCGAAAACTTGGCTGGGACCTGCCGCCCTTCTCCAGGGAACCTCGGGCTTTTAAAAAATAAATAAGTAAATGGATAGACAGCTAAAGCCAGGCCAAAGAACAACAGCCCAGCAGACGCCAGCTCCAGCCCACAGACTCTGGCAATTTAAGAAGCGGCGAAGAGTACGATGTAACGCGCTGACGTCAGCACGCACGCATCTCCGTCGTCAGCGTGTTGACGTCAGTACGCAGGATTCCCCAAAGCAGCGCCCTACTAGAACGTGGGCTACCGAGCGCGCGGCCGGCGGAAGACTGGCCCAGACGGGCTTCCGCTGCCTGCTGGGACTTGTAGTCTTCCCGCCCGAAGGCACGGCATGGGCGCCTGCTTAGTGGGAGGTGTGCTCAACTTGCTGAGGGACGCCTCTTTCCACCCTGGGAGGTGGGAATCTGGATTACAGCCCAGGTTACCACGCGTCCCAGTTTGCTCAGAACAGGGTTGTCAACAACATACTGGACTTTCCTCTGGAAAAGAGTAGTGGATCGCCGAAGTGATCGAAGTTAGCACTATTGAGCGTGGATGTATCAAGGGCTTCAGGTGTCTACCTTTCACCCAGGCTGCAGACTTTCACTTTGGCTGCAGACCTGATGTCCCCCCTGTGGAAGAAGTGGCTCACAGGTGTCGGACTCACGCCAAAACCTACCTACTCCTCCCCCAAGTTGGCCTTCCCACTGGCAGGCGTTATCATCCATCTCAAAGGATGCTGTGAGCATGAATGCCCTGTCAAAGAACACAGAAGGAGCTCAAGAAACTTTTATATCAATGAACGGTCTTCTTAGATGGATGAAACAAGGGTGCTATAGACAAAAATGGGTTCCTGGGGGTTTGTGGCACACGCCTGTATTCTAGCTACTCTGGAGGCTGAGGTAGGAGGATTGCAAATGTGAGACCAACATGAGCAAGTTAGTGAGACTCTCTTCTCAAAGTAAAAAATAAAAAGGGGTGGGGATTTAGCTCAATAGTAGATGCCCTCAGATTCAATCTCCAGGACCTCCAAAAAAGAGAGATGGAGTCCTGCACCTTTAAATAAAAAGTGTTGAGTTCTCTGAGAGTTAATGAGCTTAAAAGGTGATTATTTATTACTAATATAGTGTAAAAAAAAAAAAAAAAAAAAAAGGAAAGTTCTTGATACAAGGACAAGGTCATTGCACTAAATGTTTCAGAAAAGTATAAGCCATGGCCCCGGCCACCAAAAAACATACATACAACTTGCTGCAACAGAACTAATACAGGGGCTGGGGATGTGGCTCAAGCGGTAGCGCGCTCCCCTGGCATGTGTGCAGCCCGGTTGGATCCTCAGCACCACATACAAAACAAAGATGTTGTGTCCGCTGAAAACTAAAAAATAAATATTAAAAAATTCTCTCTTTCTCTCTCTCTCTAAAAAAAAAAAGCAACCATTTAAAAATAAAAGGAACTAATACACATGAAAACTAAGGAGTAAAACCATAATTAGTAAAGTGCAAAGTTATATTAACGCAAGAACTCAGAAAAGGGTCAATGAAGAATAAAAGGGTGCATGGAAAAGCTGGATTTGAGGGCTGGATGAGGTTTAAAAAAAAAAGGAAATAAAGAGCAAAAGACTAAGCAAGTTGAGCATTTTTAAAAAGCTTTTTTTTTTAATTCCAAAAAGGATTTGAAATGGTTTGCAAGAACACAGAGTAAGTTATTATAAAACGCACTGCTCCTTCTTCCCCAAGTTAAGACAATAAAGTGAGGTCAGTAGAAAAATTTAATTAAAATAAAGTCATGCTAGATGAATCTATTTAGGGCTGGAGTTGTAATTCAATGATATAGCACTTTCCTAACATATATGAAGCCCTGGGTGTGATACCCAGCACTGCAAATAAATAAAGAGAATATAGTAAGTACTAGAGGAGAGATGCACATGTGACTCTGAATTTCCTAGTGGTCAAAGTAACAAAGGAAATATAATTAATCACACATAGCAAATTTCTAGAAGAAATAAACATCTTGGTTATGCAGCAGAAAGGTCTGAGCAAAATTCCCTCTTCATGGATCCCCTAAAAGGGCACAATACTCTTGCTAGTAGAAAATGCTCTTCATGGAAAATAAAAAAGACTGTAAGGCTATTTTTATAGCATCTAATATACTTTATTATAAAGCAAATACCATAATTAAACAATATAAGCAAACTTTCAGACACAAGAATGAGTCTTTGTATGCCTGATCACAGGAAAGGCAAGATGGTGCTGGGTTATTGCCGCAGTCCAGCTGCAGCAAAATAACGTGTGTGTGTGGGGGGGGGGGGGGGTGACAAGGAACTTGTGTAGATTGATACAGCAGGAGTGGGAGCCATTTATTGTAGGACAACAGAGGTATTTATACATTCCACACAGCTTATCTAATTAACATAAACTTGATACAGCAGTCAACCAATAAGGAATCTCCACACTTAATGGCTCGCTGGCGTTACTTCACAAACCACTCCCTCTGGCAAAATGCCAGGCGCCATCCAGACTTGTTTATAGACTCTTAACATTTCCCCCTTTTGTTTAATTTAAATAACGACCATAGTGGTTTTTACACAAACACCACAAACAATCTGCTACAAGCAGAAGGGGAGGATACAAAATGCCACAATACCAAGCCAATTGATGGCTCCATGCAAGAAGCCCTTGGAAAAATTATACCAGCAATGACACCGTTAGCAAAGATACCGAGTTATAATTTGTTGTAGATTACAGTTTGTCTCAGTCCAGGTAAAGCAGTGTCTCAATAGATTAACTCACAGTCCAGGTAAATCATAGTCCAGGTAAGTTCTGCAGGCAGCTAGCTTAAATCACAGTCCAGGTCTCAGCGGAAGTTTCGTCCGATTCTCAGCAACACTGGAAATTCTTCCACCCTCATCGTCACCGGCACTGGGATGAAGACAGGAACTCCAGCAATGATGCTAAAGAAAATCTTGTAGTATTCCACTAAGAAAACAACCTTCTGAACAATTTAGTATATTATCTCAAGGTTTTTTACATTTGAAATAAGCCTTAATAGTGTTCATTACTCATCAGCCTCCAGGTGTGGGAGAACCATTGTAGCTTATTTATTGGCATTGAAAATGACCAAACATAAGGGACACCGGTAGCGTCTTTTGCCAGCTGCAGCGTCCCGGGCAGCCCCAGATGGCCCTGGGGAGAGTCCCGGTCTCAAACTGCTTCTGGGCACAGGGAGCAAGAGCCTGCGAGACTGTACCTCCGGGTCAGATCTGGATTTGGGCTCTCGGTAGTGGCATCCCGCTCCCCGGGCGGGGGGCAGGGAAGAGCCAGCTGCCTAGGCTTGGAAATTCCTTGCTGCGCCTTGATCCGCTCGCGCACGTGGCAGCCACTGCATTGATTCACGCACCCTCCTGTAACGAAAAGTATTTAGTAATAGCCTTTTGCTGCAACTTTTTTCTTGATAATCTTTCTTCTTCTGAACTTTCTTTTTCTTTCTGACTAGAGTTCCTGGGCTTCTATCAACATATGTCCTAACTGCTCTTGGTTCCATTAGGGTGCCTTCTTCCCTTAGTGATTTACTTCTCACCCCTTCCATATTTTCATCACAAAGACAATACAACATTTCAAGACAAAACAAGACACAAACATACTGTATCAATCTTCTCCATTTTCTGGAAACAGGCTTTAAAGCCATATGCAAGATTTAAACTGGAGACTCTATAGACCTTTAATTCCAGAAGTAAGGAAATAAAAACTACATTTAAGAACCATTAGACTAGCCATGATATCAGGATGGAGTAGAACAAATCTGAGACAGTTAAACCCCTCTCCCATTCTACACCTGTATGCAATCTTGGAAGGCAAAACTGTTCGAGATAAATTATCAACATAGGTGTTAGCTACATGCAGATTGTAATCCTGCCATCCAGCATTTTATGGCAAAGTAGAGAAGTTCAGTCTTTGAGGACAGTTCTGTCTGTTTCATAGGAAAGGGGTTGCATTCTTTCCACACATTGATATTTTAACAAGACAATATGGTTTTTAGATCTGTGCCATCTGTCACAAAGATTATTAACACATAATATGAGGTGACATTCAGAATTCTCAAAATCTTCTTACTTTTCTCACTGTGTATATACAGTAAATGGAAAGGTTGAGTTTTTCTTTCAACAGTCAGTTTAAACCCCAAGGGTATAATTTTTTTCCCTGTTATACAATATCACTATTATCCTGGGTGAGAATAAACCCATCACAACATCTCGGCCCTTAGCTGGGACAGTTGTTGGCAGGGGAAGTTTTCCCCTAATTCCCTGATGGCAAAATAAGGGCTTGTAAATTAAACTGGGTCTCTCTTACCTAGCAGGACATCAACAAAAGCCATTAGAATGACCCACCTTTAATCTTCTCAGTAAACATATCACTTTTGTGGCAATATTTTGACCATATTTTATACTGTCTTTAATTTAAACCAACATTTTATCTTGGCTCTAATAATCAGAAGAGAAAGTGCCTTATATATCGGGACATTCTAAATGATTTATTTTTAAAAAAAATATTTATTTTTTAGTTGTAGTTGGACACAATACCTTTATTTATTTATTTTTATGTGGCGCTGAGGATCGAACCCAGGGCCTCGCATGTGCTAGGCAAACACTCTAACACTCTACCCCAGCCCCTATATCAGGATATTCTAAAATTTTAAAATAGACTTTTATTTTTCTGATTAAAAAAACAAATATCGGGCTGGGGTTTTGGCTTAGAGTAGAGTGCTTGCCTAGCATGCATGAGGCACTGGGTTCGATCCTCAGCACCACGTGAAAATAAAATAAAGGTACTATGTCCACCTACAACTAAAAAACAAAATGTTTTTTTAAAAAAATCACCTCATTGCCAAAAATTAGAAAAAAACTAAAGCAAATAAGACTAATTGAAAGCATTGTACACTGTAAATGTGTGAACTATATGGCATGCAAATTACATATCAAAAGAACTGATATAAAAAAATTTTTAATTGAAAGCCTACCATTCTGTTACATGAAGTTTGAATCTGCAACTAATTAAGAGGGTTGTTCCTTTCATGGATATTTTTATCCTAAGTCAAGATGTATAATGCCTGAGATTCAAAATGTATAGAAAATAATTATTTACAAGAAATTCACAGTTATGATTTTATTGAGAATCCCCTTTACACAGTGCACTAGACTAAGTGCATCCAACTTGGCAGACCTGTAATTGAACTGTCACCTTTCCTGCCAAGCAGGCGGACTCCCAGAATTCTTTAGGCAGTGATGAGTAATCTGCCCTATCCAGATTGTACGTGGCCAATCTAGCATCTCAACACAGCCTGAGCTCTTATTTCAAGAAGAAAGATTAGAAAGTTGCCTCCATGTGGCTGCACGGGAATAACTTTTGTGATTAAAAGGCAAGGTTGACTTTCCTGTTGACATTCTTTTGTTCAATCTGCTGGGTAATCTAAGTTGTAAGGAATGTACTATATTTTTTTTAATCACTTACAAAAAGCTTATTTCACTTTAAGCACAAAGAAAGAAATGAAAAGAAAAAAAAAATGGACCCCTGAGCATTTCTGGGTTTTTATCGTTGTTGTTTTTGTTTGTTGATTTTTAATTGGAATTCATGCCTAAGCAAATGCTCATGGCGACCTAAACCCAGCAGCAGCCTGGCACACTCAGTTGCCTAAGACACAACCTTGGAGTTTATTCCTACCCTTTCTCACACACCCCGCATCCAATCAGCCACAAAGACCTGCTGATGCTCCTTCCCGAATATCACTCCAGTCTATACCCTCTCCATAAACACCGCTGCCCATGATTCTCCAGGTCCTGGAGTCTGAATACCCAAACAGCTACTCCACTATCCTCCAGAACCCTCAACACCACCACCAGAGGGCTCCTTCTAATATACAAATCTGATTTTAATAGTCCCTTAAAAAAAATTATTCCCCATCAACCACGGCTAACAATGAATGTGGCCCACCACCATATCTAGTTACCACTCCAGTATCCTCTCCTACAATCATTTCCAACCACTACCCCACACTCACCCAGCTTCCAGTTCCACAATCTCAGCTGTTCAAGGTACTTCCATTGCTTGCAGTGACATGCTCTTTCATACTTCCACGATTTTCCGAATCCCGTCTTCTCAATCTCCAATGCCTCCACTTCTGGCAAAATCAGATTTATCTTCCAACACATGGCTCAACTATCTCTTCAGTGGATATCTTTCCTGACCTGTAGGAGGACATGCTGACACTACCCTTTATCCCTCTCCTGACCTTATATATGTCTTCAAGTCCATTCTGTGGGGCAAACTTGATCTCAGAGTCTGGAAAATTTTAGGAAGGTGCTGAATGGATTCCCAGGAATCTGCAAATCTTGCAAGTTAAATACAAAGTCTTGTGTCCATTTCAGATGAGTGGTTTTCTGGGGAAAATGGCCACCACTTTCACCAGATTATTAATGGGAACTTTTGGCCAAAATGTTTAAGAACTTTCTGTCCTAGATTGTGAACTCTCTGAAGATAGAAATGATCACACTATTTTTTGTTTGTTTATTTTCCTGTTTGTTACACTGTTCTTAAGGCTTATGAATACTAAATAAATTCATTCACAAATGAGTGAATGAAACTCATTTAAAAAGAATTCATTGCTCTAGGTAAGAGCTAGTGTTGGAATTAGAACCTACCTCCTGCTTTTATTGGGAAAATAATTTGGCAAGGAAGACAGATGTTAAACAATTAATCATGCAATTACTATTTAATTACAAAGGTTCCAGGAAGACCTGTAAAGGAAAAGTAAAGATTGCCAGGAGAGGGCATCACCAGAGGCTGGGGTCAGAGAAGGGTTCTATGAGAATATAATGAAATAATAAGGAAGAAATATTACAAAGAATAATAACTACAGTCTTTAATCCACTAGTATTATATAAGGTTAAGCAGCAGATAATGTAATTTATACACATAGAATAAAATCCAAATTTTAAAAAATTCAATTTTAAAGATAAAGGAGACCGTTTGTTAAAATAGGGTTCACATTAATCCCAGATAAGATCACTTAACTTGGACATTTCACCAGGAGATACCATGGAAGAGTATAATGCCGGACATTTTGTGAAACTCTTCTTGTCACCTACCCACAATCTTCTAGTGACTTGAAAGATCAGAACCCAATCAATGAAGCACCTCTGACAAGCCATCCTTAACAGAACTCAATGTTCCTAAAATGAATTCTGAAGCTGGCCTCAATCCTCTGACCCCAGCCTCCTATTATTCCACTTGTATCTCTTTTATTTTGTGGGTTCCTCCTCCATTCTGCCCTTCTGTAACTTGGCTCTTAATTTACCTGCTGTGTTTCCCAGACCTAAGGAAGCCTTTGCCACCCTGGTCCTGCAGTTTCTCAGATTGTCTGACAGATCTGTTTCCGAGAACCTGACGTGGCTCTGGGATGTTTCTCAACTATGACCGGCCTCCTGATGGCAGCCTTCCCTACACTTGGGCTTTGCCTGTTCTGATTCTTCCAAGTCCACCTGGGAAAGCCAGAACCAATACTGGATAGTTTAACTTTTCAAAAGGCCCTGCAGTGTGGTGGCTTCTGCCTTTCCAGCTCACACAGATGAGACTGTGTGGATCTCATTGCAACTGCTTTTTGTTCCTCATATAGAGACTCAGTCCTCAGTTTGGATTTTGATTAGCAGGGTAGAAAGCTTGAGCCACTCACAAAAGCTTTTAATTAAAATGGGCCTCCAACCAGGATTAATGTGTGTTGGAATGATTTGTGTCCCTGCCCCCACAAGATTCATAGGTTGAAGTCCTAGCCTCCAATGAGACTGCATTTGGAGATAGGATCTTTAGAGAAGTAATTAAGGTTAAAAGAAGTCCTAAGGGCAGGGGCCCTAATCCAATAGGACTGGTGTCCTGTTAAGAAGAGGAAATACCACATTCACTGTCCTTCTCCCTCCTCTGCCTCCCATCTTCCCTCTCCTTCCCCCTCTGTGTGTGCACAGAGGAAAGGCCACTTGAGGACACAGTGAGGCAGCTGTCTGCAAGCCAAGAAGAAAGTCCTCACCAGAAACCAACCCCCATGAGACCTTGATCTCAGACTTCCAAACGCTCCAACTGTGACAAAATAAACGTCTGTTGTTCAAGCCACCCAGTCTGTGACACTCTCTTACAGCAGCCCTAGCAAACTAACAGCAATGTGACTGCTCATTTTCTTCTCAGCTACAACCAAGCTGCAAAAAGACACTGCTTGATAATATCTTTCAATCACCGCCGATCATGTAAGTTGAGTCAGGTAGAGAAATGTCACCATGAGAACTATTCCAGATCAAAAGTAAGAAGCTCAAGAATCTCACCGTCTTCACTTGCCTGTTTCTTGCAGGCTACCAGATTTCTCAAAGCCTCTCTCCTATTCTCTTGCCAAAGCTTGCTTTCTGGGAGGACTCTGAAATGTGTTCCCTCTAAGAGGTAAATAATGTAGCAGCATGAAGTGTTAAGTCACCGAGGGATATGTGAACTTAACAGAAGTCAAGTGTTAAGCTAAAAGGATGCCAATCTAACAGTGAAGCATCGTCTAGCATCTACCTGTCCAACAATGTAAGTCTATTGTGAGCTCAGGAATATCCCCAGTAGCAGACATAAAGCTCTGGGGATAGAAGAGCAAAGAAGGCAGTTACTTGAATTGTGGAGCACACTCGTAATGAGAAAAACAGACACCACGTAGGTTATAATGCAGCATGATGAAGGCTGCAATACAAATGTGAACAAATTACTGCAGGATGGAGGATCCCAAGTTTGAGGGCAGCTTTAGCAATTTAGGGAGACCCTCAGCAACTTACTGAGACACTGTCTCAAGATAATAAGTCAAAAGGTTTTCTGAGTTCTTTGTATAGCCTAGAAATTAACACACTATCTGAGGTGCAGGTGACAGATTCCTCTCATTCTGTAGGCTCTCTCTTCAGGTCTTGCTGTGAAGAAGCTTTTTAATTTGATATCATCCCATTTACTGATTTTTTATTTTACTTCTTGCACTTTAGGAGTCTTGTTAAGGAAGTCGGTTCCTAAGCCAACATGTTAGAGCATTGGGCCTACATTTTCTTTTAGTAAGTGCAGTTTTTCTGGTCTAATACCTAGGTCTTTCATCTACTTTGAGTTGAGCTTGGTCAACAAATACATGAACAAATGTTCAGCATATCTAGCAATTAGAAAAAAGCAAATTAAAACTACATTGAGGGGCTGGGGATGTGGCTCAAGCGGTAGCGCACTCGCCTGGCATGCGTGCGGCCCAGGTTCGATCCTCCTCAGCACCACATACAAACAAAGATGTTGTGTCCACCAAAAAAACTTAAAAATAAATAAATAAAAATATTAAAAAAAAAAAAAAAAAAAAAAAAAAAAAAAACACATTGAGGTTTCATCTCACTTCAGTAAGAATGGCAATTATCAAGAATGCAAGTAACATAAAATGTTGGTGAGGATGTGGAGAGAAGGGTACACTCATATATTGCTGATGGGTCTGCAAATTAGCACAACTACTCTGGAAAGCACTATGGAAATTCCTCAAAAAACTAGGAATGGAACCACCATTTGACCTAGTTATCCCACTCCTTGGCATATATCCAAAGGATTTAAAATCAACATACTACAGTGACACAGCTATGCTATGAAGCCAAACAAGATGCCCATCAACAGATGAACGAATGGATGAAGAAATGGTAGTAAGTATACACAATGGAATATTACTCAGTTGTAAATGCCACAGTCTGGCTGCAGCAAAATAACTGGGGGGTGACGAACAACTTGTGTAGATTGATACAGCAGGAGTGGAAGCCGTTTATTGTAGGACAACAGAGGTATTTATACATTCCACACAGCTTATCTTAATTAGCATAAACTAGATACATCAGTCAACCAATAAGAAATCTCCACACTTAATGGCTCGCTGGCGTTACTTCACAAACCACTCCCTCTGGCATTTTGCCAGGCGCCATCCAGACTTGTTTACAGACTCTAACATTTCTCTGGCAAAATGCCAGGCGCCATCCTGACTTGTTTACAGACTCTAACATGTAAAGAAGAATATTTGCCAGTAGATCTGGAGACTATCATGCTAAGGGAAATAAGCCAATCCCCAAAAACTAAAAGGCAAATGTTTTCTCTAATATATGGAGGCTAACCCACCATAAGGGGTGAGGAACAGAACAGAAGTTCAAAGGATTAGACAAAGGGGAATGAAGGGAAGGGAGGAGATATAGGAATAGGAAAGATAGTGGAAAGAATCTGACATAACTCTCCTATGTACATATATGAATACACCCCACAGTGAATCCCACCATCATGTATGTCCACAAGACTGGGGCCCTAATTAGAATAAAATATATTCCATGTATAACTAAAAAGAACCAATTAGGGTTGGGGCTGTAGCTCAGTGGTAGAACTCCTGCCTTGCACATGTGAGACACTGGGTTCAATCCTCAGCACCACATAAAAATAAATAAAGATATTGTGTCCATCTACAGCTGAAAAAATATTTTTAAAAAAGAATCAATTAAAAAGGGGGGTGGGGTGGCTGGGATGTAGCTCAGTAGTAAAGTGCCCTAGGTTTAATCACCAGTACCAAAAAATAAAAAACAAAAAGAACAAAGGGCAGGAATACAGCTTCAAACTTGGGCCAGATAATCAGGTATATATGTGTAAATATATATGCATATATATGTACATAATATTTTATTATAAGTATGTATTATTATAGGCATGTGTGCATTATTATAATGCACATACTTACATATGTTTCTGTGCTTGAGTGTGTGTAGGAGGGCATGTATATATAAAAGCAAGGCCTTGCTAAGATAACAGCTAATGCTCCTTGGGTAATTAAATACTATGTACCAAGTGCATTATTTATAAGTGTTTAATCCTCACAAACTATGATATAGAAAAATATGGTTACCCTCATGTTTGAAAACAAGGAAATCAAAGCACAGAGACGTAAGATTGTGCAAGATCACATAAGCAGTAAGTGGCAGAACTGGAATTTCTACTCAGGCAGTCTGGGGATAGAGCCTGCCCTTCTAACTACTGTCTGGTTGTCCCAGAGCTCTGAAAATGTGCCACGTACACACAAACCCAAATCTAGAAACAGTCTTTAGGCCATTTTAATTGTAGTTGAGATTTTCTGGTTGCAAGAACCGAAACCCACTAAAGCAATTCCAATAGGAAGGGAATTATCATACACAACATCGTGATATAAGCACAGGCTGGAGCCCCATGGGAACTGCAACTGATAATTAGGTAGCCTCAAGGAACAAAGCAGCACATCTGTCTACCTCCTTAATTCTCTCTGAGGCCACAAGATCCCTCTTCTCTGCACTTCACTGTTCCAAATTTCACCTTCTTCTCCCAGACCCACTTTCTCTATTTATTTAACAACATTTACATGGTGGGAAATGACTGCTCTAGCGCTACAGGGCTTCTCAGTGCAAGCTAAATTCTGACTCCTGCTGCTCCAGACAGAGAAGTTTTTAAAATTTTTTTTATATCTTTATTTTATTTATTTATTTATTTATTTATTTATTTATTTATTTATGTGGTGCTGAGGATCAAACCCAGTACCTCACAAGTGCGAAGCAAGTGCTCTACCGCTGGGCTATAACCCCAGCTCCAGACAGAGAATTTGACTGGTCATCATCACTGATGGACTAGCTCTCCATGGAGAATGCTTGGCAGGGGATGCTGTGTGAGTGGGGTGCTCAAAGATGAAGGTGCCACCATAGCCAAAAGCCATTGCCAGGAGCTAGAGTGGGAGGCAGTTCATTAAAGGAGACTCGGGTAGACAGATCACTGCACAGAAGGTCAGATAAACTCATAGGAGCTTCTCCTCCCACAGGATCTTTGTTCAAAACAAGTTCTATCATAAATGCAAAATATGCACCATTTTCTCTCCTCAAGTAATGACTGCATTGCTCTCTTTTTAAAGTACCTGAGCTCAATACCTCATGACATCTGGAGATATTTTGTTCTAAGAAACTAGTAGTGGATCCCAGAAACAGGATGCGGCATATAATATGTAAAGAAACCGAAAAGGAGGTGATAAGGTCCGAGGAAGATACAAAAAGTTAAACAAGTGTCTGTCCTATAAGGAGCAAGAACTAGTCCCCTCTGGGTGTCCGTACTCATTGTTTGCTTACGTTAGTGAGTTGGTGAATAAAATATTTATGGAATTCTATATAATCTATAATAGGAGAAAAGGATTGAAATTCATCATAACATATTCATTTATTTGGCTAATTTGTTAAGAGTAACCCCTAGACCACAGGAATTTTAAAATTTTAAAGTCAATGATTCTTTTTTTTTTTTTTTTAATTTATTTATTTTTAGTTCTCGGCGGACACAACATCTTTGTTGGTATGTGGTGCTGAGTATCGAACCCGGGCCGCACGCATGCCAGGCGAGCGCGCTACCGCTTGAGCCACATCCCCAGCCCAAAGTCAACGATTCTTAACAAAAACCATGGAAAGTATTCTTTTCCCCTTTGTTGAATAAAGAGAATAAATCAGCTGCAAGGAATTTTCTAGAAAGTGACAAACTAGAACACGAATAGTTTTCATTCAACATATAGAACACAGTTTAAGTAGTTAGGCAAGATTCTGTAAATATTTACAAGATTGGCCATATAGCATCTTTTTTAACTCTAGATTTACACTATCTGAATTTGAATTGTGGCTATATCACAAGCTTGTGATCTTGGGCAAGTTATTAAACTTTCTGAGTTAAAATTTCTTTAGGGACAATAATATTGACAGGAGGTTATTTACAGGTACAAGATGAGTTGATTCTGTGTAAAACATTTCACACAAGCTATCAACTCACAGTTCCTAATACCAGTGGCACCTTCTTTCAGTGGAAATTCTGAGCTTATATGTCAGAGAATTGTGTTCTAGCCATCAAATTGAGACACTTACTTTATATCATTATTCAGTTTCTTGGGTCAGAAAGCTTTTTCTCTTCTTTCTTGCATTTGCTTTTTTCTTCTGATCTCTATTCCTTCTTGGTGTATCAGACAAAATGTGTCAATCATATTCCTGGTTTCTAACTTTCCTTCTTTTCAAATCAATGAATCAAAAATATATGTGCGATTGGAGGGCTCCATTCAGACAGGTTTTTTGTGAAGGACACTCTCAGATATGTTTCTAAAGTTCCAATTCTCAGAAAAACATGATAAATTGTGTTTACCTATTAGCATCAATCACATCCTCATTTTAGCACAAGCCTGGACTTATGTGGAATTCTGGGAGCTGTTTTGGAGCTATGAATAAAGTGGTGAATCAAAGAGAAATAGATATAGATACTTAAAGCAGTGCTCATTGGACACTGAATCACCATAGTATGTTTCATCCTCATCTTTTCTAGAACAGAGAAATGTTAACACATACCAGCCTATAGTAATAGCACAAATGGCAACCAAAAGACAGAATTTTTTTGTGGCATACCACAAATATCAAAATATTTAATTTTATGACATGATCTAAGAATAACCTTCACAGGAAAAAAATACACTACATATTATATACATTCAATACTTTAAAAATATGTTGCATGCTAGGTATGGTAGCACATGCCTGTAGTCCCAGCTAAGTGTAAGGCTGAGGTGCCTAAGTACTTGAGAACAGCCTGGACAACACAGCAAGACCACATCTCAAAAATAAAAGAATAGAAAAGTAAAAATATATTGCAAACACAGATCCACATCAATGAAGGGAAAGCTAACTCTAAAACTCTATGTGATAACAGCTATTTTCAAGTTTTTCTATTAATATTTGATTGGTGATTTTTTGTTAAATTGAGGGATTAGCTAGTATTTTTGAAGACCCAAGCCAATTTTAAAATAAAGATGAGAGAAATATTAACATTGGGGGAAAAAATCTGTTGGTTTACATGATATTTTATGAGCAGTAGCAAAAGATTTCCATTTCCTCCATTTTCAAGAAAGCAATGGAATACTTTAGTTGAGCTCATTGGAATCACCTACCACAGAAGACTTTCATTCATTGCATCTCCTCATTGGTTAAGGGCCTAAGGGAGTGATGATGAACAATAGCTAATCCCCTCGTATTGTTTATAGTCTGATGGGAAGATAGATGTTCGGCAAGCCATTATAGTTGTGACAAACGTTATGAAAGAAAAGTGGAGGGGCCATGGGGGTGCATAACAGGGGCAATTAGCTTAGCTTGGGTCATCAGGAGAAAGTCCTCAAGGAGATAGCTTATGAGTTGAGTCTTGGCAAGTGAGAAACGGTTAATCAGGTGAAGAAGGTAATGGAGCTGGAGGTTAAAAACGGAGAAGAGAGGCACAGGTACCTGACTATGAAATGACACAAGAGGGACACTGTCCCTGCAACTGAGCATCAGTCCAGTGAGCCTGAAATGTGAGAAGGACATAGTAAAACAATATGAGAAAGAAAAAAGAAGAAGAAGAAGAAACATGGGTGAGGTCGTGCTAGGCCTCAGAAAACACACTGCAGATTCTAAAGTACATTTTAAAGATGATAGAGAACAAATTTAAAAGATAACTTTGGGTTGAGCATGGTGGTACACACCTGCAACTCTGGCTACCTGGGAGGCTGTGGCAGGTTTAAGACCAGACTCGGCAACTTAGTGAGACCCCCATCTCAAAAAACACCTGGGTATGTAGTTCAGTGGCACAGAGCTTGACTGGCATTCACAGGGCCCTAGGTTCAATTCCTAATACCGAAAAAAATCATTAAAAAAAAGGGGAGTGGAGGCTGGGGTTGTGACTCAGTGGTAGAGCACTCGCCTAGAATGTGTAAGGCATTGGGTTTGATTCTCAGCACCATATAAAATAAATAAATAAAGGTATTGTGACTATCTACAACTAATATATATATTTTTTAAAGGGTGGGGACCTGGTACAGTAGTTCATGCCTGTAATCCCAGAGGCTTGGGGGCCTGAGAAAGAGGATCCCAAGTTCAAAGCCAGCCTCAGCAACTTAGTGAGGCCCTAAGCAACTTATTGAGGCCCTGTCTCAAAATAAAAAATAAAAAAGGGCTGGGGACAGGCTCAATGATTAAGTGCCCCTAGGTTCAATCCCTGGTACCCCCCACCCCCTTGCCAAAAGAGATAGGGATGCAGCTCAGTGGTAAAGTCCCCCTGGGTTCTAGGATGAGGCAGAGGACACGTGGAGGAGAGAAAGATTATCTATAAATAAGTAAATAAATAAATACCTTGTGTACATGAGGGCAAATGGATTAGGAGGGAATAAAGGATAACGTATAGAAACCAAATAGGAAGCTATAATAGTGATCCAGAAATGAGGTTATAGTGAACTGGATTGGGGTGGCCACGGGGAAGGTGGAGAAACGTTGATTATTTCAGGACATGGATTATTTAAAATGCTTTTTAATAGAACAGAGAATGAGAGGGTGAGATGACCAGATAAATGCAGTGGATTTTCTGGAGTACACTGAGGATCCCCTTGAGGCTGATGGCTGTCATTTCCCCAGAAGTCCTCTGCACCTGGGGGAACCTAAGGGGCTATCAAATTTACCCAGCATTGTTAATTTTTTTCACACAAGTATGGAAAATGAACAACTAAGGGGAGTCACTGATAGACAAGGGAATGACCTTAATGATGGTGCCAGGGAATTCCGATTGTATAAGGAAGACACTAAAGCAGGAAGAGGTAAGAGAAGAGAGGAAATGCACACTGGTTTGGGAAAGCAAGCTAGAAGGTTTGGAGGTTGGTCGTGTTCCAAGAAATGGTGTCTGCATTGGTGATTTTCTAGATAACTGTAGGAATGGTTGGTTGAGACAGACTTGGGGACAAGGTCATTGAGAGTGAAGAGTTAAAGGGGCGAGAGGCTGCAGTTGAGGAGCATGACCCTGTGTATCTAGAAGTCCATCAAGCTGATGACTGGGTTTAGGGTAAAGAGGGAAGATTATGAGCCAGAGGGCAGAGTCTCTCTTGAACGATAGAAGTGTCTAGGATGAGGTGGAATACACTCAGGGAGGGAAGAGAGCCTCTTTATCAACTGTGAAAAATTTATTAGATCTCATAATGTCATAGAAACACACATACTGCAAGATATAAAACAGTGAAAAATGGGTGACCAAAAAGAAATTGACATTTCCTGAGCACAATGTGCCATTCTAGTAGATATCTGTCTTTTGTCTGACATCTTTTCCATTTTTCTTTGGGTCTGGTGAGGCTGCCAAAGACTTAACCCAATCCCCCAGCCTTTGTAAAACTAGGTGACCTAATCGAGAGCACTGAGCGTCTTTCTCCTGGGAATGAAATCTTCCAAAGAACCAAGAGTGGTTGAAAATGAGTTCAATCGTCTGTCAAGATGCCTGTGCACAAAAAATAGTCAGGACTTCCTGTTCTGAAACCCCGTTGCTCACCTCTTCTTGGCTTCTGTAAGGTACCCAAGAACATTCAAATAAACGTGCTTTTCTCTTTTAAGTTTGGCAGTTATTGCTTGTAGCCCAAGAACTCTGACACTACCAAGCAATATGCTAGTTGCTTTGTGCATCAACTCATTTAACTCTACACTCACAAGAGCCTTGAAAGGAAGGTTCCATAATCCCTGTTTGATGCACAAGGCAAGTGAGGCTTGTTAAAGCTAAGACAACTTCTCATGGACCCACAGCTGGTATGGGGTGGAGCATGACAAGGCACCCAGGACACAGGACAATATTCCCTTCGTGGGACTGGAACGAAGGAACAGGAATATGAAAGTTTCCTTTCATTGTTCTAGAAGCGTAACATTTCACATGCAATCTGCTTTAAATAACCTTTACCAGGTATCAGCAGATACAACAAATTAAAGTTCTAAATACGACTTTTGTGTATCTATGTGCATTTCTTTTCCTACTTACAATATCTCGTGATCACATAAAATATGGATCTTTTATTCTTTCTTCTTTTTTTGTGTGTGTTCCAAATTGTTTTTTATTCTTTAATAGTAAGAACAAAGTAATTTCATGCTGTCTCACACTAATAGCTAAGGTATTAAACGCAGATAAAAGGATGGGGATTAGCTCAGTGATAGAGTGCCTGCCTAGCATGTACAAGGTCCTGGGTTCAATCGCCAGCACCACCAAAAAAATTAAAAAAAAAAAAGGATAAAACCAAAACATAAAAATCACTACAGATGTGTTGTTTATATAAGGAACTTACCAGATATTATATAAAAAAAATAAAGTATAGGAAGTGAAACTTTTCTCTACTTGATTAGAAAGGCAAATAATAAGGATATGAAAAATATAAAAGAAGATGGAAATTAAATAAAAATGTAAAAGCAATATATGAATTACTGTGAAATGAAGTTTTAGAAGATGATTATGAAGTCCTATGAAGAACTACAAGGACAGAGCTCAGATCCACGGAAGTAGGAAACAAAGAATAATATGGTTGTCTCTGTCTGTAAGAAAAATGCCTGATCTCTACATAACAACCTTAAATAATAAAAGGTTGCTGGATGCATGGCTGACACATCGTATATCTTCATCCCACGGGAGGATTTCCAGAAGTTGATTTTGCAGATTTATGGAACATAACTTCTGAGTGGTCACTGGAGCAACCGTGTCATTTTCCTGCTTCTTCTGGCAGAACCGGTGACAAGTGACATCACTAATTCTGAGTTTATTAAGAAGTGTCATCGTCTCATGTTAGAAACCTCTCTGGAGGGTTTGGTGCTGTTCCCTCAGGTTGATTATTGGAAATTTATGTCCCTAAATGCCAAACTGGATTTTTAATCTATCATTAAAGCAGATTATCAGAAGCAGAAAGGCCGAGATTTAACACACCGTTTTTTCCTGCCCAAGACGAACAGCAAAAACTGCAATGTATTTCCCCACGTTCAGAGTAAACATGATATATTCATGAATAGGCTTTTCCTCTCTCACTGAATAATTATGGGTTCCTTCTTACTGAAAACAAATTATTTTTATTTTCCCTTAAGAAGACTATGATTAATTGTACAAAATTACACTTGTCTTTAATTGAATAGATTTACTTCTTTCCTCTGGATTAGTGAGATGATATATGTTATTAACTAGCTTGGGAAATGCCAAAAAGGAAATCTTGCTCATCAGGACAAAAGCTGGGTTGGTAACAGTGACTATGGAACCATACACAGGGTCAACATGTTTCATTTCCTTATTAAAATGACCAGTGGCAAACTTCCCAGTGTCATAGTGGGAACCACTGTTCTAATTCTAATTCATTAGAAGTGCATTGCTATCACCCAGATCTCACCTAAGAGGACACTAGTCTTGGAAACTTTCTGAGAAAAGCACAAAAGGAAAGCCCAGAGGGCTGAGGTTTTGAAAGATAGGTCCATAAGGCAGGATGTCTCAACCTTAGCGCCATTAACATTTTTGGCTAAATAATTTCCTTTTTATCATAGGTTGCTGTATTGTGCGTTGTGGGGTATTTACCAGCATCTATCCACCAGATATTCGTAGTTTACACATTCCCAGTTGTTATAACCAATGATACGTCCAGACATTGCCAAATGTCCCCTGGTGGACAAACTTGCCTCTGGTTGAGAACCTCTGCCCTCAATAGTAGTAATTCTTCCCAGTCCCAAACATGGAAGACATTGTACTTGCTCCGGCTAGTTTCTCTCTAATTTCTACAAGCTTGTTCCACTAATAGAAACTCTAGATAATCATATGTCCTTCTAGAATAAAGACCATACTTCCCAACCTCCCTTGCAGCTAAGTGGAGAAATGTTGCTACAGTTAGATTAATAGAATTGAAGGGACAATTGTGTGGGAAACTTTCTAGTCATGTCCATAAGAACAAAGGAGTATTTCCTCCTATTCTGCTTTCCTCCTTCTTTCTGGCTATGTATAAACATGATGGCAAGAACCTGCATTAGTCTATTTCGTGTTGCTATATCAAAATACCTGAGGCTAAGTAACTTAGGAAGAAAAGAGATTTATTTAGTTAAAAATTTTGGATGGTCAAGAGCATGGTACTGCCTTCTACTCAACTCAATAAAGGATTTATGGCAGATGGCATTACAATAGCAGAAGTATGTGTAAAACGGGGAGATTATATGGTAAGACAGGAAGCCAGAATTTAGGGACAGGCCAAACCTCTCTCAAGAACCAACTAGAGTCGGATGACGACTATATTAATTCCTTTAAAGAGCAGTGCTCTCTATGACCTTTCAATAACATCTAACTCTTGAAGATTCTATCATCTCATACATTGCTGAGGACCAAACTCCCAACATATAACCTCTGGTGGACACACTTGAACTATATTCAAACCATAAAAGAGCTAAATAGCCATATAAACACAGGAATTGGAGACATGTGAGTATGGTAGAACAGCAATATAAAAGGGAACTGGATGTTTGGTATGGTAGAGGTGCCATATCGGCATTAAGCTATGGAGGGTTATGTTAGTTTTTTTTTTAAAAAAAATAATTATCTCATATCTATCATATATATATATATATATATATATATATATATATATGTGTGTGTGTGTGTGTGTGTGTGTGTGTGTGTATTTTTTTTAAGTTATGGTTGGACATAATACCTTTATTTTATTTATGTATATGTGATGTTAAGGATAGAACTCAGTGCCTCACATGTACTAAGCAAACACTCTACCACTGAGCTACAACTCCAATCTGATGTTAGGGTTTCTGCAACAGTTGTATGCCTGACCCAATCAATATTCCAGGACCCTCTCTCTACAGTGTTACAACTATGAGGGGATCTGGATTAGTCTGTTTCCTGTTGCATAACAGTATATCTTTTTTATAAAGCAGAGAAATTATTTAACTCACTGTTTTGGAGACTCAAGAGCACAGCACCAGCATCTGCTTGGCTCTGGTGAGGGCCTCCTGACTACATCGTGACATGGTGGATGCCTTCATGATGGGACTGAGTACAAGAGAGAGAGATCACCTGGCAAGACAGGAACCCAGAGCAATTCACAGGCCAGGCTTGTTCTTTTTATAACAACTTGTTCTTCCAGAAACTAACCCAGGGTCTCATAAGAACTACATAAATGCCCTCCCAAGGGCACCCCTCCCCCAGTGACCTACCCGCTTCCACTAGGCCCTTCCAGTGGGCCCTGCTTTGTAAAGATTCCACCACTTCAACACTGCCACACAGGGATCAGCATCTAACACACGGACCTGTGGGGGACGCACTCAAGCCATCTTCAAACCATAGCAAGATCCAAGACGGTGTCCTGGGCGACATGACAAAAACAGAAGACTGTGTTCCTGGGACAACACTTTACCTCTTTATACAAACATGGCCTTTCTCCTTCTCTCTTCCTGAAGGAATGTGGACGTGATTCCTGAGGCTGCAGCAATCATCATCTTTGAGCTTCTGCTGTTGCTGATTTCTGAATATCTTGTTCTATGTGAAAAATAGCCCCGTATGCATAAATGACCATAGTTGGGTTTTCTGTCACTTGCAGGCATTGCTAACTGATTCATGGCTACAGGCTGAGAGGCGCAGGGAAATTTATTATAATAATTGTTGCGAGCCATCCTAAAATGATGCTCCGAGGCTCATACACAAGCCAAATATCTCTTTTCACACAGGTTGCTGAGCTGTGTCACTTCTTAACATTTTTTAAAAATATTTTTTTAGTTGTGATGAAAATAATACCTTCATTTATTTATGTATTGTATGTGGCCCCGAGGATTGAACACAGTGCCTCACACATACTAGGCAAATGCTGTACCACTGAGCCACAACCCAGACCCTTAACAATGTTTTGATATTCATTTACCTCTCAAAAAATTTGGTAGTGGCAAAGATGCAGAAAAACTAGATCTCTCCTACACCACTGGTAGAAATATAAGATGTACAGCCACCCTTTAAAGTTGTTTGGCAGTTTCTTATAAAACTAAATAAACACTTTCTATACAACCTAGCAATCATTTGCTCTTGTGCATTTATGACAGGAACTTAAAATAAATCTTTGAACACGTGAGTGTTCATGGCACCTTTGTAATAACAAAAACCTGAGCAGAACTCAGACGTCTCTCAAAGCATGCATGGTTAAATGGGCACCAGCATATCTACACAGTGGAATGTACTACTTGTCCATAAAAAGAGTGAACTGCTGACACCCGTGACAACCCGGATGGATCTCAAGGGCATTGTGCCTAGTGAAAAAAGTCAATCTCGAAAGTTTACATACTCCCTAGTCTGTTTTCTGTCGTAATAAGAGAACACCATAGACTAGGCAATATGTAAAGAAAAGAAATTTGTTTCTCACACAGTTCTGGAGACAAGGAAGTCCAATATCAAGGTGCCAGCAGCTGGTGAGGGCCTTCTTGATGTCTGACCACATGGCAGAGGGGAATCACATGGTAAGAACAAAGGGAGGTGTCAGCTCAGGTCTCTTTCCTCTTATGAGGCCTCTGATCCTGCCACAAGGGCCCCAGGCTCATGACCTCCTCTAACCCTAATTACTTCTCAAAGGCCCCCCCACCAAATACCATTGGCATATGAACTTGGGGATTAGGTTTCCAACACATGAACTTTTATTTATTTATTTATTGGTTTTTGCATTTAAAAAATTGTTCTAATTAGTTATACATGACAGTAGAATGCATTTTGACACATCATACATAGTGGAGTATGACTTCTCATTCTTCTGGTTGTAAATGATGTAGAATCACATCAGTCATGTAATCATATATGTATATAAGATAATGATGTCTTATTCATTCTACTCCCCTCCCCTCCATTCACTCCTCTCTGTATAATCCAGAATACACTATTCTTCCCTTACCTCCTCCCCTTATTGTGAATTAACATCCACATATCAGAGAAAACATTTGGACTTCTGTTCTTGGGGATTAGCTTATTTCGCTTAGCATAATCTCCAGCTCCATCCATTTACTGGCAAATGCCGTAATTTCATTTTTCTGTAAGGTTGAGTAATATTCTATTGTGTATATATGCCACATTTTCTTTATTCATTCATCAATTGAAGGATACCTATGTTTGTCCCATAGATTAGCTACCTGAATTGAGGTGCTATAAATGTTGATGTATCTCTGTCATTATAATATGCTGATTTTAAGTTCTTTGGGTATAAATTGAAGAGTGGGATAACTGGGTCAAATGGTGTTTCCATTCCAAGTTTTCTGAGGCATGTCCGTACCACTTTCCATAATGGTTGCCCCAATTTGCAGTCCCACCAGCAATGTATGAGTGTACCTGTTTCTCCACATCCTCACCAACATTTATTGCGACTTGTATTCTTTATAATTGCCATTATGACCAGAGTGAGATGAATCTCAGTGTAGTTTTGATTTGTATTTCTTTAATTGCTAGAGATGTTGAATATTTTTTCATAAATTTGTTGATCAATTTTATTTCTTCTTCTGTGAAGTGTCTGTTCAGTTCCTTTACCCATTTGTTGATTGGGTTCTTTTGTTTGTTTGTTTTGTTTTGTTTTTGTTTTTGTTTTTTTGTTTTGGTATTAAGTTTTTGAGTTTTTTATAATATCCTGGAAATTAATGCGCTCTCTGAGGTGTGCATGGTAAAGATTTTCTCCCATTCTGCAGGCTCTCCCTTCACATTTTTGATTGTTTCCTTTGCTGTAAAGAACCTTCTTAGTTTGATGCCATCCCATTTATTGTTGCACTTCAGAAGTCTTGTTAAGGAAGTCGTTTCCTAAACCAACAACACATGAACTTTTGGGGGGACACATTTAAGCCATAGCATATTACAGATAGCATGTTATAGATAGTACAATTCCATCTATAACATCCTGGATGTGACAGAAGTATGGAACTAGAGAACAGAGTAATGGTTGCCATATGCTAGGGGAAGGGGAGGGAAGGAGGATGTGAATATGATGGGGTAGATAAGGAAGTTCTTTTGTGGTGATGGTACAATTTTTTTGTTGTTGTTGGGGGAGAGAGGTTGGGGATTCCTCAGCCCTATTTCATATTTTATTTGGAGACAAGGTCTCTTTTTTTGGTGGTAGTGGGGTACTGGGGATTGAACTCAGGGGCACTTGGCCACTGAGCCACATCCCTAGCCCTATTTTGTATTTTATTTAGAGACAGGATCTCACGGAGTTGCTTAGCTTCGCTAAATTGCTGAGGCTGGCTTTGAACTCTCGATCCTCCTGCCTCAGCCTCCAGGGCTGCTGGGATTACAGGCATGCGCCAAGATGCCCAGCAGTGATGACATCATTCTGTATCTTACAGGTGGTGAACTCTAAACACACACACACACACACACACACACAGATGAGGATATGTGAAACCTGAGTAAGATCTCCATGGTCTAGGTAACAGTGTTATTCCAAGGTCTAGGTAACAGTGTTATCCTAGACATTTTACTGGTGTTAATATTGGACTACCGTTACATGAGATGTCACCATTGGAGGAAGGCAGGTGAAGAGCATATACAATTCTATATCTTACGTTTACAACTTTCTGTTAGTCTATAATTATTTCAGAAGAAAGAATTTCAAAAGTCAGCCTTAATAATCAGAAAAAGAGGTAACTAATCATCCAGAGTATCTTTTCTAAGGGAGATCTACATTCATTTTTCTTAAAATTTCTCATATAGTCTTTAAACTGGATAGATTTTTGGCTTTGTAATGTGGCATAAGTCTAGAAAGCAGAGAAAACTAAGGTGGCGTAATTGGGGAAGAAAACAAGGAAGAATAGATATCCTTTGGACTTAAAGATGAATGATCATGAAATAGCAAAAATATTTCCACAAAATTGGACTTAACGGTCTTATCCAAGCATACTTAATGGTCAAGAAATAAATAACATATAAATACAATGCAAACATGAAGCCTGTAATACCAGCGGCTTGGGAGGTTGAGGCAGGGGGATCACAAGTTCAAAGTCAGCCTCATCAACTCAGCAAGATCCTGTCTCAAACTAAGACATAAAAAGGGCTGGGGAGGTGGCTCAGTGGTTAAGCACTGCTGACACAAAAATTAATTAATCAATTAATTAATTAATTAAATTGGGGGACACTCTTGATGCAATTACTCTTTCTATACTGAATAAAGACTGTCACCCACCACACAACTAGTCAGGTCTCTTGTCTCTTGGGAAAAAAGATGAAAGTAACAAATTGAGACTGAAGCAAGATACAGAAACACTGTATGCACTTTTCCCAGAAAGACAGATTGTACATATTCACAAATAGAGCAAGAAATGAATGCAAAATTCTTACCAAACTTTGAGAAGAATAAAAGAAAGCTGACCATGGAGTCCCCCAGTGTTGCCTCCGATGAGGTAGGAGTATGATTGACTGTGACCTTGATTGTTAGCACAATCCTCATCTCTTTCTAGAGGGGATAATAAATGGTCAGGTTTTACTTTTTTGAGGCTGTCATCTGGTTGTTCATAGACACAGCTGCAGATGAGAGGCCCAAAATCCCAATATCGAGTAAAAGGGGAGTCCAGATGGCTAAAACTTTTGGAAAAATTACTGCCACCAAAGCAAGTGTGAGTCTTACATAAATGTCTTCTAGCATTATCTTGGGAAGAACACGAAGATCCAGCAGAAAACTCATTGCAATCTCCTGGTGTCCTGAAGTCTCAGACTTTCATTGCTTATTCATAAGAATGAAATAAGCCAGCAGGGAAGGGGCGATCCGGGACTTTGGCAAAGCCCTACTATATTCAGGAACTCTTGTACTTTTTTTTAGTTCTACCTGTGACCTCTGGCAGTGTGCAGACTTGTTGACATGGGAAATCTTCTGGAAGCACTAAATGGATTATGCAAATGGGAAAATCATAAGTATCTTCTGAAAGTGGCCTACAATGTCACATGCACATCAAAACCATGGCAAATATGGGCTGTCAAAGAATACTTGAACCAACAATAAAAATTTTTAAAAAAAAAAGAATACTTGAGTCAGTGGAATTGGACATCAACTCTAATTTCCATTCTTATTTATTAACTTGGGATTAAAATATTATTAAACTCAAATTTCAACAATCATTTTTGGAGAATTTAAGAAATAAAATGTAAAAGGCTAGAGGATAAAACATTACCACTATGTGAGATTTCTTGCTAGGATTAAACCTTTGGAATTAGAAAAGTGTCATTTTGGGGATTTTGTTTATTTGGCATCACATTGGCAGAAGAGCTGCATTTTTTTCTAAAAAGCAAAAAAGCTGAATTATGGCATCAATTTAAGGGCTCAAGGTATCCAACTGTGAGGAGAAACTAGACCAGGGACGACTGTAATTATGACCATATTTCATATTGTACAAACTGGTCAATTCCTTTATCTTTAACAGTGGCTGCAGAAAATGTCAAAGCTCAATTTTTTTCCCCTCCTCAACTCTTTTTTTTTTTTTTTCCCTGCTGTGTGACTCACATCCTACAGTAACTCCTGGGTGACTTGAAAGCCTTTCTAGGACATCAATTCCCAGGACTCAATTTTCTCTATCAGATTGTTGCAAATAAATCTCATTTTATATCTCGGCTCATAACAGCAGTGAAAATGCTTTACTGTGTCTCTGCTTCCTATTGCTGTGTTTAACGCTGCAGCTGAGGACTTGATCATCCCGCCAAGAGCCACTGAAGATGGGAATGTGCTGTCCCTGCCCCCACCCCTCTGCTCCCAGGAACAACTGAGCATTAAGGTAGTAAATCACCATCATAATTGTCTAGATAGATCCAGTCAACTGGCTTAATGAGATGGGAAGTAGGTTGCTGGGGAAGAGGAATGACATTTTAACAAGACAACTCACATCAAACTGTAATTTATCCTTCCCAGCACATTTAATTTTTCTGGAAAATTATCAGAAGCAAAATCGCCATTTGGAAGATGCCAGGCCCTGCTTACCGTTTTCAAGATACTTCATTAAGTCAGCAGAATCACAAGAAACCTTAAGATACTTGAAAATCTCTGCTAGCACAATGCCAGCTATGTCTCTCATTTCTGGTAGGTTCTGTAGCATCTGAGTTTTAAAATATTGTCTTTGGAATGACACAAGTTCCATACAGTACTGCTTTTTTCATTTTGTAAGTTCCAGACTTGCATTTCTACCTCCTCCTGAGAAGGAATTGACAGGACCTGAGCTTTCTGTTTACTACCTCCTAAGTATCCCAGCATCTATGGCATCCCAGAGTCTGATGGAGGCTATGTTCAGAGGGAGAAGTTGAGGGCTAATCAAGGGATTGTCCACGCAGTGGTTTCTTCAGGCCTCGGGAGGTGGGGAGGTGGGGATTGGTCACCCTTGAGGGCAGACATGGAAAGAAGCTGCCACATGGAAGTTCCACGGTGGCCATGCGCCTTCCTCCGTGCTCAGCCGCTTTGCATTGTTTGACCTTGCTGCAGAAAATGAAGTCCCAAGTGCTTCTCTTACGGCTCCCTTGAGCTTTTGATTGAAATGCTCTTTGCATTCTCTGTTTCAGCCTGAACAGAGCCAGTCGGCTGTCCCAGTAGCGCTGGGTTTCCTCCATGCTTGCCCATTTCCTTGTCCTTCTGACTCTCTTTTCTTCTTTTCCTCCACCTTAACTGATTCGGGTCCCTCTTGTCTTTTCCTCTCCTTCCCCTTCTTCCTCCCCTCCCCTTTCAGGTATCTCTGCTTCACAGAGACCCCTTCCTCTTGCTCTCTAAGTCGCCTGCAGTCTCTTGATTTCGAGTCCTAAAACAGGTAATTCGCATGAATATTTTAGTCAGAATTTTGTTGCTAAGGAAAGCCTGTCGTGTTTCTGCTGTGCTGTTGAGGAGATTGAAAGGAATGACTCCTCTGTGGCTTACACGGGAACAAGCGCGCTCCCTGAAGCCTTTGCTTTGAGCAAGAGGCAGCCCCTGTGGTGGTTCAGCCCTGTCAGCATCCTGAAAAAGAGTACTCTGCTCGACACACCTGCTCCCTATTTCAGTTACACAAACCTATTTCCACTTTATTTGCTCATGATTTTAACTAAAAAAAAAAAATCAAACAACACAAAAGCAGATCGATTAAACAGTGACCTATCGGGCTTACCTTTGTTGATTTACTCTTCATGACTATCTGTGTTCCCAATTAACACCTGTGAAGCAGAGGCACAGATGAGGCACATACTTGCCCAGTGACACACAGCTGGTCTGTGTCAGAGCCAGGAATTGGAAACTAGGCAGGCTGTCTCCAGCTCCTGGACAGAATCACTGCTCACTGGCTCTGTAAGTGTATGTGCATATGACTTAGATTGGAGGGCTTTTAAAGCATGAATGCCATATCACTGTCCATACTATTATAACATTTTTAAATCATTTCTAAGGGAGATGGGAAACGGGTGCTTAATGGATATGGATTCCTTTTTGGAATGCTGAAAATGTCTTAGAACTAGACAGAGGTGATGGTTGCACAACACTGTGAATGAATGAATGAAATGTTACTGAACTGTATACTTTAACACAATGGGGTCTGGCATGATGGCGCTGGCCTGTAATCCCAGCAACTCAAGAGGTTGAGGTGGGAAAACCATCAGTTCAAGGTCAAGCTAGGCAAGCTGTTTCAAAATAAAAATGTGGAGACCCTGTTTCAAAAACATAAAAATAAAAAGGACTGAGGATGTAGCCCAGTGGTAGGTACAGTGCCCCTTGATTTATTCAGTCCCCAGTAATGCCAAAATTAAGAAAGAAGAAAAAAATGTAATGGTTAATTTTATGTTATGTGAATTTTACCTTAATATTAAAAAATCAATTCCCATTGTCTTGGAGATGTTTCCATATACTTATATAACAATTTAATCAATTCCATGTTTAAGGACAATGAGTTGTTTGCCAGTTTTTGTTGTTACAAATAATGCGTGTGTGTGTGGGTGCGTGTGTGTGTGTGTGTGTGTGTGGTGTTAGGTGTTGAGCCCAGGACCTTGTGCATACTAGGCAAGCACTCTACCACTGAGCTATATTCCCAGCCCTATAATTATACTTTGTACACATGTATGACTGTTTTTATGGGGCAGATTCCTTGAAGTGAAATTATTGCATGATGGCAGGGCGTGCCAATTTTTTGTTTTGATAGATACTGTGCATTTTCTTCCAAAAAGGATGTGCCAGTATAGACACTTATGTTAAAATCATCAGTGGAAATAGATTTCTGTATTGAAAGTGGCTTTCTCTTCTTCCACTGTGTGTTGATCCGTACAGCCTTATATTAAAGTATGATGCAGACTTTGAAAGGCCAAGGCAGTCTCATTCTGTCACTCAGACATTGGGTAGGCTTACTGTGGTTCCTGTGCCCAATCCTCCTTACAGTGTTAGAGACCCCTCTGCTTCCAGATCTTACCTCCCCACATTCCATGTCTGTCTCACTCCTAGGGGACCATCTTCCAAAAAAAAATCTGCTCCTGGATTTTTGACAGTTTCAGTCTATTCTTGAAGATGTATTGAGCCATAGAGAGTGGTCACAGGCCACCTTCTAGATCCTTCTTTCTTTTCTTTCAAGTCCCGTCCCCAGTTAGGTAAAGTCACTCCACCCTGGCCACTGAAAACTGGACCTTGGCCAAAGCTGGGAGAATCAGCTCCTACTGATGGAGAAGAACGTGGGGCTGGGGTTGTGGCTCAGTGGTAGAGCACTTGCCTAGCATGTGTGAGGCACTGGGTTCCATTCTCAGCACCACATAGAATAAATGAATAAAATAAAGGTTCGTTAACATCTAAAATAAAAAATAAAAAAAGAAAAGAGAGAGAGAAGGAAAGAAAGAGTGAGCTGTTGACTCCTCGTAGGAAAAGTGTTCACCACCCCGCCTTTCCCACACCTTCCTCCTCCCACACAGTGCAGCAGAGATCCTCTCCAGCTCTGAACACTGGGTCTCCTTAATTAACTCCCTGTCAGACTGTCCTTCATCAGTTTCATAACACCATTCTGGCATAAATATGCCTAATTGCTCTCAGCAGGTAAATGAGAAAATTGCTCTCCTTTGCTCTTGGCCTTTGTGCTCTCCCTGCTCTCTGCCCACCCCTGGTAACACCCCCACTCACCGGAAGGAAGCTCAGGGTTCATTCTTCTCAGGTCTCTGGAAGATTCTGCCCCAGTCACCTTGTCCCACTGTTCACATTGCCCTAAGGATTTAGTCAGTAAAGCAACATGGGGAAAAAAAAAAGTCTCTTTTCCATCTTCCACTTTAGGAAATTTGGCATCTTAGTTCTTGCCTTTTACTCAGTAGGAAAAGTTTTTTTTTTTTTTCTTTGACAGAAAATACCCCAGGAAGCATAATCTCTGGCAGAGTCTTGCAAAACTCCATGTCTTCCAAGAATCCAATTATTCAGGCTTTCAATGACTTGAAATCTTTAACTTTCAAGGGTTTGAATGTACCCCACAGGGGCAAGCATCCATAAAAAATGAAAGGCTGGAAGGAGTGAGAGTTTTCCTAAGGGACAGTAGACACCTGTTACACTTGAGTCCCTGGAAGCACAAAGGCTGTCCTCTAATTTTCTGAGAGCTAATTGTTCCAAGGCCCAGAGGGACCCTCTGCATAATCATTTCTGCAGAGACTTCATTTCCTGCTAGGAATAGCCCTCTTCACTCTTTTCTTTTCTTTTTTCAGGTGAGCTTAACCCATTTAATTCCTTTTAATTCTTTAACGAAGTTCTAGTTTTCCATATGGACTGTCACTTTTTTAAAAAATATTTTTTTTAGTTGTAAATGGACACATTGCCTTTATTTTTATTTATTTATATGTGGTGCTGAGGATCGAACCCAGTGCCTCACCCATGCTCGGCAAGCGCTCTACTGTTAGGCCACAACCCCAGGACTGTCACCTTTTTACACATATTTTCTACTTCTTTTCTGTAAGCATTGACTAAATTGTCCAACTGGCTCCACTTGATCTGTGCCTACACAATATCCAAAACCAAAACAAATGAAAAGCAACGACAAGAACAGCTGACGGATTTAATCATCAACCCACAGTTAAGCAATTGCTTTACAGAACTAGCTAGAATTTGGTTAATGTGATTTTCTGATTCACTTAAAACCATCCAACCATATAGATAGCCACGTTTCAGAGACTCTTCCAAATCATTTCTGTGTTCTTTTAGAAGTAAGTAGAAATAAGTGTCCTCCGAATTTGGGGGTAGAGGGGATTCTGCTGACTCCCGATGAATGTCCCGTGGCTAAGAAGTATGCAAAGAGGCAATGCAGTCACGTGTCATCCAGAATCAAGGAACTCATCTAAGAAAAACTGGTAACTTCACTCTGCAGTAAGGAATCTTAGGAAATACAAATACCCAAGCTTCTGAGGAATTTTTAGTTTACTGTGTTGGAAATTGTACAGTTGCAGGCTCATATTTATGAATTTTCAATGGTTTTAATTTTCAGTTTTTTAAGCATGGTGAAATATACAAGTTAATTTCTGAGTCTGCTCTCAGAGGCCTTCTTGATGATCCTGAATAAAAAATTAGTTGCAAACTTCCATTCTGGGCAGCAGCAGGACTCACATGGGGGTTCCATATCAATGCATAACCAGGCTTTTCATTTAAATTCTGAAAGATTTTATTCCAGCAGTGCCTGGTCTGACAGAACTGTATTTGAATCTCTTCTAATCCACTTGCTACAAGCTTCAGTGGGAGGCAGATAGTCCAGTGTACAATGGCTGAAGTAAAATAGCCTCATCTCTGCTATTTCCATCCTACTACTGATCCCAAAACCAAGATATACTCAAACATGCCTATGCATTCATGTATGCATACACACACCTCATTTTAAAATTACAAGCGCTTGTCTAACATGTGTCAAACCTTGGGTTCAACCCCCAGTACCTCAAAAACAAAACAAACCAAAAAATTATGTTATGAAGTTGGTAACTTCTAAAATTAAAAGTTCACCTTCTTCACAGCCTTCTGTCGTTAATTTCACCCCTTTGGTGGATTTTCAAATGCAAACAATCATCAGAGCAGTTGAATAGGAGAGAGGCATTAAAATTTGTTGGATATGATAATATACAATCCTTTAAACATCCCACTAAGATCAAAAATGCCCATCTATCTGCACCCCTGTTTTCCCCTCTAAAAAATGAAGGCAACTGTATCTGCCAGCAGTTCGAGAAAGATGAATAGGATCATGTTTTCCAAGTCTCTTTAAGCTTCACTGTACAATAGTGCCAGCAAAGAACAAAGTATCGTTTTCCTTCGGGCGGAATAATTAAAACAAAATCTCATGAGTCCCATCTGTATGCATGTCTCTCAAATTGATCATGCAGTGATTTTTAAGAACAGAGCAGCTCTGTGTCATTTATTTATGATCGCTTTTCATTGTTACGGAGGAGCTTTCATACACATCACCTTTGGGCTCTGGGGGACCCTTTGCATTCATTAGGGAAGGGAAACAGTCTTTCTTTCAAATAAGCAATTTGATTGCTTCAGGAATAGGTCTGTAATTACTGGAGCACTGGGATATGTTATTGTTAATAAGATAAAGAAACTAGGCTTTCTCCAAATCAGAGGGGGTTCAGCCTCTTCTTCCAGACACTGTAATTAAAATGGGGTGGCAATAGTTTCTCATGCCCCATGACAGGGCTTGCACTAGGCTGCATGCATCAGGTCACCAGCACTTCCTCTATCTTTTTTTTTTTATATATGAAATAGGGTGACCGGAGTCGAATAGTGAAAGTGGTCCCATATAATATCTGAAATTCATATATACAGTGGGAAGGTCAAAGTCCTTGGGTTTGTGATTTATATCTAATTTTGAAATAGTATAAGAGCCTTAACTGTGGAAACCTGACAAGCTTTTAGAACTTAACATTTTTTTATCCAGAGGCTATAGCAGATTCTAATTGGGTGAACAAATTCAAGAGGATTGAAGACTTTAAATTCAACAGAAACAAATTTGTGGACTATTAGCAATGGGTTATATAGGAGTTTTTTGTTTGTTTGTTTGTTTGTTTGACTTTCATTTTATCACTCCTTTCAATCCTTTGTGCATTCAGGCAGTTTGCTCCACAAACATTATCGATTTCCTGTTCCATCTAGCAAAGTGCTTGGCTGCAGGGCAAAGGGGTCCTTACTCTTGAGAAACTCATCTAATGATCTGCTTCCCACTCCTGCTTCTGCTTCTTCTACTTGGGTTGTTAGCCTTTCACTTTCCTTCATTCCTGCCTTTCTCATGCATATTTAAAGTCTTTGGCCATTTTGAGGGCAATTTTTTCCCCAGTCTTATAAAGTTACCAGAATATAAACCAGAAGGGGACGTTGCACCAGAATAAGGAGGTTTATCCCACCCCCCTTACCCTGTTGCTACCCATTAAAAAACCAGAAATATCACCCTTATCATCAAAGAAGGTGCAGTTTGGTGGCATTGTACATATAAGCAGTGCTAGGAAAGCAGTTCAGTTTGGTTGTACTTGGAGATAACTTCAGCAAAGGGCAATGCAAACAATTTTTTAGAATGTTTCGGTCATGGACACCTGGGGAAGCTTTTCATTTTGGAGAAGACCTGCTGGAATGTGAGTATTTGAAATTGTTTTTCAGACAGCAGATTCTTCTGTCAATACCTCAGGGAAACTCTTTCCTAATAGAAGAAAAGTCAGTTTTGGAGTAGAAAGAGGAGTGTCCCTGGGTGGGCAGAATGGATGCCCCTGACCTTGCCGTATAAAGATGATGCTGGGGTGCTATGATAGAAGGGGAATGCACTTAAATTGTTTAAGTGCTGCAAGACTTTGGGAAGAAAGTCTAGAAATCCAGGGGAAACAAAGAAATGATCTATCGATATTACATGACAAAACAGTATGATCTGTGTTTCCTGACATGGCAACTAAATTATACGACATGCGATGGAGCTTAGATTCCTAGAATAGAAGGAAGCTGCGGGGCATGAATCTGTGATGTCATTAGCCTGTACCTGTACATCCATTTATCTGAGCTAACTAGTCATAAATGCCCATGTGGATCATGTAATAAGATTCATACGTAATTACCTCAGCTTTCTACTTGCAACCAAATATCCTCTGGTTACAGAGAATACTTAGCAAGCTAATTAGTGGCATTCATTACCCTCCTCCCAGTCCCACAAGAATGATTCATAATAAATCCTCAGTAATCCAAATCCTAGGGCTCTGCTTGATTTGGAACAAAGGAAAGACAGAACTGGAAGGATGACATCATGGGAGGGGGCTCTGCTGCAGCCTGTTGCAGACCAGCCAGAGAGGGGCATTGACTAGACACCTGTTGGAACAATGCCCAGGACTTGTTGGGCCTCATCTTTAAACTCTCGGTGCCTGTGCCCCTCTGCTCCTTTGTTTTCTCCTATAAATGCCATCAACAGAAATCCACCGCCACGGTAGAGGCAGTTTCCATCAGCTCTCTTTCAAAACGCATCCCGATAGATCCCAGAGCTCATGGTGCCTCATCAGCTTCACTTGTCTTCAACTTGTCTGCAAGCCACAGCCATCTCATCCTCGCTTCTGGTGTGGTCTCTAACTGCTCTTCTGTCTCCACAGAGTGTTCTTTCAAAATTGGAAATTATATGTCACCACCCTGTTTATGAATCCAAATTCCTTGCTGGGGCCTTCGAGGACCTAAGTGACTTGGGCTCTGCCTGTACCCACTTCCCTCTCCTGATGCTACTCTCCTGTTTTTCTCCTCTTCCTGGAACCTGTCAAGCTTACTCTGGCCCCAGAGCCTTGGCACTGGCTTTTCCTTTGGTCTGAACACTTCTTCCCTGGAACTCTCCAAAGCTGGCTACTCTCATCATCTAAGTCTGGTATCTGATATGTCCTCCTCAAAGATGGCTTCCCTGGCATTTCAGCTAAAGTAAACCACCTATTTCCCATCACCCCTTAGCTCCCACACTGATTTGTTCCTCCTAATACACCTTTCTATGAAGTCATCATATTAACATGCTCATTGTCTTGTTCACTCTTATGTCCTTAGCATCTAGCACTCAGCAAGTGCTCCATGAATGGATATTAATTCTAATAATAAAAAAGTAGAGAAAAAGCATTCAATCTAGCCAAGATTTCAATTATAGAAATCGATTAATGTAGGAGTTACTTACTATAGGCATGTCTCCTATAAAGTGCAAGGTGACAGCTCTAGGTTGTAGTTGAATTTGTTAAGTTTTGGAATTGAGGTTTACCGTGAAGGTAGTTGTCCTAGAGAAGCAACTTGTATTACCTTGATGAGACAACAACATTGACTTCTCCTTGTTAACATTGCAAGATTGATCAGTCAGGAATGCTTCTGACTACACACAGGAGCTGTACCTGACTATAGCTTAAATTAACAGAGTCATTCTGGTTATCTATACTCTGTAACAAAATAGTGCTACTTTGTGGCTTTAGGGAAAAAAATTCCTTTTGCTTACAAATCTGCATTTTGATCAGGCTCAGTAGAGAGTTCATCTGGAATCTCCACTTTGCATCAGCTGGAAGGGGCTTGCAATCACCCACATGTAAAAGCTCATTCACCCACTTATCTGCAATCAAGGAAGATTCCAATATCCAGGGACTGGAATAGCAGGACTCCTTGGACATCTTTCTTGTGGCTTCTTTATGTGTTCTTTCAAGAATGTGACTATTTCTTTTTGTTAGAAGTAACAAGCTGAAGCTGATCTATAATTAAGTCAAAGAGAATTGGACTTTTTCTTTTGATGGGAAGAGGATCAAAGAATCTGTGGATCTATTTTATGATCACTATATGAAATTTATTTTTTGGGACACAAGAAGAACCAAGATAGCTACCCCAAGGCTATTGCAGTGGCTCAACAATGTTAGCAAGTCCTAGACTCTTTCAACCTTTCCCCTCCACTTCTTTAGGGTCTTGGCTTCTCATGCTATGTGCCTATAGGGGCTGCCACCCTTCCGGGCATTGCATCCAGATTCTTATCAGGATGAAGGCAGAATGTCATTTGCTCTTCACTCTCCAGTCTCCTATAAAACACGCAGCTGACTTCCTCTTAGATTTAATTGTCTGGAATTGTGTCACGATGGTTCTGTCAGGAGCTCAGCTGAGCTGGGAGAGGGGGCTGAGCTGTCAGGTGTCAGAGAAGCAACAAGGAAGCAACAACAAAGCAAAACGAAAGTGACAGTGAAGCCTTCAATCACTTCTAGCAATGAAAGGCCCACTCCCCCATTTCATTTTCCCACTTGGATTGATGCATCCACCCAGGTCAAGAGTCAGGTGGACCAGCACAGGTATGGGTGTGTCTCATTCTTAAGGGGACTACTAGGAAAAAAAAAAAAGCTACTATGGTTTAATGAGTTTTATGGTCCTGAGACCCAGCAGAAAGGGAGATTGAGGGAGGTCTAAGAGAAGAAAAGTACCCAGTGGAGAAAAGTATCATTGAGGTTCCCTGAGGCCACTCAATGGAGGCTCCTGTACTAGGAATACAGATAGGCATGACCCACCAGGGGTCTTGGGTCCTTGACTACACTGCCTTTCAGAGAGTGCAGTGCAATGGGAGGTGCACCAGGTTTGCTGTGGGGGACCCACTTTCTCCCATGAGACCGCCAGGTGGATTGTAATCGCCTATGGTCAGACCTGAAAAGTTGCACACGAGTTTCTAGCCAGAAGCTGGACTCCTCAGGATTCCCCCTAGCCACAGGCCACAGTGGAAGTTGGGAAGTTCAGCATTTTTCTTTTTAGCATCTACAGCAAAGGAAGATAAGCGCAAAGGTGACGGGGAATGTATGTTGAATGAACAGATGGACATTATCTGTCAAGCACCATAAATTCCCAGAAAGAGTGTTCAATTTTGTTACAGATGTTTGGATGTTTGATGATTCCATTATAACTGTTTAATTTATTTTATGTTATATATGCATAGAATTGAGTAGGAGCAGAGAAAAGTCAGGAAAGAGATTTAGGAAGGAAAAAATGGGAATGGCTATGGAGAAAAATAGGTCCCCTGAAGTCCTCAAGGATGAGAAAGGTGGTCTGCGACCTAGGACTACAGTATCTCAAACTAACAGCTTGATGTTGGTTTCTTTTCAAAATTTTATTTATCTACTTATTTTGTGGTGCTGAGAATTGAACCTAGCAACTTGCACATTCAAGGTAAGTGCTCTCCCACTACCCAGCCCTTTTTATCTTATTTTGAGACAAGGTCTCACTAAGCCTTCCAGGCTGGCCTTAAACTTGAAATCCTCCTCCCTCAACCTCCCAAACAGCTGGCATTACAGGCGTGCACCACTGTCCCTGGTTGGGGTTGGTTTCATTTGACTTGCATGGCCCAACAGTTCTCTGGTGCCCTGTCCCTTCAGCATCTCCTACCCACACTGCCTTGTCTCACAGGATCACAAAATTGGTTCATCCGATTTGGGACAGTAGCAGAATAACTTGGCATGAAAGAGTTATAATCCAAAAATGAATCTTGCCATTTTCCAGACCCCTCTTGAAGCAGAAAGTGCTGAAAATGAACACATTCTAACTCCATAGGCTTATTTACCATCCCCTGTTTGGCTTTCAGTAGCTGCTATGATATCATGCTCACAGAAGGAAGGAAGGAAGGAAATGAAGGGAGGGAGGAATAGAGAAAAAGTAGCCTGGCACAGTGGTGCATGCCTATAATCCCAGGGGCTCGGTAGGCTGAGGCAGGAGAACCTCAGGTTCAAAGCCAGCCTCAGCAATTTAGCAACTTTGTGAGATCCTGTCTCGAAATAAAAAAATAAAAAGGGCTGGGGAGGTGGCTCAGTGGTTAAGCGCCCTTGGGTTCGATCCCTGGTACTGAGAGAGAGAGAGGAGAAGAGGGAAGGGAAGGGACAAAGGAAGATGGAAAGGAAGGAAAGAAGTGGGGGAGGGAGGAAAGAAAAAGTCTTCCTGCTTAATTCATTTCTTTAACATTAAATTTTTTTTTGCCAAAGTCAGAGATGAATTAGCAATTACTTGGCAGCCAATTAAAATTCATAGCAAGCTATTCTCTGACCCTGGGGTCAGAAACAAATTTCTTATAAACCTTAGGAGAGTCTCTCTCCTGGGTTTCTTTGAGGTGAGAAAAATTCATATCCTGCTCTCAAGTTCTCATTTCTTGTACAGGGTGGTGACCGGCTCTGTTCCCGGGGCATCGGTTGTGAAACCTAGAGATAACTCTTAATTCCCCACTCAGTGATTTCCCTGCAATTTGGAGAGAAGATCTGTGGTGACAGCTGCCAGTAAGAGCTTCTCAGCTGCAATATTCTGTACGTTGTGGATCAAGAAGAGACATGAAGATGGGGTTAGAGTCAAGGCTGTCTGTTTTCCACGGTTCTGAGAGTTGATCATTCTACAGAGCTGACATTAGACAGGAGCAGAGGATACCGTCACCAGGTGTTTCCCAGGTGTGAAAAAGATGCTATAGTTGAAGTGAGTCTTCCTTTCCAGGAGGCAGTAAAGCAACTTGTTTAGGATCTGCAAGTGAATCTATATGGATGGAAAATGATTTCACCACGCTTGGAACTTTCCATTCCAGCAGAATTAAAAAACTTTCAAATTCCTAGTGGTTGACAAATCTTTTTTGTTGATGGTTATTTCCCCAAGGGAGTTGTGGGGAGGGGGGTGGGCACAAAAAACAAACAAACCAAAAAAAAAAAAAAAAAAAACACAGTCTTTGACCTTAAGTCATTAAAACAGTTGAATACATGCAAAGTGTCCCTTTATGTCTCTATATTTATATAAGAGCAAACACTTTCCCACATGGAACATCTGTGAAGATGATATACTGTTTCTGACACTGTGCTGTCAAAGGGACAGAGGGGGAAAAAGATATAAAAAGAAATGCAAATATAGCTAGCTAGTTAGCCAAGAGGGCAAAGGGAGGGGAGACTTACATTAACCTGATCTTCACAGTTGCTAAAAACCTGACAAGGGAAATATGAATTTTAACTAACCGCTAAGACTCAATTGGTTATTCATGTGTGACCAAAAAAAAAAAAAAAAAAAAGAACCAGGGAAACTTTAATTTTCTCCTTGTCAGTTTTAAACAGAGAGGCTGTCAATTCACCAAGTGCAGCTATTAAACACGTTACAGAAGGGAACCGTCCTACCAGCATCCAGTCTCAACATGACATCAAGCCCAAGACCGCTGTGCCATTACCCTTCAATCAAGTTTCAGTCCGCCCTGCCCTTATTCTGCCCCTGTTATGCACTCTTGCTTTTATTGGGTAGCACAATGCTCCCTGGGCCTTGCCATCATCCTGTGTTTCCAGAAAGGGAAATGTGGAATGACATTGGCAGTTTTAATCAGCAGCCATTATGAACTCTTCCTGGGTCACTGTCTGGCACAATCAATGGAATTCTTTGGCCACGTGTGATTTTGCTGTGCTTCACTGGCTTGGTGCTGATTGAGTTCAAGTTAATTTTACAAAAAAAATATAATTACTATGTTTAAAAATGTTAACGCCAGGCACTAGAGTTCTGTGTCGTGTACCGTGTTTTCAAATGTGATTTGAAAATTGCTGTCTCACAGAGCTGGGGTGGTAGCTCAGTGGTAGAGCATTTGCCTAGCATGTGTGAGGCCCTGGGTTCGATTCTCAGCAGTGCATATAAGTAAGTGAGTGAAATAAGGGTTCATCAACATCTAAAAAAATATTTTTAAAAAATTTGCTGTCAAATAGGCAATGATGGGGGGCTTAGGAGCAAGGTCTGGGGTAGGGGCAGCAGGTGCCACGTCCAGCCATGAAGGTGGCAAGAAGAAGCCCCTGAAACAGCCCCAGGGAGATGGATGAGGAAGATAAGGCTTTCAAAGAGAAACAAAAAGAGGAGCAAAAGAAACTTGAGAAGCTAAAAGTGAAGGCTGGTGGGAAACTGGCCACAGGTGCAATTAAGAAATCTGACAAAAAAGTAAGCTGCTTCTTGTGCCTGAAATGACGGTGACCATGGATTCCATTCCTATTTAAACATCTTTTGTCACCTATAGCTAGTCACAAGTGTTGTGTTGGAGTCTGTTGTAAATTTAAGAATAAACTTTTGTTTAAAAAAAAAAAAAAACCAGGTGAAGTGGTGCAGACCTGTAATCCTCGTGACTCAGGAGGCTAAGGCAGGGGGATGGCAAGTTCAAGGCCAGCCTCAGCAATTTAGTGAGGCTCTAAGCAACTTAGCAAGATCCTCCCTCTACAAATCAATCAATAAATAAATAAGGCTGGGGATGCGGCTCAGTGGTTAAGCACCCCTGGGTTCAATCCCTGGTATCAAAAAAAGGATAGATGAGGTAGTGTTTACCTGTAATCCCAGTGACTTGGGAGGCTAAGGCAGGAGGATCACAAATTCAAGGCCAGCCTCAACAACTTAGTGAAGTCCTGAGCAACTTAGCCAGACCCTTTCTCAAAATTAAACAACAAAAAGGGCTGGGGATGTAGATTGGTGGTTAAGTGCCCCTGGCTTCAATCCCCAGTCCAAAAAAAAAAAATACTATCAAACTATTTGCAAGTCAAATCCATTAAGTCATAGGCATCTCCAGAAAACCCTTGGGTGTTTGTTTAGTAACTGTGATCTGTGATACGTGCTCATTCAATACATATTTATGACTACAAATTGCTATAATATTTCTGCTTTGAAGAATATGAAAATGTGCCAGGAGGTAAAGTGATATTGTAAAAAAAGGTATGAAACTACTTAAGCCAGTGTTTAGGAAGGATCTCCTGGAGAATTGAGCAAAGATTAAAGTCAAAGTTTCAGAATAAGTTTCCAGAGAAGCCACAGTTACAGGCAGAACCAATCCTAGCAGCATATAGATCCTAGTAAGGAGACTGGATTTTTATTTTGATTGCCACAAGAAGCCATTGGAGAGTTTTCTACTGAATCATGGTCGAATGTTCTGGCTACTGAATGGAAAACAGTCCCCGCAGAGCCAGAGTGGAAGCAAAGAGTCCAATTTGGAGCTTTGCAGCAGCCTAGGCAAGCCATGATGTTGCTCTTCACAAATGAACTTTCCATCTGATCAGGCTCATACTGAAATTCTGTTTGAGCCTTACATGAATGGAATGCCTAACATGTGTTTGGTGTGACGATTTTCAATCATAAATTATATCACCATATCCCAAGGGCTTCAAGGTTCTGCTGACCCATCGTTCAGAACTTGGGAAGGATTTACTCTGATCTACCTATTCTGAAGGATCCCCTTTGAAAACACCATCAGATATTGGAAAATGTATGAAGGGCTAAACTCTGAGCCTGTGAAATGGAGAACTCACTAGTAAAAAAACGGTGCTTAGTTTACACCTTTGTTTATGGCTGTATCCCGACACACAGGCTGACGTACAAATATTTGTTGAAGGTGGTAATAAGTCGGCCTATTAAAAGCTCAAAAAATACCAGTTACACCTTAGTAGTACAGCATTCCAACCATTTGGAAGTGGCCTTGGAGAGACACTTGGTGTTTGAAGACTGTTTCCATGGAGAGGTAGGAATGGACCCACAGCTGCTCCAACCTCTGTGTGCCAGCATCCAAGACTTCTTGCTGATCACGACATCCTGAACTGCCTAAGGACAATTCCATCTCTTGCTAGTCACATCCCTGCCCCCCAGCTCTCCTTCTCCAGGGAAACCCTGTAGACCAGCATCTTGCTCACGCACAGGACATTCCCCATGGACACCAGCCCCCCATCCTGCTTCCCAGCTGGCTCTTCTTCCCACTCTGCACCAAAACAGGGGAGCCTTTTGTGGAAGCAATCAAGCCCTAAATCACTGTTTATATTTCTTGGAGTAAACTTAATGCTGAGAAAAGGTTCTGGAATGACTGCCCGGGGGACTGAAGCCCATCTGGAAACATGAATAATGTGAAATTTATCCCTCCATGGATTCCCCCACAAGACCAATTACAATATCATCCTTTCCGAGAATTTCTGCCAATTTTTTATGGGGTCACCAGAAAGTTATATGTTAAGTGAAAACTGCACAGATTTATATAGGGGATAGTGAACTGGTGGGGTGAGGAATGTAGAAGTAAACTACAGGAAACAGTGATGCTCCACAGATGGAAATGTGTGTAAACTTGGCTCTTCACCTCAGGAAGTGGAATGGATTTATTCATTTATCGAATGACTACTGTGTGCCAGGCACTCTTCTAGGTACTGGGGTGAGGGCAATGAACACCCCTGACATGGCCCTCATGAAGCTGGCATTTTAATGGCATGGAAAGATGGGCCATAAGCATCGACACTAAAAATGGTGCCGAAAGCCTGAGCCATATGAAGGAATTGAGTTTCTTGCTTCTTGGTAGTTAAGATAGTTGTGCTGCCCTACTTCTTGAGAATTCGTGGTGGAATCATATCCATTGTTTGGAAACTCTCAGGATGAAAGAGACTTGGCATTTATGAGTTCCCTCATACTTCTCTCCTTGAGCTGCAAAGTTCAACGGCGAGGTATTTGGCAGAAGGCCTTTTGCTGAAGCAATCACCTGACAACATGAGTGGGGATTTGAGCCAGTCAGAGTCTAACTCAGATGGAGCAGTTTGATTAGGTGATGAGCACACATTATCATAAAATTGCAGAGGGGCTGTAATTCACCACATCATGGCTAGAAATTATCCTCCTCTGAGGAAAAGTGTCCATGAAGGGTCATCTTCTTTACTGACGGTAGTCCTTAAAATTTCGTTTCCAAGGGATCATTTGACTGAAAGATTCCAGCTTCTCTCCTAGAAATTCAGAATGGGAAGGTCTGGGAAAAGGTCCAGGAATTCACATTTTACCACTGTCCCCACTGATTCTGTTGCAGGTGGCGCCACATTTGGAGAACTGCCACACCACGAAGGGTAAGAGAGAAGATAGGGGGTACAGACCTCCAATTCCCCTCCTCCAGATGCAAGAGCATGTTGGCCAGGATCCCTTCCTTGGAAGGGAAGGAGAAAAGGAAGCTGATAGGAATGGCTGATTAGAGCTTATTCCTTTCTCTCATGCACTCAAGCAAATATAGTTTAGCCACCACAGTGGACAAGGTACAGTTACCCACTAGTGGGAGGATATTACAATGCATAAGCACCAGTTACTGGACCATAGGGAGCTTGTAACAGATAAGAGAATGGAATTCATTGAAGCTGAGTTTGACTGGTACTGCACGGTGCTGGGTGCTTTCTCAAACATCCTCTCATTTACTCTTCTCACGTTTTGCTTCCTCAACTTCTTCACGTGTTTACCCAACTGTCTCTTTTGCAGTGAAACCTTGACAGATGATCCTAAGTCAACACATCAACAGCTGAACTCCTGACCCTTCCACAACCAATTCCTCCCAGAGTCTTCCACATCTCAGTAAATAGTAATTCCATTCTAATAGTTGATCAAGCCAAAAATGGAATCAATTTTTTCTATTGTACCCCAAATCTCACCCATTGTAAGTCCCAATGGTTCTACCTTTAAAATACATTCAGAGTTCTGCCACTTCTCTCTTCCTCAATGGCTACCACTTTGGTCCAAGTCATCATTACCCTCTGTCTGAATTACTGCTATAGTCTCCCAACTGTTCTCCCAGTTTCTACCATAGCCTCTCTTCAGACTATTGCTGACACAGTACCCAGAGTGATTTTGTTAAAATACAAGTCTGAAAAGGTCATTCCTCTGCTCCAAACTGGCTTTCCATGTCACTCTGAATAAAAGCTAAAGTTCTCACAACAACCCACAGCGTTCTGTCCTGCCTTGCCACGGGGCACCTTTGAACTTGCTGTTCCTGGAATTCCCTTCCTCTACTTGTTTATGTGGCTTGCCTCTGTCCTTCCTCCATGTCATTAATCAACCCTTGCTTGCTCACTAGGCTTAGCTGGCCTCTTTGTCTAATATTTTGTTACATCTACTCATTTCCTGTACCTTCCTGTTTTATGCTAACATCTCCATATTTTTCTATTTTTGTTTTGTTTCTTGTCTCTCTCCCCTAACAGAATGTAAGCTTCATGAAGGCGAGGGTTTTTGTCTGTTTTTCCCTACTGTATCTTTGGAACATAGAACAGTGTCTGGTCTGTGGCAGGTTTTCAATGCTGTTAGTTTGAATAAATAAATGAGTTCAAGATCAAATAAATGAATGGATAAAATAGTAACCCCATACATACACCTTCTATTTCCCCTATTTTCTCCACAGAATTTATCATCCACCAATATATTCTAGAATATATATTGGTTCTATTTACTGCCCAATTTTCCATATCAGAATGCAGGTGCTGTACGATCTCTGAGATTTCTGTCATATTCACAGGGTTATACTTATCATGCAGAAGAGTACCTGGCTTTTACACTTCATATTTATTGAATGAGTGAATGCTATTTTTGTAGATTTATATATGTGTTTTGTAGATATATATATGTTTTATAGATTTATATATTTTGTGTATATATATATATATATATATATATAATATATAATATATATTTTGCAGCATTGGGTCTCATGAATGCTAGGCAAGCACTCTACCATTGAGCCACATCCTCAGCCCTAGATTAATATTTTTGTCATTAATATTTTGTAGATTAGGAGTTGACTTTTAGTATGATTAAATTTTACACGCACATTTACACAATTGACGTGTAGCAGGGCCAGGGTGAGAATTTGGATCTGTGGGACTTGAAGTCTGTGCTTTTTACACTTTTCTAATTGAGAAGGCATTTGAACTAGGTACTGAAGGATGGATAAAAGGTGGGCAGGATAGTTCCCTCGGCTGCAGAGCTCTTTGCCACCTCTTCTCCCTCTTTCCTTTCCAGTCACAGTACTTCCCGCACATCCTGGCAGGTCAATTTCCTATTTATTCTTTTGTTTTCTGCAGTAGGTTGAAAGGTCTGCGTAGGCAGGTGTCACTTGTATATTGTTCACTGTTGTATGATAGGCCCACCACATAATCTAGCTCATGATAGGTCCCCAGTGAAGACCTGGTTGGTTTAACGAAGGAGGGGAGGGAGGTTTCTTGCACAAGAAATAACAATCAGAGAATTTGAGGGGGCAACCGGAGTTATGTGCTTAGGGTAGAGGCTTCCATGGGGTAATAATGTGGAATACATCTAGTCAGGAAGGTATGTAAAAGACTGTGAAAAACACTGAAGATTGTGGATATAAAGATTATCTTTGGAAAGCTATTTGGGAACCACTAAGTTTAGTTTGCACAGAGGTACACAGAGTTCTTTTTTCAGAAGTTTAATCTGATACTGATAATGGATTGAAAAGAAAAGGAGGAAGGCAGATTTTGCTGCAACAGCTAAACCACAAAGGTAAAAAAAAATATCCCCACTTGAATGGTGTCAGTGGAACTGGAATGGAGTAAACAGGTATGATAAATATTTTAGGAAAGACCCAACAGGATTTGGTGAACAACAGGTTCTTGAAGACAAAGGAGAAGAGGGAACTGAGCTGGCCCCAAGGCTTTGAATCAGGGTGGCTGGAAGAATAATGGTGTATTTAATGGAAGGAGGGGAGGAAATTGGAAAGAGACAATAACTGGATGGAGAGAGAATGAGTTTGGCTCCAGGCATTTCAAGCTTGAAATATTCACACAACATTCAAGTAGAAATGAAGTGAATTGGAAATTCAGGACTAAAATTCAGAAGAGATGTCTGTGTAAACCCTGAAATAGTTTAGCCTCTGTAACAGTAGGTGAATTAATGCTTAGTTTTCCAAGGGTTTAGTTTTTGTAAATCTTAAAAATGTTTGAACATGGGGCTGGGAATATAGCTCAGTGGTAGAGTACTTGCTTAGCATACATGAGGCCCTGAATCCCCAACACCACAAATATCTATATAAATATATTTAAAGAGTTTTTTAACTTTCTGACAATATTTGCTAATCTTTTCTTATTTAATGAGACAAAACTCTGAGTAGATTAGGGTGTGCTTTTGCATACCTGTAACCTTTGGAGTCCCAGGGCTCTTGACATTTGGTTAGAATGGGTATTAATCTTGTGGACATTTAATCAACTGGTGGAGAGAGACACACAATGTAAGCTTGAGAAGATTTGTTCAAATACTGAAATAAACACTTTCTTGGCAATTTTTCTGGTTGGGCAGATCTCTGGGACTTTAGCTCTGTACACAAATTCAAAGTTCCATTGTCTGAAGACTCAAAGGAAGCTACTTTATACAGCCAGCAACCTACTAGAATTAAATTGTTTATGTTTTCCCTCTACTAAAAATAGATATGCAAGGTTTTAATTCTATCTACAATTTTAAAGTATCTGATACAAAGGGGTAAAATTTCAATATTTTAAAAATCTGGGTGGTAGGTACTTGGATATTTATTATCTTATTATCTCCACTTTTCTATTGAAATGCAGGAATTCGTATTTTAAAAAATTTTAAAGGAGATATAAAACAGCAGAAGACTGAGATTCTGAGGCTTCGGCTAGTCTGGGAAGATGACCTATTGAAGCAATGGAGCAACTCTACTTTCCAAAGTTCCTGTCCTCTCCAAGAACAAAAGGCCATGTGGTTGACCTCCATGTTAGAGGTCATGGGATAGAGAGGGAGGTGGTAATTCTTTTCTCGGGCTGTGGGTCACACAAAGTCTATAATAGTCTTCTTGTGGTGAGCCACCAGCTTGGGAAGTCACATACTCACCACTGGCGGTTAGGCGACAGTACACTCCCATGTTCAGAATCACTTGTAACTCAAGCACAGTGACAGAGGAGTCTGCTCCCTGTCCACCCCACACTGTGCCTGACTCAGGCTGGGTTTTATGTCACTTAATACCATGGTGCTTTTCTGAGAGAGCGCATCAAAGCAGGCATTGAGTCTCAGGGGCCACGATTCTCCTCCCAGGCTGTGTGTGACACTGGGAGACCTGAGTGGGTGGTGGGGTGGGGAGCTCCCAGGGGCATCTCCCCCAGGCCTTCCAGAGGTTTCCAGCACTGCGCTCCCTTCCTCTGGACAAGTCCAGAGCACCTTTCTGCAAGTTCTAAACAGTCCCTCTAAGCCTTCTGCACTTCCCAAAGCTGACAAACACTTCCTTTTTCTAACCTCAGTTTCTCCTTTCACACAGGCCTACACTGGAGACACCACTGTCTGATAAACCTCAGCCATACTAACCACCGGGCAGGCTTGATATGATAGCAATATTCCAGTAAATTAGCTCTTTAGACTAAATATACTAGAAATCAAACTTGAAAAATGTATGTCCTAGGGGTCCACCCATGTGCCATAGACTTCTACAAGGAGAAGCAATTTTGAGGAAGAGTAGACAGACATCTTTCAAGCCAGAATTCAATAAAGAGAAGCAAACTTGCCTCTGACCTTGCAGGCTTTGGAAACAGTTAGCATCTAGTCTGCAGCTCATCCCTTGAGAACAGAAGTCCTTCCCCTAGCTCCCAGGAAAGCCTCCTTTTGGCTTCCTGCACAGCCCCAATTGGGAAAAATGAAATCTGTTTCCCCTGGAGCTTTGTGTCTCTTCTCTGATCCGGGGCTCCTCCAGATAGCTGCCTCTTCTGTCAGATCACACAAGAAGTCCACATTCTTCCTGCCAGCCCTCTTCCAAGTCCCCTCTTCCAGCCAACTTGCCACTCAGCAGACAGTAGCCTTCCTTTTTCCTGCTGCACAATTGGGAACAGTCTCATGTCCCTAGCTTTCCCTTCCGGTACTTGTCATTTCCCCACGAACACAAGCTGCTTTGCAGCCTAGTCACACGCATGGCACCATTGCTGAGACAGGTCGGACGTATGGCGCTGATCAAATTTGCTGTTCCAAGTTGCCAGGACTTTCTGGAACAAATAAAAATTTAACATTCAGCTCTTGGAGCACCCCCGAAGCCAGACCTCCCAAAGTCTGCTTCATTTCCATCAAAGCATTTGAGTTCTGAATTTCACTCTTAGAGATGAGTAATTAGAAACTTTTATAAAAGCCATATTGTATCTCTCGTTTTTTCAGCTTCTTAAGACCACTGGAATCACAGTGCCTCCTAGAGTCCTGGAATTTGAAGGTCAATGTCATTGAGTTCTCATTCCAGTCTGGAAAATTACTACATATCTTTGTTCTTCTGGTAGCTCATACTTGCTACTCTTTTCCTCTACTTACCTTCATGGACAATTTAGCCAAACACTTGCTGGACACAAATTTGTGTCCAGCATACCAGGCAAAATGGCCTGGAATCTCATCATCTTGATTGGTATCTGTGGCCAGCACTAAATCAACAGTACAGATTTATATTATTGACATAACAGAAATCATCTTCTCTTTGTTGCCATTGCTTCTTCTTTTGGGGGACAGGGCATAAGAACAGAGCTCAACTCAGGCCTGAGTATACATTTAGCAGAAGGGGAAATGAATTTCCTCTGAAAACTTTTAGCCTTTCCGGTCAGAGGAGAATGAATGTACCCAGCATAGCACCAGCTTGCAGAGCACAGAGAAAGATCCAAGCAACACGTTCTATTTGCTAAACAAAACATCTAAATGGGATTTCTGGTCCAAAACCATGTAATATTTTCATGTACATTCATAACTTAGTACTGAAGATTTCCAATGCCATGTATACAAATGCTAAAGTTAAAAACAAAAGCTGACAGATTGGAGAATAGCACCATTCAGCTCAGCCCTCCAATTTGTTTCTTGTCCCAATAATATATATTTTGGTAAACAGCATTTGAAGGACAAAGAAAGGGTGGCAGATTAAAATAAATTATAGAACAAAATAATATAAAGAAAGAAGCAACCACAGGTGAAATACCCAAACGTTATTATTTACAGATGACTCATATTTCCAGAGCCCCCATCTGACAGCTGCCTTTTACAGACCCCTGTCCAGAATGTTACAGACCGCCGGTTCAACCTTCAAGCGTCACAGGACTTGTAAACTGCATGCTTTGCTCCATATCAAATAAAAAGCAGAACCTTTTAAATTAAACCAACACTCCTTTCCCCAAGTTTTATCTTGTTTCCGCAGGGCAGAGAAAGTGGCAGTCTTTTCCATACAAACCTCTGCCAACCCCAGCTAATATTAAGTAAATGTGTGGGATCCAAAACAGAGGGTTGTTCAAATTTTTTCAAGTTTCTCCCATGCTCCGTTCATCAGGATCCTAACCTCTCTCCCTGGGCTCCCGGCTCTAAAATTATATGACTCTAGTTATTTTGGCAGTGATTCAGAGGAAAGAGAGAATAGGGAGGAAGGGGGAAGAAAAGGTAATTATTTTGCTTAAATATCACCTATAAAATTCAGATGGCATTGAATAGAAAAGGTGCTTAAAAGACAGTCCCCATTGTACCAGCTGGAACGTACATAGGACAAGCACTGTTTAAGTAGCCACTCAAGTTCACTGCTGCATACTAATTTTTCAGCAATCATAATGGCCTTGATGACTAAACCAAGATGTTTCTTAAGCAAGAGGTCCCAAGGCTGTGTGGCTTTATCTTTTCCCTTCTGAATTGAAGGGAGAAAGGGCAGTCCCACAAACGGCTCTGTGTATTTCTTATGTTCCTTAGTGGTTCCTAAGGTGGTCATAAAGCCAACGACTCTGTTACATAAGCCAACCATTGTTGAACCAAGATCTCCCAGGGCCCAAGCTCGTCCCTGGTAGCAACCGTGAAATACATTAACTTTTCCAGGCAGAGTAAAATACACCCTAATGGGTAACAACTGTAATTCCTCAGCTAAAAGCTGCCTTTGTGGCCTCTAAGTCAATGTGCTCCCCCACCAGCCTCTAGCGCAGGAGTCTGGGAATGCCTCTGCATTTTAGATGTACCCTCTATTCACAGATGCATCGCGGAACATCAAGTCTGACCAGCTGAAGTAGTAATATAACAATGACATGACAAGAAAAACAATGATAAAAGAATGACAGCACTTCAGTGTCCAAAAAGCTAAGATGGCAGAGACATTGCTTGGCACTCATCATGAGGAGGTGGTACAGAGAGGGTGATGTGTGTGTTGTGGGTACTGGGGAAGGCAAATGCTCAGAGTCTGCAGAGATGTTCTCTGCCTCTCTCTGAGTTGCCACTCAGAGCTTTATCCCTACCCTCACCTCTCCTTCAAAATGACAGTCAACAAGTCACTGAACAGTACTGTGGTCTTTTGTGCTAATCGTCTCAGCAAGAATCTGATTTTTGTCTTTGTTCTCTGTCCTCCCACCTCATCAGCTGTGGCTAGACAGATGGTCCCTGACTTGCCCTGCTTAGACTTTGGTTTTCCAAACTATATGATAGTGTGAAAGTGACATGCATTCAGTGGAAACCATACTTTGAACTTTGAATATTGATAATTCCCAGGTTAATAATGTGTCACAGTACTCTTGGGCAGTGGCAGTGAGTGGCAGCTGCCTGTCAGCTACGTGATCATAAGGGGGGCAACCAACACTATAGTGTCCTGTGTTGCTAGGCTGTGATGTTTGGTAGGTTAGGCACGATATGTGCATTTTGGATTTATGATATTTCCAACTTATGATAAGTTATTAGGACTTACCTCCATCTGGTTGAGGAGTGTCCACACTGTAAAGCTGATGAAATTGAAGCTTTGGAATTGTTCATCCATGTGGGGTTATCCCAAAGGTCTTAGGAAGAATCCTAGCAATGTGACATATAGATGTGTACACACATATATGTGCGTGTGTGTAACTGTGATATATATAGCAGTGTGATATATATTACAATATTATTATTATAACAATATTATCATACACAACATATAGGAATTTAATACACACACACACACACACACACACACACCCGAGTTAGGGACATATTTGATTGGATTTGATGAAACATATTCATGTGATTTGCAAACCTATCTGGATATAAAGTTATTGCTAGTCATCCGGATATGGGAGTGGCTTCCAGAAAAACTACCCATTGTGCCAACTCACCTCTGCATCATGGCAGGAAGGTACAAACCCAGGATTTGCCTCATAATATAAATGTGTAACACAGCATCTATACCACAAGTGTGTGGTTCCTGAACCTAAAACAGTCTGAAACACTTGGAGCCAGAAGCTAGTCTTAGGGGATAGTCATTCAAATTTTACAGTTTACATATAAAGGGAACTTGTTAGAGGTTATTCCAAATGCAAAAACAACCCTAGAATTTTAAATGACATAACCAAACAAAACTTTTAAGTATACATAAGCAAATTTCAATCAGCCCTGCCAGAGAAAAGATTAAATGATCCTATTCTCCCTAGAGAAAATGAAACTTCAAAAAAAATTATTGTTGGAAACTATAAAAATGTTTTCTTTAAAAGATGACCAGAGAACATACATTCAAAGAATATGTTAGGAGGGGAAAGTGTTATGAATGCATAACAGGCAGTTAACTAATCAAATTATATTTTATTGAGTTTTATAATTTTATATCATTCAATTTTATCACATGCAATTTGTTGTGATTTTTTAAACTTATGATGTCATAACAATTTTATATACCCGATTTTATATTCTTTTACTTAGAGAGGCTCTCCCCATGACTATGTAAACTTCAGGCCCTCAAACCTGGATCTGCCTCTGCTTTCACAACATGTAAAAATGTAGCAGGTAAACTGTTGAGAATTGCACACATTAAATGTTTGCGGAGTTCCATGCTGCCCTCTCCCTCATTAAAAATCATTCCCTCTGGTCTTTAATCTCTCCCTGCTTCATCCACAGCCCTGCCTCAGCTGCATGGAGCCCACACATTTCTATGGGTCCTGTAAAGCAGCCTCCTCCAGGGCACTTCCCCTGCCTGTCATCAGGACCATCCACTGACAGCTCGTCAACTGTGACAAGACGTCCATCAATACTTACAAGACCCTGGGAGCTGGAGGGGCGTGGGCTTCGGGGAGCAAAAGAAGATGGTCACTAGAAGTGAGGTGACCTCTCTCTAATGATGCCTGTGCTAGCAGCAGCATCTCCTCCACTGACGGCCCAAGGGGTACAGCAGCTACCCCATTATCTCTGGGGCTGGCCTTGCACTGAGTCATTATTGCCACCAAAGATACCTAGTAAAATGACAGCACAGACCACATGAAATCAGCCCAAAGCAGACACAAAGAACAGGCAGCTAGTTTCCCTCCAAAATGCAAAGCCTCCATGACAGGCGACAGAACAAATAATGACCATAGTGCTCATAATACCAGAGGCTCAGGAGGCTGAGGCAGGAGGATCAAGAGTTCAGAGCCAGCCTCCGCAAAAGCGAGGCACTAGGCAACTCAGTGAGATCTTGTCACTAAAAGCGAGGCACTAGGCAACTCAGTGAGATCTTGTCACTAAATAAAATAAAAAATAGGGCTGGGGATGTGGCTCAGTGGCTGAGTGCTCCTGAGTTCAATCCCTAGTACCCTGTCCCCCCAAAAGATTTATAGATGAAAAGAGGAAGACAGATGGCATAAGGCTCCACAAGACAGTGTGACTTAGATGTGATTCTCTTTGTAGATGGTTTTCAAACAGAAATATTAGCAGACTCAGTGAGTTACTTTTGATATCTGCTTTTTCTTACTTAAGCTCCTTCAGGACTGGGACAACCTAGATTGATGTGATTTTAACTTTTATTCATATATTTTGATCTTCGTTTGCTCAAGTTGAGGTACATGAATGGTCAAAAATTAAAATAATATTTAAATAATAATAATGATATTTTAAACCCAGGTCCTCTTCCTTCCCAACATTATTGGTTCTGCCTCCATTGGCTCAACGGCATTCACTACTTAGGAGACAGTGGAAACAGCTTGGAACAAAGCCCACAGTGGAGGTGGCTGAAGGAATGTATAGCTCACAGCATCTGAAGTTGACTTGAAAGAGCTAGTCATGTGACACAGGGAGGTGGTTTTGTTTTGAATTCCAAAAGGGCTTCATTTTAAGATGCTAGTAAAAGCTTGAGGGACCAGACCATTGTATCACAAGTAAGTGTTAACTCCAAGGGATGCAGGTCATGGTACAAGGTCCATTCCCCCTCATAAAGGAAAGCAATGACATTTGTTTTCCTGATTTGGGATAAAGGTGGCTAGAGAGTGGCACATAAGCAGAAAGGCAGAGAGAAGAAAAAGAGCTAGGAGTTATACGGTTTTTTTTTTTTTTTTTTTGCACCAGGGATTGAACGCAGGGGCACTTAACCACTGAGCCACATCTCCAGCCCTTTTAATTGTTTAGTTTTGAGACAGGGCCCTACTGAGTTGCTGAGGCTGGCTTTGAACTTGTGATCCCCCTGCCTCAGCTTCTCAAGCCACTAGGATTACAGGCATGCGCCATCATGCCTGGCTTATGTAATACACCCTTTCTCACACATATGCACTATGTTTTCTATTACTACAGGTACATGGTACAAACATGCACATATGTGGAGGAAATGTGTTCCGTTCTGTGTGAGGAAATCAGGAAAGAGCCCACAGGGTCTTGGGAGGGGCAGCCAGAGAGAGCAGAGCCAGCCACTGCAGAGGTGGGGCCAGAACAGATGAGAGCAGCCACCTGAGAGCACATGACAAGCTAGACAGGTAACAGGAACAGGAACCGTGACTAACACTCATGACCCAGGTAACAAGATGTCTCCTAGACCAAAGTGGACGAGACAAAAGAAATGGGGAACTCAGACCCAGGGCTGAGTGAAGTTATAAAGAAGTCACATTTCACCTACACATCAGAGTTATCACTATAAACTTGAAACCTACGGGGGTGAAGTGGCACATGCCTGTAATCCCAGGTACTTGGGAGGCTGAGGCAGGGGGATTGCAAGTTTGAGGACAGCCTGGACACCTTAATGAGGCTCTAAGTAATTTAGGAGACAGTGAAAACAGCTAGAACAAAATTAAAAGGACTGGGGATGTAGCTCAGTGGTAAAGCACCCCTGAGTTCAATCCCCATTTCCACAAAAAAACAAGAACAAACAATAAAGTTCAACATGAAACCAACTGTATTGATTTGAAATCCCTGACCTTCCTCCAACCCCTGAAATCATAGAGGTGGTCTTGCATCCTGTGAATCTGCCTACATTTGGTGGTTGCGGTGGGTGATTAGCAGAACCCGGACCAGGGACCAGCCATCCAGCAACAAGCACTTCACCCAGTATCTTTTGTACCTGTGGATTCTGTGTCTAAGGACTCAACCAACAGTGCATTGAAAGTATTAAAAGTGAAAGTATTGGTATGACTTCTATCTTAGCATATTCCTAAATAATACAGTTTAACATCTATTTACATGGCATTTACATTGCATTTAGTATTAAAAACCATCTAAAGATGATGTAAAGTATATGGCACAATGTACACATGTTATATGCAAATTTATACAAGGGACTTGAGAATCTGCAGATTTTGGAATCCATTGGTTGATCCATTGATTACTAGTTGAGAGGTTACTGGTTGTCATGGAACCAATCCCTGATGCATACTGAGGGACAACTTTGAACTTACAAAGATCTAATTTGTGGAAGTATTTGAGAGAGAGATTCAAAGGTCTCACGTAGGTCATGAAGATATGAACACTGATGGCCCCAGTGTCGTCTTGATAATCATAATGGCTATCATGATGTCTTCATCTAAGACAATATGATAAAGTAGTATGATGTCAGCTTTCCCCCTGATTTCTCCCCCTCTATAATCTGACTGATAGCTTGAAAGCAGAAAATTATAACGTAGCATTTGCTATAACTACCTTCTTTAATTGTCATCCACCATGATGAGGGACACCTCCGTCAGGCTGGGCACAGCCCACGAGGTGTTCAACCAAAATGACTACTATGCTTCTCTTTGTTAGGCCTCTGAATTATTTATCTCTAGGTATGGGGCAAGAGGCTCAGACTATGGTTCTCTAAATGCCCAGGAGCCAAACGTCCCTGTTGCTTTCTCTGGAATAATTTCATTCATTCCTTTCTGTAAGGAAGGGGGTTCTCAGGACTGTGATGACTCAGGAGGAATTAAAATAAAAGCGTTACAAACCCTATAGGTAAAAATGAGGATGTTCTTCAAGTTCTGTTATGAATTGGGTATAGCCCAAGTATTCAGCGGAGAATAAATGAGATTACTGGTTGTCTGGTTTGGTTGCCCCTGGGGAATAGTTTGTGTGGGAGGCCAGAATATATAAGGCTCCCTGGGACAGCAGCCCTGGCTCTGCTCTCCATCCTTCCTTAAGAGAGGAATTGAATTTCCAGCAATTTATTTTTCTGGTTTTTTTTTTTTTGTGGCTCAGGCTCATAGAATCCAAACCAAACAGACCCAGAAGAGTCTTGCTCCTGTTTGTATTTCCTCAGTATTTCCTCTCTGGCTTTGGAGCTTCCTAAGCAATCTCTGTTAACCTCAGGGTACCCATGAAATGTCTGTCCTTTATTTATTTATTATTTTTTTGGTACCAGGGATTGAACCCAGGGGCACTCAACCACTGAGCCACTTTCCCAGCCCTTTCGTAAAAATTATTTTGAGACACTAAGTTGCTCAGGGCCTCACTAAGTTGCTGAGGCTGTCTTTGAACCTGTAATCCTCCTGCCCCAGCCTCCCAAGCTGCTAGGATTTCAGACATGTGCCACTGTGCCTGGCTATCCTCTTTTATTAAAAAAAAAAAAAAAAAAAAAAAAAAAAAAAAATATATATATATATATATATATATATATATATATATATATTGAACTATGGCTTGTTTCTTAGCAGCAACTATATATTTGAGTAGTGGGATTTTTATAATCTCAAAACAGAGCCTGCCATTTACTATTGATGGGTATTTTTTTTTTTTTTCAGTGCTGGGGATAAAACCCAGGGTCTCATGCACGCTGGGTAAGTCCTCTACACTGAGCTACATCCCAGCCCCTACTGACAGATCTTATCTTGCAATGTGAGTTGATTGGTTCAGATTTTTAGAGATCTTTTGGGATTCTGATTTTGCCCCTGAATGCATTAGCATTCCACACAAGTTCTGTGTCACCTGCAAATAAGATAAGCTTATTTTTGGTCTTCATCCAAGTCACTGATGAAACAAAACAAAATACCCAATACTCTCTCTCGAACCCTAGAAGAACATGAGCTATTCGTCATGGCAGCATGGCCTCTAAACCCCCTTTTTATTTGGGAAAATTATCAACTTTGAGTCTTCTAGAAGGTAAGACCTCTTCCCACTCTGCAAGGTGAAAACATCTGTCACTGGCTCTCCCAGAGCCCTTGATAGCTAGGGTATGGGGTGTCATCTGGGTTCCACCAAGCAGAGACATCATGGTGGACCTCAAATCAGGAGCTAGAGCTGCTCAGAAGTTGGGTCTTTAAAAAGGAGTTCATTCCAGTAGAGGGTGAGGTCAGCTTTATCCATCTGGGGGACAGGGACAGTGATGTCAGCTATGCGGCCATGGCATTCAGGACAATATTGACTGGCTGTCAGATCCTCTGAAAACCGGTTCAGCGATTTTTGGACGTGGTTCCGAATTGTGATAGCCAAGCCTGCTGACCAGCCCTCTGGAGAGTCTGTAGGCTGCTCTGTATCCTTAACTAAAATCCCCTTCTTTTTAAACGAACTAGAATTTCTTCCTATTCTTTTGAGCTAAAAACAAGTGACATATCTTTCTTCTCCACCTTATCCTCTGGTACAGTAGTGATCATGTCAGATTCCTGAAATGTAGACAAACCATATCATCCTCATTGCAAGTTTGTCAGTGAATAATCCTGTCAGAAAACATGAAATTAGTATGACACAATTTGTTGTTAGTGATCCTGTGTTTTTTTTATTTGTTTTTTTTGAGACAGAGTCTTGCTAAGTTGCCCAAATCATCTTGAACTTGTGACCTCCTGCTTAGGCCTCCAGAGTAGCTGGGATTACAGATGTGTACCACTGTGCCAAGCACTACTAAGAACTCAGAAACCATCTCCCAGTATTCTCTTTAGGACACTTGCCAAGACTCAACATCAAGCTCACTAGCTTATGGTTTATAGAATCTGCCTTCTTTCTTGAAAATCAGAAATACATTTCCTCCATCTCTTCTAGTTCTGTTATGTTTCAGAATTCTTCAGGGATTTTCCTAAGGATCTCTGCACACAAAGATTATCAATCATATCTTCAAATTCTCTCAACAGCCTGAAATCCAATTTTCTTTACTAGGAAAAATACAATCGATCTCAAACATACTTTGATTTGTACTTCATGGCTTGAAGAACATTATTCTTTGAGAAGGTAGAAGTAACACTGAGTTTGGGCCTAGTAAGAGTGAGATCCCTACAACCAGACAGGTGCTAGGGAGTCACTGTTTCCAGAACTCCAACAAAAGGGCTTGACTAGCCTGGGTGGCACAGCAGAGGCAGAAGATATGAAATTCAGGGAGAGATTCCACCCCACATCATCCCCTTCCACTGAGAAAACATGACAATACTCCTAACTCCTTAAGGGCTCATGACCCGCCCCCAACTCCTTAACTGCTCATGACTCCCTTTACTGAGCTGACAAGGTATGGAAGGGGTTTGACAAAAAGTCCCTGGCCCGTTGGGCTCACATCTTCCTGAGAGGAAGGTAACATATAGGTCTTTAACCTAAAGGTTCCTGAGTCAGATTACACCTGTAATCCCAGAAACATGAGTGGCTGAGGCAGGAGGATCTCAAGTTTGTTAGTAAAACCCTGCCCCCGAAAGAAAAAAAAAAAAAGTCCATCACTGAAGGCCAGTTAGACTGGAAGACATGGGAGTACAAGCTGTGTTTATAGAGGATGCTGCCTGTCTCCTGAATATCTTGAGCATTAGGTGAATTCAGCCTGACTTGCCAACAGCAGGGTCTGTCCATCATGTCTTCTCTACTTGCATATCAACAGGACACTAAGCCTATTTAGACCTACCCACCCACCCACACTACTCAGGGACAGATAGATGACAAGGGAGAGGCTTGTTGCATTTCAGGAAGACTGATTTCTGAATTCCCTGACATTATCGGAAGGCAGTTCTTGAGCACTTGCTATCTAGGGATGAAATGGGTCACGTTATTTCTCCAAGAAAACTTCAGACCCAAAGTACATGGCTGCTTTTGATACTAACAACTCTCCATATGCCCTCATCCTTATCTGTAAGCAACCAAGAAAAAAACTAAAACCAATCTAAACATTCCCTTCTCCCAAAGGTTTGATAATAGAACCCATACCATTCTAAAAGAACACATTTTACTTCCCTTCACTAGATACACAGGCCTCCTCCTTTAAGGGAAATAAAATAATTACAAACAAAAATTCACCAGACATACAAAAAGGCTGACCAGTGCAAAGGAGACGAATCTGAGATACCAGTGTAGCTAACCCATTTCAAAGACAGTGCAAGAAACAGGAGGAAAGGGGAAAAAAGCATATTCTTTTTTTAAATGTTTACCTAGACAATATTCTTTAAAAAAAATTTTTTTAGTTGTAGATGGACACAATACCTTTATTTTATTTATTTATTTTTATGTGGCGTTGAGGATGAACCCAGTGCCTCACGTGTGTTAGGCAAGAGCTCTACCACTGAGCCATAACCCCAGCCACTTTCCACCGGCAACAATCATTTCTTAGTGAGTAATTATAAAAGAGAAAGAGCAAGAATTCCAGGTGGGTATCTCTCTGCAGCTTTCCTCAGAGATCTTCTGCACACAGAGGACAGGAGCTGAACTCGGGTGTGTGACCTGGCAGCCAACTGCACATTAGAGCTCCATCCTCCAACCCACCTAACACTTCATAGGTTGGGGCCCTGGGACATCTGACTGTCCCTTTCCTTTTCAGAACTACATAATAATGGATCAACCAGGGACTGAGGTTGTGGCTCAGTGGTAGAGTGCTCGCCTAGCATGCACGAGGCACTGGGTTTAATCCTCAGCACCACATAAATGTAAAATAAAGATATTGTGTCCACCTAAAACTAAAAAATAAATATTTTAAAAAAATAATGGATCAACCAAAGATAGAAAAAATAAGGTAGAAAATGGCTCTCTGGGGGATCTTGAATCACATGAGATGACACCCTTTCCTGAGACTCCCAGCCCTGAGAGGGAAGCTTTGGACCTCCAACATGTGCACAAAGAAACATGCTTTCAATTTGAGATCCCTACAGATGCCTGGTCTGGACTCCCTATCTCTGGGGATCAGCAAAGCATTGTCCAACTCTCAAGACGCCTCCTGAGAGCAAGGACAAAACACAAACGATTCTGGTACTTTTCCATTTTGTCCTGTCAGGAAAGAAACATTTTTAAAAGTCAACCCATGTTCTTGATCTTGAGAAATCACCAGCAGAGTTAATAGACATCACCAGCACTGCAGAATCAACAACCATGTGTGTTTCTTTCCTCCCTGTGGCCATATGCCCAGAATGAGAGATGTAATATAAGAAGCAGAGAAAATTATTAGCAATGGAAAAAAATCGCATAAAGGGAATGACTGGCCAAGATGTGAATCCAAATGGCAAATGGGGATGCCTGTAAGTGTTCGCAGCAGCAAGCACTTGCCACAATTGCTACTCATACCAGGATGTAAGATCTCGGCACACAATTATATAAGCAGTGCAGTAGGCCAGGGTGATATGTGACTGTTCTCAGAAATGATCGGTTCATACTTTGCGCAAGAAAAATCAAAGTAAGGAAAACAATGTCATCTTTATACATCAAATAGCGTGCTGTGTTCAATGAGATTTTTATATGATTTTAAAGACATCCTTTTAATATATCAATGCCCATATGATCTGCCAGCAGGATTTACACATCATTGCACAATTATAACAAGAACACAGAAATTTCATTTCAATTCTGATTGGGTCTATAAGATCTTTGCATTCTTTCCTGAAGAGAAATAACATTTCCTTTTTTTTTTTTTTTTTTTAAACAAAAGAGAAAAAAGGGTCAGGATGGCTGCCAAGAACTTCTTGGTTCGTTTCCAAAGCATTCTGAGCAGATTCTCTCTGAAAGTTAAATGTAACATCCCATTCAGGGATTCATCTGGATTGTCAGTGCTGTGAGATTGGGAAATGTAAAATTCTTCTCCAGTTCCTTGCTTTGCTGCAACAGAGACTGTCACCCTCTTCTGTGACGTGCGACTTTATCCTGACCCCCTCTTTCTGCCCTTGTTTCCAGAAGAAAGTGGTCTGTGATGTTCCTGCCCCTCTTCATGCAATCAGTACCCTGTCAATGTTTCCCAGCGGCAGCCATTAGTTCTTGGCTAGTCTATCTACACACACTCCTTTTCCTCTAAGGTAAAGAGTTCAAAATAACCCAACTGATTGGTATTTTTCTGTCACCCTATTTGAACTTAAGTTTCATATTTTCAGCTGTCCATGAAGACATCCAGTTTAAACACCACCATCGTTTCAAACTCAGCATTTCTGAAATAACACTCTGGAAACATGCTTCTCATACAATCTCTGCATCTCTTTCAAAGGCTCCATCATTGCACAGTCATTTTGATATGAATCCTAAGGGTTATTTTTGTTTTATCTCCTCCATTTCCTATATTTATTCAGCAATCAATTTCTACTGGCTCTTTTTTCAAAAATGCCTCCTGGGGCGGGCCAGGGTTGTGGCTCAATGGTAGAGTGCTTGCCACTAGGCATGAGGCACTGGGTTCAATCCTCAGCACCACATTAAAAAAAACAAAATATTGTATCCATCTAAAACTAAAAAATGAATATAAAAAATGCCTCCTGGGGCTTTGCTCACCCTTCACATCCTCTTCTACCAGCCCTCTTGCCCCTGGGGTACAGCTCCTGCTACTCCAGATCTCCCTGGCCCTAATCTCCCTAGCTGCTCTCCATTACTTAATCTTCTACATGATTGTAGTTCCTTGGTCCTTTTTTTTTTGATGTTGGGGATTGAAACCAGTCAGGACCTCACACATGCAAAGCACACACTGGACCACTGAGCTACCTCCCCAACCCCTAGTATTTCTTTTCTTTCTTTCCCAGCCCCTAATATTTCATATAACAACTTTGATTTTTGGATTGTCTCCCCAGCAGACCGTAATCCTCAAATACAGGGACAATGGCTTCCTTTTTTTAAATTATCCCCTCTTTTTGAGAGCCTATTTCTTTTTCCTGATCCGACATTGTACTTATTTTTGTTTCTCCCATTTTATTATATATGTTCTTGTAGGCCATCTCCAAATATTTGCAGAATAAAAAAGAATTTCTTCTGTATCTTTCACAATATTGATCACTGTGTTAGCTAAGCACACAGTTACTTGTAAAAGCCCACTCAACTAATATGTAATTGGTTTTTAAATATAGCAGGTTGTATGTGAATTAACTTCAGGCAAATACAAATATCTTTAAACTCTTAAACATGTTCATGAAATCATTTAAGTCTTCTTTCCCCCAATTCAGCTGTGTTGTCATTTATTATATTTCAGTAACACGATAATGACTTGATACCACTAAAACTAAAGAGATAGAAAAGCAAAAAAAAAAAAAAAGCCCAAAACCCCACAATTTCACCCATGAGAATTTAAAGGGAGTAGCTGGACTATACTATTTTTAGATGAGGACATTTGTTTGTGGAATATTCCACCAGATATCTAGCACCACTATCCAATGCCTCCACCAAGGAGTGAGTGGTGGGGGAAGGTGCCGCAGTCTGGCTGGGCACACAATCACGAGCCACCACACAGCTTGTAGATTCAAACAGCAACTCTTTATTCCCGAACTCACACCAGCCGTCTACAATCACGTTCTGGGGAAATCCACGTTCTCTGCCCAAATCCACCTCCTCTGGGCTTCTGTCTCCCAAAGAATATACTGTCTGAAACCCGTGAGAACTCAAGGGGAACTCAGGCAGCAGGATACGCCCTATTCCCAGCAGGAATAATCTTAAACCTTAAACCTGGAACCTAAACTGGGAACGCCCTAAACCCGATTATCCTAAACCGGGAACACCCTAATCCGCCCTGGTCCTTGAGCAAGGTCACCTACATTCAATGGCACTGCAACATGGGGTACGCTGGCGAGGAAATTGTCATACCTACTTGGCTAATGGCTCCCAGCAGGAAGGAAAGAAGGGCACAGCAGGCTGAGGTGAAAGCATTAGGAGAGAACAGTGAGATAAAAGAAATGAAAGAAATAATCCAAAATGTTGATTTTTTTTTTTTTAAGGAGAAAAAAAATGCCTTCTCTGGCATCAGAAATAGTTCAAGATCAAAGGCAAAGATTCTGATTTTAAAAGTTCTGAAGTCTGCTTTTCTTAGACCTGAGTCACTGGGAGAACTGAGATAGTGGGAGAAATTATTGCAGCTCTGCTCCTGGGAGGCAATGCTTTTGCAACCCTCCTGTTCCTGAAAACTTCACTCGCTTGGGATTTACTATGGGGACTGGCTGATAATATGCCAATCCCACAATCTGTCTTGGGCAAATAAATCACAGGAAAGAAACTTTTCAGTTTAAAGGGTAAGAAACTCAAGTCCAACTTTGATTTTTGCAACCATCACCACATCATAGGAATCCCACAATTGCTACCCCAGTAGAACAAACAGTGCTGGCTATATATGGAGACTACCCTACTGCCCTGTGGCCTGAGCAAGAGGAGGAGGCACCCGGCTGTCCAACACCCTCAGAGCCACAGGAGTCAGCTCTTCCTTTCTAGCTGGGAAAGAAGAAAGGAGTCCTCCCTCCTCACCTGTGTCCTTGCTGATTGCTGTTTCTCGTGGGTTTGGCTGTTTGAGCAATATAATGGGGACAAATATATGCATGAGCCACTTTTAAGCACTGTCTCTCAATTTCTGTGTCTAGTCACTGTACAGAAAGGGTTTTGGTGACCCAGGTGGTCTCATGTGATAGAGTAGTCTAAAGCCAATTATCTGGTATCTAGAACATAAAAGAGATTTTTACTCACAGAATCCCCATCATCATCTCCAACCCCAAATTCTCAATCAGAATAAACTTTTTTTTTTTTTTTCTTTTTGGGCTGGGGAGGGAACCTAGGACTTCTGAGCTACATCCCCAGCCTGAATCAGTTCTTAACAGAAGGTCTTAACTAGATGTTGGTAGGAAAGGGGGAGAAAAAAAAGAAAAGACACAAATTAAGACCACAGGGGATGGCTGAATAGTTTATGTTAAAGAAAGAGTGAGCCGGCAGCAAGGTATCAGTCTTCACTGTGTCTGCCTTTAGGGAGTTTATTGAATGGGCTTTTGTGATATAATTTATAAGGAAATTGGTTTTACTCAAAAGGACATTTTTGCTTTATGTTTTGTAGCACCCTTGAGTGCTTAAAAAAAGGGAGAAGGTAATTCCATTAAGCTTTCAATTTTCACAGGCAAAAGAAATGAACTAGATGTGATTGGAAAGATAAGGCGATGGCCTTCACTTGAACTGACCTTGCTGGGGGCGGGCGGTGGTGGGGGACTAAGAATCATGGCCTTTGTTCTAGAGATGCCACTTCATGTTTAATTAGAGGGCTAGAGTGTCATTTTCTTCCTTCTATAAGCCCTAATCTCAGTTTGCTGAGAAGATGACCAGTTAAATTCACAGTGGGCCGGTCATCTGACCATCATGCCAACAGCTTTAGGAGTCACGTGTTCATTCTGGGGACCCTACGTGGACTAAAGCTCACAGCCAACGTTAAAATCAAGACAGATGTGCAAGAGATATGCCCTGATATTCGGGGAATATGCATCTCTTTAATTTTGAATGGCTTCTTCCTCCTCATGTGCTCCAAACAATAGGCAAAAAGATTAGATTTGATTAGAGTGTATTGGGGGAACCTAATGAAGCCTTTTTGGTTTGACTGTGTGGACCATGAACTTCCAAGAGTTCCCCCAATACACTCTAATCAAATCTAATCTTTTTGCCTATTGTTTGGAGCACACGGGGAGGAAGAAGCCATTCAAAATTAAAGAAAGGATCTCTGGGCTGTGATGCAGCTCAGTGTAGAGCACTTTCCTAGCATGTGTGAGGCCCTGGTTCCATCCCAAGCACTTCAGGAAAAAAAAAATTAAGAAGAGAAAAAAATGCTATTGCTCAAAGTTAAGTGTTTTCACATATCTGGCAGCGTTTCTAACACATTGAGTTCCGTAATCCTTAATGTATAAATTGCTTCCCTGTGAGAGCTGGATACAGTATAGCAATGCCGTATTTTGTGTTGTTTTTCCCTTCTTTGAACGATCTTTCTCAAATAGCATTTCTCAAAAACTGCACTGCCTAATACTGTAGCTATTGTCACTATGGCTTTTTGTATTTAAATCTAATTAATTTAAATAAAATCCAATTATAAAAATAAGGAGCACCTAATTTCAAAATTACAAATACCTTAACCTCTTTTAATTTTTAAGAATTTGTCTTCCAGATTCATCTGTTAATCAAGTATAAAATAATACTATCATATTCATCTCAGTCTTGCTTATAATATCAAAATATTGGAAATAACCTGAATGTTCACCAGAAAGGCACTGGTTAGTTATGTCTTTCTTTTGCTGTAGATGTGTGGCTAGTGAATCCTTGAAATGTGGCTATTGTGACTGAGGAAGTCACATCCCAGGTAGCAGAAGTCCTGGCCCCATGCCTCATGGTCTAAAGCCTGGTGAAATTATTTAATTATAGATTGCTCACCCTGTCTTGCCTGGGCTTTCCTACACAAACCCCTAATAAAGGCAGTGGGATAAACATTCCCTTTGCTCCTATTTTTTACTCCCACCTCAGTCTTTCTCATGACCTGTGTGGTTCACAGTGCCTCCTACATGAAAATCACAAGTTCAAAGCCAGCCTGGTAACTTAGTGAGATCCTGTCTCAATATAAAATTTCAAAAGGCTGGGCATATATACTTCAGTGGTAAAGTGCTTGCCTAGCATACATGAGCCCCTGAGTTCAATCCCTAGCACTGAAAATAAAAAAAAGATTAATGTCAGTTGCATATCTCTTCAACCTAGTTACTGAGAGTCTGGATCATTGCAGAACGATGAGAATTAGCAAGAGTAAGATCCATATGGTGTTTCTGAAATGGAAATCCAATGAGCCAAATCGGAAAGTAATTACACTTGACCCTTGAACAATTTAGGGGCACCAACCTCCTCATGGAGTCAAAAATCTGAGTGTAACTTTAGATTCCCCCCAAACTGAACTATCAATAGCCTGCTATCAACCAGAAGTCTCACTGATAACATTAACAGTTGATTAATCCATACTTTGTATGTTATATGTGTTGCATACACCAAAAAAAAAAGTGAGACCCACCAGAAATAGCTTTCTCCTGCCACACACAATTTCCTGGAAAGATGAACCACTCGCGTGGAGATGATCAGTAGCACACAGAGTTTTAAGCAGATAATCCTAATGCTTGAGCTCACTGCAATGGCTATAGGAGGTGGCTACAAGATTATCATAATTCTACAGTTAATCTTATACAGTTATGATATAAAGATAACAATGTATCTTTACATTTGCTTGCATTTCTCTCAACTGTGAATGGGGCCACATACAGTGTGCTTAAGTTTTGATAAAATTTAACAGATTTGCATGTATTTTATGGTAGTAAATGACAAAATAAAACTGTTATCTACATATACTTTACACACCATGACATACCTAATTTTTTCTTGTTTGAACAGGTCTAGGCTGTGATGTTTAGCACAAGTTTTTTCAAATTGTTGCAAATCTCCAAAGAATCCCTTTATGTATGTGGACGTGTGCAGTTCAAACCTGCATTGTTCAGGGGTTAGTTGTAATAGGAAGTCAAAGAAATGTTCATTTGTGAACTAGAGACAGGGTATTTAAAAATTGTCACCATTTACTTTGGCTGGTTACCATTCAGTCTAATAGCTCCTTTCTACCTCTGGTGACGATCGCTAAGGGGCAGGCAGAGCAAAGTCCCCAGCACTCCCCATTACATTCTGGAGCCACAGAAGTCAGTGAGGGTTACTCCCCTCAGCCAGATCTGGATATTGGCTAATCTCTTTTGTAAATGTTTATTTTGGGAAGCTGGCAAACTCTTTTCCTTGGAAAGGAGAAGTTTTCAATAGGACTCCATCTTGATAAGGGCTTGCTTTAACTGGTTCAAAACACATTTAAAAAAAAAAATTCACATGGATACATACTTAGAGTTGCACAACTTAGTTAAACATCTATTAAAAGCACTTTCCAAACTTGAATACCAGTATTGTTCATAGTTCTGGATTAAAATATTCACCTGAACTTGTGAAGATATAAAAATGTTGTCTTAAGCTGGGTGGAGTAGTGAGTGCCTATAGTCCCAGCTACACAGGAGGCTAAGGCAGGAAGATCATTTGAGTCCAGGAGCTTGAGACTAGCTTGGGTAACATAAGAAGACACTGTCTCAATCAATTAAATAGTCAAACAGTCAGTCAATCAATCAATCAATCAATGGTTGTCTTATTATCATAGACAATTCAATGCACAGCAGTTGGAAATATCACCTTCCTTTGTTCCTTCTGAATGCAATTAGACTCCATTACTATATATTGTGTACTCTAATAAAGTGAGATAAAATATTTGAAACTAGAGATGAATTTAATGCCACATACAAATGTAATAAAATTAAAAGTTTCAAAACAATGACATTTTCTCCTTTGCGACTCACCTTACCCAGTGGGATAGACAGACCAGTAATATGAAGAAACTAGTAACTGACTTACACAGATGATTACAAAGGTGATTTTTTGGTAAAGCCACAATACAACCTGGAATGCCTGATTTTTAATTCTCACAAGTCATTTGAGAGTAAGCAAGAGTTAATGGAAAAATATTTTTGAACAAGAATTATGTGGTCTTTTCATTTCATGGAAGATTAAAATCATGATAGGTCTCAGGATTAGGTCCCCAAGCCATGTTGAGACCCAACAGTTCATATGGTTGGCTGAAGGTCTGCTACCCTTCCCATGGCTTCTAGCACTTACCAGGCTCTTTAGTAACCCTGAAGGGGGAGGGGGAGCAGAGATGCTATGCAGTATCTTGTGAGACCTTATAGACGCTTTGCAGAAGACTTCAAGCTTCTTGGAGGAACTAAACAAATAAGGTTTTTTGTTAGTTGGAGAGGTAAAGTGTATAACCACCAAACTGATGCTTGCAGACACCTGCTGTTTGAGGTGTATGCAAAGAATTTTTATGAAACAGAAATCAAGTCAAAAGTATCCTAGGTTAAAAAAAAAAAAAGGAAAATTTTAAGGACTGACACAGGGGACTTATAAAGGTTGAACATCAAATTTTAATCTTGAAACATTTTATCTAGTCCTCAAATTATTAACATGTAAAGGAATGATAAATTATAATTTTATCATTACCATATCACTGTGTAACAAGCCCTTGTTACAAAATCCATCTACTGTCTCCAAAAAAACCAATAGAAAACCCATACATTATATTACCTAATGATCTATTAACAGATGAAATCTTAACCAACTTTATACCAGGAAACTTATTAACAGAGGTACTTCAATCACATAGCTTAAAATATGAAGAAAAGACAGGTAAAAAATTATCTTAACCTGTAGTAGTCTTTTTACTTTTTAAAATTTTTATAAAATACACTAATTTCCCAAAATAAAGAATATTATGACACATTGGTGTCAACTTACACAGATGAAAGCTGGCATCAGCTTTTTTTTTCCTAACTAAAGTTCATTTCACCAACCTTTATATATTACATGAATATCCCAGTATTTAAAAAAAAAAAATTCAACACACAGGAACATAATGTACAGTGTTTTATAAAAAAAAAAAAAAAAAATGGTTAACTTAGGAATGATTTCATTTTCAACCACATTCTGTATCTTTTTAAGACGATGAAACTTCTTGCTATTGCAAGAAGACTTTTAAGTCCATGTTTCTATTTCCCAGCATTAATTCTTAAAAGTGTAAAAAAAAAAATAAGGTTTGTTTTTTTCTTTACTTAGTTCCCATGAGAAAACTGTGGTAACAACCTCACCACCAGGCTGCCTTCCCTCCTTTTATTCTCAGGACTCCCCAGGTCCACGACTGCGTGGCACCGTAATGAAATTGGTGGAAGAGGCCAATGACATCAACGAATGGATATAAATATAAAAAGGCAGGCTCAGCTGGATCCTGCCACAATTGTAAGGTGTGGGCACACTGGCTCCCGCCAAGCCTTCCCGCCAGAGCTTCCAAGGAACAGCCTCAGGAGCAGCCTCCTGGATAAGCTCATCCTTTCCATCTGTCTGCTGGGAGGACACAGAGCATTTTCAGTCATGACTTGTGTGATGGCTAATGGACACCTTATCCAGAGAGGGAGCAAGTGTGCTCAGCAGACCTTGGTCAGGAGAGGCTGTGGGGTACAGAGTGCTGTTTATTTTACATCTCCTGCAGTGGTCAATGCTGAATGCAAACTAACCTCAGCAGAAAACGGCAATGAACTATACACACCATGCACAGTCCATGTTACTGTGGGACTTGGCAACACATGCAAGACGGTGGAGAAAGAGCCACAATGGATGAACGTAAACTTTTCACAGTGTTTCTTACAGCCTTTGACCCGAACACGAGCGCATCACTTACCACCACATCTCACAAACGTTTTACTGTGTCCTGGGCATGCAGATCACTTGGGGTAAAATGGAAATTACATTTCATAGCCATTCTCAAGACAGCAAGTACAACGTCAATGTTCCCTACTTTCCAACCAATGAATTGAGCTGCTTCTGTTATAAAAACTAAATATTATTTCTGAATATATTTCTAGTCAATGCTTGTGCTTTGTTTTTCCTTATTACTGGTTCCATTCTAGGGAAATTTAAAAACCCATAAAATTAAATTGAGGACTAGGTCTTCAGGTTGATTCCTGATCAAACTAGAAAAAAAGGAACACTAACCTTTCTTCTCTTGAGTTTTTCTCCCTACCCCAGGCCCTTTCTATACTGATTCAATTCTATGTTTGGTTTCCCAAAGAGGAAAACCCAAATTAGAGAACTGGTAATTCTGTCTTAGAGAAGCAAAATATAATGGTGGGGGGGCAGGGGTAAGGGAGGGAAGATGCATCTGACATCAAAACGAATCTCTCGCTCTCAATAGGAGATAATCCAGCTTCTCCTTGGCTCTCATTTCATAAATTAATAATTTCTTAAAATCATAATCCAAAGAATTTATCTATTACAAGAAAAGTTCAAGTTTAACAAAAAGCAAATAAATTAGTTAAGCCTTGTAAACAATTGTCCATTTTAGTTAGACATTTTTCAAAAACAAAAAAGGTTGCTCAGTACAAGGCACACCTTACAATCCCAACTGAGTGGTGAAACCTAGACACCGGCTTTGCTCTGCTGGCTGGTGTGGCTGTGCTGAGGCTCTGGAGCCACATACCAACCCTCTGCTCAGCTCCTGACCCTTCGAAGTCCACAGATGTGCTCTTTCCATCAAACTGCTTTGTGCTCTTTTGTTGTGTGATGTGATTTTGAGTCTTCCCAGTGTTTGTCTCCTCAGATGTTTTCCACAAAGCTTCCTGGGAAAAGGCCAGTTTTCCCATTGCGTTGCAACGTGCCTTTGAACCAGCCATCCTCTCGTTTTTTATGAACAAACACAATATCTCCTTCTTTAAGTTCAAGTTCTGCCTCACTCTGAGGAGGATAGGAAACCACCACCCGGTGCCTACAAGAGAGAGGGAGACTTTGGTTAAGGCCATCAACGTAGTGATAAGAATGGTGCACTTGTCAATCTGCATGAGCCTTCAAAATAAACAGAATAGGAAATAGCATGAATTTGTTTATAAGGGTCTGTAAAAACTCAAAATACAGCTCTTCTCTGTCAGTAGAGATTTGCTTGGCATTAATGTGTTTGGATATGTGCATTTGTCCACTACTGATGGTCCAGACTGGTTTATTTGGATGACCTATGCAGGAGAGCCATTTGACCCCTCCCAGTGTTTGTATGTTGGCCCTACAAACTGGGAAACTGAAAAGTCTTATTCAATTTCCCAGGAGAAGTGTCCTGCCCTCTACTCCAAGAAGAGAGGAGTGTATTTATTTGGTGAGACTGGGAGAATAGCTGAGCATCTGGGTTCGAGCCTCTTCGAATTGTTTGCTTTCAGAGTGGGCTCTGCTCTGCCGTACCTTGTAACCAGAGAGGGGTCAGGGTCAGGCCTGCTTGCTGGCAGTACATCTGAAAGCCTGTGTCTTTGCATCTCTTATTCTGGGACTTGGCAGGAATGCTAAGGAAGTTCATCTGCTTTACACAGCTACATTCTCTGTTGGAAAGGTAGCCCAAGGTCCAGACTTGGAAGAGAGACTGTGGCCACAGATTCAATCCACCACCACCATTAATGAGTTTGACATTCTGTAGTCTCAGATCTGTGCCTATTTCTCCTTCTTTCTCAACTCAGCTATCGGTGGGAAAGGTAGAGTTAGCACTTAGACACTCCAGCAGCTTGCTGGTTTAATATTTCCTATTTCCTGCCTCTTTGTTGCTGAGGCTCTCTGCATGGGATTATTCAGCAGCCAAGAAAGCCAGAGGAAGGTAACTTAGTTTAGGTTCTATATTCTTTTAGCCTTCTCTGTTTATCCAGTGATATTTCTTTCCTTTACTCCTTTTGCTTTTTCCAACCAAATGGTGGGGGATGGGAATGGTGGTATATGGCAGCCAACACCCCCTGGGGCTGTAGTGATCCTTGCCTTCCTGTATTCTCAACACTTGTGTAGGCTCCTCCCACAACACAAAGGGATGACCTGTCTGACTGATAATGTATTATGAAAGTGACAGCACGTGATTTCTGAGGCTAGATGATTAAAGGTATGTGGCTTCCAGTTTACTTTCTCTTGGATCATTCACTGTGAGAAAAATCAACGGCCATGTTGTAAGGACACTCAACATCCCTACAAGGCCACTGCATTGTAAGGAACAGAAGTCTCTTTCCAAAACCCCAAACAATAGTGATATGAATGAATCACCCCAGTCATTCATATCCACTTATATTTACAAAGACCATACATATATAAGACTATTATATTATTTAATACACACACACACACACACACACACAAGGCTATGTGGCTACCCAGCATAAGTACAACACAGAGGTGGGTTAGCTGTTTAGAAAGGGTTAGCTAATTCAGACACAAGCATTTATAAACACATGTGTCAGGGTTCAATCAAGCACAGACTTGGGGATGAGGCCTGGCACTGTGAGGAAAGCCTTAGCCTAGGGAGTGGGGTGACAAGTTTTTAGGGACACATGGAGCTGCTTAACTTTGGGTCAGTTATCTTAGCTTTCTTAGTCACAGTTTCCACATCCGTAGAATAGGACTATAATGAGATGCTTTGAATGAAGCCCTCGTATGGCAACTGATACAGAGTTCAACCCCAAAATATTAGCTCCCACTGTGATCATATGGTTTATATAAGAGTAGGCAGGGGTCTGGCACTTCTTAGAGGTAAGGTTTGAAGGATGGACCTCTAATCAGGAATCAGGACACAACCTAAAGAATCTCTTGATAATAAGACTTCAGAAACTTGAGAATGATCAAAGTTTTAGAATCCTTTCTCTGACAGACAAATTCATTATGGCTTTATCTGAAGGAAGGATGCAGATGAGATTTCTCAGGTCTGATGCCAATATGCTGAAAATCTGGGTAAAAAGAAATGATGTAATTCCTAATTGGGGCAAGTTAAAATTTAAGTAAAGCTCTACAATTCTAGGAAAAAAAAAAAAAAAAAAGTACAAATGATTCCAAACATATTCAGAGCAGATCTCTTATGAGACCCAATTCTAACTGGTTCTCTGCGAGCTGCCTTAAAGGTAAAATGGAACCAAAATAGTTTGAAAAATTTGAAGTGAATTAGATTAATATCTGCATTTTATAAAATGCACTAAACCAATTTTGTCAAAAAATTTTTTGAACTAGAACGGCTGCTGGGCTAAGAACATAATCTTCCTGCCAAGTTCCCAGTGGGAGCAAATTTTCATTGCTCAGTTATAAACCTCTAGGGGGTGGTATGAGAAACTATGTGCATAATGGAAACTGTGACACAATCTTGATTGTATGAAGACTACCAGGTGCAGCAGTGACAGACTCAGAATTCTTCCAGCTCAGATCCTGGCCTCGAGCCTTGTGAGGTGGTTTGCACAGTTTCCTAATACAGAATCATGTGGCCAAATTCTGGGCACAACAGGCGAACTATCTCAGGCATTGAAAAAGCTTTGCCAAGTAGAAGGTTCACAGACCCACAAACAGATGTAAGGCCCAGCTGCAGAGGCCCTTCATTCACATCTGTGCCCCGCCCTCTGCCTCACTTGGATTAGGCCTGTCTTTATGTGAACAGGGATTTGGGGCAGTTCTAAATCTCAGGAGTTCATGACTTCCATGGCACCTGCCGATCCACTTCCTTAAACTTGCACCCCGTCTACTCCTCTTCATTATCATTGTCACCATCCCGGTTGGTGACTTCATTAACATCTACTCCTTTCCTGTCTTGAATCTCTCCCTGTCTCCAATTCATTCTACACATTTAATATTCTTAAGTGGCAACTCTATTTGTAGCTACCCATTGCTGAAAAATCATTAACAGCTCCCCAGTGGCTGCAAGGTTAATCCTCAGACTAGTCCACAAAGCCATCAATGATCTGGCCTTCATCTCTATCGCTAGAGCTGCCATTATCACCATGAATGTACCAAACACCCCCTTAAGCTGGAACACGTTTCCCAGATATGGCCTCTGCTTCTCCCACTCCACACCTTGCTCGTGGCGTGGTTCCTTCCTCTGGGAATTTCTTTAACAGCATCTCTGCCCATCCACACCCTATCAATCTCTCAAAGCCTGACTCCAATTCTCCCCTGTGAAATCTCCAGCCCCATGGCTGGAAGTAATTTCATGCTTGACTAAATCCCAGAGGCCTCCATGTATATTTCTTATGGCACTTAGCACAGTCTCCATTGTATTATCAGCATCCCTGTCCCTGTCTCATTTATTCTACCAGACCATAATCTGCTTGAGGGGTGAGATGATGCTAAATCCACTTTATGTCTCACACTAGCAAGCAGAGTTATATATAGTGATTATTGTTAAGCGTGCACCATGATGCAAAGGCCTAACCACACAGTAAAGCTATTTTTTAAAATGTATTTTAAATGTTTCTTTAAAAGGAATGAAATCTAGATACCTGCTACAACATAGAAGAACCTTGAAAACACCATGCTAAGTGAAATAAGCCATACACTAAAGGACACACACTGTATTGTGAGACACCCAGGACAGTCACTCACAGAGATGGGAAGGAGAATGGCAGCTCAGGGCCTATGGGAGCACAGACTGGGAGTTGTTGCTAAAGGATACAGAGTCTCAGGGTGGGACGGTGAATGTTTCTGCAGATGGATGGTGGTGAATGGTGGTAAACAATGCACATGTACTTGATGCTGCTAAATTGCACACTGATAAATTGGTAAATTTTATCTGCATTTTACCACAGTTCAAAAAATGAGATGACCAAATGAATAAAAAGAATGGAAATAGTAGAAGAAAGAAAGGGAAGAAGAAAGAGAGGGAACAAGCTAACTTATACCACAGTTGCTGGAAAGTTCCCCCTGATCTCTTTGCACAAAGAACTGTGGTGTAGGTGTGGGGTGTGGCTCAGATCCAAATGGGCCTTTTCATGGCTGTGTGATTAACTCACCTTCCAAGGACAGTTACCAGGGTAAAATTAGAGAAACAAGTCTCGCTGCTAAGTAAAGAAATTCCACTGATATCCAATGCCAAACCTCCTGGTTTGGGCTACAGTAGTCTAGCTTTCACCCGTCTTTTATTAGTACACATTTTCTATTTCCTTGATTTCTCTGGCTTTTCTTGTATTCTCTGAAGTTCGTGGATTTTCATTTCTAATCTCCCCTGGTTTAGCCCAAACTGGCCTCCCTGTAACGCTGGGAGCCGCTCAATCCATCACCTTGGCCTGGGTGAGTAACCATCACTACTTTCTGCCAGTTGCCAGAGCAGTCTAATATCCAATTAGACTCGCAAAACTGTGATAGCTGGCTTGGTAGCTTGCTCAAAGCCCAAGTAAATTATGTCTGTCGCTTCACCCAGTGGGTTCATTGTCTCTGACTTACAGAAATTAATCATGCTGGTTAAGCCCGACTGCCTTTCTATAAATCTATCTATATCCAATTTGTTTGTTTCCAAGTATTCTAGCCTAATCCCTGATCAAAGATCATAGGTTCTTTTCCAGTTTAGGAGATGGGCTTATAGGTATGTGATTATCAGTTTAATTTCTAAACTTAAAAACAGGTAGAGACAGCTGACTTGCTGTGTCTCCCTAAGCCATATATATACACACAAACATATATGTGTGTGTGTGTGTGTATGTATGTGTATATATATATATATATATATATATATATATATATATGGCTGTCACACATACTTTTATTTGCCATCTCTTCTGAAATATTTTATTTCTACTTTCTCTTTGCAATTTCCTAATTATTTTTTCTCAATCCTAAAATAGAGCCTAAAACATTTGTTCTATTATTTCTGCTGTCATCAATTATACATTTTCTGCCTCCAGGAAAGAGTGCTATTTCTTGCTTGTTTTCTTCAGTCTCTCTCACAAACACAAAAGAATCCTTTTGTTCCTTAGAGAATTCCCTCAGCGGACACTGAGACCTGTCAACACACTTCAAGGTTCGTCCTTCCTTATTATGAGACTGCTTAAGCCTTTACATCACATGAATGCTTCTCTCCATTGACAGCACTGGCAGCCCCAGTCACGTCTGTCTGTTTTTCTTCTTTCTTTCTTTCTTTCCTCATTTATTTATTGTTTATTTATTCCTGTAACTTTAGATTTATGGGTCATGATTTGAGAGGTTTGGTGCTGGCTCTCATTATAATCTGCAGGGATCCCTATCTCATATTGCCCCGATATTATAGACTAAAAATATTTCTATGAAATTCAATCAGTAAAAGTTCTACCAACAGAACCCTAGGCTTCTACATTTTGAGAGGGCAAGAACTGTTGATGTTTCTATTGTCGATCAAGGAAACACAACATCTTCAAATGCTTTCTGAATCATACTGAAATGAAAGTTGATTTTTCCTTCATATTAAGCAGTAAATACTTTTTGCTGTGGTAAAATTTTTGAAATATGCAAACAGGTAATCTCTAAATTATATACCTGGTAGCTTTTTATTTTTCCTGGTGCTGGATTGAACCCAGGGCCTCACATGCTAAGCAAGTACCCTATCATTGATTATATCCCCAGCTCTCCTTGGAAGTTTTCTATTAAAAAATTCATTTCTGGTGGATAATAGCCCATTTTCTTACATTTTTACAGTCAGGCAGACTTAAGAATCCAAGCTAAATAAATATGATTCTCATCACTGTATGAAAGTAAAGGGCTATGAGAAGTTGGTTGTGCTAGCTTTGTATTTAATATTCCACTGAACGTATGAATTATAAAAGTATAAACATGGGCAGAAATCTTCTCCAAAGACCTATTTCCCACTCCTAAAAATTGAAATGGTTATATTAAAAACGTGTGAGAGAATTCCAGAGTGCCTGAGCCCATCTGTCCCATCATTAAATTCTCCATGTTCCCTGTCTGATGTGCGTCCCTTGCTCCCTGAAACGCCATCACCTGTCTTCCTTAGTAATTTCTCCTTTTTCAGGAGCGCTGAACAGCAGGAGCCTGCTGTTAGAAATGAGCCTCTCTAAGAGGAAAGGGCTGGAATGCAGAAGCCACAGAGACTGAGGACATCTGGCAACTGAAAAGGAATGCATAATGGGGTAGGAGGCTCCAAGTGCCTGAGTCAGGGCCTGGGGAGAGTCTGGGCAAGTGAACCATCCCTGGAGACAGTCACACAAATACCAAAATGACAGAGAAAAGAGGACAGTGAGCCTCACGGAATGCAGGAAACTGCAGATCATCGCCTGGAGGGAAAGAGGGAGCCTTTGGGACCAAAAGAAAGTACACAAGTGACTGGACTATCTCCAGGGACAGGACCTCCTGTCCCTGGAAAGCAGAGTAACAGCACTGCAAGAAAAAGCCTGCCGCTCAGAATAGAAGATCAAGTGAAGTCAGGACACAACTTCAAAGCTTTACCAGAGCACAACAGACAAGAGAAAGAATGATTCCAAGTGTAAGGAGGAGATTTTTTTTTTAGGGTAATGTCTCATTTCTCAACTGGTTTTATAAGAATCAGAATTATTATTTAACTTTACTATAAAAACATACACTGTGCATTTTGTACTAAATGCATATAGGTTGTTTGAAGTTTATTCTTTTCCGTTTTTCAGTTTTTTCCCCCATATTTTTAAATTGGTGCACTATAGTTGTACATAATGATGGGATTTATTATTACATAATTTGTACATGCACACAATATAACAATAAAATTTGGCCAATATCACTCCCCTGCACTTCATAGTTTTTTTAATATTTCTTTTTAATTGTAGATGGACACAATACCTTTTATTTATTTATTTTAATGTGGCGCTGAGGATAGAACCCAGTGCCTCACTTGTGTTATGCAAGAGCTGTACCACTAAGCTCCAACCCCAGCCCTCATAGTTTAAGTAAAAAAGTATGCCACAAAATCATATAAATGAGGACTTTAGATTTTGATAAGCACAAATGTTCACATGGCTCTTATCTGAAAGACAAAGGTAAGTGCTGGGGAATTGGCTCGGTGGTAGAATGCTTGTTGGGCATGTGGGAGGCCAGACACTCTCCAGCACAGCAATAAATAAATAAATAAATTTAAAAATGCAATGGTGAGGGGCTGGAGTTGTGGCTCAGTGGTAGAGCCTAGCATGTGTGAGGCACTGGGTTTGACTCTCAGCATCACATATAAATAAATGGATAAAATAAAGATCCATCAACATCTTTAAAAATTTTTTTTTTAAAAAATGCAATGGTGAAGTGAATTTGAGTCATTTTAAAATATAGTGTTTTACAGTAAGATCTCAGTTCTGTAACACAGAAAATGCTTTGAAAAAGGCAATACTTCCATGAATTTAAAATTTGCTTCATTTATGAAATGCAGGTCACGAGGGAATGAAACTTACAGAAACAATGAAACAGCACTTAAAGCAAAACGTTTGTATTTTATGTGAAAATAGCACACTGCTTTAAGGGTTCTTCATGATGTTTTCCTGGGTAATAAAGAGTATTTCATTCTCAGTTTGTATAAACCAAATAGATTTTGTCTCATTAAGTGTATTTTCTTTCCTAACACACTCCTAGAATCCCACTGGCTGTATCAAACAGAACTGCTCCTGTTTCTGATCATTATTCAAGGCCAGAACCACCAAAACAGACCTCATTATTCTGAGTGTACTGAACCAAGTCACTAGGTCAGGAGAAGAGTCAGAACTAAGACTGAGGACAGCCACACTCTTCTGGGTCAGGAGGAAGAAGGAAAGAATTCTCTAGCTACTTTAAACCAGCAGGTGATGATATCAACTTTTAATAAATGCAGAGGTTAAATAGAGAGAGTGACTGCTGGTAATGGAACAGAAGCAGGAAGAAGGAAGTAAATACGAGTGAGTTTCTGGTGACTGACAAATTTCATCTGCATCCATTCTGAAAATAAAGAAAAAGAAGGCCGGAGACCAACCCCACGGAAGAGATCTAGGGATAGGGGGAAAGGAGACCAGAGTACATTGCAGCAAGTGAATAGAGTCAGAGCTTGATGTTATTACAAATTCAGCTAAAAATAAGGACACAAGAAAATATCTTAGATATCAGACTGTATTTTCCAGCATAAAGCTTGCTATTCACTTCAGAGTTTTCTCCTAGAATGACAGTGAACTCACCTTTCACAAACAACAGGCCTAGAGTCATTTGCAACAGGACCCAGGGAGGAACATGCCTGACGAGGAGGTGGTGCGATGGGCACTGCGGAGTCCAGGGAGCTGGTCTTCCGATGGAAAGCATCCTGGGCCAGGGCTGCCCCTGCTGGTGCCGCGGTGACTGGGCCATCCCCGTCCACGGGGCAGGAGCCTGCTCGACCGTGGCCTCCCCCAAGGGGTAGCTCAGGACCCACAGCTCCCTGCAGGGGCAACTCGCCACCACTCAGCTCCATTTCCAGGGTGGGCGATGCTGGAGGGGATACTCGGGGCTTCCGTTTGGTGGAGGCACCAGACAGCAACTTCAATAACCCCTTTTTTTCTTTCTAGAAAAAGAGAAACAGGGACAGTAGTTGGAGACGGACAGCGCTATTGCTGTTGTAATCTATAGGTCCCTCCAGTTTCCGCTTTTCCTTGGATCTTTTGAAATTGTTTGTTGATACTTGGTTATTGGTAATCTAGTGACCAGTGTTTGTTTGTACAAGGTTAAACCGGAGGGTTGCTGCTGCTTCTCCCATTCAGCCTGCATGCTTTTGTTTGTTTTAGACATCCTGTTGTTCATTATCATCTTCTACTGAGGTAATGAAGATAAGCAGATAAAAAAGATAAAAGGAAGCTAATTCACAACAGGGGGACACTAGGGAAGAACAGAGTTACCTTAGATTAGGTAGAGGGGAGTACAAGGGAAGGGAGGGGAGAGCAGGGGATATGGGGATAGGAAGTATAGAAGAACGAAATAGATATTATTATTTTATGTTTATGTGTGACTACATGACCAATGTGGTTCTGTAACATGTATAATCAGAAAAATGAGAAATTATACCCCATCTATGTATGATATATCAAAGGGCATAAATGCATTCTACTTTAACAAATAAAAAAAAACATTTTTTTAAAGATACAACAAAAACCCCAGTTTGATAAAAGTCTAAGTAGATATTTAAGGATAAAATGAAAAATTCAGAAGATAGATTGAACTGTCTGAAATTCTGCCTATCATGTCTCTACTGTAAGGGAGCTGAATGAAATGCAAACCTAACAGCATGTTATTCCACACCCACAGATTTGAGCCTCATCATTTACAGGAATGATACCTTCATCAGAGTGTAGGGCTAAACCACTTCTCACTCATCCTCACCTTGATTAAATTTAACCAGTCAATAATAACGAAGTCAAGTCATTTCTATTCTGCAGCCATTCCCTTGATAAGAAACCCAAAATGCCACATTTTAACGAAAGCATCAGTATATTAATACTTTAGTATCTTTTTTTGCAAGCAAATGCACAAATAACAATTTTACCCAACAACCTCATTTCCCAGAAACCATCTCTTGAATTTTTGCCTCTTCTGACATCTTGCTTGACTCTGCTAAGAAAGCCAGAACTTGAACTAGCTTTCCTTCATTCACACACTCGAAAGTGCCAATGTTTTTTGATGACCAAGCTTAACATCATTTTAAAATCATTATCTTAAATTGTTTTACTAAGATGTCAACTACATCATTAAGTCCTCTTTATGGAAACTCTGCTTGAAAATGAAACATTTCATAGAAAACTATTTCTTTAGAAAACTCTGTAAGCAAATCAGAACTATTAAGGCCCACTAACGGTGACATGGAATTATCAGGGACCCATAAGGAAACAAAGCACTGAGAAATTTTTCTTGGAAATATGAGTTAGCTCAGATACAGTTAAAAAAAAAAAAAAACCCTTGGGGAAATGAATCTGAGTCCACAATAACACAATTCCATTAGAGCCAGAATGGCAGAAATGAGGAAGACGGAGCAATCATTTATCAGATGATGAGCAAGCATCCCTGGGAAATTGCACCACAGTTTCCATTTGCTTAATGCTGCTCACAGTATGCATTATCCCTTGGGCTGGAAATGGGAAGCAGGGTTAAGAGGGATAGGGAGTAAGTGCTAAGGTCATTTCTGTACCAGCTTGACTCGGGCTGTAGCTGAGCAGAGCCAGATCCCTTCAACCCATTCCAAGGCTGAGCAAGATCCTTCTGCATCTCAAGGCCTGGGCTTCAGCTCATCACACATATAATGTCACATTATCCTACAGGCAACCACCTGCCTTCCAATAAATGGGCCAACAAATTTGGACTACCTGCTTGAGTGTAGAAACTGTATCTTACACACCTCTATATTTTACACAGGACCTAGTACAGAGTCTTTCACCTATTAGAGCTGAGAGGCCAGGACAATACTGGAAAAGGATGAGACCCATGGAAGGGAAGCCAAATATTTAGCTAGTGACAGGGCTCAGAAGATAAAACAGGAGTTTTGTATTTCCTCAATGCAGAGGAGATAAAATCTTTCCTCTCTTCAAAGGTCAATGAAATGCCCTGACTAAATAGCTGCCAATGCTGTGGCCCTACTTCTTGGAAGGAGTCTGAGGTCAAAAGAGTCGAGCAATGTGCTGGGAAGATTAATGTCTGATAGCTTACACTTCGAAGGTAGCTATCAGCTGTGACTTCTAGCTATTCCTGCCATGATGTAAGAGGGCACACACTAATCCCTGGACCCCCACGGATCCACCAAGAACATCGAGTCCATTGATAAATTACCATCTAAGCAAGCCACAGCTAAAGATGTTGCTTAAAAGCTCAGTACCGGGCACTCAGAAGAATATCAGATAACTGAAATGCACTCAGGGAACAGCCTTTAAAGTGATTAAGAAGAAAGATGACTTGGTTCATTGAAAATGATTAAACGCATTAAATACAGCTTGCTTTAATGACTTCTAAGGGATGTGTTATCATCATCAACTGATGCTGACTACCCATGGAGCAGAAGGCAGAGGATTAGGTATCATGGCAGGGTGCAGGGGGTACAGGGAGGGGATGCTAACACAGGAAAGATGCAGCCCTAGTTCTAAGGAGCTGTGCTATTAATTTCATATTCTGGAGTTTTCCCTATTAGCAGAGCAACATGCCACTTGGAAGAGTTAACTGCAAATTCAGACACTTATCATCTAAGGGCACCTTTGTTTTTTTCTTTTCTTTTTTCTTCAAAATCAAACAGCAGAAATGGAAACTGGATGAATTAGTGCAGACTATACTTCAGCAAAGCAATTTTTTAAATGCAACATTAGCACACATGAAAAAGGGGCCTATCTTTTAACAGAAACCTTACTTTATAACTCATCTCCTGTGGGTTTTCCAATAAATTATTCCCAGATGAAATAATGTTTTTAGAATCATTGTTTTCCCTTCAGAAGAGCTGACGATTTAAAATAGCATCACATACCAACCAACCAACCAACCAACAAAAAACAAAACAACTATCTGGGTCAGAAAATGATCACCAGATAATCAGAGTTATTTTTATATATGAAATAATTTCTGACCATCAGCTTAATTCCTTTCTATCAGTCACATAACAGACAATGAGTCTGATGGAAACCATCAAGTTGGAGCTCTTTCCAGAGTAGAAATAAACTTTATTTGAGAGAGTCACAATTAACAACATTCTCCCATTGAGTCTTCCATTTTTTGTTTTGTTTTTGCCCTCAGACATGCAGAAATCAGCAAAAAAAAAAAAAAAAAAAAAAAAGTATTACTGGGCCATAGGCCATCAATAATCTATATAGCCAGACTCCTAAAACTCACAATCAATTGTTCTTAGGTAAGGAATCTCACAAACTAAATTCACGATTATCTACAGTAATCACTCCCGCTCTGAACGAGTATTTACAGAGTGTCTAACATGAAGAAGGCAAACTGCTAGACTCAGGAATACAATAGCAAATAAGACAAAGAACGACTCATGTTGCCTAGCAGAGACACAATTGTGGCTATAAAATAGGCCCTCTGCCAAGAATAAAGCAGAGTAAGAGGAGAGTGATGATGACCCGGGTGCTGCCTGAGATACAGGGGACCAGGGGAGGGGTCTTTAAGGAGGGGCCCTATGGGAAGTGCCATGTGAAATTGTAGACATGATCAAAACACCACTAACTTCAAAAATTTTGTCAAATGCTTTCAGAAAGGATTTCTACATTTATTCACAGCAACCGGATGAGGCAGGAATTAACTATTATTCTCAGTGCCTGAAGCTTTCTAAGCTAGCAAGGGGTGATGGTGAGATCTGAATCAGGCCCACGCTCTTCTCTTCTGTGTGTCCAGTGCAAGCAACGCCTCTGGAAGCGCAGGGGAATCATAGGAGCAGTCACGTTTCCCTGTCGCCACAGATCGCAAAGGCTGCTCTCAGTTGAACTGTGTGTGTGGATCTGCACTTCGGGGAGCTGGTCTGGATCCCAGTTCTCAGCAAGGGCAGGGCAGTGACTGTGTTCTCGTCACAGGGAGGGTGGGCTTCCCTTCCAGCAAACAGAATGGCAAAACACACATACACGATCTTATTTCTGACAGCAAAAGAAGAATGGGGAGGAAGGAAAATGGTTTGAGCAAAGAAAATAATCAGCAGGGACTTCAGGAAAAGGGCTCAGAATAGAAAACAATGAATCTTAAAAACCGGATAGGAAGCTCTGCTTAAGAAAATCAAGAATAACAGACAGGTCCTTAAATGTTGGCTGACTGAAGAAAACCTGTGGTTGGCTCCTTAAGAGAGAATTGTGAGGAATTTGGGGGTGAGGAGTTGAGGCAGTAAATGTTGATGTTTTATCCATTTTTAGAAAAACAGCAGACCAAGCTGTTAAACTCATGATTATGAAAGAAATCAGGGATCTCATGGAAGGAAAAATAACAATGACAGAAAGGTCCAGATTTCAAACAAGTAATAACTAAGATTATGTTTGAAAATATAGAGTATTCTTGATAACTTTGGTCCAATACAGAGTACACATACCAAGTTAGCTAGAGACTTTAACTCTGGGATGAAAACATAACTTTTAGATATTCCTAAGATTTTGTAATACAGGACTTCCAAATAAAATACGGTTCAAAAGGAACAGCGTAGGCAGAAGAGATTCTCATATACTTTTCCCTTGACTTGCTGATAGTTCAATCTCACAGAAAGCCAAGCACACTGCAATTCTGGATCTGATTCTGATCAACTATGGGGAGAGGAGACCAGCCAGGAGCTAGACATGCTCTCCAGGAGAAGCAGAAATACCAAGAACTTCGAGGAAGGCGCCCAGAAGAGACTGGAGGTAGGTTTGAACTCTTCCTTTTAAAAGAATTGATTTTAAAAGTTCAAAGAAAACATGTATGACATGAAACTCAAAAGGGAAGATGCTTCAAGAGGAAAGGGAAGACTCTCAAAATGAAATCCTACCCATACAATTGCAAATTATCTGGGCAGATGAAAATGTAGAGGCATCCAAAGGAACTGATGTGATTCCCCATGGAGCAGCGTAATGGGCTCACATTTTTAAAGGACATGTACAAAAAGATGAAGAGAAGGGCCCGTAACAAAGAACATAGTATGGCTCATGGTGATTCAAGAAGGCTGAAGATCAGAATGAGCTTAAACTTGCCAAAATGCTAAAGACAAAAAAAAAAAAAAAAAAAAAAAAATTAAAAGGGGATTTAAAAAGATATTTGAAACAAAAAGAACAAGAAAGACACAGATCTGCTATCTGGAGTGTACAATGGTTCTCAGATGGAAGGAGCAAAGGGAAGGATACTCTTCATACTGAAAAGGAAGAATAAATCTTGATAAGAGAGAAATGGGTGAAAAGAGGGATCGAGAGATCAAATGGATACTCTTGACAGCTGAAGTACAACCAATAATCTATGAGACTCTAGTGAACTTGGGGATCAAGGTCAACTCAACAGGCAAACATGAGGACGTTTCAAAAAGAAGACAAGGCACTCTGCAGACTGGGAAATTCTAGAATTTTTCAAACTAAAAAACTTTCAAGGTTTACAACCACTTAGGAAAGGAAACAACAATTTGAGCAGACTCTTCCAGGAAAAGTTTGCTACCAGTGAGTGATAGCAAAAATGAGTTTGAAAGACATTTGCTCTCAATGTAGCATCTGGCAAGTGGCCCCGTGATACCCTAGTAGAGGTGATTTAGGAATGTGGGCTAAAGGACCCTTAGTTGTGAGGATTCGTGATTATTTAAGTGATGATGATCATGGAATTACTGTACTATCAACAGACTTGGAACATCAAATGAAGTAGTAGTCTTGAGAAGGGAAAACGTGGATATCTGTGACATGATGAACAAGAGTATGACCTTAAAAAAAGGAAGAAATAAGGAGACAACTTTGTGAACATCTCGGGGCATCATGTAAAAGGATCGATATGTTCCACAAGGCCCCTTACAATGAAGGGAGGGCACAGGGAGACACATGTGTGCTCAGTGCCTTTGCTCTGAGCTAAGGATGTCTGACGATGACCAGGGACCATCCACAGAGTTAGGGCACTAGCAGCCCTTGTGGTGTCCAAGCACAGGCCATTAGCCATTGGTCAGGGATGGGTACTCAAGGGAATGATGCTCAGGGTCCTGGATTAGTTGCAGCTGTAACATTGCACCAACTTTTGTGGTGAAAAGCAGTTCTTAAAATCAAGGGTGCTGGTAGGGCTCCATTCCTGGATGCTGTAGGAAAAGATGCTGCCGGGATTCTTTGGCTTGCTCCTTTCTCTCATCACTCCTACCTCTGCTTCCCCTTCTGTTTCTCTCCTGACCCCACTGCCTCCCCTTCAGGAAAACCCTTGTACTTAACCCTGGGTCTTCCCAGATAGGCACTCTTAATTTAAGCACATTTGTCAAGTGCTTTTGGCCAGCAAGGAAACATTTCCCCAGGTTCTAGGGATTAGGAGGTGGACATCTCTGGGAACCACAGGAAACAAGTTTCAGAGATTCGATGAATGCTATACCAGGATTCCTGGGAAGGTAGGGGCTGAAGAGGCCCTTCCCCATCAGTGACCAGGGCCCTGGGACACACCGTGCCCATGCATTAAAATCTAAACCATAAAAATAACTCTTTTAATGATATTAACAAAGTTGGATGTGTCAGCTTGAGCCCAAGTTTAATGTAGTTGATTATAAACACGGAATAGATATCAATCTTTTTCAAAATTTCTCATGTAAAAAGTTAAATATTTTTAGTAAGCGGTAAAGTTTATTTCCTTATAAATTCCTGTTTACAGGCTCACCTACCCATTTAAATACAGCAACATACATCACCGCTGAACCAGGTGCCGAGAGTTTATGATTACCCTAGCGCTTCCGAGGATTGATCCACAGCTTTAGTGGGAATGCATGAAATATTGAGGAACAAGTGCCGACTGCAGTACTATTATGTAGACCCTGATATTATCTCTTCTCTCCTGGTCACATTTAATCACTATCAGTTTCTCTTTCCTTTAACTACCTGTCTCAAAACCCATCCATCGGTGAGTACTTGAAACAGTTTTCTACTTGTATTTTCTTTGATATTCAGCCCCAAGTGAAAAACATGAAAAATACATATGAGTTTAGAAAATCAATTTTTCCCTGTATTTCAGGTCCTCTGAAGGAACCATGCTAATGTCAGATGTACTGTTGATAAAATAAAGCCACCAGTAATACTTTTTTTTTGGTGGGGGAGGGGGTGAGTACAGGGGACTGAATGCAAAGGCACTCAAAAACTGAGCCACATCCCCAGCCCTATTTTGCATTTTATTTAGAGACAGGGTCTCACTGAGTTGCTTAGCACCTTGCTTTTTGCTGAGGCTGGCTTTGAACTCGTGATCCTCCTGCCTCAGCCTCCCAAGCCACTGGGATTTCAGGCATGCATCACAGCACCCGGCAACAAATAATACTTTTAATCAACGTTTTCAACCCCCTTGTGTCTTCAAATTTTTCTTTCTTTTTATTTTTTAACAGATTTGTGAACAAGTAAACAGGAAAACTTAAGGACAGCAAAATGATGAAAGAATGAGTGACCCAAGAAGAAAGAAAATTCCTGCCAGAGACCAAGCTGAGAGAGGCGGCTCACCGAAGTCTTATTCACCGTGGCCTCCCTAATGCCCACAGAGGGCTGGGCAACTGGCAGGAGTCTGAATGCAGGACAGGGTGGTGCCCCGTTTCCTCCCCACTGTGTTCCTGGCTCGGGGACAGTGACTCACCCGTGGTAAGCACCAGAAGGACTCAAACAAAGAGTATGTGCGTTAGCGAGACACCACGGGACACAGCACCGGCAGAGAAGGGTGCGCTCTTACCTTGCTGTCCTTGTCTGGTTTGCTTGCTGAACCGCTCCCACAAGCTGATGAAGAGCCGTCTGGAGACGTGGGAAGTCCAGGGAGAATGGTCACTGTCCGTCCACTGGGCTCGGCTTCCAGAGAGGCAGCGGTGATGCTCGGGGAGGTCAGCGAAGTGGCCGCAGCACAGGCCAGTGGGGCACCGGCTCGACTGATACCGACAGCAGCAGCATGGGCAGCGGAGCCTGCCATTGGAGGCAGAGGCTGCGGGGAGGCCAGCGAATGGTGGGGCAGGCCCACAGATGAAGGCCCAAGGCAGGCGGCATTCTGTACCTGGATGGGCGTCACCGCTGCCGTGGGGCGTTCTTGGTTATGTGCTGCAACTGGTAGACAACAGGAGGAAAAAGTCAACTTCCTACCAAATGCTACTCATTGAAACATGAGTCAGTTTACTGCATCACACACAATGAAAGGTTGCTACTGCTACTTATTACAATAAAGAATGGATGGATAGTAATTTAAATGCAATTAAAATCTTGGCTGGATCTCTAGACACTATTTTCCTTCCAGATCAGCCCTGGATTCTGTTGAGAACCTAGAGGTTCAACTATAACCCAAAACCCTTTAGTTAAAGAGAACACCTTTCCACACAGAATAGGTTTTTGATGGTTCTCTACAGTGTTGAGCAATATCAGCCTCAAGTCCTTTTTCAATTAATCATTTCTCTTTTCTTTTTATGAGTTGGGGGTCTTGCTATGCTGCTCAGACTGGTCTTAAACTTATGATCCTCTTACCACAGCCTCTTGAATAGATGGGAATAAAGACAGGCCTGTGTCATCGTGCCTGGCTCATAACGAACCATTTCTCTTCTTTTTCCGACAGAATTTACAAGCCTTTAGTTTACCCCACCATTGTTACCCAAGATTCTCAGTAGGTTTTCAATGCTACAGAACCAAGAAAGCTATTTAAGATTCTACTGGGTCTAAAATGAATTCACAACTTAGTTCATCAACAATGATCAACACACCAGTTGGCAAAGAATCATACAGTGGTCACAGAGCTAGGAACAGTGAGATCTGAGACTTACAATCTTGATTACAGAAGTCATATTTTCATTTACTCTTTGGACAGGGTTTCACTAAGTTGCCTTGGCTGACCTCCAAGTTGAGATCCTCCTGCCTCAGCCCCCAAAGTAGCTGGGGTTATAGGCATGTGCCACCATTCCCAGCTTATTCGACTGTTGTTCATCATTTTAATATTATACCTAATTTTCTCAACCTCTGCCATAAATGATCTGCCATTAGACAGGCAAATTCTTTCCCTGATGTGCCCTGGTCTTCTCCTCTTACCTGTCCTCACTGCGTTGCGGGCCTGGTTGACTGTCATTTGCCCAGTCATGTGCAACAGGACCTTCGTCTGAGGACTTGTCTGGATGTGAGCTGCTGATACCACAGCCGTGGGGACGACACTGGGTGTCCCGGCCACACCGTTTCCCTGGAGCTTCTGGACAGGCCCTCCTGCAGTGGAGGGACTGACCATGGTCACCCCTCGACTTGTCTGACCCTCAGTAGACATAGGGACTTTAGCCTGGGAAGCATTTGTCACCGCCCTGCCAAGACAGAAACAGAAAGCCCAATCCATCAGCAAAATGAGAGAGAGAACAATTAAATGCAAGAAAAATGACTCAGGGCTTTAAAGACAGAAGGTTATAAAAAATGAATGGAATTATTTTTACAAAGTTTTTAAGAAGAGCAAATTCAAAGAAATGATGGCCCTGAGGCAGAGAAAGGTCTTGAAATTGTTCTGAGTCACCAGAGACCAACACGTCACACTCTGCTCAAGAATATACAGTTGCTGGGTTCAGTTTTCCATGTCACAAACCAAGCATCCCACTGACTTCCAAAGTCCTGGATTCTCCTGCTTTCACCTACCAGACAAGCCAGGTGTATTCCCTTAAATAGCCTCATTTCCACAGCTTCTGACCTTCTCTCTACTTGCCTCGGACACATCACTCAAGTGTCTGTGCGTGCACACACACGTATGCACACATTCTGGGAATGACCTTTCTGGCTGCTCTTGACCAATTTCAGTCTCATTTGTTTCAAGACCCAGCACAAATCCCATCATTTCCACAAGTCTTGCCTGGGGTCCAAGTTTAAGATCTTATGGTTCCACTGTTTCATGCAGATTCCTTCCTTTGTTCTGTTTCTATATTCAACACAGTGTATCTTTAATTTAATTTCGCCCTTGATTACAAAATGTGGTGTATTCTCTTTTTAGAAATAAATCCCGTGCTAATGCTGATGACGCAGTGAAAGTTCCTTGAAGGTAGGTCCAGTATAAAATGGGACTTTTCTGTTCCTTCAGTATTTGCATATTTTGGCGGGTACGGCTAGCTCTAAACAAATTTATTTCCTATGAATGTAATTATATTAAGAACAAAGTGATTTTGTATAATGTATTTTTTTTATATTCCTAAAATCATTTAGACAATGACCATTCTGTTTAGAGCAATTCTCTGATAGGGTATTTTAATAGCACAAACATACTTCTTATTTATCATGATGACTCAGAGAGCACTTATTCTAAGCAAGAATTGCTCCAGAGTTAAACAGACTTATAATAATCTGTTTTTGAATCTCAGCTTGACCAACTTCATTTATTTACTGTTGTTTGTTGTAGTTCCCTTATTTATTATTATTATTATTTTGCACCAAGGAGGTTTTATCTGCCATTTTCTGGATGGGCTGGATTCTGAATGTCGATTTTAACATATACAGAATAGAAGGTTTATATTGATTAAAAATTTGCAAGTCAAATTAAAGCTAACATTCTGTCACCATCTGCAACAATAGTGATTTTCATTTGATTAGGCTGCTAGCCAACCTATAAATCAAGGCCAACAGCTGACAAACATGTCAGTTCATTAAGTCATTTGTTTAAAATCAGGACATTTGAAGAATGATTTAACATAGTTAAACCTAGACTATTATTAAAAGTCCAGTGGTCAGAACCTGGGGCTTCTTCCATGTTGATTTAATTACTGGTCATTTCCTTTAGTTCCTGAGAATAGTTTCCTCAGTGACCAGAAGGTAAATTATCTTTAAATAAAATAGAGAAAAATTTTACATATATAAAGTCCTATCATTCTTTAATAGGATTTCTATGATACTTTGGGCCAGATTATTCCTGTGGGGTGAGGTGGGGGCTGTCTTGCACACTGCAGGATGGAACAGCATCTTTGGGCTCTACCTACTAAATGCCATCAGCACCCCACACCTTCAGTTGTGACCAAATGCCCATCAAAATTATGTTCAGTTACTGCTAAATGTCCCCTGGGGAACAAAACTGCTCTTATTTAAAATGGATCAACACCATATTTAAGGCATTTTTATTTCTGACTAAGAATTCACAGGTAATTGCCCAGTTAATGACTGGATATAGATCCACACGGTATGGGCTTGAGACCTTCTTCAGTGTCATCTCAGACAAGTTATTTGATCTCTCTATGCCTCAATTTCCTCACTTATTAAGTGGGGCATAATAACAGTAACTACATCAATGACGTGTTTAAGGACTGAGAGTTGATAAATGTAATGGGTTTAGAAATCAGCATGCCTGGTATATAGTAGGCATTATATAAACAGAAAAGTATTAATAACATAGCTCTTATTTCAAACATTATTCCTTTTATTTTCTAGTAGGAAAACAACTGAAAAGGGTACAGTTGAGTCTTCTAACATATAAATTAAAGAAAATAACTTCCAACCCAGTATATTTATTGGTAGAAACCTATAATTTCACACATATCCATGTGAAAAGTAAGCTAAGATCTTAGCATTAAAAGGGGTTTTAGCAGATATAGATATGGATTTTAAAAACTTTGGCTATGTAACAGGCAATCATAATGTGAGAAGAAATAACAACAGGCTGGAAATCCTGGGAAAGAACAAAGCTGTTCTGTTTAGAACTTAGTAAACCATTTACTCAAAACCATACCTCGTGATGGGTGCCACGTAATTGCCAGGGAAAACCCCGATCTTGCTAGTATGCATTGATGTCCCTTTGAACCAGCCATCCTGGCAACGCTCAAACACTAAAAACATCTCCCCTTTTCTCAGTTCTAGTTCATCCTCTTTCCGGGGAGTGTATGGGTAGATAGCCACATACCTAGAATAGGAAGAAAACATTTGATCTCAGGCTAACAGACATACACCGAGGTGCTCAAAACTCTTGTTTGTTACAACATCTTGAATGTTGTACAAATGTTACTGAAAGCACAAACTTTTAATCTATAAGTAGCATTCGCAAGTCTCCCTTGAAAGAGATTTTGCTGTTTACATTTTAAATGGAGTTACAGGCCTTCCTTGCCAAGATCTTCTCCTCCCAGCGTGGAAAAGTATCCATCAAATGGTATTTGTATGGTGTAACAGAATTAATGCTGTTTCTTTTTAAAAAAATATTTTTTAGTTGTTGATGTACATTTATTTATTTATTTATTATTTATTTATGGTGCTGAGGTTGAACCCAGTGCCTCACATGCTAGGTAAGCCCTCTGCCACTGAGCCACAACCCCAGCCCTTTAATGCTGTTTCTAAGAGTGCCTTATGTGCTGCTATGGATTAGGTTCCCACTGGGAAAACTGGGCACTTCAAATGGCACTTGATAGACTTGGGAAATAGCCTCAAATGAGGACATATGGTATAAAATCCCATTGAGAAGCACAATATGCTGCCTTCCAAACACAAGCTCAACCTAGAGGCTTGGGCTGCACCTGTTTGTATATGCTCAGCCAGGAAGGAGATTGCATTTGAAAAACTCAGAGGAAAAGAAGGTCTAGGTCATAGAGAGTACAAAACAACCCCACAATGTAAAGTGATTCTGCCTATCAACACCTGAAAATAAGATACTCAAACTAATCTACAGTTCTGACTGGTGCTGTGAACAATCAGGATTTGTAAAAATCTTATTGCATTCGCCACTAATAAACTCTGGACAGAATAATAGACTTTTCTGGATAATTATTGCTGGGGATGTAGAGTTTTTTATACCTAGATCTGATTTGTTTTTTAACATATATTTTAAAATATTTTTTATTTATTCTTTTATAGTTATATACGACAGTAGAGTGTATTTTGACATATTATACATAGGAGTCCAACTTCCCATTCTTGTGATTGTACATGACGTGGAGTTACACTGGTTGTGTATTCATATATGAACATAGGAAAGTTATGTCCAATTCATTCTACTGTCTTTCCTATTCCCAACCTCCCTCCCTTCCCTTCATTCCCCTTTGTCTAATCCAATGAACTTCTATTCTTCCCAACTCCCTCTTATTATGTGTTAGCATCCGCCTAGATCTGATTTGTGTGGAACACCTTCCTGTTTCTTAATGCCCTACTGCAAGGAATGAAAATCAAGACCAAAAGCTCAAACAGGAGTTATTTAAAAAAAAAATAAAATAAAAAAAAAGGCAGTTCCCCACACGTTTGCTATTAGAAAGAAGAAAACGGCATGTTTCCCTAACTGTGAAAGGCCATTCCACAGCAAGAGAGCTGCCTAGCACGCTGATGTGTTAGGCGCATTCTGTTTCAGCAGTCTCCTAATTATATGCATGACCAGGCAGAGGTCTGCAGAACACAAACTACTTGGTGGGCCATAAGCCTGTCAGCAGCTCATATCAGAAAGGTGTGTTTCTACCTCTCCTGTTTAGGCTTAGTTTTAAGTGAATACTTAAGCAGTAATAAATGACATCCTCACTTACACACTTGGGCGAGTCTGAGGCCGTAAATGTGCAATCTGGTCAGTGGATCCTGCCACAGGCCTGGGTCCCATTCCAGCAGCAGCGGCGGCAGCAGCAGCAGCAGCAACAGCAGCAGTAGCGCCTGGTGGTGTGGAGGCGAGGACAGTGGCAGCCAGGAGAGGGGGTGGTGGAAGGGGAGGATTCATGGTCTAGTATAGAAAAAAAGAAAAGGAGGGGACAACAAAATATTTATTAACATCTGCTATGGAAGGTGGGAGGGAAAAGGCACCAGAAATTTATACAAGATTCGAATGGAAAATCCATACAGAGCAGAACCAGCAGGCTGCCTCTTAGGAGACCCCCTTTAAAAATTCATCTTAAAGCCACAGCAACTTGTTTTTACCAAACAGGTAAGTAATCACTCTTGGAAAGAGGAAAGAGGAAAAAGGGGGAAAAAATAAAGAAATGATGCCGTGTAATTTTAAGATTAATAGCACTTTAAAGTACAAACTGGGACCAGAATTCAAATGCCTGTTGAGGGGGCAGCTATGTCATGCTGTTTGCTAGGAATTAATTTGTGATTGTTTCTGTAACCTGAAACTTAAACACAACACAAAACAATTTAGCGGCATTATATCTCAAATCATTCCTTTGAAAGAAAATTTCTTTTGATGCTTGGTCTCCAAAAAGCCCAAACAATAGCGTGCCACAGTCACTGGGCCATTGTTGCTACTTTGGCTTATTCTTTTCTTAACTCTGCTAGCTTTTGAAATTTAGGACTATCAAGGCTGGTAATCTTTAACAAGTACACCAGTGAAAAGCTGCTCGTTCCTTTATGGGCACAGCCTAATGGGGTTCTGCCTACAGGACTCCAAGTCTTTTGAAAATCAATGGAGCAATTGTTACTTTCTGATCTATAAACTCCAGATGATTCTCTAGGGTCTGCATATTGAAACTCCTGGGAAAACAAGCACTGCCTGAAAACCCACCACCCCCTACCCCAATCTTTGAAGCCCTTAATCGTAAAAATTGAATCAGAAGAGAAATAAGGAGACTAATAGATGTACCTACCTAGCACAAATGGCTTCTATACATCAGCATATTGATGAGAAAAATTTAGTGATTTCTAAACATAGCTCATAAGTCATTTTGTTTCTATTTTTTGGAATAAAAATTTGAATCTCATCAACATGTACTTCATCTATTAACTAGGGACATGGTCGTTCCACCTAAGGACAACAGCCAGGTCCTGGAAGACCATCCCTAAGGTCCCTATGGGCCAGGTTGCACCAGATTATCTCTACTAGGTGTACTACCAGTCACCATCCTGTTGCAAAAGCAATAGGGAGCCTTGCTCAGGGGTTACCTCTCTGTTTTTTCCTCCTGCTAAGAGCCAACTTCTGTTGATGATCCTCTTTCACTCATTCTGTAATCTAATACCTCTATATTCTCACATCCTACCTCATAAACATCACATCCTACTCCCTCCTTCTCTCTGTCCACCACTAGAAACTATAAACTCTTATGAAACCGACTGACTATATGCTAGAAGATAATCATACTCATCATTTCTGTTTATTGGGGCAAAACTGTAACTGTCTAAATAGAAGCTAATTGATTTATGGTTGCATATTAGTTGCCGTGGGTGCTCTAAACATTGATCTCCCCCATAAAGGTGATGTATTCCTAACCTGCAGGGACACTACAAGATTATAGGGTAGAAACTGCAATACCTCAGATTCACAGTGCAAGAGAGGAAGACACACAGACAACATGAAAAAACAAGGGAGGAAAACGCTGCAAACAAACCAAGATACTATAACAAAAGAATCCATTGATAGCACAGTAGATGAAATGACAGAGAAGTTCAGAATGTGCATAATTAAAATGATCAGGGAATTAAAGAATGACCTAAGAGAGCAAAAAAAGGCAAAAATTGATCACACCAACAAAGAGATAAGACAGCAAATACAGGTAGCAAAAGACTACTTCAAGAAAGAAAGAGATTTAGAAAAAACAAACAAACAGAAATCAATGAAATGAAGGAAACAATAAAACAAATTAAAAAACTCACTAGAAAGCAACAACAACAGACTAGATCACTTGGAAGACAGAACCTCAGACAATAAAGACAAAATATACAATCAAGTGTGTGTGTGTGTATATGTGTGTTTGTGTATATGTATATTTATACTAATTGATTTATGAATATGTACATATAGTATATATACACACACACACACACACACACAAACACACAATAAAATATAAAATAAAGTTGACCACACAGTGATGGTGGTAGGAAACCATGAATAGAACATCTAAGAATTATGGGATAGCATCAAAAGACCAAATCTAAAATTTATCAGGATAGAGGAAGGCACAGAGTTTCAAAACAAAGGAATGCACAATCTCTTCAATGAAATAATATCAGAAAATGAAGAATGAATTGGAAAATCAAATACAAAAGATTTACAGGACACAAAATGTACAAAATTACAACAGATCTATACCAAGGCACATTAAAATAAAAATAACTAGCATACAGAATAAGGATAGAATTTTAAAGGCCAGAAGAGAGAAGAATCAGATTACATATAGGGGGAGACCAATTCGGACCTCAGCAGACTTTTCAGCCCAGACCCTAAAGGACAGGAGATCCTGGAACAACATATACCAAGCTCTAAAAGAAAATGGGTGCCAACCAAGAATCTTATATCCAGTAAAATAAGGCCTCAGATTTGATATGATCTGAAAACTTTTCATGATAAACAAAAGCTGAAAGAATTTACAGCAAGAAAAATTGCACTATAGAGCATCCTCAGCAAAATATTCCAGGAGGAGGAAATGAAAAACAACAATGAAAATCAACAAAGGGAGGAACTACACTAAAGGAAAGGCCAATCAAAGGAGAAACCAAGTCAGGTTAAAAACCAAAAATAAACCAAAAGGACAGGGAATACAAACCATATTTCAATAATAACCCTGAATGTGAATGGTCTAAACTTATTAATTAAAAGGCATAGACTAGAAGATTGGAAAAAAAATTTAAAAAGACCCAACAATATGCTGCCTTCAAGAGATTCATCTCACAGGAAAAGACATCCACAAGACTCAAGGTGAAAGGATGGGAAAATAACATATCATTTACATGGACCATATAAATAAGCAGGGGTTTCCATCCTCATATCAGATAAAATGGACTTTAAACTAAAGTCAGCAAAAAAGGATAAAGAAAGGCATTTCATACTACTCAAGGGAATCATACATCAACAGGACATAACAATCATCAAGATCTATGCCCCAAACAACAGGACAGCTATGTATATCAAACAAGCTCTTCTCAACTTCAAGAATCAAATAGGCCATAACACAATAATACTGGGTGCCTCTAACACACCTCTCACCACTGGATAGTCTTCCAAACAAAAACTAAACAAAGAAACTATAGAACTCAATAAAACAATCAATAATTTAGACTTAACAGATGTATATAGAATATTCCATCCATCAAAGAGCAAATAAACTTTTTTCTCAGTAGCACATGGGTTCTTCTCCAAAATAGACCATATATTATGCCACAAAGCAAGTCTCAGCAAATACAAAAAAATAGAGATACTCCCTGCATTCTATTAGACCATAATGGAATGAAATTAGAAATCAAGGATAAAATAAAAAAATCTAAGCCACTCCAATAATATTTAAATATGCTACTGAATGACAAATGGAAAACAGAATACATAAGGGAGGAGATAAAGAAATTCTTAGAGGTAAATGAGAACTGATACAACTTATCAAAATCTCTGGGACATTATGAAGGCAGTGCTAAGAGGAAAGCATATTGCATTAAGCTCATTCGTTACAAGAAGAAAAAGTCCACAAATAAATGACCTGACATTACATATCAAAGTTCTAGAAAAAGAACAAACCAACACCAAAAGAAGAAGACGGGAAATAATTAAAATCAAGGCTGAAATCAGTGAAATTGAAACAAAAGAAACAATTCAAAAAATTGACAAAACAAAAAGCTGGTTCTTTGAGAAACTAAATAAAATTGACAAATCCTTAGCCACCCTAATGAAAAGAAGGAGAACGAAAACTAAAATTACTAACATTCATGATGAGAAAGGAATTATTACAATAGATATTATTGATGTACAGAAGGGAATTAGAAGCTAATTTGAAAATTTATACTCCAGTAAACTAGAAAATCTCAAAGACACCAACAAATTTGTAGAGGCATATGATCTACCCAAACTGAACCAGGAGGACATACACAATTTAAACAGATCAATTTCAAGCAAGGAAGTAGAAGATGCCATCAAAAGCCCATCAACCAAGAAAAGCCTGGGACCAGATGGAGTCTCAGCCAAGTTCTACAAGACCTACAAAGAAGAACTAATACCAATACTCCTCAAATTATTCCATGAAATAGAAAAGGCAGGAACCCTTCTAAACTCATTCTGTGAGGCTAGTATCATCCTGATACCAAAACCAGACAGAGACACATCAAGGAAAGAAAATTTCAGACCAATGTCCCTGATGAACATTGATGCAAAAATTCTCAATAGAATTCTGGCAAATTGCATACAAAAATATGTTTAAAAAAAGAGTGCACCATGATCAAGTGTGGTTCATTCCAGGGATGCAAGGTTGGTTCAACATACGGAAATCAGTAAACGTAATTCATCACATCAATGGACTTAAAGATAAGAATCATAGGATTATATCAATGATGCAGAGAAAGCATTTGACAAATTACAGCATCCTTTCATATTCAAAACACTAGAAAAACTAGGGATTGTAGGAACATATCTCAACATTGTAAAAGCTATCCCTGCTAAACCCAAGACCAACATCATTCTAAATGGAGAAAAATTGGAAGCACTCCCCACTAAAAACTGGAACAAGAGAAGAATGCCCTCTTTCACCACTTCTATTCAACATAGTCCTTGAAACTCTAGCCAGAACAATTAGATAGAAAAAAGAAATTAAAGGAATATGAAGGGAAAAAAAGAACCCAAACTATCATTATTTGCTGAAGATATGATTCTATACTTAGAGGATCCAAAAAACTTTACCAGAAAACTTCTAGAATTCTAGAATTCAGCAAAGTAGCAGAATATAAAATCAATACCCATAAATCAAATGCATTTCTATACATCAATGATAAATTCACTGGAAGAGAAATTAGGAAAACTATCCCACTCACAATAGCCTCAAAAATAATAAAATACTAGGGAATCAACTTAACAAAAGAGATGAAAGACCTCTACAATGAAAACTACAGAACACTAAGGAAAGATATTGAAGAAGACCTTAGAAGATGGAAAGATCTCTCATGCTCTTGGATAGGCAAAATTAACATTGTCAAACTGGCCATACTACCCAAAGTGCTATACAGATTCAATGTGATTCCAATGAAAATCCCAATGTCATTCATTATAGATACGGAAAAAAGCAATCATGAAATTCATCTGGAAAAATAAGAGACCAAGAATAGCTAAAGCAATCCTCAGCAAGAAAAGTGAAGCAGGAGGTCTCATAATACCAGAGCTTAAACTATACTACAAAGGTATATTAACAAAAACAGCACCAAAACAGATATGAAGAATAATGGCACAGAATAGAAGATACAGAAACAAATCCACATAAATACAGTTATCTCATACTAGACAAAGGCGCCAAAAACATACATTGGATCCTCTTCAACAAATGGTGTTGGGAAAACTGGAAGTCCATATGCAGCAAAATGAAACTAAACCCCTATCTCTCAACATGCACAAAAATCAACTCAAAATGGATCAAGGACCTAGACCAGAGATCCTACACCTAATAGAAGGAAAAACAGGCCCAAATCTTCATCATGTTGGATTAAGCGTTGACTTCCTTATCAGGACTCCTAAAGCACAAGAAATAAAATCAAGAATCAATAAATGGGGGAGCTGGGATTGTGTGTGGCTCAGCAGTAGAGTGCTTTTCCAGCACGTGTGAGGCCCTGGGTTCGATCCTCAGCACTACATATAAATATATAAAATAAAGGTATTGTATCCACCTACAATTAATATTTTAAAGAAAGAATCAATAAATGGGATGGATTCAAACTAAAAAGCTTCTTCTCAGCAAAAGAAACAATGACGTGAACAGAGAGCTTACATTTTGGGAGCAAACTTTTTCCACATGCATGTCAGATAGAGCACTAATCTCCCAGATATATAAAGGACTCAAAAAACTTAACACCCAAAACAAAACAAAACAAAACAAAAAAAAACCTACCAAACACACAAAAAACAACCCAATCAATAAATGGGCCAAGGAGCTGAATAGACATACAACTGATCAACAAATATATAAAAAAAATGTTCAACATCTCTAGTAGTTAGAGAAATGCAAATCAAAACTAAGATTTCATCTCACTCCAGAATACAAACAACAATAAGTGTTGGCAAGGATGTGGGGGAAAAGGCACACTCATATATTGCTGGTGGGACTGCAAATTCATGCAGCCAATCTGGAAAGTAGTATGGAGATTCCTTAGAAAACTTGGAGTGGAACCACCATTTGACCCAGCTATCCCACTCTTTGGCCTATACCCAAAGGACTTAAAAACAGCATACTACTGTGACACTGCCACATCAATGTTCATAGCAGCACAATTCAAAATAGTCAAACTGTGGAACCAGCCTAGATGCCCTTCAATAGATGAATGGATAAAGAAACTGTGGTATAGATATAAAATGAAATATTACTCAACATTAACAGAGAATAAAATTATGCCACTTGCAGCTAAATGGATTGAGTTAGAGAATAGCAAGCTAAGCGAAATAAGCCAATCGCCAAAAAACAAAGGCTGAATGTTTTCTGATAACATCCAGGGCAGGGGCATGGGATGAGTGGAGGAACTTTGGATAGGGCAAAGAGGAGGGGGGAGGGGCATGGGGGCAGGAAAGATGGTGGAATGAGACGGACATATTACTCTAGGTATCTGTATGATTGCATGAATAGTATGACCCTACCTTGGGTATAACCAGACAAATAAAAATTGTGCTCCATTTGTGTCCTATGAATCGAAGAGCATTATGCTGTCATGTATAACTGATTTGAATAAATAAATAATTTTTTTTAAAAAAATAAAGATAATCCTGGTGAAAATACTCAGCAAAAAGGAGCTGAATGACCAAAAGATAGTAATACTTCAGTGGCTTGGAGGGTGAGCTAACAAATCTGCACTATACATAGAGTAATATAGTGAGAAACTGTAGGAAAAAAACCCTGATTTCCAAGCCCAGTCTCAAAACAGCATGGCTGTGGAAAGGCAGAAGACAAATGGCGTGTGTTCAACAAGGAAATTAAATTTATCTGTTGTATCTTTTAAAGAGGCTACACTAAATAGGCTTTAAGAAAAAAAAAAAGCCAAAAAAAAATCTATGAGCCTTATATAAATATATGTCACATTATAACCATGTGAAAAGAAAAGTCACATCTTATTGCTACAAAATACAGTAAACTAATGCTTCATGTACATTACACTTGCAAAGAATGAGTTAGGCACTAAGATATGGCATAAAAGAGGATATTCTGAAAGATCCTGGAGATTGTACCTAAGAGAAAATACAGTTCTCTTTTTTTGTGGTTGAAGCATAGTCAAGCATAGATGTTCTGAATAAAATTGGACAGATTCCCCCCACCCCCCACACTCACACAATACTGAGTAAGTGTGCATAAGACCAAGAGAGAAAGACTGATTAAAATCAGATTCCTAGATGCTGCTTGGCCCTGTGTGGTTGGTCAAATGATACGGCTCAGTCAATCCAGGGCTGGGACACACAAGGAAGTTCTGTGGGTTGCTTTATAAACAACCTAAACTGAAATATTCTGGTGATGTGGAAGTTCAAAAGGTAATCTGCTGTGTATTGTGCTTCAGGCAGTTTGATAGGCTGCAAGACTGGAAATTTCTACACAGAAAACCATAGCCTTTCATTCACCAGGAGTAGACCTGGAGACCTGCCTATTAACTCACAGTCTGGTCCAGCCCAAGCACCAGAGGCCAAGATGCACTCTCCCCTACCAGACAAAAACAAAACAAACAAACAAACTCCTACAGACCTGCTAAGAACACAGGTCACATTTTGTTTGCGGAGGCTTGCTAATATGAAATTAATAGCCATCTTTTTCCATTTCCAGGGTCTGTTCTCCTGAACCCTGATTTTTGAAAAAGACAGCTTTGCTTTGTAGAAGCAACATGGGTTTTGCTGTCAGAAAAGAAGACAAATTCCAACCCTGGTCCAGACTCATAGGCCAGTCTCTGACTTCCTGCCTTTGCTAGAGTGAGCAGCTACGAATGGGGCATCTTCTCTCTGAGGGCAGTATTCCAAGATACTGACAGGCCTCATTTGCTAGTTGACATTGGGAGTGAAAAGTTCAAGTACGTGGGTGTGAAGTCCTTTCTTTCTGGCATCCTCTTGCCCTTTCATGCAACCAGCCCAGAAAGCGGTTAGATCTGGATTTGGCTAAGGATAAGGGAAACCCTTCAGTAGGTATCAAGCCTGGGCCAAGGGCTGTAAGCCAGTTTACGGGTAAAGTGCTCTGCGCTGGAGTTTCAGGCACAAGCTCAACTGACCATAAAAGGATCATTTCCTTTCCAACTGTCTTTTTATGTATGAATCTTCTTCATAAACTTCCCAAGGTACAAAAAAATGGGTCTCTTGGGCAAATACCATTTAACATCTTCAATCCCATCATTTCTCTTTAAACATCTAATTTCCAATCAACCCACTTTCAACCATGCATATCAACATCTCTAACCCGTCTTTCTAAGTACTGAACTCAAGATACATGTCAGTGGTCGATGAGGGAATGGTTCAAGCTACTGCATGAAGATGCTTCCTTCAAGTCAACAGTGCTACCAATTTCAGCAGCATTACCATCTGCATGCATAAACTGTAATTTATTATTCCACATTTAATCTATAAGAAAGAAGAGATATTTCCAGCCAGTTAATTATGTAAATTATGGAAGGTCTTTATGCCTTAATATACCAATCTGCAAGACAGAGTTAATAATTGGATGGATGGAACTGGAGACTATGATGCTAAGTGAAATAAGCCAGCCCCCAAAAGTCAAAGGTTGAATGTTTACTGATATGGGGAAGTTAATCCAAAATGATGGGGTAGGGAGAGAAAGGGGGAAAAATTGAGAGGAATTCCATAAAATTGAAGGAAAGATCAGGAGAACAGATGAAGGGGACTGATGGGGAGGAAGAAGGGAAGGGAAAGAGGAAGAATAGTGGAATGAACCTAACTGAACTTTTCTATGTGCATGCATAGATGTGGAATAGTGGGTTCTGGCATCAGGTCTATCTACAGGACACTAATTTGACACTATTTTTAAAAAGTAAACTGTATATGGCTTGAACAGGGATTGGTAGAGTCGGGGGCAGGTGCTGGGGACTGAATTGGAGTGGGTTGTGTTCCATGCTTTTGTGATGATGTCAGGGTATATCTTGGTGTTGTATATATCAGAATAAAATTTTAAAGGATTTACGTAAGTTGCCATTCATACCCCAGAGAATAGCAGAAGCTCAACAAATGGAAGCTATTGTCATGATTCATGAAACTGTAAAGTCAGAGACTGTCTCACACTTCTCTGTATTGCTGGCACTTGGCTCTGCAGCCAGAAGGTAAGAGATCCTCCCTGAGTGCTTCATGAATGAGAACACTCACTGTGCCTCTAACATAGCTCTCAACTGGCACTGAGGATCAGGGATTGTTAATTACTTGTTCCAAATGTTCTTCTGCCAGTGCACAGAAGATACAAGGCTAAGATCTCCACCCTCCCCATCCCACAAAATTAGTCAAAAAAACCTCACTACTCTTAATGGTTTTGATGTATCAGCACAACAGTTGGAATACCAGCGTTGCTCATAATGTTAGACATTTAACATTTTAACTGTTGCATGTGAAATGTATGGGACATATGCTCCTAACTTCATTCTGTATAAAATATTAAAAAGTCTCAATTTATGAAAAAACACTGGAAATAATCTTCATTTCCTATTCTAGTGGTGACATTTATTACATATAAATCATACCATGAGAAGTCTGGTTTCTTTTCTACTGAGCTGTATACTATTGCTGTGATAGTACTCAAAAGTCTTCAGAAATTATTTCAGATTTTAAATAGAATACTTGCCACAATTAATGTAAGATGCAGAGGGCACAGGCTGCTGAGATTTTCCCACTTAAACGTAACATATTAAATCTGAAACATTTCTGCCGGCCTACCAGGGACTCTGAGATCGAGACATCTCCAGGGATGACAGACAAGTCTGTTTATAATTAGTTTTTCATTAAATGTAATTGGCACACTAGACATACTGTTTAATAAATCTTTCTCTTGCTTAGCATGAAGGCTTTCTTATATAATCCTAGGATAACATGGTTGAATATAAATTAATTTTTATATATTCATGTTCTCTTGTGACCTGTCCTATTGATTTGCTCTAGAGTAGGCCCCCAGCTAAAAGGAACTGGCCATTTACCATACTGTAAAATTTTCAGCTCACAAGGGCTGAAACTCAGCCAGCCTTAGGTCTTTTCCACTAATTAATTTTTCTAAGATGAAAAAGTCTTTTTTTTTTCTTTACCTTAAGAAATCAAGTTAGAATTTTCCAGGAAAAGTGGTCATCTTAAAATGGAAATACCAACTAGTCATATGTGTGCACTGGGGGTGGGAAAGGAAGGGGAGAGTCTCCCCAGGAGATTAGAGGGCAGGATGCTTATGAAATTTGGCTCCAATCAAACATCCGGGGCTAGTAGATTCTCATGGAAACCACATTTAATAAATGTTAACTGAAATTCATCTTCTCCCCAGATGAATCAAGGCACAGTCTCCTTTACCAAACAATTACACTATCAAGGAAGTTGTAACCATCCAGGGAACATTAAAAAAAATAAAAATTTAACTTCTAATGGGACATTATTAACTCCATTTAAATATAAAAATATATTTAATTCTATAAAAAGTTTTCAAAAGGTAGGTAATAACTCTATTTGTACTTGTTTCAAAATCAGTTTTTAACTCTTTATAAACTATATCAGGGAAAAATAAATATTAGATAAGAAAAATTAAGCAAATGTAAACTGAGGGCGATAAAACCAGAAGGAGTCAACATTTTAACTGATAGGTTGTGAAAGCCTTTCTGGACAGGGCTACAAATTTGGGCTCTAAACTGTCTAGCAGAGAAAAACATTAATCTTTACAACATATATAAAATCCACACCCTAAAGGCAAACCAGCTGCTGAGAACCCTCACCACTACAGAGAGCAGAGGAAACCATAACAAAGTGAGGCAGGCCCTCCAAGGCAAAGGGTAAACCAGTGGCACATGTTGCAAACCCGCCTTGCAACAGTCCTCAGTGGAGGGCTAGACCAGTAATAGCCAGCCCTCTCTATGATCTCGTTCTGTGACATACACACTATCAATCTCAGTTTACAAGTAGGGACACTGAGGCATAAAGAGGCCGAGTAACTTTCCCATATAACAAATAAGGGGCTAAGCTGAACTTCAAACCAGGTCTGTTCCATCCCAGGTCCGTGTCTCCATCTTCAGGCCACACTGCTTCTCTAAGCGCATCACCACAAATCACAGGTGTGGGGCGGGATTGGGCGATGCCATGGTCCAGAACTGTGGCGATCTGATGTTTTTGTCTTTATTCAACCCAGTGCTGGAACAAATAGTCTGAATGTACAAGCCAGGGTCTGTTCCCGGACAAGAGGTGTCTCACTGTTGCCAGTTTCTTGAAATTCAACTGCCTACAACCTTAGGAAGCAAGGACTACCGATTCTCTCTACTGCCTAAGGTCTTTGCATTTGCTTATTCTTTGAATTCTCTCTCCAGTGTTCCTTTGCTCTGAATCCATCTCCCTCAGCGATTCTAATTCTCCCTATGAATTTCTCCCATTCAGATGTTTTTAAGCAATTACTGATTATTCTACCTGTAGGATGGTTTTCAGAAGGAAATCAACACAATCTAAGGGAGCCTTCTAGGACAGTCAATATGTTTAGGTAGCTATTGCTACACTAGATGAGAAACTGAAGGATGAATCCTAAATGCAGAGTTGGTATCAATGTATCGTGTGACTCAAAGCTAACCCTTTTTAGCCTCTGGGATCTATCTCCTCAAGTATTTCTATAAATGTGTCTTTAAAAGAAATAAGCAAGATCTAGAAACTCTAGGGAAATAAAGGCCAAGCCTTCAGAAAACCAGGTTGAACTGTAATAAAATTAAATGTGTTTTTCAGAGTTCTTCCAATAGCTTCAGGCCAATGATCCTCATTGTTAAAACAATGTTCAGGTTCCAAGCAAGAAACTCTCTAATTTTTTTTTTTTTGTAAGATTAGCTAAGGCTATTAAGATTAAGGTTATTAAGATTAAAGATAGGGATCCATCCCACCCAGCAAGTATCAGCATAAACTGCAGGTGACAGGAAGTAGAGTGTGCCAGATCCACATGACTAAATACTAAAAAGAAAAAATAAAGATTGAAGCTATACTCACTCCAAGGGCAGCTGGGTAGGGGACATCTGACGGGAAAGTGAATGAGGGGCCAGTTGTCACTGGGCTGCTTGGGGGTGGGGTCACAATTAACCCGGTGGTACTTATATGAACCTGCCAAGAAAAAAACAAGTTATTAAAAAGAAGGAGGTCCCATTTTTAAAAATCTGTACCTTTTGTTATTTTGGGAAGGCAGAATTCTTTTCAGTATATTCAACCCAATTGATTACCCAATTTATACGAGGCATTTTACCGGATACTGCAGAGGCATGTGACAAAAGCTGGACACTACAATATTGTATGCACAGAGCTGAGCTATTGTTAGTTTCACAACAACTTGCTACCTCATTTTTGCCTGCTACCATGGGTCACACTGCCCTTTCAGATGGTCAGACATCTGGTGCTCCACTAAGCTAACAATTCTGTGGAAGAACCAGCTAAGGTGAGTTGTGGCTGATCACTCACCTGTCTCTCCATTGTTGGATCTAGGTAAAAATTCTTAAATATTTTGTTATTTTCAAGATCATTTTTCATGACTTCTAGTCAGTTGGGATGCTTAATTAAAATGCAGCTGCCTAGACATGCCTACAGCAGGCAATTATTTATAAACCTTTAAAGGAACAATATCAAGCCAAATTAGTTGTTTTCAAAGGTGTCTTGTCTAGGATACTGCCCAAGATTAATTTACTAGAAAGAAATTGAGTTATTCGGGTCATTTCATTGCCTGTGTTCAATTACTTGATCAATTTCACTCATGTTGCAGAGCAGGGCCAACTCAGAATGCAATGGTGCTGTGTGATGCTGTAAAAATTAGGGAGTGGGGTGGGTTCCTGAAGAAATAGACTGTTTTTTCCTCTACCATGTATAGAAGCAATGGAGTTCACTGGAATCTTGTTTCTCCAAAGAAACAATGATACATCAAAAACGTTAGGTTCAAAAATGCTGGGGATGGAGCTCAGTAGTAGAACACTTGCCTAAAATGCATGAGACCCTGGATTCAATCTCCCATACTGGGATGAGAGGAGAAGGCAGGGGGAAAGCTTGGTTTATAATAAAAATGTAATCCCAGCCAGGTACAGTGATGCACGCCTACAATCTGAGTGACTGGGGAAGCTGAGGCAGGAGGATGGCAAGTTCCAGGCCAGCCTCAGCAACTTAGCAAGGCCCTGAGCAACTTAGTTGAGATCCTGTCTCAAAATTTAAAAAAATAAAAATAAAAAGGGCTGAGGATGTACTTCAGCAGTAAAGCACCTCTGGGTTCACTCCTAAATAAATAATATATAAGAGGAAAAGAAAACTGAAGGTAAAGGTGGGCCTGAGTAAGGAAAGGAAGACAGAAACCAGGCGGATAGCCAAAGGCAGATTCAGCAATGGGCTTTACTGAAACCTGCACACTGGCCCTTTGCTGGGCAGAGGAAAAGTTAGCCCTGTTTCAGAGCCTCCCATGGACCATTTCCCATAATCTCCACAGTTAGGAGGGAGCATGTCACATATGCTACACATACTCAATGCTTTATTGTGGACTGTGGTTCCCTCCAGTGTACACAGTGCCCAAGATAAGTGGGGTTTTCTATAAACCTGGGCGGGAGAAACTGGGAAGCACTTCAAACACTTCCCACCTTCTTCTAGAAATAACTCCTCCCTGAGGCAACGCGCTACCACTGAGAACAGAACTGCAGCACGGGAGGAGTGGTGGGGTGGCTGAAGGGGAAAGTGTTTTAATGGAACACAGAAAGAGCCTTGCTTCCTAAGCTATTCAAACCCAAACAACAAAACAGCTCTACTTTTACAGTCTTCACTCCCAGCTTGGGTGTGGCAAGAGCAGATGTGCTCACACCTGGCTGCTGAGCTCTCTGCAGAAGGGGTAAAGTCTCTATTTATCTTTCTCTTTTGATTTTTCTTCTACTCCCCCAAATGCCTGTCCATTCTCTCGAGGCTCTTCTCATTCACTGCTGTCACCATTCTTAGCAGAAGCTGTCTTTCATGTCAAGAAAACCTCACTGTGCAAATGTTGCTGGATCACAAGATGGAAATGCAGGGTCAACTTCCTATTAGTGAATGTCTGTCTTGACTGCCTTTTCCTGCAGAACCTTATTTAAAAAAACCTTCCATTTTGAATCTTTCCAGGTCCACCTCACTTAGTACTCCACACTCTGATCCTCAGTTCATGTTTGTTTTTCACATAGGGATGATTAGTTACATGACTAAAATCACATGGTTCCATCCTCTATTCATTTTTCAACTGATTCATTCATTTGAATATTGTGTGCTCACTGAATGTCTGCCCTATGGGATGTTATCAAAAAACAAAAAAGACCTCTGCCTTCATTGCACTCATGTTTGTGTGTGTGTGTATGCACCCTACTTTCCTTAAGAAGATCAAAAGTCGTGCGACCTCATCATTTTTTAAAAAGTCAAAACAGCACAATCTCACTCAAGAAGTGGATGCATATAACTCCCAACACACAGTATGAATCTACAGAAGCAGTGTTAAATAAATGATAAGGGAAAAGGATTTTCAATAAAACTGGCAAGGAACACAAAAATTATGTGGTAAATTTTTATTCTGTGATCCAATACAGGAACTTATTAAACTGTAAACTTCTTAAGGACCAGGACTACTATATATTTCTTTTCTTTAAGGGGAAATACTCTTGTATTTATATATATTTTTAAAAACCCAAAGCTGTAATGTGAAGTAAATGTCAAGTCTGCATGAATCTTAAAAAATGATCCAAGACTAGAAAGAAATTTCTCCTGCATGTGGCAGGCTTTACCTGGGACTAAGCTTTTTGACCTTTAAGTTGAAGGAAATATAGCCATTACCTAATTGGATAAAGCTAGTAGTACTGGAATGTAGGCAGGTGCACAGTCAGGCTCATTTTATACTCCAGAATTAAGGCCTAAGGTAGGGAAGTCCTATATCTTATGTATTTTGACGTACACATTGCCTAGATGAGTACAATAATAAGGTTCCCAATAAGCATTTACCAAATGAATGAATGAAAGTTTGCAGTCAACTGTGTTTTTAGTAACATAATAATTATGTGCAGCTTCTTCCTTCCCTCCCCACAATAGTGGAGACTGAAGCCAGAAGCACTCTACGACTGAGCTACATCCCCAGTCCTTTTTTATTTTGAGACATGGTTTCACTAACTTAGCTGAGACTTGCCTCCTCAAATTTACAATCTTCCTGCCTCAGACTCTCAAGTAGTTGGGATTATAGGCATGTGCCACCACACCTAGCTATATGACTAATTTTTAAGACAGTCAAATATTGATGAATAATGAGCTTTTAAAAAAATGCAAAGCACATTTGCTCAGGGTGCACCACTATAATCCCAGCTACTCAGGAGGCTGAGGCAGGAGAACTGCAAATTCAAGGTCAGCCTGAGCAACTTGGAGAGACCTTGTCTCAGAATACAATTTTAAAAGGCTTGTGGATATAGCTCAGTGGTACAGTGCATGTGTAGCATGTGTGAGGCCCTGGGTTCCATTCCCAGTAGAGGATAAAATAAATAAATAACCCATAGGCCTATTTCTAATTTAAATTAAACGTTTCTTTCCATCTTTTCTCTTCTTTTTTATCTACAACTCTGACTGGGAAGTCTAAACATCAAGGTGAGTTATACAGATGTAAGGAGCTGCAAATGTTATGTTTCAACAAGAGCATCTTAAATTTGAGGAGAGATCAAATTTAAGCTGATAATATCTTCCAAAGTAGCACTATGAGAAGGTTTTGTAAAACTGAGTGACTGATTAGTGAAACTGATATTATTTGACCCATCTTGTAAGTTCTGATCTTTCCTCTGAAGAAGACAGTAGTTCTGGGTTGACATACTCCTAGTTAACTTTCCATTCTCTATTTTTTCACCTATGCAGTGGCACATGCCAGTAAGTTGCAGCTCGGGAGGCTGAGACAGGAGGATCACAAGTTCAAAGCCAGCTTCAGCAACAGTGAGGCACTAAGCAACTGGATGAGACCCCATCTCTAAATAAAATACAAAAGTCAAGTGCCCCCACGTTCAATCCTTGGTACCCAAAATAATAAAATAAAGGCTTCATGTCCCAGGTAAACTATTACTTCAGAAGCTGAAATAAATTGTACTTCCCAGCTAGTGAACAAACACGCTTGCAAATAGATCCTTTTGTGACCTAGCTCTTTTTTTATACCTCTCTGAGGCTTTACCTGAGAGGGGGCACTGCAGGAGAGCCCAGACAGTTCGCTGATCCTCGCGGCAGCTGTGGGGTTGCTGGAGCTGATGAGCACAGGAGGGCTGATCTCCATGGAGTGGCGGTTCTGGGCGGCCTGGGAGGACTTGTTTGCCATGGTGAGGGAAGTGAAGGAGTGCCGCTTTTTGGTGTTCTTCTTGGTGTCGGAGTGCTTTGGGGCAGTGCTGCTCTGGGCTGCTGCTGAGGTACATTCTCCAGCATCAACTCCTGGCATGGGAGGCTTGTCCCATTCTATCAGCTGCTTAGCAGCCGAGTTAAACTACAAAAGCAAACAACAAGCCAGCGTGAGAAGTCTCATTGAGATTCACTGTCAACGTGGTTTTTGTTAAAAAGTGTCACCACTTTCTAGTTAGCACATACAAGTTACATTCTGACCACGTGAGGTGTCGTTCCTGCTGATACTGGGATTTCATTGTATTTCTGTCACAGGTAGATATTAAATCAAGAATAATTCCAATGCAAGACTTGAAAAGGTAAAAACAATTTTTTTTTTCTTTAAGAATTTTCAGAAGGTCTAATTTTAACATCTGCCAGAAACAAAGGGAGATGTATTTCAGCTCGCTGACGAAATTTAGAGAACAACCAAAAGGGTATTCAGGTATTTGACAGAATCACCCTGTTACATGGTAATGACTGGGCATTTGCTCAATTTGAACATTGAGGGAACAACTGTTGGCTTTGGCAAAAATGAGCAAGACAACAAAGAATAAAACCGTTCAGTATTAATGCACATGCTCACAAACAAAACCTCCTGCCTCTGAGGGACCCCACAAAAAAGGCGGTAGAAATTCTTGATATATTTTTGTCATGTCATTTTGTCAGTTATTTTCATATGTGCTCAAATTTTAAATCATAATAGGGTAAGACATGAAATTTGAGTCCTCTCAGCAAGCTAACTTGGTCTATTTGAAAAGTCCTAGTATAAAAAACGAAGTATGAGAGGGTCAAAACATATGTACTGGGCTGATAAGATCAGCAAGAAAGGAAAGAACATTAGCTTTTTGTTTTCCCTGAGGCAAAAATAAAACATTTCCAGAAACCTTTAATGATAACAAGCTGCATATGACTTACCTAGATATTACAATAATGAAAAAACACAGGGCACACTGCTTAACCTCTTGTAAAAAAAAAATTGAGGTGAAAAATAATGAACTGTTAAAAGGTAACATAGGTCACATTAAGGACAAAGGAAATTTTCCCATCTCAGAGTGACACACTCAGCACTTCACAATGCCTTTATATGAAAGAGTATAATGTTTTCTTCCTACCCACCTCAATTCTTCAGACCATGTCTTCTCACCCCGAAGATGAGACGCCCTACTAGAAGGGAAATCCTGCCAGTCAATATTTAACAAAATAGACTTGCTTAAGCACACCCAGGCTCCTCAGGAAGCTGTTAATTGCAGCTCAACAGCCCAGGTGCTCCTACAGAAGATTGCAAATTGACTGACAATTTGTTCCTATGGCTCCCTGGGGACTGGAATTCAGGTGGCCTGTCTGAACCATAACTGGAAGGATAAACTTTTTTCAAACAGGAATATCTCTTCTTCTTCAAGGAGTCTTTCAATGGGATAAACTTTCAAGAAGAACAGGCAGCAGTGTTGAATAAGACCTTACCAATGCCTGACGTACCCATGGCAGGAGAAAGGATCGTGAAGATTCTTGTGGTGTGTGTTTAGGGATGAAGAACCAAATTGCTATAAAAGGGCGGCCCGACTAAATCAGTATAGTGACGTTTGGCCAGGAAATCTAGAATTTATAAATCCTACTTTAGTCTAGGTTTCCCACCTTCTAGGTGGCCTCCAAGGAAACCAAATGCCCAAAAGAGGCAAGGTAATGTTTTGTTATTATGGAGGGGGAGGCCCCAACCTCAGAGTAGAACTCTCAGGAACTTTAGTGAGCTGTAGCCGGCAGGGTCTGAAGCAAACAAGAAGCAAAGCAGGCTGCAGAGTTACTTCCTTTCCCCATCCCAAATTCATCACCTCTATGAAATGGAAAGCCAGAGCACCCAGCAGTGCTGAAGGAAGAGACGGAGAAGCCTTCTTACCTTATGATGCCATCTCCCCCCAAGGCACACACCCTCCAAAGCAAGAAGCCTGATCTCTACTCCAGAATCTGGCTAATCAACTGGACACTCCTGCTCTGTTGAGTGAGAAACCTGAGGGAGTGTAAGAACACTTCCTCTTCCTTAGGGGCCAAAAACATGCAGAGGAGACTGCTGCATCTACTTGATGTGGTGTTTAGATTAATCTGGGGGTCAACTCATCAACTCTATTAGCTGATCTTGCTTTGAAATATTACCATAATAGCAAACTCAGCCAACCACTACTTACAATTAATATTGTGTTAATATTTCTGGTTTCCATAGACTGTCCTCTGATATAAATATCTGAGAATTAAATTACTGTTCCCTGTATTACCATTTTTTTTCTCATAAAAATACTGGGTGCTTCCTTTGTGTCTATTTCTATATCATATCCTCTCCATTAAAATAAGAACACATTGTGCATCTATTATATGCTGGATAACAGGCTAGGTGCTAGAGATCTATAGAGAAATAGTCTCTGCCCTTAAGGAGCTTTATAAACACACATTAAAAAAAATAACACAAATGCTTTCCATAATTTCTTAGGTCTGGCTACATTTGCACAACGATATGCTTTTTGAGATTTGTCCATATTGCTCCATGAATCAGTTGTTTTCAATTGCTGTGTTAACAGTCCAGCGTGTAAATAAACTATAATTTATCCATTCAACTGCTGATTGAAGTTTGGGTTTTCTTCCTTATTTTCTCCTCCCTTTCCTTCCTTCCAATAGACTGGATATTAAGAATAAATACAGCCATGAATAATTTAGTACATGTCTTTTAGTGGACATAAGCACTCATGTGAGTCTATCAGATACATATCTAGGAGTAAAACCTCAGGACCATAAGGCAGATATATTTACAAAAATAAAGTTATACGCAGATGCATGCATATACCAGAAGCCACAGCATGGTATGGTAGAATTAGCACGCTGAGAGACAGAAGACCACAATCCTAGGGCTAGTACAGCCATTAACTAACTCTGTGACCTTAACACGGCCCATTTACCTCTCTACTGATCACAGCCTCCTGATCAATAAAATGAGTATTATGTCAAAGCCAATGATTTTTATGTCTCTTTTAGCTCTCCGCATGTACAATGCATAATATCACTTTACACATAGTTTATTTTCCTATTTTATTTCTATTCCCTTAAATAACCTAGTGTATTTTTTCTGCATTCCATTTTTACATAGGGTCAGTAATATTAGTTAGTAGGATGTCATCACACTTTAAAATCACTTTAGAATTCTTCTGAAGCAGCAAAAGTTACTATGAATAACAATGCCCCTTGCTTCGTTTTATGAGTTCCAGAGAAAATGGTAAAGTGAAGACTAGGTGGAAGCTTCAGGTAAATCAGAGTGGAAGCTCAAGAGGCTTTTGTTGTAAGTGTAACTTAGCCTTTGGTACCAACAGGAAAGCAAGGATCTGACAGCTTTAAATAGGATTTTGATGAAATTCATTTATGAATGTTTGTTTGAGCTCAGTGGTGTGAGCTTTCTGTGACATTTATCTAACTGTGACCTTTAAAGTTAAAAGTGTACTCATCAACCACAAAATAAATTTGTACCCTAAAATACCTACTTCCAAGCATTTGATGAGGAACTTGGACAAGACTTAGGTTGATACAAAGTAAAATTCAGTGTACTGGAGCTAAAGGCAGGGACTAGGGATTTATTGATCTTAAAATTCTTGTCCCTTTTTGAGGAGAAGCTGAAAATCTATAAAGATTTGTCTTTGGGAGTTATCAGAAATTTAAATAAACTTGGCAGAAAATTGACAAAATAATATTAATAACAATAAGACATTTTAAGAAATATTAAAATGAGCTTTCTGTGCATGTGGCTACCCTCTTTGCTAAAGAGAATGTGGTCTTTTTAAAAGATGAGACTTAAAACTTTTTTTTTAATCTTTTTTTTTTTTTGGGGGGGGGGTAGGGTTCTTTTGTTGTTATTGTTTTTTGGAACTAGGGGTGGGACCCAGGGCTTCGCAAATGTAAGGTGGACATTTTGCCGCTGAGCTACATCCCAGCCCAAGAGACATTTTTTTTTTTTAAAGAATTTTTTTTAATATTTATTTTTTAGTTTTCGGCGGACACAACACCTTTGTTTGTATGTGGTGCTGAGGATCGAACCCGGGCCGCACGCATGCCAGGCGAGCGCGCTACCGCTTGAGCCACATCCCCAGCCAAGAGACATTTTTTAAAGAGAAAATAATTTTAATGAGATCTACATTTAATACTCACTATTTCATATAAAGCTTTTCAGATGAATCGGTCTCTAGCTTTGAATACCAGAGAATAAAAATAATAGGCCTGAGAAGAAAATATTTTAATCTATAATCTACTGCAGTATCCCCAAACTAATTGGGTTTTTTTCTTGATAAAAGGCAAATAAAACTTTCAAAAAGGAACATGTTCGTTATTTTTTTAAAGAAAATAAACAGTGTAGTATATTATGGGGGAAGAATTCAAGGGTCTCAACCAGTTACCCACAACTGTCTCCTCTCAACCCATTTCCGGGGTGTATTTGCACTTAACAATTCATAAAGAATCCTTTCACACATTTTCTATGTAGATGTCATATAATGCATCTACTTTTAAAATTTTTAACACAAATGAAACCAGGCCATACATACTATTCTCTCCTTTAACAACAGCTCATGGACGTATGTCCATGTCAATAGAAGCAGGCATGGCGTTCTGTTATATACAGATGTCATCATTTAATATATTTTGGCATGCTTATGCAAGCATATCCATGGGGTAAGTTCCCAAAAGTGAATTTAATATTACCACAGTGTAAGCTTAAAGTATTTTTTGAAGAATATAGTCAAATTATATCACTTCTGACAGTGTCTTTGTTTCCCCACGTTGTTAACTCCATTAGTATTACCAAGGACTGGTTAAGCCTCGATTAGTTGGAAAGGTAAGAAACTATATTGTATTGTTTAGTTCGTATTACTATATTTTATTAATGAGATTAAGCATTTATTTTCCTTTTTATCATTTGCCTCTTTCCACATCTTCTCTGTATTGGTATTCTTCTTAATATATAAAGTACTCTTTATGCGAGATATGAGTGTATACATGTCTAAGCTAGAAATATTGTTAATTTAAATTAATGTTTTTGTAAAGAAAATTATATTTTGCTTCAAATTTATCAATCTTTTCCATTACAGCAACTTAACATCAAGACTTAAAAATATTATTTCATGATTGTTTTTAAAAGGAAACCTTTTTCTCTTAGTATTTAATGGTTCCTTCCTTCCTTCCTCTTTGTACCTCAGCCTTTGAACCACATGACTGCATGTTTGTTTGTTTTTTAATAAGGAGAGGGTGGGGAGAGGGAGAGGGAGGGAGGGAGGAATGCCTTTCTTTCTTTATTTTATGTGGTGCTGAGAATCGAACCTGCTTAGCCCGTGCTAAGGGAGCGCTCTACCGCAGAGCCACAATCCCAGCCCCGCATGGCTTTTTTTTTTTTTAAAGAATACAGAAGGATTGGTTTCTGTGTCCTCTATTCTGTACCATTGGTCCACCCGCCTGTTTTGGTACCAGTACCATGCTGTTTTTGTTACTATTGCTCTGTAGTATAGTTTGAAGTCTGGTATCGCTATACCGCCTGATTCACACTTCCTGCTTAGCATTGTTTTTGCTATTCTGGGTCTTTTATTTTTCCATATGAATTTCATGATTGCTTTCTCTATTTCCACAAGAAATGCCATTGGGATTTTGATTGGCATTGCATTAAACCTATAGAGAACTTTTGGTAATATCGCCATTTTGATGATGTTAGTTCTGCCTATCCATGAACAGGGTATATTTTTCCATCTTCTAAGATCTTCTTCTATTTCTCTCTTTAGGGTTCTGTAGTTTTCATTGTATAAGTCTTTCACCTCTTTTGTTAGGTTGATTCCCAAGTATTTTATTTTTTTTGAAGATATTTTGAATGGAGTGGTTGTCCTCATTTCCATTTCAGAGGATTTGTCGCTGATATACAGGAATGCCTTTGATTTATGCGTGTTGATTTTATATCCTGCCACTTTGCTGAATTCATTTATTAGCTCTAATAGTTTCTTTGTAGAGCCTTTTGGGTCTGCTAGGTATAGAATCATATCATCTGCAAATAGTGATAATTTAAGTTCTTCTTTTCCTATTTTGATGCCTTTAATTTCTTTCGTCTGTCTAATTGCTCTGGCCAGTGTTTCGAGAACTATGTTGAAGAGAAGTGGAGAGAGAGGGCATCCCTGTCTTGTTCCAGATTTTAGAGGGAATGCCTTCAGTTTTTCTCCATTCAGAATGATGCTAGCCTGAGGCTTAGCATAGATTGCTTTTACAATATTGAGGTATGTTCCTGTTATCCCTAGTTTTTCTAGAGTTTTGAACATAAAGGGATGCTGTACTTTGTCGAATGCTTTTTCCGCATCTATCGAGATGATCATATGGTTCTTATTTTTAAGTCTATTGATGTGGTGAATAACATTTATTGATTTCCGTATATTGAACCAGCCTTGCATCCCAGGGATGAATCCTACTTGATCATGGTGCACAATTTTTTTGATATGTTTTTGTATCCGATTCGCCAGAATTTTATTGAGGATTTTTGCATCTAGGTTCACCACAAAACTACAACTATCTTATATTTGATAAAGGGGCTAAAAGCATGCAATGGAGGAAGGATAGCATCTTCAACAAATGGTGCTGGGAAAACTGGAAATCCATATGCAACAAAATGAAACTGAATCCCTTTCTCTCGCCATGCACAAAAGTGAATTCAAAATGGATCAAGGAGCTTGATATCAAATCAGAGACGCGCCGTCTGATAGAAGAAAAAGTTGGCTACGATCTACATACTGTGGGGTCGGGCTCCAAATTCCTCAACAGGACACCCATAGCACAAAAGTTAATAACTAGAATCAACAAATGGGACTTACTCAAACTAAAAAGTTTTTTCTCAGCAAAAGAAACAATAAGAGAGGTAAATAGGGAGCCTACACCCTGGGAACAAATCTTTACTCCTCACACTTCAGATAGAGCCCTAATATCCAGAGTATACAAAGAACTCAAAAAATTAGACAATAAGAGAACAAACAACCCAATCAACAAATGGGCCAAGGACCTGAACAGACACTTCTCAGAGGAGGACATACAGTCAATCAACAAGTACATGAAAAAATGCTCAACATCTCTAGCTGTCAGAGAAATGCAAATCAAAACCACCCTAAGATACCATCTCACTCCAGTAAGATTGGCAGCCATTAGGAAGTCAAACAACAACAAGTGCTGGCGAGGATGTGGGGAAAAGGGTACACTTGTACATTGCTGGTGGGACTGCAGATTGGTGCAGCCAATTTGGAAAGCAGTATGGAGATTTCTTGGAAAGCTGGGAATGGAGCCACCATTTGACCCAGCTATTCCCCTTCTTGGTCTATTCCCTAAAGACCTAAAAAGAGCATGCTACAGGGACACTGCTACATCGATGTTCATAGCAGCACAGTTCACAATAGCAAGACTGTGGAACCAACCTAGATGCCCTTCAATAGACGAATGGATAAAAAAAATGTGGCATTTATACACAATGGAGTATTACTCTGCATTAAAAAATGACAAAATCATAGAATTTACAGGGAAATGGATGGCATTAGAGCAGATTATGCTAAGTGAAGCTAGCCAATCCCTAAAAAACAAATGCCAAATGTCTTCTTTGATATAAGGAGAGTAACTAAGATCAGAGTAGGGACGAAGAGCAGGGAAGAAGATTAACATTTAACAGGGATGAGAGGTGGGAGGGAAAGGGAGAGAGAAGGGAAATTGCATGGTAATGGAAGGAGACCCTCAGGGTTATACAGTGGAGGAGGTAGAGAGAGAGGAGGGGAGGGGAGGGGAGAGGTGGGGAAGGGGTAGGGTGGAGGATGGGAAAGGCAGGGGAGCACAACAGACACTAGTATGGCAATTTGTAAATCAATGGATGTGTAACTGATGTGATTCTGCAATCTGTGTATGGGGTGAAGGTGGGAGTTCATAACCCACTCGAATCAAAGTGTGGAATATGATATGTCAAGAAATTTGTAATGTTTTGAACAACCCACAATAAAAAAAAATGTAAAAAAAAAAAAAAAAAAAGAATACAGAAGGACAGTGCTGTGTTTCTTCCACCAGCTGCTCTATCACTGTTGAATTAATGGTCCATCTTTTCCTCACTGGTTGGAAATGGTACCTTTATAAAGCCTTTATGCTGTAAATGTTGTATTTCAACATTTACTGCATTTCTAGGTTGAATGTTTCTTCCCCAGATAAATCAGACACTTTGAAGAAAACCAATGGATTAATGCTATGGGATAGAAATTCGTGTCCACTTTACACCCCTCTTAGCAGAAATGAAAATATTTGGTCCTTTGCAAGATGCTTCTGACAACTTGGCAGTGTGGAATTTATATTCCCATTAGTATTCTATTCTTCTCTGCAATTTAGGTAACAAAGCTTTTGTGTTTGGATGATCTAAATATAAAAGGCAAGCTCAGTCTTCATTTATAATACAAGACTTACCCACAGAAGAGGAATAACTTGAGAGACTGAAAGGATTACTTGGAGGTTTTTAGAATTGATATAAAAGCCTCCCTTAGGCAAAAACTCCATTTAGGTCTCTGTAAATATTTGTCGAATGAATAAAAATATTTGTCTCTTGGAATCATCAGCGGGGGAAAGTCTGCCTCTGGACTAGTACTGTGCAACTGTATGGGTCATACATATAACTTCAAACTTGCTAGTAGTCACATTTAAAAGGATAAAAAAGAAAAGATAAGATTAATTTTAATGACATACTTAATTAAGCCCAACACCTCCAAAATATTATCCCTTCTACATATAATCACTATAAAAAATGGAGATAGCAGCACTGCTTTTTTGGTTACCAAGTCCTTGAAATCCAGTCTGTATCATGTACTTATTATAGCCCACCTCAGTTTGGATTAGCCACATTTAGCCGGTGGGGTCTTACTGGGAATTGAACCCAGGAATGCTTTATCACTGAGCTAGTCCCCAGCCCTTTTAATTTTTTTTAATTTTGAGACAGGGTCTAAGTTTCTGAGGCTGGCTTCAAACTTGTGATCCTCCTCCTCTGTCTGCTGAGTTGCTGGGATTACAGGCTGAGCCACCATGTCCAGCAGTCTAGCCACATTTCAATTTGTTCGAGGGTGACTTGTGCATTGATAGCTCAGCTCTAGTCTGTATGTAGTTCATGAGGGGAAAGAATCCAAACAACAAGTGGCTGTCCTCCTCACGCTCGCTAAGCACCAAGAATTTGCTGAACAGAGAAAAGAAGCCTCCTGTGACCTCCTGTGGCCCACACTTCTGGAGCCTCCTGAACCCTGAAACAGTTGTAAAGACTCAAGCTTTATTCACTTAAGCAGCAGTAACAACAGGGACTCCTAATATAACCCCCCTATATCCTGCCAGGGGAAAAGGTTTTACAAAGGGACTGTCCACTCCGCTAGGTTAGGAAGGGGAAACATCTGTAACTTAGCCCTTCGCTTACAGTTATCTTTACCTCTGTTGGCCCTTGGGGTTAAAAAATAAATTAATGAGAATTTTCCTTTCCAGGTTTCTAATTTTGAAATAAAGGTACAAAGGAAGGGTACACGTCATTGAAAGTCTAAAAAGAATTTGAGTTTAGGAGAGTTGAAAAAGATACTGTCTAAGAAAACCACAGGTACATCCTTGAACTTGAAGTCAAAGATTTAGGTTAGAGTCAGGTGTCCATTGGGCATGTTGGTACACTCCTTTAATCCAGCCACTCAGAAGGCTGAGGCAGGAGGATCGCAAGTTCAAGGCCAGCCTCAGCAATATAGCAAGTCCCTCAGCAACTAAGTGAGACTCTGTTTAAAAAAAAAAAAATTAAAAAGAGCTGGGAATGTGACACAGTGGTAGAGCACTGTACTAGGGTTAAATCCCCACTACAAGGGGGAAAAAAAAAAGATTACTCCACACAGGTAGAGTAATCTTGGATGAACCCTTTCCATTCCTTGGCTGTATAAAACAAGGAAGGCATTATCACTCCAGGTAGAAATGACTGTGGGTTAAAGTGCCTTGTAACCTATGAAGTACTATACAAACTTGAGAAATTCTTCCTTTCAGGGACATCCAAGCCCACCATTCACTAGCTTTGTTGCCTCGGGCAAGTCACTTTACCCTGCCTGTACCTCCCAATTTCTCATAAATTACATGAAGTTGGACTTAATATTATCTAAAAAGTTTCATGCCTAGGTATAGTACAAATAACCAAAACAAAAATGCCCCATCCAAAAGATTCGATAAGCAGTGACCTCTATGAGAGCAATAATGCCCTCAGGTCCACGGTGAGAAGAGTCAAACCAAATAGAGGCTTTTACTCATGCAAAGGTTTTTTGAGTGATTGTTATAAGTGAAGACAGTACTGGATAGGAAAAGAGAAAAGAGAACCTAGAAAATAGCACAGTGGATCCTACAGAGCTCAGGCAGGTGAGGTTAGTAAATAAACAGTGAGGTCACTCACTATTCGCCAGGTAAGGAAGAACAGTGAGTGGTGGGCATATTCTGGTGACCCAGGGAGTATCTGTGTGTCTGTGCTCTCTCTAGGGCAAGTGGCTTGGCAGAATCAGCTGGTTTTTTTTTTTTTTTTTTTTTAAGGAAAGCTAGAAATTAGTCATACGTAAAATCTCCTGATTTTTCATCTTAACTAATTAAAACAAAACCACTTTGAGCTGGGGCTGTACTCAGTGGTAGAGCCCTTGCCTAGCGCATGTGAGGCACTGGGTTTGATCCTCAGTACCAAATAAAAATAAATAAAAATAAGAATACTGTGTCCATCTACAACTAAAAACAAATTTAAAAAACAAAAAACAAACAAACAAACAAAAACCACTTTGAAATCCAAGCATACAAGTCACCTGAGGGCCATATGAGTTAGTGGTGTCTGATTTAGGAAGGAAAAAATCCAGAAAAAAAGAACAGGGGTAGACAGAAAAGACATAGAAGACCTTGCGAAGCCTCTCTGGCCAACCATCCAACCAATGCTCCAGAAATGAAAAGCAAAGTCTCTCAGGAACATGAGGACAATGCTAGGTGTTATCTGGAAGACCAAAGAGAGGCTCAGAAAAGGCAGTTAATGGCAGCCAAGAGGGCACTTTGGGGGTCTGGAGGGGCCAAAGGCTAGCTACAGGAATAAGCAAGAGGGCATAAGTGGCTCTTCTGAGAGTTATGGCAGGAAAAGGAAGAAAAGAGTAGAACTGTAAGGAGGAGAGGGTAGTCATGAAAGACCTTTTTTTTTTTAAATCTTTATTTTTATTTGTTTATTGTTATGTGGTGCTGAGGATCGAACCAAGGGCCTCATGCATACAAGGCAAGCGCTCTACCACTGAGCTACAACCCCAGCCCTGGAACACCTTTTTGAAGGGAGTTAAAGACAAGATCATTTTCTTGAATCAAGGGGGAGCCAAGGGAAAGAGAGTGATTGACATGCAAGACAAACAAACAAAAAAAAAAAGATACAAATGATGTGACCAAGTTCCTGGAGGACAAAAGACCTGGAGAAGACAGCAACTGCAAAGCAGAGCCCCTCACAATTATGGACGGTGTTATGTGCAGAAAAACTGAAAAGACAGAAGGAAACAACCCTGAAAATTAAGGCTCATTATTGGGGCCTGCTACTTCTGAAACAACAGATCTCCAATCTAATTATGGTACTGGGGAGAGAGACTCGTGAAGAATTTTGAAACTGGGCTCAGTTCGTGTAAATGTCCTTGAACTGACGATACGTGAGGTTTGTATGTATGTTTCTATCTTCTATCTGTTCACTAAATGCACAATATAAATCAGAAATGCTTATTAACGAGTACACATTCCAAGGATACATTTTATTTTCCAGAACCTCATTACCAGATGTAGTAATACTATGGAGGAAATATACCCATATCCCAAGAGGTACAGAATATGGAATTGTCATTAAATTCTAAGCAAAGCTTTGTCAAATGTGAAATGACACACTGACAGAAATTCCATCGTAATGTGTAATCAGTTTATAAATCAATGAACAGGTTTCTCCCTGGTCTTGGATAACCCAGAGTGTGTCTGGGTGGGATATGTACCGGCAGTAGGGAGGACAGTGAATGGGAAGGAATCTGGCACAGGAGGAGAATGAGGATGCTGACCACCATGACTTTACACATTTGTCTGAAGTCTTCTCAGCATATGGAGAAAGTTTTACCTAGAATGTATGTAAAGCTTTATGTGTACATTATCACTAACCTTTACTCTAAACATTATCACTAACCTTTACTCTAAAAACTAATGTTGTTCTACAATGCTTAGAAAAACTTGCACAAAATATTCCACTTCACTATAGAGAAGCTTTTCTCCCATTAATTTTAAAATCAAAATGCTTCGGTTCAAGCCACTTTTATTTTCACATATGCACACAAATAAATGCCCACACAGCACAGAATATTCAGCCTTCTTCACTAGAACACTAGACATGACTTAACAGTTGGTTAAATGAAAGGAACTTACTTTGCTTAGAAAAAAAAAAAAAAACCTTAGTTCTAGCAAAATTTAGGATATACACAGCATATAATAAAACTTTTAAACAATAAAATTTAAAAAATACTAATTATGGCCATGATTAATTTGTGATTTTCTCTTTAAAAGGCAACCGCACAGTTGAAATTGAGTAATGAATCATTTCTGAAAATTAACCTTTTACATGTTAGAACTTGGAAGTGTTTTCATAACTTTTTATGCAAAATCAAAACATCCCATATACGTTTTAAGACGGCTAAATAATAATAGTGATTTTGCACACTGTTAGGAACAATCGTCATTGCATGTCCTCTGAGGCAAGTACAGGGCAATCGCCTACGGCAGGATGGAGACTACCATTTCTTCTTAATTACCGACTATGTCCCCCTAAACAAGACACTTGTCTTAAAAAAATGGCAAAAAATAATTAACTAAATTATGGTTTAGCTACTAGAGGGTTTATTATGTAGCTCTAAAAACTGATGGTTAGCAGTACTGCAGTTATGGGCAAAAGGGCAAAATCATGTATGTAATGTCATTAATTCATAAGGAAAAAGAATGAAAGGGTATTTACCAAAATTACATGTGATGAGATTTAGGATCATTTATTCCCTTTTCAAGTCCTCTGGAGTGAAGTAAGGGTAAATTTTTTACAGGGACATGGACAAAGAAATATCCCAGATGAGTTCTAAAGGCAGCCATTCCAAAGCATGTTTTATAGGAACAACCAGTAAAACTCAGCTAGGACCCTGGTCCCTGCCCGGGATTCCTGGTGAATCAAGGTGGACATTAGATACCACGTGTTCATTACCTAGATCTCTGGTCAGGCTAGGCAGGAGACATACATTTTTATATCAAACTACTCAGAGAACCAGAAACTACCCGTTCAGACAGGTAGGACTCAATAAATGTTCACTGATCTTTACAATCTTAGCTCCCTGAATGTTTTCCTTGTGAGAAACAAAAGGAAACTCTTAAATTCTGCTGAATAATAGATGGAGCATAAACTGCCGTACATAAAGTTCCTTACCTAATCTAGCCACTCTTTTTCACATGACGTCTCTGGCCCTATATTAAGCAGCTGTTGGTGGAGCTCAGAGGAGACCTGTCCTTGCTTTTAGAACATCAGGAGCCAGTGCCCATTTTTTCTTCTTTCATTGTGACAGAAAGAGAAGCAACCATTTTTTTTTTTTTTTGTATGAAGCTGATAACATTCAGAAGACATGAAACCTACACCTTGGGACCTGCCCCACAGTATTAAAAGTCCAAAAGATGAAAGCTACTCAAAAGCAGATCCAGTGTAATCAGCAGGTCAGGAAGAAAGGATGGTACTAAGCCACTTTCATTCTCCTTTACTGACTTCTCAACAGTATCTCTAAATTTCACTGATAGAAATGAACTTACTTCAAAACTGGAGGGGAAATTGGGGTGTTATGAAATTTAATACTTCTCCCTTTCCAACTTCCCAACAATTGCCCTAAATTTCTTTTATAAACATTGATTATACTTTTTAATTTTAAAGGAAAAAAATTCATTCAAAAATATAAATGACAGAGTATTTCTTTATATAGTTCAATCAACTATATGAAGTCTTTGATTATTACATCAAAGACTATTATTTTGTCCTTCTGCTATCATTCTCTACAAAAAAGACTTTTAAGTTAAAAAAAAAATCAAGTTAACACTGCTATTCTTAGTTACTGCAAGGGTCACCTTGGCAACTTCAAACCATGTACCTAAACCTCCATTTCTTCTTCTTTGGAACACAGATAATATCTTCCAGTCCCCTAACTCTGTAATGGAGGAAGCTAGAGATCCCACTTGTAAGAAGACCATTTGTGCTTTCTGAGTCCTGTGCATTTGATCTTCCATGATCAAAGCTGTCAACACATAATATTCCTTAGCCAGAGGAACATATTCCTTCTATCCAAAAGTCTGTATCCTTTAGCCAACATCTCCCCAACCCTGCCCTCCTGCCTGTAAGTCTTTTACATATTACAAAAAAACAAACAGCGTGGGTTGCCAGATCTAATCCGCAGAGTATGGCTACCATTATTTTAGCCTGGGAAAATTCTAAACTTGGCATAACCAAACACTCACTGAGACTGGTTTAAAAGAAAAAAAGAAAGAAAAATATCTAAGGTCACACAGACCCAATGACTCGGAGGAATGTAACTCCCTGACATGACCCGGAAAAAAAACAATAAAACACATATCTAGATAGGGAATGATGGGAATATGAGCTGGAAAAATTTAAAGTCGGCAAAATCTACAAACTCGATTGTCTCTGGTTTAGAAACTGTGGTCCTACAAGTTCTTAGGTTGTTCATTCATTCAAGCAATATTTAGTGAGTATCTACAATTAGCAGTTGCTGTGTGAGAGCCTCAGGAGATTGAGGTCAATGACAAGGTACTGTCCACTGGAGCTCACTTTCTAACGGTGGAAGGGAGGATGGGGAACAGTTGGTAACCAGATGGACAAATAACCTGAAATAGCTAGAAAAATGTGCTATGAAGGAATAATAATAATATGGTGGTAATAATTAGCCTTCACTTAAAAGCTCTTATAGGGTACCACGCACTGTTCATTAGTACTACTGAAATTAATTTGCCCTATGAAGATGTTTTATTATTTGAAACATGAGAAGACCAGGCCTAAAGTCACTCAGATAGTTTGTATTGGGGCCAAGACTCGAAATCCAAGATTTCCCCCACCATCAACCAGAACATGTTTGAGATAAAGCAGCGAAAAGGAGAATTACCTTAGAGAAAGCCTGTCAGAAGAGTGAAGTGGGACATAAAGAATGGGAATTGTAGCCCTATTTCTGACAGTAACTCAAAAATAAAAACAGCTCTCTCTTAGGCCACTCCTACACGTTATCTGCACATAAGGAATGCTTATCTTACTTATTATCTATGGCAAAGAAGCAAGTTGCTAGGTAACTTTTTATTATTGAAAAACCCAAGTGATATTTCAAACAAATGACAAAAAAAATCAAATAAAATAAGAAATTTAATAAAAATGTACAGTTCACTATAAACCTATAATACATACACAACAATGTTTGGAAAATGTCCAAAATCCCATATTTAGCACACTTCATTCAAACCTTTTGAATGCTAACAATCATGTCATCCTTGTCCAAATAATTGCTACAACTGAATGAGTCAGCTCCAAATTAACAGGCTTGTTAAAATCTTCCATTCTATTGTACAGACAACTGGTATTTTTGAACAAAGAAAGAAGCAGGCTACTAATTTCTCTTTCTTTTATTATTATTTTTTTTAACTGCACTCAAGTCTTTGACAAATATCTCCTTTGTATACATATCCTGGCATGGTGTCTTTCAAGGAAATTCTCACCACTTCCCAGCTAGCTCGAGTCTAGGACAAGTCAGTCTCAACAGAACCCAATCCACACTATCTAAACCATGTCCACAAAGGATGTGATCAGAGAATCTCCAGAGGCGAAGGGTGATGGGATCAAAGCAGAAGAACCCTCCTCATGGAGCTAGACAAGGACTCTATGGGACAGAATTCAGGGCCACTTATATAGCCATATTTTACTCAGTATCCAAACCAAGACAAACTCTTCTCTTCAGACTTTGAAGAGGTTTGTGTTTTACTTTAATAAGAAGATCCATATGCAAATCACAAAACTATCAATCCTCTTATCACTACAATGCAGGTGGAGATTAGAGCTCACAGTTACTACCTGAGTCAAAGGAGAAGAGAGAGGACCATGGAACATGGGAAGGCAGCATTTCTCACCATCTCAATCCTCCTGCTGCCCACCTCCAATGCTCAGCTTCTTTCAATCTGCGTATATTCCACACACAGCTCCATATCTAACCTCTGACCCACACATTCCACTCCAATTCTACAATCCTACCCCCCAGTACCATCCTGTTCCATTTCTGCCAAAAGCAAGGCCCTTGGACATTTCTATTACCAATGCCAACCAGGAGTAGTTAGAAGAGTCTCAGCTTCTGCGCACACACCTGTGCAAAGTCAGATGTGGCTCTGGAAACTCGGGAATGCATTTGGTGGTGATTCTCTCATTTGATCATCGTCATGCTCTGGTATCTGGTGTAATCTGCTCTCCAAACTACTCTTCAAAATGCACAGTGGTGCTGAACCTTTTTGAGACAAACTATCTCATTCCATCTTCTCAAAAACTCTGGGAGTTAACTGCTTTTGGCAGCAATGTGAAAAAAAGCAAAAGCACCTAACCCTGATGGAGCCTTAAATGTCTGTTCATAAGATACAAGAAAACTACTCACAAATGAATTTTTGTACCATGGCCTGCTTTTATTTTGGAGACTATCTGGGCTCTTAAAGTGGGCCAAATAAGATTAGGTTTATAGAGTAAGAAAAAGACCATTATTTAGGAAACAGTCCTGGTTTTCGATTCTTAGAGTTTCCTTTTCTGCATCTGATAGTGCCCTGGAAGGCATTCTGCACTAAAGAAATAGGTGTATTTTGATAGGCTGTGAATAAAATCTGCCTCTACTACAATTGCCTGAGGGCTAACTCTGGTGCCACTAATCCCCAGATGCTTTGCTCCCCACCAAGAGCGTCAATCTGATGACTTGACACCAAAGAAATGTTCATCGGCTCCTAGACATAAATGAGTTGTTTACCACATCTCAACTAGAAAAAAAATGTGATTCAAATAAGGAAAATGCTCACTTGGAAGGAAAAAGGGCAAAAAACTGAAAATGCTTTCCAGTTGGGCAGAAGCTCACCTTTCCAATTTAAGTCAGAGTCAATAATCCTAATGACTCAAGTGCCTGTTGACTCTAGACTTGCCATGGGTGGGGTGTCTTCTGACTATCTACACAATTCTTCACCTGCCCTATAACAAAAATATAGCAATACCTTTTCATGCCTCACAAACCAAGTCTCCCCATGTGATATTGATAATACCTAACAAGTAAAGACAGGCTTTTATTATTAACCTTGCGCTTACTCATGCTCTTTAGCATAGCTATTCAAATACTTGGAAATGCTTGTAGTTTTCCATGACCCACAGTCAGAATATATAAATAACATGCAAAAAAAGATTGACTGTTAAGAATTTTTTCCTGTTGTTTACTTTCAAAGGAGGAAACAATTTCAATAAACAGGAAGGGTATGGATAAAAATTCAAGACTCATATACATGGTTTGAATTACTTCCTTGGATATACAGTAGTGAAACTGATTTTTTTTTTTTTTTTTTGACTCTGGCAATCTCCTGTCTAAGGAAGAAATTGAATGCTGGCTACGATGACATAATTTGTCATTTTAATATTCAGAATCATGCCAAAATAAATGCTTCAGATAAAAAGATGACAAAACAAATGATTTTTGTATCTTACATACTGAAGATATATGCTTTGAAATTTTCCAACAGAATCACTTTCAATTCCCCCAGCAATGCTCTCTCTTACTTTCTGGCTTTTGCACATGCCATCATTCCTTCCTGGGTATTCTTTCTGCTATAAAATGCACCCTTTCCATCTCTCCAGTGAACCTCCATCGGTCCAGCACACAGATCCCTACAAGGACCTCACTTCTCCCCAGAAGCTGTCTCTGACCAAAGCACCTTTGTATGATTGTCGGGGGCTGTGGTTGCTTCATTCTTTGAAAATTCCTTTGGTTTTGTTTTCAGCAAGAAATGTTTATTACTGAAGGGCATTTAGTTTATGATATACAATGTCATGGAAGCCTACTGTAAATTGTAACTTGCTAGCTCATTTTTAACTTGTGCTTGTGATAGGCAGCTTTCCATGGCTCTGACCAAAATACATGACAAGAACAAATCAGGGGAGGAAGTGTTTACCTTGGTCCAGGTTTCACTAACTAGGTTACATCTCTTGTAATCCAATTTCTTCTCTGAATATTCCTTTATTAACACGGGAGCTTTTGAGGGTACCTCATATCCAAACCATAACAGCTTTTCTTTAAAATAACAGAACTATGTTACTTTATGCATGTTCTTTTTTTTTTAATATTCATTTTTCAGTTTTCGGCGGACACAACATCTTTATTTTACTTTTATGTGGTGCTGAGGATCGAACCCAGCGCCCCGCGCATGCCAGGCAAGTGTGTTACAGCTTGAGCCACATCCCCAGCCCTATGCATGTTCTTTAAAAAGAAAGCCTGGCCACAAGCTTTTGGAGTCATGATAATTAAAAGGGAGAGGGAAGCTAAGAAGTTGCTGGGATATGATAGAGAAAGATTTATATAACAAATGTTTATTAAAGGTCTTGGCTGTGAGTCACTATTTTGTTCTGATGATGTGGCAGATAATGAAAGAGATAAGCACATAAACAAACACATTAATCTTCCACCTTACTCAGGAACTTCATTAACTTTCTGATCCTGGGGCTGGCAAATGGAATAGAACACCTGGAAACAGTACAGGTGATGGACAGGAGGTGTAGTGTACCTTCAACCGACACAGGAATGCTCTGAGCAGGAAGATGAAGTAAAGAGTCTGAAACATTCTGCAATCTTCAGTAACTGAAGGACAGAATGAAGTTTTCCTAATTCTTCCAGTGATCCAGGAGAAGGCATTTCTGAGGCTGCTTTGTGCCATGACGACTCCTGAAGGCTCGTATTGCATTATTAAGATTTACTTACTAAGCTGAACACCAACGCAATTCATGAGTCTACAGGTTAACTTACCTCAACGTAGGAAATCGGAAATATTCCTATTTTGTCTGCCAACATTCCTTCAGCCCAGTTTTCATCCACTCTGCGGATCACAGTCAGAACATCATCCTGGAGAAACAACAATCATTAGGCTCCCTGATCCCTTTATCAGTTAATTTTCCTTTGCAATAAAGAACTCAAGTTTCAAGAGTAGATGAGTAAAAATGTTGTGACATATCTTTATACACATTCAAACTCTGCATGAATTAAATGATAATCACCCATCAACCTGGCGTTCTATTAGTTGTAAAACCACAAGCTTTGACACAAAGGGTTGGCCTCTTATTTTATTTAGTTCCATAAACTGCAACCTCAAATTCTATCTGCCTGAGCACCTTGAATTTCTGTTTAAATTGATTCTCAGAGGCCTGGCATGGTGGTGCATGCCTGTAATTCCAGTGGCTCTGGAGGCTGAGGCAGGAGGCTTGTGAATTCAAAGCCAGCCTCAGCAACTTAGAGAGCCCCTAAGCAACTCAGTGAGACCCTGCCTCTAAATAAAATACAAAAAAGGCCTGAGAATGTGACTCAGTGGCAAAGTGCGTATGGGTTCAATTCCTGCTACAAAAAAAAAAAAAAAAATTGGTTCTCAGATGCTTCTCACTTTCTGATAACACACCAAAGGCCCATTCAAACACATATCCGACTGCTTTTTTTTTTAAACAAAGCCATAATATTTTGCTTAAAATTCCAAACCATTTTATCAATTCAGTAAATATATTGCAGGTGCTATTATGCAAATAAACTTACATATAAAATAAGGAAATAATGTCATCTCATCTATTATTCATGATTCAGTATTGTAAAATCCCTGAGTGGGCACATACATACTTTAAAGTGGCTTAAAATAAATTTAGGTTCTAAATATGAAAAACTTTCCATGTAGAGCATCAACCTAATTATCTTTCATAGAAGAAGTTTATGTGCAAAATTATGTTTCTTGTGACTTAAAGCAGACTACTTCCAGGTATTTTTAGAAGCACAGTGAGATAGCTCACACAAAACTCTTTTTCCAAGAGAAAACACCAGCCACGTTCCACACACAGAAGAATATCTGGTAAATTCATCCCAACTTTACCTTTGCGAATGGAAGGCAATCTTTGTCCGCTTCCTTGTCTTTCACTTCAAAGTCATAAAGTGCTTTGCACTGAGGTGGGGGCTGAGGTAATGGTTTAATAATCTGCACAAAGTTGGTGGGGAAAAAGCCATGGATTCCGTTGACTTCCCCATGGTACCAGTTTTCATCAACTTGTCGTCGCAAAATGATGATGTCACCTTTGCTGAATTTAAGGTCTCCAGGCTCCTTTCCTTCGTAGTTATATAATGCTTTGGCACATGGTAACTGAGGTATACCCTTAAAGAAAAAGACAAATATCAATGAACACTCCAGAAATGTTCATCAAAATATAACTTTACCGGGCTGGGGATATGGCTCAGTTGGTAGAGTGCTTGCCTCGAAGACAATCCCCAGCATCACAAAAAAAAAAAAAAAAAGTGATACACACACACACACACATATATATATATCTTCTTACTGTCACTATTTTTAAATCAAGGTCAAATCCACACTTTGCCATTTGAAAAGAACATCTTACGTTAAAAACAATCAAAAAACTATGTGCCCCATCAATAAAGAGCAAATACAAAATAAACATCCATAGTAAGATAAGAAGATATCCATGCACCAGCTACAATGTAGCCTTCTATTCCCAAGTTTAATTTAGTGGGGGCCTTTCCTTGTTTGTCTGGGATCATTATTACATGAAAATGTGACTTCTGAGTATAATTCTCTGACATGAAACTCAAAAACTCACAAAAGGTCCATATTAAGTATTTTAATCATCAGAATAAATTATAAGCACTGAGAAGAAAATTTAATCAGAAGTATAACTCATCAATTCACTAACTGTTCTTAAGCTTGACTGATAAAAATCAGAGATAGGGTTGTGGGCAAAACTTTTCCTGATGCTGCTTTTAATGTGGGCAGGAGATTTTATTCTTTTGTGAATTCAATAAGTATTTATTTAGGGCTTAGTCTCCGCCTGAGTCTGGAATGCAACTGTGAGTAGGACACAGTTCCTGTCCTCTCATAGTTTATAATCAGTACATGTTCAGGCACATGGTCTGGTATACCTTAAGATTAGTCAACTTTGCTCTCTTCTCATTAGAGAACACTGTTAGGCTGATAAGATAAGACAGGGGGGTTTAAATGTTGCTGTACTGAATTATGGCTTTGAATGACAGGTTTTGAATGGTGTGTACCCCCAACGCAATTGAATTAAATGGGTTCAATACAATACTTCCCGATGGCATTAGCGGGGCCCATTCTTGAGCATTAGCTGTCATTTTAAGATCTCTGGCCTCTCTGGAACACTGCTGCCAATCATTGATTCAGAGAATAAATGGAAAATCAAACATGACTATAATAATTCAATGAGCTAGATTACAGGTTCCTGTTTCTCACGTCCTCAATCATTTATTCACTCGTCTAGAAAACACTAAATTTAACATCTTATCAAGCTTTTTACCTCTTACCAGGCACTGTATTAGTGTTGAGGATTTAATGAGAAATAAAGCACAGTTCTTTTCCTTAGAAATAATGACAATACAGTTTATTAAATGCAATGTAAAGATATGCAACTGTTTGTGGGAGCAGAAACACTGAGGTTTGAGGGATGAAAAAATTACTTTATTCATTTATTTATTTTTAAGCCTTTATTTTATTTATCTATTTATTTTAATGTGGTGCTGAGGATCGAACCCAGGGCCTCACAGGTGCAAGGCAAGTGCTCTACCACTGAGCCATGACCCCAGCCCCTGGGAAAATTAAACACTTCCCTACTCTTAAAGAATAATAGGAGCTAAAGAGAGAAAGTTGGAGTGGAAGAATAAAAAGAAAAGTGAGAACATTCCAGGCAGAGGAGATAGCTCCAGCAAAGATGGGAAAGTGAGAATCAGATGTTGTGCAGAAGGACTAGGGTTTGTAAAGAACGCAGTGTTCTTGTGTGGGAGTCAAGGAGCATAAGCAATGTGAGAGGTAGACAGAGGCCAATGGATGGAGGGTATGGAATAACACGCTAAGGACTTTGGATCTGTGTGTCCTTCCAACAATGTAGTCACCCATGGGTCTGAAGCACACAGATGGACATGGTGTGACCCTGTGCAGACAAGTAAGCCAGGCAGTAGAATAGAAAATGTGAAGTGGGCAGGTGGGCACACAGCTATGTAGCTATGTGCAATGCACAAGCCTAAAACAGTTGATTTTTAAAAAATAGTTTAATGTTTTCAAGAAAGGACATCAATAATGTATTACTCATATTGCTTCTTCATACTCCCCCTTCCTTCAACAAACATAGATAAAGGTTGAACATCCTTGATGTTAACAGAGCTTCACAGTATGGTTTTCAGTTACTTTTTGGTTCTCACTCAGAGATTTAGAGACTGGACTACCCATAAGCCAAACTTTTTTGCTAAATATTTTTGGATGGCTTCAGAGGAATAGTAATCCCTGCTCTTAAAACGCTACTGGGAGTCGTTTTGCCTTGGCTTGGTCCACGTAATGCTGTGGTTGGTTAGTTAAAGCTGCTCTGAGGGGCCAATATCCCAGGAAAACAAGATCTGAGCCTTTCAGAAGTAACTGATGCCCTCTTGACTTCTGGACCCTGCTTTAAGATCTGGTCTCCAATGACATGACTCCTGTCATTCAGCCTTGACATAATCTTGTAAGCAGTTCTGCTGTGCCCTTTGGTCCCTCCAGCAAGGAGGTGCCATTCAGGAGCTGGTCCTTCACAGTGCTATGAACTTTGCTCATTATTTCATTTAGCATTTGTGGAAGGGAGAATTTTAATTTTTGTCTAATCTCACATATGCTTCATTCCATTCTCTATTATATACTTCTTGAAGCCTGGTTACCACAGCTTATCAATATTTCCCAAGATAGGTTTAAGGAAATAACAACAAAATAATACCACAATAAGTACCATAAGGGGGAAGAGATAGAGAACTGACAAAAGAATGAGAGAGCTACGTTAACTCTTGTCTGTAGCCAAAGAGACTATGACCACGTGGTAGAAGGAACTAATTAGTTGGGAGCACGGACTCCGCTGCTTGAACACCATCTCAGTGACTGTGGGATCTTGGGCAGCTTAACGTCTCTTTTCCTCAATTGCTTCACCTGGCTGTTGTAAGGATTTAGTGAATTCATGTATATAACCCCCTCAAATGGCCCAGAAGACAGTAAAGGCTACAAGCATGAACTATGGTCCTCATCATCACCATCATCATCATTATCACCCAGTGGGAAAAGCCTGGTCACCAGTGAAATGGGGCACCTGACAGTATATTTGTCTCTCTGCAGCTGGATGCTTTTCCTTTTGGATGGATTCACATAACAGTTACATTTTTAACATATATTCACTGTATAACAATGCAAAGAATGTTCCTCCTAGGAAGTGTTCGGGATTTTGAAATGTGCATTTCTGAAGCACACATTTGTTTTCTGAGTAGAATCCATTCATCTTCTGGTTGAACAGAAGAAATTACAAATTCACTGACATGCACCGTTTAATAGGGGATGGCATTTTAGATGTGGCTGTAGTTCATCTTGACAGGGCTAATGTAAGGCATTGGAAGCCTGCATGAATTAATTGAAAATCCTATTACAAACTCGGTGACAAATAACTCTATTCACCATTATGGCCTGTTCTCTCGATTTTTTTTCCCCACCTCAATTAGCTCTATTTGGCCCACTCTGCCCAAATTAATGCCAGCTAGATTCATGCACCAAGATACAGATTTAGGGCTCTTAGAAACCATTCTGAATTGCTCCTTGAAGAGATCTGTAAAATTCCAGGCGGCCCACAGTATGGTTCTTTTGTGATATGCTGATGTGGGAACTGAGGGAATTTATTTCTTTATAGATCACTTCCACAGACCCAGTGGCCTAATGGACTTATGAACTTTTCCACAAAGCAGATCTATGAAGTGCTCCTACGATCATCATGTATTCTTAACAGATTGAGTGACAAGGAGAAAACTTATTATGAGAACAGTGATACACGATACGACCAGCCTAGAATTTCATCTCTGTGATGCAACCAAAAATTCATTAATTCACACTGACTTGTTAAATGTTGACTGCTATGGTTATTTCAACGATCAATAACCATAGAAACAAAATTCTAAAGCTTATGGCAATCTAACCCAAGAGCAGACATGTGTGCATCTGGCAGTGTTTTTCTATGGTGTTCTTTTTCAATTAAATTCTAAGAGACTAAAAAGCCAGCTTGTGTCAAATTTCTCAAAAGAAGGTTTCCCACATTAAATAAAACGAATTCTATTCTGATTTCAAATCAAGCAAAGTTCAGTGATCTTTAGAAGTCTTATTCCCACACAGACTGCAGATGATTAAGGGTAAATGGTTAAACAACTTGGAACAGCAATAAAAGAACACATTTTCCTTCTGCAACATCTGAAGGATAAAGCCAAAACAATTGGTTTGAAAACCTAGTACTGCTCTTCCGGGTAAAATATGTCCGGGGCCCAGGGAGGCAATGCCTTCTCATTCATCTCCTTAGAAAGGTCTGAGAGCCGTGTCAACACCCGGCCCTCTGCCCTCCGTGCCTTCAACAGCCTTTCCAAACTGCTGCTTTTCTTCTGGACCCTCTCATCAGGCCACGGCCCCTGAGGATCTGCAGAGCTTACGTTTCACTTAGAGACTTTCACTTGGCTACACATGAAAGGGAGGCTTAAAGGAGAGAAAGTCAGAGAGAACCCAACGCTACAGTGTAACCTTGGGTGTGCGGCTGTCACTCATGCTGCCAGCTTTATTAAAAGCTTGGCAATTCAGGCAAAGTATTAAAACAATTCTGCACCTAAAATAACTTAGTAAACACTGCATTGTTTTGCTCATTTAAAAAAAAAAATGAGGCATGAGAGTGGACCAGATTTATTTTTGAAATCATTTTTGCTTCTAAATTATACATGCAGGTTGTCCTATGTATCAGACATTAAAATCCTCATGTGATATGCCCACAAATATCTTTGATTAAATGCTTTACACTTCCATTTCTGTGCCATCAAGTGTATTCCAATATATCTGGCAAAAATGCTGCTTGACGTGCTAGCTGCTATTCTAACAGGTAAATAAAACATTCACTGCCAATTTATTTTATAGACTTTAAATGCCAATGCCAAGATATGCATGCAAGACAGCTTCTCTAAATTCAAATTCCTTCATGCATTTCTTACTGCTCCATAAAGTAAAAAAGATTCAATGACCTACTAAAAAGAAAATCTAGAAGACACTCATATAGTGTGAACAGCTATAAAATGTGTATAACTTAAAACTTTAGTTATATCTGAATTGGCACAAACTCTGCCTGATTCCAACTTGACTTTCAAAAACTTTCCAGAAAGAACTGAGGCACAAGGAAATCGCCGAAATAGGAAGAGCACCACACACAGGGTAACGAGCAGCAAGACGGGTTGAGGAAAGAATTATTTTAAATGTCCTTTGTACAACAAAATATATGCTAGGCTGGTTTTTCCCTACAAAGTAAAATACCTATAAAGATATGACAAGAGTATTTCATGAAAATACTGATTCTTTAACATGAATAAGTCTTGAACACTGTTCTCAAGATGTCTGGGTGAAATGTTTCAATCTCAATATTGCGAATTCCAAGATGATTATTGTAAGTTATTTTTTTCCAAAGCAATATCAAAAGGGATGAAGAATCTATAATCCCATTATAGTCCACCTTTTATTTGTTCTTTCCTTTAACATTTACTTGTGGAGAGGATTGTGCTGGGAATTTTTATCTGATAATCATTTTCTTAAGCTTCCATCTCCCACTCATTCCAAATGTGCCACATAGAAATTTCCAATCTTACTAACAAATCTACCAGCACTTTGGGGACAGCAGTTGTAAATAAATAGCATTTAAGAAAAATCATGTTTCCTCATCATAATTATTCTCTTCCCCCCACCTTATTCTATTATCCTCCCCCTTGTTATACTCTGATCAGCTTTATCTGATCTTTGTGTCTGGACAGCCCTTCTCTACTCCAGATCTGGTTCCAATTTTACCCTGGCTCAAGAATGTGTGGGATGATCAAGACCAGCCTGAGCGGGTACCCAGAAGCCCAGGTTGAAAACAGTGTTGTAGATGAAAATGTGAACTATGGGGTATTGTTTAGGAAATACTTTACTTAAGAGCTTGGGGGATGGGTGGCACTAAAAACCAGGGAGATAGGAAGAGGACCAGCAAAATATAACCATAGTAGCAAAAATAATTCCTCAAACATGGTCTTGTCCACACCACCCGTGTCTTTACAAGCTACAGATAAATCTCTTAAATCAAATTAATGTTCTAAATCATGAGTTTTATGGCCCTCCACTTGGATTGACCGTTCCACCTCATATTTTTCATCCTCAGCAAGCAAACCAGGATTCTGTCATCACCTCCAATCTCAAGCATGCCATTCCTCCTCCTCCTTGAGAACAACCCATCTTTCCTCTCTTTTCCTCTCTTCAAAGGTCCCTGGTACCTGTAAATATGCATCATTATACATCTACATTTGGTAATTATGTGGCATTTCTTTCCCTTGCATTTCTGTCTATCTAGGATGGCTGCTTCTATTATCTGGACGCAGGTATAAATGTTAAGAGCAGAGATCTGATTCCTGTATAGGTCAAAAGGACATACTGTTTCCTCAAATATAAGGGTCACTTGTCCTTCAGGACCCAACTCAGGCACTGCTTCACTGAAGAAGGTTCTCCCAAACCTTCCCCCGCCTAAGTGTGATGAGGGTGCTGCTCTTACATACACCCAAAGTCTTATACATGCTACTATTATGTCTTTTACCTCACTCCATTTACAACCTGCTTCCCCCTGCTAGAACGCAACCTCCTGAATATCGGGGACTACATGTCATTCATCTTGACATCATAAGCACCTACCTCAGCATCTGAATAAATTTTTGCTGGATGGGTAAATGAGAACACAAATGTTATCTCCAGTGGGCTAAGCACTAAGGTGTGGATGAATAAGTGGAAAAATTCTGTATCTAAAGGAAAAGCAACTAAAAAGACAATTCTATAATTAGGTTTGCCATCATTGAATATATTGCCATCAATCTATATAATATATTGCTATCATCGAATGTTGCACAATATACGCAATCATATATATATGTGTTCATAGGTACACCTCATGAAGGCATACTGTTAGTCTCTCCTTACTGCCTCTGATGTACACAGTGCATGATGGACACTCTATTCTGAAACATTTGAGGAGTAGGAAAATTGAAGAAGAAATTCCATTCATATTCCCCGAGGCTTCTGAGGAAACCAGGAACCCACTAAGGTGCTCCAGAAAAACCCAGGGAGATGTGAGCAAGTTCTGCTAATGGGTGTCTACTGCCACGGGCCCTAGAAACATAACCAAAGGCATCATACATTCTGGACATGGGCACTCGAGTGTTTTATACTAAGAAAACTGCTGGCATTTGAAAAATGTGAAACAAATTATATAGTAACCGCAGTAAACAAATATTTTCCTTACGAACACATATAGTAGTTGTGAGAAAACAGTCATGCAGCTGATACACAATTTTTTTTCCTTGGATGGTCTTGACAAGGGAGTGTCCAACTGACAGACAAATCATTAAAGAAAACAAATCTTATGGATTACTGTAAGGGAAAAGAGCTGTTGAGAACACAATTCACTGAAGTAAAATTCAGGAAGTTCATGTCACTCACTGCCCTGAATATTAGTTTTCTGTTTCATTACATGTTTAATTACAATAGTAGTTTGCAGAGAACAGGAAATGTTACTGGGAAAATTCCCTACAGTAACTCGAGTTACCAGCTTGAGGACTCAAGGCAGGATGGGAGTGTTTCCTAGTAAAAGGTCATGTTTCTACCTATTTGGAAACAGTTTGACTCCTGGTAAAGAATCTGCCCTTTTCCTGCCTCCACCCAGTGCTAAGCCTCCCACCTGACCCTGGGGCTCAGGGTTGTGCAGCTAGACAGGGAAGAATGACCACATTTAGAAACTGCATGAAAAGTCTTTTATCTAATCCTTACAGAAACCCATGAAGATAGGAAAAATCAGAAATACACAGGAGAAGGGCACATGAGAATAGGTTTTAATATTTAAGAGGTCAGATAAGGCCTCAGTTAAATTTAATTACCTGGTTTCTAGGGTTTTGTTCAGTGTTTTCAATGTTAATACCTTGGAGAAAAAATGCTCACATAATTTAAACATACCATTAAATGGGAAAGGCAGTTGGAACTTTCAGAATTAAAACAACATTGGAATAGGCCCACACATATACCGACAACTGACAAAAGTGCCAAGGCAATCCAATTGGGGAAAGTCCACCTTTCCAAAAGAAGATTCTGGAACAATTAAAAACTCGAGGGGAAGGGGTTGACCCCAGCCTTACACTGTGTAGAGAAATTAACCAAGAGATGAATCCCATAATCAAATGTGAAAACCAGAAGTTTTCTAGAAGACAAAATAGAAAAGTATCTTAGTGACAGGGTAAGCAAAACAAAAAAACAAACAAACAAGAAAACCCTAACCATAAAAACTGATGCATGGGACTTCCTCAAAATTGAAAAATTCTGTTCATCAAAAGAAACAATGAAGAAATCAAAAATATAAGCCACAGATTAGGAAACTATTTTTAATGCTTCTATTTGACAAAGACTCACATCCAGAAATAAAAGGAACGCCCACAAATCAACAACAAACAAAACTTCAACTTAAAAACAGGCAAAAGATTTAAAAATATATTTCAAAGAGAAAGATAAATGTATTGCAATGAAAGGGACCCAACATCATTAGTAATCACGGAAATGCAAAAAACAACCACAATAAGGTTATTCACATCCATAAGAATGATTAAAACGTAAACAATGACAACAGAAAATGTTCAAAAATGTGGAGCACCAGAACAGCAGGAGTCTAAAACTGCTTGACAATTCTTATAAAGTTATATATACTTCTACTCTATGACCTAACAATTTCAATCCTAGGTATTAACCCAAGAGAAATGAAAACACTGTGTCTACACAAAGACTTGCACAAAAATGCTCATTGTACCAGTATTCATAAGACCCAAACTGAAAAGAACTCAAATGTCCACCAATAGGAGAATAAACAATGGAACCGCACTCAACTATTTAAAAGTGTGTGTTTGGGGGGAGGGGGGGGTTTAGTTTTAGTTCCATGGTCAAAAATTTGCCTAGATGTGTGAGGTCCCAGATTCAATCCCCAGCACCACAAAACAGCAACAAAAAAAAAAAAAAAAAAGAAAGAAAGAAAAAGAAAAAGAAATACCCACAAATTTCTGATATGTGTGAGTGAAAATAATCACAATAAATACCATATGATTATATTTATGTGACATTCAAGAATAGGTAAGACAAGTCAATTGTGATAGAAATCAGAACAGCAGTGGTCCCTGTGGGATGGGGAATGAGTGGCAGGGCCTTGAGGAAAATTTCTGAGATTCTGAATATATTCTGCATCTTGCTAGGATATTGGTTACCCAGGTATAGAAATGTATCAAAAATCATTAGTTGTACATTTAAGACCTGATTCACACATGCAAATGTATCTCAGTATAAAAATGTTTTATACACATAATCCAGTTAGAAGCATTTAGGGAAAAAATATAATCAAATATAGCAGATATGTCACTATATATGTACACCCAAGTATCACAGTGAATTCCAAGCTACATCTGCGAAGAACAGAATGGCAAAACTGCAGAAACAAAAAATCTGGAGTCCAAGGGTGCAGAGATTAAAGAGCTGAAGGAAGGCCACTTTTCCAACAGTAAATGCATCTCTAAACAAACAGGGCTGTGCATAATGTCATGTCTCAGCTACAACCTAACCCTGCACTAAGCACAGTCTGCCTCCCACTAGATGTCCAGGACACCTTCTGAATCCACAAACAAAAGGAACAGAAAAGCCGTATAGTCACTGGGGAGAAATAAAGATGATGAAAAGTGCTGGAAAATATTATGATGGATAAGTAGATGGTTAGTAAATTTCACAGTGATAAAATTAAAATTTCAAATACTATGAAAAGGGCTTACACAAAGAGAGTAAGACCAGTTCATATTCACTGAAGAAAATAAAAATGCAGACTTTGACAGATGTATGTATTATTCAAGTTGGATAAAAGAACTTCCTGGCAGAGAGGGTTGTTAAATATTGCAATGGATCATTATATCTCTTTCACTGGAGGCATTTCAAAACAGGACAGTCTCACAAGTTTGGTTCTGCCCAAAGGCAAAAGAAGAGATTGACTTATGATCTCTAGTAATACCATGATTTCTATGGCAATCAAATGATTGGGGAAAAAAATAATTCTTGATAATTTTGTCCTCTTTTCTTTTTAAAAGGGTCGAGTCTCAAGAATGAGGGTAGTAATAGAGAGAATGAGCAAGAAAGACATTTGGAAAGAAATAATAAGAACATGAATTAGACTATAGAAGTCAAATTAAGGCAGCCTCAATCCTTCAGAGTCTAATCCCCTACAATGGGGCATCAAAAAAAGCAGAGACCATTCAGGGCAGCTGGCAGCCAAGCTGCCTTTTATCTATTTATTTTTGCAAGGTCAGAAAAGTAATACACAGTAAGTGTGTATTACTGTTACTACTCTTCAAAGGAATGCTCTGCTAGTCAATGAAATACGAAGTTACAAAGTAAAGAATGAATAATTACTTCAGAGAAACATCTTTTCACTTTGAAGCAAACAAACAAACAAAAAACTCCATAAACCTGCATAAGCTTTGGAATTGTGGTTTTCAAAAAGAATTCACAGAAAACGAAGTAGAGACAACCTTCTAGTTCTTCCAGCCAAGGTCTTTCACCTTTGATTAAGTCTGTTGGAAATGATAGTTTACAAATACTTTATAAAGGTTCCATGGTACTAAAGTTGAGTGTTACATGAAGATACTAATTGCCTATATGTTCTGCTTTCTCGATCATCTGACTGCAAGAAATGCTACTGGAAAGAAAAAGGTGCATCCATTTGTGATGAATAATTTTACCAACTGCTATATTATTATTTCAAAGCAAGCTGTTTTGTTGAAGCTCCCTTCCAAAAAATATATTGATCATTAAAGATCATTAAAGAAAAATTTAAATATATTGATCATTAAAGAAAAAAAATTAAAGCAACTTAAGGGGAAAAGGTTTACCAACTAAGCCAGTCCTGACAAGTCCAAATCCAATTCATTTTCTTCTAAATAATTAAACAGATATGAATTACATATTTTTCAATCCAAGTGGGCCATTTATATAAAAATGACATTATTTTTATATTAACAGGTGATTAAGTATAGAGCAAAGAATATAAAATCAAGTGAGAGTTCATGTGCACATTGAGACTATTTTTATTAAGCATTTAATTTATATTGCATAAGAGGATAACAGATCATGCCAGTTGTATTCACAGCAGTAGAAAATTAAGACAATTGGCAATCTGAATATTTTTGGCCATGACAAAATATTAAATTACAGTTTTGAAATATCATACTAGCATATTTTAACTGTGTGACTTTTAAAAATTACTTTAATATTATAAAATATTACTAAAAGTTACTTTAATTATTTAACTAAGTCCTTTTTAGACAGTGCAACCAGTTTTTCATGTTCACAGACTGTGAGCTCCTTGTGGGCAGGAACTGGACCTCACTCATCTCTTTAGCCTGAGAATCCACCAGGAGACAAAATCAACTGGCGTAGAATCCACTGTTTTACTGCTGCCTCTTACTTCATTCCATTTTAGATCCCCCCTGATTCATCTTCTTAGCTGATGGTCTGTCTGATCCATTTCTTTCTAATGCCTTCTCTTTCAAATACAGCACAAATCTTTCTCTATCACACTTAAGATCCCTACAATATGGCCCCAAATGATTTTCTCAAATACTTCACACTCTTCTCCAATAAATATTCCCAATGCAAATTAGATTCCCTAGTGTCCCTTGATAGGTCCCATCTTTCCCATCTCTAGGACTTTTCTGAGGACTCTCTACTTCAGTCTTACATTCTCAGTTCAAGTGGGCAGTTTGCATCTAGTGTTGAACTCTAAAGAATTCCGTTGAGGAAATTAGCAGAGTGGCCTGTATGGTACCTGCCTATAGGTACAACCAAGCAGGTCAGGTCACACAAGGGTGTCGCTTGTGCTTACTGTTATTTTACCTGACTTAGGCAAGGGAATCAAAGGAAACAAATCAAGGCACTTGCTTGAAATTAGGCTAAACATATTTAAATTGTTTTAGTGACCTCTTGCCCAAGGTCATGTTGAAATAAGAAGATTTTTTAAAAATAAAAATCGATAGCATGTATAAAATATAGGGGGAAATACCCAGGATTGTGCCAGAAATTTTTAGAGACTTCTGGAAGAATGAAAATAGGTAAAAATCAAAAAATTCAGTGACTAGATTGAAAGACTATAGGATAGGGCTAAAGACCAAGGTGGTGAGAGCTGGGGTTGTGGCTCAGTGGTACAGCGCTTGCCTGTCACACGTGACACACTGGGTTTGATCCCCCCTACCACATTAAAATAAATAAATAAATAAAGGTATTGTGTCCATCTACAACTAAAAAATACATATATATATATATATATATATATATATATATATATATATATATATATAGGTACAGGGGATTGAACTCAGGGGTACTCGACCACTGAGCCACATCCTCAGCCCTATTTTGTATTTTATTTAGAGACAGGGTCTCAGTTGCTTAGGTTGGCTTTGAACTCATGATTCTCCTGTCTTCAGCCTCTCAACCTACTGGAATTACAGGCGTGTACCACCATGTCCAGCTTACAACTAAAAGTAGTTAAAAAAAAAAAAAAAGACCAATGTGATGACCCACCTCATAAAGTACACACCCTAATACATAAGGAAAATAGATATGAAAAATGACCAAAAAGTTGAGACATGAAAAGCAGCTTTAAAAATGTCCACTATCTATCTAAAGTGAGTTTTACAGAGATTGGAGATAATGAAGGGAAGAACTGTGAAAGAAATACAGTAATGGAAGTACATTTTCCTGAGCTAAAGATACATAAGATCTCAGCTAGAATAGTCTCATTAAGTGCCAAGCAGGATTAATGAGGGGAGAAAAGACCCACATTCAGACACAGCTCATTACAATTCCAAACTCCAAAGATAAGAGAAAAATTATACAAGATTTGGGTCAGATGAGTTTACCATCATGGAAACAAAATCTGACTTTTTGGCAGCATTATTGGATAAGAGAGTACAAAACACAGCAATGCTTTTAAGTCTCTAAGGGAATATACCTTAGAGGAACTTATCCAGTGAAACTGTTAAATATGTGGGTGAACAAAATATCTTTTTTTTTTTTTTTTTGGTACCAGGGATTGAATCCTGGAATGCTTTACTATTGAGCCATATCCCCAGTCTTTTTTAATTTTTTATTTTGAGATAAGGTCTCCTAAATTGCTGAGGTTGGCCAGTTGCTGAGGCTGGCCTTGAACTTGTGATCCTCTTGCCTTAGCCTCCTGAGTGGCTAGGCTTATAGTCATGCGCCACTACACCCAGCAAGGCATTTGTTGAACACACAAAAATCTCAAAGTTTATCACCTGTGCATTTCAAATGGAAACACACACACACACACACACACACACACAAACCCTGTAATATTCAAGGAAGTTGAAAAACTACCAAAACACAGAAAACTCCTAGAGAGATGATAGATGATACAGAAAAGACAGATGGATGAATATGTTCTAGAAGAAATGTACAAAATGGAAAATAAAGAGAATCCACTGAACCTAGAAGTGGAGCAGAGTATAGTGACATGGGTCACACTCGCTTCTTCATAGTTCCAACAACACTGTTGTGAATCATGCTTATATAATCATAATACTGCAAATGCTCTTTTCACAGGACTTCCATTTTTAGATTTAATCTTCACACCTAGCAAAGAAAAATTAATTATAGCTACAGAATAGAATGTTTATAAACTCTGACAATATTGAATTAACAATGCACTGAACAAAAATCACAAGTTATGCTGAAAGGGAGTTGGGAGATAGAAGTCATTGAAATTTTACCACTTGGTATCTCAAATTGGAAACTGTGCAAGGCTAAGAAAGCAAGAAATGGAAACATATTATTTAAAGTTGTAATGGTAATCAGAGGAACTGCAGAAGAAAAGATACAGGCATTACCTCTGGAAAGCAGGAGTAGGGAAAGAGGAAGGGCACTGTGTGGTTATAGATTTTCTTTCATGAAAAGTTATTACTTTAAAATGAATCAGTGCATAAAATTCTAATGTGCTTGCTCTGAACTGTAATAGATAATTTGGTTTATTAAATAATTCATACAAATAAAATAAAATAATATAACTTAAGAAACAAGACATTTTTAAATGCAATTGAAACATCCTATTTTTTTTAAACCAATTACACAGTAGATTAGCTTTAAAAACAATAAGAAAATTTAGGAAGGCCCTGACTACTGTATATAAATATACACTCCTCCCACCCAGTCCCGTTCCTACTTTCTCCTAATTATTCCTGATCAGAATATTCATCTCCATTAAAAATTTGACTCCAAGACTTCAATACAGTGTTGGTAAAACACCAGTAAAAGTCCCACAATGCCCATTATTCAGATTCTTTCTTATAATTAATATAGACTTCTTAGATTGCTATGGCATGTTCCTCTATTGATACAAATAAAAAGCAAATGTATTGAATATATTCAATTGTTCGAAAAGAAAAACAAGACCCAAATTGTCTCTACCATCATGCACTCTGCTTCTGCAAGATCTTGTCATTCAATTAATTGGTGTGATTTCACCTTGAGAGCTTCATACCAGGAACTGGCAATGCAGAAGCCTGGAGGGTTAAGCATGTTATTAGCTTTGGAGAAAATAATAAAAGCCTGAATACCATCCCTTCAATTCAAGAGGGGTTAGTTCTCTGAACTTGTGAAATGTGAGAAAGTCACTTGACATGTCACCTTCAAAAATACCTACTTCGTATACAAACAGAAATCTAAGTGCAATCCTCCTCCCAGCTCTCTGTTCACAAGCTACTTTTGAAGAGGAGGGGATGGGGGTGGGGAATGATGACTAGATTCATACATAAAGCAGCACTACCCTAATAACACAATCAGAACTGGTACTTCTCAAATTTTAATAAGGACACAGATAACTTGAGGCTCTTGTTAAACACATTTTTTTCTGATTTAGTAGGTTAGATAGGGCATGTGGTTCTGTACTTCTAACAGCTCCCAGATCATGAGGATGCTGTCAGGGGAACTATACTCTGGGCAGAAAGAGAATCAAGATCAGCCTCCTTCCCAAATTCCTTTAGTTGGCTGTTTATCAGTTTTGCCCCAGGGCTCCATCTTCTGATTCTCTCTTCTCTTTAAATTTACTACCAAAATGAACTCATCTATTTCCTTTTTTTTTAATTTTTTTCTTTTTTGGTATCAAGGATCGAATCCAGGGGTGCTCAACTACTGATCTATATCACCAGCCCTTTTTATATTTTATTTATAGACAGAGTCTCTTGAGTTGCTTAGGGTCTCACTAAATTGCTGAGGCTGGCTTTGAACTCTCAATCCTCCTGCCTCAGCCTCCCAAATCACTGGGATTACAGGCATGCACCACCACGCCCAGGTTATTTCCATCTTTTAAAACTATTTATATAAGCCCTTCTCAATCCTGGCAGAGTACGACAATCAACTATGGTATTTCTTTCTTCTTTTAAAGTTTTATACCCCCACACACAAAATAAACCAACCAACAAACAAACAAACAAATAATCTGAGGTAAGGTCAAGAAGCATATATATTTTTAAAAGCTCCTCAATAATTCTCATATTTTGCACTGTCACTGGTTGGATGTAGACCATGACATCTCCCAGATCTGATCTCAGTGACAACTTCCCACCTGATCTCCAAGTGCCTACTCCATATCTCCTCTTGAATGTCTACCAGGTCTACAAGTCGACACGTCCAACACGTGCCTCTTGATTTTTACCTGCCCCAACAAAACCTGATCTTTACCACTTTCCCCCATCTGAGTAAACAGCTGTGTTCACCCAGTTGCTTGGACCATAAGACAGAGCTTTACCATGATGCCTCCTTTCCTGTTTTTTTCACAGCCCATATTCAATTCATCAGCAAGCCTGTTGGATCCCAAATCTGTCCATTCTTACAACTTCTATTGCTACCAGCCTCAGACAAGTCAATACTATCTCTATATTGCCAATCTTTTTTTTTTTTGGGGGGGGGGAGGAGGAGCTGTACTGGGGTTTGAACTCAGAGGCACTCCACCACTGAGCCACATCCCCAGCCCTATTTTGTATTTTATTAAGGGACAGGGTCTCACTGAATTGCTTAGTGCCTCGCTTTTGCTGAGGCTGGCTTTGAACCCGTGATCCTTCTGTATCAGCCTCCCAAGCCTCTGGGATTACAGGTGTGCACCACCAAGCCTGGCCTTTATCGCCAATCTTGACCCCCACCTATGTCTCTATACTGCCAACCCTGACCCCAGAGAGTTTTCTCCAAAGGGTCTCTTGCCTATTAACCTCTCAATGGCTTTCCACCCCACTTGAAATAAAAAGCCCATCCCTTCCTGTGGCTCCCAATGCTTCCCATCCTCAGGCCCCTGCTTATTCCTCTTCAACTTATTTTCTACCCCATTAACCTCCAGCTTCTACAAGGGCCTTGGTGCTTCTGGACCACTCCAGGCTCTTTCTGACGTCAGGATCCTCCTCTTGTTTTTCTTTCTGCCTACATTTTTACAGGCCTATTCCTAGATATTGTTCAGTCCTCTGCTCTAATGTCACTTCACAGAAGCCTTCCCTGAATGTCTCCACGTAGCCTCACACAACCAGCGCACCATAACCTCCTCTACCCTGCACTTTCTGCCCTGCTCATTCTCTTCATGGCATTTATTTGTACTAGTTATTCATTTGCTGGGTTATTGTTTCCTACCCCACCAAAACACTAGACCACAAACTCCTGAAACAGTGAATTTGTCTTGTTCACTGGAGAACCACAATCATCTACATCCACACCTGGCAAGTTGCAGGTACTTGATGCATATTTGTTGTTATGATTTGGATATGAGGTGTTCCCCAAAAGCTCATGTGTGAACCAATGCAAGAAAATTTAGAGGGGGAAATGATTGGGGTTTTGAAATTAAGCTAATCAGTGCATTAGCCTTCTGATAGGGATTAACTGGGTGGTGACTATAGGCAGGTAGGGTGTGGCTACAAGAGGAGGATTATTGGAGGGCATACCTTTGGGGTATATATGTCTCTTTTCAGTCTCTCTCCACTTCCTGATGGTCATGTCCTGAACGGTTTTGCTCTGTCACGCCCTTCCACTCAGATGCTGCTTTCTTTAGGCTCAGAGCAACGGAGCCGGCTATAGATGGACTGAGTCCTCTGAAACTATGAGTGCCAAATAAACAGCTCCTCCTCTAAAACTGGTCTCATCAGGTCTTTTGATCACAGTGATGAAAAAGTTGACACAGTTGCTATGGATTAAATATTTGTGTTCTGTCCCCCAACACCAAATTCATATTCATAACTCCTAATGGGATGGTATTTTCAGGTGGGGCCTTTGGAAGGCAATTAAGTTTGATCATGAAGGTAGATTCATGGGGGACAAAGCCATGGGAGTACAGCCTCCATATTGGGATTAGTGCATTTAAAAGAAGAGACACCAGAGTGCTTCTTTCCTCTTTTACTCTTGCAACATGCACTCACCAAATACACCAAGGAAAGGTCGTGTGAATGCACGGCAAGATGGTGGCAAGCCAGGAAAAAACCCTTGTCAAAAACCAAATCTAGTAGCCCCAGCCATAGCACACTTACCTGGTATGTGTGAGGCACTGGGTTCAATTCTCAGCACCACATGTAAATAAATAAAATAAAGATCTCTCAACAATTAAGAAAAAAAATTTAAAAAAAAAAAAACCTGCCAGCATCCTGATCTTGGATATTCCAGCCTCTGAACAGTGAGAAAGAAATGTCTGTTATTTAAGCCACTCAAGTTTTCTATAGCAGCCAGAAATGCCTAAGACACTGATACAAAGAATAAAGTTGACAGAGTCACTGCTGGAGGGCTCTGTGACATGCCCCAAAGCTCTTCAGGATGCATAACCCTTTTATTAATAATATGAATGAAGAGATAGTACGGCATATTTAATTTGCTAGCAACAGAAGTCTAGAAGGGAGAGTGAGCAAGCTTATATGTTCATAAATATGATTTTAGAAGATCTTCACAGAGGATCACTATGGGCCAGACAAAGCAAATATTTACCAAAATGAGCATAAATTCATATATTTCATTGTTTAAAACCACTTGCACAGGTATAGGAAACTATAGAAGACCTATCTAAATAGCAGATTGAATGATAAAGACTCCAAACCTTCTGCTGCTACAAGTTCATCATGAGCCTTAGGTAACACAACTGCTGTAAAAATTATGGAGACATCAGACTGCATGAATGAAATGCTGACAACAATCATGGAAGGAGACAGTTCTTCCATGCACAGACTAATCTGTGACCTCTGGAGTAACTGGTTCAATTTTGTGTAAGCTAACTTCAAGGAATATTGGTAAAATAATCTGGTATGGGAAGGTGAACAGTCTATGTATTTATTGTATTTTACTATCCTTCCAGTGGTATGGAAACCACGTGAGAATATATGTCTGAAGGACCTGGAAGCATTAAATCTTGTCGGGTGAGGAGGGGACACTAGTGGTAACACGGTCAGCATTCACTAAGCATTTTCAATGTGCCACACGTACACATTCGCAAGAACAACACGTGCTTGGAGTAGGTGTCATCACCATTTCTATCTAACAAAAACAAAGGCTCAGAGAGGGTGTGTGATCTGCTCAAGATTATACATTTGGTAAATGCTGTGATTTGATTCCAGAGCTCACATTCACATTCAGGAGAGTCTTTAAATACTTTCAGAGTAGACATAAAGGAGCTATATTAGACTTTTCCTTTTCTTTTGAGGTGCTGGGGATTGAACCTAGGTCCTTGCACATACTAGATAATTGCTCTGCAACTAAGCAATGCCCCCAGCCCTAGGCTTATTCTTTATAGCTCCAGGGCCCAAAAAGAAGAACAACAGAAGAAATTTACAAGGACCAAGCTCACTATCATATGAGGAAGAACTGCAGAATTTACCTAATAATGAGCTCCTAGTCAACAGCATGTTCAAGTGGAGACTGGTTAACCATCTGTGTGTATGCCACCCACAAAGCAGCAGATCTGGGTGGAGCTGCAGGGGTCTCCTCCTGCTCTCAGCATTATTCCTCAATAATACAAGCTTCCTTTTTCTATCTAAACATCCACTCCAAACCCACAGCAGAGAACAGCAAATGGGAATTTTTACAACTCTTCGAAGCCCTGTTGGTTAGCTATTTGAAAGGCTTAGAAGCCATCTTTAAGTATAGCACTTGTATGTAATTCAATTATTATAAAATGTACAAGAGATGCTACGTCATCATGCCAACTCAGCACACACGGCTGTCTGGCAGACAGACACAAGTGGACTTGTGATTTAGTTTTGCTTATCTCTTTCTTCTCCAATTTTAAATTCTTTCAGAAAACATAGATGTTTTCCTAAAGATTTCCTCAGCTTGTACACTGGAGGATCTTTACTTCATAAACACCCACTTGTGCCAAAGGAAACATTTTTCATTGTCTAAGAAAGGCTAATATTTGCAAGAAGAGACAGACATGTTATAAAATTAAGCACTGAAAGATCTCAACACTTATTTTAATGAAATACAATAAATTTGTAAATGCTATGAAGGTATATGAAAAAAACAACAAAGAACATTCATAATTCATTTTTAGTTTTTCAATTAGGCACATATTAACTCTATGTCTGACTTACTATTTTTTAAATAAACTGAATATTTATTCAAATGTTTCTCAATATCACTGTATTTTCAAATTGCTTGCATATATGTGAACAGGTTTCCATAAGTTTAGAAATCTGTAGTTCCTAATATAGTTCCCTATATATTTGAATGAAAATATTAATATGTGTGTATAATGTGAACACATACATACTTACAAAAGCTAATAAAGGTGTGAAGATCTTGGTTCTCCAAGGAAAGGTCCTTGAGAGTTTAAAAGTTTGTTTGTTTGTTTTTTTAAAGAAGCTGTGTGCCTACCCCCTATTTTAAAGCAAAGAATCATAGGAATTTGGGGCTAAGAGACTTTAAGGATTATTTAGTCCAATTTCCTCATATCAGGACAGGGAAGTAAATTGAGGCCCAAAGTCATACAGATGATTAGCAATAAAGCCAAGACCTAGGCCACACCTGAGTGAAAGGTTTCCTACACGGGACACCTGAGCTCAGGTCTGACACCTGAGCAAGAAGAGACCCAAAGCAGGATAGAGAGTAAACTGGGATTTGTGACACCAAAATTTACATGGTTTGGGCCTTTCTTTCCTGATTGTCTAGAAAAATCAGTCCAATCAGATCCAGATGGTGATTTGTGTGTTTGTGTGTGTGTGTGTGTGTGTGTGTGTGTGTGTGTACACAGAAAGAACATGTCTCCTTGTTTTTCCCTACTATCTCTGACCTTCCCCAAGTTTCCTTTTCATGGAACAAACAACACAAAATATTTCAAGAACAGGTTGTATTCTTGAAAATTATTTTATAGTACCAAAGAGTTTTAAAACATTAATAGCTCAATATTCTTGCTGAAGACTGAAGTTCTGGGGAAATGCATTCCACAGTAATAGACCCCACCATATATGTTAGCAAATTCATGGCTCCAAAGATGTCCATATCTCAATCACAGGAGACCTGTGAATCTGTTTACCTTACATGGCAAAAGGGATTTGACACATGTAAAGATCATTACATGGAGGGGCTCAAGTAATCACGGGGTTCTCAAATCAGAGAACATCTCCAACTCAGTTCAGAGTTGAAGGAGATGTGACTAAGGAAGAATGTCAAAAGAGATGCAATTTTGCTTGCTTTGGATGGAAGACGAGTACCATAAGCCATAAGAATACTTCTTCTAGAAAAGGCAAGGGAATAGATTCTCCCTCAGGGCCACCCAAAAGTAATACAACCCTACCTACACCTTGATTCTAGCCCAGTGAGATCTATATCAGACCTCTGACCTACAAGTTAATAAATGTATTGCTTTAAACTACTAAATTTATTGAAACTTGTTACAGCAGTAGGAGAAAACTAATACACCATGTGCACCAATAGCCAACATCCTCGCGTGGCCTGGAATTTGTGGCACCAAAATGTCACATGGAAGAGACAGGGCCTTACATCATGCCTCTCTCTGAGGGACTTCCCAGTCTCCTTAGGTTATATGAGGATAACTTCAGGAGAATGGTGCACAGCTTGGCAACAGGAAAAAAAAGGCTCCCAAAAGTCCCCATCCAGAGACAACACTACACCAACTCCGAGTAAGTCAAATTTCCCTGTTTACTTTAGCTCACTCTTTGAACTACATTTGCCTCCAAGTGAAACAAAATTTACTCTGAATAAATTTTACAGTGTTCTACTTGAAACAGCTGGTTGGACTTTTCCAAAAGCATCTTGTCAGAATTATGTATTTTTTTTCCCTAAGACATATTCCTTCCACTGAGTCATACCAGAAGCCTTGGTAATCACGGTAGATGACAGATTGGAAGCAAATCCCTTAGATATCCATTCTGCAATAAGCTTCTTAGAGGAAGGTGTGAATACATCAAACAGCTTAAATGCAATGCTGAAGAAACCTCCATGTACTGTGGCCACATCCACAGCATGGAGTGGCAGGCACCAAGAAGGGACTTTTAGTTCTAAGGGCTGAACAACCAAAGCCAGGCCATCTGCGTCATGGCAAAGGTCAAAGCAGCAAATGTAGCAAATGCAGGCCAGGCTTTCACTGATTCTTTCCCATTTCCAACATCAAGCGTCAACGTGGAGAGGGATTTCCAATGAAGAATAAAATTGTGTGGCAAAGGAAAGGGAAAAAATGTAAACTAAAAACCTATAGAGAAAAAATGTGCCCGAACCAGAGTCTAAGGGCTCATGTTCCCAGTCTCCCTTATATAAATACTAAGCCTCCGCTTCATTGAATTGTTGACATTACATAATTAGCCAGTTACAATAATAACACTGCAGCTTAACACACTGCCACAACTGGAGGAATTTTAACTACTCTGGTGAATTGCCTGTCACCAGCTACATCTGTGCTGGTCTTCAAAGGAAACGTGGGGAAATAAAAGAGATGAACGTTTAGTATGCAGACTAACACAGGGGAAAACAAGAAGAGTCTGGCCCATGTAAGTCTGGGGTTCTTGGGGGTTTTTTATTCCCCTGTTCATTCTTTGTTTTTATTTAGTTAATTCAGCCTTTGGTCGTTGCCTATTTAAGTAAATAAGATCCAGTAAAGGCACCTCATATGCACTGTGAAGTAGTAAAATCCCAATAATAGTAACAATAATAATGACAGACCTCAGATCACTATGTACAGGAAACCAACTCAGACATTTTTACTCTTCATCTTCATCAACGGACACACAAAAACACGTAAATTTCAACGCTTTTATTTTTCAACTTTTTAAACTCTACATAAACAAATGAAACAAAAATACCTTACAAAAACAAAATCCTCAGATGGCTTAAGAACCTGTTAGCACTCCCAGCACTAGATAAAGAGAAAGGATTTCACCTGCCAAGGACCTTTCTCTTTTCTCTTTATTCACACACTCATTCTAGGGACTCGAGGGTGCTGAATTCTTTCTTTAGTAAAATCAATTGTATCTAAAATGCCAGCCAACCCAGGCACTGGGGACATTAGAGATAAAATTCTGTCCTTAGACACACTGGGAAGGAATGCTCCGTCCTCCCAACTGAGATGCCAGGTATTCCTTTCTGATTGTTTGAGAACACAGTTCTAGGAACTATTAAATTTGGATGGAAGCTTAGAAATGATCTCCTTCACTATTGCTGTTTTACTAAAGAGAACTGCGATATCTTTTACCTACTACTGTAATTAAACCTCAAACCCTTTATGGTAAATATTCCAGGGAGAGCCAGTTCCTCCTGCCACTGCTCCAGGAGAGGGCAAAGGACTGTGGTGTGCTCTGTCCAAGGAGTCAGACTGAACAGGATGGCTTCTCCAAGTGATTTACCCTGTTTCTTTCCTCCCTTATTTGGTACCTCAGCTTCTCCCTCAGCCCATCTTATGTCTCATATCCAAAGTCCTTGGAGCAAACACACATTTTTAAAAAGAATATTAAGTTTTCACTCCTGAAGGTTAACAAAACTTTTTCAAACCCCCAAGAAGTGAAAATAATGATGAAAGCTGAGGCACCATGATGATACCGGATTGTGTAAAGGTCACACTGTTTGAGTGTCTAAAAGCCCAAGACTCGTCCATCTACAGCACGTGGATAACTATTACATTCCCGTAAATCTCATTATCTTGTCCAATTTTAAAACCCACCACCTTCCCCACTCTTTTGGAACTCGGCTGCTGTTGGCCTGATCCTTACTCTTCTAAGGTTCTGGTACGAGAGAAGAAAGGACGCATGGTTTGACAAAAATGGTCTAATATCTATGAGCCCACCACTATCTAAATCCTTTTATCTGGCCTCATTTTTCTTCATAGTTCTTACAGTCCATTTCCTGTTTGCTCATATATGGTATTTTATTGGACACCTATTTTTACTGATTATTATCTGTCTGTCCCATTTTAATGGGGAGAGCGATGATATTTGTTTCATTTACTATTTTATCTACAGCGCTTAGAGCCGTCTGTAGCTGGTGCATAGTAAGCACTCAATTTTTGTTGAATGAATAAATGGAGTTTTGTGGCTTGTGGGGAGAACAAAATAGAATATTTTAAAATATTCCAGAAAAATCCTATCATGTGATGGCCATATTTACACTAAACAGTCTTGATTCAATGCAATCGAGTTAAAAATTTTTAAAGTTATTTGTGGTTTACAAAGGGGAAAAAAGGAAATAATACATTACTATAATTGACTTATTAGAAATGGCTGTTTTTTATATCCAAAGCAGGTAAAACACAATACAAAAAATGACCAAAATCAATCACTAACTGAGCAAGTGCTGGCATAGGAGGAATAGCATAGTATGATCCCTGTTTCCACACAGGCAATAATTAAAAAGAACACCAAATAGTCTGTCTTTTTCCAAGTATTCCTAAGTTCTTAATATCACCTAAGAAACTCAAAATTCCTTAAGAATATTATGATGAATATTGAGAGTATGGAAACTAAGGTAACATAAAAATTAACTTCCAGAATTTAAAGGAAGATATTTTATTAGTCTCTCTCACAGACTAGTTTGGGGATTTTATAGATTATAGATTTTCTCTATAACATAACTTACAAAGGGCGTACAGGAAAGGTTTTCTCACTGTTACTGATTTACCTCTTCTTCTTGCCTCTCTTCATTTGTAGGCTACTTTGCAAAATGACTTACACACGTCACTGTCCAGACATTACGACAATCTTAGTGTTTCCTTAAAGGGATTACACTCTGAAACAGATTCATTAAGAGGTAAAGAATTGCTTTTTCCTGACGTAAAAGGAGAAAGGTGGCTTTTAGTAGTTTTGGTTTTGTTTTAAACTCCTGAAATTAAAAAAAGAAAAAAGTTTAACAAGAAATAAATGAGTCAGGACATGACTGCTTGGTGTAAGCCTTTGCTAAAATAATAGGAATGCAGAAAGGGCCTTATTAGTCCTATAAAATCATGAAGTTTACGGGGCTACAAAGATAAAGCTGACAGACTGGCTCCATTGGAAGATTTGTTTGTTTTCGAAGCAGTGATGGCTTGTGTCATTCTTTTGGCTTAAATCTGTTACCTGGGAATGGCAGTAAGGAGGCTGGAGCGTGTGAGCAACAATCCTTGCACTAATGGAAACTCACTTGCCTGAGTGCCCAGGCTGCAAAGAAGGTGCCAGACCTCAGGGCACACCAGGCAGCAGCTGACCTCAACCCCACATCCCACCTCTGCAATCCATCAGAGCGGCAGACCTCTTGCAGGAGGGCTATATTGCCAGAGCAAATATCTATTGATGAATTATCTACTGACTCTTCACTCTTTTCAAACTTGAAGAGTTTCTAGCTCAGCAGCAATTCCAGAGCATATCACACATACACATATCAAATCAGCCCTGACCTTCTACACTTGATTCTAGAAAACCATATGGTGAGGTCATGCAACAGCATGTCACCAACGTGGGCAGTGAAGTCAGTCAGACCTGGGCTTCCATTCGGGCTACTGCACCCAACACAAGTTACTTCCCTTCCCTGATCCTCATGTGAGGACAGGTATTCTCCTTCTGAACTACTCAAGTTTAACAGTGTAATATTATTCTGAAGGGAACTAAACCTCAGGACCCTTATGTTCAATCCAAAGCAACTATTAATTAACCATGAGCCGATATAGGAGATAACCATTGTAGGATGAAGACAACTGGTGGCAAATGATCCCTAACTTCCTAAAGGGTTTTGTTACTTTTTTTTTTCTTTTTGCACATAGGTGAAGTGTGAGACAAAGCCTGTGCCCTAGCAGGTACTATCTAAATTTTACCTTGAACAGCATCATCTACAACTGAACCGGATTAAGCCAAAACAGGAACAGCACTGGACAAGATTATACTTGTAAGCAACTATCTTTATCTGTGAAATAAAGGGTTTTATTTCCTGACAGATTCTAGGTGCCTTGTATTAGTTATCAAGTCCTGATGCCACAGGACCACCAAGATAAGTCTCCTTATTCCCAATGTCTTGCAAATGTGGTCAGGAGTTAGCTCCCTTTCAGAATGAAGTTTCAATTGAAAGGAATAAATTGTTATAGGAGTTTCAAGATCTCCTTTCCTATGAAGATGGTTATCTAAAAAGGTTTTTATTTCATTTTTCTCTTTCATCCCACAAATAAATACCTACCATGTGCCAATCACTGTGTTTACACCCAGGATAAATGATAATCAAGAAGGATCCAGCCACTGCAGTCAGTCAGGGAGCCCACACCTGAATGCAGGGACAGTGACAGAGAGAAGCAGTGAGAGTTAACAGTATCCCTCTTCTCCAAACCTTTGCAAATAGCTGAACTATTCTAGATGTAGTGGGGAGAAAGGAAATTAACAAGTGAGTTCTAGTCTCTTCATGGGCACAGAAAAAAAGAAATATTATTTTCTTTCAGGATAATATTTTAGTTTTTGAAAGGTGATTACCAACTATTAGCATCCACCTTCAAAGGTGGACACAGAGATAAAGGAAGAAGGGGTCAGGGGAAGACTGGGACTACACTGGAGGAAAAGGAGAGGCATCACAGCCACAGCCCATGCTGGGGAGGTTTCAAGAGATACAGGAGGGGCTGGGGTTGTGGCTCAGTGGTAGAGCACTGCCTAGCACATGTGAGGCACTAGGTTCACTCCTCAGCACCACATAAAAACAAATAAAATAAAGCACTGTGTCCATCTACAACTTAAAAAAAAAAAGAGCTATAGGAACTTGAAGGACTGGACATTTCCATTATAACCTGCATTCTAAATCAGCCTCTACCCCCCCCCACACACACACACACAAGCCTTCAGTGGTGTCTGTAGTAATAACAACAGCTTTGAGCAATGAAAAGCAGGGAATTTTTCCCTGCTTGAGGTGATGTGATCAGAGAGAAGGGAGTAATCACAGTAAGGAAGAACTCACAAAGTAAAGAGAACCCTAAGTTACAGAGACCTGGGGAAGGCAGATCACAAGCTTCCTCACACCTCCACTTATGTACTCCCCACTGCAGCTCCTCCCCAAGATCCTAAAAACACCGAGGAGGACACTGGGCCTCCCAAAACATACAGGACAGGGCCGCAAACTAGGAAGGAAAGAGTAATGTCACAGAGCTGAAAGATTAGAGACCTGAAGTTCATATAGAAAACTTAGTTCAAGAAATAATAACGTCTCCAACAAGAGTAATGTTTACCTTACTTTCTAAATAGAATGTCCTGCAGCTTTAAGAAGAATGGCAGCTTAAAACTGCCTGGGTTTACTATTGATTTATTTCAGCAATCCAGGTAGCTCATTTTATAAAACTGATGTTATTTCTCAGAGACTGACTATATATAAAATGATTGTTTAAATAAAATCTTATTTTTTTCCCATTATAAAATAGCCTGTTCCTTAGGGTGGAAGAAATAGTGAAGATTAAACTATTACAAAAGGAACTTCTGAATTCATTTATTCCAGAGTATTGTTTTAGAAAATATAATGTTAATACTATGATGAAATTTTTGCATGCATTTTCCTGACTATTAAAATATACTATCCTATCAATAAAAAAAAAATCTGTCCTTTAAATTAAAAGTATGCGATCATCCCTATTCTAAATAAGTTATGATTCTCTTCAAAACCTCAAGGCCTCTATTTTACATGAAAGGATTCCTTCAGATGCCTCAAAATACTGGGCTACTAGAACTGTTTCTCTAGTTTCTGGCTGAAACACTTTTAATTAGCTTGTCCCTATAGTACTTTTTTATGACACATCTCTTTCAGGTTGAGAGCAACTTTTCAAGTTTATTCCCTTTTATTCATTAAAGTAGTCTTCAGCAACAGCATAGAACTAAAGGTCTTATTAAGATCTCATTATGTTTCCAGGTGTCTGAATCTATAAATAAAAATATTGCAGCAGACTCATGTCAAATATAATAAAGGGACCGGTAAAAGTGCTTTTGGAACAAACAGGGAAGGATATTTGTACTGGATTCAACAGTGTCTTCCAAAACCGATACCCACTTGGGACCTCAGAACGCAAGATTCTTTGAAAATAGGGTCTTTGCCGATGTAAGCAATCAAGAAGAGGTCACCCTGAATCCGGGTGGGCCACGAATCCAAAGGCTGATGTCCTTGTAAAGAAAGCCATGTGAAGACACAGCAAGCAAAGAAGGCCCCGGCAGACAGCAGACATTGGACTGATGCAGTTAACAGCCAAGGAATGCCAAGGGCTTCTGGGAAAGAAGAAAGGATTCTTCCCAAGAGCCTGCAGAGAGAGCCCAGCCCTGCCAACACTTTGATTTCAGACTTCTAGTCTCCAAACTGGGAGAGAATACATTTCTGTTTTAAGCTACTCAGGTTGTGGTAATTTGTTATGGCAGCGCTAGGAAAGTGATACAGTATCTTTGACTAGAAGGCATGATTGGAGAGAAACAGCTTTCCCAGGACGCACCGGTTCGTAAAGTGGAATACTAAAGCAGGAAAGACGCACTACCAGTGCAAATTCCTTAATGACACTATCTCCACGTTTCCTTCCCTACTCCCCTTGTAAATCATGATGTCCATACCCTCAGGAAGTTCTCTGTGTCCCCAGACTGCTCCAAGGTAAAAGCAAAACCTAACTACAAAATGAAAGGCCCTGTGTATACATGGCTGTTCTGCTAGCAGGACCGCTAAGAAATGACATATTGTTTCCCTCTAATCATTTCTGAAAACCCTCCCCTTATTTACAGTGCAAGAAGTAATGAAAATGTAGTTGCAATCATTATAATTTACTGAAAATCTGACAGGAAAAAAAAAAAAAAGCCCACATGTAAAAACACTGACGCACTCAAAATCTTTAAAGCTTTCCTGGCTTATTTAACCATTTCAACCTGCCTACTGCAGTTTAATAAATTCTAAATGAAAAGCTTTGTGCAAAAGTGGCCTAAACTGGCAAAATAATTTCTTCCATGCTCCTTCTATCAATTTTCTGTGTGTGCTTCAAGCTTTCAGCAAGGAGTGTTAAACACATGCTCTTTTCTTCTCCAATATTTTGGTGGCTGCACCACTAAGGAAATAGTTTATCAATGTAACTGACTTTTTCAACGGAATTATGTAGTCACCTTGACATCTTCAAAAAGTTAGAGCACAAAAGCAAAATGAAAACCTGAAGGTGGAAACTTCTGGGGATACAACTCAACTGTCTCACTTTAGTACAGATAAAACAGCTTTGGCTTGAATAGTTATTCAGAACAGACTCTTACTGATTCAAGTGGAAGCTTTTCCAAGTGTCTATGGTAGAACACGCAGAGGTTCTCTCAATCCTACCTCCACAGATGCAATATTTAAGTGCACCCAGAAGAAAGCAAATACAGTATCCTCCCCTCAGTTATTTAAATCAATTTAGAAGAGACTATCTGCAATTAGTCCACTATGTCATAAAGCAGTAAAGCTGTCAGCACCTCATGCTGATGTTTTGCTGTTATTTTAGTCCCATCAAAATGCTTTCCTTGCTGGGTGCACTGTATATGCCTATAATCCCAGCAGCTCGAGAGGCTGAGGCAGGAGGATCTCAAGTTCAAAGCCAGCCTCAGCAACTCAGTGAGGCTCTAAGCAACTCAGTGAGACCCTGACTCTAAATAAAATATTTTTTAAAATAAACACATAAAGGGCTAGTGATGTGGCTCAGTGAGTAAGCATCTCTAGGTTCAATCCCTGGTACAAAAAAAAAAAACAAAAAAAAAAAAAAAAAACATGCTCTCCTTGAAAAATGTGGTATTCTACTTTGACTCCATGCCTGGGCAGAAACTATGTGAGTTAGCCTGAGTTTTCTTACTCCTCATCATTGCCCTGGATGGGAAATGCCAGAGCAAGATCTATGTTAGGACAGAAAAGAACTGTGTGCAAAAGCAGGTAAACTACTGTCTCCTCAAGTCCTTCAAGAGTCACACATTTTCTGTTTCGAGGGCCATCAGTACAGGTTGAAAACAAAAAACAGTATTCCCCCACACTGTTGGAGAAAGTACTGTGTACAGGAAACCAGCCAGCTTTGGACAGAAAGGCCTGGCCTCCTACCCGAGCTCCTCCGCGGCTTGCTGTGCACTCATGGCCCAGCGGTCCACTTCTCTCCATGTCAGTTTCCTCACTGGAGCACAGTGAGGCTGAAGGGAGATCAAGTCTGCAAGGCATCTAACACCCCTGAGGTCTGCTACACTCAATAAAGGTTCATTCCTTTTCTTTCTCTCCTCCTTCTGCCAGCTAAGTTTAGGCTTGCTTAAGTTCTGGCTTTCAGCAGAAATGCTGCAGATGTGTCAGCTTCCAACAGACAAAGCACCAGGACTCCGCCCCCGGAGAGTTATTTGGGGGATTTTTTTTTTTTCTTTTAAACATAAACAAATGCCTGCAGCTACTCAGGGGCTGTTAGGTTTTACTTCAGTGTGCACAGAAACGAAGCCTACAAGTTAAAACTGTCACTCTGAAACTGCTCCCTTTGGGGCAAATAAATAGAATTGACGCTGTTACTGTGATGGCATGGCTTAGAGTATGGCTGAGTAATTACTGCAGGGTAGGTCCTCTTTGGGGCACAACCCTCCCTACGAATAAGGAGTAAGGAGGCAAGGGCTCACCACGCAGCCCTTGAATGAAAGGTCCTTTAGCCTGGGAATTAGAGCTCAGTTCTCTGGATAGAAGTCAACTCTCTCATTGATGGAAAAGGACAGACTCTGAGTGTGAGCAATAAATCAGCTGCTGCTAGATTCAAAATGTGAACAAAAGGGATTCTTACCAGGTTTATTTCTTCATTATTGTTATTGGTATTTTTTCCTCAGCTTTTTCCCTCTCTAGATATTTGACATAATCTTTTATCAGCTTTTAAAAAGCAACCAAAAGGGGTATGGGACAGATTGATAAAAGGAGACTAGCCCAGCATGAGAACTGCCAGAGAACTGTTCCAAGCAATTTCCAAAATATTTATTTAAATGAAAGACAGAGGCACATACTTGGAGAGCATGATGTTACAATATTTCTCCATCTCAAATTTGTTCTGGGTGGTATTTAAATTTTCTTGAATATATATTTTAACTTTTTACTGCAAAATCAGAGGTACATGCACAAAAACAAGGCATGCAGTGCAAAGATTTATCACAAAGGGAAATGCTTGTGTAACCACCATCAGGACAAGAAATAGCACTGGCCACAAGTGCAAGCATCCCTCATGGCTCTAGTAATCACGACACCCTCTTTCCCAAAAGGCAACCACCATCCCAATTTTTACCTAAGTATGTTTCTTTAAACATTATGGTTGTTTGGCCTTTTTAAAAATGTTACTTAAATAAATTACTTTTGTGAAATTTATCCGTGTGAATATCCCCAGTTTTCAGTGTATTGCTTTTCATAGATGCATACTATTTCACTGTACAAACATGTGACATATAGACATATATATAATATACATATGTATATATGTGTACACACACACATATAAATATATTTCTTTCTTCTTTTTTTTTCTTATCTTTCTTTCTTCTTTTGGTACTACTGGAGATTAAATCAAGGTTGCCCTAACAGTGAGCTATATCCCAGTCTTTTTTTTTTTTCGCCCAGACTGGCCTCAAAGTTGTGATCCTCCTGCCTCAGCCTCTAATAGCTGGGATCACAGGTTTGTACCACTGTACCCAGAAATATACAACAATTTATCCATCTAATTTTAGTAGACATCTGAGTTCTTTCCAGGTTTTCGTTATTATGAATGTGTTACTATGTTTTTGAATGTGTCTTTTGTTTACATTTCTAAGTATATTCTAAAGAGTGAAACTGTTGCATCATTGAGTATACATATCATAAATTTTGTAGATTATGTCCATATTCCAAAGAGAATGGACCAAATCACATTCCACACCAGCTGTATATGAAGTTTAAGAGTCTCATAGCCTTGCCATATCAGGTGGGTGTAATGGTATCTCCCAATGGAAATCTCTTTTCCCTGTAACATATAACATTAAGCACCTTTTCAAAAGCCTATTTGTCATGTGTTTTAACAATATGTATTTTAAGCCAAAGATGTTTTAAAACAATGTTTATTTTTTATTTGATCAACAGTTTATTTTGAATTCTCCACACAGTCATGTTTATAGATGCATTTCTAACCTTCCACCTGGAATATTTTTTCTCCTACCTACATAACATCCTATAATCCCTTCTCTGGCTAAAGTCAGTTGGTAATTTTGCTTGGCTAAAAATGTTTTTATTCCACCTGCATACTTTGCAGAATATTTCTGCTGAGCATCAAACCCTGGATTAATATTTACTTTCTTTCTACATATTAAAGGTATCATCCCACTGCCTCTGGCTTCTACTGCATCTCCTAAGGAGTCAGTTGCTGATATTATAATGCCCAGGAAAGAAATCTGTCGTTTGTTTTTAGAATTTTCTCTTTTCTTGTTTTTATTATCTTTAAAAAGTATGAATTCCTTTTTTATTGATCCCTCTCTCTGGAGTTCATCCCATTCTTCAGTTTATACATGGAGGTTATTTATCAGTTATAATTATCAGTCACTGCTTCTTCAAATAGGACTGTGCTCTATATTTGCTCTGCTGTCATTGTGAAATTTTACCTATAAGTGTTTTAAAAACCTATGAACATATTCTTTATTTTGCTTAGTCTCTCTTCTGTGTTTTCCTTTACTCTCTGCATTTTATTTTTTTTATATTTCTTTCACCTATTTTTTAGTGTGTTAATTCTCTCTTTGGTTGTATCTAATGTGTTGTTAAACCTACCCAGTGATTTGTTAATTTGGGGCACTGTAATTTGCATTTCTACAATTTCCATTTCACTTTCTTTTATACCTCTTAGCTCTCTTGAATTCTTGCTTTCCCTTAAAAATGTTAAACATCATAATTTTAAAGTCTGTTTCTATGATGCCAATCCATGAAGCTTCTGATGCATTTTTCAATTACTATTCCTTCCCCTGATTTTGCTAATGTTTCTTTCCTCCAGAAATGCTTATTTTAGATTACCCACTGAACACTGTTTTTGCAAAACTGTTAGTAGAAATAATTTGAGAATTGGAATAATATTATATACGTCTAGAGAGGATTTAAACTTGTTCCTGCCAATTGCTTCTGGAACAAGCACTCCACAATCGCCTTACTCTAATTACAGGGAATGAGAAGATTAGAAACTGGGCCTCATTCTATGACACTGGCATGCTGGCAGCTGGAAGTGCTGATAACGCCAAGGTCGTGGGTTCATTCCCGTACGGGCCACCAAATGCCACAGTCTGTCTGGGCAGGATTCAGGAGCCACTTATCAAAAGAAATGAACTTTATTTTTAGAACCACACACACCAAACAAAACAGCTCCTCAGGAAAACCTTCGGAGCCCAACTGCCACCACCGGCTTCCCACAAGCCTCTCCACCTCCCCCACTCCTCCTGCTATTGAGGCCGATTGGCTGGGTCTCGTGGGTGGAGCCAAAAAAGTCCCCCAATGAGCAGCTCCGTGGTCTGAAAGGGTAGGGAAACAGCCCAATGAGCATCACCACAGAAGAGCCAATCAGTTGGCAGCTAGAAGTTGCTGGGGCCGCTGTGAGCCAATCATCAGCTGGCAGCTGGAAGTTTGCTGGCAGCTGGAAGTTTGCTGGGGCCCCTTCGGCTGTGGATCTCAACACTGGCATCATAACTCTACTCTCTTATATGTGTACAGAAGGCATTTTATACTTTAACTTGCTATTCTATTGTCCCTCAGAAGAAAGGTTAAGCCAAAATTACCTGGCCCACCAGTATAGGAACCTAGCTCCTGGCCTTGTGTTTCCTTATAATAAATCGTTCTTTATTTCCTCAATCTCCACCCATAAATTAATCTATGAAATTAATCTAGAATTGTGTCATTTTTATCCAACAAGTCACATTATTCTCCATTTTTAAGTTATTTAATTAGTTTTGACTATTTCACTCTTAAAGAGTATGGAACACTCAAAAAACTAAAAAGGAAAGTTCATCCTTAATTCTATCACTTTCATTTTAGTTATACAAAGGCCCAACCCAGAATAAGACAGATTACATTTGACAGGTAAACTAATTAATCCTTTAAATAGAAATAAACTTACTGACATTTTATCTTAAAATCACAAATTAACAAACCTGACACTCCCACAACTAATAAATGATGAAATTTCTTTAGCACTGTGTGTGCCTAGAATAGTAAAGTGGATTCTGATCAAGATAAAATTGCTAAACAGGTCCCATAGTCCACTGGTTTCTTTGCCGTATAAGCAAATTACGTTGTGGAAAAGTGCAAAACAAGGTCCTCTGTCTCCATCTTTCATTCAGTTTTCATACTCAAAAATTGGTTTTCAGGTTACTGTAGCTTTCAACACTTTAAACCACAAATGAAAGGCCTAATTGTTAGAATACCAGCACAATGAACACTTCTAATAACCCTAGTTTTATTTACACCAGTGTTTTGCTGGAAAACATACACCTCTGTAAATGTCCAAAATTCACATGACTTGCTTTTGCTCCAACTTTTTATGCTAAGGATAACATGTAAGTACCAAAACATGCATCTGATTTGTATAATACTTTGAAACGTGTTCATGTTATTAGAAATAATGCATTCTCTATGGGAATAATCAAAGGATCTTTTTTAAAGCATCCAATTTGTATAAGTCTTTACAAATATCTATCAATACCTTATTCAAAAGAATATTAAGGTGGAAAAGTGAAAAGAAACCACATGAAGACATATTATAATGAAACTTCAGAACATCAAAGACAAAGAGAAAACTCAAAAAGGAGAAAGGGAGATCATCTAACAAAAGAATGACAACTGGGCTAGAAACAAATTCTACAGAAACAAACAACGGAGGGAAAAAGTTTATGAGAACATCTTTCGGGCTGGGATGCAGCTCAGTGGTAGAACACTTGTCTAGCATGCTGAAGGCTCTGAGTTCAATCCCCAGAACTGCAAAAAATAAATAAATATCTTTAAAGTGATCAAAGAAAATAAATCAACCTAGACTTGAAACAAGATCAAGAAAATGAAAAATAAAGATCTATGCAGACAAATAAAAATAAAGAGGATTTATTATTACCAGGGATTTACCCTGCAGCCTCTCAAGGACGGACTTCAAGAAGGAAAATGACCTAGAAAGCAAGTCTGAATTTCAAAGAAGGAAAGGTAAGCAAATACACTAGTAAAACAGAAACAAATCTAAATAGTCAATAAAACAATAATCATGTCTAAGGTTTTTTGGTTTGTTTGTTTAAAGGACGGTGTATAAAGTAGAAAGGAAGCAACTAGAGTTGCATTTAACATCAGGTTTAATTTTAGACTCTGGTATACATGGACAATTTCAAGTGTACCACTAACAGAATAAAAAGTACATAATTTCTACCTTTATTTAGGAAAACATTAGCTGCTGTAGCAACCCTAGATTGCAGGGACTTGACCCTACATTCTCCTAACAAGTGGTTTTCCTCTACACAGAGATTCAAGGACTCAGGTTCATACCACCTGTGGGAAGTAACACTTAGGGTCTTTTCTTTTGAATCTAGAGAGCAAAAGGTGAAAAGGGGAATGGATGAGGTTCAAGCATTCCTCAAAGCCTTGGTCCCAAAATGACATACATTACTTCTCTGTTCATGTCCCCCTGGCCAGAACTCAGTCACATGGTGACCTGCCAACAGCAAGTGAGCCCGAAAAATATACTTGAACATGTCCTCAAAAATTAACAGAGTATTGGAAAGCAGCTACAAGTTTCCATCACAGCTTCCAAACCAGCGAGAATAAGGAAACAAATAAAATTCAAGCAATTAAAAAAGAAAAGCAATTAAGGGAAAGAGAGAAGGATAAAAAGATGAGACAAATGGAATGCATAGGGCAAGATGATAGTAACAACTTCAAACATATCAGTAATCACAACAAATATAACAATCTGCCAGTCAAGAGATTATAATGAAATTTCAAACAATAACAGAATCTAACAATGTGTTATTTACCAGAAACCCAATAAAACAGACATGAAAGGCTGAAAATGTGGGGAAAATGCCAAATATGAACCTAAATAAAGTTATTACGTACATCAGTACCATTTTAAATTAATTCTACCCTACCAAAAGGAATAAAGAGAGCACCTACATAATAATTAAAAACAGGAAATATAATAATTCCATATATATGTATATCTATTAAAATAACTTCAGGTATATACACAAAGTTTAATGAAAACACTAGGAAAATAAATGAACCTATCAATAATAAGAGATTCTGATGTAAAGGACACATGTGGTACACTAAATAATGACATAGACATCATTTTCATGTACATATTTTCCAAAACATGTTTGCATGTGATAAGCCACAAGAAACCCTAAATGGGTTTCCAAGAATAGATAGTATACTGACCATGTCTCCTAATCACAAAGCAATTAAATTAAAATATATAAAAATAAATTTTAAATACCTACGAGTTGAAAATTTTTAAAGCACTTCCAAATAACCCATGAGTCAAAATAAAGATCAGATAGAAAATTTCCCTAAGAGTGAACCATAGCTCACTAAACTATAGATAAACACAATCTTGAGGTTAAAAAAAAATAAAGCTACTGCTAATGCATTGCCATTTCTTAAAAACTTTTCCTATGCGGTCAACTACATACTCTTTCTACCAGGCAAATAAATGATAAACACAAGGTGGTAGAGATACGGGACAGTGAGAGACACACATGTGACCTCCCTGGTGTTGGCAATGCATGTTCTGAGTCTTAAACTGAGTGATAAATTCTCCAGTATACATGTAAATTTGTGTCATATAAATAGCCTACATACTCTTTCACATGTATTAAGTATTGCCATCATGTGAAACGCTGGCACATACACTGCGACAAATTCAACTCTCTGTGTTCCTTTTACCTCCATTTCATTTCATTCTATTTTATTTTGCTGGCGCTGGGGATAAACCTAGGGCTTCATGCATACTCGGCAATGGCTCTCCCACTGATCCATACCTTTGGCCCTCTTTCACCGTCCTAAACCCACCTTTTTGTTTCATTAAACAAACAAACCATTCTCCATTTCTATTTATCATTTCCTTCCTAATCACAGATCAGGAAACACAGATTATGAAGATCCCAGAGTAGTTTGGTGAGAAAGGTATGTTAGATCCCAGAATAATTTGTCTTACTAACTGAAATGGGCAAACTGACAAGTTCCTAGGGCTTGGTGGGCCAGAAAAACCATGAGGTTCCCCGCAAGAATACTTAGACTTTCAAAGTCAAATGACAGCACTAACAGAAGTCCTTAGTGTGCCCTGGAGCCAGTCAGACACAATATCAGTTAAACAAATAAAAACACTAGAGGATTCCAAACAGAAAGAAACGCAAACAGCAATATACCACCTCTGATTTACTGTAGTCCTGAAACATCTTTTCTAAGACAAGGTTTAAATGTGATCAATATTTTCTAAATAAACATTTTCTGAAAGAATTAAATTTTGTAAAGAGCAACAGAAACAATGAAATTCGGAATTGAAGTTTCTATTGGGAAAGTCACATTTTGGATTTTACCATACCCTCTCCACCCAACTGCCAGAATTGCCTTTAACAATTAACAAATACGAACACTAAGTTATTCTGCAGTGAATTTGTTGATACAAAAGCCAGGAAACAGTTTATCTCCACTGGGAATATTTTGAAGACGGGATTAGAGGCAGGCAGGGGCAAGAAGGATCTGTAAAAAAACAATATTTGTTAAACTAAAAACACATAGGCACACATGGGAATTATTTTACTTTCAACAAGTTCTGAAAGTAGTAACAAAACCAGGGAGAGTTAACAGAATAATTTAACACTGATGTTTCAGGAATGTTGAAAGAGACCAGGCATTTAGACCTCATGTTGCTAAATTTGTTCATCTAAAATCTAAAAGACATTTTCATGACAAGGACTTTGCTATTCCTCAGCATTTTCTCTCCTTAGGCATTTTCTCTCCTTATTTCCCACTCAAAGTTATAATGCTGTATTCATAATACCATAATCATTTCCATGGTAACTTCCTGTGATGTCAAAGAGAAAACACTATCGACTTCTCCCTAGGCTCCAATTTCCCAGCTAAAATTATGTTGATTTTATCCTTTCCAAAGTGAATCAAAGATTTACTATTTTAAATCCTGGGGATGAGGTCTGAAAATCAAAAACCATCTACCATGACTACAGCCAGGTAGAGAAACCTATAGGCAAAGGATGCAAGCTAAAAGTACAAGCCCTAGAGTCAATAATCTTGAGTTCAGACCAGGTTCCACCAGCTATGAGATACAGTACCAATGTTCCACCAGATATGACATATAGTACCAATGTTCTCCAGGGGCCTTTTTGTTTGTTTGTAGTTGTAAACAGACAGAATGCCTTTATTTATTTATTTATTTTTATGTCGTGCTGAGGATTAAACCCAGTAGCTCACATGTGCTAGGCAAGCACTCCACCACTGATCTACAGCCCCAGCCCTAATCTCCAGTTTTGACTCACCATCTCTCAAAAAAATACCTCAGAAAGCTGTAAGAATTAAAATGAGACAAGGTATATCAGATGCTTAGCATAGCACCTGGCCAATGTCAAGCCAATCAAGAAATTATGTGAGGTTCCCCCGGAATGTTCAGTTATCTCTGACCTCAGGATATAGAGTTAAAGTGGAAGTTATCTTCAGTTATCTTTGTATTCATTCAGCAAATATTTATTGAGTATCTGCTTCATACCTTGCAGTGTTCTTGGTGCTGGGAAGATAAGGAATGGTATTAGTGCCCCGGCCCTTGCAAAAGCTATTCCTGTACTCTACTCCAGAGTAGCAGGTAGCCTGCCTCCCACTGATGGACCTGGCTCCCCAGGGCTCTCTACTTCTCCCAGTGCCCACACATCCAGGCAAACAGAGTACACACTGAACAGCCTCAAACAGTAAGCCTCTGTGTGGACAAGAACCAGAGTTCAGGCTGGGCAGTATGATCACAGTTGACCATCTCATCTGAAAAAGCATATGCAGTTCTTTTTAAAGGAAAAGTTAAAATGAATAAAAGTCTCAGCTTGCAGCCCATGATTTGGGTTTACAGCATAGTGACAACTGTTTGAACCTTTGAAAACACATGGTAGTAAATGCCTACCTTCAGAAACCAAAGTATCGGTTAACTCCAAGTCTGGGTAACTACAAATTTCTATAAAAATAACAGGATACTTCCGCCTAGCAACTTCATGGCAAGTGGAGAAACCATTTGTGATAAAATGAGACCCCTAAATACTTCTGAATTCCTTAGATATGCTGTCATCAGATGCTTCAACTTTCACCTAAACTCAGCTTAATTAATTCACCAACAGAAAGGCTGAGGTAGTTTTCAATAAAAGGAAGCTTGAAATGCTGACAACTGAATGCTTTCTGAGCAGGAAGACAACAAAATAAAGAAGACAAAGATTCCACATGTAGATAGTAATGCAGGCTCTTCTGGACTCTATTTGGGATAAATGGCTCTTGGGAAGACAGGGCATATTAAAAAAAATTAATGAATAAATGATCGAATAATCCACCCCTTAATTCTAGTCATGAGATAACTCTTCTGATCTGCTCTTTCTGACTTCCCAAGGAGTACCAGAAATCTGTGACTCCATGAAATCACATATTTAGGAGCACACTAAGGAAGAAAGAACACAGACCTTGGTGCTGAACAGATTTAAAACTCACTCTTTAAACAGTCTGGTTGTTCTAACTAGCAGTGTGACCTTGTGCAGTTACTTTTTTGCAAAATGGGAATTAAAATATTTTGTCCTACAGGCTAGGATAAAGAAAGTGCCTGGCATAATCTTGGCATATAGAAGACATCTTAAAAATACATTAGTCATCTCTCTTCCTCTTTCCTTCATTCCAACTTACCTTGACCTACTTTAAATTCTGAAGAAAAAGGAACCTTGTCAAGGGCTAAGTAAAAACTTCACAGGGGATTATCAAATGAGATGTGGTAAACCAAAACAAATAAATCCCACACAGTCCTGGATCCCAGGCCCCCCACGACAAGAATTAGTTTCTAAAGACTGTAATGCTATATTCCACTAGTACTTTCCTAAAGGCCTCAAGCAGTGTAGTTTCTTTGAGGTGTATGTCTTCTTTTAATCAAACTAATTCAACAAGACTTCCAGCACATAATTTCATTAAATTCCTATGTTTTCAGTCAAAGATTTTATCACTCAACATCAAGACAGTATATTTTTATGACAAAATGATGCAGCTCTTTCTTCCAAGTTCAAATCTTTCTTCCATCGACCTTCCCAAAGTAAGCCAAGTGTAATGTTCCACTTACACTGAAACAATTAAGAGTATGAAGTTGAGTATTTAATAGCCAACTAATTGACACAATCACACTCAATCCTGGTCATTCAATTCATTCGAGTATGGGCTCACGTGTATCTTGGTTCTGGCATTTAAACCAATTTCTAATATTAAGATGTTGATGGGCTGGTTACAAGACTTTGTAAAAGAGCTCAAAATTCTTTCTCTGTGTCAATCAGTCATTAGTTAACTAAGGAAGGGAGGAATCGATTGTATATTAAAATGGAAATTTACTAGCAATGTGGAGTTACTTGATGTGCTGACAGAGTAATAAGGGAGTCCAGGGAAATAGCTTCATTAAACGCGCTATTTACGTTCCAGTAAATCCAGTGTTTTAAATTTTTTGACATTTGTTTTGAAACCAGATTCAAATTTAATACATAGTATTTCTTTGTTGGCAAGAGCTACAACCTCCTTAATGCCACTAAGTCTAGCTTTTTTGCGCCAGCTTTTTGTGCTTCAAGGTATTGGAGGGCCCATGAATCAGGTCAAAATTAACACCACGTGTATGTCTTTGGAGAAACAGAAATAACCTGTCAGATTTCTATCATGAAAACTAATTTATATTTTTGTAATCCCCCTGATAAAGCAGTAATAAGCACAGCCAACTTTCCCAAGTGCTATCTCTTTTATATTAATAACTGAGTTTGTAAAAATAAGATCAAATCATCTACAAGTTACAGGCGAATTTCCAGCATGTCAAACACAACTGCCCTGAATGGTGGAGCACAGTGCAGGGCTGAGCACAGCCTTCTTAGGTTATTTTTAAGCCATCTGATGTCATCCAAGTATTGACAAATACTCACCTGTCAGAAAAATCTTCCAGCACATTTTTTCACTCAGTAATATCACCAGTAACTCTGAGAGAAGCCCAATGACATCAACTGGATCAATAAATTTCTATCTTCCCCTTTCTTGAAATTTACCAACATACCATACAGACACTGAATACAATTTTTCTTACTCAAAAAGAAAAAAAAAAAAAAGGAAAGGGAATCCAAAGAATATTTAAGGAATTTCTTAACCACAGACATAGACACATACAAAACACAGACCCTGAATGGAGAAAACAAGCAAACCACATCTAAAGGAGATCTCAAATCCTCCTTGGCAGGGCAAACTGGCCTCTGAAGAAACGACTGTGGATCTTTGGGGACATTGACATTTTAGAATTTGGGGCCTTCCAATTGGTCCTTTCTTTCACTGCCAACAGAACAATGTATTCATACTTTTGATTTGTGTTTTTAAATGGGAAAAACAGTGATAAAATGGGGAGCACGGAAGACACAACATTAGTGAAAAGTCTAAAGAAAAGACTCTCAAGACTGAATATTTCAAGAAATTTAGTGATGCTAACGGGCATTTCTTAACTACCAGAATACTTCAAAAGATTAAGAAAGGATGAGAAAATCTATAAAATCTTCACTGCTATAAAGGGCAACACTTTGAAATATCTGAGAATGATATTTCTATATGACACACACACACACACACAACTCAGTCTACACTGGAGTCCTGGTCCCCTTGCAATAATTCAGCAACCCAGCCCCAGTCAAAGGGATCTGCAGGCTCTGCCCTCGCATCTAGCACCCACCAAGACTGCTCAAAGGAGTCAGTCTCAATTACTCAAACTGACAAACACCTCAGGCAAGTGCTTGCTATCTACAGTGCTCATCGTTGGCTCTCAAAGATAGATCACACAGAGAATCCCTGCCCTAAGTTCACTGGATACCTCAGCTCCATCAAAGGTGCAAACTTTATAGGGTGCACAGTGGAAGATACTCAGGCCACGGGAGATTTAGCATTGCTTTCATTTTTACCAGTGGGAAATGAAGAACCAGTGAAGTCAGGGACAAAGAGAGTGGAGTGGCCATCCAACAAGAAATGAGATCTGCTAACTTCTGGGTATTGTATCAGCTACTAAACGAAAATTCCTACATTTTAAAACAAGTCATGACAATGTACTAATATGTTTTAGGATTAGGCCCTGGCTTCGTAATCAACTGTACCCTACAAGGAACTGAAAAGCTGGGAACTCGGTCAAGAGGCTGTGGCCAGCTCCACAGTGGTCTTCCTCACCTCTGGGGCTGGGCCCTCCAGGCTCTGGCTGATGGCAGTTTTGCTGAGAAGATAAACCCAGCTGTAATGTGATGGCCAGGCCATCCCTATCAGTCTATCTCTGCAGAGGACACTCATGAGAAAGCTTCCCTCTTCCTAACTCCTTGCCTACTATGTAAAAAGCCACCAAGACTCCGCAGAGGACAAGAGATGGGGTTGTTTATACAGCTGCCACTTTGCAGAAAGCCCTAACAGAAGCAGCCCCTCTCCTGCAGAGCTGGACACAGATCAGAAGCCTGAGGACACCATGGGGAGTACCAACAGGGGCTGGGGGAGCAAACAGCTCTGCTCTGATTTGCCGGTTTTTCTTTTTCTTTCCTTTTTCTCCCCCACCGCCTTTTTTAAAATTTTTTTCTGTGAGTAAGATTCTATGCAGTAGGCAAAATGAAACATACAAAAAAGTAAAACGAACTTCATTTAGAAACGTAAAGATTGGACCCACAGTTGCTTCATTAAGCCCTCGAGTTTTGGTTTCCCCCCCCCCCCCCCCCCCCGTAAAAGGAAACCACATTCCTTCACTAACCTTCCTTCATCCCAGCCCCCACTGCCTGACCCCAAGTAACAGCAGTTTCTGCCCAGAGTGAAAATGACCTCTGCCCTTCCACCCACTTTATCTTATATAGGAATTTCATTCATCCTTCTGTTTCCCACGGAAACTCATTGGGCCCTCCTTTTCCCTGTCACTTTTACTCATATTCCTAATGAAACTCTTCATCGGCAATGGAATCAGCCCGTGGAGGGGGAAGAGAGGAGATGACAAAACTAAGTCTACATGATAAAGTTAAACTTCTTTCTAGTAGGATAGATACAAAACCTCTTTAAAACATTTGAGCCAGAGAGATCGTATCAAGTCAAATATTTCTTTCCTAATGTTTACTAAAGAATTATGTCATTCCTAGTCATTAAATTAAGAACACATAACCTAAAAGACTGGCGAAGAGGCTGGGGATTTAGCTCAGTAGTGGAGCATGTGCCTGGCATGCTTGAGGCCCTGTCCTTCAGTTCTCAAAGGATCCTCTCCACTCAGGAAGCTTTCCCTCTGGGTCCTGTTTCTCCTTCCACATGCTCCTCTACTAGAATCAGGTGAAGGGTTCCTCATCCTCTCCCCCTGGAAAACAATCTGTGTGAGGACAGGAACCACACCTAGGTGGTACAAAGTTACCCCCTGGAGAATAAATATTAACGGAAAATTAAATGACATGAGTTCAGACCCTGGTTCTACCATTCATTCACACTGCGACATAAAGATAACTTAAGTCTCCTTCCTTGTAAAATGGAGTTGATAAAACAGACGATACTATACGTACCAGAAAGTCATGCAGTAACTGCGAACAGCTTTCTCCTGCCTTCTCATCCATCCTCAAGTCCTTCCACTCTGATGGGTGCTGTCCCCCCTCACTTCCATCTGCGTGTTTCTGCCATCTTACCTTCTCCTCTCTGCTCCCTGCCCCCAACCCCCACTCTTCATTTTGGTCTTGCTCCAGCTTATTTTAATCTTCTTACCATGAAGGATCATTTGCACTGGAAACTGTGAACTTTTTACCTTCTAATGCACATTACAACAGAATATTTTATGAGACTCTTTGGCTCATGCGCTCAACGTGTTTTAACCTGGGAATATTTGTTGTTGAAAATAAATGCTAATTACCCAGATTATAATGAAACAACGTACAGACCTTAATTTCTAAGAGGTCTAAGCCTCTTTTAAATTAAAAGAAAATCTTTTGAAATAGAACTGTATTTACTTGTATTTGTGTAAAATATTTTCTTTTTGTTATGCATGATTTTACATAATCATTTTTTTTTTCGTGATATTGCTTCAATGTTGTCAAAAAGAAATAGAAACCCTTTCCTCAAAACAGAATTACTTTCACGGGACAAGTAACTAAGAACAAAAGACACGACATTTATAGCCTTAAACCTAAAATTCCATGAAAACTCGCTATTCTACCATCCTTCGGTGATGGGATTTAGTATTTCAGATTGTTCTCCAAAGAAGAAACTAAGTCAAAGAACACTAAGCACTGACCTACCACCTCTCACTGGAGAACTCAGAATAAGCAGGTCAGCACCTGTCTACTAAGAATGAGAACAGGCAGAACTGGACTTGGCACAATTTAAGTGAAGGTCTGTGTGCTCCTAGAGCTTTTTCCAAGAATTAAAGGTGGGAAAATCACCACAAACAATTAAAGTCTATATACAAATGTGTGCATGTACTTAAGGGGTTTACAGATAAAGATATTCTAAAGTTTTGTTTCACCACATGACAGGGAACTTGCCAAGTACTAATAAAACTCACACATCTTGCTGGCCCCATCCCAAGTCATCATCTGGATGGCCGTTATTCCTGACTCCAGGTCTCCAGAGGGGGCTTCAATGTGGTCTTACCTTATGATCTGTTTCACAGCTTACTACCAAAAGTAAAAGAAAAATTGCAAATCCCAGTGCTATATACTTCTTCCCAGATGTACCTAATCTTACCTTTTTATTGATACTGCTGGAAGAAATGTTTTTATGAGATCTTGTGTTTCTAGTTTCCAAAAGAGTCTGTGATATTCAATCAATACCAAAGAAAAAGTTTCTAGTTCAAAGCAATAATACAATAGTCTCAATGCTTTTTAATGTTTAAGCAAATATATCTCTCCGTATAGGATGAATATGCCTATCCAAAATGCTTGTTATCAGAAGTGTTTCAGATTTTGGAATATTTGTGCAGAATTTTACTATTTGGACATCATGCTTGTGCTCAAAAAGTTTCAGATTTCAGAGCCTTTCATATTTCAGATTTTCACATTAGAGACACCTAGCCTATGCTTTTTTTTTTCTCTTTTCCTCATTTACTTCAATATTTTTTCTTTTTAAATAGACTTTGTTTTTTAGAGTAATTCACAACAAATTGAGCAGAAAATACAGAGTTCCCACAAACTCCCTGACCCACACAAGCAAAGCCTGCCCCATTAACAATATTCTTAACCAGAGAGGTACATTCACTATAATCCATGAACTGACATTGATATACTTTTCACCTGAAGTCCACAGCTGACATTAGGGTTCACTTTGGGTGAGGCATGCTATGGATTTTTACACATGTATAACCACATGAATTCATCATTATAGTATCATACAAAATGGTCTCCATGTCTAAAAACCCTCTGTGCTTTGTCTATTTATCCTCTTTACCCCCTAATCCCTGGCAACCACTGATCTTTTTACTACCTACATAGTTTTGCCTTTTTAAAAATGTTATACGGTGTGAATTATATAACATGTCATCTTTTCAGATTGGTTTCTTTCACTTGACAATATGCAAATATGCATGGAAGGATTCGCCATATCTTTTCAAGATCTGATAACTCACTTCTTCCTACAGCTAAAAGATACTCCTTTATCAGGATGTTCCACAATTTATTCATTCACTCATTGAAGGACATATTGTTTTTTTCCAAATTTTGGCAATTATAAGTAAAATTACTGTAAACATACATGTGAAGGTTTTGGGGTGGACATAGGTTTTCAGCTCTTTTGGGTAAATACCAAGGAACATAATGGCTGGATCACATGTGAGACTATGCTTAGTTTTATAAGAGACTGACAAACTGTACTCCAAAGTAACTCTACCATTTTGAATCCCTACCTGCAATGAAAGCTTCATATTGCTCTACATTCTCATCAGCATTTAGTTTTGACAGCATTCTGAAATTTTTGCCATGCTGAGAGATGTGTAGTGGGATCTCAATGTTGTTTTAATTTGCATTCCCTAATGACATATAGAGAGAGCATCTTTTCATATGCTTATTTCTCATCTACATATTTACTTTGGTGAAGTGCCTGTTCAGGTATTTTACCCATTTTTTATTCTGCATATTTATTTTATTAAAAAAATGAGGTTGGGCTTTAAGAGTTTTTTGAATATTTGGGGTGAAATATTTTCTCCCAGTTTACAGCTTGTCTCTCATTCTCTCAACACTGTCTTTTGCAGAGCAAAAGTTTTAATTTTAGTAAAGTACATCTTATTGATTATTTCTTTCATGGGTTGTAACTTTGGTACAGTATCTAAAAATTCATCACCAAATCTGAGGCCATCTTACATTTTTTCCTATGGTATCTCCAAGGAGTTTTATAGTTTTACATATTACATTTAAGTCTTTGGCCCATTTTGAATTATTTTTTTGTGAAGGGCATAAGGTCTATGTCGACCATTAGCTGGAAACACTATCTTTTCTCTTTTGTAATACCTTTTGCTTCTTTGTCAAAGGTATCTTGCTTAATTTATGTGGGTCTATTTCTGGGATCTCTAATCTGTTCCATTTATCCTACTTGTCTATACTTCCCTCATTACCATCCTGTCTTGATTACTTCAGCTTTATGGTAATTCTTGATCTAAAGAAGCATCAGTCATGGCTGGGGTTGTGGCTCAGTGGTAGAGCACTTGCCTTGCATGTATAAGACATTGAGTTTGATTCTTAGCACCACAAATAAATAAATAAATAAATAAAACAAAGAATTTTTTTAAAAAAAGAAGAAGCAGCACATCAGTCCTTCAACTTTGTTGGTCCTTTCAATACTGCATGGACTATTTGGTGACTTGTGCCTCTCCATATAAAATTCAGATCATTCTGTAACATCTACAAAACAATTTGCTTGAATTTTGTTTGGGATTTTTGTGGAACCTACAGATTAAGCTGGGAAGAAAGCAGAACATTTTGACAATAGTGAATCTTCCTATCCATGAACATGGACTATCTCTCCATTTATTTTATTCATTTTTTATTTCTTGCATCAGAGTTTTGTAGTTTCCTCATAAGAACTTTACACATATTTTGTTAGATTTATACCTAAGCATTTCATTCTTTGGGGTGGTAAATGGCATTGTATTTTTTAAATTTCAAATTCCACTTGTTCATTAATGATATATAGGAAAGAGATGGACTTTTTGTGTATTAACCTGACATCCTGCAATCTTGCTATAATGACTTATTGGTTCCAGGAGTGTTTCATTTTTTTGTTTTTTCAGATTTTTCACTAAGATTATCACATCACATGCAAACAAAGACAATCTATTTCTTCCTGCCCAATCTCTATATACCTTTTCTTTCCCATTCTTCTCTTGTTAATTAACTACGACTTCCAATATGATGACAACAAGGAGTAATGAGAAAAGACATCCTTATCTTGCTTATGATTTTAGTGAGAAAGTTTCTAGTTTCTTGTCAATACACATGATGTTATCTGTAAGTTTTTAATTTTTTATAACTTTTTATTTTATTTATTTATTTTTATGTGGTGCTGAGGATTGAACCCAGGGCCTTGCACGAGTGAGGCAAGTGCTCTACCACTGAGCCATAATCCCAGCCCCTAAAGTTTTTAGTAGATGTTAAAAGATGAGATAGTTTCCCTTTATTCTTAGTTTACTGAGAGCTTTTTAAAAAAAAGAAAAAAAAATGAATGGGTGTTGAATTATGTCAAATGCTTTTTCTACATCTATTGATAAAATTATGTGATTTTTTTCCCCCTCTTTAGCTTATTGATGTGATGGGTTACATTACTTGATTTTTAAATATTTGGCCAGCTTTGCATACTTAAAATAATCCTGGTGTATAGTTCTTTTCATATTTCGTTGGATTTGATTTGCTAACACTTTGTTGAAGACTTCTGCATCTAGGTTCACAAGAGGTATTGGTCTATAGTTTCCTTTTCTTATAATGTCTTTGTCTAGTTTTGGTATTGAGCTAATGTTGGCCTCATACAATACAATAGGAAATATCGCCTCATTTCTTTATTCTGAGAAAAATGCATCAGAATTGGTATAAGTTCTTCCTTAAATTTTGATAGAATTCACAGCAAAATAATCTGGGCCTGAAGGTTTCTGTTTTGAAAGGCTAATAATTAATGATTGAATTTTTTAATGGATATGAAAATAATTCAGAATGCCTATTCATTTCCCTCTATTTTGTTAATTACAGGTGTTGCATTAACCTTCTCTCAAAAACCCCAAACTCATGGATTTATATTCTATAAAAATGTAGGCTACTAAATAGCTTTCTAATACTCAAGTGATGTAGTATGTGTTATATATGTTAGCTGCTATAATGGTATCCTAAAGTGGGCAAAAGATAACAAACAAATCTTCAAAGTTCATGTTCTGAAAGTTTTAGGAAAATCTGAAATCATACTGTTTAAAATTAAGAGATACAAGTTTTTTTTAAATTATTTATCTTCATAAGTCGTGAATTTAAAATGCTTAGCTACTTTGATTGATAGCTAAATGGACAGAAAGGAAGAAAGAAATTAGATTTGTAGGTAGGCAGGCAAGCAGGCAGATGATAGATAAAGAGATAGATGAATGGATGTTTAGTGGACACGAAAGAAAGAGAGAGAGAGAGAGAGAGAAAGAAAGGAAGGAAGGAAGAAATTACCTATTTCTTTCAATTAGTGAACAGTAAACTAACTGGTTTTTTGTTTTTGTTTTCTTATGGTACCAGGGATTGAACCGAGGGGCTCACACTCACTGGGACAGTGTGAGCGTGAGTTACATCAACAGCTCTTTTTATTTTTTTCATTTTGGGACAAGGTCTTGCTAAATTGCTGAGACTGGCCTTGTACTTGCAATCCTTCTGCCTCCACCTCCCGGGTCACTGGGATCACAGGTGTGCACCACCATGCCCAGCAGCTTGATGCTTCTCATATGGTCGGAGAAGGCTTGGTTAAACACCTGGAGCGAGGCCGGTTGGACAAGATCAGCACTGGGCCTGATCCCGGAGAATGGAGAGAGAAAGCCAAAATCCAAAGCTAGAATGTATATAAGACAGGCTACACCAGGGCTCTGGACACAGTTAGGAACGCCTCCTGTTCAGGATAGGTTACTAAACCAGGATGTCTGCAAAACCCACTTCTGTCGATGGGCAGCATCAAGGGTGGTACAACAGTATGCATGTGCTCACACCACAGAACTGTACCCTTTGAAGTACTTAAAACAGTAAATTTTATGTTGTGCATATTTTACCCAAAAGAAGTTTTTTTTTTTTTTTTTTTTTTTTTTTTTTATGAGGGAACAAATGTCTTCTAGTATCACTGATCAAAGTCACTGGGTCATTTCAATTTCGCTGAGTACCTTCCTATAATCTTCCAAATCATTAAGATACAAAGAATTCTCTTGTAGACTGAAGTTTCTGCCAGAAATCAACTCAAACGTGAATGCTATCATCCCTGGGGAGAATAAGTACTTAGCCAGAGTTTGGGCCAGAATCAAGTCTGGATCCAAGATCAAATTTGATAGCCATTTTTATCTTAAATGTGTATGCGTGTGTGAGGAGAGTGTGTGTGTGCGCGTGTGCTTGCACGCGTATAAGAGAGTATATATGTATAATATTTGCCTCCAAAGAGAAATGAAACACTGGCCTGCTATAAACCCTCTCTCATGCATTTCCCTGGAGCTGGAAGAATCTGGCTGGTATTGGGAATTCAACCATTCTCCCCACAAAGAAGGAAGACCCAGAGCAGACCCCAAAACGGAGCACCCCCACCCATAATCCCAAAAGCAGATGAAGCCAAAGTCCCTTGTTGTTATTTTAAGAATGAGCGCAGCTTTAACTGTCTATTTATATGCTGACTGAAGCTGACACTGAAATGCATTTGTAGGAATGCAAAGTGGGTAGCACTGTGCTTAATAAATACATAAACTCATTAATTAGGGAAGGAAGCATTTAAAAATTAAAATGTTCAGTAAAAGTAACCTGGAAATAAAACTTCCCTTCAGGCTATTAGGAATTAACTACTCTTTCAAGGTACCTTCAATATGTAGTAGTGGACAGTACACAGAAGTTAGACCTTTGACAGACTCTACCCTCGAAACCATGGTCCTGAGCAAAGAAGCATGATTCTGCCACTCAGGTTACCTCCACCACTGGCCGCAGAGTCACAATACGTAGACCTCAATGCCCTTCCTTACATAACAGAATTCACAGTAAGCTCAGTTATCTGACTTCTCAACTCACAAAAATAGAAGGAGCTGAGAGACGCAAGTGTCAGAACAGTGAAAGAGGTGACGGCTGAACTCCACAGAGCCGGAAAAAGAAACAGACTGTGGACCATGTTAAGATGCTGCAACAGTGGTGTACACAACAGCAACTGTAAATCGTTAGGGAAGGGCTAGTTTATGCCATGTCCTCTCCGTTCAACCAATGTCAGGAGCACTGGATTGTTTAAGGTAAGATTTAACGAAAATTACAAAAGTTTGAAAAAGGGGTTCTGGTATTTTGGACATGAGAGACGAGACTCTAGTTGGCTAAACATTCACCCATCAAAACCCTTTATTTCCTCACCAATGTCAAATAAAGGAGTCACTACTTTATTTTCAAGTTTTTCTTCCTAGAAGAAGCTATTTCAAAGCTCTCAGAAATCATCTGGGGGGCAGGGAGGACTTGATATGTTCTGCACTGAGATCTCTAAATATTTGAGGGATGGTGCATAAGGGCAGCTTGTGTTTGTTCTCCTTTGTCTACTGCTTTCTACTTCCTTTAGGCCTGTTCAGGCAGAGGGCCAGCAGACAGCTGCTCCCACGACTCCAAGAACTCACACTCCAAAACTGCGTCCCTGTGTTCTCACTGCTGAAACCAGGGCTTTCTAACCCGGGTAGGGGGAGGCATCTCTTCCTCTGTGCCCCTCTCACCAAGTCATCATCAGAATCAATTACTCACTTGTCACCCTGCATAAAATCATTTTCTCCACTTACATGACATGCTTTGCACCCCCAGATGTTTATCCTATCTAAGATGACTAAAATGATCCTTGGATAGACAGTTTGTTATTAGCAATCAGCTTCCAGGCAATCAATTCAAATCAGCATGTGGTAATCTAAATTAGGGGAAAGACAGAAGGGAAGAAAAAAAGAAGAAAGGAGGAACTTTGGGTTTCTGCTTCAAACAAATACCAAAAAATTACTTAAATCAGTCAAAGCGAATCATCTGTCCACCAACATGTCTCATTTCTCATCTAAGCAGGAGAAAAGTAACTACTGTAGGAAATAATGTTTTTAAGATGTGCATAAATGTGCATAATTTTGACTATCTTAATAATGAAACTGAAATTGACATGCTTTTCTTTCTTTCCTATAAACTTTTTATACCTGTAACTGGAATAAAAATGTTAAGTTGTCCACGGCTAGCTGACTCTTCACACGAACACTGATAAAGAATGAATTTCATTTTAAACACATGTCATTTCACAAGATCTGCTATTAAATATTTACACTAGCTTTCCTCAGCCAGAAGTGAATGAACCAACTGAACTTCTGTTTGATCCTCTCCTCCACAGAATGATTTTTCCTTTTTCTCGTACTTTCAGAGTACCTATTTTGGTGAGGGTGGATGGCAGAGTAGGAAGGGTACTGGGGATGGAGAGCACTGGCTTTGTCCCAAGAGAACAGGCACTGTCTGGCATTTTGGAGGTTTCATCAATTCACAGCCCTGAGGGGCTTCCAGAAGTCTGGGATGGAGGCACTCAGCTCATGGGGCTGGCCTTCCCTGCACTGGACTCCTCTAACAGCTGACCTGCAAAGCGCTACAGTTTTCTACTAAGCAGCACAAAGCTCAAATATATAACTTGCTATTATTTATTGCTGGGTAACACACAAATAAAACATGAAATTGAAATCTGGAACAAGAATCTACAAATCCATACATTTTATGAGATTTATACTTACAATCTTCAAGAATAAAGTCATTGAAGAGGTCTTAAGGACACTTTTTCCCTCCTCTGTGTTGGGGATTTAACTCAGGGCTCTGCACCTGCTAGGGGAGTATTCTTCCACTGAGCTACACACCCCAGCCCAAAGAGGTCTTGATTACTGTTAAAATCAACAAGACTGAAGGTCAGACCCAGGTTAAATTTGCCTTCAAGGCAGAAACAGTGGAGGAACAGCTCTGGTTTGGTGAAAAATACACGGTCTTTGGACACTGGGAAGGGAACAGCTGAAACACAACTTTGCTTTACCCAGAAAGGTCTCAAGTGGTTAGTGAGAGGCCATGCGGCATGTGCTGCGTTTTCAGTGTGCTGACGCATCATTCTGTGCTCTCCAGTGAGCAAGAGTAATCTCGGTGGCACTCAGGGAGGCTGAACCTGACACCGTGGGCAAGTCAAGTGCTGATTTTATTCTTTTTGTCATTTTCCTTTCAAGTGGAAGATTCCTAACACACTCTGCTGCTGACAATGTTTATAAACAGAACTCTGAGCAGCATCTGAACACACAACACACAAAAAAGAAGTTCTTTTTTTTTTAATATATTTTTTTAGTTGTAGTTGGACACAATACTTTTATTCCATTCACTTATTTTTATGTGATGCTGAGGATCGAACACAGGCCCCATAGATGCTAGGCGAGCGCTCTACCACTGAGCCACAGTCCCAGCCTCAAAAGAAGTTCTTTCTAACAAACCAAGATAGACAATCAACTAGCTGAGTCCTCATTCTGCTGGCCTGGACTTAGAGGTCCATTTAAGACCTATGTTCCGAAACATAAAAACTTAAAATTGTTCTATTTGCCAAGAGCTATATATTGATTCAATGTAATCCCCATCAAAATACCAATGACATTTTTCACAGAACTAGAAAGAACAGCTCTAAAATTCATTTGGAAGAATTAAAGACTCAGAATGGCCAAAGTAACTCTAATCCAAAAAAAGCAATGCTGGAGGCAGCACAATACCTGACTTCAAATGATACTGCAGAAGCTGACCGAGGGTACACATGCCTATAATCTCAGCAGCTTGGGAGACTGAGGCAGGAGGATCATGAGTTCAAAGCCAGCCTCAGCCAAAGCTAGGCACTAAGGAACTCAGTGAGATCCTGTCCCTAAATAAAATACAAAATAGGGCTACAGATATGGCTCAGTGGCTGAGTGCTCCTAAGTTCAATTTCTGGTACCCCCCAAAAAATAAATAAATAAAAGATATGTCTACAGACATACACACTACAGAGCTATAGTCAAATAAAACCTGCATGGTACTAGCATAAAAACAGACATACACACAGATGTAGTCATCTGATCCTTGAGAGATGTGCCACAACAAAGGGAAATACTGTGGAATGATATGGGCCAAATTATATTGGTATGTTGTGTGATGAGAGAATATGTAAAACTAAGTCCCACTATAATGTACAACTCTAATGCACCCATTAAAAAAAAAAGAAGTGCCAAAACATATGTTGGAGGTAAGAGCCTATTTAACACATGGTGCTGGGGAAATTGGGTACACATATGTAGAATGAGACTGGCCCGCTCTCTCTTACCCTGCACAAAAGTCAACTAAAACATGGATCAAGAAACTATGCAACTCCTAGAAGAAAATGTAGGATCAACACTCCAACATATAGGCACAGGCCCTTAAGGACTTCCTCAATAAGACACCAAAAAATCAGGAAATAATGCCAAGAGTTAATAAATAGGATGGCATCAAATTAAAAAGCTTCTGCACATCAAAGGAAACAATCAGGAATGTGAAAAGAGAACCTACAGAATGGGAAATAATCTTTGCTAGCTACTCTTCTGACAGAGGGTTAATAGCCATATATATAAAGAACTCAAAAAACTGAGCACTAGCTGGGCACGGTGGCACACACCTGTAATCCCAACTGCTTGAGAGGCTGAGACAGGAGGATCTCAAGTTCAAAGCTAACCTCAGCAACAGCGAGGCACTAAGCAACTCAGTGAGACCTGTCTCTAAATTAAAAATTACAAAATAGGGATGAGGATGTGGCTTCGTGGTTGAGTGCCTCTGAGTTCAAACCCCAGTACCAAAAAACAAAAAACCTTAGCACTAAAAAACACAAATAACCCAATTAATAAAGTGGCAAAAAAAACTAAACAAACAACTTCTAAAAGAAGAAATACAAATAACCAGCAAATAATTTTTTTTAAATGTTCAACATTGTTAGCCATTAGGGAAACGCAAATCAAAACTACACAAACACTTCATCTCACTCCAGTTAAAATAGAAGCCATCAAGAATAAAAATGATAGTAAATGTTAGAGTGGATGTGGTGGGAAAAAGAGTAATTTTACGCTATTGGTGGGACTGTAAATTCACACAACTACTCTGGAAATCAGTATGGAGGTTTCTCAAAGGCTATATGGAACCACTATAGGACCCAGCAATCCCACTCCTTCATATGCATTCTAAAGAAGTAAATAGGGGCTGGGATTGTGGCTCAGCGGTAGAGCATTTGTCTAGCCCTGGTTCGATCCTCAGCACTACATAAAAAATAAATAAATAAAATAAAGGTACTGTTTCCAACTACTTCCAAAAAATAAAAAGAATTTTAAAAAAAGAAGTAAGTCATCACACTATGTAATACACGCCTACCCATGTTTATAGCAGCACAGTTCACAACAGCCCAACTACAGAACCAGCCTAGGTGTCCATCAATGGATGAATGGAAAAGAAAATGCCTTATATATACACAATGAAGTTTTATTTAACCATAAAGAAGAATAAAATTGTGTCACTTGCTGTAAATGGATGGAACAGGACAGCACTGTTAAGCAAAATAAACAAAACTCAGAAAGTCAAAGTTTGTACTTTTCTCTCATATACGGAAGCTAGAGAAGAAAAGGAAAAAGAGTGGGGGGATCTCATGAAAAGTGGAGAGAGATCAGTAGAGGAAAGGGACCGAGGAGAGGAAGAGCAGAGGAAAGGGGAAATACTGGGGAGCGATACTGGCCAAAGATAATGTTATGTTCTGTGCATGGATAACTACGCAACAAGGAACCCCACTATTATGTGTAATTATGATGCACTGATAAAAAAAGAAATATGGGGGGAAATTGCCCTACTTCCTGTGTTTGATCCTCATCAAAGAAAAATGATTTCTGACTTAAGATGGATGGTCATCAGTTGTACTGAGAACTCTGTTCTCAGAGAAGGTGGAAAACATTAACGCTGGAAGAGACGGTTGGTTCAGTGAGACATGCATTAGTTGAAAACACTCCTAATGAGAGCATTTCATTGTAACACATGGACACCATACTCTTGTGACATACCTTATAATCTACAATTAAAGGCAACATCCTTCCTGTCTCACAATAAAAGAAGATAACTGCTCAATCCTAGATGACGTAACACTTCAGCTGTTATCCCCTGTTTGCCATGAGCTTTCAAATTCGTTCTTCAGGCAACCTCTGAGTTCTGCAGTTCTGAGAGCCTTGACTAGAGGGATCCGAAACCTTTACATGGTACACCCAGTGAGCAGCTGAGCTAAAGTATATCCCTATTGCTGAAATGGGTAAGCAGATGGCAATAAGAGCAGACTACATAACACACCCGTCTAAAAGTCAGCTCTCTCCACTCGTCCATCAAAAAGCTCTCCTGCTAATTTTTCCTTGTGACATTATCAAGTATAGATGTCCACTCTGTGACATCGATACGTAGTTAATCCACTTGTGTGGGCTTTTCTTTTTTAAGACCGACTGTCCCCCACCCTGCAGGCAAAGCACACTGCAGAAGAACATCAGCACGGTGGCCACTATGACATGCTTTCAATTATACATCACTGGGTGCTCTGTATCTTTTGGCAATTTCCTACCAGGAATTTAAGATAATCGAATTTAACTTTAACAACGCTATTAGATAAATACCATATAACGAAATAATGAAGTCTGCTTCCATAAGAGGGTAACAGTAATCGGAGGAGAAATTTCCGTCAGTTTACTGCTTCCCTTGTTAATCTCTCACCTTCTAAAATGCATTTTACAACTAGAAGTGAGAAGGAACTGATGTTAACAGCTCTCGACTCGGTGACACTTAGAACTTTCACGGAACACGTTTATTCCTTCCCGCCCCTGGCCACGCTTCCAAAGGAGTTCAGCTGAGAAAACGCAGTCCTAAACGGGAAAGTTCTGCACTGGCCGGCTAGGAAGGCAAGTGGCTAGTGCAGACATCGACGGCCAGACTGTCCCTCCCTGGGCCACGGTCAGGGCTGACCCCCCTGGAGCTCTTCATGAGGTTCAGGGACCTTCCCGGGCACCTTCCCACATGGCATCAGCCCTCCAACACACAGACTTTCTCTAAGGTGACACCCCTGTCCAACCCACAGGTGGCGCAGGCCCACTAAGCACGTGCAAGGTGCTCCACGCAGCACATAAGGATACGAGGATGGAATGATTCTCAGTCTGGCCCAGCAGGAAGGGTGCGGCACAGACACTAGGAGATAGAGGTAAGCTCTAAAAGGTTCTGAGGAACGGGCAAGATGGGAGAAGGCAGCACGAAGAAGCAACTGCTAAAAGGGTCCTAAAAGAGTGGGTGGGACATGGGGAGGCAAATCCAGTGTCCTTCAGACAGGTGAGGAAGAGGAGGACAGCACAGTGTGAGGCAGGCAAGGGTGAGACAGCTGCTCACTCTCGGTGAACATCCACTGAACACGAGGGTCACATGCTGCTGGGGATACACTGTGAACAAGGCAGGCAGCCACTGCCCTCGAGGAGCTTACTTTCTGGTGGGGAAATGCACAAACCAATCAATGAATGAATACCGAAATTAACCTTGGGTTGTGATAAATATAAAGAAGAAAAATAAAGCAGCTTGGGGCACAGCAAGTGCAGAGGGGCTTCCATAAGCATGATAGATGGAAAGGTGGTATATGAACAGAGATCGGAAACAAGTGGGGAAAGTGATTTAAAGAGGGATGTGGTAAGCATATGCAAAGGCCCTGAGGCGGGATGGTCTGTTATGTTCGAAGAACAACTACAAAGCCAGTGTAGCAGAAGTGCAAATGTCCCCAGTTAAGGGCATCATGGGCACTTGGTACATGCCAATATGGCCTCATTTTCATTTAGCATCATGGACCATCCTTATAACAAAGAAGTCACCACTAATTTCTGAATAGTCCTAGTGACAGGAAGGGGACAAGATTTCCCACTAGGACATATCTTGTATGGCCCACTTGTCCTCAAAAGTTGACATAATTTTGTTTTGAGTTTAAGGGGGAAGCCACTAGACAGCTGTAAACAGGAAATGGCACATTGTCTGTTTCCATAGAAGGAGGATCTAAATTTCATCTTTGAAAGATATCTATGGAAAACTGACTCTAAGAGGCAAAGTAGCTGCGGGGCAATCAGATATAAGGGGACTGCAGTAACCCAAAGATCATGGCAGTTTAGACTGGAGTGGTTACACTGGAAGGGCTAAGAAGTAGCAAGACTAGGGATATTTTGAAGAAGGGGGCCACCACGATTCGCCTAAGGTACAGAATTAATACTGTCAAAATGGCCACACTCCCAAAAGCGCTCCACAGATTTAATGCAATTCCTATTAAGGTTCCAGTGACATTCTTCATAGAAAGAGAAAAGGCGGTCATGAAATTCACTTGGAAAAATAAGAGGCCCAGAATAGCCAAGTAATCCTCATCAAGAGAAGTGAAGCAGGAGGCATCATAACACCAGGCCTTCAATTACACTATCAAGCTACAGTTTAAAAAACCAGCATGGTATTGGCACCAAAACAGTCATATAAATCAATAGTACAGAATAGAAGACACAGAAACAAACCCACAAAAAATATTTAGTTATCTCACTCTAGACAAAGGCACCAAAACCATTCATTAGAGAAAAGATAACTTCTTCAACAAATGGTGCTGGGAAAACTGGAAATCCATATGTAACAAAATGACATCAGACCCCTATGCATTAGACCCACCATGCACAAAACTCAACTCAAAGTGGATCAAGGACCTAGGCATTAGACCAGAGATCCTGCATCTAGTAGAAGAAAATATAGGCCCAACTTTCCATTACACCAGCCTAGGCACCAGCTTCCCAACCCAACTCCTAAGGTGCAAGAAGAAAAATCAAGAATCAATAAATGGGATGTTTCAAATTAAAAAGCTTCTTCCCAGCAAAGGAAACAATCAAGAACATGAAGAGGGACCCTCCAGAATGGGAGAAAATCTTTGCTACCTGCACCTCAGATAGAGCATTAATCTCCAGGATATATAAATAACTCAAAAAACTTAACACCAAAAGAAAATAATAAAAAGTAACCCAATCAATAAAGAGAAAAGGAACTGGACAGGCACTTCACAAAAGGAGAAATATATGAAAATATAAGAAAAAATGCTCAACATCACTAGTAATTAGAGAAATACAAAATAAAACTACATGAGATTTCATCACACTCCATTCAGAATGGCAACTATCAAGAATACAAGTAACAATAAGTGTTGGTGAGGATGTGGGGGAAAAGGTACTCTCATACATTGCTGGTGGAACTGCAAATTGGTGCAACCACTCTGGAAAGCAGTATGGAGATCCCTCAGAAAACCTAGAATGAAACCACCATTTGACCCAGTTATCCCATTCCTTGCCATATACGCAAAGGACTTAAAATTAGCATACTATTGTAACTCGGCCACATCAATGTTTATAGCAACTCGATGCACAATAGCTAAGCTATGGAACCAACCTAGTGTCCTTTAATAGGTGAATAGGTAAAGAAAATATGGCACATGTACACAATGGAATATTACTCGGCCATAAAGAAGGAAATTATGGCATTCGCCAGTAAATGGTTGGAACTGAAGGCTATTGTGCTAAATGAAATAAGCCAATCCCAAAAAACTGAAGGCCAAATGTTCTCTCTGATATGTGGACTCACACTTGCGGTGGGTGGGGGAGTTCCTATAGGATTTGACAGGGCAGAGTGCAGGAAGGTGGGTGTATGGGAATGGAAAAGACAGTAGAATGAATTGGTCATAACTTTCCTGTGTTCATATATAAACACACAATCAGTGTAACTGCACATCATGTACAACCACAAGAATGGGAAGTTATGCTCCATGTATCTATGGTGTCCAAAAACATGCTACTGTCATTGTTTAACTAAAAAAGCATTAAAAAAAATTATTTGCCTAAGGTGGTTTCACCCAGTTGGAGAAGAGTACGGAGAAAGAACAGTCCAAGATGAAGTTGGAATGGGAGGCTGGAACCAGATGACTGAGGGCCTGCTGAGCCGGCTCAGGAGATGGGCAGTGAGGTTCTGCAGGTAACAGGATGCCCAAGAAGGACTTTATGCTTTAAGCGACGATCCAACCACAGCTGGGAAAGAGGGGAGAACCAAAGAGGGATACCAGCTCAGAGAGCGACCAGTGACCACACTCCTGTGGGTCAAGGGACCGAGGCTCTGCAAGGACAAATTCAGAAGGCACCACAAAGATGAACGCAGTGATGGCTAATGACCGGGTGGCCCTGAGGTACAACCCTGAGCAGCACAGGGATGACACAGCCACCAGCACAACCAGGCATCGGGGGAGGAGAAGAGGACGCGGGAAGAAAGGAAGATGACCAGCTTCAGACAGACGGAGCTTGAGTGCCGGCCAACCTCAGGGCTGCAAAGCCAGCTGACCACGCGGGACCTGAGCTCCAGTGCAGGTGAGGGCTGGGGATGGGTTTTTGGAAGTCACCAAGGGGGTGAGCACTAAGCCATGAGACTGAAATAGACCTCTACCAGACAGGAGGCTGGGCTGAGAACACCTGGGAGGGAACACCAGGGCCTGGAGGCCGATTCAAGAACCGCACTGAGAGCCAGAAGGTCAAGGGCACAGATCCAAAGCAGGTAAAGACTGAGAAAAAGCAGACGGATTTCCTAAGAGGAGTCTGGCAACTATCAAGAGTGCCACTCTCGGCAAGACAGAAAGGTGACCATGGAGCATTCATGGAAGTGAGTCAGGCTGAGGGAAGGTGGATGCATGGATACGTTTTCCACCGCTGGGTTATAAGGGAAAGAGATAAAAAGTGGTGGTAGCCTGAGGGAGTGGGGGAGTTGAGGCAGGGGCGTGTGTATGTGCGTGAAAAGATTTAAGAATTAAGTATTCATGTGGGCAGCTTAAAGCATCCAGAGGAAAGGGAGAGCCTGAAAAACCACAAGATGACCCAACCCACTGAGGATCAGGAAAATGAGAGAAGGGCAGACCCATTACCCTTGGAAAGAAGGCATGCCTCTTCCTCTGGCAGACACAGGAAGACCTGTGACCTCAGTGGCTGCCATGTTGAACACAACAGAGGAGACAGGGAATAAAGCTACAGAGAGCAGCACTCCCCCAACAGTCACTGCGAGGGGAAACAATTTTCTGACTAATGCCATTATTCTAGTTAATATCGTGACATTAGAACAACCAAATGTTGTGACTCACGTTTGCCTCTTTTGTTTAGTGCACTTCGCATGAATGAAGGAAAGAGGTGGGTGGTTAAGTGCCCTTGGTAACTGAATGAAGAAGCACTTTCCAGATAATGCAAATCAGACTATATATAAAAGGGTGTGTTTTGTTTCTGAAATTAATTTAAACTCCCACGTGGTTTGTCTTTCACCATCACTTGACATTTACAATTCAGTCTCAAATTCATAAATCAAAAGGATTCTGCTTTTTTGCTGCAGTTTTATCTATATATCATGACACCACCATTGCACAGCAGTGAGAAGCAACACAAAGAATGCTGTAAGAAAGAAAAAGGTGGTGAAACTGGAGTTAAAAAAAGAGGGAATCTGGGGATACAGCTCAGTGGTAGAACACTCACCTAGCATGGATGAGGCCTTGGGTTCAATCCCCAGCACTGCAGAAAGAGAGAGCGAGCATGCAGAAGAGATGGAATATGTGAACTAAGCGGTTGATGAGACCATCCTTCAAAGCCCACGCTAACTTCAATTTAACCACCCAACACTCCCCCAAAAAAGGAGGTAGAGAAACGGCACACGCCAGCAGTATGCGTATTTAGGTCAGTAGTTTTTTAAATAATTGGCCACCATGAACCATCGGTTTTCTAAGAGACGACTACAGATAATGAAAACCTATCTTTCTAAATCTATTTAATATAGTCTGCTAAAATTGTCAATGAAGCTAAAGTCTTGTCTTATAATAACTGTGACTGGGTGATAAATGGAATGAGTTTAACTAGCATTAGTCACCCCTAATTGTAAATCTGGGTTGTACTATCTCAGTTACCTAGCTGCTTTTAAAAACACACTGGGGGGGGGGGGGGGAAGAATCCAGAGTTCCATTAATTCCAATTAGAAAACAATAATAATAATAAAAGAATAAAAATCATTATATTGTAACCTCAGTAAGCTTTTTCAAAAAATAAATTTATTAAACACTAAAAAGATTTGAAGTGACCAATGAAAAACAAAGACGATTCCCTATTGCACATATTTGGAAAAATCTTCCTCCTGAATAAACTGTATCTGTCACCAGATATTTCATCTTTCACTGATAGGTATATGGCAAAATGATTCATGGAGACTATCGGTAGACTACAAAAATATGTGGTTTTCATAACAGGTGTTAGGTGTCGAGTTGGAATTTATGCTTTACAACTTGTAATGGAGCCACAGCAACATGTTTCTCTTTAAATCTGAATTATCATTTTATATTCTGAAACAACATTTGGCAGGGGTGGCCGGATCCCTGGGTGTTCCATAACATCCATGCATTATTTATTTTACAATACCACCATATTGAGCTATAATTCACTCTGTAGGCCTTTCTCCACCAGTGAACTGGAAACAATTTGTGAGTACAGAGACAACGTATCCCCAGCCACAGAACCGTACCCACCGGAAGCAAACCAAGCACTCTGAAGAGGAATGTCAAAATGCAACGGGGTAGGTACAGTGGAATTTCTCAAAGGGAAATGCACCACCCCTGGATATGTGAGCAGAATTTATTGCATTCTGAAATGCTTCAATTCAGGAAACTCAATAGGGAAACTGTTAAAAAAAAAAAAAAAAAGTCATGATAATGAATGAAGGGAACTCTACCAATCATGAAGTCAGGATGTGATTCTGAATCCCAAATGCCTGATCCGAATTTTATTAAATATTTTCCTTCCTATGAAAGTAATATATAGACTTTAAACTCCGTCTTTATTCAAGTAGCTATTTTACTATCCCATGTTTCAAGCTTTAACCAGAAGCAATAGTAGATCATTACTGAATATATATATTCTTAATGTATACTTTCAGTAAGAATTAAAAATCCATAGTAAAAAACATTTGCTAAAAGGCTGGGGATGCAGCTCAATGGTAGGTCACTTGCCTAGTGTGCCTAGGTTCTATCCCCAGCACCTCAAAAGTATGTGTATATGTGGGTGGGTGGATGGGTGGGTGGATGGGTGGGTGATAGATGGATGAATGGATAGACAGGTAGACAGGCAGGTAGGCAGGCCAGCTGTGAAGGGAGGTAGTTTGAAAATACGGTAGAGTCCACCTAAGCAGGTTTCAGAATATGTGTGTGTGTTTGTTTCCTATGGCAGCTGTAACCAATCAGCACTAATTTCATGTCTTAAGACAACACAGATTTATTAACTTACCATTTTAGAGGTGAGAAATCTGAATGGGTCCCTCTGAGCTAACACCTGAGTGCTGGTAGTGCTGCATTCCTTTCTGGAGGCCCCTGGGAAGAATGGGTTCCCTTGCCCTTCCAGCTGCCTGCACTCCCCGGCTGGTGGTCCCTCCCTCTACTTCAACAGCAGATCGCGTGGCCTCCCTCTTTTACTTCTGAAAACACCTTTGATTCCACAGAACTCAATGGGTTTACCCAGGACCCTCCCCTCATCAAGGTCAGCTGATTGGCAGCCTTCATTCCACCTGCAATCTAATTCCACTTTGCCACGTTACCACACATCCACAGGTTCTGAGATTAGAATATGGATATCTTTACAGGGTTAAAGAGCATTTTTTCTGCCTGACACAATACATAATCATCTGTCAGTACTCACACCAAATTCTATTTTTTCAGAGACACACTGATATACACTATAATCACACACAAGATACATTAAGATTTCCCTACTCTGTGAACTCTAGACTAATTCTGAATAGTTCTACAAATGTCTTCTCTAACTCTGTAGTGTTAAAATTTTGTTTTTTAAGAAATATCTCTTTTAAAAAATCTAAATGGTTCCAAGAATGTGAAAAAATAGTTTAACCTGATTAAAAAAAATGAAAACAAAAACAGTAGCAGCCCCACCAAGAGAGATCTTCTGAATTTATAAGTAGTTTGCATCTACTAGAGTATGCTGGGGGTCCTATGAATGGCCCTAAGGCTTCTGTCTATAGTTGTGATGCCTCAGCTACAGGCCGTTGATGCATGGCTATACTTTTGTCAAGTTAATGTTACTTTCTCTTAGAAGAGTGTTTCCCAGAAAGTCTAGAAGTCTTCGTTCAGTTAATCAAAGATAGCTGAACTCTGTCTCACATATCACCACTTTCCAGTAACAATAAACCATGACATTTTAATTCCAAACTCAGTTGTAGGAAAATGGAGTCATCTCCATAATTCTTCTTCCTTCCTTATTTGAATTTAATTAAGAATAGTTCTTTTGTCAATCCAATTCTCTAATACTGTCGTCGGTCACTAAATAATGATCATAGAAATAATTTTCTGAATCTTCAAAACAGCAATCAAAATATATGATTCACTCTATAACACGTCTTTTTTAATGTCCAAAGTGTTTCTGAGAGCAATATGAATTGGTATGCTTCAAAAACAAAACTATTCTAAGGTCATGTACATTTGGGAAATGATACATACTATGCCCCCCTTGAAGAGGGCCACAGTGCACACAAGTTGTTACAAGTCCCAAAGCACTAAAGCCTCTAGCTTGGTATAGCATCACTGTTTCCTAACACCTTTGTACACGCTCTGGGCTGAGACAGGAAAGTGAGAAGAGAGCAGGAATATATGGCACAACTCCACAGAGTATTATTATTCATGTAAGTGGCACATAGCTAACTCCACAGTTTTTAACCCAGCCAACCCCAGAGCATAGGGGATATGCAGAAAAGCATTTGCAAACTAATGCTGAATCAATGCCAAATTGC